>NC_135350.1:47058021-48430521 GCF_023851605.1 Tamandua tetradactyla
GAGAGATTTAATAATTTTCCCAAGGCACATAGCATAAGTGACAGAGTTGGAATTCTAACACAAACACTCTGGCTCCAAATCTGACCTCCTGACCCCCATGTTACATAAGCTCTTTCTAATTTCCTCTAATAATAGAGGAATCATTTTTTTTTCTATTAAAATGAAAGGATGACTGTTTTAAGCAAAATGCAGGGACAAAGTTAGAAGTGCCTGATGTTATATAAAGGTAAGACAGGATCTAAGTTTTCTGAGCCATTTATCATAACATTGGATGGACGATATGATGAGTGAAGATAATGTCAATAAAATATTTAAATAAATAAACAGCTAGACTCTAAGGTATCCTTCTAAGTTTGAGGGTGGATGGGGGTGGTCTGTTTTCCTAGGTCTTCCTCATGCCCGCCCCACTTTACCTTCATAATGATAGTTGTTTTTTCCAAGACATGATCAGGACATAAATGCTTATTAGTTGTAATTTAATAAGGTTGTTTAGATCATGGAATCTGGTATGCTAGAGCAAGAAGGGATTTTAAAGACCATTTAAGAGAAAATTAAGACCACCAGAAGGTGAAGGAACTTAGCAAAGGACACAAGCCTAGCACTTAAACAATGCCAGGACTAGAATTTGGGATTATATAAATACAACTGAAAAACAAGTATTAAAACCCAAATTCAGTAAAAAATAATCATACCATGCAAGCATTCATTTTTTTATGTACGGACAAAGAGCCATGAGGAAACACTCCATGGATACTTAAAATTTAAATATATATATACAAAATCTCCCAGTGGCATTGCTCTTTTTCCTGTCATGTAAGTATGTTTTAGTGGTCATATTCACTTTTTATCATTACATATAGTTAATGTCCAATTCCAAGGCTGTGAACAATTTACATATTGATGTTTTGTTTTGGCTTTTAAAAAGGGGAACTTATTAAGTTGCAAGTTTACAGTTTGTTCTAGTTTGCTAGCTGCCGGAATGCAACATACTAGAGGTGGATTGGCTTTTAATAAAAGGGGATTTATTTCATTAGTTCTTCAGAGGAAAGGCAGCTAACTTTCAACTGAGGTTCTTTCTTATGCGGAAGACACAGGGTGATCTCTACTGGCCTTCTCTCCAGGCCTCTGGGCTCCAACAGCTTTCCCCAGGGTGATACCTTTCTGCATTTCCAAAGGCCTGGGCTGAGCTGCGAGTGCTGAGATGAGGTATGCTGAGCTGCTTGGGCTGTGCTAGGTTAAGCTCTCTCATTTAAGCACCAGCGAATTAAATCAAACATCATTCATTGCAGCAGGCACGCCTCCTAGCTGACTGCAGATGTAATCAGCAACAGATGAGCATCACATACCATTGGCTCATGTCCACAGCAATAGATCTAGCCACCTTCACCTGGCCAAGTTGACAACTGAATCTAACTACCACATGTCCACCCCTTGTCAAGTTGGCAACTTAACGCATCACCTTAAACAATATCAAGGTGCAAAAAAATTCTCTTCTAACCATGGACCTATGAATCTCAAAACATATCTGTTGCCAGTATGCAAAGGAGGACAGTCACAGGATACAGCTTTTCATTTCCAAAGGGAGAAATTGGAAGGAACATAAGAATCACAAGACTCAAACAGTTCTGAAAACCTGCAGGGCAACCTCCATTGAATTTCAATATCTGAAAGTCATTTATCCTTCAGCTTTAGAAAGTGTCAGTCCCACCCTACAAAGGCCTATACAGTGGCCTGCTTCTTTCCAAATCAACCTAGGGGGACATTGAGGAGACCACCTTTTTCTCGGCTCCACCCTCTTCAAGCATCAGGGACACACCTGGGCTCTCTGCCATTTCTGGGGCACACATTCAACCCCTCCATGTGGTGGCAACCAGGCTCTCCCCAGTCCCCAAGGAACATGCTATGCCTTCTGTAATGGTCAGATTCGTGTGTCAACTTGGCCAAGTGGTGGTACCTGTGTGTCTGGTTGGGCAAGTACTGGCCTATCTGTTGCAATGAGGACATTTCATAGAAATAAATCACGATCACGTCAGCTGCATCCACAGCTGATTCCATTTGTAATCAGCCAAGGGGTATGTCTTCTGCAATGAGTGATATTTAATCTAATCACTGGAAGCCTTTTAAGGAGGATTCAGAAGAGACAGGCTCTCTTCCTGCTTCAGCTAGCAAGCCTCTCCTGTGGAATTCATTCAGATTGGAATCGTCGGGTTCACAGCCTGCCCTGCAGATTTTGGACTCTGCGTTTCCATGTTTACATGAGACACTTTTACAATTTGCGAGTGTTTCCTGTTGATTCTGTTTCTCTGGAGAACCCTAACTAATACACCTTCTCAAAGACCTGAGGCAGCACAACTCTGCCACTGCAATGAGATGGGAAACTCTCATCCTCTGCCCTCAGGGCAAACTCACTCTCTCCATGTATATGGGTGGGCTCACTTTCCTGGCCTGAGGATTTTTGGCTTCAGACCCAAACTTTCATGGTTCTTACTCTGCAAACTCCAATTTGTCCCTTTTGTGTCTCCCTTTGTCCAGATTGGCAGTGGTTCCATTTACACCAACAGTCTCTTCAAGCACTCCAGGACTTCTCCATCATTCTCTTCACAGTTCCTCCAAAAATCTTTCCCTTATCCATCCAACAAACTGGTCCCAAATCACTGGTTTTTGCAAACTGCAGCAGCACCCCACTCCTCTGGCACCAAAATCTGTTCTAGTTTACTAGCTGCCTGAATGTAACACAATAGAGATGGATTGGCTTTTAATAAAAAGGGATTTATTTCATTAGTTCTTCAGAGAAAAGGCAGCTAATTTTCAACTGAGGTTCTTTCTTATACGGGAAGGTGCAGGGTAATTTCTACTGGCCTTCTCTGCAGGCCTCTGGGTTCCAACAACTTTCCGCATGGTGATTCCTTTCTGCATCTCCAAAGGCCTGGGCTAAGCTGTGAGTGCTCAGATGAGGTATGCTGAGCTGCTTGGGCTATGCTACATTAAGCTCTCTCATTTAAGCACAAGCCAATTAAATCAAACATCATTCATTGCAGCAGGCACGCCTTCTAGCCAACTGCAGATGTAATCAGCAACAGATGAGGTTCACACACCATTGGCTCATGTCCACAGCAATAGATTTAGGTACCTTCACCTGGCCAAGTTGACAACTGAATTTAACTACCACACAGTTCTAGGCTGTGAAAATGTCCAAATTAAAGCAAGCCTGTAGAAATATCCAAATTAAGGTACCAACAAGAGGTTACCTTCACTAAAGAAAGGCTGATGAAGTTCAGGGTTTCTGTTTCAGCTGGAAAGGCACATGGTGAACATGGTGATGTCTGCTAGCTTTCTCTCCAGTCTTCTTGTTTCATGCAGCTTCCCTGGGTGCATATTCCTTCTTCTTCACCAAAGGTCTCTGGCTGCATGGGCTCTCATGGTTCTCATGGCTCCCTCTCTCTCTCTCTCGCTCCAAAATGCTTTCTCTTTTAAAGGATTCTAGTAAAGTAATCAAGATCCACCTGGAATGGGTGGAGCACAACTCCATGGAAACCATCTAATCAAAAATTACCACCCACAATTGGATGGGCCACATCTCCATGGGGACAATCACAAAGCTCCCCGCCAGCAATAAAGGACATGGCTTTTCTCAGGAGATATTGATGTTTTATATCATCAATCATGTCTTCAGCAACCAAGATAGGACTTTTGTACAATGTAATCTCCACCATAGCCTCCAATAGCTACAAAGACCAATCTTAAAAGGTGTTTTGAGGCAATCCTTTGGCATAAGAACTTTCATCTGTTACAACAGTGACTCTTTTGAGGTACTCATTCATCACAGAACTGACCCTGATGCATGATGACCCTGTCAATATTTCTCAAAGGCATATGTCACCCTGGTAGTAAATGGCAGAGTTACAATTCAAACTCATGACTATTTGACCTCAAAATACCATGCTCTCTCCATAATGTTAAACAGGGTTCTGATACCATTTTTTCTACTAGTCATATGGCACTGCACATACAGTTCAGTATATTGTAGTTAAGGTTCTTTTGGTTGCAAGTCACAGACACCTACTCAAGCCATCTTGATTTAAGAGAAGCTGTTTTATTGAGTATACAATAATATCTCATGCACTCCAAGGGCAGGAAGGGACGTCCAGGAGTGTGGTGGCTTGAAGCTTATGTACCCTAGAAAAGATCATGTTCTTTTTATCCATTCCTATGGATATAGTTCTGTTGTAGGTGGGACATTTTGATTAGGTTATTTCAATTGAAATGTGACCCACTTCATTCAAGGTGGTCTTAATCCATTCACTAGGGTCCTTTATAGAGGCTGTAACAGTTCAAAAATATTTATGTATCCCAGAAAAGCTATGTTTTAATGCTGATACAAATTTGCAGGAACAGCATTTTTTTTTTAATCCCTAATCAAAATAATGTAGGTTGGAATCTTTTGATTAGATTATTTCCATGGAGGTATTAACTTTTGATTGCAGGTATTAACATTTTGATTAGATGGAGAGGTGATTCCACCCATTTCAAATGGGTCTTGATTTGATTACTGGAATCCTTTAAAAGTGGAAGCATTTTAGAGAGAGCAATAGAGCCGTGTGAGAGCTATGGAGAGACCACGAGAGCCCATGCAGCCAGAGACATCTCGAGATGAAGAAGGAAAATGCCCCGAGGGGAGCTTAATGAAACAAGAAGTCTGGAGAGAAAGCTAGTAGATGTCACCATGTTTGCCATGTGCCTTTCTAGTTGAGACAGAAACCCTGAACTTCATTAGCCTTGCTTGAGTGAAAGTAACATCTTGTTGATGCTTTAATTTGGACATTTCAATAGACGTGCTTTAATTTGGACATTTCCATGGCCTTAGAACTGTAAACTAACAACTTAATAAATTCTCCCTTTTCAAAGCCATTCCATTTCTGGCATATTGCCTTCCAACAGCTTGGAAACTAGAACAGAGGCTAAAACACAGAATAAAAACCCCAAGAGATGCTGAGAGAGGACACATGGAAAACGGAAAGGAAGCCACTGAAGCCAGAAGCTGAAAACAACAAAACCCAGGGAAGCAGGACTAGTTGATGCCAGCCATGTGCCTTGCTATATAGAGAAGAGTCCCAGATGCTAGCAGCCAGTCTTCAGAGTCCAGGTATTATCTTGTTGATGCCTTGAGCTGGACATTTTCATGGTTTAAGAATTGTAAATTGTAAGTTAATAAATCCCCATTGTAAAAGCCAACCCACTTCTGGTATATTGCATTTCATCAGTTTTACCAAACAAAAACAATGAGGAAAATGAAAATAAACTGGAATATCATCAGGAGCCAAGGAAGCTACTTTCCTCCCTCTACAATACCCAGGGCTCTGTCTGTGCACAATTCTTTTTTTTTTGTCTCTGCAGGTTGGCTGTTTAAACTTTTACACATACCTAGGAGCTAACAGTCAGCCTCTTGGCCCCTCATTGACGCTAAATCACCTCCCAGCTTCACTAACATTAGTCCAGCTTCTGTCAGTTGTCCAGCTTTGTCAGTGTCCAAGAACCCATGCTTATTGATGGGGAACAGTTTTCAGAGGGTGGCATGATGGTAGATACCCTCCCTCGGAAAGTGGAGAGAGATGCTGGTGATGGAGATGATGGTGTTAATGATAATGATAATGAGAGCTGATATTAACTAAGTCTTTATTCTGTTTCAGGCACAGGGCTAAGTAATTGCATGTATTGTCTCATTAAACCTTATAACAAACTCATGAGGCAGGAACTTTATTTTCCCAGTTCACATGAGAGATAAATAAAGCACCGAGTAGTTAATGTGTTCAAGATGACCTCTGAAGTGACTTGTAGTTCAGGAATTCTATGGTTTTTGATTCAACATCACAGTCTGATTAAATCTAACAGAGTTAGATTAAAAGAGTGAAAACATTATGAAAGCACATTTTATTCTTAACCACAGATAACGTCTTTCCTAAGGAAAAAAGCTATCGCCTAAACAAAAATGGCTAAATTCATCTTAGTCATCATTTTGATTAAATTTAGATTGTTATTCTACACTGGAAAGGCCGTGGTAACAGTGACTGATGAAATAAAGTTATTGTCAAAATAGTCAGGCATCCAGAATGAATAACATCTCCATGTAGGAAATGTTAACTTTGTGGTTAAAAACAAACAAGAAAAGAAGCAATTCAGGTTGAGATTCTTAAGTTTGGAAGGCATAAGAAAACACTAATTTGGCATAAGAAAACACTAATTTTTTCTTCTATGTGTGTATTTCAAAACTGTCCCACAAAACTAATCATATGATGTTGATAGTATGTTTCAGAGCTCCATTTGTGAAATGATCTGCAAATGCTCAACTGTGTGCCCAAGCCTTATTACGTATTTTTAATTGCAGCATAATTTTAAAAGTTTTGAAAATGCAGTCTTTCCCAATGATAAGTAGAAAAGAATAGGGAAAATGTTCAATTAAGCATTTTTTTTTATTTTCATACTGTATAATAAAATTTTTATATTACTGGAAGAAAATGATACAAGTTAAGCAAAGCTTATACATCAGTAGTGAGGTGTCCTTCACAAGTTTCACTGCAATATGCCTTTTAGTGGATTTGACTTAAGATTCAGGTTTTGTTTTGCATCTAGTAACTATAGTAAAAAGATTTCTCTCATCATCTCAGGATGAAAATTATTACCATTACAGGAAGGCAACAGTCATTAAATAAATAAAAAGCATCTTTAAAAGTTTTTCCATATACATATATAATATATATTTAAATTGTCATTGACTGTACAAGCATTAAATTCTCAACTGAACAAGTACAGAAATTCATGTGAAGAGCTATAGGGAAGGCCTAGTTTTTAGAAAAAGGGGATTGTTTAATCACCTATAAGCTACATTAAAATACAATTCTCAGGGGGAAAAGCAATAAAGAGAAGTCAGAACTATCCAAGATTTTTTATTTATCTCTTATTTAATCTTACACAGCAAGTGCTCATAGCTTTTCTCTAACCCAACCTTGATTTAACAAGAAGTCAATGTCCAGACTTTAGTTACTTGTTAGAACAGAGCAGAGTGAAAGCAGAAAGATGAAACTGAATACTGTAATTATATAGAAAAATGTCTATAAATCGGGCTGATAATAGTACTACATACATATATGGTTGCTTATGAAAATATTAAATTGGCAACAAGAGCTTTATTCAGAAATTTTAAGATAAAAATCTTAATGAATAAATGATTATCAGTTAATATATAGCTAGATGAATGTAAAATTTATCTGACATATTATAGTCCTGAGATCTGGGGATCTAATCTTCCAATTTAAATTCGATGACCCCAAACCCTATAAACTGTATATTATTTACACCAGTTACAACAAAGCACTTTTAAAATACCATATTGACAATGGTAGCCCCAGAATTTGATTTCAAGAGAACAGTTTTTGAAAAAACCAGTTTCAAACAAATTTTTATCCGATTAAAATATTAACCCATTTGCTTCAGCCCTCACTACTGAAAAGTGAGCTTTCTTTCTTTCTTTGGGAATAAACTGTTTCCTGTTCATACCAAAATTTGTACTCAATACAGTGAAGAAATAGACTGTCACGAGGTCACTCAGAAATAACAACTGATCACAAACCTTTTCGGCTGCTCAGAGACTACCCAAGTTTTTTCGTTGTTCTATAATTTTGTCATATCAATTACTACTTTAAATGAAATCTTAATTTATTATTGCTTGGGAAAATTTTATTATTTAGATTTTTTTTTTTTTTTACATTGTAAGATTTAATTTGTACTATATGGGCACTGATTCAAATTAAGAAAGGTAACAAAAAGACATCTGGATACAAGAAGGCTGAAAATTTATACTAAAAATTACTGGACATTTTGTTTGATACATCTCTAGAAAAAAAAAATTGAACTATGGATTGCCGCAAATCTATCAATGAAAAAGAAGTTTGCTTTACTAAAAGACAGTCTGGCCAAGATCTTAAAAATAATTTTATCGCCCATATCACTGTGAATCTTTAACTTTATTCTACCAGGAAAAATGAAATAGAAACTCAGGGATCAGAAAGTAATTCATTATTTAGAACTAGTTTGTTTCATTCATAGAGTTGATGCACATTTACATCCACTTTTGTGTATGCCAATGTCAAAGAGCTTCTTTTCATGGCAATCACCTGGAAACAGTGATGTAGAAATACCACAGTGAATGCTGTACTCATCTACCAAACATTGAAGGGTAGGATATGCTTACAGTTTGGTTTATGAAAAGAGATAGTGTTTTCAGATCATTATCCCCTTTTCAAGGAAAATGTCTATGAAATAGCATGTATTATAAACCCAACTTTCAGCACCAGAAGGGTCTTACAGCTCAGCTAGTCAGCCTCATTTTTTTTTCTTTTTTGTATGGGCAGGCACTAGGAATCCGAACCCAAGTTACCGCAGTCAGCCTCATTTTACCAGCGAGGGCACTACAGATGCCAGCTAATATAGTGCCTCACAAAATAGGTGCTCAGTAAATGTTTATTAAATATCTGAATCACTGTAGATAGGTAAAGGCAAAGTAGTGCCTTCTGCTACTTCATAGCCTTTGATTGGCTCAGCTGTCTCTAATCATCAGGAAGGAATGAACTAAGTTTAGGAGTCGCCACAGATAGGGAACTTCAACAACTCACAGACTGAAAACATTTCTGTCACACAAGAATATGCTTGTGAGTGGAAAAAAAATGTGGAGCAATTTTCAAGGACAAAAGTGTCAAAGAAAATATTTATGGCAAATGGAAACTGACAAAAAACAAACAAGTGTCTCTATGCTTGACTCCTTTTTTTGGCGGATAATTTTTAGTGAGCTTTCTAAAGCATAGTTTCTGTGACTGAGCCGAAAGCCTTGATCCATGTGAAAAAGTAGAAAGACTAGGGTGTAGCTGAAGAATAATATTCAATGTGTGAATGTGTATTTTAAATTGGTCATTTAAAGAAATCTCCAAAATTCCAGCAGTTTCGCGTCTCAACATCTACTGATAACTTCACAGGAAATAAAGACATATTAATGGAACTGAAACGTTAATGACCTCAGGAAGCATTTTTTATTCAATTTAGAGGAACAAATGAAAGGACTTGTAAAAAAATGTATAGGAGAGGAATTACATCTGGGTTTTTGAAAACTGGGTTCCTAGTTCCCTCCTCTGGGAGGCAATGAAATGAAAACGACTACATTTCCAATTTAATTGCTGGGTCAAGTGGTAACTCTCAGTATATGCTCTGGAATCACTCTGTCATTTTTGGTAAAGTTCTTATAATTGAATGGTACTTGCAAGAATATAAAAAAAAAATACAGAGGGCCTTGTGTAGGCTGATTATAAAACCATGTTAAGCGAACCTTCCTACAGAGGGCAAATGAACACACACACACACACACACACATATAGCACACAGCACACATTCTCCATTATACCATTTATACAATGACATATGGAAAAACACACATGGGTAAACAGGATTCTCAAAAAAAAAAAAGCTTGAGATAAACATCAAAGTTCATTGGATTACTTAGCACTTGCTGAGTTGCTCAGGAATCTAAGGCAATAAGCCTACTTCAAAACATGAACTTACTCTCCTATTCCCTTTCGTTGTTAGATGAGTAGAGATACATGATAATCTATTGCTGTTTGTCCAGTCTATCTCCAAAGCCCATTACAAAAATAAATCAGTGTATTCTCTAACAGTTCCAAATCAGTTTGAGTGATATTTTCTCTTGTGGGATTAAAAAAGAGAGAGAGAAATATGTACCCATATTTACTAAAATCTTGCTTTTAGTTACATTCAGAAACAAGTACAATCCAGTTCTCCTTTTGTGGGAATCTTCAGTCTATTGCTCATTCTCTTTTGATTATAAAAAAATTTTTTTGGAACAAAATGCATTGGCAGTGCAAACAAACATCTAAAAGTCCATAAAAATAAACTAACGATTGAATTAAGCATTAAACTGAGTTCTTTGCCAGGTTATCTGCAAGCACAAGACTCTACTGTCATGTTAGGGTAAACTTTAAGTACCACGTTCTTGTTTTCATCAAAGAATAAGATACTGAGCGAGGACATCTTTTCTGGTACACAGCAAGGTTCAGGGATCCCAGGAACGACCCCCACAGCTCTCACTATACTCTGTATGGTAGCATGATTTGATGGCTTCAAAGACTAGAAAAAAGAGGCAGGGGAAAAACACATATGTTAGGTGGATCTACTTTTCCGCTCTTCATCCCTCATCATATAAAATCCTTAATTATGAATTCATTCCAACAATTCAATAAGCCCTGGTGTCACCATACATTCAATCCAATATCACCACACCAAAATAGTTATCACTTATTAGGTGCTTGCCACATGCCAGACGTGTTACATGAAGTATCTCTAATCCTTATGGCAAACTACATTTCTTACATTTTACAGATGGGGGAAAAGTTCAGAAAGCTCAAATGACATGTCTAAGGTCAAACAGGTAGAAAGTGGTAGATGAGGATTTGAACCCAGTTCTTTGAACAAGAATCATTTAATTACAAAAAGACTAATTGTTTTCAGGACCAAACAAGGGAATAATACATTCTAGGATATTTTTTTAACAACAGGATTAAAACAAAAAGATGATTTTGTTCTTTCCCTTAAGGTAATCATAAATCACCCAAACAAACACTCTAGTTAACAGAGATATACTAATGTAGCTACTGGAGTGATATTTATGGCTTGTTGTTAAAGAACCAAGCAGGTGAGAAGGGACACTGATGTATTTAATTTAATATGTGTCAAGAGGAAACTGGATAATGAATACTCCATTAAGTAAATATTCAGTTCTCCTTAGAAGCCTAAACTGGGGTTAAGAACACCACACCTGTGGCCACTGGGGGTCACTGTTGCTCCATGGGCTTGGACTTAAACTTGGCAGTGTTATGTGTTAAGAATGGGCCATATCTCCAGGGAATAATCTACAGGACCCAAGTTTATCCTATAGATGTTAGAAGATTGATCAAAGCATCCTGGTTAAAATCTCTTCCCCAAGAAAATGCCAGCTGGGACCGTTAACATCCATGTGAAACGTGGTTTTATTTGGCCAGCCCTAACAGCTCTGCCTCTACCTAAAAAAGTTGAAGGGACAGTCACTTTTGCATGCCTATATGCTTAGGAATTGCCAGAGTGATAAAAAGAACTTCTTCATGAGAGATACCGCACATTTCAACATCACTTCTCTTGCCATTATCTTTTTCAGGCAGGTGAAGCCAGTTTTGTTTTAAACACATTTAGAAATAGAAGTTTGGTCACTTGCCTGAGATTACCTGTCAACTCAAGAGTGGGATTTGAGCCAAATCTCTGGCTTTTTGATTTCAGGATTTTGAGCCATGGTTCTCATGGCGCAGCACCTCTGCCCCAGTGAATTGGTATTTTAATTTTTTACTGCAAAAATTCCCAGACTGGGGAAACTGGATCAAGTTAAAAGGGCACATACAAGCCAAATGAGAAGAAAATAATCTAGAAAACTGCTATACTGTAAAAGAGAAAACAGAGAATTATTTCTGGCAGGGAAAGGGAAAATCTGATTTGTCTTATCAGATCTTTCACTTATTGTTTTCAACTTTATTCTAAATAGGTATAAACCATTAAAAATGAGTCTTGATGACTTTTTTTACTCCTTCTCCTGAGAGACTTTAAGTATATGTTAAAAGAAATAATTAACTTTCAATTAATTAATTTTGCACAAAAGGCTATTCTCCCTCTGTTTAAAAATAGAGGAAGCCCATGCTGCTTTATTTTGCACATCATCTGTCCTGCATTGCCAATAAATTTTGGGTAACTGACATAAACTGCAATTGGTATTGTGCAATAGGAATTCAATAGCCCCCTATTTATTTCATCAGTGTAGGTAATTTCTAAATAAAACTTTTTCAGCTGTTCACTTTTTCTACTGTTTGCTCTTAAGCTGATCTAAAGGCTTAATCATCCAAATGGATTATCATATAGCCCAAAATAATATTTTTAAAACTGCATATTTTCTGATATAATTTGTTATTGTTAATGTTTTAATGACTCCTACAATATCTAAGTTTCATACTAAGTAGATCTATTTAATTAGATGAAGCTACAAACGATAAATACTGCTGTCCATGCTGTCCCCCAGTGCCTAGAACAGTATATACTCTAGACAATGAATAAATACTTGTTGAAAGGCTGTGACAGTTATAAGAAATAGCATACCCTCCATTTTACCTATTTCTGTAGAAATAATTTCCATCAACAAAACGTTCTGGGCAAATGACCCAACATAGATATGGAAAATATTCATGGGTGTTTCCTAGGAAAATTCCTGTTCTTTTTTTTGCATGCTCCAGTTTGCAAATGATAGATTCAGAAACTATGAGCTGTCTCTGGTGGGCTTGCTGGAATTCAGGCACAAGCTTTTGATTCTGGGTTGGTGTCTTATCAAGAACCTCTCAGTTTTCCAGGGAGTTTCTTTTTTTTTCCCTCACTATGGAATCTTCTGATCAAGCTGCCCCTACCAAGAAAGATTATGTTATGCGCAAAAAATCCATACAGTCATTTGCTGGTGTGAAGCATATTGCCAATCCATAACTGTTTTGTTTATTTCACTTCAGGTTCTGCCTCTAATGACTCTCTTTACATAGTTTAATGAATATATCAATCACAAATCAAACCCGTGTTATTTCTCTTTTTTAGAGTGCGTCTTCAAGACCAGACATTGAAATTGGAAAACACAGAAAATTAATCACAGGTATTTCTTTTCGACCTTATAAAGGTAAACTTCTGCTTTAAATGGGACAATTGGTTCAAAGGATCAATTCTACATCCTCGCTATTCTTAGCTTTTGCACCCTTCCTTGCAAAAATAACTTCAGGGGCGGGCCGCGGTGGCTCAGCGGGCAAGAGTGCTTGCCTGCCATGCCGGAGGACCCCGGTTCGATTCCCGGCCCCAGCCCATGTAAAAAACAAACAAACAAACAAAATATAATAAAACAAGAAAATGTTTAAAGATGTTTCCCTTTCTTCCTTCCTTCCATCCTTCCTTCCTTCTCTGTCTTTCCTTCCTTTAAAAAAAAAAAAAAAAAAAAAAAAATAACTTCAGTTCCTCTATCCTTGTTGGTTCTCTTGGATTTCTGTCAGCAAAAATGGCTGAATCATTTTCATCTGAACTCTGTTTTCCATCTCTGCTAAGGTGGTGAGGAGAGGCAACGGCCCAGGCTTTGGCTTTGGTTATATGGGTATTTTTCATTTCATGGCAGAATTCCAAGGGTTTCTCTCTTGGAAAACAGATTGGCTGTAAGGGTAGAAATCAGAAAAATTCAAACTGCGGTGTCTGTGAATGGAATCTGCAGTAGTCAGGCCTGCACCTGCCAAACTGCATATGATGTCCGAGAGTTGAATCCGATTACAAATGCACTAGCAGGGGAGATATGTCATCAGCTAAGAGCCTTCATTCCTGACCTGGGCCATGGGACTTTGCTCCCCACTTTTCCAGTCCAGCCCACATGGGTGTGATAGCCCAGAAAACTATCTAATTGGAATCAGTGAAAGGGCAAAGACTGGAATTTGGGAAAGGCAGAGCACAGCTGTTCTGAATTACAGAACAGGTTGTCGACTTTTGCAGACATAGAGCTGCACCGTATAGAGCAGACTTTCTTTTGCTCAGGAGGCCAAAGGGAGGCTAGGCCAACAGGAGTCTGGCCTGGGAGAACTTTTCTCAGGAGCAAAATGTATATCTAAGTCTGAAAGTTCTTTGGCACCTCAGTTATTCCACATGCGTTCGTACTGATCTGGTCAGAGAACTTTGCTTTCCTCCATTGCTCATATTGTATTTTTATTTAACTCTGCTTACCATATTAGACACTGTGTTGATAATACTGATGCTTATTGAATGACCCCACATATAATAGCTTCATATTGCTTCATGTTTCCCATCCTTTTAGTTATTCTAGCACTTGAAAGACATAAAACCTGGAAGGCTTCAGGTATGAACCACTAGAAAGCTTTAAAGGTTAAGCAGATCCACAGAAGGTGATGAGAGACGTAACTCCACGTAACAGCCAGGCTTCCACTCTCAACTTGGCAAAAGGAAATCCCAAGCTCAGAGAGAAAACCCTACACTTAGCTCTGTTATGTCTCCCTAGAGTTCTGATGCCATTCCAAGTTTTGACAAATATTATGATGAGTCTGGTTGCTGCAAATGATGCACTCCTGATTCTATTACTCTCCCATGAAACCTTCCTGGAAGAGCTCACTGGCTTGTGAGCCCTTGTGAAAAGGGACTAGGAACACTTAGAAAACTTTTTCTTGCATATAACTTTTATTCTCTTGATCCCTTTTCCCTACACAGTCTTTCTTCAGCCTCCTATATTTAATCTTCTAGTCTTCTCCATCTCAGCAATCGTCATTGGTAATAACGTCAATAGCAAATAGTTATTAAGCACCTACTATGTGCTAGATACTCCATTACCTCAGTTACTTGGTCCACTGTTCCTATTTTGTAGGTATTTTTGTTATTTATTTTCATATCCATTTTAAAAATGAGAAAGCTGACATGTAGAGACTTTGACCAACTTTCAAAAGAAATGACAGCTGGTAAGTCATGGAACCAAGATTCAGAGCAAAAGGATTTGGCTCTTGATTTTAGGCAATTCCTAGTATGGTTTGTGGATTAGTAGTATCAGCATCCCCTCAGAGCTTGTCAGATATACAGGATCTCAGGCTTTATCCCCCCACCCACTGGATCAGAATCTATGGATTAAAAAGATCCCCAGACAATTAGTAGGCACATTAAAATTGATGAGGCTTTCTATGAATATTTACATTTACTTGTTCTGATTCACTAACGTACTCCTTCCCTTAAACTTATCTCTGCCATTCTTAACTTATTCTTCATCAATTGTTAAATTATTCTTTAGTTAACTGACAACCATGGTGAAGTTCCATGAAAGCAACAGAAAAATTGCTGTAAAAGCAGGCAGAAGTATGGGTTGTTGGGAAGGGCAAGCAGGGAAAATGGGAATAATTGTGGAGAGGTGGCGACTACACCAGTTCTCTGCAGTTAAGGGTTGAAAAACAAACTTCCTGAATAACTTCACATTTTCATGGCTTCCTGGTTCCTGAAAATTGGAATCATGTGGGGGAGGGGGGACAGATCTCCTTCCCCAGGGAATCTGGAAGAAACTACAGTTTATGGAAGTGAGAAGGATTATTTAGAAAACTCAGAGACCCATTTAAAACAATTAATTCCTGCTTCTCAATGTCACAAAGGCAAGCCGCACTGTAAAGCACGGACTCATTCCTGTCTATTATATTTAGCATCTGTTCTGGGTATGAGCTTTTAAATATTATCTCAGCTTGAACAAATTTTATTTGATCACTGAAGTGTTATATATGAATATGTAGGCAAAACAATGTGCTTTATATAACTGTAAATGTATATATTTTGTGTTTAGGTTAAAAAGTATGGAACTGGCAAAAATCCTTGGTAAAGACAATGACTTAGAAAATGTAGAAAGCTCAGCCATCAGGGACTTCCAAAGAAAATGGAACTTCAATAAAGCTCCTGGCCCCAAGACTGATCCAGCCTTGTGAAGTCAGCCTTTCACTTTGCGTGTGTGACATTTAGTTCACCAGTTATAGAACCAGAACGAGAAGAAGCCATTTTAAAGACTCATAAGCAGAAGTTGGTTACTCTTTGAGGCAAGATATTTTTTTCATCCGTTATCATACAATAGGAAAAAGTGATTCACTTCAAGTTTTGCACAAAAAATTCTATCCTTCATCTGAATTCTACCCTAGAGCCACTTTTCATTTCATAACAGAGATTCAAACTGTTAAAAGCTAAGAATTGAAGTTCAGCTATAAGCTAAATTGAAGGCCAGAGAACACCCTGATATCTTACTAACTCTAAATTCAAAGAGAACAGTCCCTTGGACTTGCTGTGCAAGACAGAAGGAAGAGTCACAAGGCTGCTAAAAATACATTTGTCAGGATACTGAGTATTGATATGATAAAGCGCAGTCCCTATTGATCTTGGAAGATACTCAGCCGAGCTCTGACAGATTGAAACGGCTCTTGGAAGAACTTTATATGCTATCATATCCTATTTTGCCCTCCTTTTTTTTTTGATGTTTAGCAGGAATGCAAACTAAATCAGCATCTGGCAGATTTCATAAGGCCGGTTTACCTAGCCCAACCGTGATCCTGACCTCTGTGGGGAGAACTCAGATCACAAGGGACTACTGATCAAAACATGTTCTGCATCAGGGCATCAATCTGATTAGCTCTTCCCTCAACTTCCCTGTCACCCCGTAATCCCCTGAATGTACCCCACACAGAGCCTTTCACCATCCAAGGGTTGG
Organism: Tamandua tetradactyla; assembly: GCF_023851605.1. Taxonomy (NCBI): domain Eukaryota; kingdom Metazoa; phylum Chordata; class Mammalia; order Pilosa; family Myrmecophagidae; genus Tamandua; species Tamandua tetradactyla. Next base: position 47,074,400 of record NC_135350.1, read on the forward strand.
CTCAGGTAGCGCGTGCAGATTCACACATGCCCACACAGCTGAATACGCACCATGTTTAGAAGCAAAACAAAACAAAACAAAACAAAACAAAAAAACACTTTTTCCACATATTTTTTTCTCATACCCTTCTTTATACCAATACTGACTCCATGTAACTTTATTTTAAAAAACCATTTAAAGAAAACAATCATTAAAGAAGAAAAACAAGCATGAGCATATTACCTATTACACATTAAAATGTAGTAAATAAGGGTCCAGATGGATTTTGTAGATTAAGAACACACACTTAACCCGCAAACACACACACAGACACCCCTTAGGCAGTACGTCTTTCTACCCTATGGAAATAGGAAGTGGATAAAGGACAAAGAAGAGCGGCTACCTTTGGCATGGGGAACTGGCATGCTCCAGAGCAATAATAGGCATCAAAGGACTTGGGGGAGATAATCCATTCACTCCAGCCGATGTCTGCAAAGTCCACTTTAAGGTATCGCCTGGCGCAGTTCCGAGGTTCGATCCACTGCTTTCTTCTAGCCTTCTTCAGGGTCTGTGCATCAAACTGCAGTGTTTGGCTTTTCTGGTGAGGTTCTTTTCTCTGTTTCTTTTTGCTCTTACTCTTCTCTGCAGGCTGGGTCTGAAGGGTCTTGTAAGGCTTTCTCTCTTCCCACACACTCTCCTCCTTATACTGATATTCTGACCCAGGAAGCTCATTGTTCTGCAGGGGCAGCAGGACCCGGGTGGAGCGCTTATTCCTCCGCCCAACAGAAAGGGCAGCCCTGATGTGGCTATCCAGTCTGGGCACAGCTTCCGTGGGGAAAGCCCAGTGTTCCTTTAAGCTTGATACCACACTCTCGGGTTCAGAAATGGCGGCGTCATTGGCATATACCAAGATATAAGGCTCAGGAAAGGGTAAAATCCTCTTTGGCAACTGATGTCCTTTGGAAGTAATGTTAAATCCTATGAGGAACTCCTCAATTTCCTTGACCTTCTTCAGGAGTTGAGTGATGTCTTTAGACATCCAGGCCACGTCTCGGTGAGGTGTGGCTACATTTACCCAAAGATGACCGAGGAGTCGGCTTTGGTTCCCACTGGGTGTGAGGACCCAAACAGAGAGATCAATCTGAATGTGTTTCCTCAGAGCATGATGCGAGCATCCTTGGGATGTTGAGCAACTCAGGCTGGTGTTGGTCAGTTCTCCGATGTAGAAATACAGTGTGGCAGACAAAATGTTTTCCGACTTGGTTAGAGAAGTCAGGTTAAAAATTTGCAGCCCCTTGCTTTGAAGGGTCCCTAGGAGGGAGAAAAGAGAGTAAACAGAATAATTTTAAAAGCTAGAAAAATATCAAAGCAAGGATCAGCCATTGTCAGCAATTTGCTCTTTCCTTTATTGAAGCACTGCAAATGTTTGAAGGTCATAACCCAGAAGTAAGCTTAGTGGTCAGACAACTGACAGTTTCAGCTTTGAATTCTGTGACTACCAAGACCTATTCCTATAAATCTGGGAAAATATTGTAATAGTTTCTTACCTGAGGCAATGCATAATCTTCTGATCACCAGCAGAGGGCTTGGAATTACACTCGCTTTGATTAAAGTCTTGGCTCACCTCCTCATTAACTATGTAACTTTGGGCAAGCTAATTTCTTCATTAACAAAATGGAGATAATATCTACCTCTCATGTCATCAGAATTAAATGGGATGTGTTCATCACAGTTGATAAAGGGTCCCATGCTTCTGATATATCAGTTCTCTCTTTTTTTATTGCTGGCATTAATGCATCAAGAATTTTATTTCCTTCTACTTGCCTCACAAAGTTCAGAGTGGAGGATAAGTGTTTGGTAAGTGAGACAACATATCTTAATAGTTTGTGTTCCCCTGAAGAAAAATGAGCCACATATTAAAATATTCATGCAGCTGTGTCTGAAGATTATTACATCCCATGAATCGAAGAGTTCAATTTCTTCTATATGATTCAACAAAGACTATCAAAACTAGTCAATTACATTTCCCCTTCTTCAAATCCAGAAACAAGAGAGAGTAGGTGTTCTCTCTCTAAGCCAACAAGGCAGGTGAACAAACTGCCCTCCCCTCTACGTGGGACTTGACTCCCAGGGGTGTAAATTTCCCTGGCCACGTTGGACAGGATTCCTGGGATGAGGTGGGACCTGGCATCAAGGAATTGAGAAAGCCTTTTGACTAAAAGTGGGGAGAGGAAATGAGACAAAATAAAGTTTCAGTGGCTGAGAGATTTCAAAGAGAGTCAAGAAGTTATCCTGGAGGTTATTCTTATGCATTATATAGATAATCTCTTTTTAGTTTATGGTGTACTGGAGTGGCTGGAGGGAAGTACCTGAAACTGTTGAGCTGTGTTCCAGTAGCCTTGATTCTTAAAGACTGCTGTGTAAAAATATACATTTTACAATGTGGGCGTGTGATTGTGAAAATCTTGTGTATGATGCTCCTTTTATCCAGGGTATGGATAGATCAGTAAAAAAATGTGAATAAAAAATAAATAAATAATGGGGGGTTTAGGGGTAAAATAAATTGGGTAGATTGAAATACTAGTGATCAGTGAGAGGGAAGGGTAAAGGGTATGGTATGTTTAAGTTTTTTCTTTTTTCTTTTTATTTCTGGAGTGATGCAAATGCTCTAAAAACTGATGATATGTTTGAAATATGAAATGTCCTAAAAACTGGTGATGAATATACAACTATGTGATGATATTGTGAGCCACTGACTGTACACCATGTATGGAATGTATGTGTATGAAGATTTGCCAACAATATTAAAAAAGAGAGGGTAGGCGAGCAGAAAATATATTAGTAAGGGGGCAGAGAGGCAGAAGTTGGTTGCTTCTCTGAAGATCTCTGAGTTAGTGATAAGCCTGGAGTTAGAAGTCAAGCATCCCCAGTGCCGGATGGGTCACTGAGCATAAGCCTCCCTCCATGGACTTGTTCCATTTATATATTTGATTCAGAAATACACATGCAATTGTGAAATTATGTTCTTGATCAAAAACATATTTCAGTAAAAACAAAACATTTTTATAAAGATGTGGAAACAAAATAAATTCATTGAGTCCCTAAGCACAAGGGAAGTACACTGAGAAACATGTTTTACTCATTTTTAAACTTTGTGAAGGAAAAGGAAGAAACTGCCATTTGTGCACATTTGTATAATCCATGACACCAGAATAATATTTTACAGATCTTTATAACGAAGCCATGGCATCAGGGTTGTTCAGAGATTTTAGACTTAATTCATACCAGTCATCATAGCATACACTTTTACCCAAACTTTGTGTAGCAAGTCAAAATTTACAATGGAAGAAAGAAGTCACTCTGTTCTAAGTATGTTGTGATTAAACGGTTGCCTAACAAATATATTGGCAGGGAATAAGTGAATTATAAGGCATATGGGTGGCAATGTCTCAATGGGTAAAACAATTCTGCTCTTTCCACATATGTTGCTTCAAAATGTTTCTTGCTTTCAAACATGTTTCCAGATACCTCGTGACCTGCGGTTAACTAGCCCCTACCTCTGTGTCTAATCTGCATCATCTTCTCATAAAAGTCTCAGAATCTACCATACTGCTGCTCTGGATGACTCTCATTTAAATTCAATGCATTATTTTGAATTGCTATTTTGAAGTCAGGGTCCTATGGCCCAACATCAGCTCCACCACTCCCAACAGCAGCCCTCAGGTAAGTGACTAACCCTTCATTAGTCCTCTCTAATCTACAAGATGAGCTCAATAGTGCCAATTGCACAGTTGCTATGAAGATTAATTGAAAGAGTACAGATAAAACACATAGCACATAGCACACACCCAATAAATGCTAGCTAACTGCAGTGGTAGACTGTGCAATACAATAACAAATAGCCACATGTACTCGAATTGAGATTTGGTGTAAGTGTAAAGTATATACCGGATTTTGAAGACTTAGTATAAAAATAATATAAAATATCTCATTAATATGAAATGGTAATATTTTGGGTATATTGTATTAAATATTTGTATAGCATATTTCTTTTCACATTTTTCAATGTGGCTACTAAGATTTTAAAATTACATATCTGGCTCACATTTGTGATTCACTATATACCTTATTGGACAGTGGTGGTCTAGAATAGTTTTATAGTCATGTAGTTCAGAAAGAAAAAGGGAAAAACACTTTTTTTAAACATGAATATGTAAACCAAGAAGTCAATCGAGCAAAAGATTCCCTTCTTGGTATGCAACATTTTTTCCCTTATGGACATATTGACAAAGATAATATTGATGATTACTTTTTAATTTTCCCTCCAGCTGTAACTAATCATTTCAACCTACAAACAAAAATTTAAGACCAGCAAACTGCTCTAGCTAAAGTTAAAGGGCAACTTAGCATCAGTGCTAGATTACATACAGTGCTAGAAATTATCTACATAGCTTCAATTATGTAATTTGTGTATGTGCTTACATGTCTAAATTAGCTAAATCTTACGAACATAAATACAACCATAACCAACAAGGAACAGGAAACAAAACAAATGTTTTAATTTAACAGATATGAATTGAGCATCTGTGAGTTTCTGGACCTTGAACTGGGTCCTAGGACTGTACAAATGGACTCTGCTGAGGCAGGGGGAAGGAATTCACAACAATATGCAGGTAGTTAACCATAATGATGAGACTTGCTGGCAAGGGTGTGAACTCTTCTCTTGGAGTATAGACGATGGAACAATTAACTTTACCTATGTAGGGGAAAGAGGGACACATTGGGAAAAGGTGACCTTTGAACCCAATCTTAAGGATGAAGGGGGAAGGGAATGATGGAGAAAGGACGGGAGGGACACGTTCTAGCAGTATACAATGCTGTGTATATAGACGGGCTCGTATAAGCAATATTCCTGATGTTTGTATAGGCCTTCACAAAAATACTCCAAATTACCTAATTATTTGAAGTCCTCAGTTTATCTAAGGTTCCTAAGTTCAAAAAAATGATGGCCAATTTACATTTAACTCCTAACCAAAGGTGTGATATTATGCCCAACAGTTGACACCATTGCCCTGGTCATTTCCGACCAGGCCAGGGAGGACACTCTCTGCCTGCTGTAGACCCCCCGGTTCTTTAACTTAATGAGCTCAAAGTCTCAACCATGTCACCAAGCATTCCTTAACCTCTCTAATTCATACTTTATTTTTCCCTTCTCTGACCTCCTAGCATCTATTTTCTGTGCAAATTAATACTTTTCCCCCAAAACAAACCAGCAAATATTTATTTAGTATTTACAATAGACAAAAACAGTAAAAAGAGAGTTGCATGGGGCTGAGCAAAAGAGTATAAAGGAATAGAAAAGAATGAGACAACTTCCTACAAGCAGAAATATGTGAGAACAACCATTCAATAACAACTCATTATGAAAAATTTTAATACATACATATTAATTTAATTTTTCAAATAAGTATACTTCCACACTTAAGAATGGGAATTTTGTGTTAGTCTTCTCTCTCTTCCCCATAAGTAGTAGCACAGATTAATCTACATTTGCAGATCCCTATATTCAAATATAGATATTCAGTTGAATGAAGAATGAGTGCTTTAGTGTTTATTCTTTTCTGAAGTACAGTACTCAGATATTTACTTCTTGGGAATAATTGACTCAGAAACCTGATAACTTGTACAACAGATATACTTTCTGATTAATAAGAACAAACTGATATAATAATAATTTTTAAAGCAATGGTGGGTTTTATCAGTTACCAAAAAAAAAAAAAAAAAACCCACCAACAACATACACACTTTTAGGCTGCAGATAGTTCTCAGGTACTAGGAAGTAAGTATCAATTATATCTAGAGTTGCATACTTAATTTTAGATGCCCTCATTTTAGGCAGATTATTGATATAGAAAAGAGCAACCAAGAGAGTAAAAACAATGTTGAAGAGCCTGGGAACTCTCTTACAAGTTGAGGTATATAAATAAAGACTACATGGTCTGGAGAAAGAAAAGAAAAAGATTATCAATGGCATGAGAATTGTTTCCAAGTACTTGAGTTGCTGTAGAGGGAATAGGGTTTTCCTTCCAGTGTTAAAGATGAGGAGATCTAAAGGTGATGGCTGAATGGAAGCAGATTCCAAGCCAATGAAATAATGACTTCCTAACTATCTTTTGTCTAACTTGACGTAGTGAGATCCAGCAGTGGGACTGGGCACACAGAAGATAGATGGTCTTAATTTAAGACTATTTAAGAAGAATTCCTTCTCCTGAAGGTAGGGTACGAAAAGTGAATTCAAGGGCAGTGCAATGGTGGCTCAGTGGCAGAATTCTCACCTTCATGCCGAAGACCTGGGTTCAATTCCCAGTGCCCTCCATGCAAAAAAAATAAAAGAAAAAGTAAATCCATAACCTCTCAGATCCCTTGCAAGTAACTACAACAGGCTTTCCAACTCTTCACAGGGAATATTTTAGATGCCAAAATATAACTACCAATAGGTGGTGCTATTTTCTTACTGTTTGCTGGCAACAGCAGAAGCCTGGATTTTTCTTGCCGAGAATATATCCATTGCATTCTAGTTAGTGTTTGCCGTTGACATTATCTTATATTGAATTTTCTAGAGTCATAATATCTGAGAACTGCAAAGGGCTCAGAAGTCAGGTGAGTTCCTGAACAAACTACACTCTCTTTTACACACCTGTTAGGACTTTGCACCTGTTGTTGCTCACTCAGGAATGCTCTTACCCACCCTTTCTCCTTGATAGCACAGACTTGTTTTTTAAGGCAAAGAAGAGGCTCCACCCCTTGAGGCAAGCTTGTCCTGACAACCCACATCTTTGGTTAGGACCCTGCCTCTATTACAAACTTCACCACACTCTAGTTCCTTCCAGAAGATCATAAACTCCTTAAGGAGAAGACCCTGTATTGGATTAGGATCTTCAGCCAGAGGACAGAATTTGACCTTAAGCAGTACTCAGTAAATGCTTCTTTTATGAATAAAATAATTTAGTCCAACCTTCACAGTTTTAGAATGTTGAAATGACGGACCATAGAAGTTATCAGGGAGTTTAGTAACTAATGTCAGAGAAGGACTGCTATGATCTCTATGGTCCTTTTAGGAGTCCAGTTATTAAATAAAGGCAGATGATTTCTTTCTGTGTTCATGTGAAAACAAAGCACCTGCACCTAATGAAACCAAGCATCTGATTCAGGAGCTCCAGCTCAGACACAGGACCAATCTTGCTTTTGCACCATATCAGCTACTCTCAAGGAGGAGCCGATGCAGTGCCCGGGGACTAAGCAGCAGTTCACCTTCGTGATGGCCCACACAGCATGCTTTCAAATGGAATTAGAACATACAATGGAAAGCTTTCTATGTAAAGTCTGATTTTAAAACAAATAGACTAAATGAAATCTTGATGATTAGTTAACTTCCCTGGAAGCAGGAAAAACATATTAGTCATACAGAAAATATGTAACTAAGAAGCAATTTTTTTTCCACTTCTTTCTCCAAACAAAGTACAGCTGCTAGAAATGCCAGGGGTGCCTAGGACAGAGTCCCGTACACCCCTAGTCAGTGGCTGAATATCTGCTGCTGATCATGGAGTCAAGACTGCAGATTCTCTATGGCGCCTTCAGCTTTCAGGCCAATGCAAGATGAACAGTTTCTAAATAGTACAAAAAGCTATAGAATTTTGTTTTTCTTGCAGAGTTCCAGTCAAGTAATTGAGTTTCACAGGAGGTCAAAAATAACCATTCTCTATGTCCAAAGTCTAAAACATGGCCAAAGATTTTGATGTACTGTATGTTTTTCTAGAATAACAAAATGTTCGTTTCTCAGCTTATCTACTCTCAGTCTCCACCCACAGGCATTCCTAGACTGTGAGCCCTTGGAGGGCAGACCCATTTCCTATAAATCTTTGCATTCCCCGTACCTCACACAGCCTGGAACATTCATATCCCCAAGAATATTTGTCACATTTGTTGAAAACAGCTGCGTAAACTTACCATATTCAAAAGTGTTTCCTACTTAACACAAAAGTGAACAAAACTTTCAAGTAGGTTTAAGCTCCCAAAGTGGACAAAAGCCCTTCTCAAGTATAAATATCACATGGAGTTTCCTTCCATTTCATTAGGGGAGTGAGATTATCATTAGAACAGTTCTGTAGAAAGTAGATTAGCATTGCCATTCAATATATCAATGGTAAAATGCCTAGTGGAATATTCCTTTATGGAGAGTTTATTTTTAAAGGATCCTTTGCCTGGCTAATAGCTTTTCTACTATCTCTTCTTCTGCTAGTCCCTTGAACACTGAATTCAATTCAACTGAGATATCTACTGAGCCTATTATTTGGCAAACTCTTCTAGGCCCTTGAAATATAAGGATGAACCAGCTCTGCTCCTGCCCTCCAGTGACTTGCCTCATAGGTCCCTGCACTGATATCTTCCTTTTAGCAGATCCATGAAGCCTCAGATGTTCAGGAGCTGGGAGGGAAGAGTAAAATGTCTTAATCAGACGACTTTGAAGCCTTCTCCAAGGCAAAAAAGCCCTCATAGAGACAGTAATACAACTTCCAAAGCAAACGATCTTCCCATTATATAAGCTAATAAACCATATGTTCATGGAAAGATCCGCTACAGGGACAATTGAGACTAGGCATAGCTTTGCTAAACAATCCTAGATTTCACACACTGGTTGATACAAAACACCCAAAACGATAGGGACATAAACCATCAGCAGTGTTTCTCCATCCTCAGCCTGTGTGAGAATCACCTGGAGGGCTTGTTGAAAGACAGATTTCCGGGCCCAACCCCTACCGAGAGGTGGGGCAGAGAAATTCTGTTTCTAAGTTCCCAGGTAATGCCAATGCTGATGCTGCTGATAAAGGGATGAGACTTTGAGAGCAACTAGCTTTGAGAAATCACTATAAAAAGTTGCCACCCTGCTCCATTCAGCCACCAGGGTCAAGACAAAAATAGTAACTTCTTGAATGTAGGTTTTGGATCTCACAGATGGTATTATAACAGGACTACCTCTTATTTATGTTTACACTGTCACTCAAATATATCCTCTGGGCTATACACAAATGCATATTATCAACACTTTAAATATGTTTCAGGCTTTGTGGGAAGCTATAGGGAGACAATCTCTGAAAATATTTAAAATAGTAAGACTATCTCACTTACATAGGCCTTCAAAACTTTCAATGCATTTTCCCATTCATTTTCTCATTTGAGTTTAACCATCTTGCTGTGAGCCAGAAACAACAGGCATAATTTAATCCATTTGCTAGATGAAGAAACTGAGAATAGTGTTATTAGATGATTTTTAAATTAGCAGTCCAACCAAGATTGGAATTTAGATCTCCTAACTCCTAACCTCAGGTAAGAGAAAAATCAAAACTCTAGCAATCTTTTCTCTACTTGAAGACTGTCCATCTTAACCACACCTAAATTCAGTAATTACAGTCAGTTCAAATCATCATTAGATAGGTTCCATGCAAGTAAATTAAAAGATTATTTGAAGGAAAAGCAAATAAGAGCTTTTTGGGCCTCAGTTGCTTTAAATATAAAGTGAGAGGTCTGGACAAAGAGTCTCATATCTCTAAAATTATTGGAGGCAATTATTTTATAAAAGGAATATTTTACAGATTCTCACTTAGTAAAATAGAGCTAACCTAAGCTAGAAATACACTAGGATTAGTTTGCCCAAACACTTTAATTCAGAGCATGCCCAAATGTAGAAAAGGCACTGACTGCATCTCTATTGCCTGGAGAAGTGGAGTTTAAAGGAGGGTAGATCATTGAAGGAGTCAATACACACCGTGGTCATTTGACTTCATGCCCTGCATACTGATGTTTTAGATAAGGGAGACATCATACCTTTAAAATATCCTTGAGAATGTGTGCTACCAGGAGAACTGCTATGTACCAGCATGCTAGGACACAACTGCTACTACTACTAATGTGTGACAAATTGGTATTTTTATGGACTGTTAAATATGTCCCATGGGTTTAAAATAAAGATGCAATAATGAGAATTATTTCATACATTGCCATAATTTATTACAGGCCAAAGTAGATATTATTCTGGTATACTTGTGTCATTTGGATAATACTATATCGGTATTTCCATTATAAAAGCCTATTGTCACAATCATAAAAATTCACTTTAAATTGAAACACGGTATAGGAGAATTCAAGCTGAGACTATTTGTGCTGTCAAACTTCTTTCCACTACCACTACCAAAATAAAGTTAAGATACTAACATTAATTACTAGGTTATACAAATTTAATAGATAAGAAACCATCAAAAGTTAGGGGGAATGTACTTTTGCTGTAGCATAAAAATCCTGAAAAGAAATAGAAAATAAATGCAAAGCAGCTCAATAGTTTTCACTAGAATAATTTGATAGATACAATTTTCATTACAGTTTAGAAATACAACAAATAATAGGGATTATATGAGGAATTCGATAGATGTCTTGAGTAAATGTGTTTTTCATCAAGATAAAAATGGTGATAAAACATTAACAAAGTGGTGTGTATGATCTCTAATGAACTTTTCCACAAATAAAACGGCTCTGAAAAACACAGCTATGGGGAAAAAAAACAAGAAAAAACAGAGGAATCCTATAGAAGACAATGATGGAGGAGAACTGATAAAGAAATTGGGAAATGAAATTCAATGACAGCAGACTCTGAAAGTACATTCAGAGACATTTAAAACATGAAAGCAGAAAGATAGTGCAATGCCAACCGGACCCAATCCCAGGAAGTAACAATATAAATAAACAACCTTAGATAAGTAAATAAAAAAGGAGAAATTAGAATTTTTTCACTTTTGTATTTAGTATTAAGATTCATCATCACCAATTATTTTTACCACCTTTTTAAACAATCACCTAATTAGTAATTAGACAAACTCAGGGCATGGCTTCCTTCCAACATTCTAAGACATAAAAATATCAAGTTGTGAAGACATACAAAAATTCACTATGAATTTTGCACATCTTCTTTCTTGCTAACTTAGGAAACCCCTGAACCAGTGTTTCCCCCAAGTAGGTGTCTTGGAACCCAAATTATCTAAAATGTTCTTTCAAGGTTCCCTTCTTAAAAGGGTTTATAAACATTTAAGGGCCCACAGCAAAAAGAGGAATTTCCAAACTTATTTGACCATGGAACCTAATTTTATGTCACATCTGTTTACATCTGCAGAGACGCTGTTTTGTGAAAATTTTTCATGGAAAGTTAGATCAGGCTATCAGATGTAAAAGGTTTTGAGATGAGTGACAGTTTTTTGAAAAACTGTCTGCAAAATACATCATGATACCCCTTTCTTTTTCTAAAAAAAGGAAGGGATGGATTTCCTTTCTTCAACCTATCTGCTAAATAAAAATTCTTATATTTCTAAAATGTTTAAAAGGAAATTTGGCATTCATGACCCTATTTAATTTTTGGAAAAATCAGAACCTGGTAAATCAAGTGCTCATGAAGTTCCACTGCACAGATAAAAATGTATGTAAACCTCTTAATTCATTTTCTATATTCTATAGTATTTCCTGAATGGATTATGTGCTTAGGAGATTTTTTTTCATTGACCTCCACAGTCTTGGGTCTTTCTGAGTGTGCCTAGCTATACTACAAAGCTAAATTTAAATTAAATTTTTACATAATCCATTCTCTTTCTCCTTCCATTAGCATGGATAATCAAGAATTCATAGTATTATGGATTTTAAATGTCAGAGATTGTAAAGCTATCTTGTTTATTACAGTAAAAACTTCATTAAGGTCTATCATGTATTCAAAGTAGTGTATAATTCAAAGCAGCTGCTCATCCAGCTCTCCCACTCCAGATGCACTATTGTCCTTTAAATAAAAACATCAGATAATCCAAGCACTCTTTAAATTTCGAGCATATTTCTAGATACCAGACATTTCAAGGTAACTATGTTTTAATAAAGTTATTATATCCCCTTGCCCGTCAAGCCTATTAAAAACAATGTTTTCACTGTGGTCCATGTATTTTATAGGAAAGGCTCCTATCACATGATCATTCAGCCCTTAATTACATAGTCTTTTCCCTAAAGCCTTATATTTTAGCCATGCAATTCAAAAATATGTCAAAGTCACAATTCTTTATTTTCAAAGCATTTTTTAGTATGGTAAGAATGAATCTCCCTCTCCTTGTTGAAGGAAAATATTCACTTGTGGGCTGGATGACCTCAAATTTTTTTCCTTCTGTTTATGAAGTCTGTGTATGTGTGTGCATGTGTATGAGTGTGTCTAAAGTCACCGTATATTCACTGAACTATAATATTGTGGTAGTTACATGTCATAAATCAAAACTGCGATAGTTTTCTTATAAGGATATATGTGCTTGAATCGCTGTTCCTAAAGGAGTTAAATTTATGAAGAAAAATAAGATTAAGAGACTATGGAAATGGTGAGAAGGTAAGGAACACACACCATCTATCGTAATTAAAGTATTCTTCTTTTATTACATAGTAGTCAAGAATAACTCAAACCAAGGTTAAAATAAAAGCTGATTTTATATTCCTCTAGTTTTCCTCCAAGATGGTGTTTTATGAGGTTGAACTTGTCTGTGCCATCAACAGTTTCATAGATTATCTCTTACAAAGGGAAAGATAAAACCTATCTTTACATAAACCTTTACAGATCATACACAGAAAAATCTTATAAGTATTCCAGACTTACGGCTTTGGCACACCAGCTGAGTAGCGTTTAGGGAGGAGAAAAGGGGTTAGCAATAAGTATATTTAGGATGAATGCCACCCACCATCAAGTAATGGTTTAAGTAGAAAGTAATCAGAGGGAGACCACAGCAGCTAAAATTCAACCAAAGATATTCTAGGTTTAGAACAATAAATACTTTTAATCAGTGTGCTCCGAGAAGCAAACAGGGCTCTAAGGCTGTAACTCAGCCTGAATAAGCACTCCAAAAGTTTCCCAGATCAGCAGCCATTCCAGATATAAAGCACACCACCTGACCTTCCATTGAAATCTGTAACATCCTTGGCACAGAGAAGTCCATGTGTTGTGGAACCTGAGCACTTTGGATAGAAATCACATCTAATTTATTAATGCAGGCAGCATCTTTCACCTACATCTGAACCTATGTCATGAGGTGAAGGGTGCCATGGAAATTCTGATATGGATGAAGCTAGAGAAACACACATGAAAGCCTCGGCACCTTTTTGGAGTCCTGCCTTATTAGAGCCAGAACTGCCATATAATAAGGTCTTTTAAGAGTGTTAGTAACTAAACACTCTTGGAAGAGATCCAACATGAACCACCTCTCCAGGAGTCTCCAGTGTGGTAACATGACACTTAAGCTTCCATAAAAACCACTGTCTATGTTTGATGAATAAGTCATTAAGCCTTTGAAAAATACAGAAAATAAAACAATTGGATTTTGGAGCACAGCTTACTATTTGCTTTTCTCTCTACCAGTTAGGGTAGTCTCTAGGATGCTAAAGGGATTACTTTTCTTATCAGGACACAGAGCCTTGTATATCTGTTTCAAGCTGCAATTCATCATGTCAAGGGAATGTCTGGCCTCAGTATCACAGTTTATCATTTGATGATATAAGACTACAGAGTGGATGATAAGGGACTCTCTGAAATCATAATGCACTGAATAAGTTGAAGCTGAAACGGATATGTCACCCAAAGTATTCAAATTCTTATCGATAAACCAGTCACGGCTCCCTTAGCCAAAACCAAACCAAAAGCAGCACAACATATGTAAATGATATAAACTCACATTCTACCTCCAAACCATGTGATTCAAACTAAAATAAACAAACAAGCAAACAAACTTGATACAAAAAATATTGTTCATTTCTTGGGTGCCTCAGTTAGTTGCTAGGAAAATTACCAAAAAAAAAAAAGACTATTAAGATTATTGCCACTTGGTTTGCCCATCCAACTTCCTTTCAACTCTTGTTGCTTCCACATTGCTCCTTCATTGCACTCTAGCCTCGGAGTTGCACTAAAGGTGAACAGAGTATTCACTGGTGCAGTCAGCTGTCAAGACAGCCTCAGCAAGTGGCTGGGATGCTGAGAATAACCCTGAGCAGGCTTCTGTTTCCTTAGCAGAGGCCAGTTCCTCACAGATCATGCTCATGGTTTTAAGAAGAAAATGAAATCTGGTTCAGCTCAGACTCTAGCTAAAGACTTCTGCATTAGAAAACATAACTCACAGTTATTGTAAATGTCATCATGCCTATGAGCTCTAGAGTGCATTTACAGTGTCAACTCAGGGCTTTCCTTGATGGATGCCTTAGTTTTCTTTTTTCCAGGAGTTCTACATATCAAAGCTTGGGAGATTTCTTTCAGTGATTCTGACAGAATTGATAGAGCAGCAAGGGATGGCCTCGTTACTTGAAGATTCCTGGCTATTTTTCAACATTTCGCAGAAGACACGCTTTGCAGTTAACATTTCCCTTTATCATGAATGTTGTGAACAAAAAAGCCTGGTGCATCCTCAAAGCATGTAAACAGTTAGTATCCAGGAAACGTTCCCTCAAGCTGTTAGCACAGGGAGGGAGGCTGTTAGCATAAGTTTTATGCTTCACCACAGGGGTTGGGAGAAACCTTGTTAAGCCATGAATTTCATTCCGCAAGGATTTGTGTTGAAAAATGGGATGAGCAGATTTTCATCGGTGGATTCCTAGAAGTGTTTACTTCCCCTACTGCCCCCTCCCCTTCCAACCCTCCCAGGGTGGAGACAACCCTTTTGCCCAGATGGGTTTTAGATATTGAAACACCCAAGCACCTGGTTTTGTTTGCTTGTGTGTTTGCCACCAAGGGACCATCAAGTAGAAAGTATCAAAGAAACTTAGCAAGATAAGAGGGAGCAAATGAGTTAAGAGGGCTGTAAGATCTGGAGTAGGGGCTACCCAAAAGGCAAAGTGATGGCTTCTAGTTCAAGTGTCATTTCTCTCTCCGGGGCCACGGGCTGGCATAAAATGGCATCTGTTTCTCGATAAACATGGCTAAAGCCCAGCCCCAAGAGAATTTCCGCTGCCCGACTTAGGAATCATCAGCATAAGGTATTACAGGGGTGCTCCAGACACCCAGGGCAGGAGGACCCTACTGGGTATGAGATGTCACCCCTTCCCTTTCTCCATACAGGTCCTCCAGCCGACCCCCTCCACTGTTCCTTGCCCTTCGTCTCTCCACTTCTCCCTCGGGGACTCAGCTGGCAAAATGCTGTGCGTGACAGAGTGCACCGAGGAGTACAACAGGAGAGTTGCGGAGGGTGGGGAAAGGTCTCCGGGTAGCAACGACGAGCAGAGGCTTTCAGGGAAGCTGTGAGGGGTCCGCACGAAAGAAAGGACCGGACGGCGAAAAGGGGCGCCTCCGCACTCACCTGCTGCTCCGGCTCGAAAGCTGCGAACCGTGTTGCCTTCGCGCAGTGGCTGGGGGCGCCGGGGCTGGGAGACCCGCTCCAGGGAGCCGGGCGTCAGCGCTGAGTCTGCCCTGCCGCCGCCGCTGTACCTCTCATAGAGCCGCAGCATATGTTCCGACACCTTGTCGCGCGGCTGCAGCTCCGGACCAGTGTCACCACCTGCCGTGCGGTCTCCTTGCATAATCTTGCCGAGCTCCAGGAAATTCTGCTTCCTTCTCTCACCCTGCGCCAGGCTCACGCAGAAGCAGCCCAGCCACAAGTAGAGCAGCCTGCGCACCCCAGCCATGGCGAGGTCCCGGTGCGGCGCTCCCGCTCCCTGCGTCGCGGGGGTACCCTCTAGAGCAGCGACGGACCGGCAGGAGAACCAAGGATTGAACCCCAAATCAGGGCGAGACCGCCAAAAGCCCTGGACCCGGCCTGAGCAGGACAGTGACAAACCCCACTTTTTGCGCTGGCGGAATTGCGTAACCGCAGGTGGGCTCTTCTCCCACCTCACCCGCACAGGGCGCTGCAGGCGCCGTCTCCACTTGTACGCTGAGAAAGAGCTGAAGGTCGCGGCGTGTGTGGCCCGGGTGTTTTCAGAATCTGTCTCTACCCTCCCTCCCAGCTTTATTTTCGGGAACACCCGGCCCAAGAGGCCGCACGGGGGGTCGGAACTAGTGCTGTGTGGGGCGCAATGCCGGCGTGGGGTGCGCGCAGCGGTCCAGGAGGCGCTTGCTCGCTTGCCTTTTCTAGGGATTGGCGGAGCCGCTGCGCGGCTGGTCAGAGTTTTAGAGTATGCGTGTGTGTGTGTGTGTGTGTGTGTGTATGTGTGTGTGCGCGCGCGCGCATGTGTGAAAGAGAAAGACCGAGAGAGAACGAGAGACTGAGACTGACTTCGTCCTTTGGCTGATCTGTGTAGTTCACAGTCAGTTTTGTCCTCGCCCTCGCCGGCAGCCCGGACCTGGCTGTCGCAGGGAGAAAAGCAAAGGGGGAAATAAGGAGAGAACCCTCAGGAAGAGACAGAGAAGAGAGAGTAGGAGATGGGATGGTTTGGAAGACGAGGGGAAGGGAGAAGATCATGGAGAAAGAAATGGTCTAACGGACTTCTTTTCCTCTCTATTTGTGATTTTTCAAGAACAGTGGCTGTGTCCTGGCTAGCACGTGGACAGAGGAAAATACGAACTTCTTCCTGTCTTCTTTCTCGGTTCCTTGCCTCCTTTCCTGATTCCATACAGAATCACGGTGTGAATCCCTCCTCTCTTCCTTTCCTGTGCTGACCCAGGCTGTGGATCCCCGCACCTGTCGTTTCCCTTCTTTCCTGTTCTCTGAAAGGCTTGCCCCAATATAATTCCTCTCTCTCCCGACTCTTTTTGCCCCTACTCATCTCCCCTCAAGAGAAAAATATGTATGAGACTCTCTCATCTTAAATGCAAATAATCGAGGAAATTCACCATCGACATCTCTGTTTCTCTTTCTCTCTGGTGTCTTGATTGCCTCTCTGGAAGTTTCCCTGAGGATGGTGTAGTGTGGTAAAACATCAGGCTTCCAAGTCTTAGACTCCTGAGCCTCGAGCTGGCTCTTCAGATGCTAGCTTTGAGATTTTTCCTGCTCCCTTTTCTTCTTATCTGAGAAACAGAGATTAAACTACTAGCTCACATTTCCTACACTTATCGTGCCCTAGGCATTTGTTCTTTAAGTTTCACATGTATTATCTTTAGAGAACCTTCACATCGAAACTCATTTTGCAGATGAGGAAACTGAGGCAACGGGTCATGCAGTACGTTGCAGAACTGAGCTCCAAACTCAGGTGGTTTGACTCCTGGACTCAGGCCCTTAATCACCACATCACTAATAATGAGAAACTAGCATTTACACTGACAATTCAGCGTGACCGTTTGTGGAGCAGTACTTAGCACGGTGCCTGCTCCAGGAAAGCCCTCAGTAACTCTCCATTGCAGCTGTCTGTCTCTCTGCAAGGCAGCGGGACTCACATTGGGGCTACAAAACGTGAATAAAACCACATCCCTTTTAGAGTTGTATTTGGATTCAAATAGAAAACAGTGCTAAAGTGACTGGCACACTGGCTAACTTTTAGTAAGGGCTCAATCCTTTATCCCTAATCTTAGCCCAAATGCAGGCTACAGTCTCCCACTCTGCCACTTTTCAACCCACTGCAGTTTGGATTTTGCCCTTAGCTACCCCTGGAACAGTTCTATAGATAATAACACATACTTTAAGGATGAGTGTGAGGATTAAATGAGATCATGCATGTGATTTTTTACTGACATAAAGAACACAATAGTTTTTGTGATTGATAATGAAGACCTAATCACAAAATTCAATAGACCGGCAGAGTCTTCCCCTTTGATTTTTCCCCTGTGAACTTTTACTGCCTTTTCCTCTCCTTTCTGCTCTTTCTCCATTTTGTGAGCTGTCTCCTCTTTCTAGGTCAGACTGAAGTTTTCCTCACATCTTTATACTCTGCCCAAGGAGAATGTCAAATTGAGAAGAAAAATCTTTGTCACTCCCACTATTTGGGTGGGCATCTCTGACTTTATATATATGTTTCTGGGTCACCCCAAATCCTCAATTCTGAAAGACCGTCCTACTCCCCTTTGAAACCACCCCTGAGACTTCCTTAACCCTAGCGCATATCTTTTTTACAACATTTGATACTCTATACTCAATCTAACTCATTTGTAGGAGACTATGATGCAATTGCTGCAATAGACTGCATGTGTTCAATGCCTGCCTTCACCTTTTCCTAGCCGTATATATCTTTCGTTTTCTATGCCTCCATTTTATCATTTGAACCATAATATACAATAATAGTTCCTGTCTCACAGGGTTGTTGTAAAGAACAATTGGTTAATCCATGTCAAGGGACTGACTTAGTACCTAGCATTTTTCAGATGCATGAAAAGAGTCAGCTTTTAGAATCACTGTTTTTTGTCCAAGGCATATTCATCTTTTTAATTTAGTAACCAGTCACTGTATTCTGAAAAATAAAGTAAGAAATGCTGAGCAGATAGAATAATAGCTAGCAGGGACTCTCAGCTGTCATTGCAATAATAGAACAGAAAGTTCAAATGAAAGCCAGCACACCAGAGACCACTTACAGGGGCCAAATCCTAGACCTAAAATGGCTTATTTGCAACTGACCCGGGAAGATGGAGTGAATGATGAAACCAGCACTGGAAGAGTTGTACCAATGACAAGTACATATTAGACTCGCTGGACCCTCCAACTGACCTCTAGGAAAATTTGAGTTGAATGGGAAGCAAACAGTTCCCTCATCAGAACACCTGAAGATGCCACCTTGTGATATTTCAAGGGAGCCCCACAGTGTTTCTTTTACCAAAGGCCATGGGATACCAGGACAAGATAGATTATATTGTTTCAGGATTTGCTGCCATCTTTAGATGTCTCCCCCCAGAGGGAATAAATCACAAGAATTCATAGTTCTGGCTGAGCATCTGACTCCCTTGATGTTTGGGGAATTTGCAGCTATTCAGAAAGATTGTCTTGAGAGCTGAATGTGCTGCTCCAAGTGCCTTGTATCTGATTTCTCAGTTGAGTCAGATTAATTAATTAAAAGGTGTATTTTTTTATAATAAGGCTTTCCTGTTTTATGTTACTGCTAAAACCAACTACAGAACCAGAGTACTTTTGTAAGTCTGTTTCCTTAAATGCAAAAAGAGCTAAAGAAGGAGATTTCTATAATTGAAAAAAAAACAGCAAATACAAATTTGGAATTTCAGTAGATTTCTATGGAGTTGAGCTTTTGATAACAAAAGACGTGTGCATGTGTATGTGTTTAATTCATGTTTTTATTAGTGCTCTTAATCACATCTACGTTTATCTTGTAAAAGCTTCCCATCAACAATTACTACTGAAACGTATATAAAGCTGTACTAGAGCCTGTGGGGGAAATACGTGGGGAGAATTCATCTCAGATTTGGAGGAGTTTACTTCTAGTCAGCGAATTGAAGAATTCATAGAACAATTAAGAAGTAATGGGAGAAGTATTACTATAGTGTTCAACCATGTTTTGTAGATTATATAATAATTTGCTTTGGCAGTTGCAAGAAAATGAATGAGAGATGGACTGGCCAGGGAAGATTTCCTGGAAAAGATTTCTAGCCTTGAAAAAATGAGTAGGATTTTAAGTAAGTAAAACATACAGGACTTGTAATTCAGGAAAGGATGCAGTGAAAGGTAAGTTCCATAGGTAAGAATAGGCTTGGCATGTTAATAAGGCAGTACCTGCTAGGACAAAGACTGAATTTGAACAGAGTGCATACAGAGAACAGGGGAAATAGAGATGAAATGATAGGATGAGTTTATGAAGGATCTTGGGTGTTAGATCAAGGAGAAAACAGGGAACCTAGAAAAGTTATGAGAAGAGGTTTTCTAATGGGCAAAGCTCTCCAAAGTGGTTTGAACAATTTCAATAACTACGGAATGCCTCTGGATGTATATAACCTAAGGTGAATAACAACTTGGAGGAAATTGTAGAGCTGATTCCAATATTAAAAGATTGATTAGAAACATTTAAGCACATTAGTTGGGAGCTTACTTGGCTATAAATGAAAAAAAAATATTACTCATAAGGGCTTAAAAATAAAGGGGTTTATTTTGCCTCCTATTGTAAGATGCTTGCGGGTAAGGAGCTGTTGGCATTTGTTCAGTGGCTTTACAAAGTCAGTGCCATGTTTCTGTGAGCCTTCTGGCATTTCCTTCATTCTTGCTGTCTCAGGGTCACCCGATCACCACTGCAATTCCAGTAATCAAGTCCCTGTTCAAGGAAGAAAGGAGGAGAAAAGAGGCACGAACCATATTTCCACCTTTCATCAGAAAAAGAGAAAGCTCTCTCAGAGCCCTGGAAAATACCTCTACATCTCATTGGCCAAAATCTTGTCCTGGCCATATTCTACCTGCAGAAGAGGCTAGGAAATCAGGTATCCTGCCTTGGGCAGGCACATTGCTGCCACGAATAGAACCTGGGTTCAATTATCAAGGCAAAAAGAGCAATGGAAATTGGGGATATACTACCAAAGTCCTCTACAATGACTCTTCAAACTTTGAGATTCTATGGATCTATTTTTATTAGTCATTTTCTATTCTGACTACAAACTTGTTTAGTTCTTCTCCATTCTAAAACCAAAAACAAATGTCAAAACTCTTTTCCTTATCCAACTAATTCACAAGCCATCATCCTATCACTTTCCTTTGACCTCCAAACCTCTTTAAAAAGAGTCTACACTAAACATTTCACTTCTCCACTACCTATAGTCACTTCATTTCATTTCTTAACAGTAGAAACTGTTTTTGTATTAGACACTACATTTTCAATCACCAAACTAACAGCTTTTTTCCTTCTTTGTCTTTATCTATCTTTAAGTGTTTGACATGGCTTACCACCCTCTCCTGAAACCTCTTCCTTTTTTTATCTTATGTATATGACATTATTCTGGTTCACCGCCTATCTTTTTGATTACTTCTTTGTTTCATTCACTCAACAGATATTTAGTATCTGTTATGATCCTAACACTTAATTTGGTGTTGGGAATACAAAGATGAAATGAAATGATCCCTGCCCTCCCAAAACTTAGTCTGCTGGGGAAATAGGGGTATTACCACTTAATAAATGTTGGGATAATTTTACCTGGTCCAGTAAGCTAGGGAGGGCTGCATGGAGGAGATATTTCAGTGGACAGCTTCCCCGGAGAATTTCTGATAGGATACTCCAAGAAGAGGGAGAATATCATCCCCCTAGAGGTGGGAGAGACCTTCCTTTTATGATCTCACAACTTCTGGCCAATCTGTCTCTCTAATGATATTCTCAGTTGATTCACTTTAGCTATGCACTTTTATTTAGTATCATAGACTCCAAAAATGACATTCCTAACCTTAACTTCTCTACCATATTTTCCTCTTTTCCCCATTTTTGGTAAACTTGTGGATATCATAAAGTCTGCACATTTACAATGAAACTGATCATCTCCAAACATATTCTTGGTTTCCATGCTTCTGTCGATGGCGCCACCATCCTTTCGGCCATCCGAGTTCCACATCTCAGATTCTCATTCATCTTTACACTCTGACCACCATATCTAAACCATTACTAAGTGTTATACGATATCTCTCCTGTCTTCTTTATTCATATTGCAACCTCTTTAATTTACTTACTAATTCCTTCTAGTCTAGACTACTCTAAGAGTCTCCAAAATGTCTTCCAGTTCTTCCTCATACTCACAGAATTTAATTTCTAGCATTGAATAACCACAAACGTAGAGATTTTGAACAACATCCATTTATCATCTTATAGATCGGTAGTGTCATAAGTTTGAATGAGCTCAGCAGGTTCTCTGCTCGGGATCACTACTGGCTAGGCAGTGTTCTTGTCTGAACGCTATGGAGAAGAAACTGCTTCCAATCTCATTCCGGCTGTCGGTGGGATCCAGTTCCTTAGCTGTAGGACTGAGATAAGTTCCTAGGAGTCCACCTGCTAGGTCTGCCATGTGGCGCCTACAGCCTTAAACCAGAAAAAGAGGATTTCTTGCATGTTGACTCCCCCTTGTGCTTCCAATCTCTTTCTCCAGAAAAAGCCCCATCCCTTTACAGGGCTTGTCTGATGAGGTCAGGCCCACCAAGGATAATTTCTCTTTTAAAGTTAAAGGGGCCATATAACATAAGCTTATCAGAGGACTAATATGCCATCAAATCCATGGCTCCCCCCCCCACCACACTAAAGATGGAGGGGATTATCTAAGATCATGGGGGTATTGGGAGTCATTTAATTATCTAAATATTGCCACTAGATTTGTTCTCCCAATCCAGTAGTAAGTCTTCTCAAAAAGTTAATAAACAGCTGTTCTTTACCAATTAATTTTAAAAAAGAACAAAATCTCAGTTTGGCACTCAAAGCCTGCTACAATTTGGCCTCAGCCTAATTTTCTGGCATTTACCTCTTCTTTCCCATGTATGACACATGCTCCATCTCTACTAGACTATTCCTTTCCATTTTCCTTCATTTGCTATTTTTCATTGCCTGATTTGTCCTCTTCAAGATCTATTTCAAAATGCTACCTTCTCTATGAAGTGATTCCTAATCAATCCAATGGAATATGAGCACTTAGTCTTTTAAATCTTCATAACCTTTAGAACCTCTCTTATAGCACCTTAAAGAGTCTATCTTGGGTTGTGTTGGTTTACTTTTATAAGGAAATGGCTGCTTCTCTACTAAAATGAAATGCTGCCCCTTCAGGCTGGCAGTGATGGAAGAACATCCCTTAGGAGGGAGTGGCTGGAGCTCTTCTCTGATTCTTCTTCCCCAAATGTTTTCCATCTGCCTAGCCTCTCTCTGGCTATTTCTTCTACTGTGATGTTCTGTGGGATTCTGCTACTCCTTTCTTACTTATTCTGGCCTAAGCTTGGTCACACAGCTCTAACTTAATTTTTGCCACGTAGTTGAGAAGTCTGGAGTTTGTGAATAATGAGTTACTAAAGGCTCATAGAAATCAACACACAGAAATCAACTCACAAGTACACAATTTGGTTTATACAACATTTTTGCTCTCAGTTTTCTGCTTTTTGGGTCATTTTCATCCTGGCCCCTGTCCTGCCATCATTTTTGCCTATATATATATATATATATATATATTTTTTTTTTTTACTGAACATCCACTATATACCAGAAATTCTTCTTGGATCTGGAGATGCAACTGGGAACAAAGTGGTTGTTTGTCTTTCTATGAAGCCTAGGTGTGAACAGGGAGACCCAGAGAGGCTGATGCAGGTGTTTCCTCCCTCATTTATTTACAAATATTCAATGAATGTATATTATGAGCCATTTACTATTCTTGAGGCTGGGGATACAGCCTTTAAAATGATCTATATAATCCATAAACTAATGAAATTAATGTTCCAAGAGAAATGGACATTAGTTACCCCCCCCGCCAAAAAAAAAGAAATAAGAATTTCAAGAAAAGAGCCATGAAGATCATATAAACAAGGTGATGGGAACGAGAATGGTGTGTGTGTGTTGTGGCGCAGAGAAGACAGTATTCTAGGAGTGTGAGGCAGAGCCTACCTGAGGACATGACATCTGAACTGAGAGCTGCATGATGCAAAAGACAGTCATTAGAAAGTCTGGAAGAAAACTGTTCCAGACAATAGGAAGAGCAATTGCAAAGTCCCTACCTAGAGCCTGCTTGCTGAGCCCTGACCAATGGCTGACCATCTCCTACTTGTTTGATGATTTACATTGAGAATAATCAATCAGTCAATCAGTGAGTTTTGCCCAAAGGTTATGGTTCCATTCAATGTCCTAAATAGGAAAATCAGACAAGAATACATAGCGTAAACTTGGAGTTGGGGGGTGGGGCAGGTGTTCCTATATTGATCTTACCTCTGATTTGATGCAAGGACCTTGAAGGCAGGGACACTCTTTATCTTTTACCCCCATATGACTTGCCTAAATTCCCTTGCACATCCTTGCATGCTTTACAAATAGTTGCTGAACTGAATCAAATCAGTTGAGGTGTGTTACAGTATCTCATGCCAATTTTTTTGCTTTCCTATGTAACTGTATAGACTTTAAAAGAATGTTCATATCCCTATAGCACAAAATAAACATTTATTTTTGCTTCTGCTCATTTTCTTTTTTAAAATTCATTTCAGCTGCTTTTCGACCAAAACATGCCTTAAAGTGTTAATGACATGAAAATTAAAGATGACTAAACGAATGTAATAAGGAATTAGAATTAGTCAGCTCCTTGAGGGCAGAAACTTTGTTTTATATATTTTTGCATCACCCATAGTCACAGGACCCAAACAAAACCAAAATTAGCATTTTGGGATATATCTTCCCAGTCTCCCTTGTTCTATGCCTACGGCTGCAAATACTTTCGTGTGCTGATTATATCTTTAAGCTCACACAGTATCTTGCCTTTTTCCATTAATTTAAAAAATTTAAAAATGATATGATAAGGAGGAATGGATCCCTTTTTATTTTACTTCATATTCTGTTCCATAATTATCATAGAACAACATGGACACTAAATTTTTATAACTAATCAACATGATTAGCCACATTTTCCCTTGTATTGCTCAATGTCACTTTTACTGAAAATTTCTATTGATAATGGTGCTATGAGATGAGAACTGACTCTCCTCCATCCCCCTCCCATTTACCCCCACCCCCCAAAAATAAACAGATTTTACTTCTTCTTAAGACAGCTTTGTGTCATGCTTGAATCAAAGCATGAGAGATTTTGCAAGCCCACTTTGAAGGTTCTCCTTCCGTTGGCTGTTCATTTATTCCTTGGGATTTGTTTGGTGAGCTTCATCAGGTGCTGTTTGTATTGTTTTCCATGTGCAGTCTGTGCTGTCTATAGACCTACCCTGTGGAACTCAATCAACCCTGTGCCCTAATCAGTTTCTTCCTGTAGGCTGTTCAGGTGGTCCTTCTTCTATAATTTGTGCTTAAATTCCTATGGTTTCCTAAAGGCCTTCTTTTATACCAGCAGATTTTTCTCTTTTGAGCCTATAAGTCATTTTTGTACACAGCAGTTTATTGAATCTGAGTCTTGTCTTTTGGGGAAATTTGTTATTTGTTATAAACTTAAAATTCATCTCTCTTTTTCCACCTCACTTCTTTGGTGGCTGTTTACTAAATGGAGTTTCTAAAAGCATAACACTTTAGACATTATTTCATGTCCTAGCAATTGTGACCTACATATTCCAATGTACGTAGTATTTCCATAGTATTTTTCTCCCAGGCGGTCATGCTGGCAAGCCCCCTTAACTAAGGATGAGCTGGCAAGGCTGCAACGCACATGGCTCCTGCTTTCCACTTCCTCCTTTTTTCTGCTCTCTGGCTCAGTCCCCTTCTTTTCACTTCTCCCATCTTCTCCCTTCTTCCTCTTCTCTGCCTCCACCTTCCCACCAACCCTACCCCTAAATGCAGTCCAGGAGATTGTAGGCTCTGGACTAAAGCGGTTCCTGACCACCCCCGTACCCCCATCCCTACCCTACCCCTACCCCAGTCTCTGGAGCTGAAGGGCACTTTATTGAGTCGTGTGTCACCTCAGCAACCCAGGCACCCATCCATTTAGCATAGTTGGAAGTGCCCGCCTTTTCACCCCTGCAAATTCCCAGGTGTAGCTACTCAGATGACCCATTGTTACCAATATAAAACTTTAACAGGATCAATAAAAGTTGCTTAGGTATGGAGATGAATGCTTTTAAACTGTGGATGGATGGGGTGTAGAGATGATAAATATCACTGCTGGGGACTAATTTTATTCTTTACTTTTGCTTCAGGGGTTTCCAGGTGTTTTTCTGGCATTTCTTCCTTGAAGGAAGTCATTTTAAACTGCCCCTGGATATCTGCCCAGGTAAAAGCAAACAGCATTTTTTTTTTTTTTTTTTTACCACAAATGATCACTTACCAACACCTCCTCTACCTTGTTGTTCAATTTCTGAACTCTGGGCTAAAATCTTACCTTATAAAATTAAGATCTAGGTAACTCTGGCAAGGGCCCAGGCCCTGCAAATCAGTTCTTTTACTGGGCAATGAAAAGTGATTGCATAAACGCTATATAAATATTTCAAGTATCCATGTTGTCGATCCTGGTAACTATTGCTGAGCTGTAAACAGACCCAGAGCGTCTGGATAGTACTGTGTGAGCTGAGTAGGATTTGACTGGACAGGAATTAAAATTGAATGGAAACTGAGCGATCCTGAGGTTGGCAAGACAAAAGTCTGCTTTTTCCCATATTTGTGATCCCCATATCTGTATAAGTATGCAATACATTTTTATTGAATTACGTATTTCGAATGGAGTGTAAATAATTAAAAAGAAACTTATTACCTTTTCGAGCTAGTTCTATATATATTATTGAATTCTGAGGATTGACAAGGAATAACCTCCCCCCCGCCCCACACACAAATCTGTTGCAGTACTGTGTGGTTGTTCCTGCTTTAAAACATTCTGGTGTAAATTTCCTAGTATACAAGATACAACCAAACTAAAATGTTAATCCTCCTAAGTCAGCAAACTTCAGATGTCACTTCTTTCATGAAGCCTTCTTGGATGACTCCAGTCCATTTTGATTTGTAAACATAAACATATGAGATGTTAAATGATAATCCCAAATGGCATTTGAGGACATATATGCCTCTAGAATGCAAACTTCTTAAGGACAAGAATTATATATAGCACCTAGGAGAGTTCTTTGTCTAGAGCTGTAAATAAATTCCTACAGAAAATACCCTTCAGGAAAGTGGCTGAATGAAGAACATGGAGGCACAAGTGATACTCTAATTCGGTCACCTGAGATGGTGGCAAGATGAAAAGAGAAACGCTTCCTTTTTCACCTAAGCATACTCTATTGTCTCTCAACAACCTTGACAGAAGTTTTGCAGAGGAATTTTAAGTTGATAGCAGAAATTTGTTGCCCTGTTAGATGGGAGGAGTTGGTACCACTTCTCTCCCAGTGATGAAAAGATGGAAAAAAAAAGCATTAAAAATATTTTCTCTCTGCATTCAGCACTTGTATAGTACAGCGATGCATGTCATAAAGGATAGCAAGTGAGCATAAGCAAACCTCAGCCTTGAGTTCCTAGTTTCCACATTCCTCTTGAATCATATGTAATAGTTTGACCAATGGAAATTAAGTAAGGAAATTGGGTACAGATCTCAGCAAAGGGCAGTGGGAAATCGAGTGCTTTTCTGTTGGTTTAAAATCATTTCATTTCCCTTTTCTCAGGTAGGAAGAGATTTCAAAAGTCACTTATATCCTTGGAAATGCCACAGGAAATGCCTGTCCTGGTAGGTAAAAGAAATCCCATCTGGTGGCAGTGTGTAGATTGCATTCTCAGCAAATGTCAGGAAACAAGTCACCCACAATATGTGGGCACAGAGAACAGAGCTTCAGAATATTTTCAGGAACTCAACTGCCTAATACTGAGACGGCTCCAATAGAACCAGACTGGGTCCTGATTTCTGTCCATGAAATAATGCAAAATCTCCGCATACTGATTGATGTAGTAGGAGAAGAAGTTTCTCTCTCAGTATGCAGAGATTCTCTCGTCTTCTCCTACTACATTAATCAGTATGCACAGATCATCTCTCTGGTGATGATCTCTAGGGTGCCAGAGTACAGAGGTATCTGCCCCCTCTCAGCAGTTATAAGAAAGCAGCAATCTCTCCATCAGCAATCCAAAGAGCTCCTTTGTTTGGTTCTTGAAATTCAGCCAGACTTCAACAGCCCCCTAATAAAATGTAGATATCCCTGGGAAGGTTAACACCTTAAACATTATCAACTGGTATCAACTAACACCTAAGGGAAGCTAAGGTGGGTTGCCAAGAGATGGTAGAGAAAGAAAATGGAAGTAGAAAAGGTAATTTATATAGTACTATCTACCTCACTATTTTGTGGGGGATCAGCCCTGCTTAATTAGGTCTCCAGAACAAGTGAACTTCGTCTTTCCTTAGTGGCCTTGGACAAGTCGTTCAGCTGTGCTTGTTTCCCATTTACTTTACCTGCTAATTGGAGAGAGTAATTATTCTTTATCTCATGAAGGGTGTTGGGAGGATTTATGGTCCATAAAACAGTTGAGACTTTCTGTGTGAGGCAGTTCATAAGTACAAAGTGTTAGTATTGGTTCTATTACAGCATTGCAAAGGTGATATAATAGATATACTAGAGATATTTTGTGGAATTACTTATCTCTAGGTCTTCAGAGAGGTGGATTTATTCATTTCCATTTACCAGGCTGTGATAGAAGTCTTATTAAATATTTATGAATGTAGATTAACTCTTGATGTAAAGGAGGCGTGGTTGATTTTATTACCAAACACAGGTGTTTTATGGTATTTTTTTTATGGAAGGGTAATATCCGAATATATACCTAAGTCCTGCTCAAAGTCAGTCTAGGGAGGGTTTTTTTTTTCAATATCTTTTCCATTTCCACAGTCATTATGAATGTGCTACTCTTCAACAATAGGACCCTTTACACCCATGACAATTTAGAGTTATTGCTTGTGATCTATATCGTCTCACACAGAGCAACAGAACTAACATAGCCAATTTGATCACTTGATAGTCATTCAGGAATCTATAGTGACTTTCTAGGATCTAATAAACTTAACACACAAATTCCTCAATCCTGAATTCAAGGTTTCTATTCATCCACACCATCCTTTTCCTTTCCACTTACATTTTTCTGGAACTCAACACACCTAATCTACTTGCCATGAATAACCTACTCCCTAGTGCAAACTACATGATTTGAAGACAGTGAAAGTCTTAGAACTATGAGAACTATTCTGGCACATAGTAGCTGTTCATTCAATAGTTGCTGACCAAATGAATTATTTATACCGTTAAATGCATTTTCTCATCCTGTCTCCTCCTCTTTGCTCTTAGGTCTTCAAGTCTCACTCAAAACTCAATTCCTCCAGGCAACTTTTTAATTCAGGGTCCACCATCCTTGAGTATATGCTGTACATTAACACTGTGCTCTCCTTTGCTTCTAATTAGACTCTGTTCTTAAGTTTGAATTTAATTTCTCTGATACGCTGGTTTATAAAAGTGAGTAATTAGGGTTTCATATATGTTTTATATATAGAGAGATTTAAGAGAATGGACTTAGGGGTTTGAGCAGAGTTCTGCCATTCCCCTTGTCTAATTGTGATCCTGGGTAGTTTAGTGATCCTCCCTAAATGTTAGTTCCCCTACATAGTGCCCACACACATATGGATACATGTATACGCATGCATTTATGTGGTTACATATAATATTGTTAGGTTATTTGGGGATTAAATGAATAAGACCATTCTCTTAAATCTCTATGCCTCCTTGGTAGTGGAAGGAGGCTTATTTACTGGGTCCTGAAATGATTGGTACATGCAAAACACCAGTATTCCAGGGGAGCAATAGGATTAGGAGAGGGTCTCTGCAAAATTTATCTTGTGGTTTGAATGAAAAGTTTAAAATATGTCTTAAAAATTTCTTTTTTTTGTTTCAATTCTTGTTTTATGTACTTCTTTATAAAACCTAGTGGAATGCAAGTTAATAACATTTGACTTGATTGGCTGGATAACATGTGTAAGCAATAATTGGGAGAATCCTGCAAATCTGTGTAAGGCTAGCACTCCTTTTCACCAGGTAATCTGCTTTGGGGAGGAGTCACTTTAATGTAGGCGTGGCCAGCTTGTCCTAGCTTGTCTGATTTTAGCGCTGGAACTTCCACATGCTGGGCAACCTCTGTCCTGGGTAAATAGGGGTGGTTGGTCAACTTATTTTAATGCCTCTTGAGAACTTTGATGTCTACAACATTATGCTCTTGAAAAGGCAATGAAAATAATATCTGCCAGAAAAAATCTGGGAAAAAACCCTCAGCATACAGATATTGACAACATGCTTTCAAGACACAATATAAGAAGAGGGGTTATGTTTAAAAATTTGATATGAAATTGTGATATGGAGTTATTCAAGGTGCTGGACTAGCTATACTTACATTGAGGATTTCTGATTAGCCCAAAAATGAATATCGGAAGTAGAAAGCATGTGGAAGGAGATTTGCCTTGTATACTATGGTACATGTAATCGCCATTAAATCATTATCGTTCAAATGTAGACCCTGCAATGATGATCCCGAGAGGCAGTCTCGGATCCTGCTGGAGTCAGAGTTGAATTAAAATACTGACTTTCTACACACTGCTCAGAGGTTTTGGTGAGTTATTACATCTCTGTGAGTCTCCATTTACTCATCTATAAAATGTGTTTTAACCCCTATGAGGTTGTTGAAAGGAGTAGATGAAATACCATGTTCCTGGTCCAGCGTTTGACCTAGTTGGTGCTCAATACATGATGGCAGCAGAAAGGATGATAGAGAGATTAAGTAGTTAACATTCTCTGAACACTGTCATATGCTAAGAAACCACCAGTAGTTGCTTTACCTGCATCATTTATTTTATCCTCATAATCACCTAATTATGTAGTGGTTGTTATTGTTCCCATCTTACTAGGGAGGTTTGGAGAGTTAACCGATATTCCAAGGTTAAGCAATTACTAAATTATAAAACCAGAATTTGATTCTTTTAACCAAGAAGTTAAGATTTAAGGGATGATTATGATTACTAAAGTATCATGTAGATTCCTTTTCACTTTCCAGTTTATCACAGTAGACAGAGGAAAATACCTAAAATCTCTGAACTGTATTCTAGCTTCCTTTACCTTTGCTAATGATTGTGTAGCCTTTATCTTGTACCCTTGTGATTGTAAAAACCTTGTGACTAACCCTCTCTTTTTCCCATTTTATCCGGTTTTTCGACTTGAGAGTCTTATGATCACTAAAGACGTGATTTTATAATAATGTTTATTAATGAAGGGTCTTGGGGCAATTCAGAACTAATCCACCCCAAGTCCAAAGTTTTCTTGACAACTGAAGCTGGATCCAACCAAAATGGGCCTGCCTGATGTGCACCGTAGCTTAGACTTTAACTTATACATCACCTACACCTCATTATAATACTAAAAATCAGGCCCTATTGTGGAGACCTAGAGTCTGGGCTCCCCCTCCATATGGAGAGTAAGTTGCTGCATGAAGCTGCCTACATGAGCGGGATGGAAGTTAAAGGTCCACGGATTTCCTCAGGGAGGAAAGATTGTACAGATGGCATCATAACCCCCTTATCTTGTAAAGCATTAAAACTCCTCTGCCCTGACTTTCCTGTTTGTAAATCCTAATAAAACTTATGACTGGTTCTGTGCCTGGTGTGTTCTTTGATCATGTTGCTGCCCTGACCCGAGCTCCCCAGGAACTGGGTTTTAACATCCATCATCATATTAGGCCACCATTTTCTTACAAATGTTCTGTGGATAAGCATGTACTCAACCTGTGCAGGCTCAATAATTAGATCCCTTATAATTACATTATCTGGAACCCTTGTACACATTAGCCTAAAACCTTCCAATCTTTTTAAATTTTAAAAAAATTAAAAAAAATTTTAACTGCAAATTTTATTGAGATATATTCACATACCACATAATCCTCCCAAAGTATACAGAGTCTCACAATATCATCACTTAGTTGTATAATCATAATTTTAGAACATTTTCATTACTCCAAAAAGAAAAATAACAAATTGACATAAAAAAAGAAAATCCCAAATACCCTATACTCCTTATCCTCCCCCTCATTATTGACCCCTAATATTGGTTTGGTACATTTGTTACTGTTGATGAAAGGAATTAAGGTGTTACTGTGAACTATAGTCCATAGCTTGCAATAGGTATCTTTACCCCCATATATCAATCCATTATTAACTTTTTGTACAAGTGTCATATATTATACTTGAAATATATTGTCATATAAATTTCATGAAATAACTTTTTTATATTTGTGGTGTTAATTTTAAGCAATGTCCAACTCAAAGTTCACTGTGTTATATAATCCCATATTTTGACCTCTAGTTTTCCTTCTGGTGACATACATCATTCTAAACAAAGCTTTTTAACCAAATTTACCTATAATTCAGCACTATTATTTATAACCCCAATAACAAGCTACCTTTACCTCTATCCATTTCCAAACATTTAAGTTCAACCTCTGTGCTGGTTTGAAAGTATTATTTTTTATCATGTACCCTAGAAAAGCCATGTTTTAATCCTGATCCAATCTTGTGGAGGCAGCCGTTTCCTTTAATCCTGATTCAATACAGTAGGTTAGACTCATTTGATTCGATTATCTCATAAAGATGTGATATAACCAATCATGAATATTAGCTTTTTTATTGTATAATATAATATATATACAAAGCAAAGAAAGAAAAAAACAATAATTTTCAAAGCACTCTTCAACAATTAGTTACAGAACAGATCCAAGAGTTTGTCATGGGCTACCATTCCATCATCTCATATTTTTCCAGAATACTTGAAACTAGAAGGAATATATATATATATATATATATTTATCGTCACAATGGACTTTTTCTTTTCTTTTTTGTGAAAAATGACATATATACAAAAAAAGCAATGAGTTTCAAAGCACATCACAGCAATTAGTTGTAGAACAGATTTCAGAGTTTGGCATGGATTATAATTCCACAATTTTAAAAAATAGCTTTTACTTCTAGCTGCTCACTAATAAAGGATTCTGTTCAATTGTATGAGCATCTAGGAATTTCCTAATTTATTTTTATCAGTGTTTAATTCTTATGATTGAGAGAATCAGAGCAATAAGAATTTGTCTTTTCAAATGGTAATTACTTGATTCCATTCCATAATTCCATTTACCTACACATGAGGATTCATAGCAGATCTAAAAAACAGCAGTTTTTGCTATGTATCCTCCAACTATAACCTTCCAAAATATGTTTTGTTGTTCCTTTCTTTGACATATGGGTGATAATATGCATTTCTTAAGGTCCCATTTGGGAGCAATATATTAGAATACCATAGTAAGATTTGCACTAAATAATCTCTATATTGGAATGAAGTAATACAATAGTCTTGAAAGAGACAAAATTTTACTACAATTTTTTGAGTTTCTACTTTGTGCCAAGTACTTTACATTATCTTATTTAATCCATATAATACTCTTATGGAATAATTATTATTACTTCTATTAAATAAGGAATTAGGGACTTAGAGAGACTAAATAATTTATCTAAGAACACCTGTTAGGAAGTAACTGGCTCAATAATTATTCAAACTTAGCTTTATTAAGACTTTTACCTTAATATATTTTTTCCAAATAGTCAGGGTGATGAAAGGATTCGGAATATAAGGTTCTGAGATCCAAGGGGCCAGATTTATTACTGGAAAAAGGCAATGAGTTCTCTGCCAAATGTACTGAATGACCAATTTCTGAGACATTGGGGTTTCAAGAAGAGAAAGAGTTTATTACTAGACAAAAGCAAGAGAAGATGGCCTATTAGCCCAAAATAATCCCAAACTACAACAATCCTAATAGTTTCATAGTATTAAAAAATGGGCAGGTTTTAGGGTAATAAGTACTGATATTTTTTTTAGTCTCCAGTACCACCTTAGAGCAGCTAGAAGTAAAAACTTAAAACTTTGAATATTAACTTTTTATTGTATAATATAATATATATACAAAGCAAAGAAAGAAAAAAAACAACAATTTTCAAAGCACTCTTCAACAATTAGTTACAGAACAGATCCCAGAGTTTGTCATGGGCTACCATTCCATTATCTCAGATTTTTCCAGAACACTTGAAGCTAGAAGGAATATATATATATATTTATCATCACAATGGACTTTTTTTCCTTTTTTGTGAAAAATGACATATATACAAAAAAGCAATGCATTTCAAAGCACATCACAACAATTAGTTGTAGAACAGATTTCAGAGTTTGGAATGGGTTACAATCACATTTAAGGCCATTAAGCCCTTTTCAGTAGAGCAAACACTAATGAAACACATTGAAAAATTTGTAAGTACTGAGGCACTTAGTAAAATTATTGAATTAGTAAGTCACTACTTTAAAAAGTCCCTTATCTATGTTGCTCATATATCAATGCGGGAATGAGAATTTTGCTCAACTCTTTTTGAGGCTTTCAGAAAATCTCAATAATTTCTCCTAAAGAAGGTAATTTCTTCAAATGCTCTTAACCCTCTTAATCTCTTCTCAAAAGACTGTATTACTCTCTGGAAAAAAATAGTTTTGAGTTTTAGATTTACAAGACTATTTTCAAAATACAACATTTAAATATCAATCCAAGGGGTTTCAGTTTCCTGGTTACCAGTCAGTTCTTCCTTCTGGTACAATTCCTCAGCAGGTACAATTGGCAAACTCCTACCGAACTCTTGAGACTGAGTTCAGATTTTATTTCCTTTGTGAAGTCTCTGTAGCTAAGGTGAACTTTCCTGTCTTCTCTGGTAACAGTCCCAACATTTCTGTGTGTCTTGTGTTTCCCCATTATTACCTCATGTTTTCTTTTCTGTCTTCCCCAGTTTTGTGAGCTCCAATTCAATATCTCCAGCACCTAGCCCAGGGCCTAACACGGGGGATGTTCAAAAACCTTGCCAAATGAATGAATGAATGAACATCACCCAAGTTCCCAGCTTTGTGTGTATGTGTTTAACTACATGGGTTGCCTTTTTTATCCTAGACCACACAGCTAACAAGTGGCAGAAGAGGACTAGAAAAAAGTTTTCTTCTGATCCAATGTTATTTACCCTTTATCCTTATTCTTTACTCTCTGAACTTAAATTTGAAATCCTTGGTGGCTAGTGTTTTCAGACAAAGAGACGTTCTTATCTGTGAAAGGAGGTGAATCCCATATTCTTAAGAATAAATAAAGGGTCATTTGCAAATGTTTTTCTTCCTCCAACACTTACCTCTTTTTTTGGTGAGATGAAGAGTATCTCTGCCAACTGTAAAACAAACTGTTAGCACTAATGCAGCATATGCTAACATTAAAGATCTTACTGATGAATGTAAGATAAGTAACACTGAAGTCTAAGAACCATTCTTGACCCCAGTGCCAAAAGAGCTGTGAACATTCTGACATGACTTATTGCTACTTTGAGGAAAACTTAATGAATGTGCCAATTTCATGGTCTTCTGTGATTCCCAGAGTGATTTAGGTCATGTATGTCTAGATGTAGGAAATCATTCTCTACAGTGTGAACTTCCTTAGCTAAAAGCTTCTCATCATTTTGGAATCTTTCCTTTCTCTTTTGTTCTTTGTCTCTAATTGTTCCCACATTTTGACAGTTCTTCTGGCAAAGATCTAATAGTCTTCTGATCCTTTTTCCCCCCACATTCTCATTGTCACCACCCAAATTCACTTCTTTATCCTCCTAACTCTATTAGTTCAGCAACAATTTCTCAACCTTTCAAATTCTTGAATTTCTCTCCCATACATGCATTTTGCGCACAGTTGATATACTCCTTTTTGTACAGTATAAATTGATTCTGCCTTCCCTGTGATAAAAGTACATTTAATGTTTTCTTGTTGTCCATCTCATTAAGGATAAAAGGTCTGGGTAATGAAGTTTAGGACAACTCATTAAGCACTCTCCCATTTCTATAAACAGGCCATAAAGTATGTACTCAATGCCCTTCTTTGCTCACTGCTATATACCCAGCATCCTGTTTGGCATGTGGCACATACATAATTTTTAATTGAATGAATGAATTAAGACAACTGATTTTTAAATTTCATTTGAATTGCATCCAATGTCTGTGATACTTCATATGCACATTAGTCACATACAAAGACATTTCAGTCTACAGGAGACATGACAGTAGGAATTCACTTCTAACTCTACTTCTCACTCAATCTACATGTATTCAATTTCCTTTAGCATTTTTCCCTTATATATTAAACTGTCCCAAAATAGTAATTGTTCAATTGGGTACGTGTCTAAATCTATGAGCCTATCTACCTGTCGTTCTTATTCATATTTCAGGGTGATTTAAGGTGGGGAAGTGATAAAACAAGGAGGGAGGGTATGATTATATGTGTTTCCCCATTTCTCCCATACCCATTCCTGGTGAGTCTTCAGTTTTCTCTT
This sequence comes from Tamandua tetradactyla, assembly GCF_023851605.1. NCBI lineage: Eukaryota > Metazoa > Chordata > Mammalia > Pilosa > Myrmecophagidae > Tamandua > Tamandua tetradactyla. The sequence goes on from NC_135350.1 coordinate 47,110,365, forward strand.
CTACAACCATTTAGTTGGTAAAAAATTTAATGGAAAATCTCTCCAATATATATGACCTCAATTCACGCCTTTCTGCCTCTCTTCATTGCATTTCTAGTAATACTGCTGTTTTGCTCTGCACTTGGGTTCTCTAAGCCTACCTTATTCCCAAAACAACTTTTACTATAAGGGGAGGGAATATCTGATACTTATCTCACCAAGTGTATTGTTTCACATTATTAAGGCAGCTTAGATCATCTTCACCACTTTTGCTTCAATTGGGAGCATTCTTTCAGTCCTCTCAAGTTGACCACACCCTGTATGAATCATGTGATTCCTTTCTCGGATTGGAGAAATCACAATTTCTTAAGGAATCACAGCTGGGCTCAGCTGTGACTTTTTAATCCACTCTCATGGGATGTCCTTACTGGCCTTTTCTACTTCTTTCTGGTCTTTTCCTACCCCTGGCCCTCCTCCCTTCTTCCTGTCCACCCTGCCTGTTTGCGTTCTTGCCCAACATCTGCCCTTGGCCCACGGGGCAATTTCCAGCTCTGGGTATTGTCTGTTTCTTTACAACATCTCCCTCATGGCAGTAAACACACATTTGCATTTCAATAGCAACTCCTGGCTCTGTTTAAAAATACCACCCACATATAATTAATATTTTAACACAGAGAACTCTAGTTCCCCTTTCTGATCTGTCTCCCCCTAAACACTCTCTGCCTTCAGAAGGGAGGGCTACACTTTTCACACGATGCAACCTGTGAGGATAAGTGAAACTTAAAATAGCATGCTTGACATAGTGTGCTATTAACACTTTGAACTTGTGACGACTGTTCTTCAGCTTATGGTTATAACTACTATCTCTCACCTTTTCCCTCAGAGACTCACCACACCTTGGCTCTGTATAAATCATCCAGTGCTTGACTTACAAAGGGTGAAAATGACAAGGATTCTTCTGACTCTCTTTTCTTCCTTTACCCGTTCTTTAGATAATCCCTCTGAAGCAGAGAAAATTGACTAAAGACTCTCCAATTTCCTTCTGTATACCAATGTTTTTCTATTCTACCCTTAACCTTGTTCCCATATCTCTAGATATGAAAGCTAGAGAACGGTAGATTAGAGAGAAAAATCGATGAGGACAATACCAGTGGCTTTCTACTTTTTTATGAAAGCAGCACAATAGAAAAATAGTTTATTTCTGTACAGAATTTGTACATTTCAGAGTATTGTAATTTGAAGTTACAATAGCTATTTGAGACAGGAAAAGTTATTAAATTATAGCAGTAGTATTATTTTATCCATTTTCCTATGAAGAAACTGATGTGCAGAGGTTCACTGACTGCCATTCTGTGAAAATCAAACAATGGCACAACAAAAATAGTCCACACAACACAAATGATCCTGCATTTTCTAGCCTATAGTCCAGGATCAAGCTCATTCATTCATTCATTCATTTTCAGCTAACATCTTATGAATTCTTACTATTGGTGAGGCTTGGTGTTGAGTGTATGTAGACGTGACTAGACTGGGCTTGTGTCCAATGGTATGCTTTAAAGTTGTTCCAAAGCATCTTAATAAACCCCCATACTGCATTAGCCAGTGCATTATACTTTGGCACTTCAGCACTACACAATTGATAGTCACAAGTTTTGTCATCTTTCTTTCTGCAGAGTGGACTTGTAAGAACTGGTTTTCCACAAGCATCAATTAGGTCCTTTATAATTACTTATTGTGACATTACATTTTCAAGAATTAGTGGATTCTTCTTTCTCCTCCTCATATACTTTTTCCAGATTTTGCCTTCTATTTAGCTTGTCAACTGACAGGAAAATGGAGTCACACATAAATATTTCCTATCTCAAGAAAAACATATGTCAAATAGATATTTCATTCTTCAACCTTTTATTACAAATGGAAACAAAATGTCTAATATTTTAAATGTCATATCATTGCTTAAGAGAAAACCATAATAATAAATAAACCAAAAAAATGGATCATAAATATTTCTTTTGATGCAATATTTTATGTAATTTGGTTCTGGTGTAACAGGCAGTTGCAATGATTTTAATATTTACATGGACATATAATAAAGAAAAGGAAGTATTGACATTCAAATTATTTTCCTTATATTAAAGTAATAAAATAAGATACTAACAAGAATATTTTTTCTATTGTAAAGTTATTAATTATATAACAATACAGTAATTGCATACTATAAATTAAAAGCCAGGTAGAAGGTAAGGTGATTTTCTAAGAATGGGTAAATTATATAAACAGATCTGTGACTATAGTACAAATTGAATACTCTTCTTATTTTACTGAGATGATTTTGAGGGGAAATGGCAATATCTCTATTAGGCTTCAACCAATGGTCATTTAAATTGTTAAATGAGAACTTTGTGTGTGCTAGGGACTATTCTAAGAACTTTACATTTATCATCTTAATTTATCTTAGCAGCCCAGTGGAGAAGGTGTGGGTATTATTCATTTTGCAGATGGGGAAGCTAAGGCTCAGTGGGCTTAAATCACTCTCCCTAGTTCACACAACTAGTGAAGAGTAGATGGGGATGAGTTTATGAATCTAGGCAATCATTCCAGAAACGCAAACCCCTTCAAATTAACTCCTTCAAGCCCAATTATATGATTCACATTTTGACAGCTGCCCCTCCGCCGCCCCAGAAAGCCCATTTATAGTAGAGTAAGTAAAAGTCAATTCTTATCATATTTTCCAATAAAAAATTATAACACAGTTTAACAAATAGTGATCTATTTTGCATGGCATATAGGAGCCCCTCAGTAATTGCATGGAGTGGACAGGGCAGAATGTTTGAAATCAGTATTGTCCTGGAAAATCTTGGAAAATTTGGTCCTTGAATACATACCCTCATAGGTGATAAGCATGGACATTATGTGTAAGATACATACTTGATATTTCCCCTTAAGGGTTGTTGATATCCACCTTGTCATTCACCTACAAGTGAATCATTTATTCTTTTGTTGACTTGGTTGAGATATTTGATTCACTTTGTTTTAGTTCCCTCGGCTCCTTAAGCAAATACCATTCAATTGGTTGTGTTAAGCAAACAGAATTTATTAGCTCACATTTTGAGGCTAGAAGTCCAAATCAAGGCCTTAACTCCTCTGTCTCATGGCAACACACCTGGCTGATTCTGCTGGCCTCTCTCTTCCCTTCTGAGGTTCCACTGACTTTGAGTTTCTGGTTGCTCCCTCTGTGACTTTCTCTCTATCTGCCTGAATTTCATTCCACTTATAAAAGATTCCAGTAATAGGTTGAAGATGCATCCTAATTAAAGTGAGCCACACCTTTATTCCCCATCAAAATTTCTTATTTACAATGGGTTCATGAGCACAGGAATGGATTAAGTTTCAGAGCATGTTTCTCTAGGGTACTAGCTCCAAACCACCACACCTGGTGATGCATGAATTGACTGAATGCTTGACCTATCTAGTAAAGTAGGAAGTCTAAAATGGTCTTTGTGTTGTTTATAATTAACTTTAATGTCGATTTGATGCAATGTTATAATATATTTTGCCTGTTCAATTGGGATAAGTTTCTTGGGGTTTTTCTTCAAGTGATATATTATGGACTGGTTGCTATTTAGCAACCAAACGTATAATCAAAGCAATGGAAGAAGAAAAGAAGAGACATTCTTCCACCTTTAATTTGTTTATAAAAATAAGACAAACACTTCAAGAAGAAACATTGTCCAGTTCCAAACTCCAACAGAGGTTATAGCTTCCTAAATCACTTCTTTGGAAAATTCTTAACAACCCCATCTCTATCCGATGGATACCCAGCAGTAAGTAATTTCAGTGTGTACACAATGTGGAAGTTATAGGTTGTTTTGTAAAGTCAAAGCTCTACACAAAAAAGAGCCACAGTACAAACAAATCATGTGTCTGATTTATCATGCCTGCAAACCCTTGCCTCCTGAATGCCACTGATCTTCAAAGGAATCTTTTAAAAATAAATTTAAAAATTATAAAGTAATTTAGCTTACTTGGGAGTTAACTTCACTATTGGCAGTGATACAGTGAGGATAGTATTATAAAATAATAAGTTTAAATTAACTCAAATTCTTGTGACTCAAATAATTTATCAGCAAAAAATTAAGATGAACATTGGGAGAAATGTTATAATTGGAGGAGAGGAATGATGTATTTATATTGCACCATTTTACTGAGTTGGTTTTATAGTCCCAGTGATGTTCGGGTTTAGAATTTACATTATGTAATTTTAAGATCACTGAATGGGAGAGGAAATATACCTGAATGTATTATGGAAATTTATTTCTGGTGTATGTGACAAATATATTACTGAGTCAGTCATACCTTTAATTTTTTACATTTACAATCTTTTCCTTAAAATACCACCTGAATGTAGAGATCTGTTTGTCACCCTCGAAGAATAAAAACAGTAAAAACAAACACAGAAAATATTCTTTGAGGCAATCTACTATAGCAGATAAAACCACGGGCTGGGGCCCAGCTGCAGATGCTCAAATCCTAGCTTGGCTGCTTATAGTGTGACCTTGGGAACCCCTTTGTGTCCCAGTTTCTGTGTCTATAACATGCGAACCATTAAGAGTACTTTCTTCATACGGCTGCTGTGAAGATTAGTTAAGATGATGCAAGTTAAGTGTTCGGAATAGTGTCTGGGAGATGGTATATGTCTCAGCTACTTTAGTATCTGCAAAACTATTTTCTGCCGAATAGTTTGCAGGTATGCAAGTAAGGAGGTGATTAGGAAATTGTCCCCACTCTAATCAAAGTATCTAAGCTATTTCTTCAGAAGCTAAAACCAAGAACCTTAACCGTATATATGTGGTCACATACCAACTGACACACATACCAAAGTGTATCAATGGGAGATTGGGGTCAGCCTGGAGACCAAGAGCAAGATTTTTTCCATGTGTAATTAACACTGGCAGGCATAGGGGGCGCTGTGCAAACTGGTTTCCTCATCGGATTTAGGCTTATTGAGAAGGACAAGATAACATCACTTTTTAATTAATCCAACCCCCTTGCCACTTACTCCGTGCTGGTTCAGCAGACCTCCTCCTGAGAGGAGTTTAATTTCCTATGCCCTGGAGGGAGAATAGACTGGATAGCTGAATGAGTATTATAGTGTTCTTTTTTTTTTTTTTTTCTTTTTTTTACATGGACAGGCACCGGGAATTGAACCCGGGTCCTCTGGCATGGCAGGCAAGCATCCTTGCCTGCTGAGCCACCGTGGCCCACCCTATTATAGTGTTCTTGGTAGTTACATTTCTTGTTATAATTCTTTCTGTAATTTGGGTCATATTGGGTTCTTATGAGTTTTATTTAGAAAGGCAAGCAGCTCTCATATTTGAATGTGTAAAACAATTACTTGAGAAGCTTGTTTTATTTAAATTTGTTTAAAACAAACAAGCTAGATTCCTGGGTACCAGAAGAGATGCTGATTTGGAAGGCATGGCATGGGGCCCAGACACTGCATGAATATTAGGCACCCCAAGTGGTTCTCATGCAGGTCATCTTTGGGCCATACTTTGAACTGAAATATTAGGGGAAATTAGTTTTGCGATTAGAGAGACCAGAGTTTAAAACCAAGCTCTGCCTTGTTTTAAAAGCTATAGAATTTGGGGCAAGTTGCTTAACATTTTGAACCTGTTTCCTCATCTTGTAAGACAGAGAGATTATGCTCTGGTGAGTATTAAAAACATAATGTTTGGAAAGTGCTTAACACAATTCCTTATGTGGCAGTTATTATTTAATCAGGGTATTGGATTCTCTTAGCCTATCCATCTCAAAGAGAAATGACATACGTAATGAAGTGCTCAAACCTATTAATGTTAAGGAGAAGACTCCACCAAGATGCTGTCACCTGCAGGAACTTGCCTCTTCTGTGTACTTGCTGAAAGCATTTAGGCCCTTGTGAGTGCTAAGTGAATGTCAAGTCTGTTTTCTCCTGCATCAACAGATAGCATCCCTTTTTGAGATCATTTATTTTTATGTCCTTTGTTTCAGAATTTCCAAGATAACCAAAACAAACTCCAGTACGTCACATATTTTTCTTTCTAGGGCCAAAAGACCCAAAAGTTAAAATATTTTTACTCATTGAATCCCTGAATCTTGCCTATGCAGTTAGTAAAATCAAAGCACAGCTTGGTGATGTTTTATTTATTTATTTTTTTATCATGAAGGGTTTGAGCTGGAAATGATCTTACAATCATTAGCCCAGATCCTGTCTGCTGTAAGATGAGGAAACTGAGTTCTGGAGACTCTTTGAGCCAAGTCTCAATACCTGTTTCTTGTCTATTTGTTACTTTATTTTTTAATGGTGCTCTAGATAGATGTGTCACAGCTACTCAGCGAGCTCTGTGCTATGAGCGCGTTCAGGAGTGGCAGGTTTCACATAGGTTGGGTTCTGGTCATTGTAAGGAGGTGGCTCTGCAGGCGACTTCAGACAGCTTCACTTTGCTTCCCAGATGGGAACCTGACAGAGTCCAGGCATGCTGGATACCGCTGTGTGCTGACAAATGGCTTGACGAATGGAGGATGTGAAGGGGGTGCTAGGGAGTGGGAGACGGGACTGATTCTCTTCATGAGGAAAACGTTAGACAAAAAAGGTAACGGCTCAAAAATGACTGCCAAATATATGATTTTAAAAAATGTTTCATTAGATTTAACTGGAAGGTCTCATAAAAAAATGAATTGTTTTGTAGTGAAATATTAGATAGGCAATGCCAACTATAATGGAATTGATCCATTTTATTATAAATGCTAAGTTTTGTACCAATTTTAGTGTAAAACAGTGGATCAGGCAACTTCATTACAGGAATAAGATGATGTGTATTTCGTCCATTCATTACAGCACTAAAACATCCCCTTTTCTCTGTAAGATATTGGGATCTGAGAGGTATATGCATTAAAAAATAGACCATAGTTTGTGCCACTGAGAAGAACCAAAATTCATCTCTGTATCCACAGAGCCACCATTGGCTCTTTATGAAGAAGTTAATTTGTTCCTCAAAATTTTTAATGGGAGCATTTTATATGCCTCCGAATGAATCGATTTGACCTTGACAACATAGTTTTGTCCTCTCCATTAACAGATCCTCACTCTGTGACCACCTCTATATCCTATTTGACCAAACTACTTTCCTGACCATTAAGAATGAATCATGCTTTCTGTGTAACATTGGGAAAGAGTGCCATGCATTGTTTCAGTCCCCTAACGACCAAAGAACAACAATAAAATAATAGTAAAATAAAATAAAAAAAAAGAGAGAAGTAAGTGAAAAATACAGACTATAAACAGAAATTCATTGGGTGGTTAGGTTAAGGGCTACAGGAAAGTAGTGAATTTCCATGAAAGTGAGGGTTTTGAATAATAAGTAGAAGGAAGAGCATGTGCAGAGGTGAAGCTGGATTCCTGTTCGTCTGTCTCTTTATCTTTCTAATAACTATCACTGTGCTCCTGGAGATTGCTACCCTGTAGGAGTCTTATTAAGGATCTGTCCATCATGTGACTCTTCCTTTGTGATCTGCCGTCCTAACCTTTGTAGAAACATCAGGGGATTGAAGGGTATCTTTGTTCAGTTTCTTAATTCAATCACTTGTTGATACAGTCCTGACAGTTTGTTCTAGCAGAAAAGAATGGAGTTTATAATCTTACATTTCTGACTTAAATCATGGCTCTTCTGTATGTCATCTATATGATATTGCACAGTTTCAAAACCTCTCTGAAATTCTAAGTTTCCCTGTCTGTTTACTAGGGAGAATGATTGGCTTTTGCAGCAGAGCCTGGCTCTTGCTTGCACCAGGTCATGACAGTCAGTTGTGCACATCTCCTCCAACTCCATGATATGAGATGCCACATTAATAACTTGAGATAAAAACAGCAGTAGTGAACATAGTTATACCACTGAAACTGGCAAAAAGACTATAGACTGGGGCTCTTTTGTGTTTGTTTCTTCAGAGTATCTGCAGCTAGTATGTATTAGCACATCTCCACTTATGTTTGAAATGACATAATAAATAGGCTCTTGTCCATTGTAGGGATGCAATATTAATATCCCTTCACCTCAGCCATCCCTATAGATATAAGTACTTGAAAAGCTTTGATCTCAATGCCTCTAGGTAAAATAGAATGACAATAGATTTTTACTTGGAAACTCAATGTCATAATCTCTACACTTATTTAATGGTGTTTTATCTCACTTAGTTCTCTCTTTTCCTCTCTTTGCCTTGCCTCGCCTTTCCTCTCATTGTCTTGCTTTGCCTCTCCTTTCTCTCTTTCACTCTTTTTCTTTCCACACAACTCAGAAGACATGAGAAATTCTGCCCACTTTCTCTAATTTTCCTTACATGATTCCTAATACAGTGTGTACACGGAGATAATTAATATATTCTATTTTGGTGGGGATTTTAAGGGCAAGCGCAGATAGTTTAATATCCTCTTCAATGGACTGTGATAAGGGTTACAAGTTTGACATGATAAGGATTACAATGGGTGTAACATGTTAAAGGCAGGTAAAGGTTTCATGAGGGACTTGATCTTGGTGCTGAGCTGTGAAACATGGTAGACTTTCCCTGGATGAGAGGAAGGAATAAGAGTAAAATAAGTGGGTTAAAGGAGACTTAATTGCATGAGGAAGGGCAGGAGCTCCTGGGGTACAGGTGGAGAGATTTGTGTTAGTGTGGAGTTTGAGATATTGTTGTAAGGTCAGGCTGAGATCACATTTTAAAAGGCACATGGAAGAGTCTGTATCTCATTTTTAGACAAAGTGAAGGGCATTGGGAGATTAATCTGATAGCAGTATAAAACATGAAGTGGGGAGAAGAGAGCCTGGAGGATCTCACATGCCCCTTAGCCTCAGTTTCCTTGCCTGTGAATAATAATGTCTTCTTCTAGGGGGTTATGATGATAAGATGAAGCTGTATCTATAAATGATGGATATGCAGTTGGCATAGAGTAGATATCAAGAGGGTCCTCCTCTCTTTCCAAATTCTTCTCCCTATGTTGATTTTCAATTCCTAAAATAGTATATATCAGATAAAACTGGGAGCTGATAATACACAACTGAGAGGAAAGAGAGGCCAGGAATCTGTCTAGAAACAGCTGTAAACTGTTTTCCTTGAAAAGATTAAAGGACAGAGGAAAAAGATGTGTGGGGTGGACAGGTTACAGAAATACTGTTCTAGTAGGTAGGCTCTGATTCTCAGCACTCAAGTAATTAGCACATCTTGACAGGGTGACAGCGGCCACCCAGCCTCTCCCTTTGAAGGAGCAAAGGTCATTGACAGCTGCTTCTTGGGCCTTTTGGGGGATATTCTGCTCGAGACCAGCTGGGGGAAATAGATCCCCAGGAACAGTGGCTGCTCAATGATGAGAGTTTCATTCCTTTTTCTTATAAACAGTGGACCCCTTGAAGGCCCATCTGCACAGTTCCTATACATTCTGCACCTGGTTTTTTGTTTTCTTTGCTGAAGAACAGTTGCCTGGTATGCATCAGGAGTCCCCATCTGTCTCACAGATAGTTGTGGGGCTCTTGACTGGATATGTTTTATCTGAGAATGAGGGACTAAATGCATTCCCACTCCTAAACAAAATCTCACCCTGGCCCTAAATCCCAACGCATGGATGTTTCAGTGACAAATCCCATTCTAATAGAAAATGGAAAATATATATATATGAATAACAATACAAAATTTAGAAATTATATATTTCCTGCCTGGTCATTTAATTAAAGTTCCAAGCTTCTCCAGACTTCTACTTCAGAATCTTTGGCAAAATGCAGCGTCTGCATAGTGTTCATCTGAAAGTTCCAAAATACTTTATGTTTGTCACTTGATGGCAATACTTCAGTTTGTAATTTATAAACTAGAAAAGTGAGAATCCAAGAAGTAATGTACTTGCCAATGACCCTTTTGAAAGCCAGGGAAAAAAAATTAAGGGCAGAGAATGTATGTTTCCATAAGCACCCAGTTCCTACTTCTCCTTGCAATGTTGACTGAAGATTGCGCCTGCATGGTTTTGTTGCAGAAAGAACTGCATACCCTTCCCAAGGGCAGCAGCAGCTGATGTGTGCATTTTTACCCTTTTCTCAAGGAAGGTAGAGCCAAAGAAGTTTTTTTGTTATCACTAAATCTCTGCCTAGTAACTTATCATGAAAATGTGTCTGTCCTGTTCATTGGAGGTAGCTGAACAAAACTGGGACCCCTATCCAGAGCTAAGAAAAGTATAATTTTAAAGGAAGGTTAAAGTTGTCATAATAGACTCCAAAAGCTTTACTAAATTTTACCACTAGGTGGCAAATCATCTCGATACGAGTAAACAGATTACAGTTCTTTTGCCGCCCCTGCTCCCAGCCCATTTTAACACAGCATTGGTGAGCCCATATGGAGACCTAATTGAGCATTCTCAGCCATGGCACACTAACTCCAAAGCCCCTTTCCACAGGGAAGGGAACACCATTTAAAAACAATTCAAAGCAAGTTTTGATTTTTATTTTCTAGTGTGCTTAGAGAAACAAACTAATTCCATGAATGCAAAGATGGCAAAAAGTGATGTATGCTTTTGATTGGACTTTACATAGTTACTCCCTGCCCAAGTGTCTTTCCCCTAAATGGGAATAATAAGTGTCTTTACTCTGAAATGAGGATAATATGCACCTCACAGTGTTGTTGTAAAGATTAAATGAAATAACCTTTAAAAGGACACATACCAATTCCTCAACAAATATTTGTTCAAAGAGTGACTGAATCAGTCAGTAACTAAAATGGACATAGTGTCCTTGAAATATCCTGTATTAAACGTTACTTTGTCCAAAGGAATAGAAATCTAAAATGATCTTATAGGAAAATAAAGTAGACCAGGTTCTTTGTAAAATACAAAGATGTTATAGGTTGAAATACACTTTTGCCAAAGTTTCTGTTCAAAGGTGACCCGCTGTCTGGAGATACTACTAGAAAAGATTGATTATCACTCTAAATCCTGGATTAAGGTTTATTGTATGTGTGAAGCATTATGGTGATTCTCTCTTATATCGTTCCCCTTGAGTTATTATGTTTCTTTTGTGAGTCAGTTGTAGACAATGGAAAATAAAGTGCAGATTGCTCAGTAGTGTTTAGCTGTTAAGTAAAAAGTGGATAATTTCAGGTAGTAAATAAGATCAAATAAGAAAGGTTCCCTAAGCCCCATTTAAAAGTATTAGTCAAGTTACTTCCAGAGATTTACACAGTAAGCTTTTGTTCTATCTTGAAAAAAAGTTATATAAATTAAAATAGGGCATATGATGAACACATAATCTTTTCAAAAATATTTCTCCAAACATCATCAGTCATGTTCAAGTCCTTTAATCTCACTAACAGAAGTCATTAAAAAAAAAACTAAACTAAAAAAAAAAATCAAACAATCTGCTGCACAGTTTAGCCCCATCTAACTCAATTCGGCAATTTAATTCATTTCTTAGATGGCACTATTGCAAGATAAGGTTTATGTATTTCAAATGAAGTATCCTAAAGCACCTCTCAGTTGAATCAAATCAGACACACTTTTTGGTTTATTTGTTCCTTTGATGATAACATTTCCTTTGTTTGAATGCGTTTTATACAACCATTTGCACTTCATTTCTCTTTTTCAGCAACTTTGCAAAGTAGGTTCATTATGAAGATGAAGACTTTGAGTATCTGGAAAGTTAAGTGGTTTATCACATAGCTATTATTGCATGGCACAGCCAAAATTTGAATCCCCAGATCTTCTAACAACAGGTTCAATACTCACTCACTCCACAAGGCTATAGGTTTCTGTGGTTTTAGGAAACCGAATTTAGATATGAATTGAGTTTCAGTTACAAGGAGGACTGTTGCTTAAGTCCTATATCTCTTCCAACTAGAGAAATATTAAAGAAACCAATAGCAGGTTCCACTGGTAGATTGGAACAGGAAGCATAAGAAAAGAAAAACTTTGGAAAAAGATTAGAAACAGGTAAAAGGGAAAAATAGAAGAGAAAATAGAGGTGGAGGAAACAAAACAGCCCTCTATCACCTTTAGAATCATTTCCCTGGAGTCTCCCCTACTCCATACTCACAGACCCCGAGATAAGTCTAGTTGCTTCTACGTTGAATTGCTTCTGCAACATACTGTGCTTTTCCAATAATGGTATTTATCACATTCTATCATAATTGTTGTTTAACCATTTTCCTTATTATTTAGAAATCTCCATAAAGGCAGACAATATTTTTCATACCACTGAGCCTTGTATGGAATATGCATTGACTAGAAATGTTGTGAATGCCTTAATAAATAAGTAGGGAATAGTAGAATACTTAGGCTGCTTGAATGCCCCTGAATTTGATCCCAGGTTTTTCTACTGGTAAAGCATCTTGAAGCATAAACCACTGCTTGAAAGATTAAGAATCTGATCAGAATGGTCAGATTCTTCAAGAACTGCCATTCAGATTGTAAATATTTGCTATCATTCAAATGAAATGCACATGGAGCATTTTTAATGAATGGAGACAAGTTCCATTTTGGCGATTGAATGTTGGATTTTTTTCTGAATCATCCCTAATTCTACTCTCTTTATAGTGACATTTTAAAAGTTACATAATTGGACATGATTCATGCTATACTCATATAAGAAAGTGGGTTTGTTTCATAATACTGAATCTTTTTGGCAGTGGAAAGTTTATTTCTCCTTCACTAATTTGATTAGGAAGCCCCCGTTTCATTCTCCTGTAATAATAATGGCTCTAATGTTTTCTGATCTGTGTCTGAGGTCATTTCTACCTCAAGAGCCTTTATGCATTTTTCCTGTATTCTTTCACTTCCTGAGTTTTAAGATCATCTCCATTAAAATAGTAGGTAATTAAATAAGAAAATAGGAAAGGAAAAATATGTCTCCCCAGGGACTAAAACAATTTCTTTTAGTTTTATATTATAACACATGAAATATTTGGACTTTATAGAACCTGAGCAAAATTCTTCAAGGGCTTCTCTCTCTCTCTCTCTCTCTTCCTTTTAAAATCTTATTTAAGTGCAAACACAGACACTGGATTTAAGACTACAGAAAATGGCAAACTGCTGTCTATTCAAGTTACTTTATGCATTAATTCCTTTGCCTAAATTGTATTATATGGATCATGTCCTAAACATGAAACTCAAACAAGCAGATGTTTTGCTTTTTCTGAAGCTTACAATCCCTTTAGTTTCTGTTTCTGAGACCCTAAATCTAGTTTACCTGCTGAATATTCCAGAAGTGTCTTAAAATTATATTAAATTTGATTTGAAAGGTTTTGGGGATTGAATCGTGTCCCCCACAAAGACATGTTCATCTCCCAACTCCTGGTCCTATGAGTGTGAGCCCGTTTGTATATTGGACCTTTGAAGATGTTATTAGTTAAAAGGTGTGTCCAGATCAGATGAGTTGGGCCTTAACACAAATTGGCTAAAGTCCTTATAAGCAGAGGAAATTATACCCAGAAGGAGAGGCCATGAGAAGTTAGATGCTGGTAGAGAAAGGAGAGCGTATCTCCATGTGACAGAAAAGCCAAGAAACCCCAAGGGTTACTAGCAGCCAATAGACTTCAAAAAGGAAACATCACCTTGCTGATGCCTCAGTTTTGAACTTTTCCTAGTCTCATAACCGTGAACTGATAAATTCCCATTTTTTAAGCCAACTTGTATGGGTTGCTTAGCAACTGGAAAACTAAAACGAAAGTTAACTCTGTATATCTGTATGTATGTGTGTGCATAAGTCTCTGATTTAAAAGTGTCATTTATAAATCTTGACCCCCTTCACTCTCTCCAACAGCTGGAACCCTTATTATAATGCCATGCAACCTATTGTTAATGTCCTGATTTTTGGAAAGAATGTTAACCATTTAGAAAAGATAAACGATATAATCATTTATCAATAAGAGAGTTTAGGGAAGCTAATACTAGGAGAAGGTTCTTCCAAATGGAGATCACCTCCCCCACTTCCCTTGCTTCCCTTTTCCCTTCCTCTAGCCGATGTTTATTGAAGACCCATATAATGAAATATTATCTCTACTATTCTGTGTTTATGTTTATTGTGTGCTATAAATTTTGAGTTTGTCTTCTTCAGATTCTGGTGTAAAACTATGCACCCGTTAGCAGGATCAACTCTGGAGATGGTGAATAGTTTCTGAGTAGAAACTGGAACTCATTGATAGGTTTTTTTTTTTTTTTAATTTTTTTTTATTAATCAAAAAAAAGAAAAGAAATTAACACAACATTTAGAAATCATTCTATTCTACACATGCACTCAGTAATTCTTAGTATCATCACATAGATGTATGATCATCATTTCTTAGTACATTTGCATCGATTTAGGAAAAGAACTAGCAAAACAGCAGAAAAAGATATAGAATGTTAATATAGAGAAGAGAATTAAAATAATAATACTAATAAAAAAGTATATATATATAAAAAGGAAAAATAAAAAAACAAAAACAAAAGATACAAACACACAAACAAACAAACAAAAAACCACATTTCAGGTGGAGCTTCATTCAGTGTTCCAACCTAGTTACATTACACTTAGGTATTATTGTGCTGTCCATTTTTGAGTTTTTGTATCTAGTCCTGTTGCACAGTCTGTATCCCTTCAGCTCCAATTACCCATTATCTTACCCTGTTTCTAACTCCTGCTGGTCTCTGTTACCAATGATATATTCCAAGCTGATTCTCGAATGTCGGTTCACATCAGTTGGAACATACAGTATTTGTCCTTTAGTTTCGGGCTAGACTCACTCAGCATAATGTTCTCTAGGTCCATCCATGTTATTACATGCTTCATAAGTTTAGTCTGTCTTAAAGCTGCATAATATTCCATCGTAGGTATATGCCACAGTTTGTTTAGCCACTCGTCTGTTGATGGACATTTTGGCTGTTTCCATCTCTTTGCAATTGTAGATAATGCTGCTATAAACACTGGTGTGCAAATGTCCGTCTGTGTCTTTGCCCTTAAGTACTTTGAGTAGATACCTAGCAGTGGTATTGCTGGGTCATAATCCATTCTGCCATTCTATGTCTTTGATTGGGAAATTCAGTCCATTAACTTTTAGTGTTATTACTGTTTGGATAATATTTTCCTCTACCTTTTTGGCTTTTGTATTATATATATCATATCTGATTTTCCTTCTTTCTACACTTTACTCCATACCTCTCTCTTCTGTCTTTTCGTATCTGACTCTAGTGCTCCCTTTAGTATTTCTTGCAGAGCTGGTCTCTTGGTCACAAATTCTCTCAGTGACTTTTTGTCTATAAATGTTTTAATTTCTCCTTCATTTTTGAAGGACAATTTTGCTGGATATAGGAGTCTTGGTCGGCAGTTTTTCTCTTTTAGTAATTTAAATATATCATCCCACTGTCTTCTAGCTTCCATGGTTTCTGCTGAGAAATCTACACATAGTCTTATTAGGTTTCCCTTGTATGTGACAGATTGTTTTTCTCTTGCTGCTTTCAAGATCCTCTCTTTCTCTTTGACCTCTGACATTCTAACTAGTAAATGTCTTGGAGAACGCCTATTTGGGTCTATTCTCTTTGGGGTGCGCTGCACTTCTTGGATCTGTAAATTTAGGTCTTTCATAAGAGTTGGGAAATTTTCAGTGATAATTTCTTCCATTAGTTTTTCTCCTCCTTTTCCCTTCTCTTCTCCTTCTGGGACACCCACAACACGTATATTTGTGTGCTTCATATTGTCATTCAGTTCCCTGATCCCCTGCTCAAGTTTTTCCATTCTTTTCCCTATAGTTTCTGTTTCTTTTTGGAATTCAGATGTTCCATCCTCCAGTTCACTAATTGTAGCTTCTGTCTCCTTAGATCTACCATTGTAGGTATCCATTGTTTTTTCCATTTTTTTTTCTTTGTCCTTCACTCCCATAAGTTCTGTGATTTGTTTTTTCAGATTTTCTATTTCTTCTTTTTGTTCAGCCCATGTCTTCTTCATGTCCTCCCTCAATTTATTGGTTTGGTTTTTGAAGAGTTTTTCCATTTCTGTTCGTATATTCAGCATTAGTTGTCTCAGCTCCTGTATCTCATTTGAACTATTGGTTTGTTCCTTTGACTGGGCCATATCTTCAACTTTCCAAGCATCATCCATTATTTTCTGCTGGTGTCTGGGCATTTGATCAGTTTTCCCTGGGTGTGGGACCCAGCTGGTTGAAAGGTTTTTCTGTGAAATCTCTGGGCTCTGTTTTTCTTTTCCTGCCCAGTAGGTGGCGCTCGTGGCGCTCGTCTGTCTGCGGGGCAGTGGGCCCGGGAAACCGCGCTGGGAGGCGGGGGTTGCTGGCCGCCACGGCTTGGGGGAGTGCCGGTCCTAATTGCCCAGCTGGCCCAAGACGCCAAGCGTGACGGGAGGGCCCCGCTATCCAACGTTCCCAGTCGGACCGGGGAGCCACGTGCGTGGAGGGGACCCCAGTCGCCAGCCGCCCCGGCCAGGAAAACATGCGCCCCTCGGGGATCTCACCGCAGCGGATTCTCCCTGCCTGTTCAGCCATTCCAGAATGGGGTATGCTGTCTTTTTGGTCTCTGTCGTGACTCCGGGAGCTGTTTCGTATTGTTTCTGTTTCTTTTTTTTTTTTTTTTTTTTTTTTCAATTTTTAAATTCACTTTTAATTAATTTGATATTTAATTATTAATAGCCACATGCATATAGTGGCAACTCTATCGAGATGCGCATCTTTTAAGGAATTTGAAACATTTCAAAGCAATGGGAATCCATGTAAGGTTTTTTTTTGTTTTTTTTTTTTTTTTGTTTTGTTTTTAATATTTTTTTTTTTTTTTTTTTTTTTTATTAACGGAAAGAAAAAAAGAAATTAACACAACATTTAGAAATCATACCATTCTACATATGCACTCAGTAATTCTTAACATCATCACATAGATGCATGATCATTGTTTCTTAGTACATTTGCATCAGTTTAGAGGAACTAGCAACACAACAGAAAAAGCTATAAAATGTTAATATAAAGAAAAGAAATAAAAGTAGTAGTAATAGTAAAAAACAACAACAACAAACAAACCAACAAGCAAACAAAAACAAAAAAAAACCCTATAGCTCAGATGCAGCTTCATTCAGTATTTTAACATGATTACTTTACAATTAAGTATTATTGTGCTGTCCATTTTTGAGTTTTTGTATCTAGTCCTGTTGCACAATCTGTATCCCTTCAGCTTCAATTACCCATTGTCTTACCCTGTTTCTAACTCCTGCTGAACTCTGTTACCAATGACATATTTCAAGTTTATTCTCGAATGTCCGTTCACAACAGTGGGACCATACAGTATTTGTCCTTTAGTTTTTGGCTGGATTCACTCAGCATAATATTCTCTAGGTCCATCCATGTTATTACATGGTTCACAAGTTTATCTTGTCTTAAAGCTGCATAATATTCCATCGTATGTATATACCACAGTTTGTTTAGCCACTCTTCTGTTGATGGAGATTTTGGCTGTTTCCATCTCTTTGCAATTGTAAATAACGCTGCTATAAACATTGGTGTGCAAATGTCCGTTTGTGTCTTTGCCCTTAAGTCCTTTGAGTAGATACCTAGCAATGGTATTGCTGGGTCGTATGGCAATTCTATATTCAGCTTTTTGAGGAACCGCCAAACTGCCTTCCACAGTGGTTGCACCCTTTGACATTCCCACCAACAGTGAATAAGTGTGCCTCTTTCTCCGCATCCTCTCCAGCACTTGTCATTTTCTGTTTTGTTGATAATGGCCATTCTGGTGGGTGTGAGATGATATCTCATTGTGGTTTTGATTTGCATTTCTCTAATGGCCAGGGACATTGAGCATCTCTTCATGTGCCTCTTGGCCATCCGTATTTCTTCTTCTGGTAGGTGTCTCTTTAAGTCTTTTTCCCATTTTGTAATTGGGTTGGCTGTCTTTTTGTTGTTAAGTTGAATAATCTCTTTATAAATTCTGGATACTAGACCCTTATCTGATATGTCATTTCCAAATATTGTCTCCCATTGTGTAGGCTGTCTTTCTACTTTCTTGATGAAGTTCTCTGATGCACAAAAGTGTTTAATTTTGAGAAGCTCCCATTTATTTATTTCCTTCTTCAGTGTTCTTGCTTTAGGTTTAAGGTCCATAAAACCACCTCCAGTTGTAAGATCCATAAGATATCTCCCAACATTTTCCTCTAACTGTTTTATGGTCTTAGACCTAATGTTTAAATCTTTGATCCATT
This sequence comes from Tamandua tetradactyla, assembly GCF_023851605.1. Taxonomy (NCBI): domain Eukaryota; kingdom Metazoa; phylum Chordata; class Mammalia; order Pilosa; family Myrmecophagidae; genus Tamandua; species Tamandua tetradactyla. The sequence goes on from NC_135350.1 coordinate 47,128,580, forward strand.
TTGAGTTAACTTTTGTATAGGGTGTGAGAGATGGGTCTTCTTTCATTCTTTTGCATATGGATATCCAGTTCTCTAGGCACCATTTATTGAAGAGACTGTTTTGTCCCAGGTGAGTTGGCTTGACTGCCTTATCAAAGATCAAATGTCCATAGATGAGAGGGTCTATATCTGAGCACTCTATTCGATTCCATTGGTCGACATATCTATCTTTATGCCAATACCATGCTGTTTTGACCACTGTGGCTTCATAATATGCCTTAAAGTCAGGCAGCGCGAGACCTCCAGCTTCGTTTTTTTTCCTCAAGATGTTTTTAGCAATTCGGGGTACCCTGCCCTTCCAGATAAATTTGCTTATTGGTTTTTCTATTTCTGAAAAATATGTCGTTGGGATTTTGATTGGTATTGCATTGAATCTGTAAATCAATTTAGGTAGGATTGACATCTTAACTATATTTAGTCTTCCAATCCATGAACACGGTACGCCCTTCCATCTATTTAGGTCTTCTGTGATTTCTTTGAACAGTTTTTTGTAGTTTTCTTTATATAGGTTTTTTGTCTCTTTGGTTAAATTTATTCCTAGGTATTTTATTCTTTTAGTTGCAATTGTAAATGGGATTCGTTTCTTGATTTCTACCTCAGCTTGTTCATTACTAGTGTATAGAAAAGCTACAGATTTTTGAATGTTGATCTTGTAGCCTGCTACTTTGCTGTACTCATTTATTAGCTCTAGTAATTTTGTTGTGGATTTTTCTGGGTTTTTGACGTATAGTATCATATCGTCTGCAAACAGTGATAGTTTTACTTCTTCCTTTCCAATTTTGATGCCTTGTATTTCTTTTTCTTGCCTAATTGCTCTGGCTAGAACTTCCAACACAATGTTGAATAATAGTGGTGATAGTGGACATCCTTGTCTTGTTCCTGATCTTAGGGGGAAAGTTTTCAATTTTTCCCCATTGAGGATGATATTAGCTGTGGGTTTTTCATATATTCCCTCTATCATTTTAAGGAAGTTCCCTTGTATTCCTATCTTTTGAAGTGTTTTCAGCAGGAAAGAATGTTGAATCTTGTCAAATGCCTTCTCTGCATCAATTGAGATGATCATGTGATTTTTCTGCTTTGATTTGTTGATATGGTGTATTACATTAATTGATTTTCTTATGTTGAACCATCCTTGCATACCTGGGATGAATCCTACTTGGTCATGATGTATAATTCTTTTAATGTGTTGTTGGATACGATTTGCTAGAATTTTATTGAGGATTTTTGCATCTGTATTCATTAGAGAGATTGGTCTGTAGTTTTCTTTTTTTGTAATATCTTTGCCTGGTTTTGGTATGAGGGTGATGTTGGCTTCATAGAATGAATTAGGTAGTTTTCCCTCCACTTCGATTATGTTGAAGAGTTTGAGGAGAGTAGGTACTAATTCTTTCTGGAATGTTTGATAGAATTCAGATGTGAAGCCGTCTGGTCCTGGACTTTTCTTTTTAGGGAGCTTTTGAATAACTAATTCAATCTCTTTACTTGTGATTGGTTTGTTGAGGTCGTCTATTTCTTCTTGAGTCAAAGTTGGTTGTTCATGTCTTTCCAGGAACCTGTCCATTTCTTCTAAATTGTTGTATTTATTAGCGTAAAGTTGTTCATAGTATCCTGTTATTACCTCCTTTATTTCTGTGAGGTCAGTAGTTATGTCTCCTCTTTCATTTCTAATCTTATTTATTTGCATCCTCTCTCTTCTTCTTTTTGTCAATCTTGCTAAGGGCCCATCAATCTTGTTGATTTTCTCATAGAACCAACTTCTGGTCTTATTGATTTTCTCTATTGTTTTCATGTTTTCAATTTCATTTATTTCTGCTCTAATCTTTGTTATTTCTTTCCTTTTGCTTGCTTTGGGATTAGTTTGCTGTTCTTTCTCCAGTTCTTCCAAGTGGACAGTTAATTCCTGCATTTTTGCCTTTTCTTCTTTTCTGATAAAGGCATTTAGGGCAATAAATTTCCCTCTTAGCACTGCCTTTGCTGCGTCCCATAAGTTTTGATATGTTGTGTCTTCATTTTCATTTGCCTCTAGGTATTTACTAATTTCTCTTGAAATTTCTTCTTTGACCCACTTGTTGTTTAAGAGTGTGTTGTTGAGCCTCCATGTATTTATGAATTTTCTGGCACTCCGCCTATTATTGATTTCCAACTTCATTCCTTTATGATCCGAGAAAGTGTTGTGTATGATTTCAATCTTTTTAAATTTGTTAAGACTTGCTTTGTGACCCAGCATATGGTCTATCTTTGAGAATGATCCATGAGCACTTGAAAAAAAGGTGTATCCTGCTGTTGTGGGATGTAATGTCCTATAAATGTCTGTTAAGTCAAGTTCATTTATAGTAATATTCAGGTTCTCTATTTCTTTATTGATCCTCTGTCTAGATGTTCTGTCCATTGATGAGAGTGGTGAATTGAAGTCTCCAACTATTATGGTATATGTGTCTATTTCCCTTTTCAGTGTTTGCAGTGTATTCCTCACGTATTTTGGGGCATTCTGGTTCGGTGCGTAAATATTTATGATTGTTATGTCTTCTTGTTTAATTGTTCCTTTTATTAGTATATAGTGTCCTTCTTTGTCTCTTTTAACTGTTTTACATTTGAAGTCTAATTTGTTGGATATTAGTATAGCCACTCCTGCTCTTTTCTGGTTGTTGTTTGCATGAAATATCTTTTCCCAACCTTTCACTTTCAACCTATATTTATCTTTGGGTCTAAGATGTGTTTCCTGTAGACAGCATATAGAAGGATCCTGTTTTTTAATCCATTCTGCCAGTCTATGTCTTTTAATTGGGGAATTCAGTCCATTGACATTTAGAGTTATTACTGTTTGGATAATATTTTCCTCTACCATTTTGCCTTTTGTATTATATATATCATATCTGTCTTTCCTTCTTTCTACACTTTTCTCCATGTCTCTCTCTTCTGTCTTTTTGTATCTGACTCTAGTGCTTCCTTTAGTATTTCTTGCAAAGCTGGTCTCTTGGTCACAAATTCTCTTAGTGACTTTTTATCTGAGAATGTTTTAAATTCTCCCTCATTTTTGAAGGACAATTTTGCTGGATATAGGAGTCTTGGCTGGCAGTTTTTCTCTTTTAGTAACTTAAATATATCATCCCACTGTCTTCTAGCTTCCATGGTTTCTGCTGAGAAATCTACACATAGTCTTATTGGGTTTCCCTTGTATGTGACGGATTGTTTTTCTCTCGCTGCCTTCAAGATCCTCTCTTTCTCTTTGACCTCTGACATTCTAACTAGTAAGTGTCTTGGGGAACGCCTATTTGTGTCTAATCTCTTTGGGGTGCGCTGCACTTCTTGGATCTGTAAATTTAGGTCTTTCATAAGAGTTGGGAAATTTTCAGTGATAATTTCTTCCATTAGTTTTTCTCCTCCTTTTCCCTTCTCTTCTCCTTCTGGGATACCCACTACACGTATATTTGTACGGTTCACATTGTCCTTGAGTTCCCTGATACCTTGTTCAAATTTTTCCATTCTTTTCCGGATAGTTTCTGTTTCTTTTTGGAGTTCAGATGTTTCATCCTCCAAATCACTAATTCTATCTTCTGTTTCTTTAAATCTGTCATTGTAGGTATCCATTGTTTTTTCCATCTTTTCTACTTTATCTTTCACTTCCATAAGTTCTGTGATTTGTTTTTTCAGTTTTTCTATTTCTTCTTTATGTTCAGCCCACGTCTTCTTCATGTCCTCCCTCAATTTATCGATTTCGTTTTTGAAGAGGTTTTCCATTTCTGTTCGTATATTCAGCATTAGTTGTTTCAGCTCCTGTATCTCATTTGAACTATTGGTTTCTTCGTTTGACTGGGCCATATGTTCAATTTTCTGAGCGTGATCCGTTATCTTCTGCTGGCGTCTGGGCATTTAGTCAGATTTCCCCGGGTGTTCGACCCCACAGGTTGAAAGATTTTTCTGCGGAGTCTCTGGGTTCTGTTCTTCCTATCCTGCCCAGTAGGTGGCGCACGTGGCACACGCCTGTCTGTGGGTTCCACCAGCGAAAGTTGCTGTGGGTCCCTCAACTCTGGAAAACTCTCGCCGTAGGGGAGGTTCGGCAACCGAAGCGTCTTGGAAGAATGCCAGCCGGCCCGGGGTTCCAAACGCGGGGAGGGTCGCCGGCTGTCGCAGCACAGGAGAGCGTCCGGCCAAATTAGCTAGTCGGCCCGGGGCACCAAGCGTGGCAGGAGGGCGCCAGCTGTCGCAGCCCGGGAGAGTGCACTGCTCCCAGCCGACGGGGGAGTCACGTGTTTGGAAGGGATCCCCCGGTCACTGTTCTCCGCAGTCTGGGGATTTCCGACCCAACTATCTCAGTTGTTCCGGGGGGCCTCGTGTGGTGGGGGCACCAGCCGCCGCGGCCTAAGGGGACCGCCTGTCCAATTCTACCAGCTGGCCTGGGAAGGTGGAAGGGAGGGACTCCGGTCGCTTGCTGTCCCACCCAGGAAAGCCCGTGCCCCTTGGTGATCTCACCGGAGCTGGTTCTCCCAGACAGTCAGCCCTTCCAGGATGGGGTACGCTGTCCCTTTGATCTCCCTCGTGGCTCCGGGAGCTGCTCTGTATTATCTCCACTCCCCCAGTAGTTGTTCTGGAGGAGGAAAGGTGAGGGCGGCAAGGCTGTCGAGGCTGGTGGCGGAGGAGCACGGTGAAGGCGGGGAAAGAGGGCACCGTGTTGGTTGGAGAGCAGCCGGAGCAGGAGGGGGAGGAGGGGGGTAGGGAGGTCGGGCGGCTCGGCTGCTGCGGGGCGCATGCGCCGCGCGGCGGTCCGGGGGAGAAAGAGAGGGGGTAGGGAGGTCGGGCGGCTCGGCTGCTGCGGGGCGCGTGCGCCGCGCGGCGGTCCGGGGGAGAAAGAGAGGGGGTAGGGAGGTCGGGCGGCTCGGCTGCTGCGGGGCGCGTGCGCCGCGCGGCGGTCCGGGGGAGAAAGAGAGGGGGTAGGGAGGTCGGGCGGCTCGGCTGCTGCGGGGCGCGTGCGCCGCGCGGCGGTCCGGGGGAGAAAGAGAGGGGGTAGGGAGGTCGGGCGGCTCGGCTGCTGCGGGGCGCGTGCGCCGCGCGGCGGTCCGGGGGAGAAAGAGAGGGGGTAGGGAGGTCGGGCGGCTCGGCTGCTGCGGGGCTGTTTCTGTTTCTTTAGTTGCTTTTCTGGAGGAGGAACTAAGACCCGCGCATCTTACTAAGCCGCCATCTTCTCCGGAAGTCATCATTGATAGGTTTTAAAGAGGTTAAAGAGGAAACATCTGCCACTCTATGTCCTATTCTTTGATAATGCATGTAAAAATGGCTTTGAGAGGGCATCTTCTGATTGTGGGTACTGAAATAAGCCCTCTACATGGATGGAGGACAATTGCTAGACTGGGACAGGGTTATGACATCTGAAGAGCAAGCAATACTTTATAAATAAGGTTATTTGTCTAATGTCTTTCCAAGGATTTAGTAAAGTATCTTTAAATGTGTTGGACTATTCTCAGCTATGCAAAGATCAGTCATTCTAAGAATAAGACCAGATGGATAAAGGGAGAACAGTGCCCCTTAAGGCTGCTAAGAAAATGGCAGTCAAAATAGAGAGCCATTTTCCCATACAGAAGGTTTAATCTAAAGGGAACAAGAGTCTAGGGTACAATGCCTTGTCTTTTCTCCCCGTGTGAAGATTCCTTTTTTTGGATTGCCTACCTTGGAAATTCAGAGTTTATATTCAGGAAATGAAGACAGCAGTCTGCTATCCATATAATGAGTCAATATTTGGAGAGTAAATAAAGAAAAATAAAGAGTGGTCCCAAAGGTAAGAAAAATATAATGAGAAGAAAAAATGGTAATATTTGCATGAGATGTTACATTTTATAAAGAACTTTAAGAATATCCTTTCATAATTTTGGTAAGGATTATGCAATTACTCTGCTCTTCATTTTATAAATGAAGAAATCACTTGCTCAACGTCCCTGGTGAATAAGCCTGGTTGACACAGGTAGGATAGAACAGAGTTTTGTTCTTGTAATTATTATTGGTGGTGTTGATATTTCGACTTCAGGGCAAATGTTCTTTAAACTGTTACTTCTGTGCTGTTTTACCTTTTCTCCTTACACTTAAAAAATTTTGGAATATTTAAACATACAATAAGTTCAGAAAGTAACATATATAAATATACTACATCTAAGTCGAAGAAGATATTAATTTCTTCCTTTATTTGCTTCAGCTGTCTGGTTTGCAAAAGTTCTTTTGTCTTTGAAAATGTGATACATTTACATGGTTTGAAAAACCAAAACAATATAAGAAAATATGCATTAAAAAGTGCTGCTCTCGTTCCCTTTCAAACCCATCCACTGTAGGTAACCACTTTATTAGCTCCTTGTTTTTCTGATTCTCATTTTTCCAGTTCTAATTGAGCTCCAGAATTATTGTAGGAGCATTTAAAGCAACAAGATGATAATACGTCTGCACTGCAAAAATAAACTACAAAAGGAAGCAGTCAAGTAAAAAGTAAATATATCCCCCAAATGCTTTTCTCCAGAGGTTAAGTTATAGGGTGTTTACATATTGCTCAAGATATTTTATATATAAATTCAAACTTATTTATAGATATGTATACAAAAGATAAAAAGATGTCAATTTTGGCTTTTCTTTTTATCTTGATTTTGGCTGAGTCTCTAAAAACCTAATAAAGCGAGATACAGAACATACTTGGAAGCTGTAAAGCTTGTAGGCCCCCTTGGCCTATTACCTATCACAAGACTATAAAGAAATGATTGAAAGAAACTTGGGGCACACAAAATTTTTGGAGAGTTGTTTTCCTTTTCTTTGGAGAGTTGGATTCCTTTCTTCAGTGGGGTTTCATATTAGCCCAAGTGGGAGAGGATATTTCAAAAAAACGACTTAGAGAACTTGACCTGTGTCATCTAGCATTTTACTATAATGTTGATGTTTATATCCAGAAGCTGACAATTGAGCTACTAAGAAACTCTACCATGTTTTAGAAAATTAGAGGGATTGAAAGCCAATAAAATACATTTTTCTCATATTTTCTTTTTTTAAAAAATATTTTATTTAGAAACCTTCACACTCATACAGTCCATACATGTATACATATAATCAATGACTCATAATATCATCACATTGCTGTGTGTTCATTACCATGATCATTTTCAGAACATTGGCATCACTCCAGAAAAAGAAATAAAAAGTAAAAAGAAAACACTCACTCATCCCATACCCCTTACCCTTCCTTCTCATTGACCCCTAGAATTTCATTGTACCCATTTTTTTTACTCCTTAACCCCCTATGTCTCCTTCTTTCTTCCTTTCTCTCTCTCTCTCTCTCTCTTCCTTCCTTCCTTCCTTTCTTTCCCTTCCTTTCTTTCTTTTTCCTTATTTTTTATTCATCTGTTCATACCCTGGATAAAGGGAGCAATAGAAACAAGGTTTTTGCAATCATTCTGTCACACTGTAAATGCTATATAGTAATACAATCATCTTAAAGAATCAAGGCTAATGGAATATAGATCAACACTTTCAGATATTTCTCTCTAGCCATTCCAATGTACCATAAACTAAAAAGGAATATCTTTATAATGCGTAAAAAATAACCTCTCAACTTTGTTTGAAATCTCTCCAGTCTCTGAAACTTTATGTTCTCCCATTTCTCACTTCCCCCTTTGGTCAGGAAGGCTTTCTAAATCCCGTGATGCCAGGTTCTGCCTCATCCCAGGAGTCCTATCCCATCTTGCTGTTAGAACAAATTGGGGGGATTCAGTCCAATACTCATAACCACACAGCGAACTGAGGTTGAAAGGGGTTTATTATAAAGGAGGGAGGGGGGAGGAGGCGGGGGAAGGGTGAAGAGGAAGTAGGAGGGAGGGAGAAAGGGTAAAGGAACACTTTCTTTAACAGCCTGAAGAAAATGCCCACCTGTGTTGTGATGTATTTCTCCTTTGATACTGTGAAGCTTGCCTTGCCCTATTAGTCCTGAACTCTGCATTTGGCAACTTGTCTGATTGCCTTTGGTTAGTATTTTTGCTTCCTTCTTTTTGCGCTTGTGCTGACCTGTTTGCTCTTTATTGGTGGAGATTTTGCTATAAGTCCTTCTTTGATGTGGTTTCTTGCAGGAGGTAGCATTTGGCAAGAGGCATCATGAGTTGTGGCAAGGAGGAGGGAGAAGGGAAAGGGCACAAGTCAGTGGTCTCTAAGTTTTGGCTGTTGCTGCAGGATGAGAGGGTGTTGGGGCCTGAGTTCCACCCCTAGTGACCTGTCACTTGACAGGAGATTTACACCCCTGGGAGTCATTTCCATGTGGGGGAGAGCAGTGAGTTTACCTGTCAAGTTGGCTTAGAGAGAGAGAGGCCACATCTCAGCAACAGAGAGGTTCTCTGGGGGTGACTATTAGTCATGATTATAAGTAGGCTTAACTGCTCCTTTGCAGGAATATGATTGAATAGGGTTGAATCCCAAAATCAAGGGCTCAGCTTGTTGAATTGGTTGTCTCCACTGCTTGTGAACATATCAGGAATTCTCCAAATGGAGAAGTTTAATATGTCCTCCTTTTTCCCAGTCCCCTAAATACTTTTTTGTAAATACTTTTTTATTCTCTGTCCACATTACTCTGGGATATATGAGGGAACCACACTAACCTGTATAAACTACCAAGATCTCATGCCTTAATCAAGATTCCATGTAATTATGGTGTTCAAATAAACTGACCACACAAGTTAAATTAGATAACATGCTACCCAATATATAAATTTTGTACCAAATAAACATCTCTCCCTTTGGTCTCACGCAGAAATTGAAGTTTTAAAATATGGGCCATATCTCCTTTACCCTGTATTCTGATTTACCTTAGTCCTATCCAGTTCAGCTTCCTTCATATTTCTAGTTGAAGTCAAATCCCCTTTTCAACTTTTTAAACAGTTCGTGTATGTGGTAATGCTGACTTTGATAGCTTCAGTGCTCTAACTCAGTCTCAAGTGTCACATGAATACCCTAAGTTTCAGGGAATGACCAGGTTGTATACAAATAGCTCAGTATTTCAGAATTTAGAAATAAAAGCTACAACTCTTGAATAAACATGACTGCTATAAGAGCTTACATTCCAGGACCCTTTACAATAGGCCCCAACCTGATAACCCATGCTCTCAATTTCAATTCTCTGAGTTTGTATATTATAGTTCCCTATATGAATGAGGCATGATAATATTTGTCTTTTTGTTTCTGACATTTAATTCAACATAACCTTTAAGGTTCATTCACCTGGTTGCATGCCTCACAATTTCATTTCTTCTTGCAGCTGCTCAGTAGCCCATTGTATGCATACACCACAGTTCCCCCTTCCATTCCTCAGTTGTTGTACCCTTAGACCACCTCCATTCATTGTGGATCAGGAACACTGCCGCCATAAACACCAGTGTACAAATGTCCATTTGTGTCCCCACACTCAGTTCCTTCAGTTATATATCCAGCAGGGTTGTAGGATCGTGTAACAATCCCACCCCTAGCCCCCTGTGGACCACCATGCTGCCCTTCAGAGGGACTGTGTCTCTCAGCTTCCCCACCAACAGTGAACAGGTACATCTTTTTCTCCACATTTTCTCTGGCACTTATTTCTCTCTGTTCATTTTTAAAGAGTTTTATTTGCACATCATACAATCCAACCTAAATAAATAGCCATGCCTTTGCCAACACATTTTCTTTTAAATTTGTAAATTTTATTGTGGTAACATATATACAGCATAAAATTTCCTATTTTCATGACTTTCAATTATACAGTTCAATGGTATTAATTATTTCCACAATATTTGCTATCCTAATCACCATCTGTTACCAACATTTTTTCAATACCCAGAACAGAATCTTTGTACCCACTAAGTAATAATTCGTCAGCTACCATTTCCAGGTCATTGTTAAGCTGTACTCTACTTTCTGTCTCTGTGGATTTGCATATTTGCAATATTTCATGTAATTGAAGCCATACAGTTTTGTCCTTTTGTGTCTGGCTTATTTCATGCATTATAATAAAGTCTTCAAGTTATATCCTTGTTGTAGCGTGTATCAGAACTTCATTCCTTTCTTATGGCTAAATAATATTCCATTGCATATGTATACCACATTTATTTTGCCTTCATTTATCTGTTGATGGACAGATGGATGTCCATCTGCCTGGCTATTGTGGATGATGTTGTTGTCAGCATTGGTGTATACATATACACTTTTGAGGCCTTGCTTTCAATTCTTTTGGTTATATATTTAGAAGCAGTATTGTTGAGTCTTCATTCATATTTAATTTGAGGCAAATTCATATTTAATTTTCTGAGGATCTGCCATACTGTTTTCCACACCAATAATGTATGAGGGTTCTATTTCTCCACATCCTTGCCAACACTGGTCATTTTGCTTTGTAATAATAGCCATTCTAATGGGGGTGAAATGGTATCTCATATTGGCTTTTATACATTTCATGCAATGATTAATGATGTTGAGAGTTTTGTCATGAGCTTACTGTTCATTTGTATACTTTTTACAGAGGAGTGTCTATTGACATCCTTGGCTCATTTTATAATTGAGTTGTTTGTCTTTTTGCTGTTGAGTTGTAGGAGTACTTTATATATTCATGATATTAAACTCATATTAGAATGATGTTTCCCAAATATTTTCTCCCATTCTCTTGGTTGTATTTCCACTTTCTTGATAACATCCTTTGAAGCACACAATTTAAAAATTTTGATGGTCTAATTTATTTTTTCTTTTGTTGCTCATGCTTTTGAAGTAAAATCTAAAAAGAAATTGCTTAATGTGAGGTCCTGAATTTATTCTCCTATATATTCTTCTGAGGGTTTTATAGTTTTAACTCTGATATTCAAGTTGTTAATCCCTTTTGGTTAGTTTTTGAAAGTGGTGTGAGGTAGAGTTCAATTTCCATTCTTTTGCATATGTATATCCAGTTTTCCTAGTATAATTTGTTGAAGAGGTATTCTTTCCTCACTGAATGGACTTGGCACCGTTGTGAAAAATTAGGTGGCCGCAGATATGTTTATTTCTGAACTCTTAATGTTATTCTATTGATCTATATGTCTATCCTTATCCCAACACCACGCTTGTTTTGATTTCTGTAGCTTTGGGATAAGCTTTGATAACAGTGTGAGTTCTTGAATTCTGTTCTTTCTCAAGATGGATTTGGCTACTTGGGGCTCCATATCCTTCCATTTGACTTTAATGATTGGCTTTCCCATTTCTGCAAAGAAGGCTGTTGGAATTTTTATTGGAATTGCATAGAGTTCATAGATTGCTTTGGGTGGCATTGGCATCTTAATATTATTAAGTCTACTAATCCATGAATACAGGATGTCTTATTTAGATCACCTCTGATTTCTTTTAGCAAAGTTTTACAGCTTTCTGCATACAAGTCTTTTATATCCCCGGTTAAATTTATTCTTAGATATTTTATTTGTTTGGTTCTATTGCAAATGGAAATTGTTTTCTTGATTTCTTTCTCAGATTTTTTATTGCTTGTATACAGAGACATTCATGATTTTTTGCATGTTAATTTTGTACACTGCCACTTTGCTGAATTCATTAGTAGCTACCTTGTAGAGTCATTGGGTTTTCCTATAAACGGGATCATGCCATCTGCAAACAGCTATAATTTTACTTCTTCCTTTCAGATTTGGATGCCTCATTTCTTTGTCTTGCCTAATTGCTCTTGCTAGAACTTCTAGTATGGTGTTTAAAGTGGATATCTTTGTCTTGTATTTGTAAGGAGATTTTTGGTCTAATATTTCAGAATCTTCTGTAATTTTCTGCAATCTCAATTAAGTTCACATAGTAATCATATTGTAAAAGCAAAAGATAGCACTTGAATGGTATACACATCTTATATACTCTCATGGAGAACAAGATTTGTGCTGCTGTTGTTTTTGTTTTTCGCTTGTTTTAGTATAAATTTTTTGGTGCATTTCAAAATATGACTTGCTGTACAAAGGTGATGGTAGCAGAGTTTAGCAGAGTGAGTGGCTGAAGGTGTAAGTCCTTTCTGACCTGACACACATCTTGCACCTGAAGCCAGCTGAGCATCGATATCCTTCCTGAGAGCTGAAGTTCCAATAGGCTTTTTCAGCTGAATTGCAGTTCCTAGTATTACTTTTCCTTATTGCCATTTGGAGACATAGCCCAGGGAAATGGCCAAGATCTGAGATTTTATGGTGCATGGCTGGTTTGTGTGATTCATTTCATTAGCTTTGATTTCGAAAATATTGTAAAGGTCTGTCTCCAAAAAGATTGAGGAAGTGAGGGGCTTTTCCTAGAGTTTAACCCGCATAAACTCTGAGGGACCTGACATATTACTTTCTGAATTGTAAAAAATCTGGCTGAAATTCAATTCCTTAAATCTTTCAAAACAAAACAAAACAAAACAAAGTGACAAAACACAAAAACACACATAGGTTTTGGATACGAAAGCTTTTTTTTTTTTTTTTTTGTATGCTCTATTGTGGGGGTCACAATACATTCTTTTTCCATGTGAGTATCCCATTATTACAGCACCATTCATTGAATTTTTTTTTCTGGGGGGGGGGGCATGCAAGGGCCTGGAACCGAACTGGGGTCTTCCTCACGGCAGGCGAGAATTCTGCCACTGAACTTCCTTTGCACCCCCAAGTTTCAGGGTTTTTTGTATGTAGAAATATATCAGCTAACAATTTTCACATTTCCATCCATAATCCCTCCCCTCTGTTTTAATACCAAATTCCAGCCAGTTGTCTCTGTTATCCTCATTTCTTCCTCTTCAAGTTCTTAATCTTGTGTTATGCTGCTCCAAACAGATCCAATTAATAAAAGATTCCACAGAGTGCCCAATTTAGGGGGTAAAACACATTCACGCCCAGACCACATCTGTTTCAGAATATGTTCATCAGATCTGAATGCTGCAGAATTATTGATGTTCACATTTTCCACTGGGAAAAATTATTTGAATGTGTTCAGATTCTTAGTCTCACTATAAGAAAATGTGATTTAGCCCTTCACATCCAGAAGTTAATTTACCATGTATATTGTTTCCATTAGTAAAGATAATATGATTGACCTGTTGTTACATGTTTGGATGGACTGACTGGCAGATTTAGTCAAACTGCCTTTTCTATTGGCAAAAACACCATGGGCAGAAAGCCAGGTGTTTCTCAGAAATGGGATCTCAGAAATCAGGGTTTGTAATACAAACCCTATGTAAGACTTTCCCCAACATAAGGGCGTAGACATTCGCTTATTTAGAATATTGCCATCCTGTGTCCAAGTGATATATTACAGTTTTAACCTATTACTTACCAAATTACCAAATGTAATCCCACTTTACCAAGGATGTATAAAGTTGGGTGTCCTCAAAATATAAAGTACTGTTCTGTTTCTAGTCTACCTTCACGCTCAGGAACGAACAGCATCTGTTAGTTTGTGGCCTTGGGTACAAAGAGGCAGTAACCTATAGAATTACAGTGTAAGTTAAACAGACAGCACTGGCTTTACCTCTAAGTTACCTGAACCTTCCTGGGCATCATTTTGCTTCACTTTCTCATATATTAGAAGACATAATATTCAAAAAGACTCTAAAATAATGCCTACACTTGGTGGGTGTTGAGCAATGATTAATCTCTTTCCCTTTCCCAAGTGAGAATTTATAGAAACTATTCCAAAGACTGGTGCAAAAGCCTCTTTCATGCATCTGATTTTACATATAAATTACATGTATGGGTAAAGTTATAGAAAACATTTAAAATATAGCATCACACCAAGTTATACATTTTTAGCTGTTAGATAAATGTAAGCTAAAGTCTGTGTAGATGCTGGACTAAAAGTCAACACAGTAAAAACCAAGCTTATCTCCCTCCTCCTCCACAATTAGCTCCATGCCACTTTTACTAGGCTCAATATTATTTAATTTCATCATTGCTTCCTCAATTTCCCAGGCTAAAAATCATTGGATCATTTGCAATTTCTTCTCTTCTCTTGTCTTTATAGCCAATAGAACTCTATTAATTCTACTACCCAAATATTTCTTACATTTGTATCCTTCTTTCTATGCCTCTTGTCATTGCCTTATAATTTCTTGCATGAAGTTTTGCAATTGCTACCTATGTGACTGCCTCTCCTCTCTCCAATCCAATTTATCCATTACAGTAAGCAATATAATCACATCTGTCTGCTGCTCAAATATCAACAGGCCTCTCTTTTTCCCCTTAATTCCCTCTGCAATCTAATCTAAAAAATGGAAAAATCTTTTCCTCCATTTCTTCTTACCTGAATCTTATTGGTATTTCAACCTTTTCTGACTAGTTTCCTTGGATTTTTCAAAATAAAATGCAAATGCATGGGTATTGTGCACAAGCCCTTCCATGATCCAGCTTTTGATTACCTCTCCTTCTTTCTGCCTCGTCATTCATACCTTAGATATTTTGTTCTAGCAGGCCTAATCCACTTAGAGTTTCACAGACATGTTATGTTTTCTCTCATGTCTGAATTTAATTTGTTTCTTCTTTTATTGTGGATGTTCTACCATTGTCTGAATAATTCCTTCCTTTTCAAGCTTACTTAGGTATCACCTCATTCAGAAGGCTTTCTAGATGATTTTTTTTAGACTATCAAATAATCTTGTGAAAACCTCTGCCATACCACTTTTCTAAATTGAAATCATTTAATTATCTGTTCCTAGCATCAGATTCTTAGTTGTCAGAACTTCTCAGAAGCAGGTCAGTTTACCAAAAGTCAAATCACTGAAAACAAACTATTGAAACCAGTTAGCCTGTTGGTGAATTAATGAACCATGAATTGGTCTAGAGCCTATGCTCCATGAAAGCAAGGCCTTATATATGAAGTTTGGTATCTCTAAGCCCTAGTCTAATGTCCAGCATTGTAGGCATTCAATAAATGATCTCTTTAATAGAATTTAAGTATTATTCCCTCTTTGTTTCCACATTTTTTATGTTCCAACAATAGTTGTTTTCTTTTCCATAAAGGTGCTATTTTTCAACAATGCCATTTTAGATGTAGAGGTGTTTGTAGGAATAATGGAGGTATTTTGTGCGAAGAAGAGAGAGATTCTCCTTTCTAGAAAGATTGAATCAATTTCCTAATCCCTTTTCTCTTTATATGACTCCCACTTCAGCCCATATAATTTGCATTCTCTTTGGCTGAGAAGTTCCAAAGCCCAGAGGGACATTCTGAGAAATTTTATGCTGTGTATCATTTCTGGGAAAATCAGTCCCCTGTCATTCATATTTTGGCACATTTGCCTCACTCCGTCTGCCTGGGGCTCTGAGATGACAATGTTCAGAGAAAATAAAATTGTTATTTTAAAATATGGAAAAAATAACCAAATCAGTGAATAGAGAACATTGTAACAAACTTAAAGAACCCTACCATAAGAAAATTGTTCAGACTATAAGAATGCTCATGATCTAAAGACTAACTACAATGTTTATTCTATTATATGTTAGAGAGAGAGATCCAGGTAATATTATTGTATCAGAAGATTTTCATTATGACTTCCTGCTAAGGCTATAGTATGATATTTACTCCTTAGATCATAATGCTAACTCAATGAAATTAGTGATTAAAAATCTAAGGGTGTTCCATTTAAAGTAGATCACATATATTTTTCCAGGTCTTTGCTAAACTGGTCCATAGAAAATGTCATAAATGAATGCATTTTCTACACTGATTTATTCACTCTTTTAATTGTTCTTTTTGTTCAAAAAACACTTCTTGAACATTTATTTAGGACAATGACCTGAACTTAGCATTTCAAACAAGATAAAAGTCATGATTCTTATGATTAAAAAGTTCATAGACTTAATAAGAACACAACACTATTTGTGCATACATTAAGAAAGTAGAAGGAGCTAAATAAAAAATTAAGAGGTATAAAGAATGATCAAGAACTTATAGAAGAGAGAAATTACTCATTTCCAGCTACAGAAATCAGATAAAGTCACTCGGAGGAAGCAGCAAAGGATTTTAAACTTTGAGACTCTAGTCTCATTAAGTGCAGACAAAGTGGAAACACAGTCCATACAAAAGATGTGTAAAGGTGCAGTGGCGGAAAAGTGAATGACCTGTTTAGGGAATGACTTATGATGTTTCCTAGCTGTGTAAAGGTGAAGGGAAATAGTTGAAGATGTCTGCGATGAAACTATAAAAGCTTTTCTTTGCAAGATCGAGTCCTTTGAATTATACTTGGTAGGCAAAGGGTTGCTGTTGACAATCTTTACAATCTTTAGTTGGAGTAGGGAGTAAGTAAGGAGGGTTGAAATTATCAGATATGTTCTTAAATTTGATTAACCTAGCTACGCATGGATTAGGTTTTTATTCCTTTTGTAACAAATTACCACAAACTTGGAGGCTTAAAACAAGTTCATTATCTTGCACTTCTGCAGTTCTAAAGTTTAGAAATCTGAAATGGATCTCACTTGGCTAAACTCAAGGTGTCAGCAGGGTTATGTTCCTTCTGGACACTGTAGGAAAGGCCTTTTTCAGCCTCTCAAGGCCATCTGCAGTCCTTGGCTCTTGTCCCCTTTCCTCCATCTTCAAAGGCAGCAGTGTCGCATCTCTTTTACCCTTCTTTAATCACGTCTCCCTCTGATTACAGCATATTTTAAGAATGTCTATGATTAGATTGGAGCCACCTGGATAATATAGCATAATCCCCTTATCACAAAGTCCTTAAACTTAATCTTATCTTCAAAGCCCCCTTTTTTTTCATGTAAAGTAACATGCTCAGATTATGAGGCTTAACGTCTTGGGGACCATTATTTGGCTTTCCAGACTGTGCATGAATCGAAACTGGGAAGAGACTTATTTTGAATATATAATTAAGTGACTTTTGATATGGTCTATGTAAGGGATGGTATAGAATTGAGCTAGCGCAGTGGTAGCGAGGTTGTAAAGAAGGGGATGTTGATAGAAGACACATCCTGGAGCTCTAATAGACTTTGAAAGTGGGTGGAAATTCCTGGATAAAACATGATGAGAATTAGGAATAGAAATGTCAGAAGAAGGACAAGGTTTAGAAAGAAAAAATATGAATTCTATTTTGATCTTGTTAAGCTTGATATGCCGGTAAATTATTTAGGAGAAAAAACTCAACAGGCATTTGGAAGCATGAATCTAAACCTTGGGAAACAGGTTGAAGCCAAGAAATTTTATCGTAATGATATAGTCTCTTGTTTTAGGGGGAGTACATATACCCATATGTCTATGTGTTATGTCAGCTTACATAAAACACCCTTACATAATACTTATTAAAAAATAAAAAGCAGATTGTATTTTCTCAAATGAATACATTAAAAGAGCAAAATTAGTGGCCTCCTATTCTACTTCTAACTTAGAATATATGGTTATTTTATGTTGTCGACTTTCATACTGAATGCAAAAATAAAATTTGGCATTTAATCATTTCCATCCTAAATTTCAGTGCATGTACTAAATTTTTTTGGCATTTCTAAAAGTGGTTACATTCATTTCAAAATATCAAAAGTTGTTATCTCAGTCTAATATCAGGATATTGAGGTTTGCCTCTCGATAATACTAACACTTGCGCTAGCATCATCTGTATTTAATTTGGGGGCTTAGCCACCAATTTTCCTGGCCCTTTGCCTAGGTTCTGCCATTGTCAACTGATGTTCCACTGAATGTAACAGAAATCAAGATAATTATATTGGACAATTGAAGAATTTTGCACTATTGGGTTTTCTAGAATTGTTCTGTAATAATCAAAAGGATAACTAGAACAAGACTTATCAATGCTAGAAAAAGAACCTATTGTTTGAAGATGACCTTATGCATATTTTCATCTTTTTGATATTTTATTGTAAAGAGTTTTCTTGTGTATTATGTCAGTTAATTCTAACAGTAATGGTTATTATTCTCACTATTTTTCATGTGAGGAGACTAAGGATCAGAGAATGCAATTAGGATCTACTTAAATTAATTCAGCTTAAGTGTGAATAAACTGGCACACAAATGCAAATCTCTTGCATCCAAAATCATTGATCTTTATATTATACTGCAGTTGTCTCTCAATCTTGGAAGCACAGTTTAAAATAATATATTGAAATAATATATTTCTGCGTTCCTCACTGGAAGCTAGTAATCTTCCTGAGATCAGGGACTTTCACTATGTTAATTACTGCTTCAGTACCAGGGCTTAGAAAATTACCAGGAATAGTATGTGCTTGTTTTAGTTTGCTAAGGCTGCCAGAATGCAACACACCAGAGATGGATTGGCTTTTAATAAAGGGGGATTTATTTAGTTAAAAACTTATAGTTCTTCAGAAGAAAGGCAGCTAACTTTCATCTGAGATTCTCTCTTACATGGGAAGGCACAGGGCAATTTCTGTTGGCCTTTACTGCCAGCTTCTGGGTTCCCACAGCTTTCTCCAGGGTGATTCCTTTCTACATCTCCTAAGGCCTGGGCTGAGCTGCGAGTGCTGAGATGAGGTATGCTGAACTGCTTGGGCCATGCTGCATTGATCAAACATCATTCATTGCAGCAGACAATCCCCTAGCTGACCGCAGATATAATCAGCGACAGATGAGCTTCACATGCCATTGGCTCATGCCCACAGCAATAGAACTAGACACCTTCACTTGACCAAGTTGACACCTGAACCTAAATACCACAGTGCTTAATAAACACTCGTTGAATAAATAAATGAATGAACACATATTTCAAAGATGTCACTACTTAGATAGTAAACATTCATTCTTTAATGCACTCCTCACAGTTGTCAATTTTGGTTGTAGGCCTTCAAGTGCTAATAGTTGCATACTGACTCATCAGAGGATAACTGGAGGTAGACTTGTAAGCTATTTCTAAACCTACATGTGTGGGAGGCCCCAGTACAATATCCGAAACTGTGTTTAATGAGAGTCAAAGAATTAGGACATGCTAGAGTAGCACAGTTGAAGAAATGAGGGTCCAGAGCAGTAAAAGAATTTGCAAGTAAATTGTGGGCAGTAGAAAATCAGAAGGCGAGTCCAGTTCTAAAGTTAAGACTGTTGAAAGTTTCTGGGATGTGTTGGCCTCTATGATGTTCCAAACAGAGGCATTATAAGGTCTTCGTGCTTTGTATTATAACATGTAATATGTTATGTCTGGGCAAAGTCAGAGTCAGCGGTAAGTCAGGAAATGTAGCAAATGTCCCTTTAAGTGCAGGAATTCCAAATCAAAGATTTTGTCACACATATTTCCAAGAACCTCTTGGAGGTTTTACTTGTTGTACAATTTTTTTTTTAAATATATATCAGATTTTCTAACTTTTCATTTTCCTTAGCTATTTATTTTGTACAGGTTTGAACTTAACTGGAATTTCTCATTGTTATAGCAGTGAGTACTTCTTACAGTGATACTTCAAAATAAATACTATTTTTCAAAATACTTGGCAAAATAAATACTAAAAATTAGGTTTATAAATTTAATGGTCTTTTGACTTTGACATGAGGTTATAACTTGCACAGTAAATGTGTACTTTTTACATAATAATATAATTCCATATATGGAATAAATGGGCTAACAACAAAAAAGAAATTATTTAAAAAAATCTATCACTTACATAATCAGATTAGCAAACACCTACTTGTTTATTTGATTGCCTGAAGGAAGTAACCACAACAAACTACTGGCTGCATGATCAAATATATATTTTTGGGGTGATGCATGGTCTGGGAATCGAACTTGGGTCTCCCACATGGAAGGTGGACATTCTAACCACCAAACTACCCATGCACCCTGCACGGCCATATTTTTTAAGAAATAATTTTTGAGAAGAGAAATCCTTTCTAACTTTTGTCTTTTTTAAGGTTATGAGCCATTTTGAATTAAATTATTTTAGCCTTCTCTAAAGATTGGCTGTTGTGATATTTCAAAATAGATATTAATAAAATAAGAATCATCATGATCAAGGATTGAGAGAAACAAAAGGAAGATTTGAAAGCTGGTAGTAGTCACTGATATATTTTCTAAAGTGTAAGAATAGAGTAATGAGGTTTTGGAGACATTAAAAGTCCTAATTGACTAAGTGGAAAGAGGTGAAATTAAAGACCAGTTCAAAATTAACCTCAGTTACCAGGTGTCCACTTCTTTGCACATTTTGATAGTCTTCTGGAGGCTGAAATCCAAACATGAGAAGAAATTACTTGTTTGTTTTAAGTTCATTAGCTGATCATCCTTAACTGTTAAGGCCCATATCACTGTGCCTTTAACTTCCAATTTGAAATCTTCCAGGAGCTGGGTATTAAATGGTATCTCACTAGGAGACTTGATGCAGCTTTTCCTAAATTTATAAATACTAAAACACTAAATCTAAGTCTTGACGGTATTTCTGCTAATTAAAGGCCACCAAAGTGGGTTGATAGACATAATTTGTTTATTATCAAAAATGAACTTTCCAAATTGAAGGGAAATATGGAGATGTTTTATGCATCTACTACGGTAGCCTCACCTACACAAAAGTACAATGTACTATATATCAGTGATTCTCAGTTGGGAACAATTTTGCCGCTGTGATGGTTAGGTTCTTGGGTCAGGTTGAGTAAGTTTTGGTGTCTAGTTGTTTGGTCAAGTAAACCCTAGCATTGTGTCACTGTGAAGGCATTCCCTGCGTTTAAGTCACTAGTCAGATGATTGTGTCTGGGGTTGATTACATCTACAGTCAGCAAGGGAGATTACCTTCAGCAGTGAGAGAAGTCCCAGCCAATCAGTTGAAAGCCTTAAAGGGAGAACTGATGATTTCAGCAGTCAGAAAGAAGACTTTCTAGCTCTCGTTCAGCCAGCTATCTTCTCCTTGGGATTGAATCAAAACTTCATCAGAGCTCCCAACTTTGTGATCCGCCAAATGGAATTTGATTGGATTTGTGCCAATCCCCATAGTCACATGAGCCAATTCCTATAAACCTGTCAATTCCATTTCTCTGGAGAACCCTTACTACTACAGTCACCCCAGGAATTTTAGCAATGTCTGGAGACACTTTAGGCTGTCACAAGTATGGTGGGGGTTCTTCTGACATCTAGTAGGTAGAGGTCAGAGGCCCTGCTAAACATCTTACAACGCATAGGACATCCCTTACAATAAAGAATTATCCAATCCAAAAAGTCAGCATTTGTTCAAATGAGTACTTCTTAAAGCCCCCAAATAAGGAGAGCTGTCCTGACCAAAAATGCTCAGGCATCTTGGAGCTCCTCTGGCTCTGCCGCTTCTCACTAATTTTTTTTTTTTTTTTTTGACTAGAGAAGTCATAGAAAAAAATTACCTAAAAGACAGAGTTCACACATATTGCCATATTATTAACACTGTGCATTAGTGTGGAACATTTGTTACAATTGTTTCATCACTATTTGAGGAGGTCTTTAATGCTCTCAAACATAACCGTAGGGCTTTGTAGGCTGCAATGTATAAAGCACTGTTTTTTGGCATGGTACCACTAATCCACACTCCTCTTAAAAGAACTTGGCTACTCTAAGAGGTGCAATGTCCTTGGTTGGAAACAAGAAGAATCTTAGTAAGAGTGCATGCTGAGAATTATAATTATAGTTCTTATAACACTATTGGCATATGGCATCATGAGCACAGGAAGAAAGTCCTACCTCAACTAGGAGAGTTGTACTGCCTCAATTATTTAAAAAATATTTTTATTAATAAAACTTATTATACAAACATACAAGTATCCTTAACATACAAATATTCTGTAATTGTGTACAATCAATGGGTCACAATATCATCACATAGTTGTCTATTTATCACTGTGATCATTTTTCAGAACATTTGCATCACTCCAGAAAAAGAAATAAAAAAGAAACTCATACATACCATACCCCTCCCTCACATTGACCATTAATTAGTATTTCCATCTACCCAATTAATTATAATTTTGTCCCCCATTATCTGTTTATCTTTTATCCATATTTTTTTACTCATCTGTTCATACCTTAGCTAAAAGGAGCATCAGACACAAGGTTTTCACAATCACTCAGTCACATTGTAAAAGTTTTATAATTATACAATCATCTTTAGGAAACAAGGCTATTGGAACACAGCTCCATAGTTTCAGGTACTTCTCTCTAGGTCCTCTAATACACCATAAATTAAAAAGAGATATTTATATAATGCATAAGAATAACCTTCAGGATAACCTTTCAACTCTGTTTGAAACCTCCCAGACACTGACATTTTATTTTGTCTTATTTCTCTCTTCCTGCTTTTGGTCAAGAAGGTTTTCTCCATTCCTTGATGCTGGGTCCCAGCTAATCCTGGGATTTCTGGCCCATGTTCCCAGGAAGAGTTACACCCCTAGGAGTCATGTCCCACATGTGGGGGAAGAGTAGTGAGTTTACCTGCCACCTCGGTTTAGAGAGAGAGGTCGCATCTGAGAAAAAGAGGTTCTCTGGGAGTGACAGGCCTGATTTTAAGTATGCTTAGCCTATCTTTTGCAGGAATAAGCTTCATAGAAGCAAACTCCAAGATTGAGGGCTCAGCCTATCGATTTAGTTATCCTCATTGCTTGTGAGAATGTCAGAAATTCTCCAAATGGAGAAGTTGAATAGTTTCCCGTTTCTCCCCATTCTTTATTCACTGCCTAAATCACTTTCGGATTTATCAGGACATCACGCTAACATTGAAAAACCAACAAAATCTCATGCCCTATTCAAGATTCCATGTACTTACGGTGTTCAACTAAGCTGATCATATAAGTTAAATTAGAAAGTGCATACTGTTAGGTCAGGGGAACCAGGAAAGGCACTGCAACTGGAGCTGTGGGGCTGTGTCGCCCCTCCCAACATGTGTTCTGGAACCGCCCCTTCTGGACACCTGACTTCCGGAACTGATGAGCCGCCCCTTCTGACCACCTGACTTCCAAAGAACTGCCCCTTCCAGAGGTCACCTGACCCCCTTGCTTAAAAACCGCCCACACCATCACCCAGGGGCTGACTCAACTCCCTCCATCTTGGGTTCAGTGAGCTCAGCCCGGGAGGGCAGAAATAAACGCACCTACTTTAAATTTCCCAGGGTACCATCCTTCTTTCTCACCCTTTCACCTCCTAAACCTTTCACATACCCAAAACATAAATTTTGCACCAAATAAACATCTCTCCCTTTAGTTCTCACACAGAAATTGAAGTTTTAAAATATAGGCCATCTCTTCCTTTACCCAGTATTCTGATATACCTTAGTCCTATCCAGATGAGATTCATTCATATCTCCACTCAATTGTATAATTTATTCTTAAAGATGGTATGGTATTAGATCATCACAATATACATTGTGCTATGGTTGAGGAATAGATATAAATATAGAACTCAAGCAACAGGCAAATGCATCCAAGTGCAAAATGGGGACTGTGGAAATTTCACCATCTTCTCCGGTAGCAAGGACAAATCTGTACAGATTTTCCTTCATTTGCAAATTATTTATTTATTTAAAAAGCTGAAATTTATTGAACATTTACTATGTGCAAGTACTATTCTAAATGCATTCTTAGATTCCATAGTTAATCCTTATACCTTCTTACGGATTTTGAAAATGTTATAAAAAATTATGTAAAAATATTGAATGTGAACTGAAAAAAATTTAATGAAGATGACCTCACTCTGAGAGATATTAAGAGTAATTTTAAGAAAAAGAGAAATTAAAACATTATGCAATTACCCAGAAAATTATAATAAGTATATATTAGAAATAAACTGAATAAAAAGGGAGAAATCATGATAAATTTAAGGTTTCAAATAAGTGAGGAAATGATGGATTGTTCAAAAAAAGTTAAAGAAAATTTAATAGCTCCTTGAGAAAAAATCGTTTTAAATCCCTGCATCATTCCTTTCTTCAAGATAAATAAAAAATGGACTAAAAATGTACATCTAAAAATGATATTTAAAAATTATAATTTTGGGTGCAGAAATCTTTTAATAAAAGCACAATTGAACTTGATTAATTAAAAATTAAATCCACTTTCATAGGAACAGTTATAGTAAAGCTTGACAAACAACCATACAAATATTTGTATAGGAAAAGTTACCATAAAAACCGAAAGGACAATGAACCAGCTGAGAAAAATATTTGCATTTTATATTTAAGAAAAAAGTAACAACTTTAGAATATTCCCAAACTTTCAAAATCAATTAGAAAATGAAGAACATCACCATAAAAATGGCAAAACTACAAAAAATATGCAGTTACTCAATACATATGCAAAAATATGCTCAAACTGAATTATAATTAAATGATTACAGCCTAAAACTAAAATGTAATTCTGATGCTTACCTATTAGAACAACAGGTAATGAAGAGATTGCAAAAACTCGTTATCAGTGTAAGAGAAGATGCACCCTCATATGCACTGTGAGATTGTGAATTGGTGTAACTTTTTGGTACAGCGATTTGTAAATACCCATCAGCATTTATTTTAAACATACATAAATGTTGTTCCACTTTCAGGAATTTATTCTGGATACATATTAATTTTGTTGCACAAAATACATAAAGAATGTGAACAGAAATAGAGTTTTGACATTTACTTTGTCTTGTTTTAATGCCGAACAGTAGACACTGATTAGGCTGTTAATAAATATGTTTTAAAGAAGTGAATGAATGACCCTCATTCTAAATGAATGGAGCAATGAGGAGCAGCATGTGGCAGACATCAAAGATAAAAGAGCTACACGTACACACACGCATGCTCACACAGACACAATTCTCTGGAAAGAAATAAATGAAGCTATTAGTAGTCGTGCCTTTTCTGGCCAAAAATGAATTTAGGACTCAGATTAGGATGAGGCGAGAGGGTGTATTTAAGAAAGTGCCTGGAGGTTTTATCTTCTTACATTTTATGCCCTAGACACCCCATTTGCCTTACCTTAGTCTTGGCTTGTCAGGAAGGGACTTCACTTTCATTTTTCTATTGTTGATTTTTCTATTGTTTAAATTATTTATGAGAATGTAAATGTAATTTTTTAAAATTAAAAAAGAAACTACTTGATAAAATTACAATTTAAAAAAGGTTTTCATAGTATAAAAGGAGTGATGGTGACATTCAAACACCATAAACATAGAATCAAGCATACTTGTAAATATTAGTACAAAATTGATTTTAAATTTCAATAAATATTATTGAAAGAAAATATATGTTAAAAAATAAAAATGAACCCAAGTCTGTATTTACAGATTATATTAATATATATTAAAAAGAGTTCAAAGTAGTAATAAGATGGGTAATGATTTATCAGACAAATAAATACAAAGTTAAAGCAGGCATGGTACTTTAAATTTCCATAAAAGTAGAATTAATGTTTTAAAAAAAGGAAATTGAAGGTCCCTTTGTCTAAGTAGAGGCCCAACCATACTGATAAATAGCAGATACAGAGATTCCAAATCAATTAAGCAAAAATTATTGAGTTAAAAGGAGAAATACACACTTTTTCTATAGAAAACTTAGTATCTCTGTTAGCCTCTGCTAGGCTATCATATATACAGAAAGACAGTAGGACATAAGGACATACAGACATACAGACATGCAGACATACATACAGAAGACATAGGTAATTGGATAATATGATATCAAAATTTAACTAACATGCTAAAACAGACGATATGCTTTCTATTCAATCATCTGTGGAACATTAAGTTAAAAACTATAACTGAGCATAGGCTGTTACAAAGAAATAGCAACAAAATCCCCAAAGTAGAACTGTAGAAAACAGGTTCTTTGAACACAATGCAAAAAAAATTAGAAATCACATTCACAAGTTTAAATAAAACCCTCATTACTTTTAAACTAAAAAAAAGTAACAAAAATCTTGGTCTAAAGAAAAATGCAAATCTACAAGTATAGACTATTTATAAAATAAGGAAAGTGAAAACATTAATTCTCAAAATTTGGTATTGTGGCTAAAGCTATACTCAGAAGAAAAGATTTTGTGTCAAATGGCTTCATTATTTTAAAGGCAGAAATAAAAAATGACTAATCATGACTCAAGGAGTATGGGAAAAACAGCACACACTCAAAATAGCATGAAGAGGGATGTGATGAAGAATAAAAAATAGAATCAAAATTAATAGAAAAGCAGAATGAGGTCAATTCATAAATAAAATGGTAAGTTCTTTAAAACCAAATCTCTTACATAGTTGAGAGAAGGTAGAAGTTTCAACATGAATTTAAAAAAATAAGAATTAGAAATTTGTTATCAGAAAAAGTACAGAGGGAATATACTAACAAAGATATTATTTACCATTCTAGAAAAATACGTTAGAAAATTTCAATAAAGTAGATTATTTTTCTAAGAAAAATTTAATATACAAAAGTGGCTCAAGAAATAGAAAACCTGAATTGTTTTAAAACAGAAAATTATAAAAATTCTCTCTGAAAAGTTTTTGGAGACATATTTTTGAAATATATTGTTATTGACAAATCTTCACACACACACAATCCCTGCATGGTATACAATCAGTGGCTCACGATATCATCACATAGTTGTGCATTCATCACCATGATCATTTTTAGGACATTGCATCATTCAGAAAAAAAAAGAAAAAGAAAAAAGAAAAAACTCATAAATCCCTTGCCCCTTACCCCTCCCTCTGATTGACAACTACCATTTCTATCTATCCACTTTATTTTACTGCTTATTCCCCTATTATTTATTTATTTTTTAATCCATATTTTTTACTCATCTCTCCATACCCTGGACAAAAGGAGCATCAGATGCAAGGTTTTCACAATCACACAGTATTGTTGTACAATCGTTGAGATCATCTTTAAGATCATCTTCAAGAATCAAGGCTACTGGAACACAGCTCAACAGTTTCAGGTACTTCCCTCCAGCCTCTCCAATACATCATAAATTAAGAAGAGATATTTATATAAAGCATAAGAATAACCTCCAGGATAACCTCTTGCCTCTGTTTGAAATCTCTCCACCCCTGAAATTTTATTTTGTCTCATTTCTCTGTTCCCACTTTTGGTCAAGAAGGCTTTCTCAGTCCCATGATGCCAAGTCCCAATGAATCCTGGGACTTCTGTCCCACATTGCCAGGGAGATTTACACTCCTGGGAGTTATGTCCCACATAGGTGGGGAGGGCAGTAAATTCACCTGCTGAGTTGGCTTAGAGAGAGGGCCACATCTGAGCAACAAAAGAGGTTCTCAAGGGGTGAGTCTTAGGCATAATTATAGACAGGTTTAGTCTATCCTTTGCAGGAATAAGTTTCATTGGGGCAAACTCGAAGATTGAGGGCTCAGCCCATAGATTTGGTTGTCCTCACTGCTCACGAGAATATCAGAAATTCTCCAAATAGAAAAGTTGAATATTTTCTCCTTTCTTCCCATTTCCCCAAGGGGACTTTGCAAATACTTCTTTACTCACTGCCCAAATTACTGTGGGATATATTAAGGCATCACAGTAACCTATACAAACCAACAAGAATTCGTGCCCTATTCAAGATTCCATGTACGTGTGGTGTTCAACTGAAATGATTACTTAAGTGAAAGTAGGCAATGATTAATCAAATTAATCATTTTGTGCCAAATAAACATCTCTCCCTTTGTTCTCATACAAAAGTTGAAGTTTTTAAATATGAACTACATCATCCTTTATCCTGTATTCTGATTTGCCTTAGTCCTATCCTTATCAGCTTCATTCATATCTCTGGTCAAAGTCTGATCCCTTTATCAACTTTTTAAACAGTTCCTTTATGGGGTACTGCTGACTTTCATACTTCATTTCTCTGAGTCTCAGGTGTCACATAAATACTCAAAGTTTCTGAGAATGACTAGGTTATATACAAACATCTCAGTATCTCAGAATTTAGAAATAACAGTTATGACTCCTGAGTATATGCAACTGCTGTAAGAACTTACAATCTAGGCACCTTTACAGCAGGCCCCAACCTGATAACCCAGGTTCTCAACTTCAGTTCACCAAGTTTTTATATTATTGTTAGTCCATATGTGTGAAGCATGATAATATTTGTCTTTTTGCTTCTGAAATTTCACTCTACATGCAGCCTTTACATTTCATTCACTTAGTTGCATGCCTCACAGCCATATGGTTTTAAAGTTGAGAGTTATGACAAACTTGCAAAGAAAAGGTAATTCTAATTCTATATAAAAGCTTTCTTGGAATATGAAAAGTGTCTACTTTTTGTTTAATCAAGCTTACTTAACTTTTAAAATAAAAATTTGTTAAAGGACAGGCCATGGTAGCTCATCAGGCAGAGTTCTCATCTGCCATTCTGGAGACCTGGGTTCAATTCCCAATGCCTGCCCATGCTAAAACAAACAAATAAACAAAAAAAAAAGCTGTTAAACATAGCATTGAAAAAACTATATATAAGAAAAGCATTCCTATATATGAGGTTGCAAAAATCTTTTATAATACACAAGCAAACCAAATTAAGCTGCTTATTAAAAGAATCATCCAAGAAGCATTTTTACCTGGAATATATTTTGAAATGTATACATGCTAGTATATATCATTTAATTTAATTTAATTTATTTTATTTTTTGGGGGGGATGCTGCATGGTCCAGGAACTGAACCCAGGTCTCCTGCATGAAAGGTGAACATTCTACCACTGAACCACCCATGCACTCTTAATTTTATTTTTAATAATAGTTTCAAATGATGTCAGATCCACTTCTGGAAAAAAAAATTAATCCATACTCCTGGTGAAGTCTTAAAAAATAACAAAAACAAAAACCCAAACTATAAATAGAAGTATACTTCCCAGAAAATAAAGATATTATATTAAATCAAGAGTAGATATCATACATAACGGTTTATAGTAAAGTATCTGTCACAGGATTTGCTTCAAGAGATTTCATAGTAGTTGTGTCTTGGGGTGGTTTCTCAACTCATAATAATCTCCCTCTCTGGGAAACAGCCCTTGAGACACAGAGATGTACCTCCAGATGTCATCTCCACCATGTGACCCTGACTATTGCTGACTAATCCATGGACGGACATCTGGTCACTCTGTGCCCAATGAGTCTCCATTGTCAATTCTTCCTTGGATTCCAGTAAATTTCTTTTTCACTTAAATGTCTGAGACTTGTTTTTTTTTTTTTTTTTTTTTGATGGCTTGCAAATAAAAAAGTAAACAAATAAACAAGAATCTCAAGTAAAGCAGATGTTCATTGGTATTTCATGGTGAATTTCAGAGGAGTTGTTGATAAATGGACAATTTGTTTGGGATCTAGGTTAAACAAACTTAGCTCTCTTTATTTTGGAACTATTCAGAGTCAATAATAAGTTACGTTCTGAGTCTCTACGAGAAAATTTTAGTATGCAATTTCACAACCTTATTTTACCACAGAATTTTGTTTATTTTTGGCAGAGACTCTTAAAGGACTTGCGCTCCAATGAACATACTTTGGAAAACACTTTCCTAGAGGCATTCCTAAGACACCAGCATGATCATTATGATTAAATATGGTCGGCAAAGTCTTAGTGAATGTAATAGAAGCAGAAATGAGACATGGTGAAAGGAGGAGACAAAATTGTCATTTGCACATAAAACGGACTTATACGATTTTAGGATATCAACTGGAAAACAACAGATCAATGATTTAGTAATGAGGACAGGTAAAATATAAATATTCAGATTCAGATGTATTCACATAGTAGCTACAATCTATAAGTTACTATAATGAGGAAGGAATCCACTCAAAATAGCAGCAACTGTGGCAACACAATAAAAACATAAAAGCTCTTAAATTCTTTTGTATTCCAAGCTGTTAAATTTCTTGAGGGAAGCGATTATTCATTATTATGATCTTGGCCTACAGTGAACCCTCTGTAAATATAAGTGAATGGGTAGAGATTCCCTTTTAATTGCCTTGGGGAAGTCAGTAAGACACCAGTGCAGGGGGCATAATATCCAACTTTAAGAAAGCTTCCACTGATGATTGGGGAGCCAAGCTGATCCCTGGCTGACTTAGGAAACTGTGAATTAGAGTGGACCACTTTCAGGGAGGATAAAAAGAAATTATCATTACCCTGTCTTATAAATAAATTTTTTTCACATTTCAGAGTAAGAGGAAAACATCTGTGTAAGGGTTTTAAAATTTATCTCATTAAGCAGACAGTCCTGTAACACTGTTAATACAAGATTTTGCTACACACAATAACAATTGCATAGTCTACCAAGGAAGTGTTAAGACTACCCTGTTAGTTAAATACTAATAAGAAAACAAAAATTAATAAACCATCATTCCTGCCTTAAGGAAATTATAATTAGTAAGGAAAAATAAATTTGTAGAGTCTGTTCTGTACAACTGATGTTGCTATTGTGTGACCTTGGTAAGAAACTATTGAAATGTGTGCTCTAGCTGGGAAGATTTGCTATCATCCCAGAAGGAGGTATAATTTAATAAAGGTATCTATGTCCTAGGAAGCTCCTCCGTCCCTAGCCAGTTCCCAGAGAACCAAACTGGGCCCAGTCACATAAGCTCATTGGAATTTGGCCACTATTATGTAAAGATATCATAAAAAAAAAAACTGCATTCAAGCAGGTAAAGAAAGAAAGAGGAGAACCTTCAGAGAAGAGGAAAAAGGATCTTATGAGAGAGGAAGAAAACCTCATCAAACCTTATGCTCTGCTATGGATCTTAACTAAGGAGACTCTGAATGCTGTCCTCAAGATTGCTGTGGATTTTTACTAATGAAAGTTAAAATGCTGCTTCTGAAACGCTCCAGCTCTTCTCCTCAGAAGTTGGTGCCATCTTATCTGGTGATATAACTATGCTTTATTTTTGAAGAATCTTTTAATTACTATCTTTTAATTATTTTCTTTAATTACTTTCCTAATAAAATCTGTTTTTATATCACTGAAGTCTGTGTTGTCCACACCTATAAATTAAATGGCCACAAATGTCATGTTGCCTTTCTTGATAGAAAATTGGCACTATGAGCAGGATACAAATTTTATCATGGCTTCATAGTGGTGAAGGCCAGTAAGACAGGCTTTAGAATATTTGTGCAGAAAATATGGACTGTGCTGTTCTGAATATTGTCATGGTTTATGAGGACCATTCTTGATAACAGTTAATCAGTTTCTTGTCCTTTTTGTATGCAGAATGTTTTGGATTTAAACGTTTTATCTCCTTGGTTAGTACTTTCTAATGCTATAAGACATTTGGGAATTTTTAAGTCGGTAACCCTCTTCAAAATGTTATTGAAATAAATTAATAGTGAGTCATAAGCTTTGGACATAGATTAGGAGATAATGTTATTTTTTTAAAAGTCCCCTAAACTCAAAGTAAAAAACCAAGAAATCCCAGGATGGGATGATTTACCTTATTCCTCACTTGCAAAAGAATGGGCAAGATGTTTCAAACAGGTATTGACTAAAACATTTCAAGTATTTAACATTATTCTGACAAATTCGATTTTGATGGTAATTGTATGTGGTGAAATGTTTGTTTAAAGTAATGACTTAAGTATGAAGGATATAAGGATGTGTTTTTACTAAAAGGGAAAGGAAAGTCATTTTATCCTAAGATAAAACAAATGGCTGTTACAGAATGAGGAAAATGTTAGATAAAGCTTGAACAAATATAGTAAGTTGCTGAAGCTTTGTGAAAAAGGAAATTATGGTCAAAGCTAAGAAAAGTTTTAGGTGAACTAAAAAGGAAGGTGTTGGAAGCAGTACCTGAACCCCTTAGCATCTACCCTCTCTTATGTGAGTTTGAGCCAGGGGACTTGGTGTGGGTAAAAGACTGGAAAAAAAAAATAATAAAAGGCTTCCTCCAGCCTCAATGGAGAGGTCCTTACCATGTTGTTGTAGTAACTCCAACAGCTGTCAGAGTTGTGGATATCATCCATGGATTCATCACTTTTGGGTCAAGAGGGCCACTGCAGATGGCCTTGGGAATTTACCCCAATCCTGAACACCTGAGGCATATTATTCTCCAGAAGCCACTGCACCCTCCTCCATTGCAGCCAAGATCAGCTTACCAGCCCACTAGTGAGGCCTGAATGACCATCATTGTTCTGATCTAGCTCACCAGAAGCAGCTAGTCAATGCACGGCTGAAGCCTGAGGAGACCTCCGAGCCCTGCCTCAGTCACCTCAGAAGCAGACTGATCCATGCATGGTCAAAGATTGATGAACTGATGCATGGACATCATGGTCTTCCAGGTCTGTGGACTGCCTTTTCTTGCTCTTTGCATTTGTCTTTCATTTAGCAGTTTTAGCCCTCTTGGAAATAGGTCACCTGGAGTTCTTCCTGAAAACCAACTTTACTCTAATTTGGTGGGATCTCTCTTATGGAGGTAACTTCTCCCTTCCTAGCCACTGCCCAAAGTGTGTGTCTCCATTTCTCCTCTGAGGCTAACTGTACATTCATGTGGTGGCACTCCCTGTAGCCAGCACCATGTGATTCACTCCTCTGTTTCTGCTTGGCATGGTCATAAGCCCTTCCACGGGGAATGATACATGCCAGGCATGCCTCAAGACCATGTATATTGGGAAAAAATGTGAAAACTAACATAGTTCTCTGTAACCTGTATTCATGCCAGGGCAGTTCTCAGTCCGGCATTCTTAACGGAACCCAGTATTTTGTATGCACCCTAAAGGAAGGTCCCCCCGTGTGCTATAATCCCACCTTGACAGGTTCAGTAGTGCTGTTTTTGCTACTCTAGGGTGGCAAGGCTATTGCCATAACCCCTCAAAAGGGAAACAGTTCCCAAGTCCACCTGACCTTCAACACATCTGCAGTTTTAACCCCCACCAAATCCAACACCTTTCCTGGTGCAGTCCTCCCAGTAGTGCAGTGTGTACAAGATCGGGGGGAACTCTTGGCTGTGCTGAGGTGGAGGCCTCTTGGGCGCTGGTGCAATGCCGTTTGTCTCTTGCCCAAAGCTATGAGCTGGGCCCTCACTGGAAGAAAAAATCTGGGTTCCCCAAAACATGTGACCAGAGCCAGGACCCCGCCAGCAAGTGAAGGAATCCCAAGGTAGGTGCTGGGCATGGAGGTCAGAGGGCATAGGCTGTTGAGGAAAGATTGGACCCTTTTGGGGGGTGTGGCCTCTCCCTCACTTGCACACTTCACATCACCCTGCTTGGCCCCTGGTTGGCCAAAGGTGGGTAAGATTTCTCAGGGAAGGAATAACCTAAGATAGGCACAGTTGCAAAGGGGCTATCAGGAGAAAACTTGGGGCCAACAGAGGTGGGGTACAGACCCTCACCCCCCCAACTTTGCAGGGGACTAAACCTTGCATGGTTACCTTGCTTCCACACCCAGCTCAAATCAGGACATATCAACACCTGCAACAAAACAAAGAATGAGATATAGGTGATGCTATTGCCCACTGGCAAGCATCAAAGGGGGGAATGTAGCTGGCAGCCCCTGTTTGCCCAAGCCATTTCCTCTCACAGCAGGCAGGCCCCTGTTTACTCAGGCCCTTTTCCCGTTGAGAAGTCTCCCTCACCCCAGGAATGTTTAAAACTGCATGTAGGCAGGATAAGAAAAATTTCTGTACAGACCCCTCCCCTTCTGTACATCGGCACATAACCAAGCGCTTCCCTTAAAACCCGGGGTGCTTATGATAGTGTTCAAACCTTTGATTATTATTATTCTTGAGATGCAGGCACATTTCTTTTAGTTCTGTGAGGTATCTTTGTGTTCTTATAATAAAATTTCAAATTGCATTTCTGTCACTTGCAACCAGAGTCTTGAATAACACACTTAAACTATCACTTGTGGAAAATTACACACAAATTATATGGCTATTTTTTTTTTCATCTGAGGGAGTCTATAAATAGGTTAAAGAAAATGCAAGTAGAATTAATAGATTTTTGGATTTGGAAGGGATGAACTTTCAAGAGCCAAAATCTGGAGAGATAAAGAGGTTTGGCCAATTACCAACTTCAATTTGCCGAATAGTCTGGTTCTTAATGCATTTTATTCTTATTGCATTGCCCAATTTCTTGTTTCATTTCCTTTTAGTTGGCTAGCTCATTCTTTGGTCCTGTCTCTTTGGCCCACTGTTCTTTCTGCTGGTTCACACATCTCCTTCTTTGGTCCTAAGGGAGTACTCCTTTCTTTTCTTGGTCCTGCACTCAATCATTAGCTTCAGTTCAAAATTACTTTCTTTGCATACCTTGGACTCATACACAACAGTTATTGGACTGATTGCTCTTTATTTTTAACTGTGTGAAAGTCACGTCTGTGAACTTCCATGAAGATAACTTTAATCTCCAATATTTGCATTAGCATGATTCTTAGAACTTTGACCACAGGGCAAGCAAGACCTGAGGGAAATGCTGAATACAAATTCAGATGCCATTTAAATATTTATAGGAGATAAATATATGGTCTTGCTGAAAAGAATTCAGAATGAAATGAGGCAGTAAATAGATTCATTGACTATCAATCAACTATGATTATATGAACTCAAAGAAATCTCTGTCTTATCACCAGCTGATTACAAAATCAAAAAACAGACATCTCAGGGAATAAATCCCACAGTTAACCTTCTAAAATATTATAATGACAGTGTGCCTTAAATGAACAGGACAAAGAAACAGGAAATAATGTATCATCCAAAGGAAGAGGATAAAAATTGAGAAAACATCAATGAAGACCAGGATGATGGACATAATAAATAAAGATTTTTTTTAAAAAATGATCTTAAAAATGTTCAAGGAAATGAAGGAAAACACAAAGAAAGAACTAATGGATATCAGGAAAGCAATGAAAGAGCAAAATGAGAATCGCAAAAAAGAAATGGAAATTTTAAAGAGGAACTGACTACTGGAGATAAGGATATGAATAGATGAAAAAAAGGTCCCAAGAGAGTTTTGTATTAGTCAGGGTTCTCTAGGGGAACAGAACCAACAGAAGACATCTATAATTATGAAGTTTTATAAAGATGTCTCATGCAACAGTGGGGATGCATGAGTTCAAATTCTATAGGGTAGGCTGCAAGTTGACAATTTCAATAAAGGTTTTTGATGATTTCTCCAGGATAGGCTTGCTGGCTGAAGTAGAGATGAAAATGCACTCTTCTGACTGCTGAAGTCATCATGCCTCTTTTTAAGCCTTCAACTGATTGGGTTAAATGTTCCTTATTACTGAAGACACTCTGCTTAGTTGACATTAGCTGTAATCAATCATAGATATAATCAACTTATGGATGATTTAAGTCTACAAAATGTCCTTGCAGTAATGGTTAGACCAGTGCTCGCTTGACCAGACAGCTGGGCACCATTACCTGGCCAAGTTGATACATAAACCTAAGCTTCATAGTCCACACCTTGTCAACTTGGAAGCTGCATATGTCACCTTAAACCATACTCAATCTCTAAATGAAAAACAACATTGTACATATTTTTTCACCTAGCAATACTTGACTGTTTTGTGTATAATGAGAAATGCCCTCAATCTCTCCAGAATAGGGTGAAAGTCCTTGGGGATTTTAACTCTTAAATGTAATATCCTATAAATTAAATACTATAACATCAATAATACAACTTATATGATACAGGGATAAGATAGAGATAAAAAAAGATATTTGCTTCATGTACAAATGCAAGCATACTCATAACAAAACAAGGAAGAAACATTCATACCAGTCCTTGTTTCTATAACTGGTCTTGTGGTCATAGTTCATATTTATCATTACCTTCTTCCATTACCCATTACATGTCCCCTTTACCTTCAACAAATCACTAACATAGCTGTTGTTCTTTGCCGGGTGGGGTGATCCAAACTTTCGTTATTGAAGATTTTGGGTCATTCGTAATCCTGCCAGGATTGGGTTGTTGCAGTTTTCCACTGTCTTTAATCATCGGGCATGTTAGTATTAAAGGACACCCTAGAGGATCTCTTGTATTCTAGGAAAACTTTTTTTTATCTTCATTATGTAGTTGCAGTCCT
Organism: Tamandua tetradactyla; assembly: GCF_023851605.1. NCBI lineage: Eukaryota > Metazoa > Chordata > Mammalia > Pilosa > Myrmecophagidae > Tamandua > Tamandua tetradactyla. The sequence continues at coordinate 47,164,500 of NC_135350.1, forward strand.
AGTTCCCCTTAATAGTCAAGATCAATCACCCCAGCCAGAATAGTAGTGCCCTGCTTTCCCTGTTGATTCAGAGGTTTGAGAAGCCCAAAGTGGCCAGGTGGCAATTTTAATTTCCAGTTCAATGGAATCATTGTTGTGTCTCCTCGTGGAAGCCCTCCTCCTTTTGGAACTAAGTCCTGTAGACCAGGAGAGTTAAGGTTTCAGGGACAGGAAGCAAATTTTTTTTCTAGTATCACTAGGGGTAAGGGTGAGTGATTCCACTTCCATTTCCATCCCTTGATTCCTGGATTCATGAATCCTTGGCTAAGGGAGAAACAGCATCATAGAGTGGATGCTGATTCAGGGCATACACAGCCCCCTGGAGGACATTGCCCCAGCTCTTCAAGGTATTGCCATCTAATTGGCACTGTACTTGAGTCTTCAAGAGGCCATTTCACCATTCTATCAAAGTGGCTACTTCAGGAAAATGGGGAACATGATAAGACCAGAGAAGACCATGAGCATGTACCCGCTCCCACACTTCATTCGCCGTGAAGTGGGTTACTTGATCAGAAGAATGTTCGGTGGAATATCAGGATGGCAGGTAAAGCATTCTGTTAGTCCATGGATGGTGGTGTTAGTAGAAGCATTACATGCAGGAAAGGCAAACCCATATCTGGAGAGCATGAATTTATTCCTGTTAGAACAAATCATTGCCCCTTCCATGATAGAAGTGACCCAGCGTCACTGGGGAGCAGGCCGGTCACCTCAGGGAATGGTGCCATATCAGATACTGACTTTGGCTCTCTGCTACTGGCAGATTGAGTGCTCAGCAGTGGCTATAGTTTACAATGATCCACTGCCATTCTCCAAGACCCATCTGTTTTTGGCACAGGTCAAATAAGAGAGTTGAAAGGGGATGGGGTGGGGATCACCACTCTTGCATCCCTCAAGTCCTTGATGGTGGCACTAATTTTGCAATCCCTCCAGGAATCAGATATTGCTTCTGATTTACTATTTCACTTGGTAGGGGTAGTTCTAGTGGCTTCCAATTGGCTTTTCCTACCAATTATGCAGTTCCGAACTAGGGAAATAACCACAGAATGGGTCCAGAGACCTACTGTGAGATGGACCTAAGCTAAATCATCTGATCTCCATAAGCCCCTACTCTGACTGGTGGATCAGAATGATGTTTTAGGTCTCCTGGAATTAATGTTACTTCTAAGCTAGTGTCTAACAATCTGTGAAATATCTGATCATTTTCTTTTCCTCAGTGCACAGTTACCCTGGTAAAAGGCCATAGGTCTCTTGGGGAGGGGTTGGAGGAATGTTAACAGTATAAATTTTGAGAACAGTATAACAGCTTCTTCCCCAAGGGGGCCTGGCCTTCCCTTCATTCTTGTGGCTCTGGGTTTGTAAACTGTCTCAAGTCTGGACATTGTTTAGGTGACCATGATTCTGTGTCTTTGTAATTCACATCAGATTTTTGTTCACTTGACCTAGAATTCTTTTGCTTATACAGATCAAGCAGAAATTTAGTAGACTGTCCATTTATTTTACTTCTAGGTACCCCAAGGTCTACTAGCCATCACTGTAGGACACTGTGAGTTAAATTATTCTGATTGCTGCTTTCAGTCTGCTGTCCATTATGGTTGCCATGCCTACCTTGACTTTGGTGACTGTTTCCCCATAGTTTATGTCACCTTGGGAGATGAAGATCCCCACTAGGTTAAGGGATTACAACTCAGTGACAGCCGTTCTCACAGTAATATCTGACCTACAGAGAAGGGTGACTATAGAGCTCTTCAGGGACGATGGAGCTAATTTCACAAATTTACTCCTCAAGGCCCTGGTGAAAGGTATGCACTCTGTACATTCTGGGGTGGATGAACAAGACCAACATGGTAAATCTACTCTCACATTCCAGTGTCTCTAAGCCTTTGGATCCTCTCATGTACTTTGTACAAGGCAGTTCTGGCATTTCAACCTCAGATAATGTTGGCTAACTTTTTATCCATGTTTCAGCCAACCACCTAAACAATCAGTTAAAGCCTTTTCTAACCCCTCAAGCTTTAACGTTGCATCCAGAATCTCTGTTTAGTGGGCCTATATCAATAAATTCAGCCTTTATATTCCTTCCACCATAACTTCACACTTATAATATCCATTCCCACACATATTCCCCTGATTTTTGTCTAAATAAATTGGAAACTCATGCAGTTCTTTTGAAGTATAGTATACATCCTCATGGATCATGCTTTATTCCTCACCTTTCAGAGCCGGTTTGGATTTTAGTCTAATTTAAGGTCTGGAAGGAAAGAGTATAGTCGGGGCAGGGGGAGGGGGTGGATCATGAAAAGAATTAGAAGTATCTCTCATGCAAATTACCTCAGGGCATTCCTTTGCAGTTTCATCTCTCCAGAATTGCTCTCTCCAGACACAGGAATGAAGGCTGTTTCCTTGGGGAAGGTGGTTCTAGGTTTGGCAAGCACTGAAGGGTTAATCTCTTCAACTGACATTTGGATGGCAGACTCTTCACAGCAAACTGGAGTTTGGGAAGCTGTCTCCTCAGGGAAGGCTGGAGGTGGGACAACTGTTTCCTCAAGGCAGACCATTAAAGGTTTATCTAGCAAAGACTCAGTAGAATCTAGGATTTCAATGTCTTCACTGCCATCATTATAGACCCATATGTTCCCATCCCCACCTTAAGGATCCTATTCTTTTCCAATCAATGCCTTCACTTTAACAGCAGACCCAGGCATATTTGAGAATTTAGTTGCCAATGAGACTCTGCATTTGGAATTAAGATTTTCTTTAAGGAAACACATAGAAACTTTTGTATCTCTCATAGGGTGCTTAGGTTGCTCACGTGTAACTTTCAGCTCATTTATTTCTTTTATACTTGTATCCAGTGTATCTAGGAACAACTGTCCAACATCATTATATCCTTTTAACTCCACAAAACTCTGTTAAGCTGTCAAAAACACTCTTATCCAGAGCCTTGCATCATGTGAGTGTATGAGTAGAATAATCAAATGATGATATTTTGCTTATTTATATTGCCAAGTCATGTCATGGACTGTCAGTGACATCTTGATTATTGGATATAGAGTCATCGCACCTTTGAATCTAATCAGAGTAGAAAACCAATGACAAAAATCCATTTTTAACATTTGGTTTCTTAAGAACAACTCCTGGTACCAAAGTTGTATTAGTCAAGGCTCTCTAGGCAAAAAGAAACAACAGGAGATATTTGTAAATATGAAATTTTATAAAAGTGTCTCACACAACTGTGGGGGTGCACAAGTCCAAATTCCATAGGCCAGGCTGCAGGCTGGCAACTCCAATGAAGGTTTTTGATGAATTCCCTAGGAGAGGCTGGGTGACTGAAGTAAAGATAAAAAATCTTTCTTCTGATTGCTGAATACATCTTCTCCCTTTAAGTCTTCAACTGATTGGATTAAATATCACTCATTGCTGAAGACACTATCCTTAGTTGATTGTACATATAATCAGTAATAGATGCAATATACAAAATGTCCTCACAGTAATGGTTAGGCCAGTGCTTGCTTGACCAGACAGCTGGGCACAATTACTTGGCCAAGTTGACACACAAACCTAACTGTCACATTTTTCAGCAGCATACTGGACCTAGCAGAAGAAAGAATCAGTGAACTTGAAGAAAACACAATTGAAATGAGTCAGGCTCATTATGAGAAACAGAAAATAAAAAAGAAACATTAAAAGTGAAAATATCCTACGACAACTATGGGACACCATCAAACACATGGATTGGTGCATGATGGGAGTCCCAGAGGAGAAGAAAGAGAGAAGGAAGATGGAATATTCAAAGAAATAATGACAGAGAACTTCCCAAACTAAGCAAAAGACTTGAATATGCACATCCAAGAAGTACAGAGAAAACAAAAGATGATAAATATGAAGAAAAATATGTCCTATCATATATTGAATGCAAAGGTCAAGGAGAGAGTTCTGAAAGCTCAAGAGAAAAGCAATGTGCTATGCACAAGTGAGCTCCAATTAGACTGAACTCTGATTTCTCATGAGAAGCCATAAAAACAAGAAGTCAGTAGGCTGAAATACCTAAACTGCTGAAAAGCAAACAGCTGCCAGCAAAGAATTTTATATAAAGTGGAACTTTCTTTCAAAAAGATTAAGACATTTTCAAATAAAGAGAAGCTAAGGGATTTCATCACCATTAGACCTATCCTATAGGCAACTTAAAGGAAGTTTTTCAGATTGAAAGGAAAGGACATTAGACAATCGTTCAACGTGGCACAAAGTTCTGCTGTAAATTTAACCAGTATGGTAATTATAAATGCCAGTGTTATTGTAGTGCATTTTTGTTATATAATTCCACTTCTTACTTCCGACAGGAGCTAAAAAGCAAAGTAATGATAACTCTATGTTTTTGGACATATAATGTACAAAAATATAAGCGGTAACAACTACAGAAAAAATGGTGGATGTTAGAGGGATATAGGAAATGTATATGTATATGCTATTGAAGTAAATTTTGTATCACACCAAGTAAGACTGTTATATATTAAAAATATTAAATTTTAATCCTCAGGTAACTACATAGAAAATATATGAAAAATATGTCAAGATAAAAATGAGAAGGCACTCAATACGGTATAACACAACAAATCAAATAAAAATGAATGTGGGCAATAATAAAATTGAGGGTAAAAAAAGTACAACGCATAAATAGTTAAATGAAAGAAGAATGTCCTGTAGTATCAGTAATGGCTTTTAATGTGAATGAATTAAACTCTCTAGTAAAAAGGCAGAGAATGCAAGAATGGGTAAAAATTCATGAACCTACTATATGCTGCCTGCAAGAGACTCACCTTAACTTCAAAGAATCAAGTAGGATGAGGATGAAAAGATGGAAAAAATATATACCATGCAAATAGTAACCAAAAGAGAGGTGGAGAGGATATATTAATATGAGATAAAAGATTTTAAATAAAAAACAGTTATGATTTCCAAAGATGGGCATTATATACAGATAAAGGAAACAATTCAATAGGAAAATGTCATAAATACATATTTATATTTATTTATATATGTTATACATATATAATGTCTATACATTATATATGTTATAAATAGATTTATACCTGAGAGCCAAGCCTCAAAATGCATAAAGAAAATACTGACAGAAATGAAGGTACAAATTGACAGTTCTACATTAATAGTAGGAGACTTTAGTACAGCACTCTCAACAATAGATAGATCATCTAGTCAGAAAGCCAATAAGAAAGTCTACGACTTGAACCAATTAGAACTAAGATACATGTGTAGAACACTTCACCCAACAGAAACGAACACCTATTCTTCTTTAGTGCAGATGAATCATCTTTTGGCTCACAAAACAAATTGAAATCATACAATGTATATTCTCTGACCACAATGACATGAAGCTAGAAATCACTAACAGTAGGATCAATAGAAAATTCACTAACAGTAGGATCAATAGAAAATTCACAAATATGTTGGAATTAAACAGCATACTCTTACATCACCAATGGGTTAAAGAGGGAATCAGAAGGAAAATTAGGAACTATCTTGTGGAAAATGAAAATGAAAACACAAGATATCAAAACTTATGGAATGCAACAAAGACAATGCTAAGAGGGAAATGTACAGCTCTAAATATTCACATTAAAAAAGAAGAAAAACTTCTAATCAGAGACCTAACCTAAAACAGAAAGAACTAGGGGGAAGATAAAGACCAAACTAAACCTAAAAGAAGCAGAAGGAAGGTAATAATAAAGATCAGAGTGAAAATAAATGAAATAGAAAGCAAAAAACAATAGAAAGAATCATCAAAAACCAAAAGTTGATTATTTGAAAAGATCAATAAAGTTGACAAACCTTAACTAGACTGACAGAAGAAAAAGGGAATACAAATAAATAAAATCAGAAATTAAAAGGGGGAATTGACTACTGACCCCATTGAAATTAAAAAGAATAGAGGAGGGTACTTCAAACAACTGGGTGCCAATAAATTAGATAACCTAGGGGAAATGGACCAATTCTCAGAAGCACACAAACTATATACGCTGACTGAACAAGAAATAGAATCTCAAGAAAACAATAACTAATAAGGAAATTGAATCAGTAATCAAAAACCTTCCAACAATGAAAAGTCAAGAACAAGAAAGTTTCACAGGGTGATTTTACTGATCATTCCAAGGAGACTTGCCTCCAATTCTGCTCTACTCTTCCAAAGAGTTGAAAAGGCGGGAGCACTCCTTAATTCATTCTATGTGCCAAATTCATGTTCAAACCAAAGCCAAAGAAAGATACCAAAAGAAAAGAAAATTGCACACCAATATTTCTTATGAATATAGATGCAAAACTCTTCAGCAAAATCCCAGCAATAGTGCATTAAAAGAATTATGCACCACGATGAATTGGGATTTATCCCAGGTATGCAAAAGTGGTTCAACATAATAAAATCAACTACTGCAGTATATCACAGTAACTGAATAAAGAGAAAAAACACATGATCATCTCAAGTGATACAAAAAAGACATTTGAGAAAATCTGGCACATCTCCTTGATAAGAACACTTAGAATAGTAGGAGTACAGTGACACTTACTCAACATGATAAAGGACATATATGAAAAGCCCACAGCTAACATCATACTTAGTGGAAAAGAAGGAAAGAATGAAAGGATGTCCATCATCATGCTGCTATTCAACATTGTCTTGAAAGTTCTCTCCAGAGTAATTAGTCAAGAAAAAGAAATTAAAGGCATCCAGATTGGAAGGGAAGAAGTAAAACTTTCCTTAATTGCAAATGACATGATCCTATATATAGAAAATCCTGAAAAATGTGCAGTAAAGCTCCTGGAGCTAACAAATGAATTCAGCAAAGTGGAATACTATGAGTCACATCTCAAAATCTGAAGTGCTTCTATACAAAAGCAATTAACAATCAGGAGAAGAAATCAAGAAAAACATCCCTTTTTTTAGATGCCGTGAAAGTCAAGTGACTTTCATGGCCACTAAAATAATTAAATATCTAAGAATAAATCTATCCAAGGATGTAAAGGCTTTGTTCATAGAAAACTAAAAAATAATGCTAAAAGAAATTAAAGAAGATCTAAATAAATGGAAGGACATTCTGTGTTAATGGATTGGAAGGGCAAATCCTACCCAAAGTAATTTATAGAGTCAATGGAATCTCAGTCAAAATACTAGCAACCTTCTTTGCAGAAATGAAAAAGCCTATCATCAAATTTTTATGGAAGGGTAAGGGGCCCCATATTGTCAAAACCATCTATTAAAAGAATGATGTTGGAGGACTTACATTTTCTAATCTTAAAACTTGCTACAAAGCCACAGTAATCAAAATGGCATGGTACTGGCACAAGTATGGACATATGACCAAAGGAATCTAACTGAGAGTTCAGAAATTAACCCTCACATTTATGCCCAGCTGATTTCAACAAGAGGGCAAAGGTCTCTTATTCCAGAAAGAATATTCTTTTCAAGAAACAGTGCCAGGACAACTATATAAACATTTGCAAATGAAAGGAAAACCCCTATCTTACATCTTATACAAAAATAAGATCAAAATTGATTAAAGACTTAAACATAAGAGCCAGAACTGTCAAACTCCTAGAAGAAAACATAGGGAAGCATCTTCAGGATATTGCATTAGACAATGGTTTCTTAGTCTTTACATCCAAAGCAAAAACTACAAAAGAAACAATAAAGAGGACCTCTTGAAAATCAAAACCTTTTGCTCCTCAAAAGACTTTACTATGCAAGTACAATGGTAACCCACCCAATGAGAGAAAGTATTTGGAAACCCCATATCTGATATAGGTTTAATATCCAGAATATATAAAGAAATCTTTAACTTAATAATAATATGACAAACAGCTCTATTTGAAAATGAACAAAAGACTTGAATCAACATCTCTCCAAAGAATATATACGAATGGGCAGAATGCACATGAAAAGATTTTCACATCATTAGCCATCAGGGAGATGCAAATGGAAACCACAAGAGAAACCATTTCAGAGCTATTAGAATGTTGCTATTAAAAAATAAACAGGTCATTAAAAGTGTTGGAGAGTTTGCAGAGAAATAGGAACACTCATTCTTTGATTGAATGTAAAATGGTACAGCCATTGTGTGCCATTTTGACAGCAAAAAAACCCCCAAAATGCACAGGCTCAGAATCTAAAAAGATTAGTTACTAGAGGATAGGGAAGGTAGGCTTAAAATGTCCAGGGATCCTAATTGGAATGATGAAAAGGCTTTGGTAATATATAGTGGTGGTGGTAGTACAACATTGGGAATGTAATCGGCAACACTGAAATATATATCTGAATGTGGTGAAAAGGGTGAAATGTTAGGGGGTATATATGGTAATAGAATGAAAATGAAGAAAAATCATCCATGGAAATGCACTACACAACAGTTAACCCTAAGTTAGACTAATGACTAAAGTTTATAGTACAATTATAAAATGCTCTGTCATCAATTGTAACAAATATTCCATACCAATGCAATTGTTAACAAAAAGGTGTATGTGAGAATCCTGTATTTTATAGGTGATTGTTCTGTAACCTACAACCTCTATAACTAAAAAAAAAATGGTCAAATCCATGGCCAGATTAATAAAATTTATAGCAATATAAACTTTAGTTTATAGTAGTAGGGTGTGGTAGTTAGATTCAGTTGTCAACTTGGTCAGGGGAAGACACCTAGTGCTTTTGCTGTGGACATGAGCCAATGGTACATGGACCTCGTCTGTTGCTAATTACATCTGCAGTTGGTTAGGAGGTGTGCCTGCTGCAAAGAATGATGTTTGACTTAATTGGCTGGTGCTTAAGTGAGAGAGCACAACATAGCACAGCCTAAGCAGCTCGGCATTCCTCATCTCAGCACTCGCAGCTCAGCCCAGGCTTTTGGAGAAGTCACCCTGGGGAAAGTTGTTGGAACCCAGAGGCCTGGAGAGAAGGCCAGCAGAGACCATCCTGTGCCTTCCCACGTAAGAAAGAACCCCAGTGGAAAGTTAGCTGCCTTTCCTCTGAAGAACTAACAAAATAAATCCCCTTTTATTAAAAGCCAATCTGTTTCTGGTGTGTTGCATTCCGGCAGCTAGCAAACTAGAATATAGAGTTTTGAATTTATGAATATCATAGATCAAATATTTATTCTATTTCAAAATTCTCAGACTTATAAAAAATTGCAAGTACAAAACAAAGACCTTTTCCACCTGAAATAAATAATGATATGAATACAAAATGCTTTAGCGTACTTTTTTACACACAAAGACATTATCTTACAAAACTATAACATAATCATTCAGATCAAGAAATAATTATTTTTACATTTTACCACCAAATTTGTAGAAACAATTCAATTTTCACCACTTGTCTCCATAATGCTCCTCATTACAGAATGAGCCAGGTCAGAATAATGTGTTGCATTTTGCTTTCATGTCTCACTTGACTTTCATTGATCAGAACACTTTCTTAGTCTTTTACTTCACTATGATGATCTTGACACTAGAAGATTACAATTTTGTGTAATATCCCTCGATTTGGGTTTGTCTAAGTTTTTTCATGACTGGATTTGGTTTTGTAGTTTTGGCTAGATTATCAGAAAATTGATGCTGCAATCCTCTGTTTCATATTATTGGATGGGGTACAATTTGTTTGCCTCATTATTGATGATTTTCTCTTTGATCATTGTGATGCTCACCAGTCTTTTTAATTGTTCTTGGTATAATTAATAAGTACTTTATGGGGAGAGAGTATGTAAATAAACTGTTCTTCATCAAACTACTGATTTATTTATTTATGTGTATCAGTATGGACTCATGGTCTCATGTTTTATTCCTGTTATCAGTCCTTTTTAGGTGACCAAACTGTCCCATATTTGGCCAGTAGGAGGCTTTCAAGATCAGCTCTGTGTCCTTTCGATGCATTTCTTCACTTTCTGTTGCAAAAAGATGTCCCAGAATGAAGTTGTGAGGCATGCAACTAGGTGAATGTAACTTAAGGACAATGTGTTGAGTGAAATGGCAGAAACAAACAGACAAATATTATCATGCGCATGTGTACTAACTATAATATACAAACTCAGAGAATGAAGTTGAGAGTATGGATTATTAAATTGGGTCCTAGATTGTAAGCTCTTATAGCAGTCACATATATTCAGGAGTTGTAACTGATATTTCTAAATCCTGAGATGTTAAGCTCTTTGTATATAGCCTGGTCGTTCTCGGAAACTTCAGGTATTTATGTGACTTCTGAGACTCTGAATTAGAGCCCTGAAGCTGTGAAAGTCAGCATTACCCCATTCAGCAATTGTTGAAAAAGCTGAAAAGTAATCAGACTTCATCTAGAAATATGAATGAAGCTGATCTGGGTAGGAGTAAGGCAAATCAGAATACTGGGTAAAGGATGACATGGCCCATATTTTCAAATTCAACTTCTCTGAGATCAAAGGGAGAGATGTTTATTTGGTGCAAAATTTATATTTTGGATGGCACATTATCTAACTTAACTTGTATGGTCAGTTTACTTGAGCACCATTACATGGAATCTTGAATAGGGCATGTGTGGTTTGTACAGGTCAGTGTGATGCCCTGATATATCCAAGAGTAATTTGGGTAGAGAATAATAAAGTATCTGCAAAGTCCCCTTGGAGAACTGGGGGGAAAGGAAGAAATATTAAACTTCCCCATCTGGGAAATTTGTGATATTCTTGCAAGCAGTGGGGACAACAAATTCAATAGGCTAAGCCCTCTATCTTGGAGCTTGCCCCTCTGAATCTTATTCCTGCAAAGGGGAAACTAAATCTACTTGTAATTAATTATGCCTGAGTCACCCCCCAGAGAGCTTCTTTTGTTGCTTATATGTGGCCTCTCTCTCTAAGCCACTTGGCAGGTAAACTCACTGCCTTCCCCATTACGTGGGACATGACTCCCAGGGGGGTATAAACCTCCCTGGCAACATGGGACCTGACTCCCGGGAATGAGCTGGGATCCAGCATCATTGGAGTTGGAAAGCTTTCTTGACCAACAGGGAGAAGAGAGAAATGACAAAATAAAGTGTCAGTGGCTGAGAGATTTCAACAGAAACGAGAGGTTATCCTGGAGGTTGTTCCTACGCATTACATAGATAACCCCTTTTTTAGTTTATGGTGTTTTGCACTGGCTAAAGAGAAGTACTATTACCTTGTGTTCCAGTAGCCTTGATTCTTGAAGAACACTGCATAAGTATATAGCTTTTTTGTCTTTTTTTTTATTTGCATGGGCAGGTACTGGGAATTGAACCGGGTCTCTGGCATGGCAGGCGAGAACTCTGCCACTGAGCCACTGTGGCCCACCCTATATAGCTTTTTTAATGTGGCTATGTGATTGTGAAAACCTTGTATCTGATGCTCCTTTTATCTGGGCTATGGATAGATGAGTGAAAAAAAAAAGTATGAAAAATAAATAAATAATAGGGGGAGATAAAGGGTAAAAATTGAGTAGATTGAAATACTAGTGGTCAAAGTGAAGGAGGGGTAAAAGGACATGGAACATATGAGTTCTTTTTCTTTTTCTGGAATGATGCTAATGTTCTATAAATGAACATGGTGAAGAATACACAATTACCTGATGAAAAAAAATCCCATATTCTTACTCTTTTCCTGTCTCAAGCCTGGAACTGCCATTTCTTGAAGTCCTGGTTTCTTTTGGGAGAAACTGTTATACTAAAACCAGGGTGCTCAGAGTGATTTGAACAGTGAATAAAAAAGTATTACAAAGAATGGTGAGAAAGAGGGAGAATTCTACATCCGCAAGTTGAATTCTTGATATTCTCACAAGCAGTGCGGACAATCAAAGCTATAGGCTGAGCCCCGAATCTCCCCACAAGAGACCTATCCTTTTAAGCCTATTTAAAATTAGGCCTAAGAGCCACCCGCAAGAGAACCTCTTTTGTTGCTCAGATGTAGCCTCTCTCTCCAGCCAACACAACAAGCAAACTCACCACCCTCCCCCTGTCTACCTGCGACATGACTCCCAGGGGTGTGGACCTTCCTGGCAATGTGGGACAGAAATCCTAGAATGAGCTGAGACTCAGCATCAAGGGATTGAGAAAACCCCTAGAATGAGCTGAGACTCAGCATTAGGGGATTGAGAAAACCTTCTCGACCAAAAGGGGAAGAGTGAAGTGAGACAAAATAAAGTGTCAATGTCTGAGAGATTCCAAATAGAGTTGAGAGTTTATCCTGGAGGTTATTCTTATGCATTAAATAGATATCACCTTGTTAGTCAAGATGTAATGGAGAGGCTGGAGGGAACTGCCTGAAAATGTAGAGCTATGTTCCAGTAGCCATGTTTCTTGATGATGATTGTATAATGATATAGCTTCCACAATGTGACTGTGTGATTGTGAAAACCTTGTGTCTGATGGTCCTTTTATCTACTTTATCAGCAGATGAGTAAAACATATGGAATAAAAATGAATAATGGGGGAACAAATGTTAAAATAAATTTAGACTGAAATGCTAGTGATCAATGAAAGGGAAGGGTAAGGGGTATGGTATGTATGAATTTTTTTGTTTTCTTTTTATTTCTTTTTCTGAATAGATGCAGATGTTCCAAGAAATGATCATGATGATGAATATGCAACTATGTGATGATATTGTGAATTACTGATTTATATATAGAATGGAATGATCAAAAGTTACAAATGTCTGTGCTTGTTTGGTGTTTTTTGGTATTTAAAATTTTTTTTTAAATTAATTAAAAAAAAAAGAAAAAAAAACCTGGGTGCTAGGTGTGCTCACTGCTAACAAAGTATTGCTGCTCTTAGGCCCTCTAAATGGAGGAGAGTGGGAATTCGTATGCATAAACACATTAGCATCTATATTTATATCTATATTAAATTGTCATTATATTTATGGAAACTATGAGCTCACAGTGATACAACCAATTCCAATTCAATACGACTCCACTCAGGCTGCTTGCAATCTGACATCTCAAGCCAGGCTAGGATTTTCTGATGAGTATACCCTCCTCACAGCATTCCATCTCAGACACTCTGCTCTGGGCTCTGCCACACCCACTGTCCACACACTGAACAGATGCCTATGTTACTTGGTCCCATCTAATTGCTTTAACTCCTTATTATTTAAAAAAGGAAGAGGAGGGAATGCGAAGGAGAAGAGCCGAACATGAATTTTAAATACAAAATAGCGTTGAATAATCTCTTCTGCTCAGGGACACACTGGGAAAACTTGTTCTTTTGTCTTATGAAATCCTCATTCTCTAAAATATGGTTTCTTTTAGATTTTTTTTTTTGTCAACTTCACTGTCATGGGGTTCATATTGTCCAGTCACATAAACGTTCATGTTATATGCAATCTCATGGGATATTTCAGAAATTATTTACTCTGTTAGTACTCCTGAAAACTTTGTATTTATATTTCCTCTTGCCTTGTCTTCCAATTTAAGGTCCTACAACAATCTTTAATGATTTCAGATGATAGGACTGCCATGGCATAAGGTTTGTTACACTATATGATTAGGACCTCAAATATTTTTGTTTCAGAAAATCTGACCGATGACATATGTCACTAATTACCATAACTTTGATAGTAACAGAATTTTATCCTATGAATTGTTGCAATCAGCTTCAGAGTTCAGGGAAATAAAAAAAGAAAAGAAAACCCTCAAATTAGAAAACCCTATAGGTACAATAAAAAGACACTTGAGATATGCTTTTCCTTCTAATTTATTCATTAACTTTTATTATTCTAATTTGCCTTCTTGCTAAAGGGCTCATTTATTATTCTAATTTGCTTCTGGCTACAGGATTCATTTAAAGTCAGCAAACAATTAGGGGACCATCTAACATGTTGATAATTAGGTCTTCCTTCTGGAAACATGGTCAAAAATGACAGCTTGTATGTAGAGTTTGGTTTGGATAGGCGATCTAGTTGAGTTGTCACCTGGTGGAACCTAAAATACATAAATTAGACTGATAGTCAGAAAAGTTCATGCAAATAATTGGCAATAAATGATTTTTTTATAGCAAGGAGAAATAAAAAGGCTGTGGCCAAGTTTCCCCCCAGATTTATTTTATTCGGGAGCAATGATGATTCTTATTAGGAGCTTAGAGACCCTGGTTTGTGACTTTACTGAAAATTTCTGCAAAACAAAGTAGCATCCCAGACTTTTGTTTGTCCGTACTCTGCTGAACCGCTTGGGTCACTAATTCTGCAGAATTCCCAGGGAAGGGCTTTGCAAATACATGTGATTACAGGAGTAATAAGTCAACAAAAATTCTATCTTGACTTCAAATTTGTCACATAAAAATGTGTCACAAATTTGAATTGAGTCAGATTAGTGGAAGTGCATTATATTTATGGTGGCTTTTATGAAAAGGTTTTACCAGTTTAAAAGCTGAGTTGCCTTTTTTTTTTCAATTTTAATCTGTGAAAAAAGATGTGGCCCTTTTACCTTTATTCAGGATGTTCTATAATACTTGCAGGTTCTTTAGGAGCACCTGTGGGTGCAATGATTTACAAATGGAATAGTAATAAGGAAAGAAGAGAAAAATTCCCATGGAGCTAATTCTCAAATGATTGGTGGAGATAGGGATACTAATAAAGTTAGAAAACAGCTAATATAGGAAAATATTTTTCATTGTACACATTTGATATAAAAAAGAATGATGTTAGTTGTTCTCTCTTTGGTTGTGGGAAGAGATAAGAAATTTAGAGCTAAGAAAGGAAAAGAGTTTTGGTATTTCCTCTTTTCCATGGAACTTAATTTCTTGTGTTAGTTGAAGAAGAATATTTTGGACCCATCTTTCAGGAGATAAAGATTGGGAAAACTATGAAATGGGCAAACAAAAAAAGTGGGTGTCCTGATTACCTAACCCAAACAGTTTATTTCTGTCTTTCATTGTCTTTGAGCTACTTTACAACTCTGAGGTTTTAGAAAACTGATAATAATGCAAACCATTCTTGTCTTTAGAGGTGCAAATTAATTGTGTCCAGTGGATGGCAATTAATTATTGCACTGCATAGGGACCTATTTTTCATGTATTTGCAAATTTATTTCACAATTCCTAATTCCCTGTAGGTGTTTTGCTCTTTGAATTCTCCTTTGAATGGGTATGACATCTTACTGTTCTCTCCATAATTAATGAACTAAATAAAATCTTTGACATGTTCATTTTATATCTGTATAAGAGTCATAATTATACCCTCCTTAGAAATTTATCTTGTAAACATCTCGGAGGCAGTGTAATGCCCAATGGATTCACCTGATAGTTGAGTAATCTGCATTGGTGGGTAGTTTAATTCCAGTCACATCTTTTCTTGGCTTCCAGAGGTGAACCTCAAGTAGCAATAAAACTCTAACTTTGCTGATTCTTTGTCTCTTTATATATTTTCCTTCTGACTATTTTTATTTATTTATTTATTTATTTATTTATTTGGTACTTTTAAAATAACCAAGCTATTCCTTAATGAGGGCAGCAACGATTGGGAATTTAGTTTTATAGACTAACCATTTGGTGATCTCTGCAAATGGTTTAATGCCTTAAAGAAATTTATTCTCAGTTGGGTTAGACTACAGAGAATCTGGTTTGTTAGTATTTTTCTTGTCTATTTGTGCATTTGCAGCTGAAATTAAGAACTATGGGCCCACTAGGAACTGAGACAAAGCACTTTGACATATGGACTCTGAGTTTTTTTTGTGTGTTTCTGCATTTACTTTTGACCTGTAGTTGTTAAGTTCTTAAACTACAAGCTCTTTCTGTGTTCTGTCTGCTCACGCCTGTAATTCAGAAAGGCCTTTATTTCTCACTGTGTGAATGTGTATGATATTTTCCTATCTCTGGAGGGTACTAATAAATTAGATTAAAATTGTCTTAAGTTAAAATTAAAGGAACTTTATTCTGATTGGCCTGTAGAGATAAATTCTTTTATAAATCAAATATTCATGGAATTCCAAGAATATGAGGAAATTAAAGTTATGATACTTTAAATGTGCTGTGCTTATAGTTATTCTCACAGAAACTCAGAAATTTTTTGAAAATTTAAGTTCATGTAATTAAGACAAATCTTTTGCAAATGAGACTAGTGTAACAACTTTGGTTTAATAAATACAGCTACATCTCTGATTTATCAGTGTTAAGTAAAATAAAAGGATATATTTCATTCTACCTGAGGGTATTTTTCTTTAGCTTACCAGATTTACTGATTAACTAAGCTACAACTATTCCTACAACAATATTTAAGATAATAAAATTGCGTTCACTAAACTGAACCATTATTCTGGCAACTTTATTTCAACAGTAATTGAGTTTTTCATACGTCAACTTGAATAAAATTCCCAAAGTCTTTAGGTAATATAAAACCTTATTCAAAGGTCCTAATCACAATAGATTCCCATTCACAGGAATGGATTGAATTTAAGAACATCTTTTTTTCAGGGATACATACAACTTCAAACCGCCACACGCTTTACTGCAGACTTACTAGGTCTTTTACTTGATATTTTTTGGTATTTAAAAAAAAACAACAATAATGTCACAGGTTTATTTTAGGTCATATCTCAAGATATTTTCTTCTATAAGAAATTATTTTCATCCAATTTTTGAATCAGATATAGCATTCATTGATCACTTTTAAAATAGACGTATTAATTATTCTTGAGATTTTTTTTTGGTAATGGCTTTATTATTTCTGTTTTGCATGCCACAGAAACAACAAAATTTCCTTGTCTGCTGTATTACTCTTATTAATCCTCATCAAACCATTTACATTTGAAAATTATCATTAGCAAGTTACTACAGTTATTTTAGGTCCCTATCATCTACATAAGACAGTATCATATTATGTGTCTCTGAAGTCTATGCTGTAGCTTACAGGTCAGAATTTGCATCTTCAACACAGAACAATCATAGACTCTCATAGAAAATAACGTATCAGTTACTTCAAATTTCTGACACTACAAAGTTGAGCCAACAACCGTTCGACAACTTTCAGTCTGTTCCTCCAGTGGATTGAGTCAGGATTTCCAGGACTTCTTTTAGGCCAAAGCGGGGGGCTACATGTGACTGCTAACCCAAGACCAGTGGAATAGGAATTAATTATAATAAGGCTGAGCGAACTAAAGAGAGAAATTTTATCATGGATATTTGTCTAGAATGTTGTTGATGTTGTTTTTGTGTCCTATTTTCTGAATATATACAAAAGCCTGGTTTTTTTTTTTTTATTCCTTAAGCAGTCTGTAACCCATAGCAATTTAGTAAAGTATGCTTTTATAAACTGCAATGAAACATTTAAAAACAATACCAGATTTTCACACACTCTCTTAAGGATTCAGAAATTCTTATTAAGTCTCTTTATTTTTCATGGCAATTTAATTATTTGCATAAGTGAAATAAGAAGCTGTCTTCCTTTTTTTACCAGGATATAATTGTACAAATTGTAAAACCAAGGCCTTCCCTGGAATGTTAAATTTGAAAATGATGCTCATTTAATCAGGTAAAGCCAGCCACTTTTAAGGAACTAAGCTTGATTTCTGAAGCCAAGGCATTAAAGCTGTCTCAGAAAACTGGCCTATTTCCTGGCTTAAAGCATCCCAAAATATTATATATAAATAAACTTAGGGACTTTGGAGATCCTGAAAGGAGAGGAATTTACCCAAATTTATAGGTACTGCAGGTGAAATCTGTTGGAGAGTTTCTTGGACTTAGTTTCCTAGCCTTAGGATAACAAATAAAAGAAGGTTTTAAAGTCCAATTTGAGATTCCTTATGAAAACTGCCAGACAGAATTTAATTTAGAATTTATTCAAACTGTATGGCCTTAGAGTTTACAAAGCAAACTTAGTAGTCCTATATGGTAAAATAACACTCTTACTGCACCTATATAAACAATCAGGCAAAACTAATGAGACCAACCTCTTTAATGATCAAGAATAATCTTTCTTTGAAATTATTATGATAACAAAGGGGGAGAAGACTGTCAGGAAAAATTATGAGAGACTTTGAAAAGGGCAAAAATAAAATACTGCCTATCAGTTATCTGGGTTTTCTCTCCCTTGAGTTGTGTTGCAACTCGGCAAGTTTTAGAGAACTGATAATGATACAAATAATTATTGAATATTGAACTGCAAAGTAATTGTGTTCGGTGAAACATAACAGACTTTTGACCTGTGACCAGACACGTTTTTCATCTATTTGTAAATTCATTTCAGAATGTCATTTTCCCTCATATGTCTCTGATCTTTGAATTACCCTTCAAACCAGTTGTAGCATGTTTCTAGGTCCCTCATTAATTAATGAGTTAAAAAGTTTTTGATGTGTTCATTTTATATCTGTATGAGAGTGGTGATTCTACCTTCTTTTAAAAATTCTTCTTTGGCAACAGATAACGAGACTGCTAAATTATATATACACACAAAATGACAACAATGGCCAAAACAAACAATGCAGTTGTCTAAGAAAACTCAGCATTTATTAAAACCCTCAGTTCATAAATATATAGTGCACTATAAAGCATTGTTAAAAGTCTTATGCCTAAAGTCATTACTTAGCCTAAGGAGAGAAGAACTCCTAGTTAAATATAAACAAGGAATAAAACCAAATAGATAAAACAAGATATTGGGATAAATCAACAGTAATAACAATTTACTGAAATATAATAATTGAAAGAACAAAGTAAAATTAGACCCTAATCTTACTCCATTCACCAAATACACCAAATCCCAGTAGAATTCTAGATTTAAATGTATAAAGAAAGCCATAAACAAAAAAGCTACAAGAAAATATAGGTAAGTATTTGTCCAATTTTAGCCTGAGAATCTTTTTACATATAGAAACAATGGAACAGAGAAAGAAAATCAAGATTTGAATTATATAAATTTAAAACTTTTATATGCCAAAAGATCATAAATAATGAAACCTGTTTAAATTGTAGTATCTCACTAAAAATATGATGGCCAAAAGTTTTCTACCATTTATATACAAAATAATTTAAAATTAATGTAGAGAAGATTGTGGAAAAATCATGGAATACGGAGCTCCAAAACTCAGTCCTTCCACCAAAACAACGATTAAATAGGCAAGAATTATATGAAGCAAAATATGTTGAAATCCCAGAGGCCAGAAGAACATGGTACAGCATTCAGGGAAGATCAGGAGGGAAAGGCTGATAAATTACAGTAAAGAAGAGTAAATTGCTCTCTCTGTACAAGTTACAGTGCCCACACCTGACTCTCATGGCAGGCCACGAAAGGGGTCCAGCCCCTGGCTAACTCACTGGTAACAGAAAGGGACATGAAAATCCTCTTTCCCAAGAACAGGGGTGAGCAGGGCTGACCACTAATCACAGCCTTTGGTTAGCAACTTTGGAATGCTAGGGCCTGATTCTGAGGGCAGTTATTATTTCACCCTGTCCTGGACAAAGGTAGCTGCAGCCATTGTTTCTACCCTCCCTGGACTGATGAAGACTTAAGGATATTGTGTCTCCTCAGGGCTACAGGGCACAATGAGTTGAAGGGCTGCATTTGATGGTCAGGTCAGGAGCTTTGGGAAGTTGTTGGGGAAGCTCTTGGCAACCTTCCTGATCCCCTCCATGAGCACTTTGAAGTCTGTCTGGGCCACATTTGTGGGTCCCTAACCCTGTTTTGGCTGCAAAAGACTGATTAGGAAAGTCCTCTCCAGCATACCCCCTCTCGCAGAACTTTCCCTCCAGCCAAAAGGAGCATGAAAAAAACAAAAGCAGCGCGCCAACTATAGAATGGTAAAATAGAGGTGGACAGTCTGGGGAATGGCACGCCAGCTTCAAACACCTGAAAAGAGAGAGGTTTGTCTTCTGGGAAACAAAGGGGAAAACCAAAATCCTGGATATGAGGGAACTCCAAAACAACTAACAAGCAAAGAGCAGGAAAAGAAAGAGGCCCAGAGAGACAGAAATACCTGCACACTGCATTCCCCAGGAGCAGACACTCCTGAGAGGAGGGTCAAAGCACAATAAAGTCTGTCTTATCAACAGCTCTTACAAAATCAAGAAACAGATATCTCAGGAAATCAATCTCATAGTTAAGATTTTAAAATATTACATTGTACCGTGTGTGATAAGAATCTAAGAAAAAAAGAAACAGGAAATGACTAAAAGAAAAGAAAAAAAATCCAGAAAAATCTTATCAAAGATGATGAGAATGTGGATGCACCGAATAAAATCTTTAAAAAAGAGATCTGAAAAAATGCTCACGGAGATGAAGGACAATAACAAGAAAGAAATAAAGTAAATCAGGAAACAATGAATGAGAATATGAGAGCCTTAGTAAAGAGATAGAAATTTTAAAAATGAGCTAAGCAAAACTGCCAGAGTTGAAGACCACAGTAACTAAAATGCATAATTCCCAGGAGGGTTTCAGCAGTAGACTGGAGCTGGCAGAAGAAAGAGTCATTGATCTTGAAAACAAGACAAGTAAAGTAAGTCAGGCTAAGGAGCAGAACGAAAAAAGAATTATTGAAAGTGACAATATTCTTTTCCCGGCCCATGCACTCCCCCCAAACAAAAACAAACAAACAACAAGCCAAACAAATAAACAAGGCAAAAAAAAAACCAAAAAAAAATCAACAAATGGCTCTGCAATAACGGAATACTCACACGGAAAAATAATGAAATGTGACCCCACAATACAGCATACAAAAAACAAGTGACAATAGCCTAAGATAACTCTGGGACACCATCAAGTACACCAACATATGCATTATGGGAGTCCCAGAAGATCAAGAAAAAGAGAAAGAGGCAGAAGGAATATTCAAAGAAATAATGACAGAGAACTTCCCAACTTAGCAAAAGATGTGAATATGCACATTCAGGAAGGACAGAGAACATAAAAGAGGATAAATGTGAAGAAAAATACATCCCATCACATATTGACCACAATATTGAAGGCAAAGGACAGGGAGAGCGTTCTGAAAGCTGCAAGAGAAAAGTAGTGAGTTACAAGTGATTTCCAATTAGATTGAGTTCTGAGTTCTCATCAGAAACCAAGGAAGACAAGATGCCAATGGGCTGAAAATATTTAAAGTGTTGGAAGCAAACAGTTGCCAGCCAAGAATTTCATATTCAGTGGGACTTTCTTTCAAAAATGAGGGTGAGATTAAGACATTCTCAAATAAAGAAAAGTGGAGTTCTTTGCCACTAGACCTGCCTTACAAACAACGTTAAAGGGAGTTTTTCAGACTGAAAGGAAAGGACCCTAGACAGTGGTTCAGAGTGACATAAAAAGATAAAAACCTGTGGTAAAACTAATCATTATGATAATTACAAATCTGAGTGTTATTGTAGTATATTATTTGTTATGTAACTCCACATCTTATTTCCTACAGGAGCTAAAATACAAATGCATAAAATTAATGATAAATCTGTGCTTTTGGACATATAATGTACAAAAATATGTGGTAGCAAGAAAAAAAATGGTGTGGGGCACAGGAGTATAGGAAAAATATATTTTCCATGCTACTGAGATCAAGTTTGTGTCATACCAAATAGGATTTTTATGTATTTAGGATGTTAAATTTTAACCTCCTGGTAACCACAAGGAAATTAGATTGAAAAACATATCCAGATAAAACTGAGACATCTCTTAATAAGATACAACACAACAAATCAAATAAATATAAAAGTAAGCATTAACAGAAGTGAGGAACACAAAAAGGTACACAACTT
Source organism: Tamandua tetradactyla (assembly GCF_023851605.1). Lineage (NCBI taxonomy): Eukaryota > Metazoa > Chordata > Mammalia > Pilosa > Myrmecophagidae > Tamandua > Tamandua tetradactyla. Next base: position 47,186,239 of record NC_135350.1, read on the forward strand.
AAAAAGGTTAAATTGCAAAATGTCTGAAGAAAGTCCTGTATTATCAGTAGTGACTTTAAGGGAACTGCCTGAAAATGTAGAGCTGTGTTCCAGTAGCCATGTTTCCTGAAGATGATTGTATAATGATATAGCTTTTGCAATGTGACTGTGTGATTGTGAAAACCTTGTATCTGATGCTTCTTTTATCTACCTTATGGACAGATGAGTAATGCATATGGATTAAAAATAAGTAAATAATAGGGGGAACAAATGTCAAATGCTAGTGATCAATGAATGGGAGGGGTAAGGAGTATGGTATGTATGAATTTTTTTTTCTGTTTTCTTTTTATTTCTTTTTCTGAATGGAAAATATTCTAAGAAATGATCATGATGAATAAACAACTATGTGATAAAAAAGAATGTTCATATTGTATGTTGATTGGTTTTATTAATAAAAATTAAAAAAAAAGATGAGCATTATATACCGATAAAGGGAAACATTCAACAGGAAGATTTAAGAATTATAAATATATATGCATCTAAGAGCAGAACCCCAAAGTATATGAAACAGATACTGACAGATTTGAAGAAAGAAATTCACAATTCTGCATTAATAGCAGGAGGCTTTAATATACTGCTCTCAACAATGGATCGAACATCTAAGTCAGAAAATCAGTGATATACTCTAAACCAATTAGACCTAACAGACACTTAGAGAACACTCCACCAAACAGAAACAGATTAAACATTCTTCTTGAGTGTACATGGATCATTTTCAGCATATGTTACATCACAAAACAATTCTTAATACACTAAAAAAAAATTGAAATCATACTTTGTATATTCTCCAGCTACAACAGAATGAAGTTAGAAATAAGCAAAAATTCACAAATATGTGGAAGTTAAACAACACTCTTAAACAACCAATGAGTTAAAGAGGAAATCACAAGGAAAAGTAGTAAATATCTTGAGGCATATGAACTTGAAAATGCAACTTACCAAAACTTATGGGATGCAGCAAAGGCAATACTGAGAAGGAAATCTATAGTGCTAAAAAACACTTTTACTCAGAGATCTAACCTCAAAATTGGCATAACTAGAAAAAGAACAAACTCAATCGAAAGGGATCAGAAAGAAGGAAATAAGATTAGAGTAGAGATAAATAACATAGAAATAAAAACAATGGAGAGAATCAACAAAACCAAAAGTTGGTTCTTTGAACTAACCAATAAAATTGGCAAACCTTTAATTAGGCTGGCAAAAAAAAAGAGAGTAGATACAAATAAAATTGGCAATCAAAAGGGGGACTACCAACCCCACTGAAATAAAAAGGCCTATAAGAGGATACAATGAACAACAGTACACCAATAAATTAGGTAACCTAGATGAAATGGGCAAATTCTTAGAAATAAACTATCTGCATTGACTCAAGAAGAAATAGAGGTTCTCAAAAAATCAAATACTAGAGATCAAATCAGTAATCAAAAACTTCTCAACAAAGTCCAGGATCAGTGGTGTCACAGGGGAATTCTAACAAACATTCCAATAAGACTTAATTCGAATTCTGTTTAAAATCTTCCAAAAAAGTAAAAAAAAAGGGAACACTCCCTAATTCCTTCCACAAGGCCATATTTCCTCCCCTTGATCCTGGTAATTTGTACTCTATGTCTACATGAATATTCTAGCTATTTCCTATAAGTAGAATCATGCAATCTCTCCCTTTGTTCCTTCATGTCTGACTTATTTCACTCAACATGATGTCTTCAGGATTCATCATGTAGTAGTACATATCAGAACTCTATTATGTTTTATGGCTGAATAAATTTCTGCTGTATGTATATACCACATTTTGATTATCCATTCATCTATTGAGACATACTTGGATTGCTTTCACCTTTTGGCAACTGTCAATTATGCTGCTATGAACAACAGTGGACAAATATCTGTTTAAGTTCCTGCTTTCATTTCTTTTGGGTATATTTCTAGAAGTGGGATTGGTAGGAGATAAAGTAGTTTCTATGTTTAACTTTTTGAGGAACAACGGCAGGCTTAAGCACATTTTTTCATTTAATCTTCTCCCCAATATTTGTAAAATAGAAGTACTATTTCTCATATTTTATAGATGAAAAAAAATAGATGTAGAGAAGAGCTCAAATGGGTTAACTACTTTGCCTTCATCACAAAGCAGATAAAATCCATGTCACTCCTACCCATTGTACATACTGTCCATTTGTTTTAGTAAGGGTTCCCTAGGTAAACAGAATTGAGAGGCGATATCTGCAAATCTTACAAGATTTTAGTAAGAATTGTCTCATGCGACTATGGGAATGGGCAAGTTTAAATTCCTTAGGACAGGCCACAAGTTGGGTTGTTCCTGGATTCTCCCAGAAGGAGCTGCCTGGCTGAAACAGTTGGAAATTCTGTTTTGGCTGCTGAAATCATCCATTTTACTTTTTAAGTCTTTAACTGTTTGGATGAAACTTCTCTTATTGTTGAAGGCAATTCCCTCAGTTGATTGTAGATGTAATCAGCCATATACAACTTACTGATGATTTAAATCTACAAAATATCCTCACAGTAACAATTAGACCTGTGCTTGCTTGACCAAACAACTGGATTCCAAAACCTGGTCAAAGTGACACATGAAATTAACCATCACACCATCTTAACTTTTCCCTGTCTGAGCCCTCATAGCCATTCCCCAACTCTGAATCTGTTTTATAGTTCTTCCATCTCCTTTTATTTGCTCCCAGGGAGGTCCTGGGTTGAGAATTCTAAAGTAGGGCTTATTAAGAAGTTTGAATATCCTAAAACATTATTATATTAGTCTGTATTATGGACATTTGTGCATTTGATATTGTTTTGGAGAAAATACATAATAGCCATCATATTTTAAATGTGTTTGTGTTTTCAAAAGGTTAATAGCCTGTCTTTTAGAGCAGCCTCATGTGCTTATGAGGTAGTCTTCTGGACTACCAAGTTTAAGCAGTCATTCTTTTTTCTTGTATTGTTATACTTGCTTCAGCTATTTGAGGCAAGATACATGGCTGAGGTCACCAATATTTATGCCGAAAATATTGCAGTCAGCAATAACCACTTGAAAGTTGTTAACAAGGGATTTTTCTCTCTCACTTGGGACCTTGATCATCATTCCAGCTATTGTATTCCGTGTTCCAATATACTTTAACATCCCTCACTCTGCTTTGGGATTTCCATGCCTCAGAAATTGTAAGCATCTGCAGTGGTGGTGAGTGGTCAAGAAGGAGTCTAGGGAGTTGACTACTTATTCAACTTTTGAGACCCAGAAGAAATCATGTTCTTTCTTTCTATTACAAGTAGTCCCTTAAATGTGGACTTGCACCTGCAATGACTTGGTGCCTAATGCATGTGTTTTCCTGCACCTGCTATTTTTGTCATTAGCTACCAGGTCTTTGAGATCATGGAAGAAATGATTACTTTTGTTCTTATGCAGTCATTTCATTGGCCATGAAACTAATCTCCTGCACTTTCTGCATACTCCTCGTTATGATTTATGGCGATAATTTTTGTGGAAAAGTGAGTATGAATTGAGACCAAATCTCTTTTCCTCAAATTTCTCCATCCCCAATTCCCTAGGCCATGTTGGCCTCTCTTACCTCTGGCATCATGTTTGATTAGGCTGTTCTTGCAATTAGAAATTTAAAACAGTAATTTTTCTTTGTCATGCATGTTTTATTGGACTACATACTTTCTTTTCCACTGCAGATATTCAACTTGGATGGTAGAAGGTTATAATTTTCAATGTCTTATTACTGAACATCAATATATTATAATAATACAATTCTAAACAATTTTTTCTTTCCTCCAGCTCACCTTTCCTGTGCGATACTTCTTGTACAAGTTCAAGAACTGGGCATTTAACAAAAATGTCCTTATTGCTAAGGATTATTCTATAAATATTGTACATATAATTAAAATCAGTTTTCCAGGTCAGGAGGAGGGTATTGCATTTAAAAAGTTTTAGGAGTTCTAATTCATAAAAGCCAAGCTCTGCAATGTAATTTTTAATGTATTCCTTAAGGCCATTGATTTTAGCAGCAGTTAGTTGAGTAAATACTTAATTTACATGTGGTAGATTTTCTATGCAGGTACACCAGGTAATTGTAGAGGGGAAAAATATTTAAAAGCTACTTAGTGTGTGGGTGTTTTAGGGCTGTAATCAGCTGAACATTCAATAATTTGGGCAGCAAAACCAGAAAGTTGGCAAGGCCTCAGATATACTCAATAACTGTGACCATGCCATAGTTAAAGCAATGTTTACAAGATGCCTCCAAGGAAATCTTAGGGGCCAAAAATATGGTGTTAGTGATTCCCATGCCCCAGTGGTCCAGTATTAATTCAGTTTTGCAGTGCTTTGAGGGAAAACTGTTGGAGACTTTGAAGAAAGCATAGCGTTGCTTAAGCTTATTACGTTCAGTATGTTCTTTTTAAAAAAAGGCCAAGAGAAAATATACCTGGGTCCTATAAAAAGACAGGTTGTAAAATTGAAGACCTTCATTGGGAGTGAGCTGCTCTAAGAACTAAAACTTGAACCACCTGTCCTGAGGATGTAGGAATGCCAAGGACCTCCATTTTGAGAAGAACAATTTTGAGCCTGTGACAGGCTGGGATTTTAAGGTCTGGTTGACAAGAGAAATTAAGGACAGTCAATGAACTAAGAGGGTGGCATTAAAGAGGTAATTTACAACTTTCCTGATAATGGTAGCAAGTGCTTGAGTGAGGGGTTGCTTGAGAGGAAAGCAAAGGGGAAGAGCTGTGAGAAGACACCGTCCTCTAAATTAAAAACAATAAAAAGCAAAAACAAAAACATGTTTTAAAAATAAATTGGTAGAAGTTATTTTTAAAACTGTAACTCTTTTTCAGCTAGGTATTTTTGCTTATAAAAGAAGAAAGTAGAATTCAACATTTTTGGTTTTAGAATCTGTATAATATACAATAATGACTACACAGTTGTAAAATAAATAATAAAATAATTATTTCTATCTTTCACCCACGGACCTAATACTTTGCCATTGTCCTGGTCACCAAGTGTCAGTACTTCAAAGTTTAGCAAAGCACCTAAGGGATTACTCACCTACCAAGGAAAGAAAGGCACGGAAACCAAATTAGTTTCAACTAAAAATAGCTTCAGCTCTACAGATGTTTCTAGCAAGTAAGATCTTAAAATATTTTAAAATTAACCTTAAAAGTTTCCAGGATGATTTTTGGCTCAACTATTCATTTCTTTAGCAAATATTTAATATTCAATTTATTTACTACACAGATGTTTATTGAGTACCTACCAAGTAAAGAGCTGAATATACAATGACAAACACAATCAGAAAAGGTTCCTGATCTACATTTCTTAGTTTATGCTTTACACGCTTCTGTCACATAGCTTCATTTGAGTCTCCGGACAAACATATTTCACTAAGTAATTCTTGATGTGACAGTGACAGCAAGAATGAGTACTGCCATCCCCACTCAATAATGCTCCAAACAGGTCAGTTTAAAAAATAGCAGCAATTTATCAGCAGAAACAACTAGTGAGGTCATATTTCTGTGGAAGTTATCCAGATATTTTTGGTATATGCTCTATACTTCCTAGTTTGCTTGTACAGTCCCAGAAAGGTATAAATTAACTAAATTAAGAGTGTTGAATTAAAACATGTTTTTAAAGGAATGAAGTTGTATTATTTTATGCACATAGAGTAAGGTGAAGAAACAGCTAATAAAAATCTTACAAAGTTAAGCACTGGATATCAAATCCAACTAATATTTAGAACCACCTGTGCTTGATGTTGATAAAGAGCTCTTGTGAAAACATTTTGCATTACAAAGTAGCTCATTTTTTTATTCGAACAATTGTGAATTTTCAAAAACAGGAATCTGAATTAGAGGACTCCTGTTGTACATGAGTAATGGCATGTAAAGAGAAAAAAAAATACATCCTACTAAATTAATGCTCATTCTGCACTATATATGCCTTCCAAGTTCTGTGACACTCAGAATGGATTCAGAAATGTTTGTTCCATAATAGTGTCTTTGTTTCATCAATTTCCTACATCTTACAGAAACCACACATTGCCAAAATCTTTTAACATTTTTTTCATTTGCTTGCTTTGTTATCAGTCATTTCTCAAGCAACTATATTGAAGATGAACTCTACTAGACTTAAAAAAAGTAACAAAAAGGGAACTCTATCTTATGAAACTTCATATTTTTCATGCAACCACTTTCTTTTGCATTTTAAAGGAGTACCAGTGAAGTTTCACCAACAAAAGAATTATTCTCAATGAACTGTGTGGAGTTGCAAAAACTCATTAGTCTGTCTTGGCTTCTACAGCTGGAGTCCAACTTTTCTTCCAAAACTTCTTCTCTGAACTACTTTACTTTCTGCACCTTGGGTCTCAACCCTGGTTGCATATCAGAATCACTTGGGGAGCTTTTGATACATGCAGTTACCCAGGCCTTCTACCAAGACCCGTTAAATTAGGGCATCATATATCCTAAAACCTCCCACATGATTCTGATGTCCGGCCAGTCTGAGATCCACTTTCTAGCAAGAGGAACTCCCCTCCGTGCTGTCCTCCACACAGCCACATGGTCTGGGCTTCTATACCTTTATATGTGATGTCTTCCTATCAGAATATCCCTTTGCTTCTTCTTTCCATGTCTCATTATACTCATCTTTCGAGATACGATCAAGATGCCATCTCCTCCATTATTTTATCTTTAAATCCCTTAGGTCCAAAGTAAATTATTGGTTCTCTAAATTCTCTTTCTGTATCTCTCAGAGGCCACTTTCCAGCTTGTATTTCTGTTCAAATTGTATTTCCTCATTCACTTATGAATTAACCCGAAAGCTCTTTTAAGGCAAGAAATCCACCTTTCTGATTCATTTTTATACTTTACAGTGACCAGCAGGTACTGGGTAAACATGAAATGAGGAAGAGGAATGTGCTGGTTTGAAATGATGTATGTCCCCTAGAAAAGCCATGTTTTAATCAAAATCCCATTTTGTAAAGGCAGAATAATCTCTATTCAATACTGTATGCTTGAAACTGTAATGAGATCATCTCCCTGGAGATGTGATTTAATCAACAGTGGTTGTTAAGCTGGATTAGGTGATGACATGTTTACACTCATTTGGGTGGGTCTTGATAAATTTCTGGAGTCCTATGAAAGAATAAACATTTTGGAGAATGAGAGATTCGGAGAGAGCAGAGAATGCTACAGCACCATGAAGCAGAGAGAGCATGAGCCAATGACCTTTGGAGATTAAGAAGGAAAATGCCTCTCGGAGAGCTTCATGAAAGGGAAGCCAGGAGAGAAAGCTAGCAGATGATGCTGTGTTCACCATGTGCCCTTCCAACTGAGAGAGAAGCCCTGACTGTGTTTGCCATGTGCCTTCTCACTTGAGAGAGAAACCCTGAACTTCATCAGCCTTCCTGAACCAAGGTATCTTTCCCTGGGTGGATGCCTTTGCTTGGACATTTCTATAAACTTGCTTTAATTAGGATGCTTCCTCGGCCTTAGAACTGTAAACTAGCAACTTATTAAATTCCCCTTTTTAAAAGCCATTCTGTTTCTGGTATATTGCATTCTGGCAGCTAGCAAACTAGAACAAGGGGGATGGAAGAATGGACAGAATTGCAGACTTCTCATTCATTTATCCAGCTCACCCTTTTCCCTGTACTCATACAGTAGTAATTTCACAGTGTCTTTTGATGGTTGGAAAGGGGTAAGATTTCCCAACCACTCTTTCTAAATAGATAGCATTCTTTAAGTTCTTTCTTTACCTGAATGATCAGGTAGTTGCAATATTAAAGGCATCAACTCTGATTTTTTAACTATAGTATAACCCCTAGTTCTGGTCCTCTTTGCTCTTCGTCTGGATTATTGCTATGCTCTCATCCTCCCCTGTTTTCTTCCATAGTTTGTCCTACTCAGCAGCCTCTACTTTAATCTTTTTAAAACAAAGCTTTGAACTGGTAGTTTCTCTACACAAGAGCGTTGGATATTTGTCCATTTCCTATCAAGTTCAGTCCAAGATCATCACCAGTCGTGCATTCAAAGTTCTTCATGTAGACAAAATGTAGTGTATACACACAATGGAATATAATTCTTCCAGAAAAAAGACACCAGGTTGAATGAAAAAAGTCAAACCACAGGACAAATACTGTACTATCTTGCTAATATGAAATAATCAAAATAAGCAAAGTCATAGAGTCAGAAACTAGCATACAGGTATCAGGAGCTGGGGTGGGCATAGGGAATGGGGAGTTAATGATTCAATTGTACAGAATTTCTGTTTGGGATGATGGAAAAGTTTGGGTAATGGATGATGGTGATGGTGTTGATTGTATAACATTGTGAATGCAATTAACAACATTGAACTACATACTTAAATGTGATAAAAGGGGAAATTTTAGTTTGTATATAATGTTACTAGAATAAAACTTGGAAAAAAATCCATAGGACTGTAGAATACAAATAGTGACTCCTATAGTAAACCATGGACTAAGTTAATAGTACAATTATAAAAATTTTCTTTTACCAATTGCAGCAAACGTACCTCACTACTACAAGGTGTTAACAGTAAGGTAGTACATGGGAACTCTGTATTTTATGCTTGATTTTTCTGGAAACCTATGACTTCTCTAAAATAAAAACCAAAGACCCTAAAAAAAGCTTGTCATGATATTTTCAGGCTTAATTCCCATTCTATTCCTTCTTCAAGTGAATGCATCAACCAAATGAATTTATTTAGCTTTCCTTTGCCTGCTGAGGCTCATAAATCTTACCTTTGCTAATAGGGTTCTTTCCTGGTACTACCTACCTCTCTGTTTCTATGCGTTCAATTCCTAATTACCCTTCAAGTCCCAGCCAAAATATGACCTCCTCCATTATGACCAGTACTATCCTTGACTTCGTCTCCTCCCCACCCCCTCTCCATTGGCTCCTACTCCCAGATGAAAAGTAATTTCTTCTTCCATTGAATCCCCAAAACATTTCTCTCTTTTGCCACATATCACTTTCTTCCTTATATTGCAGTTATGTTTTTTTTTACATGCATGATTTGCCTAAAAATGCTGCAAGCTCTTAAGGTACAAGAGTTGACATCTTACTTTTCTGTACATCCTCCGTAGGGTCTCATAACAGTTAAGTTTAAGCTCCATAGCTAAATTCTACCGATAATTGACTATATGTCTTTGAATAAGTCATTTTACTTGTTTGAGTCTCTTTTTCACCTAAGTAAAAAACATATTCTAATTCAACAGTCGTAATTTGAGGTAGTTTAAATATCTTGTGCCTGGGACTGCTCAAGCAGACTGGAAAGCATAGGCTAAAATAAAGATTTCTGAATAACCTCCACAAAACCTAAGAATATGGCCATATTAGCTGCCTCCACTGACAAATTCCTGCAAAAATTTCTTGACTATTTTGGATTAATATAGAGTGGGGAGGCTATACTCATTCTTGCTATCATTGCCACAAGTATTGATGATGCAATCCACTCCACAAATTCTGATTAGTGTAGCATTATTTTTGTATGTTTGGAGAAAATTATTCATTCAATAATTTATTCAAAGAGTATTTATTAAGTACTTAATAAACACTAACCAGGCTTTTTGCCAGGTGATGGGCTCTCACAGGCTTGAGAAAAGCTAGCATAGCTAAAGATTTCTTGTTTTTACTACTCTATGCAATCTCTTTCTACCTCCCTCCGTTTCCCTCTCTCTCTCTCTCTCTCTCTCTCTTTCACTCGTTCTATCTCTCTTGCCATAGACCACGTATTTTATGCTAAGACCTAATGCAAACACTCCCGTTTCTTAAAAGTAAAAGAAAAATGCCTCTTTAAAATTTGTCCAGATAATGTAGGGGGGTAAGTGCAAAGTACTTCCACTCAACCCTTCTAAAGTTAGTACACTGGAAACATTTTGGTGGGTGTGAATCACTCAGACAAGCACTCCTCACTCAAAAATAGAAACTTGCCTTATTTGTTCCAGATGTCATACAGCTGCAGGGAAGTTAAAGCCAGTGGTCCTGTTTTCAATGCAACCAAACTCTTATTGCATTTGGAATTTCTGAACCAATGAACTCATATTACTTATTATAAGACCTGGACAGTTTTCTTTTTTTCCACTGTTGCCATTCACAAACAACCGTGTTTTGTGGGAACCGTATCCAGAATTTATGAGTCTACATCTGTGTTGTACAAAGGAAACATCCTTTTTATCACTGTTACCACCTTTTATTAATCTTGGCTTCTTTAATTTTTGAATAAAAGATTTCAAAACGATTGAAGGAAAGAAAAAGGAAAGTTGAGTTGTATTATTCTTACAATATCTTACCGCACCTTAACTCTGGAGTCATCTTAGGAATTTCAAACAAAATTAGTGGGAAAAAATATTGAGCATAAAAATCTAATTCTAAATTGGGTATTCTTTAAAGTTAGATATTAGCTTGTTTCTCATTTTCCTAAATGTCGGTAAAAGTCATTATGCTGGATATATTAAATATAAAAGGGTTATGTGTCTTTGAAGAGGGTGAATAAGTTAAGAAGTTATGTAGGGGATGTGAATATTAAATTTATATCTAGTCAACACAAATTAAAATAGATAAGTGTTATTCCACTTACGTATGAGAATTGAGTGTCAGAACTCTTTATTGTCTTTCTTGGTTTCTCAAAGTGTGGCTCATAGACTGTCTGTAGCAGAATCATACCAGCTGCTTATTAGAAATATTTAATTGTGGACCCTGTTGAGTCAGAATCTATGCAGATTGGCTGGGAACTTTAAAGGGAACTTAACAATAAAAAGCACAAAACAAAACAATTTTCTAGTTTTCATTTGTGGAAACTATTTTCATTTCATTTCATTTTCGTTTTCCAGTTGTGAATATTAAAACCCAGGGAGGCTAAGTGAATTTCTCATGGACAGGCAGTCAGTTCAAGCAAGACCTAGCACATCTTGTTTACTGATGCTTAGATCAATATGCTTTCCAATTACTCTGGCAATTTTTATCTTCAAAAATATAAAATTGAAATAAGATTTAAAGAAATAGAAGTGTTCAGATATCGTCAGGTGTCTCAACCACTCTATATTCTACTACTCATTAACTGAATCCTTATTTTTTCCTCTAAGATCTGGAAGCTTTCCTTCAAACTCATGAGTCTTTTGAATTATAACCAAAATCTTCCTGAATAAAAGAGGAAAATATTATATTTCACTATAATTTTGATTAAGCCCTTGAAATCCCATGATTATTTGGAAGTGAGAGTTTTAGTTAAAGTGATTTGAACCATGTTCAAATAGCAATTTGCATTCAATAATGATTTGCCAACCATAAAACCTGCAATTTATGACATACTCTCTGAAGTATGTATATGCCGTTTGTTAAAACAGTCCCCTAAAAGAGTGATGTCATTCATAAACTGATTCAAAAATGTATTTCACACATCTGAATGAAGTTATTAATAATTTTATATCTTTTCTTATATATATATAGTTTAGCCTTCAAAAAGGGGGGAAATCTGTTAATGCTGTTCATCAAGCTTTCTGTGCTTTGCCTCAATTGATCACATTTTGACACTAAATTATGATAGTAAAGAGCCACTACTAGAGAAATGACATACTAATAAACTTCTCTGGTATTCATAGATTCATAATAAATAGGGCCATAAAAATTTTTTGGTCCATTCCCTTTATTTTACTAATGGAGATAGTGAGACCAAAAAGAGTGTTCTTTAAGGAGACAGTGTCATGCTAGAGCTCCTAGCTGTCTGCCCAATCCTCTCTCTCTTTCCCAGGACCCCTGCTTTTACCTGGGTGCATGGCTGCCTGAATAAAGATTACATTTCCTAGCTTTGGATGTAGCTAGATGTGACCTTATTATAATGCACTTGCAATGGAAAGTAAGCAAAATTTTGCGTGGTAGCTTTTTGGAAATTTCCTTAAAAACGTTTCATGGGCACGGTCTTTTGTGTTCTCTGAGCCCCCTCTAGGCCTTCTGCTTGAAATGTGATTGTCTTGGCTGGAGATCCATTTGGTTCAAGAATCTGAGGGCTACCCTGGCCAGATGACCATGAAGCTCACTCACCAACCTTGGACTGCCAATATCTAGACTCATATGGGAGAGAAAGAAGCTTCTATCTTGTTTAAGTCACTGTTATAGGGTTTCTGTTGTTTCAAGCTGAATTTGATGGCAGGTGATATTCTATTTCTTGCTATGGTAATTCATTCATTCATTCTTTGAACACATAGTTATTGAGTACTCTTTATGAGTAAGAAATTGTAGCAGGTAGATATGAAACAATTTTTTCCTATTTTGATAAGAGAATTTTATGCATTTATTTCTAATATTTTTATAAGAGAAGTGGGTTTACAGAAAAATCATGCATAAAATAAAAGGATTCCATAAATCACCCTATTATTAACATCTTGCATTGATGTGGTACATTTGGTACAACTGATAATGGCACATTCTTAAAATCTTACTATTAACTATAGATCACGGTTTACTTTAGGGTTAACTGTGTTGTACTATCTCATGGATTTTGTTTTTAAGTTTTCTTCAAATAAAATAGATGCTACCTAAAATTTCTCCTTTCAACCACACTCAAATAGATAGGTCAGTGCTGTTAATTGCATTCATAATGTTGTGCTACCATCACCACTATCCATTTCCAAAACTTTTCCATCATCCCAAGTAGAAACTTTGTACAACTTAGGCATAAACTCCTATTCCCTACCATCACCTATCCTCTGGTAACCTACATTCTAGATTCTAACTCTATGAGTATGCTTATTCTAATTATTTCATATCAGTGAGATCATATAATATTTTTCCTTTTGTCTGGTTTATTTTACTCTGTATGATATCTTCAAGGTTCATCCATGTTATCACATGTATTAGAAATTAATTTCTTTTTACAGATGAATAATATTCCTTTGTGTGTTCCTTTGTGTGCATATACTACATTTTTAAATCCATTCATCAGTTGATGGACACTATGGTTGCTTCCATTTTTGGCAATTGTGATAATGCCACTATGAACATCAGGGTGAAAATATCTGTTTTTAATTTTCATTTAATCTCTGCTCTGATCTTCATTATTTTCTTCCTTCTGCTCACGTTGGTTTTAATTTTTTTCTAGTTGCTTATTCTTTTTCTAGTTGCTCCAGTTTGGAGGTTAGGTCTTTGATTTGAAACCTTTTCTCATTTTTAATGTAAGCATTTAGAGCTATACATTTCCATTTCACCACTGCATTTGCTGCATTATACTAGTTTTGGTACGTGGAATATTCATTTCATTCATCTCAATATATTTCTTAATAACTCTCGTGATTTCCTTCTTAACCCACTGGTTGTTTAGGAGTGCATTGTTTAATTTTCAAATATATGTTAATTTTTCTCTTGTGTTTTTTTTCTAGCTTTATTCCATTGTAGTTAGAGAAGATATAATGCATTATTTCAGTGTTTTTTTAATTTACCAAGACCTTCTTCTGTGGTGTAAGACATGGTCTATCCTGGAAAATCATGCGTGTGCACTTGAGAAGAACATGCATTCTGCTCCTATATATGTCTAATTGTTTTAGAATATCATTCAATACTTCTATTTCTCTATTCATCTTTTGTCAATTTGTACTATCCTTTATTGAAATTGGTGTATTAAAGTCTCCTATTATTAATGAAGATAATCTATTTCTCCCTTTGAATCTGTCCATATTTGCTTCATATATATATACACTGAGGCTCTGTTCTGAGTTGCATATATATACATTTATAGCTGTATGTCTTCTTGTTGAATTGGCCCCTTTATCAATATATAGTGTCCTCCTTTGTCTTTCATAAGCTTTTTACTTAAAGTCAATTTTATCTGATATTGGTATAGGTATCCCAGCTTTGTTTTGGTTTCTACTTGCATGGTCGGTCTATCTATCTATCTATCTATCTATCTATCTATCTATCTATCTATCTATCTATCTATCTATCTATCTATCTATCTATTTACGTTGGTGCCAAAACCCGGGAATGAACCAAAGGTATATATTTTTTTCTATCCTTTCACTTTCAACCAACTTTTCTCTTTGAATTTAAGCCTCTTGTAAGCAGTGTATAATATTTGGGTCTGCTTTTTAATCCATCTGCCAATCTCTGTCTTTTGAGTGAGACTTTAATTCATTTATATTTAAAGTTACTACTGATAATGCAGGACTTTCTTCTGCTTTGTAGTCTTTGTAAATCTTACAGCTGGTTTTGTCCCTCAACTGTTCTGTTAATGTCTATTTTCTTATTTAGTTGATTTTTTTCGTATTAAATCATATTGAGAAACTTCTCATTTTTTTCTGGATATCTTTTTTCCAGGGATTTTCCTTATGGTTGCCATCAGATTAAAATTTAACATTCTAAATATGTAATAATCATATTTCATTAGATACCAACTTGACGGCAATAGCATACACATACACTCTTTCTATACTCTACTGTTCCTATCCCACCTCTTTTTGCACTTGTTGGAAATTATATCTCTGTACATTGTATATATAAATATATGGATTTATCATTACTTTTTATGCATTTTCATTTTAGCACCTGTAGGAATTAAAAAGTTGCACTATATATGGAAAAAATACCATACTGTAGTACTGGCATTTATAATTGTGCATGTACTTACCTTTAACAGAGATCTTTATTTATTCTTGCTGTTTTGAACCACTATCTAATGTCTTTTCTTTCTTTCTGAGGAACTCTCTTTAGTATTGCCTTTTAGGAAGGTCTAATGGTAGTGAACTCCCTCATCTTTTGTTTATCTGGGGATATCTTAATCCCTCCCTCATTTTAAAAATGAAGTCTCAATGAATATAGAATTCTTGGGTGGTAATCATTTTCTCTCAGAACTTCAAGTATTTAAAACACCTTTCTTCTCACTTCCATGGTTTCTGATGAGTAATTGTGACTCCGTTGTACATAGTACATTGCTTTCCTGATGTAGCTAATCAAGAGCAATGCTCAGTGCTCAGGCCATATATCTTCAGATCTTGGTGAAGTGGGTTTTATGTCTCACTTTGGAAACAGCAAACTGTGCTGGTACCTTACTGCTGCCTGCTGTGTGGTTGGGGTATGGGCAATTGTTGCTGCTATGTGGAGAATGCAAATCACCGGTATTTTACACAATTTACCAGTTTCGTCCTCTAGCTCTTTTACTGGTTGCTGCATAGCATTATGCCGTACTGCAGGGTTTTTAAATAAATAATTTCTGACAGTTCCTGACTGTTTAATTGGCTACAATCCAGTAGGAAAAACCTTTGGAACCAAACTCGCCTTTTCCTTTGGTCCATCCTGCCTCACCGCAGTCATATCACCCAATTCCTGTTTCTTTTAACTGTGATAAACTCTTCTTTCTGTCTTTGGATTTTAGAATGCTGCTGTCATGTAAGCAACATCATTTTTCAGGATTTAAATAAAAGAAATCATACAATGACTTTGGTAAGGTTTCAGCTTTCATCACCAGATTTATGATAGGACATGATGAAAATTTCTCAGTCACATGCAAATTCCACCTTTGAAAATATGCATGATGTAAATATATTTTCCTTGAGTAAATTCAAAATACCATGGGAGACATATATTAAATATTTAAATAAATTTCTAAGTTAGTACTTAGAAATACACTGAGAGGAATTCCAGGAAGATGGCAGAATAGGATAGGTTGAGTTCACCCCTGTTCCAAGGAACAGCTAGAAAATGGGTGGGGAGGTGACTAAGACAGCGATTTCAGGGTGTGACATGGAAGGGTCTTCTACACCACATAGGGAGACCCTGGCTCCAAAAGCTGAAGAATTGAGATGCAGAGAACAAAAGACCTGAAGTGTCCCTTTCCAAACAGAAGCCTGGAGGCCTCAGGAATGCACAGATGGGGAGATGGGGACTAGGAATTAAGCCAAGCTGCGTTCCTCCAATGCAGTACCCTCATGGGTGCAGCCCTGTGACCCATGACTGCCCCACACCCTATGCACCTGAACCCCATCCCTGACCCCCCTCCCTGTACTCCAAGCACCTCCTCACTCTCTCCTCCCCACCCCTGGGTACCACCCTACACCCCCAACCCACGTGCACACTTGTCTGTTGCAGCCCAATTCACCTCTCCTCCACAAGTGCAGTCTCTCCCCGCCATTCCTGTGGCCTCCCCCTCCCTATTCCCTGCAGGTGGTCACCAGCAATAAAGGCTGCGGGCGCTTACCTTCATACTCAGGCAATACCCGCCTCCAGCCCATACAGTCATGCAACACCCACCCACCTCCACTCTGAGCACTTGTACATAAATTTATGACCCTCCCAGATTCGTGAATGCACACAGCCCTGAGTCATGCCCATGTGCACACGATGGCCCCGCCTCCTAGACCAGTGTACAACAGGGTCTTGCCCTTCAGACCCGTGCACCTGCACAGTCACATCCTCCCTGCCACCGGCCACCCACACATTTGTGCACTGATTTCTTGGACCTTGTACCCCAACCCCTTGCCCCACAAACATGCATACTTGTCCATCTCCTGGCACAAACACCTTGCTCTCACACCTGGCAGGTGCTCATGGGCAAATCTGTGCTACATAGCCCCCGCCTTGCACACACATGGCCACCTGCTCCAACCACCTCCAACCCTGCACACCCCTGACAGAGCACCATCCATCAGATGCCACCTCCCTATGTCCTGCAACCCTGATGACTTGTGCCCAACTTTACACACTCCCACATCCTCATCCAGGGCCCTCTGGATGCCTCCCTCTGTGCAAGGACACACCAACACACTTCTCTGACACCATGCCCCAACCTCTGTGCCACCTACCCTATGCCCTGATATCCACGGCCCCCATGCCCTATGTGCCCACCTACATCCTACCTGCACACCTGCCCCTGTGCATACACACAGCCTCCCTATCCAACTCCCACCTGATTCTACCTCTATGTCCTATATGCTACATCCTGCTCTTGTGCTCCAAGATCTGCCTGAGCTGCATCCCACACCCTGGGCTCCAGCACTGCACATCCACAACCCCACGACCTGCACCTCATGATTATAGGCACCAGCATAGCATCCCCAGCCTGTGCCTATATCTGCACTGCAATGCATCACTGCATTTTTGAGCCCTACCCTGTGCCCTGCATCCCACTCCACATCCATCCCACAAATAAAAGCCTTAGAGTACTGAAGGAAATCAACTTCCAAAGTAAACCTATCAAGATATTTATATGCCTTGAAGACAACAGAAGATCATTAAGCATATCATGATGCAAACAGATATAGCCCAGCCTTGTGACCAAATTAAAACAGCAGAGGAGACTTTGGAACAACTAACCAAAGATGCTCCTATAATTCTACTAAATATAATAAATGGGGTGGCTAATGACATAAAGGGGATCAAGAAGATGCTAGAAGAGCATAAAGAGGAATGTAAAAGAATAAATAGAAAAATAGCAGATACCACAGAGATTAAAGATGCTGCAGATAAAATTAAAAAGATAAAATAAAAATATACTCAAGATACACAACAGCAGATTTGAAGAAAAGAGGAGGAATACCTGAGCTAGAGGACGGGACAAATGATTTCAAACACTCAAAACAGCAAATGGCAGAAAAGATGGAAAAATTTGAATTGGATCTCGGGGAAATGATAGACAAAATAAAGTACACAAATATAAGAATCATTAGTGTCCCAGAAGGAGAAGAGAAGAGTAAAGGGCTAGGAAGATTAGTTGAGGATATAATGGGGGAAAACTTCCCAACCCTCATAAAGGACATAAATGTGCATGTCAAAAGAAGCCCAATAAACTCCAAACAGATTAAATTCAAATAGGCCTTCCCCAAGACACACACTAATCAGTCCGTCAAATGCTGACAAAAAGCAGAAAAAAAAAAATCTTGAAAGCAGCAAGAGAAAAACAATCTATTACATACAAGAGAAACCACATGAGACTGAGTTCAGAATACTCATCTGACACTATGGAGGTGAGAAGGCAGTGGTATGATATATTTAAGATCCTTAAAGAGAAAGACTTTCAGCTAAGAATTCTGTTCCCAGCCAAATTGTCCTTCAAAACTGAGAGATTAAAATTTTCACAGACAAACAAATCCTGGAAGAATCTGTCAACAAGAGATCAGCCCTACAAGAAACACTAAAAGGAGCTCTGCCAGTTGACAAAAAAAAAAAAGATAGAAGAAGGGGAGGTCTGGAGGAGGGCACAGAATAGAAGAGTACCAGTAAAGATAACTTAAAGGATAAAAAGAGAAAGAGAGAAAGTACTATTTAGATCTGAAAAATAAAATCCAAAAGATAAGATGGTGGATTCAAGAAATGCCTTTTCAATAATAATTTCTAATGTTAATGGACCAAATTTACCAATTAAAAGATACAGATTGGCAGAACGGATTAAGAAATATAATCCAGCTATATGCTGCTTATAAGAGACTCATCTTTGTCACAAGGATACAAATAGATTGAAAGTGAACAGATGGAAAAAGATATTCCACACAAATTGTAACCAGAAGAAAGCAGGAGTAGCTATATTAATATCTGACAAAATAGACTTTAAATGTAAAGACATCATAAGTACAAAGAAGGACACTATATATTAATAAAAGGGACAATTAGCCAAGAAGAAATAATAATCATAAATGTTTATACTCCCAATCAGGGGGCTCCAAAGTACATCAGACAGACATTGGCAAAACTGAACGGAGTGATAGATGATAACTTGAAAATGAATTAGACCTAATAGACATATATAGGTCACCACATTCCAAAACACCAGGATATACATTCTTCTCTAGTGCTCAGGGAACATTCTTCAGGATAAATCATATGCTGAGGCACAGAGCAGGTCTTTATGAATGTAAAACATTGAAATTATTCAAAGCACTTTCTCTGATCACAATGGAGTGAAGATGGATATCAATAACCACCAAAGAACAAGAATACAATATATGGAGATTAAATAACACATTCTTAAACAACCAATGGGTCAAAGAAGAAATTGCTAGGGAAATCAGTAGGTATCTGGAGACAAATGAAAATGAGAACACAACATTTCAGAAACTATGGGATACAGCAAAGGCTGTGTTGAAAGGGACATTCATTGCTCTAAATGCCTATATTAAAAAACAAGAAACAGCAAAAATCGAGACCTTAACTACTCACCTAGAGGAACTTGAGAAAGAACAGCAAACTAACCTCAAAGCAAATAAAGCAAGAGAAATAATGAAGATTAAAGCAGATTTAAATGAATAGGAGAACAAAAGAACAACAGAAAAAAGTCAATAAAAACAAAAATTGGTTCATTGAGAAAATCAATGGGCCAACTAGAAAGGCTAACAAAGAAAATAAGAGAGGATGAAAAATAAACAAAATCAGAAATGAGAAGGGATGCATTGCCACAGACCTTGAGGAAATAAAAAAATCATAAGACAATTCTATATGACAACAAACTAGACAATTTAAATGAAATGGACAAATTCCTGGAAACACACAACCTCCTACGCTGACTTAGGAAGAAATAGAAGATCTCAACAAACAAATCACAAGTCAGTCATCAAAAATCTTCCTACACAGTAAATATACAGGGTCAGATGGCTTCACAGGGGAATTTTATCAAACATTACAAAAAGAAGTAACACCAATCCTGCTCAAACTTTTCAAAAAGATTGAGGAAAAAGGAACACTATCTAACTTATTTTATGAAGCTAACATCATTTAAATACCAAAAAGATGCTATAAAAAAAGATGCTATAAAAAAGGTAAAGATGCTATAAAAAAAGAAAACTACAGGCCAATCTCCCTAAAGAATATAGATGCAAATATTCTCAATAAAATACTAGCTAATCGAATCCAACAACACATTAAAAGAATTATACACCACGATCAAGTGGGGAGTTACATGAGGAATGCAAGGATGGTTCCACATGAAAAATCAATTAATGTAATACAGCACATTAACAAATCAAAAGGGAAAAATCACATGATCATCTCGAGTGATGCTGAAAAAGCATTTGGCAAAATTCAACATCCTTTCCTAATAAAAAAGCCTTCAAAATATAGAAATCAAAGGTATCTTCCTCAATATGATAAAGGGCATATATGAAAAAACGATAGCCAGCATTATACTCAATGGAGAGTACTGAAAGCTTTCCCCCTAAGATCAGGAATGAGACAAGGATGTCCACTGTCACCAGTATATTCAGTTTTGTACTAGAAGTTCTAGCTAAAGCAATCAGGCAGAAAAAAGAAATAAAAGGCATTCATATTGGAAAGGAGGAAGTAAAACTTTCATTATTTGCAGATGACATGATACTATACTTGGAAAATCCTAAGAAATCTGCAACAAAGTTACTTGAGCTAATAAACAAATTCAGCAAGGTGGCAGGATATAAAATTAATGTGCAAAAATCGGTAACATTTTTATACACAATCAATGACCTAATTGAGGAATCAGTTAAGGAAAACATTCCATACAAAAGCAGCAACTAAAAGAATAAAGTACCTAGGAATGAACTTAACTAGGGGTGTAAAGTACTTGTACGTAGAAAACTGCATAACAGTGCTAAAAGAAATCAAAGAAGATATAAAGAGGTGGAGAGACATTTCCTGCTCATGGATAGGAAGATTAAATATAGTTAAAATGTCAATTCTACCCAAATTGATCTACAGGTTCAATTCAGTACCTATCAAAATTCCAACAGCCTACTTTGAAGACGTGGAAAAGCTAGTTACCAAATTTGTCTGGAAGGGAAAGAGACCCCAAACAGCTAAAAGCATCTAAAAAAAAAAAGAACAAAGTGGGAGGATTGACACTCCTTCACGTTAAAATATATTATAAAGCCAAATGGTCAAAACAGCATGGTAACTGGCACAAAGACAGAAGTACTGACCAATGAAATCTAATTGAGAGTGCAGACATAAGCCACCAAATCTATGGTCAACTGATTTTTGACAAGGCTCCCAAATCCACGACTGGGACAAAATCATCTTTTCAATAAATGGCCATAGGAACTGGATATCAATAGCCAAATGAATGAAAGAGGACCCTTACCTTATACCCCATACAAAAATTAACTCAAAATGGATCAAACACCTAAATATTAGAACTAGTACCATTATGCTTCTAGAAGAAAATTTAGTGAAACATCTTCACGATCTAGTAATAGGAGGTAGTTTCCTAAACTTTCATCCAAAGCACAAGCAACAAAACAAAAAAATAGATAAATGGGAATGCCTCAAAAATCAAATGCTTCTGCATCTCAAACAACTTTGTCAAAAGGTGAAGAGGCACCAACTCAATGGGATAAAATATGTGGAAACCATACACTGAAAAAAGGTTTGATATCCCGTACACATAAACAAATCATATAACTCAACAACAAAAGAACACACAACCCAATTATAAAATGGGCTAAAGATGTGAATAAGTATTTTCCTGAAGAGCAAATACAGATGGCTCAAAAGCACATGAAGAGGTGCTCATTTTCATTAGCCATAAGGGAAATGCAGATCAAGACTACAATGAGATACCACCTCACACCTATAAGAATAGCTGCTATTAAACACACATGAAATTATAAATGTTGGAAAGGATGCGGAAAAACTGGGACATTTATGCACTGCTGATGGGAATGTATAATGGTGCAGCCACTATGGAAGGCAGTTTGGCAGTTCCTTTGGAAATTAAATATCGAGTCGCCCCATAACCCAGCAATAGCACTACTTGCTATATTCCAAGAGAAGCTGAAACCAGTGACAAAAACAGACATTTGCACACTGATGGTCACAATTGCCAAAAGAATGAAAGCAATACAAATGCCCATCAACAGACAAGTGGGTTAACAAAATGTAGTATATACATATGATGAAATATTATGCAGCAGTGAGACAAAATGACATCCTGAAGCACATGACAAGATGGGTGAGCCTTGAGGACAAATGCTTAGTGAAATAAGACAGACACAAAAGGATAGATATTGTACAACTCCACTTTTATGAAGTTTTTTTTTATGACATGGTAAAGGTAAATTTACCTTTAGTACATGGCTTATAATACAGAGTGTAGGGGACTTAGAGATACATAGAATGTACAGATGGGCCAATGGTTAGAAATGAGGTTGAGCTCAAATCAAGGGAGTAGATAGAAGGGAAGGTGGTTCACCAGTGGGTCTATAAGTAATATTACAATATTGAAGGTGAATATAATTAAAAGGAGTGTATAGATCTGAGTCCCATTGATTAACACTAGAAATAGAAGTAAGTTCTTGCATGAACTACTTCAAAGGTATGATTCTTGTACAAAGAGTGTTTAAGTTCAGGGTATGGGGGAAAATTGCTACTGCATGCTATGGGCTATGTTTAACAAGAAAACATCAGTAATATCATGGCAACAATGGGTAAATAATTGGGGAAGGGACAAGAGTTAAGGGGGAGTTTAGATTTATTTGGTGAGGTGTGTTTATTGGTGATCTTTCTCTTGGGAACAATGAAATTACCTAAGATTGAGAATGTTGATGGACTGTAGACTTTGGGCATTTTACATGTTACCTAAT
Source organism: Tamandua tetradactyla (assembly GCF_023851605.1). Classification (NCBI taxonomy): domain Eukaryota; kingdom Metazoa; phylum Chordata; class Mammalia; order Pilosa; family Myrmecophagidae; genus Tamandua; species Tamandua tetradactyla. Next base: position 47,208,828 of record NC_135350.1, read on the forward strand.
GATGGCAGGTGGCTGAAGGATGTACTGACTGAGAAGTAGATTGTTGAAAGATGGTGTACACATATGATCAAATATTGTGCTGCTACAAAAAGGAAAAAGTCATGAGACATGCAACATGGTGAATCAACCTGTGGGACATTTGGTGAGGCAAAATAAGCCAGAAACAAAAGAGCAATTATTGTATGGTCTCCTTTAGAAAATGCTTATAAGAAAACAAGGGCCTAGATTGCAAGCTTATAGTAGTCACATCTAGTTCAGAGTGGTAGTTATTATTTCTGGATTTTAATAGACTGTTTTATATATTTATAACCTGGTATGTAGAAATAAGAATGAAGTTGATCTGGTCAGGACTGAGGTAATTCAGAACACAGGGGTAAAGAATACATCATCTATATTTTAGAACTTACCTACTCTTTGAGACCAAAGGAAGAAAGATTTATTTTGTCTGGAACCTAAATTTTCTGTAGCACTTAATCTAACTCAACCTGTTTGGATAGCTCATTTAAACAATCAAAACACAGGGAGCCCAGAATAAGAATGAGGGCTTTTAATCCTGTATCACTTAATGCAATGCCTCAATGCATCCTAGAATATATTAAGCAGATAATCAAAAAGTATTGGCAAAGGTCCTTGAGAATGAGAAAAAATATGGAACCATTAAACTTTACCACCAGGGAAAGTGTTGATACTGTGTCAAACATTAGGGACACCCAAATAAATAGGCTAAGATTTTGATCTCAAAGTTTGCTCTTGTGAAGCTTATGTATGTAGCAAAGAAGCTTAGCCTACCTTTGGATATGCCTAAGAGTAACTTCTGGAGGACCTCTTTATTTTATTTTTATTTATTTATTTATTTATTTATTTATTTATTTATTTATTTATTTATTTTAACATTTGTTCCCCTATTATTAATTTATTTTTAATCCATATGTTTTACTTGTGTGTCAATAAGGTAGCTAAAAGGAGCATCAGACACAAGGTTTTCACAATCACACAGTCACATTGTGAAAGCAATATCATTATACAATATCTTCAAGAAACAATGCTAGTGGGACACAGCTCTACATATTCAGGCAGTACCCTCCAGCCTCTCCATTACACCCTAACTAAAAAGATGATATCTATATAATGCGTAAGAATAACCTCCAGGATAATCTCTCGACTCTGTTTGGAATCTCTCAGCCATTGACACTTTATTTTGTCTCATTTTGCTTTTCCTGCTTTTGGTCGAGAAGGTTTTCTCAAGGGATTGATGCTGAGTCCCAGCTCATTCTATGATTTCTAACTCACATTGCCAAGAAGGTCCACACCCCTGGGAGTCATGTCCCATGTAGAGAGGGGGAGGGCAGTGAATTTGCTTGTGGTGTTGACTGCGAGAGAGAGAGGCCACATCTGAGCAACAAAAGAGGTTCTCTTGGGGGTGACTCTTAAGGCCTAATCTTATGTAGGCTTAGCCTGTTCTTTGTGGGGTTAAGTTTCATATGTACAGACCCCAGGATTGATATTCTCACAAGCAATGGGGACAATCAAAGCAATAGGCTAAGCCCCCAATCTGGAGGACCTCTTTTGTTGCTCAGATGTGACTTCAATTTCTCCAAGTCCAGCTCTGCAAGCGAAATCATTGTCTTCTCCCCTACATGAGGCATGACATTCAGGGATGAAAATCTCCCTGGCAGCAAGGGACATGACTCCCAGGGATGAGTCTGGCCCTGGCACTGTGGGATCAACAATGCCATCTTGACCAAAAGAGGGAAAAGAAGTTCACAAGTAAGGTATCAGTGGCTGAAAAAGTCCTAAGATAGTTGAAAGGCTACTCTTGGAGGTCACCCTTACACAAACTTCAGTTAGACATTGCTACCTATCATAACTTGCCAAATTCCAACCAAATCCATTTGAGCCAGTCCTAAAGAACACCTAGGGCAATATATAAGATTCTACAAAGTTTCTATGTACTAGGGTAACTTTCCAGAACCCTACAATCTACAGATAGATCCCTGGACCAGCTAAATTTTGAAACCTAGAGGGGCCAGCTGATCCAGAACATCAGCTAGTTCTGTCTCCAAATCCCATGTTATTGACAGCTCTTTCCTACAGGAAAAATTTAGAATGGGCATGGCCCAAATACCCCTAAACAGTGGGAGAAAGGTCAAAAGTGATGGTGAATTTATACAGAGAAAGTAGGATTTAACAAATGAGGATGATTGCTGAATCATTATATTGATATTTATTTTAGTTTTCAGTATCTTAGAGAAGCTAGAAGTAAAAACCTTAAACTGTGGCATTGTAACCCATACCAAACTCTGAAATCTGTTCTATAACTAATTGTTGTGCTGTGCTTTGAAATGTATTGCTTTTTTGTATATGTGTTATTTTTTACAAAAAAGAAAAAAAAGTTGATGGTGATGATAAAAGATATTTATTCTTCTTAGCCTCCAATGTTCTAGAGCAGCTAAAAGCAAAAATCTGAAATGATGTTATAGCAGCCCATGACAAACTCTGGAATCTCTCCTGTAACTACTTGTTGACAAGTGCTTTGAAAACTATTGTTTTTTGTCTTTGCTTTGCATAATATGTTATGTTATACAATAAAAAAATTAAAAAAATACATTAAATAGTATATTGTTTTCAGTGTTAGTCTCCTATAAAAAAGGGATATTAGAATGGTAAGTACATTTGTGAATTCGTATTTCTTCTCCTATTATGCCTCATATCCCTAGTCAGAGCAAAAATATCAGGGATTTCCCCAGGTCAGAGAAAACAAATGCATTGCTCCCTGGCACCCTGAACTAATTCTGATGTTTAGCATAGAGAAGTGTTGCCATTTGTGAATTTTCTTTATATCACCCCCAAAACTCTTCTTTATTGATTTCTGATGATTTGTTAATTTTTTAAGATGGTACATGCTCCAGGTTTCAAAATAATTTTTTTCATTTCTAAATTCAAAAACATAAGGGAGTCAAATACTTAATAATTTTTTGAATAATGGTTGAAATACAATAAATGTTGAAACATTTCATATGTACAAAGCAGAAATTACCTTAGGATCCACATTGAGAATTTTTCTATCTCTTTTGTATTTGAAAAGTAAGCCTTCTGGATTATCAGAAATCACTTGGTAATTGGGACTCGAATTCCAAACAGCGATCTGACTGTCCCAGTTGTAAAAGCTATAAAATAAATTTTTATTAGTTATATATATGTATATATAAATATATATATAATGCATTACATTGACAGATATAATTGAGAAAATATTTGGAACTGTTCTGTCTCAATGGGGACTGGCAAATGGATAGGGACACAGTCCATATTATCATATAGAACACATCTGAGGTTAAAATTGCTACAGAAAAGATTAGGCTGGATTATTCTCAAATAATTTTGTACATATTTATTAACATTTTGCATAATGTCCTTGTTTGGATACTCTATACTTAGGGCTTATTCCGATATTATATGCCCCAGGAAGTCAAGAAGAAAATTAATGCATTTTAATTGTTCCATATCAGACTCTTCAGGATATTAAGACTGTGCACCAAAAGGAAGAACAGGTTAAACACTCCTTTTTTTCATTGCAAACCAACTTCAAATTAATTCACTTTTTGTAGACTCTAATTTTCAGGAATATGTTTTCTATGGAGAGTGTAAAACTATTTGTGTTTGAGTGGTTACCATATGCCAAGCAAGATAATGTCTTCTATCACAACCCATAGAAGTTGCTCTTATTTTACAGAGATGGCCAAGGAGGATAGAGGAAGTCAACTGGCATGGTTAAGACACTCTGACCGAAAAGTCATTGGACTAAGCTTTCAACTGAGATCTTCTTGTTTCAAAGTGCATGCATTTTTTTTTAACTGTTCAACATTGCGTTCTAGCATTTTATCCTTGTTATTGGTGTTCTTATGTGGAAACTTTCTACTTTTTCCAAGCCTTACTTTATACATATTTGTTAAAACTGAATACAATGCTGTCTTATGAGTTTGAGGAATCCTCAATATGTATTTTTGCATATCTTATCTCTGTTAACACATTTGTAATATTATGTTTGCTTTAAAAAGGGAAGGTATATGAGGTAACTCAAATATAGCTATGACCCACAGGCCTCTCAAATATTTGTAATATTTATTTTTAATCAGTTTTCCCTTATCATTTACTGGGATATTTTGTCCTCTATTGCTTCTCTTCCTTCTATTCAAAGAGTAGACTTCATTGATTAAACTCACTCTGAATTATATAGTCACTTTCTGATATATCAATATTAACATTTTGCTTGCTATTATCTGAAGATATAATATGTTCACCCTCAAATGTTACATAACTCAGAAAGAACTGATTGCATAGGTCATATGTTTATATCATTGAGGAAAGGCATGTTAGTGTCAACCTTTCTTTCACACCTTGACTCAAGAAAGACCAATGTCTGGAACATGGAAAGACTTATATATGGCTGATGTCTGCTGGTCCTTGTTCTTGGTTCTGTTGCTTCCAACTTCTGATGCCAATAGTTTCCTCTGTAAGCATCTGTGGGCCTTCACTTAGCTCTTCCAGGGCACAATTCTGGGTTCTGGCTTGCTTAGCATCTCATGGGAAGGCACATGCTGGGCTCTGCATATCTGTCTAGGCACCTGCTCTCTCTGTTGGCATTCCAAGCATCTCCAAATGTCTGCATCTCTGTTGGCTCTGAAGCAATTGCCTAACTTCTGTCAACTCTCTCAGCTCCTGGCAGTGCTGGGGCTTCTGTATTTCCAAACGTTTATGTCTATATCTACACCTGAGGTTTCTCCAAAATGTTTCCCTTTCAACGGACTCAGGTAAACTAATTAAGACTCACTTTGAATGGGTGGAGTCACATCTCTAGCTAATTAAAAGTCCACACTCACACTTGGGTGTGTTACATCTCCATGGAAACAATTTAATCAAAAGTTTCCACCCTAAAGAGTAGGTTTAGCCCCACGATATTGGATTAGGAAAGAGAGCATGTTTTTTTTCTGGGTAAATAAAAATCTCAAACCAGCACACCCATCCAATTCAAGGTCTTAATCCTTTATGGGAGTATAAATCCTCCTATGAAAGGATGAAAAAGAAAGAGAAATGCTGATGGAGAGAGCTCAGAGAGAAAAAGGACAAGCAGACACAGGTCATGTGTCTTCCCATGTGACAGAGGAACCTCAGATACCAGCAACCTTTCTTCAGAGAAGCTTTCTTTCTCTTGATGCCTTTTAGTTTGGTCATTTTCATGGCCTCAGAACTGTAAATTTACAAGCTAATAATCCCCCATTCTAAAAGCCAAACCATTTCTGGTATGCTTTAGCAAACCAAGAAAAAACAGCATATATGTCTTTCTAAATAATTAGTTATGACAAATACAAATATAGATAACTCTAGCAGAGTGTTTGAGTCATTGCTATGCTCAAAGTGGCATAATTTATACCGCATATTCCTATCTCGTTGTTCAGACCTCAAATTAATAGCTTTATTAAAATCTAGACCAATTATATATATGTATGGATGTGTTTTGGTTTGCTAAAGCTGCCAAAATGCAATATACCAGAAATGGATTGGCTTTTATATAGGGGATTTATTAAGTTACAGTTATAATTCTAAGACTGTGAAAATGTCCAAAATTAAGGCAACAGAAAGAGGATATGTCTTAAATGGAAAGGCAGCTGGTATCTGGAACACCTCTGTCTGGAAAGGCAAGTGGCTGGCAGCTGCTGGTCCTTGTTCATAGTTTGTCATTTTCAACTTCTGAGTCTAGTGGTTTTCACTCTCTAAGCATCTGTGCGTCCTTTCTTAGCTTTTTTGGGTCAAACCCTGGATTTTATTTCTCATCTTAGCAGCTTCCAGGGGCATTTCTCTCTGCATCTTCAAACATCTGTGTTTCTCTGCTCTCTTTATTGGCTCTCCAAGCATTTGTCTGCTCTCTCCAAAATGTCTCCTTCTTCAAGGACTCCAGTAAGTGGATTAAGATCCACCTTGAATTGGCAGGTCACATCTCCATAGAAACAACCCAATGAAAATATCCCACCCAATGATAGGTCCGCCCCCACAAGGTCGGATTTGAAGAACATTGCTTTCCTGGGATACATAACAGTCTGAAACCACCACAGTGTGTGTGTGTGTATATATGGTATGATTGTTGAAGCAATGTGGGTTGTTGGTCAATAGTTCTGTTCTCCTAGACAAGGATAGGAAACAGGCTCCATTTTGACAGTTAGAAAATATGCTTACCCTAGCTGAGATTAGCAGTCTGCAGTTTGTACTTGGTTGCCAGAAGAACATTAACTAGCCTTTCTGTTATTCTGCTTATAGGAATAGATAACAGAATAGCATCAGGGACACACTGTGGCCCAGTGAAACAGTGTCTTCCTCCTCAAAAGACAAAAGTTTGACATTCCTCTGGTTAGCTCAGAAAAGAGTCAATGAAGACCCCATACACAAGAGTTTGCACAACAATATCTAAATCTAATCACTGAAGCTGGAACAAGATGTGCTTGAAACAACAAAAGATTGAGAAATTTGCTGGTGCCTTCCTCACAAAGATCCAATGTCATCACTGACCTGACAAGTATGACTCATACAGCCGTTACTTAGTTTTTGATCCCCTACCCACTTTTCTCTACCTGTAAAAACCCTTACTCACATCCCCACTTTGATCTGGTTTTAAGAAGAATCCTCAAGTTCCTTACAAGAGCATTTGCAATAAATCACCTTCACACTTAAAGACGATTTTCTCATTTATAAAGCCTGGATCAGCTAGGCCCTTCTACTGGAAAGAGCTGTGCTTGTGTTTTCAATTTTTCATGCCAATTCTGATATATAGGTAATAGACACTCATATTAATAATGATTGCTAACATTTGTTTAATGGTTACCATGTACTGGATACTGTTCTGAGCTTAATGGATCAATTATCTTATCTAATTTTATCACCAATCCAAAAATGTAGGAATAAAATTATCTCATTTTACACATGTGGAACTGACACCATTGGGAAATGACATCAGGGAGATTCTAACAGGAGCTTGACCCACAGCCTGCTCTGTTAAGCACACATGGTCTACTTTCTCCTACATACTGTTGGTGGTGCATGCTGGAGCACCATGACAATTGATGATAGCTTCTCACTGAAATGCAAACTTTCAACTTCTTGAGCACATCTCCAAACTATAATTCATATCTCTTTTGCATTGTAGCTATGTGACAGAATTTTAGACAATGGAATATGAGCAGAAGTGATACACATCACCTCTAGCCCAAGTCCACAAAACCTCCCATGGTCTTCCTCTACCCTACAATTAGAATGGAAATGACAAACTTGGAAGGCATGGGTTGGAAATATTTGGAGTTTTCTTAAACATAAGGGCCAAAAAATTGAGCTCATTAAGATGGATGTTGTTTTGTTATTTACCATGACATCTAGTTTGTTTGAAAATGGAAGAAATAAATTATACGTACAAGCTCTAGGGCTACAATAAATGTGGGTAATTAATTGACATAAGACTGTTGACTAATTCTTCCTTCATGAAATGGTTCATGATGAACTCTTTAAAAATATGATAATACCTGTTTCTGGACTTTCTTTCCTGCTCCATTCATATTTATATCCATGTCAAACTGATTTATTTATTGTAGCTTTGTAGAATATTTTATGTTTGCATGTCAAAATTTACATTATAGATCTCATTTTGAAAAAAAAATAAGAATGTATCTATTCTCATCTGTTTATTTTATTCTGATGAATTTTTGATATACTTTGTAAATTTTCCTTCCCCCAATCGTGGGAAATTTTATTGTTAAGATATTTAACTATTAACTATTCCTATGTTTGGAACACTATATAGCATAATAAATAATCAACAAGTATATATGCTGAATTAATTCATTAGTTTAGAATAATTGAATAATTGTTCAGATTTTTTGGTATTTTATATTATTGGTTGCTATTATTAAAGAGATACTTATAAACTGTTTTATTATTTAATAAATGTATTATTTTTTCTTTTATAGATTTATTTTGCATCTGGCCAACTTAATAGAGTTCTCTAATTAGTTCAAGCTTTTTTTCCAATTGATTCTTTTTGGTTTCCTAGATACTCACTCATTAAATCAATAATAATAGTAATGATGGTAATAGTAACAATAGAAAATGAGTCTCCTAAATTTTTCATATCTTATTAAACAGGTTAATAAAAATAGAAAAATATTAATCCCTATAAAATAAAAATTAGAGATTAGGATAAAGAATAAGAGTAAGGTGTTGAATTTGATGGAGAGATTTCTCAAGTTTTGTTGATTTTCTTATTGGACTGATTGTTGTGACAATTTTGATTTTACAGAATAGCTTTTTAAAAAATCTTTGGTTTATTTCTATCTCCACAGTTCAATTTTCACTTTTTTCTAGATGGCCAGTTTAAGTTGGTTCGTTTTTATAAGGTCTGGTACAAGAGATAACAAGAATTTGTATCATGTTAGGCACTTGATTTCATATTTCTTGTTTTAATTTGAGTGGAGAAGGGTGAAGGAGTGACTGATTGAATGCTGAAATAAGGGAGAGGAAGAAATCAGGGATGGCCTTCAGGTTTTTTTATCCAATAAACATTTAATAAGTACCTAATATATTCATGTTAGTCCAAAAATTATGTATCTATCTGAAATAAAATGTGTTCTTGGGTAACAGGGATCTAGCCCAGTGTTTCTCAAACTGAGATCCATAGAACATTCATGGGGTATGTGGTTTCTCTTTGAGCATTCTGATAAATAATATAAATTTATTCTCAATCATCTGGATGACCACCTTATAATTGACTATGTAGCCATATTATTCCAGAACCTATCTGTGTACTTGTGCTTACCATTGTGTTGGATGCATGCTAAGGTAATTTAAACTGGCTTTCATTTGGTTAGGCCACATTATTTACATATAAGCATGAGACTGTATAGGCTGCATTTTGAAGGTTAAACCCTTTAATTGCTCTGTGAAGAAGCACAATATTTAAGCAGATCTTTTAGACTTGCAATTAAATTCTAGCTTTTAAAAATATCCCTCCTTGTTTACTTTAGAATCTAATATCACATCAAACAAAGGACAAAGAAAGTTATGAATAGATGTAGGGAGCAGTGGGAAATAAATAAGAGAGTCTTTGCTCAGCATCAAATGACAGAAGACACTATGTTAATACTGTGAAGGTTCTATTTTAAAAGGGTTAGATTGAAAGGACTGTTGGGGGTCAGAGATAGGGGCAGGGAAGACTTGACAATGTAAATGAAACTTATGATAAGTCTTGATACATTGTCAGGTTATTCTGGGTGGAAGTGTCTTTTAAGCAGGTGAAAAGCACATGATAGGACATGGGCACATAAAACCTCATGGCACATTCATGCAGATGTGTGTTATCTCATTTAGTTGACTTGTAGGGGGCACTGGAGGTTAGAAAAGACTTTGCTAGAAGGGCAGACGGACTTAGTGGACTTCACAGGAATGGGAAAATATTTGGACTTTTTCATAGAAGATAGAGAACCATTAAAACATTTTAGTTGTCGATTATTATGATAAAAACATATGTTTTATACAGATAAATTTGTAAGCATTGCGGAGTATTATTGTGAAGAAACTTAATTGTGAAGAAATTCACTTAATTGTGAAGAAACCAAGAAAACTAGGACTACACTGAGAAGGGATAGAGAAAACTTGTAGTAACCAGACAATACTGAAGAGTATTTGTGGCTAGAAAAAAGTGACCAGTTTTAAGAAGATGCTTATAAGTGGAATGGATGGATTTGATGGTTATGAGAGTGATAAAGAAAAGTGAAGGTTCTAGGATTACTGTAAAAATTCTGGTTTGTATTCCTGAGTAGATGGACTTATTTACTAGGATATAAAATACAAGAGTAGGGAAGGATTGCAGGGATTGGTAGTGGTGGGGAGTTCAATTTGGAAATGTTGAACTTGAAATGCCTGTGAAACATCTAAGACAGAGAAGAGACTGATTCATATTGTTCATTACACCATTTCCAATGCCTCCTTTTAGATTGTACCTGACACATGGTAAATGACAAACACACATTAATTGAATAAACACATTATGGATGAATTTCTGAAGCTTTAGAGAGTGTTCTAAGATGAATAAACTACTCAGGTATTAATGCTATCAAATCCAAAGGGATGGTTGAGATGGCCAAAAAGAACATGTAGACAAGGGCAAAATTTAGGGAACACCAACTTCAGATAGAAGGAAGAGGAATCAGCAAAGGAGAGAAAAAAAACATTAATCTGAAACATCTAAAAGAAGCAGAAAAGAGCTATTTTGTCACAAAAACAGAAGAGACGAGAATCTATCAAAAAAGAGCACTTCATGAAAGACAGTAGTGCCAAATGCTCCATAGATTCTGTAAATCATGAAAAGATTCCATAGAAATTGGTATTTAGACAGACATTATAGTATAGAAGTTGCAGTGAGGTAGTGGAAGTAAAATTCAGGTTGTAGAGAATTGAAGGGAAGATGAGAAAAGATTACTGAATAAAATAATTCCTTTAAGAAACTTAATTGTGAAGGAAACTAGGACAACATTGGGAAGGGATATAGAATTAAGGGACAGCATTTTAAAACATGTAATACTTTTGATTGTATTTCCAGGGTATGAAGAAGAAAATCTAGAGAAAATAGGACCTTAAAGGGGCAGGAAGTATAAAAGGGGCTTTGTCAAAAAACTACATGTGAGAAGATATATCTAATATGTATCAACAGTATGTTATCCCTTTATATATGTAGACTAATTTGCTCTTAATAAGGCTATTGCATGTTATTTTTTTATATGAAAAATAATGTTATATATGAAGGGATTGAGGCCAAGAGAGGAAAATAGACTTTTTCAAGTTCACCTATCCAGTAAATCTAGACCAATCTGAAGCCCAGAATATAGAATCTAAATTATATGCTCTTTTTACCTACCACTCTTTGATTACTTTTAAGTCGTAAAGTAATTATCCAGTGCAGGATATTTTGATGAATTTGATGATGGTGAGATGATATTTATTTCAATCTTTAATTCTACTTCATCCCAGTTACCTGTATCCATATCCACAATTTAGACACTGCCACAACTGAAATCTTGGTGTTCAATAGCACTTTTTGTTAGCTCACCTACATTGCTTTGACCTCACTGAGGCTTGGTTCCATGGTAGGTTGAATTATGTACCCCAACATAGACATGTTTTTAATGTTACTCTACCTTCCTGTTTGTGTGAACTCATTTGAAGACATTATTTTTAGTTACGATGTGGCCCACTTGAATGAGGTTGGGTCTTAATCTGGATTACTTGATGTTTTATAAAGATAAAGAAACCACTCAACAAAGTCAGACAAGGTCATGCACAAAAAACCCAGAAGTCAGAGGGAACCTGGAAGAGAAAGAAGAGAATATTTTCCCATGTGATGATGAAGCCAAAGAACCCCGGGGATTGCTGGCAGGCCAGCACCAGAAGCTATCAACCTCTGAAACCACGAGACAATAAATTCCCACAAGCTAACCCATTGTGTTGCATTTGTCATATCCACCTGGGAAACTGAGACAGGTTCTTTGGCCCATCACTGTTTCTTTTCCTAATTTACAACCAAATATATATTTTTTTACTTCTTTATTTACTCATCAATCAAAAACGCTAGCCTATAACCTTAACTTTCTTGCTTCATTGATCCTCTTCATATTGAATAATACCAGCTCTATCAATTAAAACAGTTGCCTTTCCTGTTCCTATATATTGTCTTCTGATAACGCTTGCTGAAAATAGCACAACTATACTATCTGTCATAATTCTAAATTCTAGTCTCTAATTCCAGCTTGATTTAGACACTGCAAAATAGTTTTTGCATCTCTAATCTTCTTTATTATTCATTATCTTTCTCATTTTTCCTATTCCCCTACGTTCCTCTTTATTCTCAGAGGTGGCCTGATCTCTTACTTCATTAAGAAAATAGATGCCATTAAATAAAAACATGCTTAACTTCCTGTTTCATCACTGGCAAATTTAGTTATATTGGTAATGTTCTCTACCTTATTCCCCTTCATCTGAGAAGAATAGGTGCAGTTTATAATGATAAGAAAGAAGTTTTGCCTTATCATTATAAATTAATAATTGAATCTTTCTGGGTTTTATACAGTTGCACTGGTAGACATTTTGGGTATGTTACCTAAGTATTGTGTATGATTATCAAACTAAAACAAAGTATTTCACATGAAAGAAGGAGTATTTACCAAGATATACTTTTTAGAATAGCAAAACATTCATATTCAAAGGAAATGTGTAAAACCAGAAATAAACTAAAAAGCAAGTTTTAGAAAGTGAAATCAAATGATTTTATTGAAAAGAGAAAGGTTGGGAGATTTCATATCAATCATGGGGATATTTAAGTCGTAAACTCTTAAGTTTAAGTCTACACATCTCTGTGTAGACTGCCCACAAGTAGGATGACCTCATAATATTTTTTCCACACTAGGACCCTTTTGAGAGAGAAAGGGGCTATTTTCTATAACTGTGTCAAGACAACAAGCATAAGCCAGTACTATCCTGAGAAAACTGTGATGTGTGGTCTCTACACCTACAAGCCATTTAAACTCTGCTGTTTTAGAGTTGATTTAACCAACGTTTGTGCAAAATATTTCCAAAGTTATGTCAATGATTTGCCAAAAATATGATGAAGATGTTTAAACAATGCTAAAACATGTTTTCTTATGGTTGATTTTTTTCTTTTCTTTTATAGCTGTGGAGAAATCATATTACATGGGATCTCATTTGTGGTATAGAGACATGAAATTTAATCTAGAATAATAAATATGCTTGTTCCTTTTTTCCATTTTTTCAAAGCAGTAAAACATTCTTTAGCAAACTAATTTTCTGAAATATCATACTCCATGTACAAATATATGTTTGATCAGTTATTTTGGTTGGTAAGAATATGAAATCTAAAATTTAGTGTTTCCATAAGTTAGTTAGCTTGGCTTCTTTTCATAGCTATATAGCGTTTCTCTAATTTCAATTGGCTATTTTATAAATGTATGTGCCAATTTGGAAAATACAGATAACTTGCAAAAAACTCACTGTAACTATCAGAAAAATAATTGAGAACATTAAAAGCCCAGTGACAAATAATCAGAAAGGTCATTCAACCCAATTCAACAAAATTTGAGCATCTTCTCTGTGCTGGGAATGGTCCTGGGTATCTAATGATGAAAAGGAGCAGTTCTTACCTTCAAGGAACTCACAGTCTATGGGAAGTCAAACACGCAAACAAAGGATAATACAGTGTGGAAGTGATACATTAGAAATTTGTGTAAGTTACTTTTAGATCACAGATGTCAAAATAGAATATATGTCTTGGTGAAATGTATTTCTCATAGAATTGTCCTGATGGAAAGCAGCAGGGATAGGCAGTCTAAATAGGACAGTACATTAAAAGGCAGAGAAGGGAGAAAGAGCATGCTGTAGTGTGCAGAAACAAGAAGAGCTGCTGTACCCTTTAAAGTAAAAAGGTGTGTGGGTGTGTGGTTGAGGGAGAGAGAGAGAGGGAAGGTAGGTGACACCGGTTATATATCCTAGACAGAAAATTTGAATTTTATCCCAAAGCTGAAAAGGAAGTATTTTAAGATTTTAAGTAAGAAAGTCACATGGTTCAAGCCCATAAAAATATATAGAAATATACTTTTGGAAGCAGTATGAAGAGCTGACTTGATGCAGGTATGATTGATAGGAGAACACTCAGGAAGGTTATTTCACCAGTTGAGATGAGAGAGAAAGACAGTTTGAATTAAAGATAGTAAGAGATGGAAAGGAAAAGACAAATGCAAGAGAATTAGGAGGTATCATCAATAGAGTTTGATGATTGGTTACAGAGGTAGGTGGTGGTGGGGAAAGTAGAAAGAATGATTCTCATGTGAGGCCCTTAAGCAACCAGGAGGACTTGGTTTCTTTCACTGAGAGAAAACACAGTAAGAACCTTAAATTTGAGGAAGAAAATGTTGACTTCAGTTTTTGACTTGTTAGATATGATGCCCCTGTGAATCATCAAACTTAAGTGCTCAAGAAGGTTGTTATATATAGAAACATCATGAGAGAGGTCTGAGCTGAAAATTGATGGAGGAATCATCAGAATATAGGACATAGGGTTAGTATATGTGAAAGTAACATAATTTACAGGATGTAAAGAGAAAGAAACATCTAATATTACAGAAAAGTTAAGTTAGAAAGATCAATGTTAACCATTCTGAGAGACTTCCAGTAGTGTATTAAGAGATGGGCAGAAGATAAATTGCTTTAGGTTGAGAATTAAATGAGAAAATATAGTTCTTAACTGTTTCCTACCAAAGTGCAGGAACTTTGGGTGTGACTTCCCTTTAGGGCCCATATGGGAGCAGAATGAAAAAAGCAAGGAGAGTTATTGGGGCTTGCTCTTCTATCACTCTAAGACAGATAGGTAGAAAAAAGGGTTCATTGCCAGGTGCCCATCACTCCAAATTCTCACCTGGGAAAGATGGCAGGTAGGCATTTGCCTAGCATGTTCACCATTCCATGTGCTTTGGACTATGAGTGTGATGTCAGGAGGTAGACTGGTTGTAGAAGGCACGAGGGAGAGGTAAATGAACTGCAGTTTCTGGGAAACTTGACTAACAGCAACAGGTCCTCATAATGTAACTCAATAGGCAGATATCTTAAGTCACCTCCAAGCTGGCCCTTGTTTTGAGGGACTCTCCTAATAGATAGAGGCTCTGAAGGAAGTTTCCATACCTGCTTCCATACTCCTAAACAGTCAGATGGCCTCCTCACTGGGAATGCTAGCTATTCTGTGAGGCCTCTGGAATGCTTCGTTGGTAGATCCAGAAAGGTCTGGATGGGGCAGGTGATAATTACAGGCATATCTATTACCAGACCTCCCCCTATAGGGTTATAGAATTAGATTTATGAGTTCCACAAAACTCTTCCTGAGTTTTTGATTTTGCAATCAAAGGAACATTCTGGAGTACTTTTCAACGACAAATCAGGGAGTAAGAATGTCAAAGTCAAGCAAGAATGTTTCCAGCATTATTTAGCAATTGAGCCATGTAGTCATTTGTGGGAAAGAGGCTGAGAGGATGCACTTGCCCAGAACAAAACCCTAAGTGGGTGATGCAGGGATGGGGTAAGAGTCACAAATAGGTCTACCTTGATCTCATTCTTTTCATGACATTCTTAAATCTGCTGTTATTAATGTCATTTTGTATTGGTGTAGTGCTTTACACTTTAAGTGCTTCTGTGCTCCTTCTCTTATTTAATATTTCAACAGCCATGTGTGATGGCCAGGGCATATATGTATTTATACATGTATGTATGCATGTATTGTTATTTTATAGAGAAGGAAATCAAAGCT
Source organism: Tamandua tetradactyla (assembly GCF_023851605.1). Lineage (NCBI taxonomy): Eukaryota > Metazoa > Chordata > Mammalia > Pilosa > Myrmecophagidae > Tamandua > Tamandua tetradactyla. The sequence continues at coordinate 47,224,228 of NC_135350.1, forward strand.
ATGATATTTTATAGCTATAATATAGCAAAACCAGCATTCAATCTATGATTTTAAGAAGATATTCCCACTGTTGTTCTTTGCCAATAATTATTGTCTGTAGGGTCTTCAGATTAGGCCCAATGTCCTCCCATTTCATGGAAACAGTAAAAATTATCCCTTGAGAGAAAACCATAGAGAAAGGAAGGCAAGGAACAAACTTTAAATAAGGAACTTTGGGATCCCAATTTTTCCTTCACAGTTGAAAAAGCAGCACAAAGAAGTTGTTTCATCTAAGGGAAGGTACAGGGTGACACCCTCAAAAACAGTTCACCCTATGCATTAAAGCAGAATTGGAAACATCAAAACACTGAGCTTTGCTTGAATTCACCAGGGAGGGTGTGCTTAGGGGAGGGGGGATTTTGTTGCAATTCAACATAGGTTTTCTGACTAAATTAGGGTGGTGATTGAAATAAAGCCACCCTATGTAGTCTCTCTGTGTTCCAGAGCTTGCTTTTTTTTTTACCTTCCAGTGATCATCATAATGTTATGGATGCCGTAATGAGTGGATTTTTGTAGGGGCATTTTCCTATGCTAGTACCAGGGTTATCACCTGAGTGAGATATAGGACACTCAATCCAAGATGAGTGTGATCTGGTCCAGAAAGTCTCCAAATGCAGTTTGTCTTTCATGACAATTTTGCCAATTGTCTAGATTAAAGGACCATATCCCAAATTGGATATCACCTCCAGTTCATCCTCCTCATATCACCCAACTAGTCCACTTGGGAACTTTTAAAAAGGAAAATATTTGAATTTAAGTAAACCAGCCTCTTTCAGGTTTTACTGTGTTCAGATTAAGGTCTTTTTCCCAATATTTCCTGCAGGTCTCTATTGTCTAGAGACCATGTGGCTTAGAGCAAAGCAAGAAGCTGAAAGAAGCGTCTGTTTAGTCACGTTCATTCATTCATGTATTCATTGTGTCAGTCACAAATGTAGGTGTTTGGAACACAATGAGTAATAAGATACAGTTATGGGCCTCATGAATTGATTGTTTAATAGGAGAAAACAAATAATCCAAACGATACAAATAGGTCTAGAATTAAAAATTTACCTAGACTGAAGATAGAGAAGGTGCACTTAAGGATAGTTTCCTGAAGAAAATAATGCCAGAGTGAATCTTAAATGAGTAAGAAAAATTAGTCAGGCCAAGTGATGGGGATGGGAATAGAAAATGCCTTCAAGCTAGTGAAAATGACGTAGAGAAACCATGCTGTTAAGAAATGGAATGGACAATGCTGGGGGTGGATGGCCTGCAATTCAATATCAAAGGAACAGAAGGTGCAAGCAGGAGGATAGGAGATGAGACTGAAGAGATACCCAGGAACCAAATTACAGAGGACCTTGGCTACCTCAGGTGAAAGTTAATTTTATTTCCCCACTTGGCTAGGCTATGGTACCAAGTTCCTTTGTCAAATGCTAGTTTAGATGTTGCTGTGAAGATATTTTGTAGATGTGATTAGCATATATACGATCAACTTTAAGTAAAGTAGACTGCCCTCAATAATGTGGGAGGACCTCATCCAGTCAATTGGGAGCCAAAGAGCAAGGAGCACACATGCATACACACAAGGTATGCATACACACTACTACACCCTACATCCATATATACACATACACATAAACATATATGCACATATAGTCTGTTACTTCTGTTCTCTGGAGAATCCCAACTGATATACTATACCAAACAACGTGGTCTTAATCCTTCAGGCAGTGGGAATATCTGAGGTTGTAAGCAAGGAAGGGACATGGTCGAGTGTGCAGTTTGGCTAGATCATCCTGGCAGCGGGTAGAGAATAGATTTAAGGAAAAAGGGTGGAAAATTCTAGAAGCCAGTATACCAGTTTGGAATCTGTTTTAATAACAGTCTAAAATTGAAAAAGGATTGTATTGAGTTGGAGAATAGGAAAACAAGTGAGACATTCATGGGATATATCGAAAAGAACATGTTTAGAAGTCATCAGTGAGAAATGTTACAGATGACTCCTAGGTTGCTAGCTCGAGAGACAGGGTGGATCGTGGTCTTACCACTTAGGAATGTTAGAGGGAAACACATTTTACACAAGCCTCCGGTTTCTATAAAAAGGAATTTCCGTTTACCACACCTAGGCTTTGTGCTCTGCCCATTTGGTGGGAATGAGAAGAACGGTGGACTGCAAACAGATCATATAAACCCAACAGTTAAAATCAATGTAAAACAAGAGCCTAAGAAAGAGGCAGAGAATTGCACACATATGCAGGAGGAGAATTAGGATAGGACAGTGCCATGGAAACCAAAGGGAATAGAAGGTAAACAAAATAATGGGAGACCCTTCAATCTATGGAAGAGATTCAGCAAACTATGTGACCAACTGATGTAGTATATAAAAGTCTTCCTTGTGATCTTTTCTGGTCTGACCCAAATAAACATGTCTTAGGCTGGGGTGAAAATGACTGAGGAGGGTGGGCCATGGTGGCTCAGCAGGCAAGAATGCTCACCTGCCATGCCAGAGGACCCAGGTTCGATTACCGGTCCCTGCCCATATAAAAAAAAAAAAAAAAAAAGAAAAAAGAAAAAAAAGTGACTGAGGAGTAACCTTCATATTTGCTGCAGATGTGGTTGCAGCATGGTTGAGCCTATTAGGTGGCTGAAAGTGGAACTTAATTTTTTGCCAGGGGGGCAGTTGGTCACTCTGTTTTCTGCACCTAATTATTGTGCAGAGTTTGACAATGCAGGTGCCATAATGGGTACAAATGAAATGCTAATGTACTCTTCAGATTTTAAAGTCTGCAGAGAAAAAGAAGCCAAGTGCCACCGGACCTGTAACACCACCAAGAGCTAAGATCACAAAGCAAGCAAGGAAATAGATGTCGCTTGACATTGCCTAGTTGGGACTTGCGACATACAGTATATAATCTTCATTTTTAAAACATCAATGTTTACTGGTCAGCTTGCTCAAATAGATCTGTGTTTGTGGCCCTTCTCCTTTGCCAATTTTGATTTAATGAAGGACAACTGTTGGTTATAACAGCAAATGAAAGACTTTTCCATTCCCAAGAATAATATTTTGTTTTGTTTTGCTTTTTAATTCTCTATTCCTTTTGCAAACAACTTCAATAATGATTTTAAAGCTGTAAATCCAAGGACAGTTTAACCTGTCTAAGGGGTAAGTGTACCTTTGATCTTTTTTTAAAATTCAGTATGACTCATGAATAATGTAAATCTTTCTTTTATTTGGGATATAAAGAGAATTCTAAGGTGCTCTGACTGTGTTTGTGTTACTGTCATAAAACGATACTGTAGAAACAAACCACAGTGAACATTTTTTTTTATTTTAAAGCTTTGTTTCAAAGGTATTGCTTTTAAGGTTTGTTTCAGAAGTATTGCTTTTTTCTCATTGTCTCATCATGTACAAGTTAGTTTTTATGGCTATCAACATTTGGAGTAACAGTCAACCTTGCCAGTATCACCAGTATGATATATATTTAATGAAAGCACACTTCTCATATTAAAATGACAATTTTAGCCATTGTCTTAAACGTTGTGACTCTTTCTGAAAGCAAAAGTTTCTGTTGAGATCTGTAACGACACTAAGTGGCATGGTCCTGTGCATATGCAGTCTTCTGGGGGCTCAAAACAGGTTTTTTATTTTGAGTAACAATTAACAACATAGTGCTATTTAAGGTATTAATGATTGAAGTTAGTAACACTTTGTACAATCTCCATATAGTCCATTCATTAAGTAATCTTTTAACAGTTGCATCTGGCCTGAACTCATTCATCTGAAGCTTCAACTTATAGAAACAATAGCATTCTGAGTGATCAATCATGCTTTCCTTGGCCTTCATCCTTTATTGTGTTGAAGTTGAGGTTTTAAGTCAAAAGAAAGAAACTTACTCTCCACCAGTTTACTCACAACTCATAGTATCTATGATTTTTAAATTAATATCTGTTAAAAAGAACTCTGTTTCAAAAACAGATGACATTGGCCCTGAATCAAGGCTAGCAGTTTGATGGAGCTGTTGGTTTCAAGCAGGAGCCTAAAGAAATGTCTTCCTATGGTCTGTTGGCCATTGCAGATCTTTGGAAATGTTATGGTCAATTCATTAGAAAGAAACATCTGAGTCATTGCTGACAAATGTGACCTAATATTTATTTGTAGCCTTTACAAAAGCTGGGAATCCAAAAAAAAAAACAGATGACAGTGTGCAATATCATGTGGTAAAAATGAATTCAGATTTATTAAATGAAGAACTCATTAAAAAACAATAATGGACAGATCCACTTTATCAAATGCAGGAAAGAAAGGAGACAAAAAGACTTAAATCTGGTGGCAGCTATTGGTAACTTTGTCCTGTTTGGGGATAATGTGTATTCATGTTAGGCTGAGGAAACTTTATAGATGAGTATATCTTTACTGTTTGGGTTAGAATTTCAAGACTAACATTCTGCTTTCAAAAAATAGCAAACATTCTTTCACTTACTGTATACTTTCTATCCCGGAAGGTCACAAATTTTGTGACCATGAAGATATTTTGAGCTTTTATACCAGCAAACTCATCTCTCATTTTTACATTATATTGAAACGCTCTTTAAGCTTATTGACCTTTGCATGAATAGCCACAAAGTCTGTATGGTAATCACCAGAGTTTTCTTTCGTATTTGTAGATAGTTTCTAGGTTTTGCTGGAATTATAATTTTCTAGTCCTGATTATGTGACAAGATAGGGATTTTCATTAAAAGAAATAAGGTCAGCCATAATGGGACAGGATAGCATGGCAGGCCTTGAGTCCAGACAGAAACTCAGGAAAGCAAAAACCAGGGTCAATCAAGGAATGGCACGAGGTAGACTGGCCACCTCTACAGGCACAGGCACTGAAGTAGTGCCTTATGGAAAAATGGCTTTGAATTTGTTTAATCTAAAATAGATGTGTGATTAAAGTGTCATGATATTATAAACCAGTACTGAGAAGCCAGGTTTAAGCAGGTGTGGAGCTGAGATGGAGTATAACACTGGAGGAGAGAGACTTCTTTCTCTGCTACTGTACCTGAAGAGACCTTACCAGATTAGCAGGAGCATCAGAGCCTCAGATCAGTAATGTGTATTGGTCTTCCATGGACAAGAATTTTACAAAGTGGATGCATAGTCATGTTTTGATGGTGGTGCTTGTTCAGGACTAAGGGTCACCTGGGAGGACAAGGAAGATGGTTCTGAGGAGGTTGGGTTTACTGTGTTTTAATCAAAACTCTCTGGGCAAGGAAAGTGCCTGAAGTGCTAGATGGCTGGGTTGCAACAGGGGCAACTTTTAACAACAGAAAAGGGACTCTTTGACTACTGGAAGTGGCTTTGTGAACCTAAATGCTTCAAAGGACAGAAACTAAGGCATACTTCCTTGGGAATCAGTAGGTGTTGTATCATGCGTTCAAGATATCTTCTACGATGTCTAATTCCTGGTGTTGTACCCATGCATATTCCTTAGAAAAAAGGACTTTTGCAGATGTAATTAAGTTTACTAATCAGTTGCCCTTAATATAAGAAGAGTATCTTGGATTATCTTGATGGGTCCAAAGAAATCATATGCAGAAGAGAAAGGAATTCAAAGTGTGAGAATGATTTGGCATGTTGTTGCTGGCTGGATGATGGAGGAGACTTCAGTCCTATAGCCACAAGGGACTGAATTCTGCCATCAATCTAAATAAGGTTGGAAGCAAATTTTTCTCCAGAGTCTCCAGAAAGGAGCACAGTCTTGCTGACGCCTTAATTACAGCTTTTTGAGACTCTGAACTGAGAATCCAGCCACACTATGCCAGATATCTGACCTTCAGAACTGTGAGATAAGGCATGAATGCTATTATAAGCCTCTAAGTTAGTGGTGATTTGTTACATAGCAATAGAAAACTAATATGGTAGACATCTACTATTTAGATATTTTAGGAGAGTTGGGTTGTTGGGATAGAATGGAGTCTCAGAATTTATTTTGACCATTAAAAGGAATGTGATCTCCTTTTGTACTCAAGCCTCGGAAATCAAGAATATAAGTTATAATTAGAATGTAATCAGGAATAAATCACAAAAATAACATTGAAACAACACAGGCTGAAACAGTGAAAATCTCCATAGTAAGAAAAACAACCATAGGCAAAGTGAGAAGCAAAAATCTTCATAGCCTTTAACCTTTCACAAAAAAATAATTTGTATTTTTGTTCATGATATGAAAAGCTATTTTAAAAAACGCTCCCTGTTTCAACTGCACAAAGCTAAACAAAGGAAAGAAGTGCTGGATCCTGCTGGACCAGAATTAAAATGGGAGCAGCCTTCTGTTTGAGGTTTATTGTGATGATTATAGTAAGAATCACCATGGAGGAAAAATATCAAGTGGAAAGAATTAGAGCTGCTCATTTCCCACTTGGCATATCTCCTTTTGAAAGCCTTTGTCACTTCAATAATAAAATGTTCAATATTTTTTATTTATAAGTAAGGCCACTGCCTTATACTCAGTCTGTAAGTTCCTAAATCAAAACCTTTCTCCCCATACTACAATACTATTCATTCTTTTCCTTTGCAACTGGTTCTCCCTATTTTGCTAGGTTTTATAGTGAAACAAGAAGAAACAAAAAATCATGGGTCATAATTTCCTAAATAAAAGTCATCAATGAGTCGTACCACTGTGCACTCAGTTATACAACCTAGAAATGTGGGTTGTAGGAAGCTTTTCCTTCTTCCTATCCCCTACCCCCATATCCTGTCAATCATCAAATCCTATAGATTCTATCTCCTTAATCTCTCTTCTAGCTATCCACTTCTCTCCAAATGATGCATCATACATCAATTCTTACCTGAATTAATATAATAGCTTCCCAATCTCTGCTTCTCTTTTATCTGCTTTACCTCTTATCCACCATGACCTTGCAATCATAGTTATCTTTTTAAAATATCACATCAGATATTACATTCTTGATTAAACACCTTTCCTAATACCAGTCACTCTGTAGATACTGCTGAAGCTTAGCACACAACTCCCTCCAGCCCAACCCCCCATCCCAGACTTGGCAGCTTCCTTGGGAGCTTTCTTTCTGGCTGAACTGTCTACGCTCAACCCTTTATTTCTCTTGAACTTTTACAACTATGTGCATTTCTTTAAACCCAACATTTCATGCCCAGCCAATATCTCCCTTTGGCATGCTGTTTCCTTTGCCTAGAATGCCCTCTCCATAATTTTTTTCCACCTAGTTATGTCCTACTGATCCTTCAAAACCCTGGGCTATAGTTAATGTTACAAGTATACGAATGTTCTTTCATGAATTACAACAAAATAGCAAGGTGTTAACAATAGGGTGATATGGGGTAAAAAAAATACTAATGTAAACTATGGACTATAGTAAATAGTACTATTTTAATAATCTTTCATCAGTTGTAACAAAAGTAAGTACTATTAAAAAATAGCGTAGTTATAAAACAGATTCTATCAACAATTGTAATAAATGTTCCATATCAAAGCTAGGTATTGGTGGTGGGGTGGTGTATGGGAATCATATATATATATATATATATATTTTTTTTTTTTTTTTACATGGGCAGGCACCGGGAATCGAACCCGGGTCCTCTGGCATGGCAGGCGAGCATTCTTGCTTGCTGAGCCACCGGGAATCCTATATTTTAAGAATGATTGTTCTAGAAACCCATGATTTCTCTAATAAAATTTTTTTTAAAACCTCATATTACACAACACTTTCTATGGAAAACCCACAATCCTAAATCATCCTAATTTATATTCCAATCTATGAGCTTTATTGATACCCTATTATAGAAACTAAAGTTCTGTCTTATAGTAATTGACTTACTATCTTATCTCTTCAACTAGGCTGTGAGACACAAAAGGTAGGAACCATGGTGTTTTCACTATTCCTACAGTTACTGAAGTACTTGGAGCTTGATAGGTGCCAATAAACGTTGAGTTTATTCTCCTTCTACCATGAGACTGCCACAAATGGTGCTCCTTGGCACTCATCTACAGAATCAGGGCCTTTTCACTCTTTTCTCTACTTTCACCTTTTTTCTTTTCCAGTCTCCTGCTACATTGAGAGTGTGGGGTAAGGACATTATCAGCCACTCAAATATTCATATGGAATAATCAATCTGTTCTTTCATTTGCCAATGTCATAAACCTCTAATTGTGGGACTATGTTTTATCACTGGTAAAGGGAAACATTTTAGGATCTGAGATGAGGTGGCTTCCTGCCTCTCTTCCAACTATATCACATACTCAGCAACTTATTTTGTTTGTGCAAAGGAAAACTTTCTTGCCAGTGTGACAGAAGCATCAGGCACCCCACTGGAAGCAGAGATCACTAGAGTTGAGTAAACACATTGCATTTAAAAATCTATTTATTCATTATTAAAAAGCTGGCAAGCTATGTCTTTGATACACATTCAAACTTGATAACGATAATGAAAGCTGAAAAGTAAACCAGCAATATTTTGTTGAAGAAAGACAGAGGAAGAAGATTAAGAGCATAATTAATATTATAAAGCCTCTAGAGGAAATGAAAAAGGTGATATATAGGTTACTGTTTATTCGATGGTAGACACTGAGAGACTTTCTAAGCTTAAAAATAATAGAAGAAATCCTATGAAAAAGGTTGTTCAATTTAACTTCACAGTAATTTAAAACATTTTTATGTCAAAATAAGTCAGAAACAAAATAAAATAAAGAGAAACAACGGATAGGGGAAATATGTGCTATGAATATCCTCAAAATGTCAAGCCCTCTTATAAAGTAATTTTAAAACTATAAATTACTTCTATTATAAACATTGGGAGAGGATAAGGAGAGATAAATCACAGAAGAGAAAATAGTAGCCAATGAATAACTGAAATAAGCATAAAGTTAATTAGTAATAAAGAAATTTGAGTAAAATAAGTTTTTTCTTTCAAAATTAGCAATAATAAAGACAGTATTATACTCTCTACTAGTTAGGGTACAGTGAGGCAAGATTTCTCACTGATTTCTTGTGGCAGTACAAGATATTATATGTTTTTGGAAAGTGATTTGGCAGTCCATGCAACAAGTCTTGTGAGTATCCATATCCCTTGATCACTAATTCCATGTCTAGTTATTCCAGACAAGATATATGTACATAAAGATTCTTCACAGGATTATTTATAACAGTGATGATATGGAAAGAGCCTAAGTGGATCAAACTCTATTCTAGACAATCAGAGGCCCAAATTCTGACATAAACTGGTTCTACAACCAACACTTGTAATTAAGCGTTATTAAGCAAAATGGGTCAACAAGAGGTTCAAACTGGAGAATAATGGTTCTAAAACAAGGATATTGTGGTCCTTCTTTGAACTGCAAAATCGATGTAGTGGGCCACAACCAGAATTAAAATATAAAATTCTGTGGACTAGAATAGAAAATATTAGAGGACACTGCACTGGTTAAAGATAAACACAAAGTTTACAAAATGTTTACCCACATTTATTAGACCCAAACCAACCCCTTTCCCCTTTGAAAACATTTATTGTGGAATGTTCAAGCATACCCCAAAGTAGAGAGAATAGAAATGATAAATGCCCATGTATCCATCATTCAGTGTTCAGCTAAGTTATTCACAAATGACCTATTATTGTTCTTTCTCCACCACAGCAAACTCCCTCTCCCCAACGAGATAATTTTAAAGTAATTCCCAGACATCAGTTCATTCATCTGAAAAAATTTCAGTATGGACTACTAGCAGATGGCTGTTTTTTTTTAAAAAAGTAAAGTTTTATTATTATAACTTAGAATTTCAATAATACCATTCTTTCAAATACCCAGTTAGGACTCAGATTTCCCTAACTGCCTCATAAATGTCCTTTTTTACATGTGGTTTTACATGTGGATCCACATAAAGTCCATACTTTTTAGGAGTCCTGACACTTAAACTAATGGAAGTTAAGGAGTCCTAGAGGGACTTGAAATGATTTTGAAATAATATTCAATGATTGAAACTTTGGAAACAGCATCACAAAATAAAACACAGGCAGCTATTGCAATGGATATTCATGAAGAGAGAAGAGGAAGTGTTTACAACATAAGACTTAGAATTGTGTATATACAGTAAGACCTCAAATAAATATATTCACACACAAACCTATACAAATAGCTGACTGCTCACCAGCCACTGTCTCTTCTGAGGCACCTTCCCCTTCCTTAGAGTAAAATGGTGGCATTTTATAGAGCCACTGTTAGACTGAGAGATTATAATGGAAGACAAAGGTGAAAGGAGGTAGAGAAATGGATAGTGGTGGGTGTAGTGAGGGGCTCACACAGCTTGACACTCAGCTGGATTCAACTCCAACTCTGCACACTAGAAAGATGCCCAGGTGTATCAGCCACTTTTCCCCTGATTTGTTGCAGGTAAACTGTTGACTTCTCAGAAGAAACCCACTGTAGGCAGTGGCCATAAAGGAGCATTTCTTAACCTAGCAATTTTTTCCACCTTTTGAGCACGTTATCTAAAGAAAATGTACAAGTTTTCCAGCTCTTGCCTTTGACTAGCAAGTTGCAGGCAGGTAGCTGATTAATAGCACACATTTGACCTATGGTCACCGATTATGTGAACACAATATATTGCTCAGTAACCCACCACCTATTTTCTTTTATCTATGTGTACAATGTTTATATTTATGGCATTTAAAATATTTATACTTATGACATTTTAAATATTTATAACGTTTATAACTCTTTAACACTTTGAATTGGAAATTTAGGATTGATTTCAATTTTCTCTTTGACATTATATATTCTTTTTTAGTTTACATATTTTCCACAGCGAGTATGCGTTGTTTTTAAGTTTGAAAGAAACAAAATTTTTCTTTTTAAATAGAAGAAACAGAAACCCATTATTATAAAATGCATATCAGCTAGATAAAAAAAAATTGGTATTCTTCTGTATATAAGTATCTGTCTGAAAGTGATAGGCTTTGCAAGATTGTTTTAGAAATCTTGGAGGATAAACTGGGGATAGTTTTGAGAAAATAAGCATCCTTGAGGTTTTTGTCTGGCAGTAAGAATTGACATGGAATCCATTTGTTTTAAACATTAAACTATTGTTTTGCTTTTAAGAACGATTTTAAAATTATCCCTCAAGTTTTTATACATAAAATCATAAAGATTGCATGTTTCCTTATCTTCTTGTATTTTAATTTGAAACTAAAATTTTAAGCATATCTGCCAACCATCTATCTCACATGCATATATCTGTGCATGCGTTACATATATATACACACTGACACATTCCATATTAAAACCACAATTTATAAATATGCATAATAATAAAAATGACATTCTTCAAAACAGTGAATAAAGCTGCTTGACTCCTGTGTAAGAACACAAAAAATGTTGCTGCTGCTAATAGTAGACAAAAAGATTGTGCTTTGCTTGGATAATTTCATCCTGATGTATGAATTCTACATCTGCATTCTCTGCCCAGATGTCTCAGAAATGCAGACTTGCATATCTATCTGCTGTATTCTAGTCATCTCACAGCTCTTTAAATTCAACATGTCCAGAACTGAGTCCTTGATCTTTCCCCTGATCAGTTGTCCCCCTGAATTTTCTCTTATATTTGTTGATGCTTCTGTTTATCAGGATACCCATATTTTAGATCTGAGGGTTGTGCTTCAGTCTTCCTGTTTTCATATCCCATTTCCATGCACTCACCAAGCCCTGTCAGTTTTCTTCTATAAATATTCCCAAATCTGAGCTCCTATCATTTTGCCTCCACCACTGCTCTAATCCAGGGCCTCATCAGCAACTTATTTCTCTCCTTGCCTCCTGTTTTATATCTAATCAATTCATCTTTCACACAGCCTGCAGGGGTATTTCTCACAGGCAGATTTCCATGTTATTCCCTAGTACAAATCCCTTTATCCCTTTCAATGACTCAACATAATTTATAGCATAAATTCCAAGCTTCTTGGGTGGGCCACTGTGGCTCAGCAGGTAAGAATGCTTGCCTGTCATGCCAGAGGACCTGGGTTTGATTCCTGATGCCTGCCCATGTAAAAAAAAAAAAAAAATTCCAAGCTTCTTAATTTGCCTTACATGGCCCTTCAAGTCTTACTATTCCCAGAGTGAGGTTCATGCTATAGCAACCTTGAACTACTAATAGTTTCTCTTTCATATGTTATGCTATTTTTCAACTCCATATCCCTGTCCTTGCTGTATCCTCTGCCTAAATGTCATTCCCCATGTTCTGTAAACACAATTTCCATGAAGTCTTTCCTTTTTTCCCACACTGATTCTTTCTACATTCTCCTCTGTGCTAGGAAAATACCCTGAGCATTTCCAAATTATTTTTATAATTGTCTCTGCTGGTGTGATATTGTTCTAGAAAATGAGCTCTTTGAAGGAAAGAATTGTGTCCTATTCATCTTTTATCAAATCATTTAGTACTGAACTTGGCACATAGTAGGTTTGCAATAGAAATTGAGAAAATAAATTAATAGGTGATATGTGGGAGGATATACTGAACAGTTGCCAAACCTCCCAGGGGTTAAAATAATTGAATATGGCACCTAGTCTTTTCAGTTAATATGGGGGAAATTGTCACGAAAATTTATACTAGAAAGGGGCAAGCATTTCATTAGTAAGTAAGAAGGTGGTTCTTCATTCACAAGGAATAGAATAAAAGTCAGATTAATAGATAGAATGCGTGCATCTCATAAAGACTAGATCAAGTAACTCTAAATAGGAAAATACTCTTTTTAGTGGTAAACAATGTAATTTCAGTTGCTTTGAGAGAATCATCCATAGCCCAGAATGAAAGCCCTCAACTTTGCCTTAGCCACACCTCAATGCCTCATTTCCCACATCCTCAGCGTTCCCCCAAAACTGGCAGAAACTGATATCAAGCTCATACCTTCCACCCCAAGAGGAAGACATTAGTATTCAGGAGAATTCAGGCCAACATTATTTATAAGCAACAAAAAGAGACTGGAGGTTGATGTGTCATTAAGGCAGGGCTCAGGAGCACCAGATGGAAAATAGCTAAAACAAAGATAAACTATTGGCAAGGAAAGTAGGAGAAGGTGCTAAAATTAGGGGTTGAGAGAACATCTACATGACACACCCTCTGAAAACTTAGGGAGAATTCTTGGTGAACATCTACTAAAGACTTGAGTTATGAGGCTCTGTCCCATGTGTGGTACAGCAGCAGATTAGGTATGCTGACATTCCTCATCCCCATTGCTTTGCTTAGCTTTGGTTCAATTTGGTTCAGTTAGGCAATGCGTCCATCTCCAATAGGATCCAGAGTGTACTTAATAGAAGGACGATAGGTGAGTCAGGTTTAGAGTGGGGAGATAGGACTCCAGCTCTATGGTCGCCTGCTGGACACTGACAAACCCTCATTGTAAATTGTTTGTCAGGAAGGAGTTCTGATCAGGATTTTCGGTCTTGACCCATAAGCTTGAAAGGGACATACAAGGGTAGATGAAACTTCAAAGCAAGAACTTGGGGGAGGAAGTGGTGGGAGGGAGGGATGGGTACTGATCATAGAAGAGTAGTATGTTGCATAGACACAGTTGTGTAAGTCCAAATTTTTAATGAGTTTTTCAAGCAGGTTAGATAATTCTCTCAGAGAGAAGCTATGTTTGCGACCTATATTGTGGGGCTGGATTGGGTACCTAAGTAGACACATTAAGTTCCTGCTTGTGCAAATGATCTTGGATAAGTATCCAACTTTTGATACCTGAGGGAGTTGAGGTCATGTAAGAAAATTGCAGCTCCCTTTGATTCTATCTGGATGTTAAATGTTTACAATAGCGTATCTAATATAGTGCCTGGAATTAATAAACATTTATTAAGTTTTACTTGAATGAACTTGATGTACTGATTCTATGTAAACCAGATAAATTTTTACTAAACCAATAGAAAATGGTATCCACTTATTAATACAGTAATCCCAACATATTGAATTTGAGTGATGAACTCAGAAGAAAAACAATTTGTTATGCAGTTTGGAATTGCATAACTGCTCAAAGCTTAAGTACTGGATAATTCAGCTTTACCTGAGGATCTCATACTAATAGTTGAAAATGGAAAACTTTGCAATAGCCTGAAGCAATAATAGGGAATTCTATCCACTTGAATTACAATGTGCCGAGAAGCACACATGACTGTATTTCTGTCTTAGACATGATTATGACCAGAGGCTAAATTCTTGAACTTCATGTACCACATTTGTCCAATAAGTTGAATTAGAGGGTTGCATGGTAATTCAACATGGTTATTAAACCATTTAGAGGCGAAAATACTAATATAACACATTGGATTATAACCTGAATTGTAGAATCTGGAAACTATTCGAACTAGGGATATTCTGCTTTGTAATTTGCAGAATTTGTATCATATTTTAGGAACTAGTATTTAGAAGAATTAAGAGTGTATTTACTGAAACAGTAAGAAGAAAATAAATTCAAGTCCTCAGGGGTGTGGGTTCAGCGCCAAAATGTGGAAACTACAGGCAATCCCTGGGTTTTATGCATAAAGCTTAGACAGTCACGCATGCTGTTGTGTGGGGCCCTGCCCACTTGCTGCTGGGGACCTGGGCCACCTTCGCTGTTTACAGATCTTTTGTTTTCATTTAGTTTCTTTATAGCTGAATGCTGTAAATAAAACTTACATTCATGGAAATCACTTCCCGGAACCCAAACTTCCCCAGTTTTAACAACTGCCATTGAAGCAGCCTATACATTACTGTGGGATACTATCAGCCTCTCCCCTTCTCTTTCTCTCTCTTTTACTTTACTGGAGCTGCTAACATGTAGCTTGTGTCTGGGTTGGGGTAGGAAAGTCTCCCTTCACCATTAGGGCTGGGGATGAAATATAACGGGCAACAAGCAGAACTGGGAAAACATTTTTTTTTTTTTTACATAAAAACAGTACTCTAAATAACAGAGTTTATTTGGTTGCCCTTCAAATTAAAAATTATATATATTAAAAATGCATATACACACAAACACACCATAGAATTACTAGCATCATAGACTCTACCTAATTACCATATATAACATTGTTGGGAAAATACTATAAAAACGCTTTCAATAACTAACAAATTTCCAAAGTATGAATCATTTTTAAGTTAGGGTCTACAAGCATAAGGTAGATATGGTTAGTATTGAATCATAACCTATTAATTTTTTAACTTCTACCATTTTAAGAGGGGAAAATTTTACTTTGTCATTATTCATAGCCATGGAAACTAGAAGTTTATCTCATAATCAGAGTCAAGGCATGTAGTGACAAAAGAGATCTAAGCAAAATGCTTGTTTCATATTTGTTGCAAAAGCAACTGAATCTTTATAGGCCAACTGGAAATTGTCCAATTGCTTTATGAGGGTAACAGAAAACCAGAACAATATTACATACTGGTGTTTAAGGTGAACAAATCAAATCAACCATGTTTGATTGGCATTTCCCTATCTTAAGAGTCTTTTAGAAAATGTTTGCAAAGGGGAAGAATTGACAATAGAGCACAAAACACCGAGCTAAAAAGTTCAGAAATTTAACTCTTGTTCTGTACGTCTAATCTGGGCACGCTTTATCATTTCTCATCAACAATTTCTTCATCTATACAATGCAGTCTTTACAGTAGTTAAATTTCTAAGTTTCCCTAGAGGGCTATGATTTTGTGTGTTTGTCTAATGGTTAATTTAGAGTAGCAATAGTGAATAGATTGCTATATGGGAAATAGATCGCAAACAGGAAATCATTTGTAGACGAGAAAATTTGTGAGTTTTATCCTGGCAATGTATCATGAAAACAGGCAAATAATAAACTATTGTGTTTTTAGTGACTATTTCTGCTGTATGAAATCTTTCCTCAAAACACAAAAGGCTCAGCTTCTTTGGGAACTGTGCCATGGAGGGGAAATGAAAGCATTAGCCTGGCAACTGCTGGTGGTGGCTATTGAACTATTTAGAGACTGGTTTATCTGAAGGCTAGCCAAAATTCTGGTAAGGAATATGGGTTGGAGTGCCCTCAAACATAACATTTCATGTGAGGCTTCTAATACTTGTGTAAATAATTACACAGAAGAATAGCTTCCCTTATATTATGATATTTCTAATTCCTTTTCAAATGGGGAAACCAAAAGGCATTAAAAATCTAAAACTGAGTAAATTATTATTAGTTTTTCTTTTACTAAAGTATGATTGACATGAGGATAGAATTTTGAATGGTGATCTGTTTAAAGCAACTAAACTTATTTATATTGATTATTTTTTGTCAGTTTTACGTCCCCTATCCAGATCTATTATCTGTGAAACAGTGTGCTATCTTTCAATGGCCTCGAAGACCTGGTTACTTGGATGTGCCACCTTCATCATAAAACACCAGTCCAAAACTTACTCATCATCCTTTAAAGCTGCTTTTCATGGCTCATTACATTATTTTTAAATTTTTGTTCTTTTAAAAATCTTTGTATTTTTAATTGTTTTTTATTTTTATTTTTTCATTACATTATTTCCTTTAGTAGCATCTTTGTTAGAAATCTTGAAGTCAACTTTAACTGTACCCTTTCCATTCTCAATATCATTCTATGCAGTGTGTCACCAAGCCTCTCCTTCCAAATAATTTATTCCTTTAAGATGTTGCTCACATTAAGCATTTTCTCTCTTCCTACTGTTCTATGCTTATCCCTACTGGATATCTCCAGGATTACTTAGTCAACTTTCTAGCTGGCCTCCTATTTCTAGACTTTCTTTTCTTGAGACATGGAGCATATTACTTCATCCTAGATTTGATCCCCTATATATCATATCTCTTACCTTCTCAAGAACGAATAACAGTCCCATCCTTACAAGTTATAACTTGGCTGTTTGGCATGACTTTCAATGCCTTCTACAATGGACATTCTCATATATCAATATTGACGTAGGATATTTTCATATATCAATAAATATATATATTTATTTATTCTTCTCTCAGAATTTTCTGGAAACTTGCTCTGGCTAAATGAAAGGAACTTTCACTGGCTAAATTTAAGAAAATGGAAATGTATTGAAGTTATCAAAGAAGGAGTTCCCAGAAATCACATAAGGTTGGAAACAGTTCATGTACCTACCAGCAAGCATGTAGCGAATGGATGATCCATGGGTTATTGTGAAAATCATAATGCATGCCTTGGTTATTAGCAGATTTGCAAGAATTATATCACTTTAGTACTGGTACAATCTAGATATAGATTTAGAGCTGCTCTGGACCAACTCAAACATAGCTAAAAACAAGTCTCAAAAGGAACAGATTCTATGTACCTTAACTTCATTTCAGGTCAGAGCGCAACATTCCTTAAGGGAATAAATCAATATTCAGCACCCAACAAGGCAAAAACAACAGTCCCCAGGATCCAGGAACCTGTGAGGATTAACAGGCTTAGAAAAATGCATGACAATATGAACCATAACCAGAAGAAAATATGAAATAATGCAAAAAGGCTCAGAAATTATAAAGATGATGGAATTAGTAAACAAGAACCATAACTGGCTATTATTAATGTTATAAATATACACAAAATGTACTTGATAAGGAGAGAACATAGAAGACATAAAAATACTTCAGATGAAATTTTAGAGAGCATAAAGAGCACCCTGGAGAGGAGGACCAGGGTACAGGGCTATCTTAGTTTGCAGGTGTGCCAATTTGTAATTATGTACCCCAGAAAAGTCATGTTTTAATCCAGATCCAATCTTGTGGAAGTAGCTGTTTCTATTAATCCTGATTCAATACTCTAGGATAGAATCTTTGATTATATTATCTCCACAGGGATGTGGTGCACCCAATTGTGGGTGTGACCTTTTGATTAAATGGAGATGTACCTCCACCCATTCAAGGTGGGTCTTAATTAGTTTACTAGAGTCCTTTAAAAGGGAACCATTTTGGAGAATTGTCAGAGCACAGCAAAGCAGATGCATATGCTGGGAGAATAGTTGCTTCTGAGCTGACAGAGACAGAGATGTTTGGAGATGGTTAGAGTGCTATGTGTCTTCCCATGAGATGCTAAGCAAGCCAGAATCCAGAGTTCTGTCCTGGAGGAACTAAGCAAAGGCCCACAGATGCTGAGAGGAAACCACAGGAAACACAGATGGAAAGCAATGGAGCCCAGGAGAAAAGAAATGGCAGAAGCCAGCCATGTGCCTTCCCAGCTGACAAAGATGTTCTGGATGGCATCAGCCATTCTTGAGTGAAGGTAGCCTCTTGCTGGTGTCTTAATTTGGTTATTTCTAGGACCTTAGAACTGTAAACTTATAACTTATTAAATCTCTTTTCTTGAAATTAGAAAATTAGTTAATAGATCCTTTTGAAAATCTCCATATCATGGGAAAAACAGATGAGCACAAAAGTCATACCCCAAAGATTACAAATTCTCCTATTTTGAAAGAATAACATTGAATTATATTTCACAAATATTTTGACATGATGCTCTTAACTGTAAACGTTTTTTTTTTAAAACATTAATGTACTGAATTTAATTCCTTAGGCAGCTGGCATGGACACCAGCTCCAAAAGACCCCTGAATTATAAAATTATCACATTTAGAACTCTAATGTGCATTCCCTTCCATTCCACCTTCAGGTTCAGTATGGACAAGAACATGAATACTCTTTTCAAAGTCCTTCTGAATCAAACCTCTCATGCACCTCTGAAACTTAAAGTCATCCTTTAAATAATTTAGGGATATTTGGGTTCTCACTCCTAACTCTAATATTTTAGGTTACAAAATTTCATGTAGGTACAGAGAAGAGAATATTACATACTCTCTGGGGAGTATCACTTGCAAATTCCCCAAGAGGAGCTACAGGGCTTCCTTCTCTGTGTTCCCCCAGATGGTTCCAATCTCTACCATCATACCACTTATGACACAGTATCATATTGTGCATATTGGCTTCTGTCCCCTTCTTAAAATATCTATTTTAGGAGTGCATGTTTCAATGCCTAGAAAAAAAGCAGGAGAATTAAAATTTGTTTTTAAAAGCCATTCTCTTTCTAGTATATTGCATTCTAGCAGTTTTAGCAAACTAATACATCAGGGCTGCTATGACAAATACCACACACAAATTAATTTAAACTACAGAATTTATTGGCTCACGGTTTTGGAAGCTAGGAGTCCAAAATCAAGGTTTCAGCAAAGGCATGTATTCTCCAAAGTCTGTAGAGTTTTGGGAATAACAATCTTCTGTTTTATGGCCTTTTATCTTTCTGGCTTCTCATACTTCTGGCCTTGCTTATAAGGAATTAGCCATTTTAAATGAAACCCAACCCTACATTAACAGCACCTTCAAAGTTCCTATTTACCAATAGTTTCACACTCTAAATAAAGTGGTTTGAAACTTCAACATGTCTTTTGTGGGTTACATGATGTAACCCCCTGCAAGTGCCAGCATAGGTTCTGGTACATCTAGTTCCCCATTCAGACATCACTGTCCTTTAAAGCTGTTCCCAACCACTGAGTACCACGGTGAGTGTACTTAAAATTTTTTAGAAAAGACACTCCAAAGCAAACATCACAATAGCATTTGGAAAATATTTGAAAAGAATGAAAATGAAAGTAAAATATGTCAAAATTTGTGGGGTGTACCTACAGAAATATTTTGAGATTAATTTACAGCAATGGATAGTTGTATTAGAAAAGAAGAAATGTCTCTAATCAATGATCTAAGTCAAAAAGAAGGAAATAATAAAGGCAAGAGCAGAAATCAATGAAATTCTGAAGAGAAAATAAGAGATAAAAGCCTGTTCTTTGTAAAGACCAATAAAATTGATAAAGCCTAGCTGGAGTGATCACGAAGGAAAAAAAGAGAGAAAGACACAAAGTACTCATATCAGAAATGAAAAGTAGATACATCCTAGATTATGAGCAACTTTATGTCAATAGATTTGTCAACTTAGATGAAATTGACAAGTTCCTTAAAGACAAAATTCTATTAGGCTCATTTAAAGAAATAGGTAACCCCGACTCTATGTTAGCCCTTTGTCTAAGTGCCTACAAAAAAAAATGCCCATTGCCATTATTTATTAGGGAAATGTAAATTAAATCCACTATACCACTACATAAGTAGTTCTCAACTGATGGGAGAGGAGGCAATTACTCCCAGGGGAATTTTGGCATTATCTGAAGAAATTTTGAGTTGTCAAAATTGGGGGGTTGCTACTGCATCTCGTGGGTAGAGGACATGGATGTTAGTAAACATCCTACAATGCACAGGCCAGTCAAAAAATTATCTGACCCCAAATGCCAATAGTGCTAAGGATGAGACACCCTATCCTACAAATAAACTAGAATAAGTAAAATTAAAAAGACTTTAATATCAATTGGTGGCAGGGATATGAAACTAAAAAGACTCATACATTGCTGGTAAGAAAGAAACATGGTAAATCCTCTTTGAAAAATAGTTTGGCAGTTTCTTAAAATGTTAATTTATGGCCTTGCTGTGTGATCCTGCAATTCTACTGATAGGTTTTTGGCTAAAAAAGAGGCAACATGTCAGTACAAAGACTTGTGTATGAATGTTCATGGCTGCTTTATTTATATTAGCTACAAATGGTAAAAACTCAATATCTATCAACTAATGAATGAATAAGTAGATTGTGGCATATCCATTCAATGGAATACTACTCAAAGATAAACAGGAATAAACTCATGGTGTATGCAACTAACATGAATAAATCTCATAAGCAATATACTAAGTGAAAAAAGCCAGACACAAAAGATTACATGCTTTAAAATTCCATTTTCATGTAATTTAAGAAAAATTCGTACTATAATACTAGAAAGCTTTTCATTGGGACCAAGGCAGGAGTTGGGGATTGACTGCTAAAGGACACAAAGTAAATTTTGGAGAATGATAAAAAATTATCTTGATTGTGTTGGTGGTTGGATGACTGTATATATTTGCCAAAATTCATGAATTATAGATTTCAAAATCAGGAAGTTTTATTGTATATAAAATATACCTCAAAATAAACTGATTAAAGAGAAAAAAAGAGAAACTGCATGCTAACGGAAGGGGACCTCTTTTATAACTATGGGCTTCAGAACCATTCAGCCTTTGTCAAGTTTGGGAGTTCTCCTGCCAAACTAGAATGCTGCCCCTAGTGCCAGCTCACTATACCTCCTCAGCCTTAATGCATACCACCAAACAGGAAGTGTAAGCCTGCCTCTCTCTCTGCATAAACACAGTTGTAGATTGAAGCAGGTAACACCAATTTCTTAGCCAGAATATAGTTGCAATGGAGTCTGATGGATGTGTCTTTCAGTAATCCAGAGTTCCACAGTGAACAAAGGCATATTAAATGGAAGTTGGAACTTAGAGCAAGTGAGCCATTTCACAGTATACACCACAATTCCTCAACTCATCTTTACGTAATGATTGGCTAGTCTCTTCCATGTTGTCCACATGCAATATGTTTATCCCCTCATCTTTCTTATTTGGGATCTCTCCCTTTCTATCTCACAACCTTTCTTCCTCACTCACAGTCAAGTCATCCTTTCTTCTGATCTGGATCTTTATTATATTTCAAATTCAGCTCCAGGTCCTTCTTTCTGACAGTACTGCCCTCAGACGCAATGAAATACCTCATTACCAAAGAAAATACCATGCAGTAGGTTGGTTTAAAAAATAGAAATTTGCTGGCTGGCTCATCGTTTTGAGGCTAGGAGAAATCTAATCAAGGCCTCATGAAGGCAAGCTCTCTTCCTGAAGACTGATAATCTGAGGCTGGCCGCTGGTGCTCCCTGGTCCTTGGCCCCTCTGTCACAGGGCAATACACATGGCAGCCTCTCTTGGCCTCTCCATTCTCTTCTACGTTCCATTGACTTTTAGCTTCTGGTTGCTCTCTCTGGCTTTTTCTCTCTCTGTGGCCTTCCCTAAGTGCCACACCCTAACTGTAGTAACCTCATCAAAGGATCCAGTTTACAAGAATTCACACCTACAGGAATGGATTAAGTTCAAGAACATGTTTTTCTTGTGTATATAGCTCACCCACCTGGGACTCGGATTTCAGGGGTGCCCATGCTTTGCAGTGCCTTTCCAAAAAACTGAAATATCCCTACAGTGGTACTTAGTAGTGGTGACCAACTTTAATAGGCAGTGCTGTCTGGATGAAGACTCAGACTGTACCAGAAACTACATTGGCCTTTGCAGGAGATTAACTCATATAACACAAAAAGACAAGTTCCAATTTCAATCTGCTTTGTTTGAGTGTGAACTTATTTGTAAATAGGATCCTTGAAGGTGCTGTTAAATTGGGGTGGGGTTTCATTCAATATGTCTAATTCCTTATACGCAAAGCCAGAAGTATGAGAAGCCATAGAGAGAGAGAGAGAGACAGCCATATGACAGAATATTTCTATTCCCAGAACACTACTGACTTTGGAGAATGCATAATATGTATACATGCATATTGTAATAGGTAGAGGCCAGGTGTGTGATGATAATTTGCTTTTTTTTTCACATGGGCAGGCATCAGGAATCGAACCTGGGTCCTCAGGCAAGGCAGGCAAGCATTCTTCCCTGCTGAGCCACCATGGTCCTGTGTGATGATAATTTGATACGTAATTATTCTCTAACTGAAACCTAAGTGTTAACTTTGCTGGTGGAGAACAGGCACAATACTGTAAGTTTCTTTTGCACTTTTCACTATACCTAACTCCCTGATAGATGCTAGTATAACATTGGTAGTTGTTTTTGTTTTTCCTATGATTGAAAGGCCAAAAAATACTCAACATTCTCGACAAGCCAAACTTATTTCACTTAGGGGCTCAGATGTTTAATATTTTCTCTTGAAAAAGAAAAAGGTTAGGTTAGCCTTGTGCCCTGAGATCAGCATTCCTCAAATAAAGAAAAGTAAAATACACATTTTTTTTTCCTTTGGGGCAGTTCCAATCAACACCGCTTGTGAAAATGAGATCTAAGTCTGTTATACTGTCACAGACCAAACCATTTTTTGCATGGGATGAAAAAATAAAACCCAAGTAAATAGATACAGGTTTTGTGAATGTAAAATAAATGCTTTTTCCATTTTTGTAACTAATTTTCCCCATCTATGAGTACTTCTTATGCATTGTTCTGATCCTGACAGAAACAATTTTGATTTCCTCTCTCTGGTATGCAGCATGGTTTTAGAAGCTGGTGTGATGTACTTTAGTATGACATGAAAGTCATCATGAGATTTATAGAATTGACCAGAATCTTATTGCAGCCAGATTTTTTTCCTAACATTGTAAGCCTGATATCAATTTGGATGATGAATGCACTCAATTTAAATTTCCTTTTAGCAAACATACAATGTATGTTTTAAAAAAATGGTTTAAAAAAATCTGTCATTTTGAATGCCTGGTTCCGAATCTATCAAACTTCCGAGTTAGTAAGAAAATTGATCTTAAAATGTTTTGATTTACCTTCTTTTTTATCAGCACATTCACATATAGCTGTTTTTTTTTTTAGTATTTCCATCTACCCAAAATATTTTAACCTTTGTTTCCCTAATTTTTTCCTATACCCCTTACCACTCCCTTTCATTGATCCCTAGTATTTCACTCTACTAGAATACAAATTTATTCTAACATTTTCCCCCTATTGTTTATTTTTTACCCATATTTATTATTCATCTGTCCATACCATAGATAAAACATCAGACACAAGATTTTCACAGTCACACAGTCACATCGTGAAAGCTATATTATTATACAATCATCTTCAAGAAACATGGCTACTGGAACACAGCTCTACAATTTCAGGAACTTCCTCTAGCCACTCTAATACACCTTAAACTAAAAAGTAGATATCTATATAATGCATAAGAATAACCTCCAGAATAACCTCTCGACTCTGTTTGAAATCTCTCAGCCACTGACACTCTTTTATCTAATTTCTCTCTTCCCCCTTTTGGTCAAGAAGATTTTCTCAATCTCTTGATGCTGAGTCCTAGCCCATTCTAGGATTTCTACCCCACATTGCCAGGGAGGGTTACACTCCTGGGAGTCATGTCCCACAAAGAGAGGGGGAGAGCATTGAGTTTGCTTGCTGTATTGGCTGAACGAGAAAGAGGCCACATCTGAGCAACAAAAGAGGTTCTGTGGGGGTGACTCTTAGGCCTAATTTTAAATAGGCTTAGCCTGTCCATTACAGGGTTAAGTTTCATATGAACAAACCCCAAAATTGAGGGCTTGGCCTATTGATTTGGTTGTCCCCACTGCTTGTGAGGATATCAGGAATTCTCTAAATGGGGAAGTTGAATTTTCTCCCTTTACCCCCATTCCCCCAAGGGCACTTTGCAAATGTTTTTTTATTCACTGTTCAAATCACTCTGGGATTTATTGGGGCATCACACTGGACAAACCTACAAAATCTCATGCCCTATTCAAGGTTCCATGTACTTATGGTATTTAATTAATTTGTCCATATATGTTATATTAGGAAATGCACTAGTCAAAATATAAATTTTGTACAAAATAAAAATTTCTTGCTTTATTCTCACACAGAAGTTATTTTAAAATATGAATGACCATCTATTTTCAACACCCTGCAACACTGACATTCCTTTGTTCTTTCTCATGCAAAAACATTTAAAAATTTTTACATGTAGTCACTCTCATTGTACACTGTACACATTCCTAGATTATACCATCTCAGTCTTTATCATCTATCTTTCCTTCTAGTTTCATATATACCCCCAGCCCTCCTCCCTCTATCATTCTCACATCCAGCTTCATTCAGTGTACTTACATTATTGTGCTACAATCAAGTAATAGTGTGCTATCCATTTCTGAATTTTTATAATCAGTCCTGTTGCACAATGTATCCCTTCATCTCCAATTACCCAAACTCTAACTTATTTCTATCTCCTCATGACCTCTGTTCTTAACTGAAATTCTCCAATGTTCATTTATAGTTGAGGTGAAAGTTCTTGTAAACTGTTTTGTGTGATTTTTTAGAATAATATCTTTGAATGTGAATTTTGTAAATGGAATGGGAAGAGTGCATGAGTGAAAACAGTTGGGAAACAATAAAAGAAAAGATTCACACAAGATGGTAAACAAAATAAACAACTAAACAGAATCAAACAAAAACCTTAAAACAATGGAGCAGGCCAAAAGAAGAGACATAGGGACATAGGAAAGGAGAAACAACTTATCACACTTTATTAGATTTAAATATTTTTAAGTATACAATTGAAAATCCTTTCAATACATTAAATATAAAAATTATTTGTATTTTGAATTAAAGTGTAAATTTGGAATGAGGCAAGAAATTGAAAGTCAAAGGATTATAATTGTTTGCTAAAATAAAGTGCTATTGAACATTTATTAAATTACCTAAATTGCTTTTTTTTTTGGAAGTAGTTCTGATTATCTATGCTAACTGGAGAGGGAACACCAATCGTGCAGAGAATGAGTTTATATTTCCTAAACTGTTCTACTTTCAGAGTAGACAATGATGACAATGACCTGTTTAAATTAAGTTAACATTTGTGTAAAATAAACTATCTATTCAGAAGTAAAGTTCAGATATAAACTTTGCTGTGCTAATCTATTAGACTGTGCTAATCTATTAGACTATTAGACTATTTCATAATCAAACATATCACCCAGTTATTCTGAACCTTTTCCACGTATGCTAAATTTAGATGTAGAACTCAATTTTTGGACTTTTTAAAGCATGTATTTATTCAAACACTTGTTATTAAAAACATGAGCAATTAATAAAAGGTTGTTTGTATTTTACTTATGATTTTGAGGAAAGTTCAATTATTTTACTACACTGAACCATTATAAAACCTGTTTTGCTCTAAGTTGGTTTTAGAAAAACACTGAAATTGAATGGAGAGCTTAAAGCATAGTTTTCTAAAAATGTACACTATTCCTATTATGATAGCAAGAGATTTTTTTTATAATTGTGGAACTTTTAAATATTTTCAATTTAAAAAAGAATAAGATTTAGAGGGGCCAACATCTCCAGAACATCAACTATTTCCATCCCCCATCCATATTATTGACAGCCCTTTCCAACAGGAGAAAGTTAGAATGGGCATAACCCAAATGCCCCTAAAGAGTGGGATAAAGATCAAAGATGATGGTGGAGTTAAACAGATAAGGTAGAGTTTAACAAATGAGTATGATTGCTGAATCATTATGTTGATATTTCTTTTACTCTCCAGTATCTTTGAGCAGCTAGAAATAAAAACCTAAAATTGTGGATTTGTAACCCATACCAAACTCTGAAATCTGTTCAACAATGAATTGTTGTGATATGCTTTGAAATTTATTGCTTTTTTGTATATATGTTATTTTTCACAAAAAAGTTGATTCTGATGATAAATGCACAGCTATATGGTGATATTGTGAAAAATACATATTTAATTCCCTTTACCATGAAAGTAGGAAATACAAAATACTAAAAACAAGAAATTGCTAATTGATTATAATTTAATTAAAGATGTTAATAAAAAAGAAAGTACAAAAAACAGAATAAGAAGAATACAAATTATAATAATTTAGTATTCCACTTGAAGGTTAAGAAAGGCATAAATAAAGAACTTTCTCAGGATGAAAATTTTAAACAGCAAAGCATACATTATATATCAGATTTATAGTGCAAGTGTTTCATGGTAATTTAAATTACATATTATTAATATATGTTTCTTTGAAAACATTAGGCCATTATATATACCTGTCTAGAATAGTTAATTATGATCTTATTGTTAAAATTATCATTAAAATTAAATTACAAATGTAAATTTAGTTCCAAAGCTAGAAACAAAAATATAGCAACAAATATCCAGCTATAATTTTAGGATCATCTGCTCTGGAAAAGACTAAACTCTTTGCCACAAGGATATCTCACCCCACTAACTTTTTGAAGTTTGATGAATATTGAGCCAAATATAGTTCATTGTTATTAGCTAAGCAGTGAGAAAAAATAAAGGCAATGAAATGAAAATTCATAGCTGCCACTATAGATGTTTGTTGCTAGTAAGTTATTATAGGTGTTTACTTTATGTAATGCTATTTTTCCTTATAGAGAAGTTGTGATTTTTGGAACAATCATGCATAAAATACAGGATTTCCATATACAACTCTACCATCAACACCTTGTGTTTGTGTGGAATATTTGTTACAATTGATGGTAACACATTTTTATAATTGTACTGTTAGTTAAAGTCCATTAGGGTACACTGTGTAGTGTAGTTCCATAGGCTTAAAATTTTTTTATTCCGTTACCATATATACAATCTAACACTTCCCCTTTTAATCATATTCTGATATATATTTCAGTGCTGTTAATTACATTTGCAGTGCTGTGCTACCAGCACCACCATCCATTACCAAAACATTTCTATCATTCCAAATATGTACCCTGTACATTTTAAGCCTTAACTTCCCAGTCCTTATCCCCACCCTCTCCTTTGGTAATCTATAGTCTAGATTTTGATTCTATGAATTTGTTTATTCTAATTGTTTCACAAAACTGTGAGATCATACAATATTTTTCCTTTTGTGTCTGCTTATTTCACTCAACATGTTGTCTTCAAGGTATGTCACATGTATCAGGACTTAAATCCTTTTTACAGCTGAATAATAATTTCATTGTATATATGTACCACATTTTATTTATCCATTTATTGGTTTTTGGAACCTTGGATTACTTCCAACTTCTGCCAATTGTGAATAATGCCACTATGAACATCAATGTCCAAATATCTGTTCAAGCCCTCATTTTCAATTTTTGGGGTATATACCTAGTAAATGGGATTGCTAGATCATATGATAGTTCTATACTTAGCTTTCTGAGGAACTGCCAGACTGTGCTCCACAGATGCTGCACCATTTTACATTCCTAATAGCAATGAATGAATGTTCCTAATTCTCTGCATTCTCTCCAATACTTGTTCTTATCTTTTTTTTTTTTAATAACAGCCAATCCAGTAGCTGTGTAATGGTATCTCATGGTTTTTATTTGCATTTCCTTTATGGATAAGGATGTTGAGCATCTTTTCATGTGGTTTCTAACCATTTGGGTTTCTTCTTGGGAGCAATGGTTATTCTTTTGCCCTTTTTAAAATTTCGTTGTCTTTGTTACGTTGAAGGGTTTCTTTATATATTTTGAATATTAATCCTTTATTGTTGCTTCCTGTTGAAATGGAGCTCGAAGGATATTAAGGAATGATGAGAAAAAAAGAAAGGAAGAAAGAAAGAAAGACACAGACGGCCTCAGGGGGTCTGAAGCTTGAGTTTACTTCAGACAGACTTCAGACAACTTTATTCTCAACCAGATCCTTGTTATATACCACAGGATGTCAATAGATATGCAGGTATTTCCTGAGGGAGCAAGATTCTTATCTCACAGTGTTCTTCATACTTAACATAACTGTTTTGGGTAAACATTCTCTTCCTCCCAGACTGCTCTACATAACAATCGCCACAGTTTACCGCTGCCATCCCGAGGCCAGCAGCTTGCAACAAATTCTGTAGGTCTTACTTTAAACTCTTGGCTTCTATGCTTTATTGGATATGTGGTTTTCAAAAATTTTCTCCCATTGTATAGGTTTTCATTTACTTTCATGATAAAGTTCTTTGAGGAAGAAAAGTTTTTATTTTGATTAAGTACAGTCATTTATTTTTTCTTTTGTTGCTTGTACTTTGGGTGTGAATTCTAAGAAACCATGAGATTCTTCCCTGTATTTTCTTCTAGGAGTTTTATGGTTCTGACTCTTACTTTTAGGCCTTTGATCTGTTTTGAGTTTATTTTTGTATGTGGTGTGAGGTAGGGATCCATTTTTGCAAATGGACATTCAGTTTTCCCACCACCATTTGTTGAAGAGACTATTCTTTCCCAATTGAGTAGTCTTTGCCACCTTGTCAAAAATCAGTTGGTCATAAATGTGAGGATTGATTTCTGAACTCTCAATTTGATTTCATTGGTCTATATGTCTGTCCTTGAGCCAGCACCATGCTTTTTTAGTTACTGTGACTTTGTAATAAGATTTACAATCAGGAAGTGTGAGTCCTCCAATTTCATTCTTCTTTTTCAGGATGGCTTTGGCTATTTGAATCCCATACTCTTCCATATAAAGTTGATGAATGGCTTTTCTATCTCAGCAAGGAAGGTTGTTGGAATTTTGACTGGTATTTTGTTGAATCTATAAATTACTTTGGGTTGTGTTCTAGTTTGCTAGCTGCTGGAATGTGGTATATACCAGAAACAGAACAGTTTTAAAAAGGGGGGATTTATTAAGTTGCAAGCTTACAGTTTGGACATTGAATATGTCCAAATTAAAGCAAGAATATAGAAGTGTCCAATCTAAGGCATCCAGGGTAGATACCTTGGTTCAAAAACCCAATGACATTTAGGGTTTTTCCCAACTGGAAAGTCACATGATGAACATGATAATGTTTGCTACCTTTCTTTCCAGGCTTCTTGTTTCATGAAGCTTCCACAGGGACATTTTCCTTCTTCATCTCGAAGGGTCTCTGTCTGCATGGGCTCTCATAGTTCTTGTGGCTCTCAAGCTTTCTCCAAAAATGTTTCCTCTTTTAAAGGATTCCAGAAAACTAATCAAGACCCACCTGGAATGAGTGGAGTGACATCTCCATCTAATCAAAGTTTAATACCCACTATTGGGTGTGTCACATCTCCATGGAGATAATCTAATCAAGTTTTCAACCTATAGTCCTGAATAGGGGTTAAAGGAAATGGCTACCTCCACAAGATGGGTCAGGATTAAAACATGGCTTTTCTAGGGCACATCATCTTTTCAAACCAGCACAGATAGAATTGAAATTTTCATAATATTTAGTCTTCAATATATGAACATTTTTTGTCCTTTAATCCTTGGTTAGATTTATTCCTAGGTTTTTTTTATTATTTTCATTGTTATTTTGAATGGATGTTTTTCTTGATTTTTTTCTTCCGATTGTTCATTGCTTGTATATAGAAACACTATTGATTTTTGGGTATTGATCTTTTATGCCATTACTTTACAGAGTTCATTGATTAGCTCAAGGAGCTCTGTTGTGGATTTTTCAGTATGTTCTGTATGCAGGATCATATCAACTGCAGTTAGGGAACATTTTAATTCTTCCTTCCCAATGTAGATGCCTTTTATATCTTTTTCTAGCATAACTGTCCTGTAACAACTTTCAGTACAATATTGAATAATAGGAGTGAGAGTGAGCATCTTTGTCCCATTCCTGGTCTTAGAGGGAAAGTTTTCAGTCATTTCACTATTATATAGGATGGTAGCTGTTGGCTTTTCATATATACCCTTTTTCAGGTTAAGAGAGTTTCCTTCTATTTCTAGTGTTCTGTGCATTTTTATCAAGAAAGGGTCCTATATTTTCCCACGTATTTTTTTGTCAGTTGAGATGATCTTGTGTTTTTGCCCTTTTGTTCTGTTAGTGTGGTATATTACATTAATTGATTTTGTTACCTTGAACCAAGCTTGTGGATAATCACACTTGATTATGGTGTGTAATGATTTTAATATGCTATTGAACTTAGTTTGCTAGTATTTTGGTGAGGGTTTATATATTTATATTCATAGGAGATATAGGTCCGTAGTTTTCTTTTCTTGTATGCTTTAGCATCCTGCTTTGATTTGAGAGTGATACTCACCTTGTAAAATGAGTTAGGGAGTGTTTCCTTCTCTTCAATTTTATGGAAGAGTTTGAGGGACACATAGAACATTAAGAATAGAAGGAAACTTTTTCAATAGAAGGAAGCTTTTCCAAAGCTGAGCTTTCTTGGCCTGCCAAGCAAAAAACAGAGCCCTTCAGCTAACAGCCCTGAGCAAGGGCTGTGCCATTGAATCTCCAGTGCCTCTGCCGCTGTCTGGGGATGGCTGACACAATGGCTGTCTCTGCCTTCCTCAGGACAGGGTTAAAACAATGTTTGCCACCACCTTTGTCTGGTTGGGTTGAAACAATAGCTTCCCTCAGAGCTGGGACCTAGCAAACTGAATTTGCTAATCCAAAACCATGATTAGTGACCTGTCATGCAAATTCCTACTCTTGGGGAATAGGACTTTTATGTCCCTTTCTAGCATAAGCAGCTAACCAGGGACTGCACTCTGCCATGGCTAGCCTCAAGAGTGTGAGATAGGTGCCAGCAGCTGCCTCATGGAGAGGACAGTTTCTAGTTCTTTACCCTAATTTATCAGCCTCTTCTTCCTATTCTTCTCTAGATGTTGTTCAGTGTTCTTCTGGTCTCTGGAATTTCAAACTAGTTGTTTTAGATAGTTCTGTCTGTTTGATAGTTGTTTTGGTGGAAGAACTGAGTCCTCAACCTTCCTACTCCACTATCTCCCCCAGAAGTTGGATCTAATTACAGGTTTTGCATCGAAAAAAGTGGGGATAATTGTGTGAATTAATGGAATTGTAAATATGTTTTGTAGATTTCAAAGTCTGGGCCATGCTTTCAGAGGCTTGAGGGGGATAATGTCATCATTAGCATTTAAGGCAAACATGTGAGCTTCATTACCTGAGGTTTCAAATCACATGGAACTAATTTAGAATGCCTCTCTGTGTATGTGTATGTGTGTTTAAAATGGATTTCCAAACACTTGAATAAATCTATAGTTATGGTAGTGATATAGGAGAGGTGAACATTAGCACACAAAGGTTGCAACAATGAGCTTGCAGTCTACTTTAGCACATATTTCCACCACTTGAAAATTGAACAACCTTAGCAACCTGAGATGACCTGAGATGAGGCACACCAATACCAAGAAGGCAATTTGGCTTGCACATTTAGTTTCAAAATATTTTGATATAGAGATAATAATGAAGCAGCAGTATTTAAAGGAAACACTTTCTCTCTGCTAGCTCTAATTAGGAGAGGTAGGTATATCATCAAGGCAGAATATGGAAAAGTAAAATCCTGGCACCTGGGGAACTTTATCTTGGATCACCTCTTTGTTAATTTTTTCCAAACCTTATTACTTAAACAGGTTGGAATGTCTATATTCTCAAAATATTAAACAAGGAAGGGGAAGAAGAAACACTTCAAGTCAGAAAAAGTCCTTTTTAAAGTTTAAACTCTGGTGGACATCCTATCAACAAGATAAATTAAGCGTTAGTGACTTTGTACTTTGTGGCGATTTTCACAGCTCTGAAAAATGTAACCCCCAGGACTTATCTACTACCTGCAGTCAAGTTGTCATCGAGTACAGATGTCAAGTGTCTTAACTGCAACACTGCAGTTCATTACACATTCTATAACTTTAGTGAATATTTTGGACCATTGGGAGAACACCAGAATACTTTGTGAGTGTTAAGACATTCAAACACAAATTAATAATGTACTTTAGGCTTCCTAAGAAAGGTTTGAAAACACTTTACATTTGTCTGATAATCTCAAGATGAAAATCATGATGAAAAATTGCCGGGATGAGCCCTTTGCCACAGCCTACTCTCCACTGAAAGCCAATGGGAACTAACCAAGTTGTTCTTCGGTTGCAGCAACAAGATGATGTGAGGCCGAGTCCCTTAAGTTTCCTGGCAGGTTTATTTTGGTGGACTCAGTGTATTTTGGACACCATTCTGGGTAGGAAGAAAAGCATCACCAGCTTTTCTTTTACACAAAGAATAATTAGTCTTTAGAATTCTAGTGTTTTCTCTCCTGGATATATTTTCAGATAAAAAAATGTTTGAATGGTTATAAGGATCAATGGAAATCAGTCCGGCAGTCTCAGTTCAGAAGAAAGATTTAGATGACTTCATGTTTATGGATAAATTCACCAATAAATTTAGTTTAAGAGCTTTTTTTTCTGTTTCCCTCCCCACACCCCAACAGGATGAGTCAGATTTGAATGTATTGATCATTAACTTGGCTTAGGGTTCTAATGAGCAAATGGTGGAAGTGGTAAAATTTGTCAAATAATGCATGGTTTTCCATTACAACTATTACTTTAATTAAACATTTCCCAGTCTCAAGAAATAGGGACTTTCATATAAAAGTATAGAGAGTGGGAGTACCATGGCTTTTAAAAATTATCTTATTTTAACATATAAAATGTGAATCATATTTTTATTATATACTTTTTGCACATAAATTTCATTGATACATCACATATACTTTTAAATGTCATATGTCTGGGTATTTGAACATAATTTCAATCATATTGCAAAACCACTTTTTATTCCTTTACCACAGAACATTTTTTTTCTCCTATTTAGCACATGCTTTTTAATGCCTATAAAAAGATTTAAGAGTTCCAAATTAGCCACTTTGACATGCATCATGGTTCTCAAAGTATAAATGTTTCATTACATCAAAAAATCACTTCTTCTAAGATATAGACATGCATACTTTTTATAGCTAGGCTTTTGCCCCAAATCCCAAAGAATTCTTTTAATGATCTTGGCTGAACCATGGGGAACCACTAAGAATGTTTTTTCTTCCAGCAGGCTGATGATGTCTTTCCTTAGAGCAGGCTTATGTAAGGTCTATAACAAACTGGCTGAATTGTTTTCTTGTCTCTTTTTTTCTAGGACCAAACTCCAATATCAGCTTCAAGATTATATCATACAAATGGTGAGGAAAGTCAAAATCCAAGGAAAAAGTCCTTCAAGGAAATGAGAGGGAAAAGAGAATTTCCATTACCAGGGTGTGGTGCCAGTTTGAAAGTATTGTGTATTCCAGAACAGCCATGTTTTAACCCTGATTCACTCTTGTAGAAATAGCTGTTTCTTTTAATCTTGATTCAACACTGCAGGTGGAAACTTTTGATTAGATTATATCCACAGAGATGTGGCTCCACCCATTCCAGGTGGGTCTTAATTAGTTTACTGGGATCCTTTAAAAGAGGAAACATTTTGGGGAGAATTAGAAATGACAGCTGACAGAAACTCAGAGCCAAGGTGACACAGATGCTGATACTTGGAGAACAGAGACACAGATGTCTGGAGATGCTTGGAGCCCAGCAGATGTCACCATGAGATGTGAGGCAGAGGTGTTCCTGACCCATTGGCCTTCCTTGAATTAAGGTATCTTTCCCTGCCTTAGTTTGGACATTTTTATAGGTTTAGAATTGTAAACTTGTACCTTATTGAATTCCCTTTATAAAAGCTGTTCCAATTCAGATGTACTGCAATCTGGCAGCTTGCAGACTAAAGCAGTATGAAGCAATAAGATGAAGTTATCTACCTTAGGCCTCTTAAGATTTTTCCTCATAGCACCCAAGCAAGAAGCTCCTGTGTGCCAATCTGACCTGGACCTTGGGGTGGGGTGGAAAGAGTCAGGAGTATTTACTGCAGAAGGCCTCATTCATTAACATACTAATAGGCACTCCATATCTCTAAGAAGCTATTCCCAACCTAATTTGACTCTAAAACAATTTTTCACAGTGGTGTTGCTTTGTTTTGTTTTGTTTTTGCATGGGCTAGGCACTGGGAATTGAATCCAGGTCTCTGGCATGGCAGGCAAGGGTTCTGCCACTGAGCACAGTGTTACTTTTTTATTGTGAAAAATAATATATTTACAAAGAAGCAATAAATTTCAAAGCATACTGCATCAATTAGTTTTAGAGCAGATTTCAGAGTTTAGCACAGGTTACAGTTCACAATTTTAGGTTTTTTGTTCTAGCTGCTCCAAGACATTAAACACTAATAGAAATATCAATATAATGAAGCAGTCTTACTCATTTGTTAGATTCTATCTTCTCTGTTATAATTCCACCTTCTCCTTTGGTCTTTTCCCCAAACTTTGAGGGTATTTGGCTGTGCCTATTCTACATGTTTCATGTTGGAAAGGGCTGTCAAAAATATGGGATAGGGAATGGAACTATTTGATGTTCTGGAGAGGCTGGCCCCTCCGAGTTTCAGTACTTATCTGGCCTAGGAGCCCATGTAGAGGTTGTAAGTTTCTGGAAAGTAATCATAGTTCATGGAACATAGATAAAGCCCTAGGGTTGGCAGGAATGGTATTGGTCGGGGTTTGGCAAACCATGGTAAATAGCAATATCTAGCTAAAGCATGCATAAGGGTAGACTCCAGAATAGCATCTTGACTCTGTTTGAACTCTCTCAGCCACTGATACCTTATTTTGTTAAAATTAGATTTTTCCCCCTTTTGGTCAGGAAAGGCATTGTTGATCCCATTGTGCTGGGGCCAGGTTCATCACTGGGATGCATATCCCACTTTGCTGGGGAGAAACTGAGCCCTGGGTATCATGTCCCACATAGGGAAGAGGGTAATGATTTTTCTTGCAGAGTTGGGCTTATTTACCCATGGTTTTTCTGTGGTGCTGTTGATGTCTTCCTGTTAATCATAGCCCATGGCATGCAATAGTTGTCCCCCTCTATATCGTCATATTACTAACTCTTCATACAAGGTATAAGATTGTATCTCATTGTAATCTTGATCTGCATTTCCCTTATAGCACATGGAAATAAGTGTCTCTTCATGTGCTTTTTAGCTCTTTGGAAAAATGCCTATTTTTATCTTTAGTCCATTTTATAATCAGGTTGCTTGATCTTTTGTTGTTGAGTTGTATGATTTCTTTATGTATACAGCATATCAAACCTCTATTCGATATATGATTTCCAAATATTTTCTCCCATTGAGTTGACTGCTTCGTCACCTTTTTGTCAAAGCCTTTTGAGGCACAGAAGCATTTGTTTTTGAGGAGTTCCTGTTTATCTATTTTTCCTTTCATTGTTTGTGCTTTGATGTAAAGTTTAGAAAGCTACTTCCTGTTAATAGGTCTTGAAGATGTTTGCCTATATTTTCTTCTAGGAGCTTTATGGTACTGATTCTTATGTTCAGGTGTTTGATCCAATTTGAGTTAATTTCTGAATAGGATGTAAGGTAAAGGTCCACTTCCATTCTTCTGGCTATTGATAACCAGCTCTCCCATAACATTTATTTAAAAGCCTTTTTTGTCACACTTCAGTGGATTTGGGGTCCTGGTTGAAGATCAGTTGACTATAGATTTGGTGGTCTATTTCAGCACTCTCAATTTGATTCCAGTGGTCAATACTTCCATATTTGTGCCAGTACCATGCTGTTTTGACCACTGTGGCTTTATAGTCAGCTTTAACATCAGGAAATGTTAATCCTCCCACTTCATTTTTCTTTTAAAGGATATTTTTTAGCTGTTTGAGGTCTATTTGTCTTCCAAATGAATTTAATAACTGGCTTTTCTAAATCTTCAAAGTAGGTTATTGGAAATTTTGATTGACATTGCATTGAATTTGCAAATCAATCTGGGTAGAATTGACATCTTAATTATGTATAACCTTTCTATTCATGAGCCAGGAGTGTCTTTCCACCTATATAGATCTTCTTTGATTTCTGTTAGCAATGTTTTTTAGTTATCTGTGTACAGGTCCTTTACAACCCTGGTTAAGTTTATTCTTAGACACTTCATTCTTTTAGTTGCTATTTTGAATGGAATTTTTTCCTTGTCTCCTCAGTTAGGTCATTGCTTGTTATAGAAACATTACTGTTTTGCACATTAATCTTATATCTCACCACATTGCTGAATTTGTTTATTAGTGCAAAAAACTTTGTCATAGATTTCTCAGGTTTTTCCAAATATAGTATCATGCCATCTGCAAATAATGAAAAATTTACTTCTTTCCAATCTAGATGCCTTTATTTCTTTTCCTGCCTGATTGCTTTAGCTAGAACTTCTAGTATAATGTTGACTAATAATGGTGAAGAGGGCGTCCTTGTCTTGTTCCAATCTTAGGAAGGCTTTCAATCTCTCACCATTGAGTATGATGCTGATAATGGGTTTTTCATATATGTCCTTTATTATATTAAAGAAGTTTCCTTTGATTCCTACCTTTTGAAGTGTTTTCATGAGAAAATAATGTTGAATTTTGCCAAATGCTTTTTTCAGCATGAATCAAAATGATCACATGATTTTTTCCCTTTTAATTTGTTAATGTGTTATATTACATTGATTGATTTTCTTCTGTTGAACCACCCTTGTCTTCCTGGTATAAATCCAACTTGGTCATGGCATATAATTCTTTTAATAGGTCATTGAATTTGTGAGCATTTTGTGGAGAATTTTTGCATCTATGTTCATTAGGCAGATTGGCATGTAATTTTCCTTTCTTATAGTATTTTTACGTGGTTTTGGTATTAGAGTGATCTTAGCTTCATAAAATTAGTTAAACAGTGTTCCTTTCTCCTCAAATTTTTGGAAGTTTGAGGATTAGTGTTAACTCCTTTTTGAATGTTTGATAAAACTCCCTGTGAAGCCTTCTGCCCCCAGGCTATTCTTTGTAGAAAGATTTTTGATGACTGATTGAATCTCTTTACTGGTTTGTTGAGATCTTCTATTTCTTGTAGAGATTCATTGTTCATATGTTGCTAGGAATTTGTCCTCTTCATCTAAGTTTTCTAGCTTATTTGTTAGTTATTCATAGCATATTCTTATGATGTTTTAAAAAAATTTCTTCAGGGTTGGTGTTAATGATTCCTCTCACATTTCTGATTTTGTTTATTTGCGTCCTCACTATTTTTGTCTTTGTCGGCCTAGCTAGGGTCCAACAATTTTATTGATTGTCTCAAAGAACCAATTGTTGGTTTTATTGATTCCTTCTGTTCTTTTCTTATCCTATTCATTTGTTTCTGCTTTAATCTTTGTTATTTCTCTTCTATTTCTTTGGGGTTAGTTTGCTGTTCTTTTTTTGGTTTCTCTAGGTGAGCAGAGAGGTCCTCAATTTTTGCTCTTTCTTCCACTTTAATATAGGCATTTCAGGCAATAAATTTTCCCTCAGCCCTGCCTTTGCTGCCTCCGATAAGTTTTAATATGTTGTATTCTCATGTTCATTTGTCTCCAGATAGTTAACAATTCCTCTAGCAATTTCCTCTTTGACCCACTGGCTATTTAACCTCCATGTATTTGTGAAAGTTCTGGTTCCTTGGTAGTTATTGATATCCAGCTTAATTCCATTGTGGTCAGAAAAAGTGCTTTAAATAATTTCAATGTTTTCAAATTTATAAAGACCATTTTGTGCCCCAGCATTTGATCTATCATGGAGAATGTTCCATAAATACTAGAGAAGAATGTGTGTCCTGGTGTTCTGGAGTGTAAAGATCTATACATATCTGTTACTTCTAATTACATTGATTAAATTGTTAAGTTCTCTCATTACCTTGTGGGTCCTCTGTCTGGTTGTTCTATCTACAGAGAAGAGTGGTATATTGAAGTCTCCCATTATTATTGTTGAAACATCTATTGCTCCCTTCAGTTTTGTTTAAGAATATATTTCTACTGAGATACCTTCACACATATACAATCTATCCAAACTATACATTCACGATATCATCACATAGTTGTGCACTCATCACCATGATCATTTAGAACATTTGCATTACTCCAGAAAAAGGAATAAAAAAAACCCCTCATACATCCCTTACCCCTCCCTCTCATTGATCCCTAGTATTTCAATATACCTATTTGCATTAGTTAGTGTTCTCTAGGGAAATAGGAAACACTTACAAATATAAAATTTATAAAAGTGTCTCACATAACTGTGGGAACACAGAGTTCAAAATCCACAGGGCAGTCTGTGAAGCCGATGATTCCAATGGAGGGTCTGGATGAACTCCACAGGAGAGGCTCGCCAGCCAAAGCAGGAAGAGAGCTTGTCTCTTCTGAATCCTCCTTAAAAGACTTCCAGTGATTAGATTAAGCATCACTCATTGTAGAAAACATGTCTTGACTGATTACAAATGGAATCAGCAGTGGATGCAGCTGACATGATAATGATTTAATTCTATGAAATGTCCTCATCACAACAGACCGGCCTGCACTTGCCCAACCAGACAAACAGGTCAACTTGGCCAAGTTGACACATGAACCTGAACATGACAGTCCACCCCTTGTCAAATTCACGGCTACACATATCACCTTGAACCATATCTAATTTCTAAATAAAAAACAATAAAACACACATTTTTTTCTTTCACCTAACAATACTCAACAGTCCTGCATATAACTGGAAACACATTAAATCTCTCCAAAATAGGGTGCAAGTCCTTGGGTAATATTCATTCTTAAACTTGATATCTTCAACTTAAATAGTACAACATAACTAAACAGCATAACAATTCTCATTTCTGTAACTGATCATGTGGTTGTAGTTCATATTTATCACTACCTTCTTCCACTACCCATTCCATGTTCCCTTTACCCTCAGAAAGCACTTCAGCTGGCTGTGGTTCTTTGCCTGGTGGAATAGCCCAAATCTTCATTCCTGAAGTTTCAGAGCCAGCGGTAGTCCAGCTGGGATTGGGTTGTTGCAGTTTTCCATTTATTTTAATCACAGGGCATGGTAGTACTAAAAGACGCCCTAGGGGATCTCCTATATTCTAAGAAAACTCTTCTTTACCTCCAATGTGTAGTTGCAGTCCTATTTCCCCCTGATAATCAGGGCCAATCACCCCAGCCAATAATGTAATCCCCTTCTTGGCTTATTGATCCAGGGACATGAGTAGCCCAAAGTGACCAGGTAGCAGTCTTAGGTTCCAGTTCAATGGAATCATTGTTGTTTCTCCTGGTGGAAGCACTTCCCTGTTTGGAACTAAACCTATGGACTAGCAGAGCTAAGAGTCGCAGGGACAGAAAGCCAAATATTCCTAGTGGATCACTAGGGGTAATAGTGAGTGGTACCACTACCATTTCCACCCCTTGGTTCCTGGACCCATGGATCCTGGCTATGGGAGAAACAGCACCATACAGTGGATGCTGATTCAGAGCATATACAGCTTCCTGGAGAACATTACCCCAGCCCTTCAAGGTATTGCCACCTATTTGGCACTGCAACTGAGTTTTCAAAGGGCCATTTCACCGTTCTATCACTTCAGCTGCTTTTGGATGATGGGGAACATTGTAAGACCAGAGAATTCCATGAGTATGTGCCCATTCCCACACTTCATTTACTGTGAAGTGTGTTCCTTGATTATAAGCAATGCTGTGTGGAATACCATGACGATGGATAAGGCATTCTATAAGCCCATGGATGATAGTTTTGGCAGAAGCAAACCCATATCCAGAGTATGTGTCTATTTCCAGTTGGAACAAATTGCTGCCCCTTCCGTGAAAGGAGTGGTCCAATGTAATCAAACTCCCACCATGTAGTTGGCTGGTGACCTCGAGGAATGGTGTCATATCAGGGGCTGAGTGTGGGTCTCTGCTGCTGGCAGATTGGGCATTCAGCAGTGACTGTAGCCAAGTCAGCCTTGGTGAGTGGAAGGCCATGTTGCTGAGCTCATGCATAACCTCCATCCCTACCACCATGACCACTTTTTTCATGAGCCCGTCGGGCAATGACAGGAATTTCTGGGGGAAAGAGGCTGACTGGTATCCATAGAATGGGTCATCTTATCCATTTGATTATTAAAACCTTCCTCTGCTGAAGTCACCCTCCAGTGCACATTCACATGGGACACAAATATGTTCATGTTTTTAGCCCACTCAGAAAGGTCTGTTCACATACTTCTTCCAAAGACCTCTTTGTCATCAATTTTCCAGTTATGATTTTTCCAAGTCCCTGACTATCCAGCCAAACCATTAGCAACTGTCTGTATATAAACACACCTCTGGCCAGTTCTCCTTCCAAGCAAAATGAACAACCAGGTGCACTGCTTGAAGCTCTGACCACTGGGAGGATTTCCCCTCATCACTGTCCTTCAAGGACACCCCAGAAAGGGGTTGTAGTGCTGCAGCTGTCCACTTTCAGGTGGTACCTGCATATCATGCTGAACCATCTGTTAACCAGGCCTGAGTTTTCTCTTCCTCAGTCAATTCACTGTAAGGAACTCCCCAAGAGGCCATAGCTCTGGTCTGGGAAAGAGAAGGTAATGTGGCAGGAGCAGAGACCATGGGCATTTGGCCCACTTCCTCATGTCACTTACTTGTGCTTTTAGGACCTGCTCTGGCCCTCTCTCATATATACCATTTCCATTTTACAGTAGAGTGCTGCTGCACACGCCCAACTTTATGGCTTGGTGGATCAGACAACAGCCAGCTTATGATAGGTGACGCAGGTCTCAGTGACTTGGTGGCCCATGGTTAGGCATTCAGTCTTTTCTAAGGGCCAGTAGGCCAAAAGCTGTTTCTCAAAAGGAGAGTAGTTATCTGCAGCAGATGCTAAGGCATTGCTCCAAAATCCTAAGGGTCTGTTTTGTGATTCTCCTATAGGGGCCTACCAAAAGCTCCAGACAGCGTTTCTATTTGCCACTGACACTTCCAGAACCATTGGTTCTGCTGGATCATACAGCCCAACTGGCAAAGCAGCTTGGCTTGTACAGCAGCATGGACCTGTTGCAGAGCCTCCTCTCATTCAGGTCCCCACTCAAAATTAGCAGCTTTCCTGGTCACTCAATAAATGGGCCAGAGTAGCACACCCAAATGAGGAATATGTTGGTGACAAAATCCAAAGAGACCAACTAGGTGTTGTGTCTCTTTTTTTGGTCATAGGAGGGGCCAAATGCAGCAACTTATCCTTTACCTTAGAAGGTATGTCTTGACATACCCTACACCATTGGACACCTAGAAATTTCACTGAAGTGGAAGGCCCCTGTATTTCTGTTGGATTTATATACCATCCTCTGACATGCAAATTGCCTTACCAGCAAATCTACAGTAGTTTCTACTTCTTGCTCATTAGGTCCAATCAACATGATATCATCAATATAATGGACCAGTGTGATGTCTTGTGGGAGGGAGAAACAATCAAGGTCCCTGTGGACAAGATTATGACATAGGGCTGGAGAGTTGATATACTCCTGAAGTAGGACAGTGAAAGCATATTGCTGACCTTGCCAGCTGAAAGCAAACTGTTTCTGGTGGTCCTTACTGACAGCTATTGAGAAAAAAGCATTTGCCACATCAATAGCTGCACACCAGGTACTGGGGGATGTACTAATCTGCTCAAGCAAAGACACCACATCTGGAACAGCAGCTGCAATTGTAGTTACCACCTGGTTGAGCTGGTTGACAATAATCCATTGTCATCCTCCAAGATCCATCTGTTTTCTGCACAGACAAAATAGGAGAGTTGAATGGGGATGTGGTGGGAATCACCACCTCTGTACCCTTCAAGTCCTTAAGAGTGGCAGTAATCTCTGCAATCCCTCCAGGAATCTGGTATTGCTTCTGATTTACTATTTTGTTAGGTAGGGGGAGTTCTAGTGGCTTCCACTTGGCCTTTCCTACTATAATAACCCTCTCTGCACAAGTTAGAGAGCCAATGTGGGGATTCCGGTAGTTGCTCAGTATGTCTATGCCAATCATACATTCTGGAACTGGATAAATAACTACAGAATGATTCCAGGGGCCCACTGGACCCACTGTGAGACAGACCTGAGGTAAAACTCCATTGATCACCTGGCCTTCATAAGTCTCCACTCTGACTGGTGGACTAGAGTGACATTTTGGGTCCCCTGGAATGAATGTTACTTCTGAACCAGTGTCTAATAATCCCCAAGATATCTGATCATTCCCTTTTCCCCAGTGCACAGTTACCCTGGTAAAAGGCCGTTGGTCTCCTTGGGAAAGGCTTGGAGGAAGATTAACAGTATAAATTTGTGGCAGTGTAACAGGGTCTCCCCTAAAGGGACCTGGCCCTTCCTTCATTCAAGGGCCTCTGGGTCTGTAAACTGTCTCAAGTCTGGAAATTGATTAAGGGGTCATGACTCTGTGTTTTTTAATTCAGGTTAGACTTCTGTTCACTTGACCTAGAACTTTTGTGTTTATATAGCTCGACCAAGAATAAAGTAGACTGTCCATCTATTGTATTTTTTTATTAATTAAAGGAAAAAAAGAAATTAATACAACATTTAGAAATCATTCCACTCTACATATGCAATCAGTAATTCTTAACATCATCACATAGATGCATGATCATCATTTTTAAGTACATTTGCATCGGTTTAGGAAAAGAACTAGCAAAACAACAGAAAAAGATATAGAATGTTAATATAGAGAAGAAAATAAAAATAGTAATAATAGTAAAAAAAAGACACAAACAAACAAACAAACAGACAAACAAACAAAAAAAAACCTATAACTCAGATGCAGCTTCATTCAGTGTTTTAACATGATTACTTTACAATTAGGTATTATTGTGCTGTCCATTTTTGAGTTTTTGTATCTAGTCCTGTTGCACAGTCTGTATCCCTTCAGCTCCAATCACCCATTATCTTACCCTGTTTCTAAGTCCTGTTGGTCTCTGTTATCAATGACATATTCCAAGTTTATTCTCGAATGTTGGTTCACATCAGTGGGACCATACGTATTTGTCCTTTAGTTTTTGGCTAGACTCACTCAGCATAATGTTCTCTAGGTCCATCCATGTTATTACATGCTTCATAAGTTTATTCTGTCTTAAAGCTGCATAATATTCCATCGCATGTATATACCACAGTTTGTTTAGCCACTCATCTGTTGATGGACATTTTGGCTGTTTCCAGCTCTTAGCAATTGTAAATAACACTGCTATAAACATTGGTGTGCAAATGTCCGTTTGTGTCTTTGCCCTTAAGTCCTTTGAGTAGATACCTAGCAATGGTATTGCTGGGTTGTATGGCAATTCTATATTCAGTTTTTTGAGGAACCGCCAAACTGCCTTCCACAGTGGTTGCACCCTTTGACATTCCCACCAACAGTGGATAAGTGTGCCTCTTTCTCCGCATCCTCTCCAGCACTTGTCATTTTCTGTTTTGTTGATAATGGCCATTCTGGTGGGTGTGAGATGATATCTCATTGTGGTTTTGATTTGCATTTCTCTAATGGCCAGGGACATTGAGCATCTCTTCATGTGCCTTTTGGCCATTTGTATTTCCTCTTCTGAGAGGTGTCTGTTCAAGACATTTTCCCATTTTGTAATTGGGTTGGCTGTCTTTTTGTTTTTGAGTTGGACAATCTCTTTATAAATTCTGGATACTAGACCTTTATCTGATATGTCATTTCCAAATATTGTATCCCATTGTGTAGGCTGTCTTTCTACTTTCTTGATGAAGTTCTTTGATGCACAAAAGTGTTTAATTTTGAGGAGCTCCCATTTCTTTCTTTCTTTCTTCAGTGCTCTTGCTTTAGGTTTAAGGTCCATAAAACTGACTCCATTTGTAAGTTTCATAAGATATCTCCCTACATTTTCCTCTAACTGTTTTATGGTCTTAGACCTAATGTTTAGATCTTTGATCCATTTTGAGTTAACTTTTTTGTAGGGTGTGAGATATGGGTCTTCTTTCATTCTTTTGCATATGGATATCCAGTTCTCTAGGCACCATTTATTGAAGAGACTGTTCTGTCCCAGGTGAGTTGGTTTCACTGCCTTATCAAAGATCAAATGTCCATAGATGAGAGGGTCTATATCTGAGCACTCTATTCGATTCCATTGGTCGATATATCTATCTTTATGCCAATACCATGCTGTTTTGACCACTGTGGCTTCATAACATACCTTAAAGTCCGGCAGCATAAGACCTCCAGCTTGGTTTTTTTTCCTCAAGATACTTTTAGCAATTCAGGGCACCCTGCCCTTCCAGATAAATTTGCTTATTGGTTTTTCTATTTCCGAAAAATAAGTTGTTGGGATTTTGATTGGTATTG
Organism: Tamandua tetradactyla; assembly: GCF_023851605.1. Classification (NCBI taxonomy): domain Eukaryota; kingdom Metazoa; phylum Chordata; class Mammalia; order Pilosa; family Myrmecophagidae; genus Tamandua; species Tamandua tetradactyla. The sequence continues at coordinate 47,268,875 of NC_135350.1, forward strand.
CATTGAATCTGTAAATCAATTTAGGTAGGATTGACATCTTAACTATATTTAGTCTTCCAATCCATGAACACGGTATGCCCTTCCATCTATTTAGGTCTTCTGTGATTTCTTTTAACAGTTTTTTGTAGTTTTCTTTGTATAGGTTTTTTGTCTCTTTAGTTAAATTTATTCCTAGGTATTTTATTCTTTTAGTTGCAATTGTAAATGGGATTCGTTTCTTGATTTCCCCCTCAGCTTGTTCATTACTAGTGTATAGAAATGCTACAGATTTTTGAATGTTGATCTTGTAACCTGCTACTTTGCTGTACTCATTTATTAGCTCTAGTAGTTTTGTTGTGGATTTTTCCGGGTTTTCGATGTATAGTATCATATCATCTGCAAACAGTGATAGTTTTACTTCTTCCTTTCCTATTTTGATGCCTTGTATTTCTTTTTCTTGTCTAATTGCTCTGGCTAGAACCTCCAACACAATGTTGAATAATAGTGGTGATAGTGGACATCCTTGTCTTGTTCCTGATCTTAGGGGGAAAGTTTTCAATTTTTCCCCATTGAGCATGATATTAGCTGTGGGTTTTTCATATATTCCCTCTGTCATTTTAAGGAAGTTCCCTTGTATTCCTATCTTTCGAAGTGTTTTCAACAGGAAAGGATGTTGAATCTTGTCAAATGCCTTCTCTGCATCAATTGAGATGATCATGTGATTTTTCTGCTTTGATTTGTTGATATGGTGTATTACATTAATTGATTTTCTTATGTTGAACCATCCTTGCATACCTGGGATGAATCCTACTTGGTCATGATGTATAATTCTTTTAATGTGTTGTTGGATACGATTTACTAGAATTTTATTGAGGATTTTTTGCATCTATATTCATTAGAGAGACTGGTCTGTAGTTTTCTTTTTTTGTAATATCTTTGCCTGGTTTTGGCATGAGGGTGATGTTGGCGTCATAGAATGAATTAGGTAGCTTTCCCTCCACTTCAATTTTTTTGAAGAGTTTGAGGAGAGTTGGTACTAATTCTTTCTGGAATGTTTGATAAAATTCACATGTGAAGCCATCTGGTCCTGGACTTTTCTTTTTAGGAAGCTTTTGAATGACTAATTCAATTTCTTTACTTGTGATTGGTTTGTTGAGGTCATCTATTTCGCTTGAGTCAAAGTTGGTTGTTCATGTCTTTCCAGGAACCCGTCCATTTCATCTGAATTGTTGTATTTATTAGCGTAAAGTTGTTCATAGTATCCTGTTATTACCTCCATTATTTCTGTGAGGTCAGTAGTTATGTCTCCCCTTCCATTTCTGATCTTATTTATTTGCATCCTCTCTCTTCTTCTTTTTGTCAGTCTTGCTAAGGGCCCATCAATCTTATTGATTTTCTCATAGAACCAACTTCTGATCTTATTGATTTTCTCTATTGTTTTCATATTTTCAATTTCATTTATTTGTGCTCTAATCTTTGTTATTTCTTTCCTTTTGCTTGCTTTGGGGTTAGTTTGCTGTTCTTTCTCCAGTTCTTCCAAGTGGACAGTTAATTCCTGCATTTTTGCCTTTTCTTCTTTTCTGATATAGGCATTTAGGGCAATAAATTTCCTTCTTAGCACTGCCTTTGCTGCATCCCATAGGTTTTGATATGTTGTGTTTTCATTTTCATTCGCCTCGAGGTATTTACTAATTTCTCTTGCAATTTCTTCTTTGACCCACTTGTTGTTTAAGAGTGTGTTGTTGAGCCTCCATGTATTTGTGAATTTTCTTGCATTCCGTCTATTATTGATTTCCAACTTCATTCCTTTATGATCCGAGAAAGTGTTGTGTATGATTTCAATCTTTTAAAATTTGTTAAGATTTGCTTTGTGACCCAGCATATGGTCTATCTTTGAGAATGATCCATGAGCACTTGAGAAAAAGGTGTATCCTGCTGTTGTGGGATGTAATTTCCTATAAATGTCTGTTAAGTCTAGCTCATTTATAGTAATATTCAGATTCTCTATTTCTTTATTTATCCTCTGTGTAGATGTTCTGTCCATTGATGAGAGTGGGGAATTGAAGTCTCCAACTATTATGGTATATGTTTCTATTTCCCTTTTCAGTGTTTGCAGTGTATTCCTCACATATTTTTGGGCATTCTGGTTTGGTGCATAAATATTTATGATTGTTATGTCTTCTTGTTTAATTGTTCCTTTTATTAGTAGATAGTGTCCTTCTTTGTCCCTTTTAACTGTTTTACATTTGAAGTATAATTTGTTGGATATTAGTATAGCTACTCCTGCTCTTTTCTGGTTGTTATTTGCATAAAATATCTTTTCCCAACCTTTCACTTTCAATCTATGTTTATCTTTGGGTCTAAGATGTGTTTCCTGTGGACAGCATATAGAAGGATCCTGTTTTTTAATCCATTCTGCCAGTCTATGTCTTTTGATTGGGGAACTCAGTCCATTAAGATTTAGTGTTATTACTGTTTGGATAATATTTTTCTCTACCATTTTGCCTTTTGTATTATATATATCATATCTGACTTTCCTTCTTTCTACACTCTTCTCCATACCTCTCTCTTCTGTCTTTTCGTATCTGACTCTAGTGCTCCCTTTAGTATTTCTTGCAGAGCCGGTCTCTTGGTCACAAATTCTCTCAGTGACTTTTTGTCTGAGAATGTTTTGATTTCTCCCTCATTTTTGAAGGACAATTTTGCTGGATATAGGGGTCTTGGTTGGCAGTTTTTCTCTTTTAGTAATTTAAATATATCATCCCACTGTCTTCTAGCTTCCATTTTTTCTGCTGAGAAAGCTACACATAGTCTTATTGGGTTTCCCTTGTATGTGATGGATTGTTTTTCTCTTGCTGCTTTCAAGATCCTCTCTTTCCCTTTGACCTCTGACATTCTAACTAGTAAGTGTGTTGGAGAACGCCTATTTGCATCTATTCTCTTTGGGGTGTGCTGCACTTCTTGGATCTGTAATTTTAGGTCTTTCATAAGAGTTGGGAAATTTTCAGTGATAATTTCTTCCATTAGTTTTTCTCCTCCTTTTCCCTTCTCTTCTCCTTCTGGGACACCCACAACATGTATTTTTGTGCGCTTCATATTGTCATTCAGTTCCCTGATCCCTTGTTCAAATTTTTCCATTCTTTTCCCTATAGTTTCATTTTTTTGGAATTCAGATGTTCCAATTCACTAATTCTAGCTTCTGTCTCTTTAAATCTATCATTGTATGTATCCATTGTTTTTTTCCAGCTTTTCTACTTTGTCCTTCACTCCCATAAGTTCTGTGATTTGTTTTTTCAGTTTTTCTATTTCTTCTTTTCGTTCAGCCCATGTCTTCTTCATGTTCTCCCTCAATTTATCGATTTGTTTTTTGAAGAGGTTTTCCATTTCTGTTTTGAAGAGGTTTTCCATTTCCATTTCAACATTAGTTGTCTCAGCTCCTGTATCTCATTTGAACTATTGGTTTGTTCCTTTGACTGGGCCATATTTTCAATTTTCTCAGCCTGATCCGTTATCTTCTGCTGGCATCTGGGCATTTAATCAGATTTCCCTGGGTGTAAGACCCCGCAGGTTGAAAGATTTTTCTGTGAAATCTCTGGGCTCTGTTTTTCTTATCCTGCCCAGTAGGTGGTGCTCGTGGCACTCATCTGTCTGCGGGTCCCACCAGTAAAAATGCTGTGGCTCCTTTAACTTTGGAAAACTCTCGCTGTGGGGGGGGTCGCCATCCAAAGCGGCTTGGGGGAATGCCAATCCGAATCTCCCAGCCGGCCCGGGAATCCACGCGCGGGGAGGGTCACCAGCGTCCACGGCTTGGGGGAGCGCCTGTCCAAATTTCCCAGCCAGTCCGGGGCGCTAAGCGATGCGGGTGGCGCCATCCGCCGCGGCTTGGGGGTGTGTCTATCCACCATTCCCAGCTGGACCGGGAAGCCACGTGTTTGGAAGGGTCCCTGGTCGCCGTTCTCTGCGGCTTGGGGATCTCTGATCCAAGTCTCCCAGCAGGTCCAGGGGGCCGCGCGTGGTGAGGGCGCCAGCCGCCATGGCTTGAGGGGACCACCTGTCCAATTCTCCCAGCCAGCCCGGGAAGGAGGGAGGGAGGGACTCCGGCTGCCTGCTGCCCGGGCCCAGGGAAGCCCGTGCCCCTCGGCGATCTCACCGGAGAAGGTTCTCCCAGCCAGTCAGCTGTTCCAGAATGTGGTACACTGTCTTCTTGGTCTCTGTTGTGGCTCCGGGAGCTGTTCTCTATCATTTCTACCTCTCTAGTACCTGTTCTGGAGGAGGAACTAAGACCCGTGCATCTTACTAAGCCGCCATCTTTTCCGGAAGTCTTCTATTGTATTTTTGGGTACCTCATGATTTACTAACCAATGCCACAAATCTCTGCAAGTCATAAAATTTTGACTCCTACTTTTAATTTGCTGTCTATTATAATAGCCACATCTAGTCTGTGTTTGGCGATTAAGTGCTGCCACCACCCGGCTTCTACCAACTCAGGATCCAGTCATCACCATTGTGTTTAAGGATTCCAGCTCAATGATAGCAGTTCCTACAGTAATATCTGACCTACAGAGAAGTGAAACTACAGAGCTCTTCAGGGATGATGGTGCTAGTCTCATAAATTTATTTCTCATTGCTCTGGTAAAAGGTACATCCTCTGGATATTCCTGGGGTGTAACAGCAGGCTTTGCATGATGAATCCACTCTAACATTCCAATCTCTCTAAGCTTCTGGATCCCCTCATCTACAGTATACCAGGGCAGTTCTGGCATTTCAACCTCAGGTAATGTTGGCCACCTGTTGATCCATGTTTCAACCAACCATCCAAACAAAATGTTAATACCTTTTCTAACCCCTTAAGCTATAACATTGAATGCAGAATCTCTGCTTAGTGGGCCCATATCAACAAATTCAGCCTGAGTCAGCCTTATATTCCTCCCACCATTATCCCACTCCCTTAAAATCCATTGCCACACATAATCCCCTGATTTCTGTCTATATAAATTGGAAAACTCACACAGTTCTTTTGGAGTATAACATACCTCCTCATGTGTGATACTTTGTACCTCCCCTTTAGGGGCCTGTTGAGACTTTAGTCTAGTTATAGGTCTGGAATAAATGAGGGGTGGTGGGGGTGGTTCACAAAAAGAATTAGAAATATCTTCCAAGCCATTTGCTTTAGGGCATTCATTTGCAGTTTCTTCTGCTGAAACAAGATTAATCACTCTAGGAATAATCCCTTCAAGTGGAGTTTGGGTGGCCAACTCCTTAAGGCTGGCTGGAGGTGGGACAGCTATCTCCTCAGGGAAGACTATTACAGGGTTATCTAGAGAAGGCTCAGTATAACCTAGGGTTTCAACCTCATCCCTGACAACATTATCAATCCATATGTCACCATCCCATTTTTCAGGGTCCCACTCCTTTCTAATCAATGCTCTCACTTTAATGGCAGGCATCATGCAATATTGAGATTTCAGTTTACATTGTAAAGTTGCTACTCTAACAATAAGATTCTGCATCTGATTTTCAGAGATCTCAAGTCTATGGCTGCAGGAAATAAGATTTTTTCTTCAGGATACTCATAGAAACTTCTACATTTGTCGGGCAGTGCTTAAGCTTCTCATTTGAAGCCTTAAGCCCATTCCTTTCACTCATTAATGCATCCAGTGTATCTAACAACAACCAGCCAACATGTCTATACCTCTTATTTCTACAAAACTCTGTAAAGGTCTCAAAAACATTATCCCCCAGAGCCTGGCTTCGTATAAGAGAAGCATTAGGAAAATCGAATGGTGATATTTTGACTATCTCTTTTGCCAACTCACTCCATAGATTGGTAGTGTCATTTTGATTATGGGAATCAGAGTCCTTTGTGCCTCTGAGTCCAGTCAGAGTAGAAAAATATTCATAAAAACCCATTTTTAAGATTCTGTTTCTTAAGAACCACTTCTGGTACCAAGTTGTAATAGGGTTCTCTAGAGAAACAGAATCAACAGGAAACACTCACAAATATAAAATTTATGAAAGTGTCTCACATAACTGTGGGAACACAGAGTCCAAAATCCACAGAGCAGGTTGTGAAGCCAACGATTCCGATGGAGGGTCTGGATGAACTCCACAGGAGGGGATTGCCGGCCAAAGCAGGAAGCGAGCCTGTCTCTTCTGAATCCTCCTTAAAAGGCTTCCAGTGATTAGATTAAGCATCCCTCATTGCAGAAGACACACCCCTTTGCTGATTACAAGTGGAATTAGCTGTGGATGCAGCTGATGTGATAATGATTTAATTCTATGAAATGTCCTCATTGCAACAGACAGGCCAGCACTTGCCCAACCAGACAAACAGGGACTACCATTTGGCCAAATTGACAAATGAACCTGATCATGACACCATTTTTTCCTTCTTATTTCCCCTATTATTTATTTATTTTTTGTCCTTACCTTCTTATTCATATTTCCATACCTTGGATAAAGGGAGAATCAGACACAAGGTTTTCATAATCACATGGTTACATTGTAACAACTATATAGGTATACAATCATCTTCACAAATCAAGGCTGCTGGAATACAGTTCAACACCTTAGATACTTTCCTCTACTTACTCCATTAAAACAAAAACTGAAAGGGGATATCTATATAATGCATAAGAATAACCTCCAGGATAAACTCTTGATTCAGTTTGAAATCTCTCATCAAGTGACTTTATTTTGTCTCATTTCTCTCTTCCCATCTTTTGGTAAAGAAGCCTTTCTCAGTCCTATGATGCCAGGGCCCAGCTCATCTCCAGGAGTCCTGTCCCATGTTTTCAATGAGATTTATACCCCTGGAAACCATGTCCAATGAAGCAGGGAAGGCAGAGAGTTCACCTGCCAAGTTGGCTTAGAGAGATGGGCCACATCTCAGGAACAAAAAAGGTTGACTCTTAGGTTCAGTCATAAGCAGACCTAGTTTCTACTTTGCAGGAATAAGTTTCATAGGGGCGAACCCCAAGTTCAAGAGCTCAGTCTATTGAATGTATTGTCCCCACTGCTTGTGAGAATATCCAGAATTCCTCAGATGAGAAAGTTTAACATTTCCTCCTTTCTCTCCATTCCCCCCTAGGGAGCTCTGCAGACACCCTTTTATACTCTGTGGTGCATCAGGGGCTCACCCCAACCTATACAAACCAAAACATGTTCTCCTGCACTATTCACTATTCTGTGTAATTATGGTGTTCAGATAAACTGACCATAAAAGTTAAATTAGATAATTTGCCACCTAAAATAAAAATTTTACATAAAATAAACATCTCTTCATTTGGTCTTGTACAGAAGTTGATGTTTGAAAATATGGACCATATCATCCTTTACCCTGTATTCTGATTTATCTTAGTGGTATCCAGATGAGTTTAATTCACATCTCTAGTCAAAGTTTGATCACTTTTTCAACTCTTTTAACAATTGCCATATGGTAAAGCGCTGACTTTCATAACTTCAGAGCTCTAACTCTGAGTCTCAGGTGTCACATAAATACCCAAAGTTACAGGGAATGACCAAGTTAAACACACATAACACAGTATCTCAGAATTTAGAAATAACAGTTACAACTCCTGAATATATGTGACTGCTGGAAGAGCTCACAATATAGGACCCTTTACAATAGGCCCCAGTCTGATAATCCATCCTCTCAATTTCAGTTTTCCAAGCTTGTATATTATGGCTATTTATACGAGTCAAGCATGATAATATTGTCACTTTGTTTCTGACATTTCATTCAACATACTGTCTTTAAGATTCACTCACCTAGTTGAATGTTTTACAACTTCATTCCTTCTCACAGCCATTCAATAGTCTGTTGTATATATACACCACAGTTCCCCTCCCATTCCTCAGTCATAATATTCTTAGGCCATCTTCAACCATTGTGAATCTTGAACACTGCTGCCATAAACACAAGTGTGCAAATGTTCATTTGTGTTCCCATTCCCAATTCCTCCAGGTATATATATAATAATGGGGTTGCAGTTTCATATGATAACCCCACCCCTAGCCTCCTTTGGAGCCACCATGATGCCCTCCTGATAGGTTGCACTTCTCAGCTTCCTTACCAACAGTAGGAAAATCTCCCTCTCCATATTTTTCTCCAGCACTTGTTTCTCTCTATGCATTTTTTTGTGTGTGCTGTATGGCAGGGTCACATTTCATAATCTTTCCATAATAATTGAGTATCCCATTATTGCAACACCATTTGTTGAATTTTTGTTTGTTAGTTTTGCTTGTTCGTTTTGTTTTGGGGTAAGTTCACGGACCAGGAATGGAACCCACATGGCAGGGGAGAATTCTACCACTGAGCTACCCTTGCACACCCCCCTCTCTATTCATTTTTAAACTGTTTTATTAGTACATTATTCAATCTAACCTAAGTAAAAAATCAATGGTTCCTGGTATAATCACATAGCCTTCAACACCACAATAGATATGAACATATCTCCTTTTCTTCTGCAAAGAAACCCATACCCTTCCCCTATATCTCCCGCTTGTTGACATTTAGTTTTGGTATAATGCCTTTCTTTCATTCAGTGGAAGCATATTACAATCTTACTGTTGACTTTAGACCCTGGCTTACATTGATTATATTTTTCCTGTATACCATCCCATTTTCAACTCTTTGCAATGTTGACATTCATTTGTTCTCCCTCATGCAAAAGCATTCTTATATTTGTACATTTAATCACCATCGTTGACTACTCTAGAATTTGCAAAGTTATAAATCAAGTATTTATCTTCTATCTTTCCTTCTTGTGTCTTACATGCCCCTAACCTTCCACATTTTTTTTCATTCAAAAGAAAGATATGTTTTATTCCAAAACCAGACTAACAAATCTTAATTTCCATGATTTCAAAACCAAGTCAATTGTAGTACAGATTATTGTGGCCTTTTCCTGCCTCCCATTTTTCTTCTTTAAGACTCACTGCTGCATTTTGTTGTGATGCTCACAGTATCCAGTAAAAAGAGTTTCTGCAGCTATTTCATGGATGACCATTTTGCAGCGGTGCCTTCTTAGTCTGTCATAGGCATCATATACATCTTTGACTTCTTTGTGACTCGAGAGGCTTTCACCAACAGCACTTGCCCAAGGCCATAATCTTGGAGTGAGGTTAGTTGCATACACATATTCTCCCCAAAGACAAGCTTCTCCACTAATGATGAGTTTTTTCCTGTTCCTCAGTACCAGGAAAATCAAGAGGTTCTACTTGATAATATAGTCTCCAATTTTGTCCGTAATTAACCCAATCTAAGTACCAAGGAGCCACAGGGATTTCAGGGAAGCCAACTTGGGTGACATGCTGTATGTAATTCCCCAGGATAATTCTCATTTTTCCATACTTCAATTACTGTGACTGGCTGGAGCTTCCCACCATCATCATAAACCTCTTGCCAGACTATGGAGCTCTTGTTTGTAGTTGAAATAATTTCTAAAAGCTTCTGAAAGCTTGTAAGAAATATCATAGTTTTGTAAAATCTGTGCCAAAGACTTTTTGCATCATGAAATTTCGGATTTCTGGATTTGATGCCCAACATCCAAATTCTACTTCTTCGCCTCCCAAATGAATGAACTGGTCTGGAAACAGCATATTAATTTTTTCAAAAAATTTAGACAGAAAGTCATAAGTTGTATCTGGAACAGGGTTTATATGTCCAAAAGTCCAAGATTTCTTTTTGCTTATTATAACATCGAGTAAGGAGATCTTTTTGACCTTTTCCCCAAGATTGCATATGTCCAGGGGTATCAAACTCTGGTAGGACTCGAATCCCTCCTAATAAAGCATATTGAGTCACCATGTGGATATCATTTGGTGTATAAACATGAGAACAAAGATAGCTTCCTTTATTGCTTAAATCTGGAAAAGTGATGCTCTGAAAAGGGAAGGACCCATCATCATCTGTGTTCCAGTAGAGAACATTAAGCTTATCAAAAGCCATGGCATCCAGAGTTTTAAGAGTGTCTGGCTGTATCAATGAAAATTCCTCTATGAGGAAACTTTGGAGAATCAATAACAGTGGCTTCATTGATGTTAAAAGTTCCACATGATAAATTAACTGGCTAAAAGTCTCCAAACCTTGTAATACTCCCCAAACTCTACTGGCCTTGAGCACAGCCATTGATCCATTCACAACTAAATGATAGGACTTATATGAAGAGATACTGGGGAAAATATCACACTCTGAATCAGGGACAACTGTGTCAAGAAGTTGCTTTAACTCTGTTCCAGTATGAATGTTAGCAAGGCCATGATGCCATTTGTAGAAACCAAAAATATAGTCATAAAATTGATTAAATGCTTCCTCCAAGCAGCCGTGGACCTGGGCCCTGTAGCTGATCAAGAAGTTCTCGGGCGTGAGCTGCAGCGGGTGTGGGGACAGCTTCACCGAGAGTGGATGCAGCCACAGCACAGGCCCTGAGGCATGTGGTGAGAGCGCCACCAGCAGCAGGGGCAGCCACGGCCCGGCGGGTGGTGTGGTGGTGGGCACTGCTCCATGGCCTCCCCGCTGATCTGTGACAGGTCCACCCAAGCTGTCCCTGCCTGAGCTTTCAACTCCTCCGGGCCTGAGGAGGAGGATGCCCTAACCTTCCTCCTTCAACTGTACTCACACTCATCTTTGTTCAATGTACTTATAGCATTGTGCTAAAATCAAGTAGTATTGTGCTATTCATTTCTGCATCTTTATAATCAGTCTTATTGCATATTCTGTATTCCTTCAGCACCAAAAACCCAGTATCTGTCCTCTTTATATTTCTTGATAACTTGTGCTCTTAATTTTAACTCTCAAAATTCATTTATTAATGTTAGCTCATATTAGTGAGCCATACAACATTTGCCCTTTGTTTCTGGATAATCTCACTCAACCTAATGTCCTCAAGGTTCATCCACATTGCTACCTGCTTTATGACTTCATTCTGTCTTGCAGCTGCATAGTATTTCATCTTATGTACATACCACAGTTTGTTTAATCACTTGTCCATTGATAAACATTTGGGCTGTTTCCATCTGTTGGCAATAATAAATAATGCTTCTATAAACATCTGTCTGCAAATGTCCATTTGTTTCCTTGCCTTCAGTTCCTCTGTATATATACCTAGTAATGAGATTGCTGGATCATATGGTTATTCTATATTTAGCTTCCTGAGGAACTACCAAAGTGATTTACAGAGCTGTTGCACCATTTTACGTTTCCACCAACAGTTGATAAATGTGCCTCTTTTTCCACATCCTCTCCAGCACTTGTTTACTGTTATTGTTTTTTCATAATGGCCATTCTTGTGGGTGTGAGATGATATCTCATTGTGGTTTTGATGTGCATTTCCCTAATAGCCAGTAAACTTGAGCATCATTTCATATGCCTTTTAGTCATTTGTATTTCCTCTTCTGAAAAGTGTTTATGTCTTTTGCCCATTTTTCAATTGGGTTGTTTTTCTTTTTGTTGTTGAGTTGTAGGATCTCTTTTTACATTCTAGATACTAAACCTTTATCTGATATGTGGCTTCCAAATATTGTCTTCCATTGCATAGGCTACCTTTTTACTTTTCTGACAAAATTCTTTGATGCACAAAAGTGTTTGCTTTTGAGACGCTTCCATTTGCCTTTTTATTTTTTTCATTGCTTGTGTTTTGAGTGTAAGGTCTAGGAAACCTCTTCCTATCACAAGATTTATACTTCCCTACATTTTCTTCTAAAAGTTTTGTGGTCTTAGCTCTCATGTTTAGGTCTTTGAATCATTTTGAGTTAATTTTTGTATAGGGTGTAAGATATGGATCTTCTTTCATTCTTTTGCATACAGATATCTGGTTCTCCAAATGCCATTTATTAAAGAGGCTACTCGGTCCCAGTTGGGTTGCCTTGACTGCCTTATCAAAGATAAATTGTGTATAGATGGAGGGTCTATTTCTGAACACTCAATTCAAATTCCGTTGGTCAGTACATCTATCTTTCTGCCATGCTGTTTTGACCTCTGTAGCTTTGTAATATGCTTTAAAGTCAGATAGTGTGAGATCTCCCAATTCATTTTTCTTAATTAAGATATTTTCAGCTAATTGGAGAACTTGCCCTTCCAAATAAATTTGGTTATTTGATTTTCTAGTTCTACGAAGTAAGTTGTCATGATTTTACTTGGTATTATATTGAATTTATAAATCAATTTGGGTAGAATTGACATCTTGACTGTACCTTATATTTAGTCTTCCAGTCCACGAACACCATATGCTCTTCCATTTGTTTAGGTCTTCCATGATTTCTTTTAGCAATTTCTTGTAGATTCCCATTTATGCATATTGTGTGTCCTTAAATTTATTCCTTTTTATTTGACTCTTTTGGTTGTATTATAAATGGAATGTTTTTCTTGATTTTCTCCTCAGATTGCTCATTCCTAAGTGTATATGAACACTACTGATTTTGGGGTTTTAATCTTGTACACTGCTACTTTGATGTACCAATATATTAATTCTAGTAGCTTTTGCTGTCTATTTTTCAGGGTTTTTGACGTGTAGCGTCATGTCATCTGCAACAGTGATTACTTTTTCTTTTCTAATTTGGATTCCTTTTTTTAAATTTTTCTTGCCTAATCACTCTGGCTAAAACTTCCAGTACAATGTTGAATAACAATGATGACAGTGGACATCCTTGTCTTGTTCCTGATCTTAGAGTGAAAGCTTTCAGTCTTTCTCCATTCAATATGATGTTAGCAGTGGGTTTTTCAAATATTCCCTTTACCATGTTGAGGAAGTTCCCTTCTATTCCTATCATCTGAAGTGTTTTCAACAAGAAATGACATTGAATTTTGTCAAATGTCTTTTCTGCATCAGTCGAGATAATCATGTGTTTTTCTGCTTTGACTTATTGATATGGTGTATTACATTAATTGATTTTTTTTCTGTTGCACCTGCCTTGCATCTCTGGGATGAATCACACTTGGTCATGCTGTATAATTCTTTTAATGTGCTGCTGGATTCAATTTGCAAATATTGTGTTGAGGGTTTTTACTATCCATATTCATTAAAAAGATTGGTCTGTGAGTTTATTTTCTTGTAGGATCTTTGTCTGGCTTTGGTATTAGGGTGATATTGGCTTTATAGAATGAGTCAGGTAGCTCTCCTCCTCTTCAATTTTTTTGAAGAGTTTGAGCAGGATCAGTACTAATTCTTTTTTGAATGCTTGGTGGAATTCACACATCAAGACAAATGGTCCAGGACTTTTCTTTTTGGGAAGCTTCTTGATGACTGATTCAATTTCTTGATTTGTGATTAGTGTGTTGGGGTCTTCTATTTCTTCTCGAGTCAATATTAAATTATTCATGCCTTTCTAGGAAATTGTCCATTTCATCTACATTGTCTAGTCTATTAGCATGTAATTGCTTATAGTATCCTCTTGTTACCTTCTTTATTTCTGCAGGAACAGTGTTTGTGTTCCCTCTTCTATTTCTGATTTTGTTTATTTGCATCTTCTCTCTCTCTCTTTTTCTGTCAGCCCAGCAAAGCATCCATGGATTTTATTGATTTTCTCAAAGAACCAACTTCTGCTTTTTTCCATTTTCTCTATTGTTTTCATACTCTCAATTGCATTTATTTCTGCTCTGATCTTTACTATTTCTTTCCTTTTGTTTGCTTTGGGGTTAGTTTGTTGTTCTTTCTCTAGTTTTCCTGGGTGAATAATTAATTCATTAATTTTTGCTCTTTCTTCTTTTTAATGTAGGCATTTAGGGCAATAAATTTCCCTCTCAACACCAACTTTACTGCATCCCACACATTTTGATACATTGTATTTTCATTTTCATTTGCTTCAAGATATTTACTTATTTCTCTTGTAATTTCTTCCTTGACCCATTGGTTGTTTAAGAGTGTTGTTCATCTTCCATATAGTTGTGAATTTTCTGACCCTTTGCCCATTATTGATTTCCAACATCATTTGATTTCATGATCCAAGGAAGTATTTTGTATGATTTCAATCTTTTTAAATTTATTGAGACTTGCTTTGTGACCCAGCATATGGTCTATCCTTGAGAATCATCCATGAGCACTTGAGAAAAATATGTATCCTGCTGTTGTGGGGTGTAATGTTCTGTAAATATCTACTAAGTCTAGTTAATTTAACATATTATTTAAAATCTCTGTTTCCTTATTGATCCGCCTTGGATACATTGATGAGAGTGGAAAATTGAAATCTCCAACTATTATTGCATAGGTGTCTACTTCTCCCTTCAGTGTTGACTGTTTTTGCCTCAAGCATTTTAGAGCACTCTGGCTTGGTGCTAAATATTTATGATCGTTATGCCTTCTTGTTAAATCATTCCTTTTATTAATACATATTATCCTTCACTGTCTCTTTTAATTGTTTTACATTTGAAGTCTCATTTGTTGGATGTTAATATTAGCTACCTCTGCTCTTTTCTGGTTGTTGTTTGCATGAAATGCATTTGCCATCTTTCACTTTCAATCAGTTTTTGTCCTTGTGTCCTTGTATAGACAGCATATAGATGAGTCCTGTTTTTAAAATCTATTCTGCCTATGCCTATGTCTTTTAAATGGGAAATTTAACCATTAACATTTAATGCTATTACTATAAAGGCACTACTTCATTCTACCATTTTGTCTTTTGGATTTTATGTCATATTTTTTTTTCTCTTTTTACCTTTACTGATAATCTTCATTTCTATGCATTTCTCCAGACCTCTTTCTCCTGTCTTTTCCTATCTGCCTGTAGTGCTCCCTTTAGTATTTCTTGTAAAGCCAATCTCTTAGTCACAAACTCTCTCAGTGACTGTTATTTGAAAATATTTTAAAATATTTAAAATATTTAATCTGCCTCTCATTTTAAAGGGCAGTATTTTAGAATTTTGTCTGTCTGTGAAAACTGTGATCTCTTGACTGTTTTTTTTTTAACATGGGCAGGCAGCACTAGGAATTAAACCTGAGTTCTGGCAGGGCAGTCGAGAACTCTGCCTCTGAGCCACTGTGGCCTGCCCTCTTGCTCACTTTTAAAATATACTTTGGCTGGGTACAGAAGTCTTTGCTGGAAGTCTTTCTCTTTTAAGATCTTAAATATATGATATAATGGCTTTCTCCCCTCCATGGTGCCTGTAGAGTAGTCTGAAGTCAATCTTATGTGGTTTCCCTTGTATGTAGTAGATCGTTTTTCTCTTTCCATTTTCAGGATTTTCTGCTTCTCTTCAATATTTGACAGGGTGAATTAGTATATGTCTTGGAGTAGGCCAATTTCAATTTATTCAATTGGGGTTCATTGAGCTTCTTTGATTTCCATATATATGTTTTTTATAAAGATTGGGGAGTTTTCCTCATTATATCCTCAACTAATAATCCTAGTCATCAAAATTAATAAAAAATGAAATCAATAAATCAATAAATAATCCTGGTCACTTACTCCTCTCTTCTCCTTCTGGGATACTGATAATCTTATACCTGCACACTTGGTGTTGTCCATCATTTCCCTGAGGTCCAATTCAAAATTTTCCATCTTTTTTTTGCCATTTTTTTTTGTGTGTGTGCATTTGAAATCAATTACCTTATTTTCTAGTTAACTTATTTTTCTTCTGATTCAAATCTGTTGTTGTGTGA
Source organism: Tamandua tetradactyla (assembly GCF_023851605.1). NCBI lineage: Eukaryota > Metazoa > Chordata > Mammalia > Pilosa > Myrmecophagidae > Tamandua > Tamandua tetradactyla. Next base: position 47,284,450 of record NC_135350.1, read on the forward strand.
ATCTAGCATGTTGTTTATGTGGTCTACAGTATTTTTCATCCCTGTGATATCTCACTCTACTTATTCTTTCCAATCTTCTTTATGCTCTTCTAGTGTCTTCTTGATCTTCTTTATGTCATTAGGAAACCCAATGAATTCATTTAGTGGCGCTCTATGAACATCTTTGATTAGTTGTTCCAAAGTCTATGTCTTCTCCAGTGTTTTAATTTGGTCATTAGGCCGGTTTCTATTTGCCTACATGTTCAAATACTTTGTGATTTTCTGTTGAATTCAAGCCATTTAATTATCTTGATAGGTTACTTTGGAAGTTGATTTCCTTCACTTATCTAAGATTTTGCATTTGGGGCATGGGTGTGGGGCAGGGTGAGGGGCATGGGGGACATGGGGATCAGGGTGAGTGTTTGTTGCACCAGGGTCAAGGTGCAGGGGGATGGGCAATGGGTACACAAGTGCATGGGTGATGGGTATGGGGCACTGAGGTCAGGGGTCTAGACACAAAAGTGGGGGGGGGAAGGTATGGGTACATACATGCATAGGGTCTGTGGAGCAGGATGCAGGGGTCAGGGGCGGGATACATGTCCATGTGTTTCAGGCGGGCATTGAGCAGGGCATGGGTGTACTTTTGTGTGGGGTGCTGTGCATTATCTGGACAGGTCTGTGCCTGCTTGGGGGGTGGGGCATTGGTGTGCACTTCCACTAAACATGGAGGGTGCTGGAGGTGCTTGGAGTCCCAGGGGTGGGGCTTGAATGTGTGGAGTGCTGGTGGGTGAGGCAGTGGTCTAGGTGGGGGACAGGGAAAGGGTGCTTGGGGTGCAGATGGAGTGGGGTTTGAGTGCATTGGGGGCAGGTCATAGACCATGTGGTTGGCAGCATGCATGTGCATATGGGTGTGGTGCATTCAAGGAATGTGTCTTGGCTAACTTGCATGTCCTTGCCTCCCTGTCCATGTAGCTCTGAGGGCTCCATGCCTAGTTTGGAAAGGAGCATATTGGCCCTTTGCATTAGCCAATGGTCTCCAGTTCTCTGCATCTCAATTCCTCAGCTTTTTCATCCAGGGCCTCCCTATGTAGTGTAGAAGAAACTCTCGGGTCATTTGCACTGAGGAATTGTTGTTCCACTTGTTTTTCTGTCACTTCCCTAACTGTTCCTTGGAGCAGGGATGAAGTATTCTATTCTGCCACCCTCCTTGAATGTGAACCATTTCTTAAGAAGCATTGTTTAGATCCAGTGATCCTCAGAGCAAAAATGTTCACCTTTCCAATACAGTTATTATGAGGATAAAACCAGATAACACACAGCATAATGCCTGTCAGAGAGTAGTAAATATAATATTCCCCAACAAACTACACTTGGAAATTCAACTTAATTTAAATCCACAGACACCAGCTAATTTCACCTCATGTTTGTTGATCAAAATAGGGTCTAAAGCTTGCAAGTACAGTGTAAGAATTATTTAAAGTAACAATAAAATAACAATGATGAAGTCTATCAACAAATAAAATGATAGATTTTCTAAGTTTATATGTCTTGGGAGTTCAAAGAGATTTTCTCTCTGCTATTAATCACGTATAAATTCAGTATAACTATTTTTCTATGAATCCTTTTATAAATGTTGAAAACAGCAAGTTTTGAAGATAAGTGATTATGTTATTGAGTATTATAGCTAATTAAAACTATCTAATGAATTTCATTGAATTAGCTGATGGCTATCTACTGTTTAAATTTGCCACTGTTGAATATTGAACTGTTTTTCAGAAGACCATTGGGTGGATCCACTCTCCTGGCCAGAGATCTCTTGACATCAGACCTTAGTTCCCATGGTTCTGCCTCTGAAGACATTTTACCTTCATTTTGTCCCTTTTCTAGTAGTTTTAGTCCAGTCTGGCAGTGGTTTCATTTATATAGATCCCACAACACTCTTGTTGATTTTTTTATGAAATATACTCAGATCATGCCCATCAAACAAAAGGAGTTTCCACAAATTCTTCCTAGATAACTTAATTTCCAATCCTGACTTTTCCTGTAATGGCTGACTGCTTCCATGTCTGGTGAAATCCTCATGTGGGACATTATTTTCTCTTGCCTCCCTTTCTGGAAGCCTAGAGTTTTTCAGACTACCAATTTCTGGTTTCTTTATACCCAAGAGTTCAGTTCTCAGCTTATCTCTTTCCTGTGCATTTCAATATATGCCGCAAACAGAAACCAGACTGCACTTTCCACATTTAATTCAGAAATCTCTTATGCTAAATATCCAAGTTAATGGCTTATAAAACCTACCTTCCAGCCAAAGCCACTAGTCGATTTCTCCAGATTATCTGCTATTTTAAAACAAGGATCACCTTCCTTCCAGTTTGCAAAAATACATGCCTTATTTCTGTCGAAAGCCTCATCAGGGATATCTTTAGTGTCCATATTTCTAACAACAGTCTCTTCAAAGCATTCTGGGCCTTCTCCATCAAACTCTTCACAACTCTTCCAGAATCTTCCCCTTGTCCATTTAAAAAGCCATTCCAACATGTTTGGTATTTGCAAACTGCAGCAGCACCCCACTCCTGGTACCCAAATCTGTCCTAGTTTCCTGGCTGCCAGAATGCAATATTCCAAAAATGGAACAGTAAAAAGGTGAATTTAATAGTTGCAAATTTACAGTTCTAAGGCTGTGAAAATGTCCAAATTAAAGTAAGTCTATAGAAATGTCCAAATTAATGCACCAACAAGAGGTTGCCTTCACTCAAGAAAGGCCAATGAAGTTCAGGGTTTTTCTCTCAACTGGAAAGGCACATTGTGAACATGGTGATATCTGCTAGCTTTCTCTCCAGGCTTCTTGTTTTATGAAGCTCTCCCAGGGGCATTTTCCTTCTTCATCTCCAAAGGTCTCTGGCTGCATGGGCTCTCATGGTTCTTGTGGATCTGTCATGGCTCTCTCACTTTTTCCAAATGCTTCCACTTTTAAAGGATTCCAGTAAACTGGAACACCCACTTGGAATGGGTGGAGTCACATCTTCCTCTAATCAAAGGTTAATATCCACAATTGTGTTAGTTACATTTCCATGGAGATAATCTAATCAAGTTTCCACCCAGCAACATTGCATAGGAATTAAAGGACATGGCTTCTCTGGGGTACAGCACAGATTCAAACTGACACAGTAGGAAAGGCCAAGTAGAAGCACTAGAACTGCCCCTACCCAGCAAAATAGTAAATCAGGAGCAATACCAGGTTCCTGGAGGAATTTTAGAGATAAGTGCCACTCTTAAGGACTTGAAGGATGCAGGGGTGGTGATTCCCACCAACTCTACATGCAACTCTACTATTTGATGCCTGCACAGAAAACTGACAGGTCTTGGAGGATGACAGTAGATTATTGTATTCTTCAGCAGCTGGTGACTTCAATTGTAGCTGCTTTTACAGATGTGGTATCACTGTTTGAGCAAATCAACACATCTCTGATACCTGGTATGCAGCTATTGATCTGGAAAATCCCTCCCTCCCACAAGACATCACACTAGTCCATTATATTGATGATACTATATTTGATTGGACCTAGTGAGCAAAAAGTAGCAACTATTCTAGACTTATTGGTAAAGCATTTGCATGTCAGGACATGGGAAAAACCCAGCAAAAAGACAGGTGTCCTTCGCCTCACTGAAATTTCTAGGTATCCCTTCAAAGGTGTTGCATCTGGCCCTTCCTATGACCAAAAAGAAGGCACAATGCCTGGTTGGCCCCTTTGGATTTTGGAGACAACTCATTTCTCATTTTGATGTGCTACTTCGGCCATTTACTGAGTGGCCAGAAAAGCTGCTAATTTTGAGTGGGGGCCAGAGCAAGAGGAGGCTCTCCAACAGGTTCAGCCATTGTGTAAGTGGATTCTGCCACTTCTGCCATGCGATCCAGCAGATCCAATAGTGCTGGAAGTGTCGGTGGCAAGTAGAAATGCTGTCTGGAGCCCTAGGCAGACCTCTATAAGAGAACAGCTTTTGGCCTGCTGCTGGGCCTTAGTAGAGACTGAACATCTAACCATGGGCCACAAATTTACCATGAAATCTGGGTTGTCTATAATGAGTTGGGTGCTGTCTGACTTACCACGCCTTAGAGTTTGGCATGCACAGCAGTACATAAAGTGGAAATGGTGTATAAGAGACAGGACTCAAGCAGGTCCGGAAGGCACAAATAAGTTACATGAGGAAATAGCCTAAATGCCCTTGGCCCTCACTCCTTCCACATTTCTTTCCCAGCTCAGAGCCATGGTCTCTTGGGGGATTTCCTTACAGTCAATTGACTGAGGAAGAGAAAACTCAGGTCTGAGATGTCCCTGAAGGACAGTGGTGAGAGGAAATCCTCCCAGTGGGCAGAACTTTGATCAGTGCACCTGGTTGTTCAATTTACTTGGAAGGAGAACTGGCCAGAGGTGTGTTTGTATACTAACTTATGAGCTGTTGCTAATGGTTTGGCTGGAAGGTCAGGGACATGAAAAGGTCATAACTGGAAATTGGTGATAAAGAGGCCTGGGAAAGAGGTGTGTGGATAGACCTTTCTGAGTAGGTTAAAAGCATGAAGATATTTGTGTCTGTGTGAATACTTACCAGAGGGTGACTTCAGCAGAGGAAGGTTTCAATAATCAAGTGGATAAGATGATCTGTTCTGTGGATACAAGTCATCCTCTTTCCCCACCACTCATGCCATTGCCCAATGGACTCATGAACAAAGTGGGCATGGTGGTAGGGATGGAGGTTATGCATGGGCTCAGCAACATGGACTTCCACTCACCAAGGCCGACCTGGCTATGGCCACTGCTGAGTGTCCATTCTGCCAGCAGCTGAGACCCACACTCAGTTCCCAATATGGTCCAATTCCCTGAGGTGATCAGCTTGTTACCTGGTAGCAGGTTGGTTAACTAGACCACTTCTATCATGGAAGGGACAATGATATGTTTAACTGGAATAGACACATACTCTGGACATGGGTTTTCCTTCTCTGCATGTAATACTTCTGCCAAAACTATCATCCATGGACTTATAGATGCTTTATCTACTGTCATGGTATTCCACACAGCATTGTTTCTGATCAAGGAACCAACTTCACAGCATATGAAGTGTGGAAGTTGTCACATGCTCATAGAATTCTCTGGTCTTACTATGTTCCCCATCATTCAGAGGTAGCTGGGCTGATATAGAATGGTGGAATTGCCTTTTGAAGACCCAATTACAATGCCAAAGAGTTGGCAATGCCTTGCAGGGCTGGCACAATATTCTCCTGGAGGCTGTGTATGCTCTGAACTGGTATCCACTCTATAGTGCTGTTTCTGCTATAGCCAGGATTCTCAGGTCCAGCAATCAAGGGCTGGAAATGGGAGTGGTACCAGTCACTATCACTCCTAGTGATCTGCTAGAAAAATTTTTGCTTCCTGTACCTGAAACCATAAGCTTTTCTGATCTGCAGGTCCTAGTTCCAAAAGTATGAGTGTTCCTACCAGGACATACAACAATGATTTCACTGAAGTGGAAGTGAAGGCTGCCTCCTGGCCACTTTGGGCTTCTCATGCTTCTGAAACAACAGGAAAGAAAGGGGATTACTGTACTGGCTGGGGTGATTGATCTTGACTATCTAGGGGAAATTGGGCAGCAACTACATAATGGAGGCAAAGAAGAGTTTTCCTGCAATACAAGAGATCCCTTAGGGTGTCTGTCATTACTACAAAAGTCAATGGAAAACTGCAACAACCCAATCCAGACAGTATTACCAATGGCCCAGAAACTTCAGGAATGAAGAATTGGGTCACCCCACCAGGCAAAGAATCATGGCCAGCTGAGGTGCTTGCTAAGGGTAAAGGGAACATGGGATGGGTAGTGGAAGGAGGTAGTGATGGATAAGAACTACAGCCATATGACCAATTATAGAAATGAGGACTGTGGTGGTATGAGTATTTCATCCTTGTTTTGTTATGGGTATGCTTGTATTTGTGTATAAAGCAAATATCTTGTTTTCTTCTTATCATATGACATAAGGTGTATTGTTCATATTGTAGTATTTAACTCACCTTATTCTGGAGAGTTTAGAGTGTTTTCAGTTGTATGCAGAACAGTTGAGTATTGTTAGGAAAAACATATGTCTGTTATTGTGTCTATTTAGAAATTAAGCATGTTTTAGAGTGATGTGTATAATTGCCAAGTTGACAAGGTTTGGACAGTGATGGTTAGGAGCTAGTGTCAACCTACTAGATCTGGTAATGGTGCCCAGTTGTCTCGTCAGGCAAGCACTGGCCTAACCATTACCACAAGGATATATTATGGCTGGTTGATAAACCAGAAGGCTGGTTTACTGAATCATCAGTCAGTTGATTACAACTGTGATTAATTACATCTACTATCAACTGAGGGCATACCTTCCACAAATGAGACAATCTAATCAGTTGGACTTGATCCGATTGGTTGAAGAGTTTTAAGGGAGAAGAGAGAATTTCTCACTTCTTCAGCCAGTGAGATTTTCCCATGGAATTCATTGGGACCTTACCTGAGAGTTGCCAGCTTCACAGCCTGTCCTACAGATTTTAAATTCTTTATTCCACTGTTGCGTGAGGCACTTCTATAAATCTTGTATTTACAGATATCTCCTGTTGATTCTGTTTCTCTAGAGAACCCTGACTAATGCAGGGAAGAATTCAGTTGGTAATTCTTTTTTTTTTTTTTAATTTTTTTTATTAATCAAAAAAAGAAAAGAAATTAACACAACATTTAGAAATCATTCCATTCTACAAATGCACTCAGTAATTCTTAGTATCATCACATAGATGTATGATCATCATTTCTTAGTACATTTGCATCGATTTAGGAAAAGAACTAGCAAAACAGCAGAAAAAGATATAGAATGTTAATATAGAGAAGAGAATTAAAATAATAATACTAATAAAATATATATATATATATATATATATATATATATATATATAAAGGAAAGAGAAAAAAACAAAAACAAAAGATACAAACACACAAACAAACAAACAAAAAACCATATTTCAGGTGCAGCTTCATTCAGTGTTCCAACCTAGTTACATTACACTTAGGTATTATTGTGCTGTCCATTTTTGAGTTTTTGTATCTAGTCCTGTTGCACAGTCTGTATCCCTTCAGCTCCAATTACCCATTATCTTACCCTGTTTCTAACTCCTGCTGGTCTCTGTTACCAATGATATATTCCAAGCTGATTCTCGAATGTCGGTTCACATCAGTGGGACCTTACAGTATTTGTCCTTTAGTTTTGGGCTAGACTCACTCAGCATAATGTTCTCTAGGTCCATCCATGTTATTACATGCTTCATAAGTTTAGTCTGTCTTAAAGCTGCATAATATTCCATCGTAGGTATACGCCACAGTTTGTTTAGCCACTCGTCTGTTGATGGACATTTTGGCTGTTTCCATCTCTTTGCAATTGTAGATAATGCTGCTATAAACACTGGTGTGCAAATGTCCGTCTGTGTCTTTGCCCTTAGTTCCTTTGAGTAGATACCTAGCAGTGGTATTGCTGGGTCATAATCCATTCTGCCAGTCTATGTCTTTTGATTGGGAAATTCAGTCCATTAACTTTTAGTATTATTACTGTTTGGATAATATTTTCCTCTACCATTTTGCCTTTTGTATTATATATATCATATCTGATTTTCCTTCTTTCTACACTTTACTCCATACCCTCTCTTCTGTCTTTTCATATCTGACTCTAGTGCTCCCTTTAGTATTTCTTGCAGAGCTGGTCTCTTGGTCACAAATTCTCTCAGTGACTTTTTGTCTGAAAATGTTTTAATTTCTCCTTCATTTTTGAAGGACAATTTTGCTGGATATAGGAGTCTTGGTTGGCAGTTTTTCTCTTTTAGTAATTTAAATATATCATCCCACTGTCTTCTAGCTTCCATGGTTTCTGCTGAGAAATCTACACATAGTCTTATTGGGTTTCCCTTGTATGTGACAGATTGTTTTTCTCTTGCTGCTTTCAAGATCCTCTCTTTCTCTTTGACCTCTGACATTCTAACTAGTAAGTGTCTTGGAGAACGCCTATTTGGGTCTATTCTCTTTGGGGTGCGCTGCACTTCTTGGATCTGTAATTTTAGGTCTTTCATAAGAGTTGGGAAATTTTCAGTGATAATTTCTTCCATTAGTTTTTCTCCTCCTTTTCCCTTCTCTTCTCCTTCTGGGACACCCACAACACGTATATTTGTGCGCTTCATATTGTCATTCAGTTCCCTGATTCCCTGCTCAAGTTTTTCCATTCTTTTCCCTATAGTTTCTGTTTCTTTTTGGAATTCAGATGTTCCATCCTCCAGTTCACTAATTATAGCTTCTGTCTCTTTAGATTTACCATTGTAGGTATCCATTGTTTTTTCCATTTTTTCTTCTTTGTCCTTCACTCCCATAAGTTCTGTGATTTGTTTTTTCAGATTTTCTATTTCTTCTTTTTGTTCAGCCCATGTCTTCTTCATGTCCTCCCTCAATTTATTGATTTGGTTTTTGAAGAGTTTTTCCATTTCTGTTCATATATTCAGCATTAGTTGTCTCAGCTCCTGTATCTCATTTGAACTATTGGTTTGTTCCTTTGACTGGGCCATATCTTCAATTTTCCGAGCGTCATCCATTATTTTCTGCTGGTGTCTGGGCATTTGATCAGATTTCCCTGGGTGTGGGACCCAGCTGGTTGAAAGGTTTTTCTGTGAAATCTCTGGGCTCTGTTTTTCTTTTCCTGCCCAGTAGGTGGCGCTCGTGGCGCTCGTCTGTCTGCACGGCAGTCGGCCCGGGAAACCGCGCGTGGAGGCGGGGGTCGCTGGCCGCCGCGGCTTGGGAGAGTGCCGGTCCTAATTGCCCAGCTGGCCCGAAACGCCAAGCGTCACGGGAGGGCCCCGCTATCCAACGTTCCCAGTCAGACCGGGGAGCCACGTGCGTGGAGGGGACCCCAGTCGCCAGCCGCCCCGGCCGGGAAAACGCGTGCCCCTCGGGTATCTCACCGCAGCAGATTCTCCCTGCCCATTCAGCTGTTCCAGAATGGGGTACGCTGTCTTTTTGGTCTCTGTCGTGACTCCGGGAGCTGTTTCGTATTGTTTCTGTTTCTTTAGTTGCTTTTCTGGAGGAGGAACTAAGACCTGCGCGTCTTACTAAGCCGCCATCTTCTCCGGAAGCTCAGTTGGTAATTCTTAAGAAGAAAAATGAAAGCCAATCTAAAGTTCAAAAAAATGATTTAATTTAGAGTTCTCTTTGGAAATTTTAGACTTCCTAAGCTTTTAGTCACATTCAAGCTAAACTAGGTGTTCATACCCAAAAGAAATGCGAGAGTGGGCAAATTGCTTGCAGTAATTCAGCCAAGAGGATAAATTGATTATATCTGTAGTCCAGAAACCTGGTATTCTAAACAGTGGAATGGGATGAAAAATAAGCACAATGATGGTCTTTCCATTTGTTTTAAAGTTTCAATTAGACAAAACAGGATGTCACATTCCTGTGCCAATACTTAAGGGTTAGGATGCATCATAGATTTGACAAATGGAAGACAGATAGCTTTCTGAAAAAAAATAAATTAACTACCTTGCATGATAGGAGAGCAAATGACTTCTGTTCTTTTTTTTTTTTTCTAACTACCAGAAGGATCCTCGAGTATCTGGTAATACCTATTATATCATTATGCTGATTCTTGGGTGATTGACTCAAGGGAGAAGATGATGTTTCTGGCAGACCCTGATAGCTGCTAAAAATTTAACCCTTTGATAAAGTAATGTATTTGAAAAATATTGCTCAATATTCTATGTATGTTCACATGAGTGTGCATGTATGCATGCTTTATTCTGATGCTATAAGAACAGATTCTATAGCTAAAATTGTTTTATACTTTGCTGGATATATTTTCTTTGCCCCTCCCACCCACTCTCCACTGATTTCTATGCCTCAATGGGCTCCCTTGTCCTCTGATTTGTACTTAGTTGTTTACCATAGTGATGATTTATGCTGTATGCTTCACAAGCTGTACATTTTCCAGTTTCAGGACTAAAATTCTAAGACTTACTAATTTTTTTCTCAGAGAAGTATAGTTCCTGTTATAGATGACCTATGACAATTTGTATTCGCTAGACTTTATAAATTCTTTTTATCTCACTCATTCTTATTCACCATTCATTGGTGTACAATCCTTCCTATTACAATGATTAAAAGTGCCTTAATATATTAAGTATCTACTATGGGTTACTTTTCATCCCAGGTACTTAAGTGAAATTATTTATTAATCTTCTTAATAACAACCAAGTGAAGTAGGTATTATTATCTACTTTTATAATATATGAGATCAGGAGTCATAGAGGTCAAGAAACTTGCCCAAGATGATAGAACCAGAATCAGAAATCAAATTAGAAATGAAGTTTGATTGATTCCAAAGTCAAGGCTTTTTAAACCTAGAACATACAACCAGAAATTGTCTCTCCTATCTTAATATTATCCCTATAATATTCATTACATAGTTATAGGAAATGAAATATATATATATATGTAAGAGAATAAGAGAAAAAAAAACATAAAAGTTGATTTAGAATGCCATAGTATGGAATGGTATTAATGATTTCTCAGTTCCTCCGATAGCTCCTAACCTAAAAACTCTTTCTCTGTTTCTATCTCTCTGTCCTATGAGAGATGTATTAGATGTATCCCTATCTATCCCCAACACACACACACACACACACATTTTTCCACTTTCATTTTGTTTCTTTTCTATTCAAACATTTGGTTCCATTCATGCTATCTCTCCTTCACCACCTCCAAGCCACCTTTCAATCACTATTAAATGGTTTTCCCTTGACCAGATATCATCTCCACTTGACTGAAATTATTAAAAAGATCCCCATTGTTCTCCATGTTTCCAGATAGAATGGACATCTTTTAATACTCACTTGGAACCAACAGGTGGCCACTTCCTACTTTTCTCTTTTCTATTTCATGGCATGACTATCTTCTGCTTTTCTTCCTACCTCATTGTACTTTCCTTAGTTTAGTTTTCTGGTTCTTTCTGTCTTTCCAACAACTAAAATTTCGTGTTCTCGCATTATTTCTCTTCTCTTCCCTAGTTAGTCACATTGCTTCCCAGAAATTTCAGCACTAACTGACATTTGCATATCCAGACCTCTCAACTCTAGATACATTTCATAGGTAACTCAAAACTTTTGCAAAACTAATAACAAACTTTGTTACTATGTGCCAGTCTCTGGTCTAGGTGCTTCACATATATTAACTCACATAATCCTTAAAATGGCTTTCCATGGTAAGTATTATTATCACCCTTTAATAGCGAAGGGTACTAAGTTATAGAGTGTGAATAATTTGCCCAAGATCATGAAGCAAACCAGGGTAGAAGTAGTTTTTAACCCATGTTGGCTCCAGAGTCCTTGTTCTTTAACTACCACCCATTGTGTGGCTCTTTACCTAAATTCATCTTTTTTGCTGCTCTTCACATGAGAAGTTAGGAAGCACTTCTCTCCTTTTAGGAACGAGCCTAAATTTCTTCCTCTTCAGGGAATGTGTCCTTGATCATGTTGTCTAGAGTAGCTCCTGCCTGCATCTCAGTCTTAGCCTTCTGCTCATTCCCTTGAAATTATTTACTAAAACTTGTAGATTATTCAATTTACTCATCATTTTTGTCAGATACCATGACAGTTTTGCATAGTACCCATTCGAATACCTTTCTCATGTGCCTTCAGGTACTGCAGAGGTGGGAAGTAAAAATCTATTTTTATAAGGCTACTTTGCCTGGGTTTTTCTGTGTGATTTGTTTTTCACCAGTCAGAAGGACTCACATGAGAAACTGATTTGATACTATGAACGTGGGGAGAGACACAGACATAAGGAGTGATTTTGTTCAAACAGATGATGGCAGAAAAGGCAAGTTCTAGAGCTGTCAAGTGTGTCTGAAGATTCCTGCTATGCCGTTCCTTTTCGTTGCAGATGCAATCTATTTCTGGAGTGTAAGCAATGGTGGAGGCTTACTGATAATATAGTTTCTTGATTACTATAAAGGCTGTAGTTCTTTCGTGAGCTCCATTTTGCAGGGTGGCTTCAGAAGTTGTTATGAAAGCTTAATCTTAATCTAGATTCTGTTTCTTCAGTACTCCCAGTGGTTTTATGAACTGTTCATGTCCTTATTTAATCCATTTGTGCTTGAAATTTTATCTACCAAATGTAAGGTAAGAGAAGTTGCTTTTTTGTGAATTCCCACTGTCAGCAGAGCCTCACTCAAAGTAAATGCTAATATGGAATTTCATGATGCAGAGTTTTAGAAAAATTTACTCTCTCCTGCAATAACTAAACCATTCTGAAATATTTCCTAAAGAATTCATGGCTAGCCCACCTTGTTCTTTCTCTATGTTTCTTATCTTCCCTTCTAGCTTTTCTTTTCTAGAATATGATTTATCCAGGAGTTTAGCATTGATACACAGGTACCAATTTATTACTGCTCCTAATACTTGCCAAGCTTTTTCATGCTTCTGATCATATTTGGAATACCCTGCTCTTCTGTTGCTTATTAAGCAGATTCCTATTCATTTTCCAAGGAAGAACTGAATTACTTTCTTACAACAGCCTTTCCTGTCCCTTTCCCTAATGATTAATGAATCACACTTTAATTTGTGTCTTGTAAAACTTTGTAGCTATTTTATCATACCATTTCTAGAATAATAGATTACATTTCATTATTGAGTCATTGTGTTATAATTAATAGGTGAAATAAAGCATATGGGTGAAGGAACATTAAACTGCTAAAATGTTTGTGAAAATGTGCTATAAACTCACAAAGGTAAGTTATTATCTTAATTATTATGCTCAGAAGCAGAGAGGAATTACTGCTCAATTTCACTTATTTCTCTTCCCAGGTAGGCAGACTTGCAATGTATTCCATTTCTCTTCTTTTTGTGAACTTATTTGGTTTACACATATCCTGACTTTTTATTAAGCCCTGGAAAGAAGAGCCAGAAGCCCTGGGAAACCACACGTTAATTTGTGTGGCTGACTTAAAGAGTAGAAGTCTCTCTCAGAAAACAGAGGAATAATTCAATTTGGAACTAGTTTTTCTTGTATACAAATATTAAAAATACCGTCCTCATGCAAATAAACGTAAATGAAACCTTTTCACTTCTTTTCTTTTTTCTTTTAGATGGAGTACACATTCTTTGAAAATCATGTTGTGAAGTATATATCCAAAAACAACTATTACTCTGGCTAAGATTTGGGGGAATTTTAAAAAATTATTTGATATAGTAGGTGACTCATATTCAAACAATATAAATTTTTATTATTTCCTAAATTTTCAGTTTTCTTCTTTAGATACTTTAACAAGCACTTGTAAGAAAGCAAGTATTATTTTCTATTTTGAATATTTTTTGAAGTATCTAGCATTTGAAGTATTTAATACCACTTCTCTCCACTGATTTTTATTTCATCCTTATTAATAAATTTAAATTTACATAAAAATGAAGTAAAAAATTAACAAGGTAATATTTACAATTTTAAACATAAGCCAGATGTGGAAGTATGCTTCTCCAGATTAAATATTTACTGAATTGGCAAGAAAAGACTTTGTTCCTCAATCATCCAAATAAGTTTTGTTTGAATGGATTCTAATTTATTCCTTCACCCTTTTCACCATCTTCCTGTTGCTTTTTTTTTTTTTACCTAATAGTGGTTTTTCTTTACCACTATCTTCCATGGTTTTGCACAGCTGCTTTCCAGATGAGATATATCTCATTTTCATCTCCAGGCAAGTTTAAACTATGGGCTAATCCTATATGGCTTTCTCAGAAACAATGACTAAAATCTCTTTGGGGCAGTTTTCATTGCTAAATTTTTCTTTCTTTCTTTTTTGAGCAAGCATTCAAGAAAACTTGAATACAGAAAAACACCAAACAGTTATCTGGCTCTGCATTCTTCAAAGCATATATATTCACTAAAAATTAGTGGTGACAGGGCATAGATTTATAAAGAACATGAAGATATGCATTTGAAAAACAAAGAAAACTGAGTTTTCTAGCAAATTAAGAAAATTTCTTAATTTGTTTTGATATACTGAAGGGCTGGCTTATTAACCAACTTCTACAGAATATTTCCTCCAAGTTTCTTTAAAATGACTTAAATCAATATGAGTTGAAGAACCAGAGCAATAATTCTTGTTTAAACTGACCCATTTCATGTATTCACAAAGAAAATAGTTAAGATTTACTAATTTAGAGATATTTCAATAAACTTCAGGTTAAATTCTTTCCTTCTTTCTTTCTGATTTAAATGGATTAGAATTCCTTCTTTTTTCCTTTTTTTTCTTTCCTCACCTCCTCTCCTCTCCTCTCTTATCTGATCCTCTCCTCTCCTTCCTCGTTCCCTACCTTCTTTTATGTTTATGTCCATTTTATTGGCAGTGAATCACAGTCAAAGGCCTTTAGGCTAAAACGTACACTGTAAAATACCAAAGGTTTGACATTGCAGACTTCTACTTGGATGGATACAGTGGATGGAGATTAGGAGAACTAATAAGAAAGAATGTAGGCATTCCCAGTGACTTGCCTTTCCATGTTTGAACTTGTTTATTGCTTTCTTTATTATGACAAAGTAGCTGAACCACTTAAGAAAATGCCATGACTCCATTCCATTAAATTTTGGCACAGAGTTAATGCACATTTTACCAGATTGTAAAGTGTATTCATGATCAGAATTACAAAGCTTGAGGGCCTATCAGGATCATATTTATTCTGATAATAGAAAATCAAAGGGAAATATGAAAAAGAAATAATCAAGCAAATATTGATAGCAAGTAAAAATTCTGAGGATTAAAGAATAAAAATGTTGGGGTAGATATCTTTAGATCCATGTTACCAAATTAGCTTTCTTTCTATTGTGCCTTTACAAATTTATGGGTGGCAGAACATAAATGAGTCAGATTATTAATGTGTTAGCAAGTCTTTACTATCTTTGTGTGTGTGTGCAAGACTGAACATATATTCCCTACTAACATTTCCAAAGCTAAATAGCATGTAATTCTGTTGTTTCTCTCCCGAATTTGAATGCTAAGAAGAACTGCAGTTAGATTTCATTACTTCAGTTGAGTGTGCTTGGAACTAGGTGTTAAATCTTTGAAGTAGACCAGGATAAGATATAATTAACTCTTTTATTCTTCTCAAGTTTTTTCAGATCAACAGATCATAAAATTGAACTGAATTATTTAGTGTTTTTTTTTTTAAGATGACTGATATTTTACTCCTAAAACTAGGGGTAAGTAAAATACAAAATGACACACATTTTGCTGTCTTTACCTAAACATTTGTAAGACCAATTTGGTTTTACAAATTGCTAAAAATAGAATTGCAATAGTATTAATAGCCATGACAACTTCAAAATTATTGGGCCAGATACACAGGATTACTAAAAATATGTATCAATTGTGAGTAAAAGTAATATATAACTTTTCTTTTTTATGTGAATTGCTGTCCACAATGCTAAAATATGTCTTTCTCTTTAAAAGCTAAAAACCTTAAATAAGAACCTACAATTATTAAATCTTCCAAAATTAAGTAAAATTTTCTCTTAGTAAAAATCGTTCATTTAATTCCACTTATTCAGGTAATAGATTTTTAAATGCATCCCTACCCTAAGCTAAAATGTGACAAGGGTATAGATATGACTAAAACACATTTAAAAATGAGAATATTTCTCCACATTTCCACAGGAGTAGAGAAGAACTACTCTACTGAAGAGTGGTAGCTTGAAGCATCCTTTGGGTCACATATGACCAGGAGCAAGTTTACTGCATTTAAAAGTCAATACAGAGGCAACTGACTCTCTCTTTTTCATACTTTTCATTCATAAGGTAGCTGGTTAATGAGAGAAAACTGCAGACCTACAGGCAGATGAGGAAGAGGACTTGCAGTTATCACTACATTGTCTAGATTTGATGGAGGAAAGTAGGAAGCATCTTACTAGACTAGTAATTCTTACAGAAGCATCCACATCATTTGGGAACTTGTTGAAAATACAAAGTCTTGGGCCCCATTCCAAATCGACTGAATTAAAATCCCTGTGATTGGGATCCAGGAATATGATGCTTGCTAAAGTTTGAGACCACAGATCTAGACCATCCGTTACCAGAAAACAAATTATTGTACTGCCATTGAGAAAGCTGATATTTTGGAACTAGAAGCCTTAGAAGTTCCATGCTTTTATCTTTATTATCTCAACAGTGTTCTCTCAATTCAGCTGACACCATGATCATTTAAGAAGTTAATTCATGTCACTTCAGTCCTTTGCTCAGAATTCTCCAGTAGCTTCCCACATCATTCAGAATAAAATAGAGGTCCTTACAAAGGCCTGTAAGGTCCTATGTGCATGATCTCTGACCCTGCCATCTAATGCACTCCCCTTGGTGACTGCTCTGCAGCCGTCATGGTCTCCTTGCCTTTCTTCACATTGACTACTGTTGGGCCTCTGGCTTGTTGCATTCTCTGCCTAGAAAGCTTTCCCTTTGGTGTCTCCAAGGCTGTTTCCTTCATGTCTTTATACAAATGCCTGCTTAAGAGTGAGACGTTCCATAGCTACCCTATTAAAATAATAACCAGAAATCTCTGGTTTACTTTTTTAACATGGGCAGGCACCAGGAATCGAACCCGGGTCTCCTGCATGGCAGGCGAGAACTCTGCCTGCTGAGCCACCATGGCCTACCCTGGTTTACCTTCTTTTTTTTTCATAGCACTTATCTTCCTCTGCCACTATATATCTATATCAGCTGAACTAATACATACACATACACATGCATACATATAAACAGGCATGCACAAATAAGCATATACACACACCTACACAAATAGATGGATAGATAGATTTATTTGTTGTTGTTTGTTTGTTTCTGTCTCCCTTTACTTGAATATTAGCTGTATGAGAAAAGGCTTCCTCTGTGTTGATAAAAGTTCTATCTTCGGACCTAGAACTTGGTATATAGAAGATATTCAATAAATATCTAATAAATAGATAAATAAATCTCTTATTTCATACATAAATCTCCATTGTTTGTTTTGCATCAGTTCTTTGCTGGTTTTCTCTGAGGAGAGAGGAAGTATATGTGTGTGTATGCCAAACCTCCAAAACCATGGTTGTAACTGTTTTTGAAGAGCTCACATTAAAATACGATAATATCATGTTATTAAATGATGTAAAGGAAAGCTATGGACAAAATGTTATGGAATAACATTGGTAAATTCAGTTCAGGGAATTAAAGACATTTGCAGTAGGAGATCACACTTGAAGTGTGTCCTCAAGGATGTAGATACAAGTGCTTCTGGCAGAGGGTTATGAAACAGAATGATGTATCTAGAAGGCAGTGAGAAGTCTCTGTAATTGAAGCAAAGTATAAGAGGAAAGGTGGGTAGACCTGTGGAAGAGAACTGGAAAAGTTTGTGGGGATTTTTCATTTAATACTGGAAAGTTTTGTTGTCTTAAATCTTAACATTTTTTTCATATTTAAGTGTTTAAGTAGAATTCAGTGTTACTAGACATTAATCCAAACTCTTGAAGCTTGAAAATGCCTTCAGAATTTCCCTATGGGAAGGATCATAGATAGATTTGGATTTAGTCCTCATGCTTTTATTCTCCACTTTTTTTGTGTGTTGACTCAGCTATAGTGATATGTAATTATAATTAGGAAAACTGAGCTAGTTTTTGCTTATTACCTGGGTTATACTAGTACTATTTTAAAAATAAAATGAAGTAAAGCAAAAAAAGCATATTCAAGTCATATATATAAATGATAGATTAATATACAGCATACTGGAGTCTTAAAAGAATAGGGACTAGAAGTTAGGAAAAGTGTGATCTAGCCCCACTTCTGTTACATCTATGCTTTTGTCCTTAAGCAAGCTAACTGATCCTCTACTCATTTGTGGGATTTAGACTCAAGCATCCTTAGATTTCTAATCATCACGAGATTTCTAGTGTTCCCCAAGTTATGGATGTTTGACTTTTGAACAAAATCTACCTGCAATATATTAACTTATATGTAACTCCAAGTGTAGGAATTGATACTGCCTTTTATCCCAGAAAGATATATTCCCTGAAGCATCATGCTACCTTACTTTTGTATTCCATCCTGGTCATAGTTATGGTACCTGAAAGAAGGTGATAAAGGGGCATTGCTATTTCTTTCATCAACCTAAATGGAATGGCCATCATAACACCTGAGTCAGGGAAATTGTAGAAAAATAGGGACATTTATTTGAAGTCTTTAATTTTCTCTCTAACACATATAACAAAATTAATTTTCCATGGAAATGATGGGTTTGGAATTTTGTGAGATGAGATCAGCTATGTCTCTGATATGATAGTTTTTCTAGGAAAATTGTTTTAAGCTCCATGAATTTGTGCACAGTTCATTGGCACACTGGAAGTTCTCCATAATTCCTGTTAGCTCTAGACTATAATTTTATTTCTATTTGAATGCTGTTTTAGAAAATATCTTTCTTCTATTTTTGACAATTAACTGAAAAACACAGTAGCAAGGTTAATTTGCTACTAAAAACCTTTCTTTTGAAAAGAGTTTATAGACAGGAAATAATTATATATAAATAAATAATTATTAGTTCATGTTAGTTTAGCTACTATAAAATTTTTGCCAAAAGGAAGGAAAATATGCTGTTTTAGAGGAAAGATAGAGCAATTATTCTTTAAGGAAGGGTCAAACTGAGCAACACTACTAATAAGACAACGTGACTCCTAATATAATGCAATGTGATATAACTCACCAGTAGAGAAGTCTTGCTAAAAAAAAAAATTTACATAAAATACAATCAAGTTTTTGGAGTTCTCTCCCAGGTTAAAGCAAATGCAGAGATAAGAGAAACAAGTCAAATGATAGGACAAGGAAGCAATCAACAAATACAGAAGGCAGAATATGGGGTCATCTAAAAGACAACTGGCATTATCACTTTAAAAAGTCAGTGTCGGGCGGGCCGCGGTGGCTCAGCGGGCAAGAGTGCTTGCCTGCTATGCCGGAGGACCCCGGTTCGATTCCCGGCCCCAGCCCATGTAAAAAACAAACAAACAAGCAAAAACTAATAAAATGATCTCTTAAAAAAAAAAAATTTAAAAAAGTCAGTGTCATGTTCTCTTTGGCAGCACATATTCTAAAATTGGAATGACACAGAGAAGATTAGCATGACCCCTGTGCAAGTATGACATGTGAATTCATTAAGCATTCCATATTTAAAAAAAAAGTCAGTGTCATGACCAAGGATAAAAAAAATCTTTTTTTTATCCCTTTTAACAGGAAAGGGATGGTGGTGCTGTTTGAGATTAAAAGAGAGTCAAGAGATGTGAGCCATGCAATCTATAAACATTGATTGGATCATGGTTCTCAAAACTAGCTATAAAACATATTATTGGAACAATTAGCAAAATTTTAAAATGAGCTGGATATTAGATGGTAACAGGAAATAATAATAAACTTTCTTAGGTATGATAATGGTATTGAATTATGTAGGAGAGTGTCCTTATTCTTGGAAAATAAATGGTAAAGAACTTAGAGCTGAAATATGAAATGTGCAAACTACTTTCAAATGTGTCACACACACATGCACAATTTACATATATAAAAGGAGAGTGGAAGTACATTTGGAAAAACATTAACAATTGTTAAATAAAGGTATGAGTGTGTTGACGAGTCATTGTACTGTTTTTAAAGCTTTTTTTTTTAACAATATAAAGATATTGTAAAAAATCTTGCATAAAAAGTAATCCTGCCTTAACCAAAGTCAGTGTTCTCAATAAGCTTAAGGCTGTCTCAGAACTCTAATTATTCACTTAAGGTTTACCCAGAGACATAATTTTCAAGGAAGCACATTCCAGACAATTAAAGAGACCATATGATTGCTCTGGGATTCTGGTTTATTATTTTTTTAATGCAATTTTATTGAGATATATTCACATACCATGTAATTATCCAAAGTGTACAATCAATGGTTCACAGTATCATCATATAGTTGTGCACTCATCACTACAATTTTTGAACATTTTCATTATTCAAAAAAAATGTATAAGAAAAATAAAAATAAAAGTGAAAAGAACACCCAAACCATTCCATGCCCTTATCCGCCCCTATTATTTTTAAATTTGTTGTCCTAATTTTTAACTCATCTGTCCATACACCGGATAAAAGGAGTGTCAGCCACAAGGTTTACACAATCACACAGTCACACTATAATCAAAGCTACTGGAATACAGTTCAACAGCAGCTTAGTTATTTTAACCCATTAAAAACTAAAAATGGATATCTATTTAATGAATAAAATTTAGTCTGATTTACCTTAGTCCTAATCAGATCTGTTTCATTCATATTTCTAACTGAAGTCTGATCTCCTTTTTAGTTTTTTTTTTTTTTTTTTTTTTCCTGGGAAGGCACCAGAAACTGAACCTGGGTCTCTGGCATGGCAGGTGAGAACTCTGTCATTAAGCCACCATTGTCTGCCCTTCAGTTTTTTTTTTAACAGTTGGTATAAGGGGTAATGCTGACTTTCATAGCTGAAGAACTCTAGCTCTGAATATTAGGTGTCACAGAGATACACAAAGTTCCAGGGACTGACTAGGTTATACACAAAGAGCTCAGCATCTCAGAATTTAGAAATAACAGTTACAACACAGGAATAGGTATAATTGCTCTAAGAGCATACAATCTAGGAATGTTTACAATAAGCCTTCCCCTTATAATCTATGCTCTTCATTTAATTCTCAGAGTTTGCACATTATAGTTAGTCCATAATAGTGAGGTATTATAATGTCTGTCTTTTTGTTTCAGGCTTATTTCACTCAACATACGTCCTCAAGGTCCATTCACTTAGTTGCATGCCTCACAACCTCATTCCTTCTTGCAGCCATTCAATATTCCATTGTATGTATAGACCACCATGCATCAGTCAATGTCCCCTTAAGCCACTTCCATCTATTGCAAATTTTGAATACTGCCACCATAAAACACCCACGTGAAAATGTCCATTCATGTCCCCCCTTTCAGCCTTAGCCTCCTATGGAGCTATCATACTGCCCTCCAGATAGGCTGCATCATTCTAGTCCTTTACCAACAGTGGGCAGGGAAAAAGTATATTCCTTGGTGAACCTTTTTTTCCAGTTTTCATATCTTTTTGCTTATTTGTTAAACAGTTTTATTCACATATCATATAATCTATCTTAAGTACAATAAACTTTTCCTGGTATAATCACTTAGTATGCATTCACCACAACAGTATATGTGAGGACATTTCCCTTTCTTCTGTAAAGAAAAAGGAAGAGGAAGAAAACAGATAAATGAAGAACAAAACATTAAAATAACTAAAAAATAAAATAAGAAAAAACACCAACATCAAGAATGTCATACCTTCTCCTTTTCTGACATTTAGCTTTGGCATATTGCCTTTGTAACATTTACTGGAAGAATATTACAATGTTACTGTTAACTATAGACTCTGATTTATATTGATTGTATTTTTTTCCATATACCACCCCACTTTCAACACTTTGCAATGTCGACATTCATTTGTTCTGCCTCATGTAAAAGCATTCATTTATTTGCACATTTAATCACCATCATTGTTCACTCTAGGTTTCATTAAGTTATACAGTTCCTGTCCTTATCTTCTATCTTTCCTTCCAGTGTCACACATGACCCAAGCCTTCCTCTTTCAAACGTAAAGAGGAAGGCTTTTTTGTTCAGTGTACTTACAATATTGTGCTACCATCAGGTAATACTGTGCTATCCATTTCTGGATCTATATCATCATTCCTGTTCAACATTCTGTACTCTTTCAGCATCAAATGCCTGATCACTACCCTCTTCCTATATCCTGGAAACCTGTGTTCCCAACTTTAATTCTCAAAGTTCACTCATTAATTCTAGTTTATATTAGCAAGACCAGATAGTATTTCTCCTTTTGTTTCTGGCTAATTTCACTCAATATAATGTCCTCAAGTTTTGTCCATGTGTTTTCATGCTTCATGAGTTATGACAGGCTTCATTTCTACACTCTTCTTCAAACTTCTCTCTACTGTCTTTTCCTACCTGCCTATAATTCTCCCTTTCCTGTTTCTTGTGGAACATGTCTCTTATTCACAAACACTCTCAGTATCTATTTGAAAATATTTTAAACTCTCCCTCATTTTTGAAGGAGAGTTGCTGGATATAGAATTCTTGGTTGGCAGTTTTTCTTTTTCAGTATCTTAAATATAGCATACACTGCCTTCTTACCATTGTGGTTTCAGCTGAGAGATACACACTTAGTTTTTCTGCTTTAAGAATTCTTTGTCTTTGATATCTGACAATCTGTTTAGTAAGTATCTTGGAGTAGGTCTATTCAGATCTATGGTGTTTGGGGTATGCTGTTTCTTAGATCTTTAATTTTATATCTTTCATAATAGTTGGAAAATTTTCAGTGATTATTTCCTCCATTATTCTTTTTGTCCCTTTTTCCTTCTCTTTTTCTTCTGGGACACCCATGAAACATATATTCATTTGCATCATCTTTTCATTCAGTTTTCTCAGACCCTGCTCATATTTTCCCAATCTGTTCTTTTGTGTGTGGGATTTCAGATATCCTGCCTTTAGTTCACTAATCCTTTCTTCTGCCCTTTCAAATCTGCTATTATAGGTCTCCATTTTATCTTTTATCTCTTCTATTGTGCCTTTCATTCCCATAAGTTCTGCCATTTGTTTTTTCACTTTTGTGTTGTTTTTCATGTTCTCCCAATGTCTTCTTTACATCCTTCATCTCTTTTGACATATCTTCCCTCAACTCATTGATTTGATTTATATGTGAATTTGCATGTCTGCTTCAACATCCTTCTTTAGTTGTTTCAACTTCATTATCTTGTTTGAAATGTGAGCTTATTCTTTTGACTGAGCAATGTCTTTGTTTTTCCTAGTATGACTTATAATTTCTTTCTTGTGTGTAGGCATCTGATTTCCTTGATTAGTTTATTACTTTATTGTTTTCACTTTTTTGCCAAGGGTTTTCTTGTTGGATGGCATTGTTCTCTATCTATTATTTGTTGTTCAGTTGAACTTATTCTAGATCTCTAGCATAGCTTCTTTTTAACTCATCAGAATTTTTTGGCTCTTGTTTTTCTGATTCTTGCCCTCCCTATATGGAGTGTTTGTGTTGAGGAGGGTCTCCCCAGATTTGATTATCCCTGGTCAGATATTCCTTGACCAAACAGTCCCAGGTCTCAGGATGAGGGTATAATCAGTAGCAAGTTTCCCTGAGGGTGAGACTCAGCAGGTTGTCAGACCTTCCTATGAAGCATCTTGACTCTGTACTACTCTGCCCAGAAAGTGGCACTTGTAAGCCCACTGCTCTCTACCACTATAAAGTGATGCAGTGTCTTTACTTCTCACTAGATTCTTCCTGCCAGGGATGTGGTTGTGTTGGGATCCTGAGATAGAAGGTTGTTTCTTTTTTCTGGCCCCTGAGTCCTGAATTATCTGAAGGAGGACCAACACTTGAGCTGGGCTTAACCCCCCAATTTTCTTGGGGATGCTACCTCCCTCAGGAAATTACCATCCCCACGTGACTCATTACTTTGTCTGAAGGACCTATCTTAACTTAATCCTTGCCTGAGTACCGCTGACAATTGAAAATGCTTGATGTTTTCTCTAATAAGCTACTTAGAATAGTTTTAGAAAAGAATAAATAAATCCCTTTTCTGAACCAGTCCCCAGCCCCAAAGTGTTGCCAGTCAAGAGTCAGAGTTTGAATCTGGCTCTATGTGCTGTCATTTCCAGTACTCTGAGCTCAGCTCACTTTAGAATCCTCCACCTTTATTCTTTTTTATTTCTTTTATTTTTTTGTCTGTCAGCCCAGCCTCCTCCTTGCTGGGATTAAAACCACAAGTGGAGCTTGGCTGAGATATCTTCCCTTGCTCCCAGTAGAGACTACTTAAAGATATGCCCTTTAGGTAATTATCTCCTACACCTGACCAGTTACTTTGTCTCTCAGACATAAGTAAATTCTGCCTTTGCTTTGGGTAGCACTGAAGACTTAGAATGTCTGCAGTTCTATTTAATGGACTATTAGGATGTTAAAAAAAATAAAAATAAAAAGCAGAGAGAGGGAAAGAGCAGGACCCCAGTCCTTTCCAAAAAAAGAGCTGGAGTTGCTATCTGATTCTATGTGCCCCTTTCCCAGTATTTTCAGCTCTTCCTATTTAAAAAGTCTCTGTTTTTGTTTTTCTTTTCATAAGCCCTGCCCCCTCTCTGCTGGGGTGAAAACTCTGGGTTCCTTTTTTGCCTGTTTCACGTTTATCCATGCTTGGAGCTTATATTCAGCAGTCTGAATTTGTTAATTAATTCTGCAACTAGAGCTTGGTTGAGCTAAATTCCTTGCTCCTAGTAGAGAGGGATGCTTTTTCCCTCAGGGAACCGATTTTGAGATAGCCTGCCATCCAGTAGAGGAGGGGCTTGTGAGCTCCTCTAAGGCTTGGGAAACTCACAATTCTATATGGGATCTTAGCCATTCCACTCATTCCAGTATGGTGTATGATTTGTGTCTGGTCATGAAAGTCCCCAAACAGTTGGTCTGGGCAGTTCCTGGCTAATTTACTGATTGCCCTGGGGCAGTAACTAAATTCCACATCTCGTTATGCCACCATCTCATCCTGCCCCCTTCCTGAAGCAGTGAATAAAACAGGACCTGGAAGAAATCCTTTATTTTTGAAATCAATGAACAAAGCAGGGTCTGGATGAAATTCTACCATTGAATGATGTAGATGGATATTTCAGGAAGATTTGGTAGGATCTTCTTGATTTGGTATATCAGTCTTCATATACTTGAGTTTCATAGACAGGCAGAAAAAGATCCATCTGAATATAGCTTTTAGAAACTCATTTCTACATCCTTAACTTTCTATGACAGATAGTATTTACTGTTTGGTATGGAATATAGAGAAATTATTCACTAAATATTGGAAAATTAAATTTTATTTATAAAATATTCCAAATAGATATTATAAAAATTATGTGAACCACGGTTCAGAGGAAATGAATAGATTCTAAAAGTATCCTGGGACGTAACTGAGGTTCAACAAGCTAAGGCCAAGTTTTCCTTAAACACTTTTAGGCCGAAGCCACAATTAAAGACCAGTTTTAGCTCTGTCCAAAGTTCTTCCACACACAAAGCTGTGGGGCCCTGCAATTCTTACTCACAGTGACTGAAAATAAAGGCCTGGCTAAGTACAAAGTGCTGGTTTCTGCCAAGTACAATGAGAAGAGGAAGTGGCAAGGGTGAATGCAGGATGGCCAGAATTCCCCAGTCTTAACTGTGGACAGCAAGATTGCTCAAGGCTCTGAAAAACAATCCCAAATTGGGAACTGTCAAGTGAGATACATACCTGCCAAAGAAATATATGACCTGACAATGCCTGGGATATGAATATGAATTCAAAAGGAAAATAACATCTTTTCATGACAAAGTCTAAGTAGAATAGTGTATTAATAAAAAGTCTGTTATTTAAGGCCTCTGCACATGTCTGTTTGGTCCTGGATTTCTAATTGCCAGTTTATATGTGTTTTCGTCTTACTTTGGTTAAACCATTGAATACTTCAACGATGCAGTCTCTTTGAATGTTAAAAATGTAAAAAATAATCTGTAGCCTATAAGATTGTTGTAAAGACTAGGTAAAATGATTAATACAGCCTTCACATACAGGAATTACTCAAGTTAATTTTTGTCATCATAGTAATCATCGAAGACTGACTTGGCTTGGTCCAGTCTTATTAACTACAAAGTTATGGGACAGCCTGAGAGAGATAGAGCTGAAATTAAACCCATTTATAATGGTGGGGCAAAGAAGACCAGGACTGAACTCACAGCAAATGTGACTTCTAAAAATTCTACACTGATCATTTAAAATGGAAGTCACAAACTCAAATACCTAAGCACTTAAGTGCTCAGTACTCATATGTGGCTAGTGGCCAAGTATTGGGCAGCATGAGTCTAGAGAATGCATGCCCATCTTTAATACACACACGGACACTTGGGAGATCATGTTAAAATGAAGATTCTGATTCTGTGAATGGAGATGAACTTAAGATGTTTCACTTTTAACAGGCTTCCAGGTGATAACAATGTTGCTAGTCCATTGACACCACTGTAAGTATCAAGTGGCTCTAGGTACTAACAGGTCACCTTGGATCAGCATCCTTTTTCACCCAAAATGTTCCCTCCTCTTTCAGGTTTAGAAAATGTCTGTTGAAGATACTAAGCTGTTATTCTAATGGTTCATTAGAATTTGAATTTGCAGCAACAGTAACTTTTAAAATAGGCAATATTTTTAATGCTATTTGCAGAAGTACTGTGGTCATTTGTTCATATATTTTTTAACACTTTAGAACTAGAATGCTTTCATAAGAATGCACTTAAGTACAACATAAGCAAAACTATAATTTTAACTTCAGTGGTTTTGAAACTTTAAACATTTTTAATAAAACAGACAACTGGATTGTGAAGGACATTTGACAGTAATATCTCTCAAAGCTCTAGCAGTTAGGGGCATTCTGTGATCAAGTATATGAATAGCTAGGGGAATATCCAAATGGAAACAAAGAACTTTTTCATTTCCTCCTGACTATCCAGTCTAGGGATTTTTGAAGCTCCAGTGGTAGACCTTAGATCTTTATTCAACAAACACTTAGACTTGAAAATGTTAGAAACTAAATGTGGGGCAGAATATAACTCAAAACTTCTATGTTGTGCAACAGTCCTAGGGATATAAAAGCTTCAATTCAGAATAGAGCTAGGGAGATGAAAGCTGAATTAGGAACCAAATAGCCAAAACCTTGTTCTTGCTCTGTCTCTGTTTAGCTTATGAAATTCAGAACTGGTTTACCCTATTTTTTCCTCTCAGATGGTAAAACAAAAGTGCTGGTCATACCTATATCAGATGTTGTTTTGGGGAACTGTGAATGCACTTGGTAAATTGTAAATTGCTGTTCATTTATATTAGTTATTCACAAGCATGATTAGCAGAAGGTATTGAATCTTAAAGACATGGTCAAGACAGAATCTGAATGAATAATATTATCAAGCTCTCAGGAGTCTTTTCACTGCTGCATTTCATTGCAGTTCTCTGTTGATGTTTATATTTTCCATGATAAAAATTTAAGACAATATTCTAATCATAAAAATGTCTCTTCCTACACCCTCAGAATAAAATTGCATTCCAAAATGTGCGAAAATAGAAAGGGACCTAATGAAATCTTTATTAAGTCTTTGTTGGTTGGCTTTAGTTCTGAATAGAAGAAATATGGGGCTACATAAACTGTGCTAGTTTGAAAGGATTTATGCACCAGAGAAAAACCAAGTCTTCATCGTGATCCATCTTGTGGAGGCAGCCATTTGTTTTAAACCCATTCAGCACTGTATGCTGGAAACTTGATTAGATTATCTTTGGGGAGATGTGACTAGCCCAATTGTGGGTATTAACTTTTGAATAGAGGGAGATGTGACTCCATCCATTCCATGTGGGTCTTAATTAGTTTGCTGAAATCCTCTCAAAGAAGCAAGCATTTTTGAAAGAACCATGAAGCAGAGAGCCCACATCGCCAGAGACTTTTGGAGATGAAGAAAGAATACTTCTCTGGGGAAACTTCATCAAACAAGAAGCTTGGGGTGAAAGCCAGCAAACATCACCATGTTTGCCATGCGACTTTCCAGTAGAGAGAAACCCTGAACTTCATTGGCCTTCTGGAAACAAGGTATCTTTCCTGGATGTGTTAGATTGGATGTTTCTATATCCTTGCTTTAATTTGGACATTTTTCACAGCCTTAGAACTTTAAACTAGCAACTTATTAAATTCCCCTTTTGAAAAGCCATTACATTTCTGATATATTGCATTCCAGCATCTAGCAAACTAGAAGATTTTAGTACCAGAAAACTGGGGTGCTGCTGTGGTTTGCAAATATCAAACATGTTGGATTGGTTTTTTAAATGGATAAAGGGAAGATTTAGGAAGAGTTGTGAGGAGCTTGATCGAGAAGGCCTAGAATGCTTTGAAGAGACTATTGGCAGAAATGTGGACTCTAAAGATACCTCTGATGAAGTTCTAGACAGAAATAATTCATGCTTTATTGAAAACAAATTTATAAAAAATAAGCAAGATGCTATTATTTCAGGGAGAGAACAATAAAAGTGAAGAGTGAACTCGGAAATAACCCACAACATATATGGGACTTGATTTATGACAGAAATGGTGTTGCAGATAGGGAGAAGGGTTTCAATAAATGTTGCTAGGACAAATGATTTTTCTTATGGAAATAACCACAAAATACAAAAAGTGGACCATTACCTAACCACCAGATACAACATTAATTCTAGGTGGATTAAAGTTATTTTTAAAAAAGTAAGATTGCAACATTCTCTCAGAATATATCTTAATGACCCCAGAGAAGTAGGAATATATTAAACAAAACAGAAAAACTTTAAACCATAGAGGAAAAGATTAATGAAAATTAGAAATTCTGGCCATCAGAAATCAACGTAAAGAAAGGAAAAGGAGAATTATGTACCAACAGTGATAAATTTCAATACATATAACAGGCAAGGGAGCAATTAATATGCAAAATAAATTTAAAAATTCCTAAAATCTACTCAACTCATAGAGTCAGAATCTAGAATATAGGTTACCAGGGGATAAGGTGGGAACAAGGACTAGGAAGTTAAGGCTTATAATGTAAAGAATTCCTATTTGGAATGATAGAAATGGTAGCACAACTTTGTGAACACAATTAACAGCATCGAATATATATCTGAATATGATTGTAAGGGGAAATGTCAGATTGTAGACATGGTATCAGAATAATTTTTTTAAGATCCATGGAACTACATCACATAAACAGTGAACCCTAACTTAAACCATGGACTTTAATTAATAATACAATAATCAAATGTGCTATCATAAAATGGTACAAATATTCTACACCAATGCATGTTGTTGGTGGTTGAGTAGTGTATGGGAATCCTATATTTTGTGCATGTTTGGTCTGTAAATCTATAACTTCTTTAATAAAAAAAAAATCAATATGGACTCCAAAAAATTGCACTGTGAAAGTAAATGTATATATGGAGTAGTATTTCCTTTAGTCAAAAAGAACGTCTTTTCAATGAGAAAACTATTTCTTGGGGCAGAGAGGAAAGACACCTAGAGTCAGACCTATTTTGTTTCAGATATGTCACCAGGAAACCTTTAATCACTTATATGGCAAATATTCTCTCATGGTTTTTATGGAAGCTTGAGCTTTGCTGTGTTGGGTGAATGTGTCCAAATTTGAAGTAAGTTGGCCCTGTAAGAGGAGGGATGAAGGACAAGATGTGATAGTGGAATTTCAAGGGTCAGTTACAGAGCAGACCAGTTCTGAATGTATGTAAATGGTAGGCTGAGGGGCCAAGGGATGCCAGAATGGAATTATGACGAGAAATAATCAGAGTAGTTCTCTAAGAAAGGCACTGGTTGATAAATGCCTTGTTACTTTAGAACCAATGTTCTCTGTGAAACATGAGGCAAATCATATATTGGGAGGGGTCAGCAGTTGGGTAAAAGAGATTTTAGAGGGTGGCAAAGCTTTAGAATATCATTTGGTTGGGGGAATGTTTGAAATAGGAGTTGAGAAAGAGCACATAATACAGTGCTTGAGGGGAACAAAAGGCCCAGTTGAAGTTGAAGACCACACATTAGTAGCAGCAGTCATCTGCACCCTTGTGAAATTTTCTAAGATTTCCTTTAGCAGTGTTCAGTGTTCCAGCTGCAGGTACAATGAAAGGGATATCTGGATCCGTCTACTTTTAGGGGTTAGTAGGGCAGACAAACAAAGAAGACACGGTGAGTGGCTATTATTGCAAGGAGCAAGTTAAATGACTTGACATATGTCTAGGTTGGATAGTAAAAGGAGTGATTCCATTAAAGGAGTAAGGGATTAGGAAGTCTTTTGATGATAGCAATGAGGATAGACAGGGGATGGCAGCGACCTCCAAGGAGGATAGTGTTGCTACCAATGTCAAGTAATGATCTGGATACAATAGTGGATAGTCAAAGCCGAATGTGCTTTTACATTTGGATTCTGTAATAAGCGTGAGAAGAAAAAGTTCAGAAAGGGGTAAAAGGATCAGTCTGTGAATTGATTAACACTGTAGATAGACCCTATGTGTAGGAATGAGAATTCCAGAAGAAAGGGTAAGGAATCAATAGTAAAAAGAACGATGGGTGGGAAAGCATTGGAGACTAGGAAAGTGATGAGAGAGGAAATGCTGTGGAGCTGGCCAGACAGGCCTGTGCCTTGGCCAGCAGTCAAAAAAAGTGGGAGGAAATTGAGACAAACTACTTCAGGCAGATGCTTTAGGCAAAGACTTCTAAGCAGATAAGTCTTAGGAGGTTAGCAATTTATGGGCTTTATTTATCATTTAAAAGGAATGTTGTTGAAAATTTACTTGTTATCTTGCCTTTGAAGAGTTCTTTTCTGCAGGCTATTAAAGGAAACATGCATCTACGCTCATTTTCTGTTTTAAAAGTCATTAATATTTTAATTCATAACCAGTCTTAGCACATTCCTACTATAGTTACATTAGAATTCTAGGCACAATGTAGAAAATAAATTAAAAATCCTCCATCCTTGCCTCTGAAGGAGCATCTCTTATTGAAGGTATGAAAAACTGAGTGTACAATTTACCTCAGATCTGTGGACCTTGGAAGAAATCTTTTTTTCCCACTAAAGTAGACTTCAAAATCTTCAGTCTTCAGTCTGTGGGCATAGTCAATGTATCCTGACACCTCCTGCCCATGAACATTTTTGTCACGAATAAAGATCACAGACTGGAACACAGGAAACAAAGAATGGAGAGAATAAATAAATAAAACACACAAGAAAATTATAAACAATAGTAAGAGCTACAGTTATTGAGTGTTATGCATGCCAGGCCCTATTCCAAGTGCTTTACATTTCATCCTCCCAGTGGTTTTGTGAATAGGTATTATTATTTTCTCCTGATAGGTGAAGAAACTTACAAAAGGTTAACTGAGCATAAGGTACATTTATAACATGCTTATATAACAATATCAATAGGTAATTCTTAAAGAGTGTTTCCTTGGGGCAGATATTATTTCAATTTTTCTCATATGTTAACTTGTTTCCCCTTCTCCCAATCATAATATTTTCTTTTTGTTGACATTTTATAGATAAAGAAACTGGGTGTGCCAGATTGAGTTATGTATTCCAGAAAAAAAATTTTTCTTAATCTTAATCCCATTCCTGTGGATATGAATCCATTGTAAATAGGATCTTTTGAAGATGTGAATTTTAGTTAAGGTATAACCAACTGGTTCAGACGGGTCTTAATCTTTACAAAGAGAAAGCCATGGATAGGAGGCTGAAGCTGAAATTCAGCTGGAGCCCAGAAGGGAAAGGAGAGGTCATTGCTATGTGACAGGAAAGTCAAGGAATGCTAAAGATCGCTAGCTCACCAGAATGCTACTGACACTGGAAGGAAACAAGTCTACCAACATCTGAAACAAGGAGACAATAAATTCCTATCTTCTTTTTTTAGTCAACCCATTCAGTTAACCTTTTGTAAACCATTCTGTGGTATTTGTGATAGAAGCCTAGCAAACCGATGACACTGAGGAATAGAGATAAGTAACTAACTAAATATCTTATGGCTAATAAGTGGCAAAACCAGATATAAACTGAGGCTCATGTGTCTGTTCTTCTAATCACTGCATTCTTTTCCCATTTGAATTCCTAAGTTCTTTCTGTTATAGAGAACTCAGTGAGGTCCCTTTATCTTATTACCATAAGTACCAAAAAATACCTGTACAAAATGAACTTCATAGGTCAAAATTAAACAAGTGGCAATTTTGACATATTTCTCATTCATGTTAATTCCTTCACACACATCACTGAGTATCTACTTAGTTTTAAGCACTGTTGTACATGCCAAGGATACAGTGATAAGCAGCACTGTCAAGGCCCTGACTTCTCAGAACTTATGTTCCATTGAGGGGATGCAGAAAATAAATATGAAAAAGGAAAGAAAATGTTTCATTGAGTGATAAATGCATAAAGCATATAAAGAGCACGACTGACTAGATAAAGAACTGGTGGTGGTGAAGTCTCCTTCTGATAGAGTCATCAAAGAAGGCCTTGAGGAAGCGACATTTAAGCCAAAATCTGCAAGTTGAGGGGAGTAATTCAGGTAAAGATCTGGAATAGGATTCATAAGGCAATAGGACAGCTGGAACAAAGCCCTAGTAAAAACAAGGAAATGCAAATGGCAGAATTGTAGCTTTTTTCCCTTTAAGCCAGTAGATATTGATCTTAGGTTGTAGGTAAAGTAAAAGAAAGAAAAACAATCTACTATAGCTGGAATATCTTAATGTGTTTATGATTTAATCTAGATTAAAGTGTAGAATTTCATAACAAAGTATTTATTTGAAAGACCCCATAAACAAGCCTTTCTTTTACCCTTCAGCAATTACTAAGTTGTTGCTTGTTGGGTTTTTTAAGTAGTCAATTATATAAATTATTAATATGGGTGACCACAGGAAGCAGAACTTCCAAAAACCAGGACATTGAAAGGAATCTATTCTCCACTGTACCTAAGAAAGCAAAGTGCTAGCAGAGTATCCCAGTTAGAAAATGGAAGAACAGAGATATAATTTACTATAGTTATTCCACTGACAGTTTTCATCTTGCCCGTCTACTCTGGTTGTTTGGCATTGGATGCCGAGAATACTGTGCTGAGAAGGATTCTGAGGCATGTTCTTGGTATAAGGGGGAGGGAAGTTGTGATGGATTAGTGATGTTTATAATAGACCAGCAATAGGAACTAGCACACATTGTTATTCTTGTCCTAAATCTATTAAAGTTTCAATATCTCAGTCCTTCATAATTCCCCAATATAGCTCTAAAATAAACACTGATTTCTCCATGTGCTTAGCCACTTACTCTTTAGTTTCTTCAGTACAAGCTTTAAATGGAGAGTAACTCAAAATGACTTCTTAAGACTCTTACACTACTAAACCCATAACAAGCACTGTTGCCCCTGCTTAAACAAAACCATGGGGCATATCTATCAATATTGCCTATGTAGTCCTAAAGGTGGTAGACATCTCTTCACTATCAGGGCGGCTCCAGATGTTATGCAAGTTATACTTGGACATAGAGAGAACAAAAGTTCCAAAATAGTCCTTTACTTTTAAAACAGAACTCTATTAACAGAAAAAGTAAAACTCTTCTCTCCCTTTCACTTTTCTAAAAATGACGGATGGATCAGCCTTCTTTTTCCATCAAAATGTCATGCCAGATATTCTGACTGAAGTCCCTGCTGGAAACACATAAAAATTCAGAATATTCCCGAAAAATAACTTGTAAAATGTATTGATGTGTTGGCAATAAAAATGAAAGGAGGGAACCAAATAGGGAAACAGAGTGTGGTAGTTTGAAGCTGTTATAGACCCAGAAAAGGTCATATTCTTTTAACCCATTACAGTAGGTGTAGACCTATTGTAGGCAGAACCTTTTGATCAAGTTATTTAACTGAGATGCAGCCCACCTCATTCAAGGTAGGTCTTAATAATCTTATTGGACCCCTTTGTAAGAGGATAAAAGAGATACAGAAGCTAAAAGATGAAATTAAGAGAAGCTCACAGAAAAAAAAGCCACAGAGTGGCTAAGAGAAAAACACCCAGAGTTTAGAGAAAAGACCACAGATGGAGAAGTCAGAAGCTAATGCAACAAAACTGTGGAGAGAAGGACCAGCAGACATGGCCATGTGCCTTACTATCTGACAGAAGAACCTATGCTTGCCAGTAACTGGTCTTCAGAGAAGGTATCATCCTGTTGATGCCTTAACTGGGACAATTTTCATGGCCTACGAACTTTAAGCTTGTAAGTTAATACAACCCCATTGTAAAAGCCAACCCATTTCTGACTTTTTGCATTTCTTCAGCTTTAGCAAACCAAAACACATAGCCCTAAAGTCTGCTGCACCCCTGGTATTTTCCAAACCAGAGATATTGACCAATGATTTCAGGACCTTGTGGGATGGGAGTGATAGGAAATACACCTGGTCTCTCTAGTAGTGGGGCTAATAGGACTAATTGCTTCAACATAGAGCAGGGAAGTAAAAAGAAGTGAAATAGTAACTTCAAAGTATCAAGAGAAAATAAGAATCATCCTACAGTTATATACTCAAGGACTATATCTTTCTAGTGAGCAAATACAAATATTTTCAGACCAAAAAAGAGAGAAAAAAAAGAGAGAGAAATTGTCCAATAAGACTCTTGCTCAAATAAATTCTGATTTCACTTCAGGCAAAAGGAAGATGATTCCAGTTAGAAAGTCAAAGGTCCAAGAAATAATTATGACCAAAGAAAGTGGTGAATACATGGGCAAATATAAAGAAGTACTGATGGTATAAATCAATAATACCTTTAGGAATAAAAAAAGAATGCTGAATCTAAAATTATTGAAATAAGCATGTATGTTTAACGGGTGACCAGAGTTATTGTTGGAATGTTGTTTCATTTTTCAGATTGGTGGCACATATGTTGATTAATTTTAGAATTTGGTATTTATGTACAAATCTAGAATTACCACTAAAGAATTGGAAATAAGATACATGACCTTTAAATTATTTGAGGAAAAGATGAAATAAGAAAAAGTAATACATTAATTAAATAGAAGGCAAGAAAAAATGTTAGAGGCAGAACAAAGAAAATGTACAAAAAATAATGGTAGTCATAAATTTAAAAATGTGAGTAATTACAATAAATGTAAATGGACCAATTATTTATGACAGAAGTTGTTAAAATGGATTAAAAAGCATATAAAACATGAGAAATTAAAGATTGAAAGTTAAATGATTACAAAATATATATGAGAAAATTTCCAACCAAAAGAGAGTCGGTAATATTGACAAAATATACTTTAGGACATAACAATTACTAATGATGGAAGGTATCACATAATTATAAATGATTCAGCTCAAAGAAAGATATAACAGTTCTAAACTTGAATGCATCTTTAAAAACATAGCCTGAAAACACTTACAGCAAAAAAAAAAAAATAGAATTACAGGGATAAAGAAACAAATCACCATCACTGTAGTAAATTATCTCTTACATTAATTGGCAAATTAAGCAGGGATTAAATAAATAAATATTTTGGGGTTAAAACAGACCTTACAGAATTGAAAACACAAGTTTGAATTCTCGATTTTAAACTTGGACAGGTATTTTAACTTTTTTACTCTTCAAGGCCTTTGTGGGTAAAATGACTTATTGACTATAATTTCACTATTTTACATTATTATATATGTTGGTTAAGAATTCTGCCCATGGAAATCTATTAAATTTATTTTAAACCTCATTGCTCTTGCCTCAATAGACTAAAGTGCCTGCTATGTGAGTGATTTTTGTGAGTCTGCGGTTTTCTGATACAAAAGTACATCAAGTGAGGACAAACTGGGTGAATGTGGATCCCTTCCTCCATTTTCCAGCTATATGTTCATGGGAAGTTATTCAAACTCCCCATGCCTCTTGCTGAGAAAGTTACAGACATGCTCAGCAGCCATCTCCCAGACCTAGCTTACCCTCCTTCTTTTCATTATGTGCAAAATTTTCAATATGTTTTCATTTAGCAGTCTGGCAGAGATGTTAGATCTAATGGAGCAGATTTACCATAACTTGAAAACAAACCAGAAACCAGCAGTTCCAGGTGCTTATCAGGGGAGTAACTCTTCATGAAGGTTGCTTGATTTATGTTTTTTTGCTCATGGCAGGGCCTCCTCCCCCTTGGATATAAATACCTAATTTCAGACAGTACAGGATCCTCTCTTTTCCAGTGTAATGGGCAACACGTGGAGCTGCATCTATCAACCCTGACCTGAGCAATTGGCTTTCCCAGGAGACCATCCATGATGGGCTCTCTTTCCCTGCTCTTTTGGACCCTTTGTGCTGTGTAAGTAATTTAGTACTCATTTGCTGAAATTTTCTTTGTGCCTGGGTCTTACCATACAGCAAATAATTCCACACCTCTCATATTCATAATTCCTACTCCTTCAGGTAGGTTACAGCAAAACCCATTCAGTTTCTATAAAACAAAGCAAAATGAAATAATACTAGCACCAAATGCGTACTTTCATTTAGTTAGTTTAGTTAATTTGGGATGAAGTAGAGACGAGTGAAGTCACAAGATGAGATCACACTGCTATGCATCATGCAACCTCTCCCTTTAGCCATTGTGCAACCTCTTCATTCTTCCTGTTTCTCACTCATCTCAATAGAGCAGCAGAAAAATATCTTCCTTTTGTCTTGTGTGGAACAGCTCAGTTCATATTTCGGTACTCTAAGAGGCTTGACATCTCCCCTAAGCACCCAATTGGTAAATACCTACACAGAAATGTGTCCATCTCAATGGGAATTCTAGTGACTAATCATTGCATCTATATTGCATTCTCCACAAAGACATATTCAAGTCCTTATTCTTAGTCTTACAGGACTAAGGTCTTTGAAGATATTATCAGTAGGAAATAGGGTCTTTGAAGATATTTTTGGTAAAGATGAGTCCAAACAAGATCAGCATAAGTCCTAATCCAATATGACTAGTGTCCTTTTTAAAATATATATATAGTTTTATTGAGATATCTTCACACACATACAGCCCATCGAAAATATATAATCAATGGCTCAGAATATCATCATGTAGTTGTGCACTCATCACCATGATCATTTTTCAGAACAGTTGCATCAGTATAGAAAAAGAAATAAAAAGAAGAGAGAAAAAACTCAGATATCCCATACCCTTTATCCCACCCTGTCATTGACCACTAGTATTTCAATCTACCCATTTTTTTTACCTCAGCCTCCTATTACTTACTTATTTTTTCTCCTTATTTTTTTCACTTATCTGTCCAAACCCTGGATAAAGGGAGCCACAGACACAAGGTTTTCATGATCACATGGCCACACTGTAAAAGCTATATAGTTATACAATCTTCTTAAAAAATCAAGGCTACTAGAATACAGCTCAACAGTTTCAGGCACTTTTCTCTAACTCCTCCAAAACACAACAAACTAAAAAGAGATATCTGTATAATGCATCAAAAACAACTTCCAGGATAACCTCCCAAATCTATTTGAAATCTCTCAGTCACTGACACTTTATTTTGTCTCATTTCTCTTTGCCCCCTTTTGGCCAAGAAGGCTCTCTCAAGCCCATGATGCTGGGTCCTGGCTCACCCCTGGGAGTCTAGTCCCATGTTGCCAGGGAGATTTATACCCCTGGGAATGACTAATGTCCTTACAATGAGAGGAGAGAAGACAGATGCAGAGAGGATAATGTCATGTGAAGATGGAGGCAAGAATGAATGCCATGTGGAGACAGAGGCAGAAATACATCTACAAGCCAAGGAATGCTAAGGATGGCCAGCAAACTTCAGAAGCTAAAAGCAGCAAGGAGGGATTCTCCCCTACAAGTTTCAGATTGAGCATGGTGTCTCTGACACCTTGATTTTGGACTCCCAGCCTTCAAAACTCTGAATCAATAACTTTGTCTTGCATCTAGTTTGTGGTATTTTGTTATGGCAACCTGAGCAAACTAAGACAGCTTCTACAGTTTCTTTTATTTTCAACAGGAATAAAATTCTCAATTAAAAAATCTGTAATTTTAGACCAAGAAAAGACAATAATATCAAAATGTTTTCATACAAATCTGTACAAGACAAATGAAAAAAAATGGTTTATGTATTTCCAAGTACATATGTGCAAAAACTTAAAAAGGCAAAATGAAAAATGTTAAAATTAAATTTTTTCTAATTAACAAAATAGTCATAAAAGAGTTTTAAAAGCTAGAGTAAAATTGCCAATGTGTGGTAATTGGTGACAAATTATCAGGAAATTATAATTCGACATCTAAAATTTAGTGCTAAATCATTTTAACCCCTGTGGGGTTATAGTAGATAAGAAATAATGGAACAGAAATGAGAGGTAGTTGAAAGAACTTAAGGGCTAATTGAAATATTTCTCCTTCTTGTTTATTTTTTCTTCTGTGGCCATCCCAAGAATTAGAATGAAGTCAACAAACACTCTGGATTAATTAATTCAATGGATTCATTCATAAAATATGTAATTTCCTCAAAAGTGCACACAAGCTATTCCTAGTATTAATAATACTTGCTAACATTTGTTAGAAACCACTAGATTCTGAGCAAAGTATTAGGAAATTTCCATTCATTATTTTATTAAATTATTTCAAAAACTCTAATGGATAGATACCATTTTTTTGCCCATCATTTCTTAGTACATTTGCATCAATTTAGAAGAAGAACTAGCAAAACAACAGAAAAAGATATAGAATGTTAATATAGAGAAAAAAATAAAAATAATAATAATAGTACAAAAAAAAGACAAACAAACAAACATACAGACAAAAAAAAAACCTATAGCCCAGATGCAGCTTCATTCAGTGTTTTAACATGATTACTTTACAATTAGGTATTATTGTACTGTCCATTTTTGAGTTTTTGTATCTAGTCCTGTTGCACAGTCTGTATCCCTTCAGCTCCAATCACCCATTCTCTTACCCTGTTTCTAACTCCTGCTGGACTCTGTTAGCAATGACATATTCCAACTTTATTCTCAAATGTCGGTTCACATCAGTGGGACCATACAGTATTTGTCCTTTAGTTTTTGGCTAGACTCACTCAGCATAATGTTCTCTAGGTCCATCCATGTTATTACATGCTTCATAAGTTTATTCTGTCTTAAAGCTGCATAATATTCCATCGTATGTATATACCACAGTTTGTTTAGCCACTCGTCTGTTGATGGACATTTTGGCTGTTTCCAGCTCTTTGCAATTGTAAATAACGCTGCTATAAACATTGGTGTGCAAATGTCCATTTGTGTCTTTGCCCTTAAGTCCTATGAGTAGATACCTAGCAATGGTATTGCTGGGTCATATGGCAATTCTATATTCAACTTTTTGAGGAAATGCCAAACTGCCTTCCACAGTGGTTGCACCATTTGACATTCCCACCAACAGTGGATAAGTGTGCCTCTTTCTCCGCATCCTCTCCAGCACTTGTCATTTTGTTTTGTTGATAATGGCCATTCTGGTGGGTGTGAGATGATATCTCATTGTGGTTTTGATTTGCATTTCTCTAATGGCCAGGGACATTGAGCATCTCTTCATGTGCCTTTTGGTCATTTGTATTTCCTCTTCTGAGAAGTGTCTGTTCAAGTCTTTTTCCCATTTTGTAATTGGGTTGGCTGTCTTTTTGTTGTTGAGTTGGACAATCTCTTTATAAATTCTGGATACTAGACCTTTATCTGATATGTCATTTCCAAATATTGTCTCCCATTGTGTAGGCTGTCTTTCTACTTTCTTGATGAAGTTCTTTGATGCACAGAAGTGTTTAATTTTGAGGAGCTCCCATTTATTTATTTCCTTCTTCAGTGCTCTTGCTTTAGGTTTAAGGTCCATAAAACCGCCTCCAATTGTAAGTTTCATAAGATATCTCCCTACATTTTCCTCTAACTGTTTTATGGTCTTAGACCTAATGTTTAGATCTTTGATCCATTTTGAGTTAACTTTTTTGTAGGGTGTGAGATATGGGTCTTCTTTCATTCTTTTGCATATGGATATCCAGTTCTCTAGGCACCATTTATTGAAGAGACTGTTCTGTCCCAGGTGAGTTGGTTTCACTGCCTTATCAAAGATCAAATGTCCATAGATGAGAGGGTCTATATCTGAGCACTCTATTCGATTCCATTGGTCGATATATCTGTCTTTATGCCAATACCATGCTGTTTTGACCACTGTGGCTTCATAATATGCCTTAAAGTCAGGCAGCACGAGACCTCCAGCTTGGCTTTTTTTCCTCAAGATACTTTTAGCAATTCGGGGCACCCTGCCCTTCCAGATAAATTTGCTTATTGGTTTTTCTATTTCTGAAAAATAA
This sequence comes from Tamandua tetradactyla, assembly GCF_023851605.1. Classification (NCBI taxonomy): domain Eukaryota; kingdom Metazoa; phylum Chordata; class Mammalia; order Pilosa; family Myrmecophagidae; genus Tamandua; species Tamandua tetradactyla. Next base: position 47,324,482 of record NC_135350.1, read on the forward strand.
GTTGTTGGGATTTTGATTGGTATTGCATTGAATCTGTAAATCAATTTAGGTAGGATTGACATCTTAACTATATTTAGTCTTCCAATCCATGAACACGGTATGCCCTTCAATCTATTTAGGTCTTCTGTGATTTCTTTTAACAGTTTTTTGTAGTTTTCTTGATATAGGTTTTTTGTCTATTTAGTTAAATTTATTCCTAGGTATTTTATTCTTTTAGTTGCAATTGTAAATGGGATTCGTTTCTTGATTTCCCCCTCCGCTTGTTCATTGCTAGTGTATAGAAATGCTACAGATTTTTGAATGTTGATCTTGTAACCTGCTACTTTGCTGTACTCATTTATTAGCTCTAGTAGTTTTGTTGTGAATTTTTCCGGGTTTTCGACGTATAGTATCATATCGTCTGCAAACAGTGATAGTTTTACTTCTTCCTTTCCAATTTTGATGCCTTGTATTTCTTTTTCTTGTCTAATTGCTCTGGCTAGAACCTCCAACACAATGTTGAGTAATAGTGGTGATAATGGACATCCTTGTCTTGTTCCTGATCTTAGGGGGAAAGTTTTCAATTTTTCCCCTTGAGGATGATATTAGCTGTGGGTTTTTCATATATTCCCTCTATCATTTTAAGGAAGTTCCCTTGTATTCCTATCTACTGAAGTGTTTTCAACAGGAAAGGATGCTGAATCTTGTCAAATGCCTTCTCTGCATCAATTGAGATGATCATGTGATTTTTCTGCTTTGATTTGTTGATATGGTGTATTACATTAATTGATTTTCTTATGTTGAACCATCCTTGCATACCTGGGATGAATCCTACTTGGTCATGGTGTATAATTCTTTTAATGTGTTCTTGGATACGATTTGCTAGAATTTTATTGAGGATTTTTGCATCTATGTTCTTTAGAGAGATTGGTCTGTAGTTTTCTTTTTTTGTAATATCTTTGCCTGGTTTTGGCATGAGGGTGATGTTCGCTTCATAGAATGAATTAGGTAGTTTTCCCTCCACTTCGATTATTTTGAAGAGTTTGAGGAGAGTTGGTACTAATTCTTTCTGGAATGTTTGATAGAATTCACATTGAAGCCATCTGGTCCTGGACTTTTCTTTTTAGGAAGCTTTTGAATGACTAATTCAATTTCTTTACTTGTGATTGGTTTGTTGAGGTCATCTATTTCTTCTTGAGTCAAAGTTGGTTGTTCATGTCTTTCCAGGAACCCATCCATTTCATCTAAATTGTTGTATTTATTAGCGTAAAGTTGTACATAGTATCCTGTTATTACCTCCTTTATTTCTGTGAGGTCAGTGGTTATGTCTCCTCTTCCATTTCTGATCTTATTTATTTGTGTCCTCTCTCTTCTTCTTTTTGTCAATCTTGCTAAGGGCCCATCAATCTTATTGATTTTCTCATAGAACCAACTTCTGGTCTTATTGATTTTCTCTATTGTTTTCATGTTTTCAATTTCATTTATTTCTGTTCTAATCTTTGTTATTTCTTTCCTTTTGCTTGCTTTGGGGTTAGTTTGCTGTTCTTTCTCCAGTTCCTCTAAGTGGACAGTTAATTCCTGCCTTTTCTTCTTTTCTGATATAGGCATTTAGGGCAATAAATTTCCCTCGTAGCACTGCCTTTGCTGCGTCCCATAAGTTTTGATATGTTGTGTTTTCATTTTCATTCGCCTGGAGGTATTTACTAATTTCTCTTGCAATTGCTTCTTTGACCCACTTGTTGTTTAAGAGAGTGTTGTTGAGCCTCCACGTATTTGTGAATTTTCTGGCACTCTGCCTATTATTGATTTCCAACTTCATTCCTTTATGATCTGAGAAAGTGTTGTGTATCATTTCAATCTTTTAAAATTTGTTAAGACTTGCTTTGTGACCCAGCATATGGTCTATCTTTGAGAATGATCCATGAGCCCTTGAGAAAAAGGTGTATCCTGCTGTTGTGGGATGTAATGTCTTATAAATGTCTGTTAAGTCTAACTCATTTATAGTAATATTCAGATTCTCTTTTTCTTTATTGATCCTCTGTCTAGATGGTCTGTCCATTGATGAGAGTGGGGAATTGAAGTCTCCAACTATTATGGTATATGTGTCTATTTCCCTTTTCAGTGTTTGCAGTGTATTCCTCACATATTTTGGGGCATTCTGGTTCGGTGCATAAATATTTATGATTGTTATGTCTTCTTGTTGAATTGTTCCTTTTATTAGTAGATAGTGTCCTTCTTTGTCCCTTTTAACTGTTTTACATTTGAAGTCTAATTTGTTGGATATTAGTATAGCTACTCCTGCTCTTTTCTGGTTGTTATTTGCATGAAATATCTTTTCCCAACCTTTCACTTTCAATCTATGTTTATCTTTGGGTCTAAGATGTGTTTCCTGTAGACAGCATATAGAAGGATCCTGTTTTTTTAATCCATTCTGCCAATCTATGTCTTTTGATTGGGGAACTCAGTCCATTGACATTTAGTGTTATTACTGTTTGGATAATATTTTCCTCTACCATTTTGCCTTTTGTATTATATATATCATATCTGATTTTCCTTCTTTCTACACTCTTCTCCATACTTTTCTCTTCTGTCTTTTTGTATCTGACTCTAGTGCTCCCTTTAGTATTTCTTGCAGAGCTGGTCTCTTGGTCACAAATTCTCTCAGTGACTTTTTGTCTGAGAATGTTTTAATTTCTCCCTCATTTTTGAAGGACAATTTTGCTGGATATAGGAGTCTTGGTTGGCAGTTTTTCTCTTTTAGTAATTTAAATATATCATCCCACTGTCTTCTAGCTTCCATAGTTTCTGCTGAGAAATCTACACACAGTCTTATTGGGTTTCCCTTGTATGTGATGGATTGTTTTTCTCTTGCTGCTTTCAAGATCCTCTCTTTCTCTTTGACCTCTGACATTCTAACTAGTAAGTGTATTGGAGAACGCCTATTTGAGTCTATTCTCTTTGGGGTGTGCTGCACTTCTTGGATCTGTAATTTTAGGCCTTTCATAAGAGTTGGGAAATTTTCAGTGATAATTTCTTCCATTAGTTTTTCTCTTCCTTTTCCCTTTTCTTCTCATTCTGGGACACCCACAACACGTATATTTGTGCGCTTCATATTGTCCTTCAGTTCCCTGATACCCTGTTCAAATTTTTCCATTCTTTTCCCGATAGTTTCTGTTTCTTTTTGGAATTCAGATGTTCCATCCTCCAAATCACTGATTCTATCTTTTGTCTCTTAAATCTATCATTGTAGGTATCCATTGTTTTTTCCATCTTTTCTACTTTATCCTTCACTTCCATAGGTTCTGTGATTTGTTTTTCCAGTTTTTCTATTTCTTCTTTTTGTTCAGCCCATGTCTTCTTTATTCCTCCCTCAATTTATCGATTTCGTTTTTGAAGAGGTTTTCCATTTCTGTTCGTATATTCAGCATTAGTTGTCTCAGCTCCTGTATCTCATTTGAACTATTGGTTTGTTCTTTTGACTGGGCCATATTTTCAATTTTCTGAGCGTGATCCGTTATCTTCTGCTGGCATCTGGGCATTTAGTCAGATTTCCCTGGGTGTTGGACCCAACAGGTTGAAAGATTTTTCTGTGAAATCTCTGGGTTCTGTTTTTCTTATCCTTCCCAGTAGGGGGCGCTCGTGGCACACGTTTGTCTGCAGGTCCCACCAGTAAAAGGTGCTGTGGGTCCTTTAACTTTGGAAAACTCTTGCCGTGGGGGAGGTTCACCAGCCGAAGCGGCTTGGAAGAGTGCCAACTGGCCCGGGGATCTGAACGCGGGGAGGGTCGCCGGCCGCCGCAGCCTGGGAGAGCGCCCGTCCGAATCTCCTAGTTGGCCCGGGGCGCCAAGCGTGGCGGGAGGGCGCCAGCCGCCACGGCCCGGGAGAGTGCACCGTTCCCAGCCGGACCGGGAAGTCACGTGTTTGGAAGGGACCCTGGTCACCATTCTCCGCGGCCTGGGGTTCTCCGACCCAATTCTCCCAGTTGGTCCGGGGGCCACGTGTGGGGGGGCGCCAGCCGCCACAGCTTGAGGGGACCGCCTGTCCAATTGTCCCAGCTGGCCCGGGAAGGAGGAAGGGAGGGACTCCGGCCGCTTGCCACCCCGGCCCGGGGAAGCCTGCGCCCCTCGGCGATCTCACCGGAGCGGTTTCTCTCAGCCACTCAGCCATTCCAGGATGGGGTACGCTGTCTTTTTTATCTCTTTCGTGGCTCCAGCAGCTGTTCTGTATCATTTCTACTCCCCTAGTAGCTGTTCTGGAGGAGGAACTAAGATCTGCGTGTCTTACTAAGCTGCCATCTTTCTGGAAGTCTCCAACAATAATATTTCAATATTCTTTTATCAACATTTTCCCTTTCACTTCGGACTCTGAAATGTGGCTCAGCTGGTCCCTCAACTGCTGCAATTGCACGTGGCCCAAGTACTCCACGAGTTATGGGCACCTCCTCCGTGGGTCCCACAGGAAGAAATTGCCTGTCCTTCCTGTGGTTGTGGCGCCTAGTGGAGGAAATGTGATACCATTTTTATACATATTTTTATAAATGTGGGCGCTGAAACTATTGAGAGTTTTAATAACCTTCCCTAGGACTGGATGAGAATAGAGGCACCCACACTTGGACCCAAGTAGGCTTCCCAGGAAGCCCATGTTTCAACCACTGCACAATGGTTAGACAGGTTCAAATTCTAGCTGGGCCATCTATTTAATGTGCGACATTGCTAAGTTAATTGCATTTTTAATATTCAGTTTCCTGTTTTATTAAAAGGTCATAATAACACTTGGCTTTCAGTGTGGCTATTTGAATTAAATATGACTATTTTTGCTAAGCAATAAACAATACCTGGCACATGGTAAGCACTCAATAGATAGATATCTATTACTTAAAAAAAAAGTTTACTATTACTATCGCCATTGTTTAATACTTTTATAAGAGTTCTATCAGTTCCTTAGAAGAAGGAAATGGAATAATCATATCTCAAATCCTTTGCCTAGGGATAGATAATTATGTTGAGGTTGCAGTACATGGTTCCATTCATTTGTTAAATTTAGCAATACTCTGTTAAAAGTTTGAATGTATTATAAAGTTAAAATTTAAATAATCTTTCCATGTATTGTTATACACATAAAGAATAGACTCAATTGACAATAAATTCATGATTCTGGCATCCAGAATAGGCAGAATAGGCCAAGATAATTCCTTGAAGAATTAAGGTTATTTGAACCCGAATGTGACGCATTTTAGAAACTGAAAGTTTTCCTGCTTGGAAACTTTCATTGTTTTAAACAGAATTAGAAAATGTTATAGATAATTAAGTTTCTTTAAAAACATTTTTTTTCTTTAAACAGCTTCATTATGTTATTTATATAACATAACATAAGGTTCACCCTAAAGTTTTAAGCATACAATTCAGTGATTTTAAATAAATTTATAGATTGTACAATCATCATCACAATCCAAGTTTAGAATACTTTCATTACACCAAAGACTCCCTTGTGCCATTTGCAGCTATGCCTGCTTCTAACCCCAGCCCAAGGCCATCACTAATCTACTTTTTATCTCTATAGAATTGCCGTTTCAGGATTTCTCATAATAAAAGAATCATAGAATTTATGTCTTTTACATTCTATTAGTGTCTTTTAATCACACGTAAATTCCCAAGATACATGAAAACTTTACACACAGATATATATATATATATATATTTGCTTTTCTTTTGTGATGATATTATGTTTATTAAGGAAAATCTTCCAAAGTGCATATTCTCCTCAGATAAGTCACTTTACTCCTCTCTATATCAAGTCAAGGAGCAAGCCAACAGAAGTATATAAATAAATCAAATCATATTCATTTTAAGCAGTGAATACTGATCTGCATTTATTACCAGTTTAAGCAGAAAATACTAGATTATTTTTAATTATCAACAACAAAAGAAAACAAAAGCAATTCCGAAATATCAAAATACATATATTGTTGACATTAAAGTGGAGAACTAGACACGAAAGAAGATGTGGAATCTTAGATTTTGCTGAGATAGTCTGTGACCTCCAATGTGAACCCATGCTAGTCAAACAGAATACTTATTATTCTTATGGAATTCTTAGTAAGGTCCTCATTACGTCTCATGTTTTGGGAAAAGATGAATTAAAGTGAAATTTAGACCATTAATATATCATTTGGATCTTTTGCTGATTGCCTTTTCCCAGAAGTGGATTAAAATACAAATTCATAAGCTTGTTATAAGTTGAGTACATATGTTGCCTGATTTTCCTTGCCAAACACTAATGAGGAGACATAAACCTGATATATCAAAATGGGACTTTATTGACTGTGAAGCCAAAGTCATTAAAAAAAAACATACTAAGCAGTATATTGCTGTGTTAAAACTGAAATACTCATTTTAGGGTATAAGACCTGTCAAAAAAGCTAAATTCTTGTGTTACCCCTACCCCTCTGAGACTGTTAATATGCTCTCTGGTGGAGACAAATGAAGAAGGAATTTTTGTCTGCTAGAATTTTAAAAACTCTGGAATACTTTTATGAATTATTAGTTCTAGGGAATCTTCTTTTCAAAAGAGAAGTGATTTTTCAAACAGTATCTCAATTCTCTGGTGATAATTGGTTTTAAACATTTCAAATATTCTGCCGTTATAACTTTTTCTGAACCAAGTTGATTTCTGAAATTTTATGCTGATAATTAGTTTTAAATTATCTTCTTACTCAATCGCAATTAGAAACATATATTTTTAATATTTACAAAATTTGCAGGATTAATTCAAGACAGTTTTTTGTCTTTCTTGCTGTAAGCCTAGGCTCAGAAGTTCATGCTTTTATTTCACATTTTGTTGTCCAAAGCACATCACAAGACTAGCACACATTCAAGAGGCAGAAAAAACATTTTCTTCTCTTCACAGGAGAATCTGCAAAGGGACACTGAAAAGGGGGAAGGGTAAAGGACAGACTGAAGAATTGTGGCCATTTTTGCAAGCTATTATAATTATTTACCATAAGTTTTGCATGTAGTTAGCTTGTTCAATTTACAAAGGTTGGGGATTTGATTTCTAAGGTAAAGAGCATTGACTTAAGTTTTTCTTTACCAATTTATAAAACATTCATATTTGAGATGGCTTCATGCATTACCAGTGAGTATAGGAATAATTTAAGAATATCTGTTCTCACTTTTAGTATCCAAAATGTTAGGGAAGTTTAATAAGTCCAAAAGTTAAAACAACCTCTGAATACTGGAAAGGAGAAAATAATTATCATATTTGTATGCAAGCTGATAATTTATGTAGATAATCCAAGTCAACCATAAACTTCCAAGAGAATTCAGTAAGTTGATGTAATATGAGATAATTGTACAAATTATTAATATATAATTTTATAATTATAAATTTTACAAATTTATAATAATCTTTATTTTCATTGTGCTTTTTACTAAAATTAAATCATTGCTCCAAATATTTTTTATAAAAACCTTTTCTAAAGTAATATTAAAACTAAATGAAGGGTTGTATGAGGGTGGCTCAGTGGCAGAATTCTCACCTACCATGCCGGAGACTCGGGTTTGATTCCCGGTGCCTGCCCATGCCAAAACAAACAAAAAAACAAATAAAAACTAAATGGAGACTGTATTGCTAAAAATTGTACTAAATCCTAAGCAAAATTGGTATTCTTGATTGTTTAAAAAATTACCTTGAAGAATAAATTGTTAAGAATATCTAAGCTAATTTTGAAAAGACAGACTAATCAACAAAATTACGAGATATAAAGCTACAATAATTAAAGTTGTATATTATTGTTATAGTAGTAGATTGATAGAAAGTAAAAACTTCAGAAACATGCTTATATGAAGAATAAAGCATGCATATAGTATGCATTTTTTGTTTTTATTTTTCTTAACTTTTATTTTTAACTTCTATTATTTTGTATAATATAACATATATACAAAGCAAAGAAAGAAAAAAGCAATAGTTTTCAAAGCACTCTTTGAAAAGTAGTTACATGACAATCCCAGAGTTTGTTCTGGGCTACGATACCATCATCTCAGATTTTTCTTTCTAGCTGCTCCAGAATATAGGAGGCTAGAAGGAATAAATATTTTTTTGTCATCACAATCGACTTTTATGTGGGTACGTGTGTGGAAAAATAACATACATGCAAAAAAGTAATAAATTTCAAAGCACAACAATTAGTTGCAGAACAGATTTCAGAGTTTGGTATGGGTTATGATTCCACAATTTTAGGTTTTTACTTCTGGCTTCTCTAAGTTACTGGAGACTAAAAGAAATATCAATTTAATGATTCAGCAATCAGATCTTCGTTTGTTAGACTCTACCTTCTCTGTATAACTCCACCACACCTTTGATCTTTCTATTCCTCTCTTTAAGGGTATTTTGGCTATGTCCATTCTAAATTTTTCATGTTGGAAGGGGCTGTCAATAATATGGAGTGGGGAGATGGAACTAGCTGATGTTCTGGAGAGGCTGGGCCCTCTAGGCTTCAGGACTTATCTGGTCCAGGGACCCATTTGGAGGTTGGAGGTTTCTGGAAAGTTATCCCAGTGCATGGACCCTTTGTAAAATTATAATATACATTTTAAAAATATGAATTTTCTAAATTTTATGATGAATATATTCTTTCTTTAATTCCACCATTTCAAAATCTTTGCACATACTACTCTCTGACCTCCATCTCCTAGCTCTCTTTTTTGCATACTCTAAAAGTCCCAATCCAACAATTCTTTCAACACTTTAGAGTCTGTAATCCATTAAACTATTACTTTTCACTGCTCGTTACCCTCTTCACCCAGCTTACATTCCAGAGTTCAGCATCATAATTGTTCCCTTGCCTACAGATGCCTTGCACACACCTTCTGTCACACTCACTAAAAAAAATTCTAATCCTATTTCTACCCAACTTTCTCTTCAATCCAATTTTGCATATGAACAACTGAGCTTTGCTAGAGAAAACAAAGAACTATGATGACTGGTCTCACTACAAATTAGTGACCATAAATTTAAGTGGACCCCTAGCCCTTGACTGATAGTTGTCTGTAATACGTTCTTCCTTGTTCCCATACTCCTAATTTTTCCATACTTTCTCCTCTCTCCACAAACTTTCAACAACACCATTTCCTCACAACCAATGATTTTTCTCTTTTAAAATGAAATGAATCAGAAGAGAATGACCTCATCTTCTCCTCACCAAATCTACCAATCCACTTGCTTTCTGGATTAGTGTTCTTCTTTCCATTCCATTATAAGATATCCAGGCATTGTATCACATTTCCTCTCCTGTTGCTCTTAGATCTTGTTTTTGTTTGTTTGTTTTAACTATATGCAAGATCATTACTATTGGCTTATAAATATACTGTAGTATCTAGCATTTGAAAAAGAAACAGCTCATTACTGCCCCGAATTTCTATTTCTTTTTACAGCAAAATCCTCACTCTCTATTTAGCCACTACATCGGCCTTTTGCCTTGAGCACTTTGCTAAAATAGCTCTGTTTCTTATACTTAATATTTCAATCGCACCAGGTTCAATGGTCAAATCTTAATTTTTATGTAACTTGAACTCCCAGCAGCATTTGAAATAATTGTTTAACTCTATCTTTCTTGAAACATTTTCTTCATCTGGTTTCAGTGATGTCACATATTCCCAGGATTGTCTTCTGCTTCACTGATATATTCTACACTGGTCCCTTCTCTTCTTGACTTCTAAGAAGTGCTCCAAGGGTCAGTCTACATCCTCAGTTTTTCTCCATTTACCCTTGCACAGCAATTCATCTAATTCAGCCTCAAGCTTTAAGCACCAATTTTAACTCTTTCATGAATTTCAGACTTCTGTATATAATTTTTTTCTCTTTTCTTAGATGTCCAAGAGGTATATCAACCTGAACATGCCCATCACAAAAGTCTTGATTTCCTTTCTTAACTGTGCCAGTTTGAAAATTATGCAACGAGAAAAGCCATATTTTAATCCTGATCCAATCTTGTAAGAACAGCAGTTTCTTTTAATCTTGCTTCAATAATATAGATTATTTTTATTGTAATATCTCCATGGAGATGTGACACAGCCAATTGTGGGGACCAGCATGCTTTCCCAGCTGACAGAGGTGTTCTAGATGAATCAGCCTTTCCTGAATTAAGGTATCTTTCCCTGGATGCCTTAATTTGGACTTTTCCATAGTCTTAGAACTGTAAACTTGTAATTTATTAAATTCTCCTTTATAAAAACCATTTCAGTTCTGGTATATTGCATTCCCACAGATTTCAAGCTACCACACGCGCTTGACCAAACCTGCTCCTCTTCAAGTCCTTTAGTTCGTAAGCTGCTGAAATGCAATGTATCAGAAATGGAACAGCTTTTAAAAAGGAGACTTCATAAAGTTGCAAGTTTACAGTTCTAAGACTGTGAAAATGTCCACATGGAGGCATCTAGAGAAAGATACCTCGATTTAAGAAAGACCAATGGGTCAAGAACAACTCTGTCGACTGAAAAGTCACATGGTGATGTCTGCTAGCTTTCTCTCCCGGATTCTTATCTCATAGGATTCTCTAGGGTATCTCCTTCTGCATCTCCAAAGATCTATGGCTGTGTGGGCCCTCTTGGCTCTGTCGGCTTTGAGGTTTTCCAAAACATGTTTCCCTCTTAAAGGGCTCCAGTAAGTGACCTCACCTTGAATGGGTGGAGACACATCTCCATGGAAATCACCTAATCAAAAGTTACCACCATAATTGGGTAGGTCATATCTCCATGGAAACAATAAAAAAGATCCCACACAGCAATATTGAATGTGGATTAAAGAACATGGCTTTTCTGGGGTACATGAAAGATTCAAATCAGCACAACAAATAGTAGGTAACTTCCATTTACCTAATTGCTCTGTCAAAACCTAGCAGTTCTTGATTCCTGCTTTTAATCACACCTCATATCTACAAGCTCTGTTGCTTCTACCTGCAACATATATGATGTGGTCCTTGTATATCTCTCCAATGTCTGTTCCTACTAGTTTCTCTCTAGCTCACTCTATTCTAGGCATACTGGCCTTCTTGCCAAATTGTTTCTGCCTTTGGACCTTTTTGTGTGATGTTTTCTTTGCTAGAGATGGTATTACCAAACCAGACCCTCTCTTCATTTAGGTTCCTGCTAAAATTTCACTCCTCTTGGAAGTCGTCCTTGACAACTTTAACTAAAGCAGAGCACATATTCCAGGCTCTGTCTCTGCTCCCTGATTTATTTTTCTTCATTGTGTTAGTATCTATCTGGAATTTATTTTCATATATTTGACCATACTTTAATATTGTCTTTATCCATCACTGGACTGTAGGTGCCACAAATGTATGGACTGTGTTTTTCTTACTATCCACAATGTCAACATTGCCTTTTCATAGAGACTGAGACATACTAGCTGCTACATAAATATCTGTTAAATGGATGAATTGATGGTATTCTCAAAGTGCATGTATCAAAAGGAAAGTGGTAGTCAGTTGTGTTGCATGTTATTGAGAGTCTGGTAGGGCGATGAAAGAGGACTGTCCATTAATTATGAACAGTATGTTCTGTAGATGATGAGAAAGGAAAGCCAATTATGATGGGTTGAAGACTGAGCTGGGAAATAAGGAAATTAAAAAATATATTTCATTTAAATAACCCTTGAGAAACTTTCTACTAAGAGCAAAAGAGAAATGAGGCTTAGCTTGAGGGGAATGTAATATCAAAGAAAACATATAAACTGATCATTTTTCCTTCTTTTCTTTGATCTGCTAGAAAACGTAGAACCAAAATTTAGGTTCCCTGAGAAGACAATTTTTTACTTCAAAATTTTCTGCTTTATTCATCTTATTTTATTCTTACTTTATCTCTGATTTCTTCATTTTGTCTTTTTTGAGTAGTTTTCTAAATTTGGTACATATCAGAATTTCCAGAATGGCATGTAAAACACAGATTGCTATGCCCTATGCCTGGAGTTTGTGATTCAGTATGGTGAAGTGGAGTCCAAGAATTGACATTTCTAACAAGTTCTCAGATGTTGCTAATCAGGGTCACCATACTTTGAGAACCATGGTCTTAGGGTAATGTGTTTGTTATTCCTGGCTTGACATTGGGCAAGAAAGAATAAAGGGAAAGAACAAAAAACAAGGGGAGAGAAGGTATGAAGGAATTCTGAAGATACAGCCCTCCAGTTTTTAATAATTGAAGTGTGAAATATCTAGGCAGGTCTGAAGATTAAAAATCAGCTCTTATCAGACACCTTCTAAGATATTCTCATCATTGACCAAAGAATTCCAAATACATGTAGACTGCATGCCAACATGCATTGTAGTAGTACACTCCCTAGTCTGAATACTAACTGAACCTTCCTGATAAGTCATATCACCAGGATTTTAATAACAGTGATTTATCTCTATTTCCACACTGAGATTACTGTAACCAATATAATAATGTCGAGATCCATGAGAACATTTTGATTTCAAAATGATAGATCAGCTGAAGTAGAGGATGAAGACTAGATATCCTAGCAAATGGTTCCAGTCCACCCCATATTATCACAATGGAACTACTATTCCTACATGCTCCTGTGGTTTACTTGAGTTTTCCTCTTGTTATGATGCTTTGACTGGGCCATGCCATACTCTAAGCCACTGTTATTCTACTGCCTATGGGCCAATTTAATAGAACCAGATTGCTTGAAATACCCAGACATTCTTCTATACCTTTGAGGTCCCACATAGGCAATATCGGTCCCTGACTTTTCTTCCCTCTCCATTCCAATCATCTATTTTCCCTAAAGGGCATAATTATGAAATAATAAAAATCTACAAATGTATTTTTTCCTTCACCTAAAAACACATCAAAATTTTGAGATTTGAAAAAAAAAATAATGTCCTGGCCTCACAGAAAAAAATTTCTTAGTACTACGGGAAAATTTTGGATGAACATTTCACAAAGAACTTGTACAAACCTAGCTCATAGTGGGTGCTTAATAAATATTTGTGGAAAGAAGGATTAAACAAACGAGTGAGTTAATGAATATTTTAAAGGCTATATTATTGGCTCCTCCTTAAATATAATATTGATGTTCTTTAGATTAGCCAGACATTATTTTCCTGGGCAAACTCTTCAACTGTTACTTCTAAACCAGAAGCTTTCAAATGCTTAACTCCAGCTTCTCAAACTCATTTTCCCTGAATTATAAAACTTTTGTGTTACTGTCTACTACATTATTCTAACTGGATATAATCCAGGCATCTCAATCTCAAAACTACCATCATTCTATAAATCTGCTTTTAATTATGCTTTCTACAACAGCAAATAGTTTCATCATCAATCAAAAAGTAGAAGGCTATGTACTAACTTTGGTTTCTCTTTGACTTCCTACATTTAATCAATCACCAAATTCTCTTGATTTTATCTCTACCTCTAAGATATACTTCAAATCAACCTTTTGCTTTGCCTAATCATTGCCATTATCTTATTTCAATACATATTATTTCTATGCTGAACTATCATATCAGATTTTCCAGCTATCATTCATTCTTTACTCCATCTATCTTCCAAATTGCTCCAGAATTTCTTCTCTAAAACAGAATCTAAGGATGCTTTCCTTGTTATATTACCTCCTTGCAATTCTGAAATACAACCTCTTTAATATTGTAGGTTGATGATAACCTGACACAAAACTACTATTCCTGGATTACCCTCTTTTCTCCTTTTTTATTTAACCCCCTTTTGTGCAAGATTGTGGATTTTTAATTTAATATTTATTTTTATACAATAATACATTCATAAAATTTCTGAAACCCAAATAGTCCTACAGCGCTTATAAGAAAATATAGTGTGACTTTCCCTACTTCTCTTCAATCTTGTTATCTGTACCTCAGAAAAACTTTTGACTCTTAGTTGTTTTCAACATATTAATACTGACATTTGTTACTTTTTTTCTTCCTGTTTCTACTTCTTAACTGAAAAAGAGGACAATTTATCTCTATCACCTCTCTCTTCCCTCCTCTCAACTCACTGTTAAACTCTACCTCTCACATCCCCAATACAGTTTTATTTATAATTTTGGATTAAATGATTATTCAGTATTTTCAATTTTAGTATCATTTACATGTTAGCCATCTCTGAACCATAAAATCAGTGAGGTCATATTATTTATTTCCTCTAGCTATAATTACATTTCCTTTCTTTAAAATGTTCCATTTTCTCTGAAGTTAATTGCATTGAGTTTTCTCCCCCCTCAGTTTTCCTTTTATTTATCACTAATCTACTCCCAAATGACCAGTATAACTGTAACTGTCTTCTCAGTACATTCACAGTCTGGCAGCTTGTATTTTTCTTAGAGATGTATCCTCAGTAGCATATTATCTTCTTTTCTCTACCATAAGAAAATGACAGAGCTAACTGTCATTTTGGGTCCTATTTTCACCATCATCTTGGAAACTTTCTCTTCTTCTCATCTGAGCTCTCAAAACAGTTTGGAATAGTTCTCTCTCTCTCTCTCTCTCTCTCTCTCTCTCTCTCTCTCTCTCTCTCTCTCTCTCTGGTATTTATTCCTTTATATTGTAGATTTTGAGATCCTTACAGGCTCAAGACCATGTCTTTATCTAGCTTTGTATCCTTAGCACCTCTCCTGGTGCCCAGTTCATGTGGGTGTATAGCCAACATGGTTTGGGGATTGAAGTGATTAACAAAGACCAACAAGTAAAGCTGCCAGGGTGCTATCTATTTAATGGTGCAGCATAGAAAGTATTACCATACAACATAATAATAGCAGCAGTAAAAGCTAACATTTATTGAGTACCTGCTATGTACCAAGCATTGTGCTATGTCCTTTGGATTGTATTCCTCTAAATCCTAACAACACTCCCATAATGTAGGTGTCATTAGTAGCCCTATTTTACAGATGAGAAAAATTGAAGCACAAGGAGGTTAAGTAACTGGACTAGCATTATACAATATAGTTGATGTGTCAGTCAGGATTCCAGCAGGAAACCAATGGCACATTTGTTTATTTACAGAGGCCTAAGATATGGAGTATAGGGTCACCACAAGGGATATTGCAAGAAACTAAGGCTACCAATAGTGAAGCTGACACCATTCCTGCTACTACC
Organism: Tamandua tetradactyla; assembly: GCF_023851605.1. NCBI lineage: Eukaryota > Metazoa > Chordata > Mammalia > Pilosa > Myrmecophagidae > Tamandua > Tamandua tetradactyla. The sequence continues at coordinate 47,339,573 of NC_135350.1, forward strand.
CCTGCCCTCACACCCTCAGAAGGGAGAATGTATCAGAACTCCAAAAACGAGAGAATTGGGTAGATTGAGCCTTCTGGAGAAAAGCAGAGACTTTCTATTAAGGGACATAGACAACTGCAGGTGATCTTAAGTGGAAGGGTCAGGTGTGTTAGTTTCGTAGTGCTATGGTAACAAAAAATTTGTTGATTTATAACAATATAAATTTATTCTGTCATGGATCTATAGACCAGAATTCCTAAATCAAGGTACTGGTAGGGCTATACTCCTTTTGAAGGCTGTATAAGAATAATAGATTAAACTATGTATACACTCAAAAAACACGTTCTCAACCTTAATCTGCATTCCTGTAAGTGTGAACCCATTGTATTAGGACCTTTTGAAGAAGTTATTTTTTAGTTAAGGTATGGCCCAAGTGAATCAGGATGTGTCTTAATCTCTGTTACTGGGGACTTTACAAAAAGAAGGCCAAAGGAAGGTGGCAGAAGCCAAAGTCAGTGGAAACTAAAAAACAAACAAACAAACAACAACAACAACAAAAAACAGACACAGGAGAAAGAGTTTCCTATGTGATGAGAGGCAGAGATGTAAACCAAAGAACCTCAAGGATTGCAGCAAGTTAGCACCAGAATGCTACAGACTTGGGGAGAAAGTATGCCAATGCCTTGATTTTATATATCTAGCTTCTGAAATCATGAGACAATAAATCCCCATTCTATAAGCCTCCACACTGTGTGGTATTTGTCATAGAAGCCTGACAAACTAAGACAGAGAGGATCATTCTTTGCCTTTTCCAGCTTCTTAGGGCTACTTGACAGTCCTTGGCATGTGCCTGCATAACTCCAATGTCTGTCTCCATCTTCACATGGTCTTCTACTCTCTGTGTTTCTGTGGGTCTTCTCCTTTTCATCTCTTATAAGAACAACCATCATTGGATAGGGCCCACTCTAACCTAGGATGATCTAATCTTGAGATGTTTAGTTTCATAAATAAGTGAAAACTACTATCCTAAATAAGGACATATTATTTGAGATTCTGAATGTAGATATCCTTGTATGGTGTGTTTAGGGGGCTCTATTTAACCCACTATGTCAGAAATTAGCTTCCTGCAGGGGCTTTGCATTGACCAAATCTCTCTGGGGCCAGAGCCCTGGAGCCATGCATGTACTCCCATAGAAATAGCATTTCTGGGCAGAAAATAGAGTGGAGAAGAGTGAAGCAGCAAACCAATGGTACCAGAGACAGCCAGACAGTGGCAAAGCTGGGATTTATATCCATGTATCTGGCTATTGTGTCTGTGCTCTTACTTCTATGCAGTGCTCATTGGGTGGCCAGGAAAGGAGGTTCTGTTTTCAGCTCATACTCCTAAAAGAAAGCGATTCCTCTTGCCCAGGATTTTTATATTCTTTTCATGACCAACTTTGGCAGGACATTGATCTTTCAGGGAGAATACATTTGCTAAGAAGAATAAAAGACAATCTCAGAATGAGCATGGGGCAATTTTGGATAATCCAGCAGCTTCTGTTCACGTCAACGGGCTAACAACAGTGTCTGGAGGCGTTACACTGTCCAGAAGACTGCAACATTGCACCATTATCAGTAGCAGTTGAGAGGCAGTAAGCACTTGATGAGTGTATTTGTTTGAATCAATGGGCTTCAGGCACAAGTGAAAACTAAAAGAGGGAGTAAAGATGAAGGGGGGGCTGAAAAAAACATGATCATCCCAGTGGGATAAGAGTATCTTGAGACATACAATGGAGGATATGACCAAGCCAGAACAGAATTTCATCCATTAACAAAACTGATTATGGGTTAAAACCACTCCCTTGGTGAAGGGAAGCTATACATTGATATCTGAACCTTCTCTATAACTCTTATAATTCACTGAATATGAATATGTGGTCAGTTATTTACAGTTTTCATTATAAACCACGAGTTTATAAGACAGACAATTGCTCCATCCAAAAATCTAGAGTGAGTCAGTAGTGGCCATTTTCTCTTATTCTTTGAAACTCATTCTCTGGGAGGATTTTGCATACCAAACCCTGCTCCATCTTTAGAAACAGTTTCTTAGCACTTTTCTGACTCTTTCACACTGTATCTTATTGTTTTCTTGACTCCTTTGTACCTCTATTAGTCTCTGGACTGGTGTGCTCAGGAAGCCTGTTGCTTATTTCAGTACCTCCACAGATAAGTATCATGTTCAGAATAGAGAAGACAAACAACAATGTTTAGTGATTAAATGCATAAAGAAACAAAAAGAAAGAGAGGAGGTAAATATCTTTCACCCCTTCATCTTTACTCCCTCTCTTGGTTTTCACTTGTGCCTGAAGCCTACTGATTCAGACAATATACTCAGCACAGTGCTTAGTGCCTATCAATCTGCTACGGATAATCCCCACGTCAGCCTCAAGGAGACAAATGCAAATTGGTAAATAAATGGAGGAAATACAAGTAAAGCCACATAATGGTTTAATAAATAATTGTGACAGGGATTTGACTTGTACTTCCAGTAAGTTATATATTTCTATTTCCATTTTTTAATCACATAAAGACAGTATTACATATCCTGCCCAAGAATCCAAAACTAGTAACTGGCAGAGTTGGAACTTTGAATCAAAGTTTATTAACTTTAAACGTTTACTCTTTTCATTACAGCTATCTGCATTTCCAGCAAGCATGGAAGAATAGCTGAGTTGTAATGCACTGATGTTGTGAAAATGAGCACATTCTCTAGGCAAGGTCCTCAACCATGTGTATAGATTAGCATCAATGGGGGGTTATAAAACATCACATTACTCCTTCCGTACAAGATTATGAGTAGAATAAAGGAATTACTCAAATTCTTATTTCAGTTTCCCTGATCAATCCATTTTGGACTCCCATTTGGAGTTCAGGATGACTTTTTTAATTTAACTTATTGTTTTAGATTGAATCATGTCCTCTACTAAAGGGATGTTCAGATCCTGAGCTCTAGTCATGTAGATATGAGCCCATTTGTAAATAGGACACTTGAAGGTGTTACTAGTTATGGTGTGCCCAAACAGAATGAGGGTGGACCATAATCCAATACGGCTGAGGGCCTTCTAAGCAAAGGAAAGTGAAGCCACGGGAAGCAGCCAGTACCTGGTAGTCAACGGAGCCTATAAGATAGAGGAGAACATGCTGCCATGTGCATTGCCATATGATGGTAAGGCCAAGGAACCCCAAAGTTTGCCAGCCAGCCATTAGGTACTGAGCCCAAGAGAAAGCATGCCTTCCCGTCTCTGAAACCATGAGCCCATAAATTTATATTGTTAGGGCAACATATGGTATTTGTTTAGTAGCTAGTAAACTATAACACCTATCAATAGAATATCAAGCTATTTTAGTTAATGGAATAAGCCTTTAAATCCCTATAACCAAATTAGGTTAAATAGCAGAGGAAGTAACTATTTTTCCACGGCTTTAAATCACAGGTTGAGGAAATGATACCAACATTTCTGAATTGACAAATAATGTATATTTTTGGGGGGGTGGGGGGAAGGAAGACATACTGAAAGAAACTTAATGTTCTAGAAATATAGTCAGCTTATTACCTGGTTATTCAGTTACTCCATATGTTATAAGAAAACTCACAAACAAAAAATCAGAGAATGTGCTGAATTTCTCTTTGCGACAGTGTGTTAATGTTTATATGAAAATGTAGCTGTATGTTATCCTTCCACTATTACTGAATAAACAATGAAGTATTGAGTAAATCTTAATGTAATGCGCCTTTTATATATATATATATATCAGGTCTACTTACAACAAAATTAATTTTCAGCTTTAAGAGTAGAGATGGACAAACAAATTAGATATACTGTATTTCTAAATATATTTCATTATATATTTAGAATACATAAATACAAATAATATTTGCATTGCTTATTGCTGTCAATATCTACTAAAGTGTAAGTTACATTAAGGCAGGCTCTTTATTCTTTATTTTATTGTATTCCCAGGGTTTTAACAGTGCTGAGTACATACCAGGAACTCAATATTTGTTAAATGAATTGAATGAATGGATGAATGAGCGGCTAGATAAATTAATGCATTTTGGCATGATAGGAAATCATGCTGTGTGCTTTATTTTTTTGCTTAAGTTATCAGGGGATGGTATTGAGGAACATAGAAAACACAGGTTAAGAATGAAAAAATTAATTATGGGTATGAGGAATGTAGCAGTAATACAAAAATTTAAAAGTGCAAAGATAAAGCAGATGTGAAAAACAGTTGTCGTCTGGAATTACTTAAGGGGCTCAGGAGAAGCCCAAATAGTTTAGAGCAATGTTTATGATTTCTGTGAATAGATATCTCCAAATAACACTGCCTGAAAGTGAGTCCCTTCTTGTGGAAAATATAGGGTCCATCCAAGCACCCATCCCTCCCCTACCCCAAAAAGAGAGGCGATGTTGCCCCACATAGCAATCAGTGAGAGAATATGAAATGCAGGATGATCATGAGAAGAGTTAAGAAAGGGGTAAAGAGAAAGAGAAACTACTGCTATAAAGGTAATAAATCTTAAACTTCATTATTCAGCACTAAATAAATTTCAGAGTAAGATGGTTAGCACCTGAGACCAGCTTACTACTAAAGAAAGAGATCAGACGATTCCTTCATTCTCACATATAATGAATATTTATTGAAAGTCCATGTGCCAGAGTTCTAGACACTGATAATAAATGGTGAATAAGACCAGGTCCCTCCTCTCAATAGTTGCTTTTCCATGGAGAAAGAAAGGATCATAAAAACACAAACAAAGAATTGCAGGTAGAGATGTAGTGGTGTGAGAACAATAAGGTTGAAATTAATTGAAAGGGGGCTGGCTATTTTATTAGAGCGTCTGGGTCAATCCTCTCTGAGAAGGAAATGCTTTAATTGACACTTGAATGATGAGCCAGTAATAAGGAAATTTCAGGGAAGAGCATTCTAGGTAGGTGGAAAAGCAAGTAAAATGGCCTTAAGACAGGAAATAGCATGGCTTGTTTAAGAAACTCGAAGGTCATTGTGAATGGAATATAGTGAGGGCTGAGAAGTGGGCTGACTGGGAATGACAAGAGACAAAAGTTGGAGATTAGGTAGAAGCCAAATTTGGTAAGTCAAGTAGCTCTAAAAATGATTTTCATTTTGATTTAAATGTAATGGGAAGTCATTGAGCTGTTCTATGCAAATGACTATCATGGTCAGATTTTTTATTTAAAGCCATCATGGAAGAATTTGAACAGTTTTCTAGAGAATACAGTGTAGGGATTGAGAAGATGGCATTACAGATAAAGAGAAGAGAATAAAAGTGATTGATGAGTGACATCTATTCAAGTCTTTGCCCATTTTTAATTGGGCTGTTTGTCTTTTCTTGGGGGGGATGGTGATGGTGCATGGTTGGGAATCGAACCTGGTCTTCCACATGGAAGGCGAGCATTCTACCCCTGACCCACCTGTTTGTCTTTTGTTGTTAAGTTGAAGGATTTCTCCATATTCTTGATATTAAACATTTATTAGATATATTATAACAAATATTCCACACCAATGTAAGGTGTTAATAATAGGGTGATATATGGGAATCCTGTATTTTATGCATGATTGTTCTGTAAACCCACAAATTCTCTAATAAAGAAAAAAATGTGATTGATAAGGTGTAATCATAAGGTGAATACTTTGCCCCAAACCATCATGAGTAGAGAACTGCTACAATCTATACAAGTATAACTGAAACAAACACTATGTTTCAGGCCTTATATGTTGGTCTTACCTAGACTAGGTTAAAGGAATGGCATTAAAATTGGATGTAGCCAAGGTACCCCAGAACACCAAACCTTGCCCTCTACCCTACAGAGTATGAAGGAAATGAAAACTTGAGGCAAGTGACGTTCACTATTACTTTGAAGGTTGTTAGCAATTCCTGATATCATAGTCTAATGACTTAGGCCGAACCACATGAAAGGAAAACTGTAATTTAGGTCAGAGATGGTCCTGAGACTAAGATTAGAGCTGGCTTTAAGACCCTGTCTCCTACATTCCATTAAGCTCTTATCCAGGACTTAGCTATTGATATTAAAATATATTATTTGTTGAATGCCCAACCTGGGGTCATGCACTGCATGACCTTATGTGCATCATTTTACTTAACACTTAGAATGAATTTACTAAGGATGCACATTCATTGATTTTTACTGGTTAGAAAACTATGACTTAAAAGGAGTTAAGTGGGCGATGCAACAGTGGCTCTGGCAGAATTTTTGCCTGCCATTTCAGAGACCTAGGTTCGATTCCCGGAGCCTACCCATGCCAAAAAAAGAAAGAAAAAAAAAGGAGTTAAGTAATTTACCCAAAATACATGTAACAGGGCTGGAATTAGCAGCCGAATTCGTTAGATTCCTGGCTCATTTTCTTCACCATTTCAGTCTCCTACCACTCTACCACCTTAGTAGTGAGGAAAGGCTAGAGGGGTCAGCCACTGAAATTGAAAAGGAGAGAGCAGTCATCAAGCCCCGGTGTCTAGGGTAGAATTGGTAAACAACTCGATCAAGATTCATCATCTCATAGCTGGTGGAACAAGGGTTGAAACTCGATAACCCACGGATATTACCCAAAAATCATGCTGAGACTTCTTATCTATATGTTTTTGCATAAGAAATATCTAACTAAAATCCTTCACCTCTTCCACTGCCATCAGCCATCACTTTCATTCAACCCTAAGGAAGGAGTGATGAGCCATGATCCAGGATGTATATTTAGCAAGAGGTGCTAGGGATATTCTGTCTCTTTTCCTTGTTTGTAAACTGAGAAACTTGGAGTGAATGGATTAGACCAGTTTCCTCTTGTCTTAGAAAGAAATCCTGGCTTGTTTTCTTGCCAAGACTTTCTTATTATTTGACTAATAAATGCAGATTTTGACGGGAGCTTAGGGCAAAGAAGACACGAAGACCTCTCGATCTATTTTGAGTGTCTAAGCACAACATCTAGGATAGACAAAAGGCATTCTTCATGTGGTTTTGCTTAGTTTACAATTGGGTCTACTTTTAGATCTGGGGCAAAAGACTCATTTTAACAGAGGATATTTGCCTGTGTTATTTTAGGGTCTTAATGGAGGAGATTGTTGTTAAACAGGTTTTAGTTACATGGGGATGCTAATTTTGGAGCAAAAATAATCATAATAATCATAATTGTAATGAGGTATAATTTAAATTATCCAAAGAAGTTTTGTAATTTTCTATTACTTAGTTTCTTTCTAAAATTTTGATTAAAGAAACCTACTTGGTAGCTGAACCTGTGTAGATTTCACTGCTCATCTGGGCACCATAACAATATAGCCAGAGACTGTATTGAACCATCAGCTTGAGGGTTGTAAAATGATATTTGCACAGGGCCCTTTGCATGGTCACTTTGAACATCAGGATTTTCAATGGAAGTGTTCTGGGGGTGTTATTCCCTCATGTATAATAACAGTTGTGGCCTTATTGAAGGTTAGATCACAGTACAGCCTAATTGAATAGGTAGACCTTCAATTAAGATGCTTATCTCTATCAAAGATGATGCACTGATTTCTTATTCCAAGTGGTATAATGAAATGAGCCTAGCCAGAGTCTTCGATTATTCATGATATATTTATAATGTTTATTAGGATTGCATGGTAGGCTCATGGGTGAAGAAGATACTATCCTTGCCCTTCAGATGCATGCATTCTGGTGTATATTGCATATTTATCCATTTTGGAAACATTCTGTTGTAGTGAGTTGCAGTTTGTTATAAAAGGAAGAGTCTGCACTGTGTAGGAATGAAAACCTCAGGGTTCTACCCTTAGATCTGCCATTAGCCAGCTACATGAACAGAGACAAAGAACCTAAATTCTTTGTGACTTAGTTTCCTCAGTCGTAAAAAAGAAAGGTAGTTAGACTGATTAGATATTTGAATTGTTCTTCTGAATATCTGTGAGGCAAACAAAATTTTTCAGGTCATTTTAGTTTTTTGTTTGATAAATATTCTGGAATAATCTGTGTACTTAATAAATCTTAAATAAAAATAAGATCATCTTAAGCCTCTCTTTCCTTTGCTCATAATTCCAGAAGGAGCATTAAAGAGCTCGAAACTTTTATCTATCATGCTAGGGAAAAAAATCAAAACAAAACTTGAGAGTAAACATCAGATAAGAACTACCCTTAATCCTAAACTCTCCAAAATCCAAAACATACAGGATGTGGTTAAAGGGCAACGTGCAAATATAAAATTGCAATCATAAGATAAAAAGTGAATAAATAAATGTGTGTTTATCTCGTTATCTGTTCATTTAAAATACTTTGTTTTAACCATGATAATTAAGTCAATGTAACCTAGAAGCATTTAGCTTTAAGACAAAACATCAACTTGTCTACTTCTATTGGCATCAATTTAAAATATCAAGTTGTCCAAGTTCTTTCTGCATGTATGATTTGTTTACTTTGTCAGGACTGTCAAAATAGTAAACAGTTTTTTGATACCCATAGCCATTGAAGTAGTCAAATGCTATACTTCATTAATGAAGATTCAAACACAACATATACCATCCAGCACAAGTTACATATTTTGATTGTGTAAACATTTATTTGAATGTAGATAACTAAATATCAAATTTATGAATTTTTTTACATTAAAAGGTATTTATTATGTCAACAAGGCAAATAGACAAATGGATAAACTTTTTCAGTTTTCCTGAGTGAGTTAAGCTGTTAAAAATAACTAGCCTTTGTATAAGGGTTTTCATAAAAGTAATTTTATTTGCAAACTCACAACAATCCTGTAAGGCGGTTTTGTTATTGGTAGAGTGAGTGGATTAACAAAAACAATCTGGACATCAACTTCAGATTGTGCTTAGCTTTTCCTGGTTGGGGCCTGGATCATTTCTCAGAAAAGATGTTTCTCAAGGACTTCAAGATCTCAGAATCAAGGCAGGCAAAAGGGTTGCAAGTGTAACTCTGGAAAGAAGACCAGAGGCTTTTGTTTCCTTTTGAACACATTCAGGGAGATTATTAGCTTTTTGTTTTTAAATTTTAAAATTTTTTTAAGCATAACAACATACACACAAAACATTCTTACCATATGATCACTCCATTCTTGGTGTATAATAAAAAACTCGTAATATCATCACCATGATCATTTCTTACAACATTTGCATCAATTCAGGAAAAGAAACAAAAAGAAAAAAACTCATACACACCATACCCCTTACCCCTCCCTCTCACTGACTGCTAATATTTCCATCTACCCAATGTATTTAGCCTGTTTCCCATTTTTTTCTATACCCCTTACCACTCCCTTTCATTGATCACTAGCATTTCAATCTACTAAATTTATTTTAACATTTGTTCCCCCATTATTTATTTATTTATTATTTTACTCATCTGTCCATACCGTAGATAAAAGAAGCATCAGACACAAGGTTTTCACAACCACACAGTCACACTGCAAAAGCTATATCATTATCCAATCATCTCCAAGAAATATGGCTACTGGAACATAGCTCTATTTTTTCAGGCTGTTCCCTCCAGCGTCTCCAATATACCTTAGCTAACAAGGTGATATCTTTATAATGCGTAAGAATAAACTCCAAGATAACCTCTCGACTCTGTTTGAAATTTCTCAGCCATTGACACTTTATTTTGTCTCATTTCTCTCTTCCCCCTTCTGGGCGAGAAGACTTTCTCAATCCCTTGATGCTGAGTCCCAGATCATTCTAGGATGTCTGCCCCACATTGCCAGGAAGGTCCACACCCCTGGGAGTCATGTCCCATGTAGAGAGGGGGTGGGAAGTGGGTTTGCTTGTCATGTTGGCTGAGAGAGAGAGGCCACAAAAAGCAACAAAAGAGGTTCTCTGAGGAAGACTTCTAGGCCTAGTTTTAACTAGGCTCAGCCCATCCTTTGCAGGCATAAATTTCATATGAACAAACCCCAATATTGAGGGCCTGGCCTATTGTTTTGGTTGTCCCCATTGCTTGTGAGAGTATCAGGAATTCTCCACATGGGTTAACTGAATTTTTCTCCTTTCTCGCCATTCCCCCAAGAGGACTTTGCAAATACTTTTATATTCACTGTTCAAATCACTCTGGGATTTATCAGGCCATCACTCTGTACAAAACTACAAAATGTCATGCCCTACTCAAGGTTTCATGTCCTTATGGTGTTCAATTAAGCTGTCCACATAAGTTATATTAGGAAATGCATTAGTCAAAATATAAATTTTGTACCAAATAAACATTTTGTTCTTTAGTCTCAAACATAAGTTAAGATTTTAAAATATTAATTACCTTCTATTTTCAACACCCTGCATTATTGACATTCCTTTGTTCTTTCTCATGCAAAATATTTTAAAATTTGTGCATTTAGTCACTATCATTGTATACTCTAAGCATTCTTAGATTATACCATCTCAGTCTTTATTGCATATCTTTCCTTCTGATTTCATTTGTGCCCCCAGGCCTCCTCCCTCTATTGTTCTCACATTCAGCTTCATTCAGTATTCTAACATTATTGTATTACAGTTAGGTAGTATTGTGCTATCCATTTCTGAATGTTTACAATCAGTCCCATTGCACAATCTGTAGCCCTTCAGTTCCAATCGCCCAATATCTACCCTATTTCTATTTCCCGATGGTCTCCGTTCTTAACTGAAATTCTCCAAGTTCATTCACTAATGTCATTTCATATTAGTGAGACCATACAGTATTTGTCCATTTGTTTCTGGCTAATCTCACTCAGCATAATGTCCTCAAGTTCCATCTATGTTTTTACATATTTCATAACTTAATTCTGTCTAAGAATTAAGAATTTGATAATATTTCATCGTATGTATATACCACAGCTTGTTTAGCCACTCATCTGTTGATGGACATTTGGGCTGTTTCCATCTCTTGGCAATTGTAAATAATGCTGCTATAAACATTGGTGTGCAAATGTCTGTTTGTTTCTTTGCCCTCATGTCCTCTGAGTAAATAACTAGCAATGGTGTTGCCAGATCATATGGCAATTCTATACTTAGCTTCCTGAGGAACCGTCAAACTGCCTTCCACAGTGGTTGTACCATTTTACATTTCCATCAACAGTGGATAAGCGTGCCTTTTTCTCCACACACTCTCCAGCACTTGCCATTTTCTGTTTTATTGATCACGGCCATTCTGTTGGGTATGAGATGATATCTCATTGTGGGTTTGATTTGCATTTCCCTAATAGGCAGGAAAGTTGAGCATCTTTTCATGTGCCTTTTGGCCATTTGTATTTCCTCTTCTAAGAAGTGTCTGTTCAAGTCTTTTTCCCATTTTGAAATTTGGTTGTTTGCCTTTTTGTTGTTGAGTTGAACAATCTCTTTATATATTCTGAATACTAGACCCTTATCTGATATATCGTTTCCAAATATTGTCTCCCATTACAGAGGCTGTCTTTTTACTTTCTTGACAAAGTTCTTTGATGCACAAAAGTGTTTAATTTTGAGGAATTCCCATTTCTTTCTTTCGTTCTTCAGTGCTTGTGCTTTGGGTGTAAGATCTAGGTAACCACCTCCTATTATAAATTTCATATTTCCCTATATTTTCTTCTAAAAGTTTTATGGTCTTAGATCTAATATTTAGGTCTTTGATCCATTTTGAGTTAATTTTTGTATAGGGTGTGAGATATGGATCCTCTTTCATTTTTTTGCATGTGGATATCCAGTTCTCTAGGCACCATTTATTGAAGAGACTGTTCTGTCCCAGGTGAGTTGACTTGACTACCTTATCAAAGATCAATTGTCCATAGATGAGAGGGTCTATATCTGAACACTCTATTCTATTCCATTGGTCAGTAGATCTGTCTTTATGCCACTAGCATGCTGTTTTGACCACTGTAGCTTCATAATATGCCTTTAAGTTAGGTAGTGTGAGACTTCCGACTTCATTTTTCTTTCTCAGGATATTTTTAGTTATTCTGGACACCCTGCCCTTCCAGATAAATTTGGTTATTGTTTTTCTATTTCTGCAAAGTAAGTTTTTGGGATTTTAGTTGGTATTGCATTGAATCTGTAAATCAATTAGGTAGAATTGACATCTTAACTATATTTAATCTTCCAATACATGAACACGGTATACCCTTCCATTTATTTAGGTCTTCTGTGATTTCTTTCAGCAATTTCTTGTAGTTTTCTCTGTATAAGTCTTTTGTATCCTTAGTTAAATTTATTCCTAAATATTTTATTCTTTTGGTTGCAATTTTAAACGGAATTCTTTTCTTGATTTCCCCCTCAGATTGTTCATTACTAGTAAATAGAAACACTACAGATTTTTGAGTGTTGATTTTGTAACCTACCACTTGCTGTACTCATTTCTTAGCTCTAGTAGATTTGCTATGGATTTTGGGGGGTTTTCGACTTACAGTATTGTATCACCTGAAAACAGTGATACAATTTTCTTCCTTTCCAATTTTGATGCCTTGTATTTCTTTTTCTTGTCTAATTGCTCTGGCTAGAACTTCCAACACAATGGTGAATAACATTGTTGTTCTTGTTCCTGATCTTCGGGGGAAAGTTGTCAGTTTTTCCCCGTTGAGGATGATGTTATTAGCTTGTTTTTAAATGGGAATTTCATAGACTTTTAAAAACCATTTATCCTTTTGAGAATTATTTTCTGGGAAGTTATTTAAAAATTCCCCTGAATAATAATCTGATTTTATAAGGAGTTTACCTTTTCAGCATGAATTATTTTGTATTTTCTCATTTTGGCTAAGTATAACCATAAGGGGTATATAAGAAGGAACTACTGTTGCTACAGGAATTTCACAGATGATTATTTCCTTCCATCTCAGTTTGCTAATTCTTTAAACTAGGGATGGTTTTTATCATTCACTTCAAAAGAGATCATCTATCATGTTATTAAATAAAATATTTTTAAATAGTACTATTAAAGATGATTATGCATCTTTAACTTAGGAAAGGCAACAATTCCAGTATTAAAACTACCCTAACAATCATGATTCTTGAAATGAAAAAATCCTAGAATACCATTTAACAGCACTATACAAAAATAAAATAAAATATTGTAAGGGGAGTTAATATATATTTTTTATTTTTATTTTTTTGTCACAGGCAGGCTCCAGGAATCGAACATGAATTGTTTGCAGGAAAGGGGCACGATCAGATTTGTATTTCTAAAGATTACTCTGGCTATAATGTATTGAATAGATCAGATGAGGGCCAGATTGGAAATGGGGAGGCATTGAGGAAGACAATGTAGTAATCCAAACAAGAAAAAATGATGGCTAGCAAAGGAAGTGAAGAAGCTAGGAGGGGGAATAGAAACATTCTAGAGTCGTGCAACTCTAAATATGACTGAGGACTAACAGCAATGATATCACCAGGGGGCTTGTTGGAAATAAAGAATCTCAGGCCCCACCCCAACCTGCATTTAAAGACCCAGAATCTGCATTTTAACAAAATCCCTAGGAGTCTTATGTGGCAGTTTGAATTATGAACCCCAATTTAGACGTGTTCTTGATCTTAACCTGTATTCTTCTGGGTGTAAACACATTATAAATAGGACTTCTTAAGGATGCTATTTTTAGTTAAGATATAGCCCTACTGAATAAGGAGCGAATCTGGAACTGAAGAGCAGACCCAAGGACAGAGGGATTGCCATGTGACAGGGAAACAGAGATACAAACCAAAGAACCCCAAGGATTGCAGCAAGCCCATACCATAAAACTACTTACTTTGGGGGAAAAGCATCACCTTGCTGATAACTTGACTTTGTATCTTTAGCTCCAAAGCATGAATCAATAAATCCCTCTTGTTAAGCCAACCCATTGTGCAATATTTGTCATAACACCTGGAAAATTAAGGTGTTGTAATTTATAGGTACATTATTACATACTTAATAATACTTTTTATTGTACATATTTCATTTTATTTATTTTATATTTTTATTAGGTACTTAATTATAATTTAAGGTAATTTATAGGCACATTAATATTTGTGCAGCACTGCTCAAAGGTATTTAGCAATTGGAATTGTCAGGAAATGGTGGTAATTGGATAGAGATCATAGAATGAAGGAACTACAGAACAAAGGGGAATAAATTACCTACTTCAGAATTGCTTTTTAGAAAAGTGTAGAGTAACTACTAGGACCAGGGACCACTAATGTCACATAAATATTTGATGGAGACTCTGCATTTAGAATCTAAATATTATGAGACTGCACACAGAAAACCTGGAAATTTCCTATAATTAGTGAAGTCCCTGATAGAGAGAAGCAAGTTTCTTACGATTCTAGTTTGGGTGACATTAGGCAACTTGAAAAACTGGAAAGGTCAGAAGGTAACATGGGGCCAGGTGATAGAAAAAAGAGTGGGAGGGCCAGGATGCAGACATTTCGCCTTGCCATATCTGACTGGATTTTACCAGTTACTTAACAAAGTGTGTTTGGGTGCTAACATGAGAATCCCATTGCTTGTTATGTTAAGTTTAGTGTACACATGATTTAGTAAATTCAATTATGAATTCCTTAGTGAGGTTATGCTGTTCTGCATCTTGTCCATTTTCTTTACATGATTCTGAGTTAAAGAACCACCTCTGGTACGATTTAACATGGTATCCCAATTAGGGAGACTCAAAGGGCAATTTCACTTGAGTCTGGTAGTGGAGTGAGTAAAGTAGTCACAAACACATGAGGGCATATATGTTCAATGCTGTTCACCTCCCAAAAGATTTTGACTCAACAATTGTAATAATAATAATACCCATAAGATTGGGTTTTTTTTTTTTTTTTTTTTTTGAGGGAGGGTGCATAGTCTGGGAATCAAACCCGGGTCTCCCACCTGAAAGATGGGTGAACTAACCATGTACCCCCATAAGATTGGGTTTTGAACTATCTTTTATTAGAAATCTCATTCTAACTTCCAGGCATTCTGGGCAGAAAATGTAAAACAATTAAAGCTCAGAGAGTGTAAGTACAGAGCTCAAGGTCACTGAACCATTAGGTAATAAAATTAGAACAAGATTTCAAATGTCCTGCCTTATATGTCCATGCTTTTCTCTATGACATCGATACTACCTCCAATGACACCCTTCTACAGGTAAGTTTATGAGCTTACCAATGTTCAATGCTGCCATTATTATCTGAATTACACAGGTTGGAACCAGAATTCGGGCCTCACCCTTTCCCAGTGAATTGTTGTTTTACAGGAGTCTTCACACCAGTGCCTCATTTTTCATCTCCACTGGTATGTCCCCTAGCTTCACCTCTGGACCACTGTAATATTTTTATGTTTCCTGCCCCCCTTTCTCTTCTTTTTCCATTTACTCCTCCTATTGTGTGAGAATTAGGTTCCAAGGTGCTGTTTTCAGCAGATCATTATTTCATTCATAAAATGCAGAGCTTTTGAAACACTTTGGCCTGAGATTAAGTAGTAAACATTGTAGCATTGGCAATAGTAATAACAGTACCAGTAACCATCAAGGATTTATTCCATGACAGATACTCTCTCTTAAAGAGCTTTGTGGTCTTAAATAATCCTCTCAGCTACCTAGAAGGCAGCAAAGCCCTTTATTAGGCCTCAGTTTTTCAGATGAAAAGTGAGATTAAGGCTTTCTTCACACACCTGGCCCTCAGTCACATCTTCCTCATCAGGACCCCATGATTCAGTCACAAATCAGTCTTACTAATACCAATTCATTCAGTCAATAAATACGTATTCAGTGCTAAGAACTGTGAAGGAACACTTTGAAGAAAAACAAAGACAAAAAAATAAAACAAAAAACTGAGCATGCTGCTTCTTTATACACACACAACGTTAGCACCCAGCAACTAATTCCAGTTTGAAGTATCTCAAGTAACTACTTTTTTGCTCCTGTCTCCCTGGAAACCTAACCTGTGAACATTCCATTGTTATTTACCCTGTTATATGTATTTGGGATGTTCTCTGCCAGCTTCCATTCTTCACTCTAATCTGGGCCAAAAATGAATGCCTGGATTTCATTGAGGATGATGAAATTGAGTTGTTTAATGCATCACTACAGGGCTAATGTCAGTGCTAAAGAGGCCAAATACTTCTTCACATCCACAAAAGAAATTTCTACCTGCATTAAAGCAGGCATGCTCTGGTCCAGGGTTTTCCATAGAGGGTAGGTTTTATTGAAATTCTAATTTCCTTTTAAAAGCTCCAATAATCATTCAACAATCATACCTATTAGTGGGAGAAATTGAAATGGATGTATAAAATGGAGAGAAAATCCTCAAACAGAATTTTAATCAATAAATTCAGTGTACTTTCATATTAAGCTTACTAGAGGTGCCAAGTGGTAACAAGATTGTCTTGTTTATGTTTTGCCTCTTCTCCTTCCTTTCCTGATTTTGTAAAAGTATCTGCCTGGCCCATTATGTGGTACATAATAGGCCTAGTACATGACATTTCTCTCCCCCTCACTAGAACTGCTGGTATCTCCATAAAGTAACAATAAAGTAGGTAGCTGGGAAGTCAGATGTGTGTTAGAGGGAGCTTGTGGGTTCTTAGTTCCCAAATAGGCAACTACTGCTTTTAATGATCAATACTCAATATATTTTCAGGGTCAAAAGCATGATATATTTGTATTCATGGCAATGTTCCAAAATTTAAATGATAGTACTTTATAAAAATAAGTTTATGGGCTTGTAAATTGTGAGCTTTAAATATCTGAGAAATTTCATCCACTTTCGGTTATTATATTCAGTAAATACTGCAAAATATCTTTTTGTGTAATCACATGCTAGTTGACTAAACTACTGTTAAACTATATGGTCGAGAACATGTAATTACCATAAACTCACAAAGATTAGAATGTAATACTCTCTTCTGGTTATGGATATTTCACATTTATACTCTTTGATTTGATATAGAAAATCAAGAAAGCAGAACAAGTAAAAACAAATGAAGAAATGCCTGATTTTCTTTTAAGAATGATAAATTCATTAACCGGGAAATTTCCACATTGTAAAATTATGGCAAATTTTTGAAACATTTGAGAAATACTATCTTCTTACTTCCAACACAAATGTAAGGTGGCAATTTTTATATTGGAACCTCTTTGTTTAAGAAAAGGATTCACTTAATCAATTATTCTTTTATCACAACAGATATTTCTGTAACATAAAATACATTCTCTAAATGGGACCTTGGCTTCTGTGACAAACGCAACTGTTCTGGAAAAGAAATAAATGTCACCCACCTAATATCTAATTAAACAGTTGAGGTTAAAAACAAATGACATTAAGTTTTTACATTTTAAATTAAAGCCAAATTAAGGGGAGATCAGAACTTTCACATTTACTTGAAGTCATGATATTTTTTAAAGTTGTATTAAATGTGTTTTGTGATCAGCTGCCACAGTTTTTATTACTTTTTTTACTGAACCAAATCATCAATGATGTTATCTTTGGTGAATACCTGCCTTGCTGTTCTTTTATTTACCAATGTACTTTCAAAACTATTTTAGTCAGCACATATATTTTTAGCATTGCAAGTAATAGCCATGTTTTCCAATGCAATGCAACAGATAGGAAAACCAGACTTAATTAAGAATTTAAAAATTCCCTGGGAAATAAATATTGCCTTTAAGCAATGGAATGATGTTGTGCATTGCAGACTTAGGATGGGGATGGTGCTCCCTGGAGTTGCACAGTGCCTAACCTGGACAACTGAACTTGGTTGTCCTAACTATTAGGTCCATGGAAGGTCTGGATCTAACTATTAGATCCAGAGAAAACTCTGAGTCTCAGAGTAATAATACAATAAATATTTCCAAACATCAAAGTGGTATAAACCTGTATGTATTGTGCTATTGTTCTGACAGAAAAATGTGTTCTGATATATGTTTTCTGTGGAGCCCTTATTTGGAAAGTATTCCTGTCTGCTTGCCATGGCCTAGATTTTTATGAATGGCATCGTATAGTTCTGACATGCAAAATTGTTTGGAACACCACTAACGATTACCAGTTCCTGCTGATTCAAGAATTTGTGCTTTCTTTCACACTACAGTGACTGATTTGGCAATGATGAGAAATGAAGTACTATATATTTTTTAAAACAGTTAAAAACAATGAAGAGAAAAATGTTGGATTCTAAACAGGTATGTCCTAAATGGGTAGTGTGATGATTTGGAGGCCTTAAGGACCCCAGAAGATCATGTTTCTTAAAGCTAATCCATTCCTGTGAGGATAAACCTACTATGAGCAGGACCTTTTGATTAGGTTATTTCAGCTGAGGATGCCTCAGGTGGGTTTTAATCCTCTTACTGGAGTCCTTTATAAGGGGATGAAATTCAGACCCAGAAGACTGAGAAAAAAGAGACAGAAACAGAGACAAAGAGACAAAAGACAGAAAAAGACAAAGACGCTGAGCTGGTCTTCGGGGGATAAAAAACATCACTGGATGATGCCTTGGAGCACACATTTTCATGGCCTCAAAACTGTAAACTTGTAAACGTATAAATCACCATTGTTAAGAGCCAGTCCATTTCTGGTATATTGCATTTTGGCAGCTTTAGCAAACTAAAACAGATAGTATCAGTAGTTCACATTTTGAAGACTAATCCACCAATAGAATAGCTTTGATTATTAAAATATTTCTATAATATGAATGCAAATAAACAACTACTGCATGCCAATCGTTGTCAGAATTAATGGCATATAAACATCACTTAGGGAGCTAGTTAAATTATAGTTTCTAGGCCCCACTACCAGAGGTTCTGATCTAGCAACACAGAAGGGGAGCCCTGGAGCTACATTTGAACAAGTACTCCCAAAGCCTTAATGCCTGTGATCCAGCATGTACCACCACCCCCGCTTCCCATTTTGATAAACACTCCCATAAACTGTAAAAAAATGGTGGCTTACAGGTCTGGCATTTCATGAGGAGTTTAAGAAAAATACATATGCCTTTCCACATTCCTACTGAATCAGCCCCGCATGGGGTGAAGCCCAGACATGCATAGGTTTTAAAACTGTACAGGTGATTCTTATTTATAGCTAGAACTGAGAAACACTGCTAAATAGAATCAATTTTCATTCTAGCTTATGTTAAAAGTTTTATATTAGTTGACCTATTTAACTTGAGACATGCTAAAACTATTTTAAATAGATAATGAAACTGATAAATTATACATAACATACATTTCCATTAAAATGTTTATATATATATTTCTTTAAGCCCCTTCCCTCACACATCCCCTCTCATCATTTTTCAGTAAAATGGCCACACCATCTGCCCTGCTGGGGAGAGACTGTCTAGATGGTTTTAAGCTAGGGTTTGGAGTTAGCCCTCAATGGCAGCCCCTCTTCTGCTATTTCTTATCATATGACATTGGACATGTTAGCCAGTATCTCTAAAATAGTGCACATTTTGTAGATTATTGTAAGAATTAAATCAGACGACATATATAATGCGCTTAATGCAGTCCCTATACCATGATGAGACTTTTTAAAAGTCAGCTATTATCACCCTTGAATTCTTGCTCTTCTCATATGCAGTCACCACTTTCTGATTCTTCTACCTGTTAATTAGCTCGAGTATTGTCGTCTGTATCCATTCTTGTTGCCACTACCCTAGTATAGCCGCCATAGCCTCTTAACCTGTTCTACTACAAGGATCTAGGTTCCCTATTCTTGGGCTTACTCATTCTAGCTGAAGCCAGAGAGAGGGAGCTAACATGTCAATCCCCTGCACAGCCTCTCCAGAGACTGACATGTGCCCTTGGGATAAAATCTCAACAAGGCCTTCCTCATTCTGGTCCCTGACAAGACTCTAGGCTTTTCTCTTGCTACATTTGCACTCCACACTTGAAGCTCTGGCCATACTAAGTATCTTACATTCCTGGAATTTGCTGAACTCTCTCTTGCTTCTCAGTCTTTGTACATTAATTCCTCTGTTTAGAACACATACCCACCTCTCTTAGCTCTTTTACCTGGCTAACATCTTCTCATGCTTTCTTTTCTTTGGAAGGTTATCCATACCTGCGATCATTATTCTAGAGGATTTCACAGCAGCATGTCCCCTATCATAACAGGCATCATATTTTTTTTTATTAATTAAAGAAAAAAAAGAAATTAACACAACATTTAGAAATCATTCCATTCTACATATGCAATCAGTAATTCTTAACATCATCACATAGATGCATGATCATCATTTCTTAGTACATTTGCATCGATTTAGGAAAAGAACTAGCAAAACAACAGAAAAAGATATAGAATGTTAATATAGAGAAAAAATAAAAATAATAATAATAGTAAAAAAAAAAGAAAAGGAAAAAGAAAAAAAAAGACAAACAGACAGACAAAAAAACACCTATAGCTCAGATGCAGCTTCATTCAGTGTTTTAACATGATTGCTTTACAATTAGGTATTATTGTGCTGTCCATTTTTGAGTTTTTGTATCTAGTCCTGTTGCACAGTCTGTATCCCTTCAGCTCCGATTACTCGTTTGTCCATTTGTATACTTTTCATGCTGCAATGTGGGGCTCTGGGTGGCCCACACATAGATTATTTAGCAGCAGGGCATTCTATAAAGAGTTTTAGAATTTGATGATAATCTATAAATCATGCCCATTTTGGAATAGTTGGATGACTATGCATTTTAATGCCTGTGGTTTGCATTAGTGTTTATAACGGTATAGCTCCAAATGAATACCAAAAGAGTCAGTATATGCTCTATCAGTGACAGCCCCATGGGACTTAAAGTAGCATTTCCCACACCACTATTTTATTATAAAAGTTTGCAAACATAAAGCAAAATTGAAAGAGTTATACAATGAACACTTACACACTTAGTGTCTACATTCTATAATTAATGATTTTGCAAGATGCCCTATTCAAGTTGCCAATTGGATAATTTCTTAGCTGGGTGACCTGGGGCAAGTTTCTTAATCTCCCTAAACCTCAGGGTTTTTTGTAGCTAGAAGAGGGGAATAATGAAAATACTTACCACATACATTGCTGCAAAGCTTCCATAAATATCATTCATGCAGAATAATTAACTCAAAATCAAGCACAAAATAGGTATTCTGTCAGTGTAAGCTACAGGAATTATTATTTGCTGAATGAATGAAGTTCTAATGAAGTTCCTGGGATGCTTCTAAAGTAACTTTAATATCTGTATTTCAATGGTTGGATATAGGACAGTGAGGTTTCTATTTAAGACCAAGTATACTGAAGTATATACACTTGGAACTTTTTTCTTATTTTCTGAACCAATGTTCCTATTTAAGAATTTTACTAGTCCACTATTTACTGTTTCAATTGTTCTGGTTATATGAAATGAAAAATGGTGTCAGTAAATCCTTTGGATTTCTTTGATGAAAATAATAAAACAAGAATGTGGGGAAGTGCTGTAGTTTCCAATTTATTAATATATCACAGTGACTCCTGGCCCTGAGTTTCAATTGTCTGTTGGAAGAAAGAAGACAAGTAAGGTAGGCAGGTAAAAGGCTAAATATTTTCCAGCCATTTTCTGTGAGAACGGAAATTGAAGAATCCTGGAAAGATCTCATCAACATGAACTAAGTTCTAAGAAATCTTGCTTTCTCTAGGTACCACTCCCATCCCTGAGGGTTCAAGGGCAGGTGTTTAGGGTCAAGGTAAAGGAGGAGGTGCTAAGTGGGCCCAGGTGGAATTCTTTAAGGCAAGCTGGCTTCTCTCCAGCTTCAGGTCTTGTCCATAGCCTTTCTGCAGCTGCATTGCTGCTTAAACTGTAGCAGATTTGCTCTCTCTTGTGCAAGAATGGTTTGAACTATTCCTAAAACTTGATTTAAGTTATTTTAAAGACCATCAGAAAGATGCATTTTGCTTGAGAAATAAATGAGATCAAAAGATTCCAGTATACTAGAATCTCTAAGCCACAATTTTAAAATATTTAATGTGGGTCAATTTCTCATTTTTCATACAGAAGACTACCGTATCTTTGAGAAATTTATGAGAAAGACATGCACACCAAGATAAGCAGCAAGATATCCTAGAAAGAGCACATTGTATTAGGCAAGCAGAATCTAGTTTCCATGCTAACCCTGTCCATGACTATTTTATGTAGTCCTTGCTCATATCATATTACATCTTTGGGTTCAGTATTATTCTATTCTCATGCTCTCTCATAGATCTTATCCTGTTCAACAATATTATGATACATGAACTGAATCTTAGGTCTTGGAAGCTGCACAATTATGAAATCAGCTTTTCTTCTCTTCCTCTGTCATGAATACGAATTAATCAAAAACATTGAATGAACTGAATATTTTAAACACTCAACCGACTCCTTTAAGAGGTTAATTATTATTATTGAAATGTTAATTTCATAACATAATGAATGTTATATGTATTCTTACTGATCCATTACCAACTGAAATCAGATTTTCTAAGTTATTTAGAAAATTCTTTCAAACTTGAATTCAAGTTTGAATAAAAAAAGACCTTTGTTGTCAATTCCAAGAAACCCAAATGTTTTTAAATGTTAATGAAGGTTTTTCAGGTTGCTTGAATGCACCTGCTTGATCAGACATTCAACAAAGTATTTTCATTGGCAAACATGTAATTTATGAATAAATAAGATGTTGGATCCCGAGAAATTGGAATAATAAGCTCAATGCCTTCATGTCTGTGAAGGCTTGCATGTAGTTTCTACCAAACTTTTGCAAAACTAATTTCAGCTGGTCCAAGTGCTTGGTGTACAAGGGGATGACTGCATACAGAGGCCTTTTCACACATCACTCCCCACAGTCAGCGGTTCTTTTCTATTAGCTCTCTTGGCAGTCCGCAGGCCCTCAGAAGGGTCCTCAGTAAACTTCTTTCAGGTGTATGTGTGTGTGTGTGTGCGTGCGCGCGCGTTTGGTGTGTACTGAGCCAAGGCAGCCAGTGAATGCTACCCATCCTCCCCCAGTGAAAACGTTTCCCCTCGGACGAACAATCCTGCACTGTGAGCGTCCTGCAGGTGTCTCGGGCTGTCAGCTGGACTCTGTTTATTATTGGTGGGCTGTGTACAGGGAGGCAGCGCAGGCCATCAGTAACAACTCTCTGCAAATGGGTCAAGGAAATGAAAATAAAGCCTGTGCAGCAGGAACTTTTAGGGTCTGGGATTTTGCTGGCAAACGCTGCCTGAGTTCCTCTTTAGGTGCTACTTTAAAATTGCTACTTGTTTGACTTGGACGCGACTTCACATGGAGAGGCCCTGTGAGATATGTGAAGGGAGGGGGCAAGCAGCTGCAGGCAGGTGTGCTGCTTTTTCATTTCAACTTTTACCAGAAGAACACATCCTCGGCTTGGTTCTGAGGCATTTCTCTTCTTCAGAAGTTGGTTTGTATAATTTGTTTTTGAAAAACGAGGGAACAGTGTTACTATTAAAGGCGTTAGAAATCCTTCACAGGATTTTAAATCTGTTACTCATAGTTGAATAAAAGGAAACAAAAACCTTTTTAAATTTTGAAACTGTTTCCTCTTCAACTTACATTTTCTTTGACCCCAGAATAAAACTGGAGCTTTCTTAAGGTTGTTCTGTGACAAATGTCCAACACTATTCAGTAGTACATGGGCAGGTCACTGGCCTACTTAGGTTTACTCATGGTAAAGCATCTCAAGTTTAACGTTTAAATTACAATATGCAAAAACAATGTCTGCCAAAGAAATTGCTAATTTATGGAATTTACCTAGCATGATTGCTTTCTGATAAATCAGTTCTATGATCATCTTTGCCATTTTTCCCTATAACTAACTACTCTACTAAGAATCCCATTCGTTGCACCTAAAGGGGTGTGGTAAGGTTAACAGTGGCTCAAGATTTTTAGTCTGGAAATCCTTTAATCGGTTCTCATTGCTTAAAATATTTCTCTTTGAATAATGATCTATATTATTAAAAATGCTCTTGTTTGAAAATTGTATCATTTGAATAGCTGCTATTTCTTATATTCATAAAATCAGTTGTAAACATCTTCATTCATTCATTTATTCACTCAATGAACATTTACTGAACCAGGCAATGTGCCACGCAAGGCGATGGGACACAGAAAGAAAGCATCTGCCCTTCCAGCCCCTTCCTTGCCTACCCACCATCCTGACCCACAGCTACCAGTGGGTCCTTTTAAAACTGGAGTCAGGTCACGTGCTGTAACTGCCAGGTCACAACAATTGCAATTTCCTCCAAGGCCTTCCATGTTCCATGTGTCATCTCACTTACTTCCCTGCCCTCCTGGCCTTCCCCTGCCCCTGGCTGCTCACTCTGCCCCAGCAACACTGACTTTCTTGTTGTCCCTCGAACACACCAAACACCCATCCTCAACTCCCTTCACTCCTTGTCTGATCCTGTTCTTTGGCTATGTCTGATCTCTTATCTGTTTGTTTCATGAGGCAGAGCTTGTAGTTGTTTCATTTTTCTTTCTTGTATCACTTGTGTCTAAAATATCCTCCAGGTAGCAGAAATTCAATAAACATTGTTGGATATATGCATAGAGCCATGGTCTTTAGTACAATTACAAGATGGAATATGCAAATAAAAAATCATAATGTATGACCAAGAGTTATTATAGTGTTACGGTACAAGGTGCTCTAGTACTAGAATACTTCTTTCTATTTCCAAAAATGTGAATTTATTAAAGTGCAAATCCATGCGACATTAAAGTTGTGTTTAGAAGTCAGGGAAAGCATATTTATTTTAGCCCTTCTTATAGTACTAACATTTGGTTTTGCTGCTGTGATGCAGCCACTTTAATCTGAAATTCTCTTATCACTTCTCAAGCTCTCTGTAGACCCCTCCCTTCCTGCCCCCCCCCCCAAAAAAAAAACAAATCAAAAAACTTTCAGTCTTCCAAGAGCTGGTTCCCAAGAACTTTTCTAGAAAGAGTTAATCCTATGACAAGTACTCAGGAAGCTTTGACTGTTCTTGAGAATGGAGCCTTTTTAAAGATCTCTAAAAGGGTCAGAGCATGATGTTGACAACATTGTTCTATTTGTTTTTGTCAGTTTTATGTTGACTCTCACAGTAATTAAGCTAAAAGCTTTTTTTGGATTTTATAAATTGGGATGTTTCAGTGTGCACAAAGAGTTGTTATAGCCTAGAAAAGAGTACTTCTATTACTTATCTTCTTACTCTTTTTGAGAACATAAATTATACAATTTCCTCCCCTGCATCAGTTAGCTAATTATTTTTCCTTTTTTGCCTAGAAATCAATTTAACTTTGACCATTTGTCTGAATCATTTGATCTGAAAACTTATTTATTTTTTGTGGGCATGATTAGCTCATTAATATCCAGCTTTTGTCTCAGCAGTCACAAAAATCTACCAGTTGATTTGAGCTCTTCTTTCCATGAGCACACCTTTATGCTCCGAATCAAAAGTCCTACGATGTTCAGTGAGTGGAAAAGTATTTGCAAAGCCCCCTTCAGGGAATGGTGAGAATGGGGAGAAATTCAACTTCCCCAAGTTGAATTCTTCATATTCTCACAAGCAGTGTAGACAACCAAAGCTATAGGCTGAGCCCCCAGTCTTGGGGTTTGTTCATATGAAACTTAACCCCACAAAGGATAGGTCAAGTCTACTTAAAATTTAGGCTTAAGAGTCACCCCCAAGAGAGCCTCTTTTCTTGCTCAGATGTGGCCTCTCTCTCCAGCCAACACAACAAGCAATCTCACCACCCTCCCTCTGTCTATGTGGGACATGACTCCCAGGGCTGTGGACCTTCCTGGCATGTGGGACAGAAATCCTAGAATGAGCTGAGACTCAGCATCAAGGGATTGAGAAAAAACCTAGAATGAGCTGAAATTCAGCATCAAGGAATTGAGAAAACCTTCTCAACCAAAAGGGGGAAGAGTGAAATGAGACAAACTGTCAATGGCTGAGAGATTCCAAACAGAGTCAAGAGGTTATTCTGGAGGTTATTCTTACGCATTGAGTAGATATCACCTTATTATTCATGATGTAATGGAGAGGCTGGAGGGAACTGCCTAAAAATGTAGAGCTGTGTTCTAGTAGCCATGTTTCTTGATTGTGAAAACCTTGTATCTGATGCTCCTTTTATCTATCTTGTCAACAAATGAGTAGCACGTATGGAATAAAAATAAATAATAGGGGAAACAAATGTTAAAATAAATTTAGTTTGAAATTCTAGTGAACGGTGAAGGCGAGGGGTAAGGGGTATGGTAGGTATAATGTTTTTTTCTGTTTTCATTTTATTTCTTTTTCTATTGTCTTTATTTCTTTTTCTGAATGGATGCTAATGTTCTAAGAAACAATGAATATGCAACTAAGTGATGATATTGTGAATTACTGATTATCTATGTTAATGTTATATTTTGTTTGTTAAAATTTTTTAATCAATAAATTAAAAAGAAAAGTCCTAGGATGCTGTACTCCTTGACTAGTCTTAGCTTTTCATGAGTATTTTTGTACCTAAGCTCTTCTAAAAACAGCTGTGACTTTTCTGAGGTCCAGAGATAATTCAATTTTACTCTCTGAATTCTCTGTTGTCTTTGGCAGAGTTTGTCATAAATCCTACATAGCTGCTTCTCCTTGCTGAGGGTTAATTGCTCAAATGTTATCATTTTCAGCCTTCATCTACTACACATTAAATCTATTTCATAGATGGCTTCCTACTATACCTAAATGAAAGAAAAATACATTCTTCCAGTTTACATTGCAAATGTCCAATAATCCTCCTAAATAGTTATGTCTCACTCTGAGTTACATGTACACACTTTCCAAACCCAGCCTATGACACTGTGAAATTAAAATATTTTCCTTCCACCCACAGGCCATTTCCTGTGAGAGAGAACCTTTTGGTTCACCTTCTTTCGATGTGCTTCAATAATTTAGGTCCAATATAGTGATTCAGCTGTTTCTGAGTACATTCACACTCAGGGATTCTGTTTTGAGGGCTCTAAATGAGCTAAATGGTACATTTCTATTGTTCTTGGTGTCATTTTAATGTAAAACTCACTTTTTAAATTTCTTAAATAAATTATCATCAGGACTTCTCAAATCTCTGTTTCAATAGCTCTCTTTGATCTGCTTTTTCCAGTTTTGAAAAATTATCTTACATCTAGGCTTTATTTGGTCAGGGAAGGAAGTTTGATACCATGATTCCATGATTGCTTATTTTTCCTTGAAAGAATGTGTAAGATTGTCTAATGAAATGTTATACGACTGATGAGACATGAGTGTCTGCCCAGGTATCAAGAATACTATAAAGCAGCAATAGCTTTCATATTCTGGTAGGATTTCAGATGTTGTCAGATAAAGCAATTGAACCAAAAGCAATCGACTCAAGTATATATTAATACTGAGGGTGCAAGGATAGTTCAATGGTAGAATTCTCACCTGCCATGCAGAAGACTGGGATTCAATTCCCCATCAATGCACTTCCCCCCAAAGAACAAACAAACAAGCAAACAAAAGAAAGAAAACAAACAAACAAAAATTCAACAAATGGTGCTACAATAACAGGATATTCTCATGGAAAAAGAATGAAATGTAACCCGCGCAATTCAGCATAAAAAGGAAATAGTATATTATGTTTCCAAGCAGTTTCAAGAAATGCTTTTAGAAAAAAATGGCAGACCATTTGGACCCAAACAAAAGAATATAAACAGTTACCTTCTAAAATAGAAATAGCTTGAAAAAGAAATTAGGAAAGCACTAGAAGAAAATACTAACACTAAAAGAAATTTGAGGTAGAGGCTAATATTTTTGTGCAGGTCACCAAAGGCTATTTTCACAGCCTTCCAAGTATCGTAAAAAATAAGAATCCCCAAGCACCTCCGAATGGCAAATTGGTACAATGTTTCTGGTGGGAAATTGAGTAATAAGAACCTTAAATTTGTGCATGCCCTTTGATCCAGCAATTCTTCAGTGGAAAATGTGTTCTAAAGAAGTAACAATGAATGTGCACTAACATGCATGCAAGAGGATGTTTTCCACTGAATCATTTTAATAGCTGAAAATTTCAAACTAAAAGTCCATAAATAAATATAAATTATGGTGCATTTTTCCCTGACACATTATGGAGCAGTTGAAAATGAGATAATAGAATGGAAAATTTCATAATTTATTAAGGTAAAATACAGATTGTGTAGCAGTTTTATTAGATGATTTTATTTTTGTAAGAAAAATAGTACTATACAGGAGAACCTGTCATCATTAGCCATATTTGTGAACTAATGCTATTACTATCTTTTTGCTTTTCTGCTGTATCCTTTTACACTTCTATAATGAATATTTACTACCTTTATAAAAACACTTTTCAATGAACAGAATATTTATATAAAAAAAGAAAACTGGAATAAAGTAAACTGACACTTCTGAACTTAGGATGGTTTTGAAAGAGTGATTGCTTTTAAATGGGTTCCCCAGTAAGCAGATTCTGCAATGAATATATGCATGGGGGAGGTTTTGAGGGGAACTCTAGGAATCAGCACTGCGAAGGGTGAGGGAAGCAGGACTGGACACAGTGAGAAGCTGAACTGTAATAAGCTGGAACAAATGCTTCGACTAGTCCTCTAGTTAGCTTTGGAGCAGGGATGGTCTTCTGAGATGTCTCAATTGGGATAGGCCTTTGTAAGTTCCATCCCCCAATATCGGCCAGTCATTGGATGTATGCTGCCTACAGGATGGGGCCTAACTTTGGAGCAGTTTCCTTTGACTGAGGAGGGATTTGGCTGCTGGTAGTTGGGAAATTAGTGCCTCTAATCTGAAGGGGAATCTGGGTGGTGCACTGACAGTTTCAGGTTGAGAATTACATGGTATCTGTCAAGGTCATCAAGTATTTCGTCTTACTCTCATTCGAATGTATCAATTTCTCCCTTGATAATGAGAATAAAGGGAATGGATTCACGCTGACACAATTGATAAGAGAATAATATACATACTCTCTAAGTTATTATTTATAAATACTTTTATTATTTATTTTAGCTTTAAAACAAGAAATAATTCTAATTACACCTTTGTGCCAGAGTTATCCTACATGTCAATCTTAACTGTCAAGCAAAAATGCAAATGAAACAAGAACTATTTTCATAGCCTTACAAGTGTTACATAAAATAAGCATCCCCAAACATCTTGGTTTGGCAAATTGGTGCAATGTTTCTGGTGGGACATTGAGTAATAAAAAACTTAAATGTGAGAATATATCTGACATGAGGACTGAAATGTTTGTCTTGGCTAACCAACACTTTCTCTACTAACTTGGAAAAATCTCACTGTGAAATAAAATCGATACCACAGGTGTCCTGGATTGTAAAATCTTCTGTCAGGGTGAGTTTCTTTGGAGAAAACTTTGCATATATTTTATATAGAGAATTATCTCAAAAGAAGGTATCTTTTCTTATTCTCAAATTCTGATGTACTGTACCAATCCTTTGACTCCATGAACAACTTTCTTTGTAGAAATTGTTTCTTAAGTAGGAGATTTATGATTGCATATGTAATAATTTTCTGAGATCAAAATTTTTTTGTTGACAGAATAACATCTTTGGAAACTAGCAAAATATTTCTTACTTTTAATGTAGCTGGTATTGGCTATTTTATTGCAAAAAGTTTATTCACTGCAGTTCCCCAACCTCACTCCTCTCTAGCTCAATTCCTACCCCAGAGGGAAATATTGTAAAAAATTTAGCATGCAACTTTCTAACCATTTTTTGTGTATTAGTATTTATACATATATACATGTAAACAATGTTTAACATACTTGTGATAATAATTTACATATTGTTCTGCTACTCGTTTTTTGTTGTTGTTGTTGTTGTTGTTGTTTTTCACTTAGTGTTTGACCTGGAGGACATTCCAGGTCAGTACATATAAATCTGCTTTATATTATTTTTAATAGCTTGATTATGCTTGTAGCAATGGATGAACATAACATCTATTTTCATAAATAAATTTAACCAATTCATATTTATCATGAGTAGCTAAATGTTTCCTACCTTGTTTTTCCTGCCGTCTTATTAATTTTTACACTAATTCTTCATCAGTATTTCTACCTGATTATAAGTTTAACTATTTTCTGTTCTTATTACTGTTCATTTTTTCACTGTCTTTCTCTTTCTTGGGTTTACTTCATATTGCTGGAAATCTTTTATAAAACTCTTAAATAATTATGAGTAATTCTAATAAGGTAGTGATTTTCTGAGACATGACTCTAGAAAAATTGTCTCTTTTCCTACATACTTTATTGCTAGCTTGACATTCTAGAAAGCTAGGTTAGAAAGTGTTGTCCTTGGAACACAGAAAGTAGTTGCCCCATTATCTTCTAATGTCTAATATCCAATACTGTTGTTGAGAAGTATGTAGCCAATTTTATTATTGTTTCTTTATGGAACACTTACTTTTAAAATATAGAATTTTCTCTTTGCCTTGGAGGACAGAGAGTTTTGTGTGTGTGTGTGCTCAGCTTGTTTTCAACTTTGGGAATGTATTTTCTTTTATTTCTTTGTTTATTATGCCTCCAAAATGCCTACAAATGGTAGAACTTGTTGATTTATCTTTCATCCTTCAGGGTTGTTTTTTTTCTATACTTCTCATTTCCAGGTCCTTTTGTGCTACATTTTACAGATCACCTTATTTTGATCTTCCAGCTTGTTATTCAGTCACCAAATATATCTATCTTGGTCTTCAGCCCATATATATGAAATTGTATTATTTAAATGACCACATATAAATCAGGGTTTTATTTCATTTTAGTTTAAGTAGAAAAAAAGTAAATAGAGAATGTTGATGCTTGCATAGGTATCAGGAGGCTGCAATTGGAAAGTCCAGGAACAATTCCCAGAACAACACAATAGAATTGGCCAGGTGAGGGGGCTGCCGCCTCTGCCATGATGAGGACACTGCTATCACAATGACTGGCTCGAGGTCGAAAATGCTTCAGTCACAATCCTGGGATAGTGTGCCATTTATCCTCTGCTGGTTCGAAGACCATGAAGCCTCAGCCCTGATATTCACCAGAAAACAGATGTCACTTGCTTCTTTGAGTGCTCAGGAAGCCAGAGAACAAAGACTTGGATCTCTGCTAGAGCTGCCTCAGAAAAGCCAAATGCCTCTTTGCCAACAGACACAACAAAAGCAACTAAAGTGTGGACTCCACCTAAACATGTTTACTTCTGCCTTCCAAATTTCATATTCTCTGTCTCCTTTGAAGAAGCTAGCTAGGTAGGTCCCTCATAGAACTCATGAGGTGGAGTTTGAGAAATACCGACTTTCACTTTCCAGTCTCTAATATGTAATAGGTTTGCTAGAAAAGAGTTGGGATGAAGTTGAAAAAGTAAACGTCTTATACCATATTTTTTTATTTTGCAAATTTCTCTTTCTTTTACATAGCAATCTAACTTTGTTTTATAGGTGCAGTATTCTCATGGCTCTAAGTATATTAAATAACAATTTTAAAGTTGTACTCTGTTTTTGCTATTAATTCATTTTGGTTGCTAATTCTTCTGTTTGTTGAGTCTGGCATTTCTCTTTGGCCAATGGTTTTCATCAAATGTTTGGCAATTTTGGTTCATTTGTTCATATCTGTACTTGATAAATCCAATTTGCCTTTGGTAGAAGTAGGGACTGATCATGCCAGCTAACTTCTTATGACTGTGAAGGAAGGCCAGATTGTTTTTTCATTTGAGGTGCATGGGTAGCATTTCTTCTGGTATTTACATCTCGTGAGGTACTGCCCTGAGATCTGAATGAGAACATCCAATGAAGACTTTGTCCTGGAAAAAAATTTTGCCCCATAATTCTTTTTCTCCCTGGGATGTCCAGATGGAGATAAAAGGTAACTTCAGTCTTTACCCCACTTATTTTTCTGGGATTTCCCTTCAGTCAAACTGATTACTTTGTTCAGAAAGGAATCCAACATTTTTTCAATTTTATTTTAAATTAATAGCTGAATGCAAACAAAAGTTACTAATTTTGTTAAATGCAATGAGGCAGTATTTAAAATCTCATACTCAGAGCTTAAACCCACTGGAAACATTAAAATTACTCCTAAATTACAAAAACTCTTAGAAAAAAGAATCATTTGAACAGAAAACTCAGTGGGAAGTTGATTTCTTGCATATTTTTTCTATGGAATGTGTGTTCTGGCTCAAGTATTTACCTTCCATTGAAACCATCTAACGACTTTCAAAATCTACTATAAACATGGAAAATTATTCTCTTATGGGTTTACTAATGACATGATGACACTCATGTCCATCTGTGTTTGATACTAAGCACCAACATCAAGTACACTTCCAGAGCATGATGATAGATGTGTGATTTTAACAAGTTTGGGGGTTGCTGAGCAACACGTGTGAATGTCTCAACAAACATTTTAAAAGGAAAAGACTTCGTTAGATCACTTGTTTAAAGGAAGTGATGAAGTGTAATAGAGTTCAACCTGTTCAAGCACACTTTACAAAACTTTTAAGAAATAATGTTCTACTTAGAGTTTTGAGAAAGAGCAATGACAGAAGAAATAAAAAGAAAAATTATTACCCTAAATAAAAGCATTCCAATCCTTGCAGAGGTAGCTAAAGTATATGCAATCCCAGTAGGCTGGAATATGTGTTACATTAACTTTTTAAAACATAATTTTTTAATAAGAAAGAGAGAAAAAAAAAGCAGGGGGTGCAAGAGTAGTTCAGTGGTCAAATTCTTGCCTGACACATGAAAGACATGGGTTTGATTTCCAGTCCATGCGCTTCCCTCCCCACCCGCTGAAACATTCAACAAATGGTGCTTCAATAATGGGATAATCACATGGAAAAAGAATGAAATGTGACCCCACCTACAGCACACAAAAAAGAGAAAACAAAAGCAAAAAAAAAAAAACAACAACAACAAAAAAGAAAGCAAATACAGCCTATCTTTATTTAACAATAATATATTCAGAAAAACTGAAATAAACTGATTTCATAATGAGGTGTGGATTAACACACACTCCCTCAAAATTTCCTGACTCTTTTTTCTTTACTGGGTAGGAAAGTAGGCCAAATTTTTTTTTGCTGTACAGGGCATTACACTCTGGACTTTGGATACAAATTTATAGTTACACGGCTGGCAATGATTTTATGAAGTTATTTTAATTCAGTTTTCTTTTTGTTGTCGTTGGTTGGTTTGATTTATAACAGCTATTATGGCTATTCACATATGTGTTTTTCCTCCAAAGTAGATGTTTATATGAGCTCTAGTTTCCTAAACTTCTGAATTCTATGCGAGTTAAATACAGTGCTTTCATTTGTTGAAGATGTCCCTCACTGGTAGTGATAAAGTTGATGAGCTATTGGTTTTTTGTTCATAAGTCTAGAAGGTGTACTATTTGGACAATATATTGACCTCAATTAAATTGAGATCAACAGAAAAGGACATCCATTCTGTAACTAAGTATGGAGAACCATTGTGCACCATTGCTTAATATCTTCTATACAACTCTTATTGATTTTCACGAAAATTCTTTTAAGAATTTAAATTTAATACAGTTTTAAAAATAAGTTCATAAACTCCAAAAAATTCCTTTCTTAGCAAAAATCTGATTTTTGTAAATGTAGTTGTTGAATGCTTGAGTCTTGCTATTTTCTTGTGTGAATGCATGTATTTTTATCCTGCTCATAGGTTTTTACATGCACATCAGCATCTGTGCATACAGGAAGAGAAAGTATTTTATATATCTGCTCAACTAAATACGTGATGATAGATTTTCAATTATTATATTATGAAGCATTCAGTTAAAATATTTTAAAGTTTTAAGGCAATATATATTCTATCTTCTAATTTAACATTTTCTGAAAGTTTATTAATAGAATCTGTGAGGGAAGATAGCACTTCATGTGAAATTTCAATAATTTCTTACAAAAATGTCTGTACACTTTAACGAGTGTGCCTATAAATACATTAGTGATGTTGTTAGACCCAAATATATAGTATGAAAAAGTGCATTATAATAAATAATGCAGCAATCTCAACCAACCATTAGCCAGTCTTTTGAATAAAATGATCTGAAAATTGTATTGGTAAATTTTGATCAACTAAATTATTTTCTCAGTAGTAAATTGCAGCAAATTCATTTTAAGGGGAATGCTCTATGTTTACCATGTGAAACTTTTTTTAATTTGAAAATAATGTGACAACTAATGCTGCTGATATGATCTTTCTGGTTGTCTGCAGTAGCCTGCAAGTTCCAGAGTAAATTGTAAAACACTGAAGGGTTCTCAGGGATTCCATAGTTGATTCAATAACTTACTAAGCAAATAAATGGAATAAAAGCAAGCTACTTTTCATGACAGAGTTCAGTGTCTCAGACATTGTTTAAAGCATCATTTTTCAGTTTAAGTGTCATCTCCTCTGGGAAGCTTTCCTTACTCAGTCACAGAAAATTGTGTAACCCTCTGCATACAAATCTGTATCAGAACATTTGTTGCCCTTTGCCTTAAAAGTGTCAGTATTTCTCTGAGTCCACTCCAGCCCTAAGGTCTCAGAGGAAGCAGGGTCCATGTCAGTCAAAGAAGAATCCAGCACATAAGAGATGCTCAATAAGCACCCAAGTCAAAACATTGAGGGAAATCAGAAAATGGTTCATTCCAGCTGTGACTCATGGGTTAATTTGTCTTAATGGTGCAGACCATAAACACACTATTCACCATTTTATAAGCTTAATTTTTGAATAATATATGAACATTTTACCTTCTGTCTCATTTAAAAAATACTTCTCTCCCACTGATTAAACTATGTGATGGCTATTTCACTCTTCCTTCATAGGACCCTTTTGTTAGCTTCCTTTGTTTCAAAATCCTTCTGTAACCTTCTATCTCTTCATTTATTGCATTTTTATATATTTATCTCCTTCCATAATATTTTTTATTTCAGATTTGTTCAGTTCCTAGCTTTTTACCACATTTCCTGTTTGTTCTTCATTTTGCTTTTGCATCTCCTCTCCTTTTCTTCCATTTCTGGCTGTGGGTCTTCTATTTACACCAAGATGAACTTTCCAAGTCATAAGTGCCAGATGTCTTATCTTCAGTCTTTGAAGTCCTTTACAATCGACTCTCCAGCAATGAAACCTCTCAACTCACTGCACTTTGAACACAAAGCTGATATAACTGACCCACTGTCAGTAGGTCACTCCTCTGACTGACCACAGATTTGAGAGTCAGCCAGCTGTGGTAAAGCGGATCATCAGTAGCTGCAAAGCAGAGAAAAACTAACCAGGCCAGGAGGAGATCAAACCCATGGCCTTGGCCCTTGTTCTCACAGCACTAATTATTAACAACTCAGTGAAAAGTCTCAGCGCACCCATCATATTAACTCGGTGGCAAATTCAAGTTATGTATTTTCAAACACACAAACGGATTCATCATCTAATGAATGCAGAGATTTTGATTTTAAAATGAAATCTGATATGACAAATACGTTATTCCATAGCTGATCACAATTTATAAAATTAAATCTTTTAAAGATTAGCTACACTGTAATAGTCACATTATATATGGTTTGTATATTTGTTTGGGGAATATGTTATTTTTTGCAACTGATATTGGATACATATACTTATGGGTATCAGTGTAACATGATATCACTGGAAAGGTATTAGCATTTACAAAAAAAATACAATTTGTCTAATAATAACATTTTGCTGAAAGATTACTCCTATTTAAGCGAATTGTTTTCGTGGCAGATTTTTCTGTAAATGAAGAGAACCACATTCGTCATGAAGTTCAGAAGCAATTTGAATCAATTAACATATATGCTACAATATTGAAGTTACTGTAAGAAGTATAAAAATGTGGGGTTTAGTTTTCATCTTTATAATGTGTATAGTCCTGCTGGGGCCAGAAGGTGTATGCATGTGCAAAGACAAAAAAAGATAACATGAAATGAAGATAACAGGAGGCAAGTTTCAGCAGAAGATTCACAGCAGGGACCACTTGTATCAGGCAGGAATGATTTGATCAACGGTTTTACTCTATAGGTGGCAACTGAACTGGGTTAGTTAAGAGATGGATAGGCTCATACTAAAATAGGCAGAGGACTCCAGTTAAATTCCTTCAAGGAAGGATTGGGTTGGTAATATTCTTGAGTAAGGTAGCAGACAGTAAAAATCAGTCTAAAAATATGAAAAATTAAAAAAAAAAACTAGTTAAAACACAGCTTGCTAGGCAATACACCCCTGGAGGAACGATTCAGCTAGAAGACACCTAGTGTGTGTCCTCAGAAAAATAGCAACCACCACAATAAAATGGCTTTCAATTTTGGAGTGATTACTATGTGCCAGGCACTTATCCAGTTGTTTTACTTGTATCTTCACTATGTTATGTTTTCACAAACACCCTAAAATTCAGGTGCTATTATTAGACCCACTTTATAGAGGAAGCTGTTGAACCATGGAGCTTTTAAACTACTTATCTCCAGTCACATAACTGGTAAGGGATGCTACTGGACTGCAAACCAAGACAATCTGAATCCAGAAGATCACAAGCATTTTCAAACCCTATATTGATGTAGCACAATAAGGAAGGAAAACTGTTAGAAGAGAAGTTTGGGAGCAGCTTTGGAGGTTCTTGAAAGCCAAGTAAAGGGGCCTGACTTCTGTTATGTAAAGGATGGGGGATCTTGAAGCTTTTAGAGGGGATGTGTTACATGATAGAGACAAATATTTGGTAGGATTGCTATAATGGTTAGAGTTCAAGATAGAATGATGAATGAGGAGTCTCGATGCAGCCTAGATAGGAGACGTTTACACTAATAAATTTTGAACTAAGAAGCTTTTGTAATAACTAGTGAAGAGGTGATAAGGGCCTGAACTATGGTGGTGGCAATGATGACTTGTTTCAAATGTGTGCTGGAGGGATAATCCCAGCTGTGTAGACACGTCTCTCACACATACAGATACGAACACACAGATTTAAAGCATCTCTTTAAGCAGTCAAGAAAAAATATGAAATGGTATCATTAAAATGTTGCATATTTTATTCTGTGGAAATTTTTACTCTCTTAAAAGTTTCATTTTTGCCCCCTAGATTGAAACAATGCAATCCCATTGCCAACCAAAGGATTTCTCTATAATATGCTATCAACAAAATCATGCGTGATCCCTTCCCATATAATTACAGGGTGTGCCATAGTGCAGATGTCTCCATGTAAAGCAGAAGTAGTCTACAATTAGCCAGAAAAATTCTGCAGCAAATGTGGTTAGAGCCAAAAGGTTTACTCTAAATTTGACAGCTCTAGCTATAAATAATTTTGTTTTGTTTTTCTGTCTTCAAGGACATCTTTGCTTCATCTGTGCAATTTCGGCAAAATAATGTTACGGCTGTGGATGCCATATGTAAAAGCTGTTTTTGCTTTGGATTGGTTTATCCCCACTCAAAATAGTCTGAATAATCCATTATGAAAGTGTTTCTGTATGTTCTCTGCATCTGGAAGGTATGCATATGAATCTATAAGGCTTATGTGAGGCATAAGTCGGTGGTTAATCCATCTGATTGTAAATCATGTGACTACGTCCCATGACCACATTAAAATTTAACCACACATAAGAAAGGAGAATAGCATCTAACCTATAATTGTGGTTTTCAGAATCAAGACTCTCACAAGCATTTAGTCCTGTATGTGTCACATGTAAGAGATGCTTGAAAAAATCATATTAGTTAATGTTTAACATATGTAGCACATAGAATGGCAGGTTAGCAGGTTTTGAAATGCTTATTTTATGGAAAGACAGAAAATATCACTATATACTCAATGAAAAGGCAACATTACTGACCATGTAACATATACTGAAATCAAAGACTTCTGTTTCACAAAACACAGTAAAGGCATGGCACGTCAGAATAACAGAATGTATTTTAGAACACTTTGGAACATGTGTTTCTATTCACATTTAAATTCAATGTTTCTTCATGAAATTATGGGGATCTTTTAAAGGAAGATAACTTATAATACAGGATTGACAATACATCACTATGTTTCGTATTTCAGGTTAAACTAATGCTTCCACCATTCAGCCTGCAAATACTTTCAAAAAGGTCCTTCAAGATAACAGCATTGTATGATCTATGAATGAATGCCTTCAAATAGAATTCTGATCAGCAACTCAAAGAATTTGGACAAGTATGGTTTTTTTTGGCATAAGAGTCAACATATGGAGCTTAGAAATGTTTGACAACCAAATGAATTAGTTTAGCACAATATCTCCACATCACGTGGAAAAACTGGAATATTCTACTTATTTGTGAATATTTACATATAAAATCTTTTAATTAATGTATAACTCTTTAAGGCTTCTACATCATAAAATGAAATACTTATTTTCTCCCTTTTGCTTTCTTTGCTCTTCACTAATATTGTTTAAATTGCTCACAGCCCCAAAGGCACACTCTGTTTTGGATTTTGTTTATGACATCTGATGGTAGAGTTACCTTAAGAATTTTAGAAATAAGGCCATTCAATCACCCTCACGTTCCCAGTCGTTTATTATATTGCATCTTGTGATGGGCTGTGTTTTTATTTTAACTACAAGATGCATCATTACTGAACAGAGGCTTGCTAACTTATAAATTTTAGTGTCTGAAAAACATCAGTAGTTAGGGGAATACAAAAAACTACTATCACAATTTTTTGTTTGACTGTTATTTATCATATGTATTCAATGTAAATGTCCTTCTTTAAACCAGTTCGAGCAAAAGAACAGCATCTTTTCAGTACTGTGTGCCATGACCGCGTGAAAATACCCAGAAACCGTTATTGATGTTCTGGTTTTCAGAGCGTATTATCCTACTAAAGCCTATTTTTTAAAAATTAACACTTTTTATATTTGAGTCATTAACATTTTAAAGCATTGAATCTATGTTCCTGAATAATTTCTGGTTTTTCTCTGGCCCTTATTTGTGATAAATAAGCACAACCTTTTTAACATGTACAGGGTATAGCATAGTGAAATATCTGTTAATTACTTCATAGCTGGCAGACATATGGATTAATTTTGAATCTAAAACTAAAGTAACTCAGAAAAGCATAATATACTTCTATATTGTATTCCATGACATGATTGTTGTGCTGGCTTGAAAAAATTAGGTACCCCAGAAAAGCCATATTTTAATCCTGATTCAAGCTTGTAGAGGCAGTTTCTTTTAATCCTAATCCAATATTGTAGGTTGGAAACTATTGATTAGATTATTTCTACAGAGATATGACATGCCCAACTGTGGATGTGATCTTTTGATTAGCTGGAGATAAGACTCCACCCATTCCAGGTGGGTCTTGATTAGTTTACTGGAGTCCTTTAAAGGAGGAAATATTTGGGAGAGAAAGATAGAGCTGATAGATACTTGAGAACAGACAGTGAGAGCAGAGCTGACACAGATGTTTGAGATGCCTGGAGCCCAGCAGACATTGCCATGAGATGTTAAGCAAGCCTGAATCTGAGAGAGTCAAGGGAAGCCAAGAGATGAATGCCAGCTCCAGAGAAGCAAAGTGATAACCCCCCACAGGAACTAAGACTCTAAAAGCAATGGAGACCAGGAGCAGGGGACCAACAGGTGCCAGCCACATGACTTCCCACTGACAGAGGTGTTTCCAGATGTATCGGACTTCTTTGAATTAAGGTATCTTTTTCTGGATATCTTAGTTTGAATATTTTTATAGGCTTAGGGCTATAAACATGTATCTTATTAAATTTCACTTTTTAAAAGCTGTTCCAGTTCTGCTATATTGCATTTTGGCAGCTTTCAAACTAACACAGTTGTATATGTATAATAAAAATTATACGTGGTTCATTTTAAAACTAAATTTTATTTCAAACAGTTAACTTTTCCATAGGAAAAATGGAGTGCCAAAGGGAAGTATTTTTATCACCTTCATTACAACTACTCTTCTTTCCCAAAAAAGTTTGTACGTTAAAAGGAAAAAAACCCTGTCTTTAAATGTGGAATCCTGTTGTTTCAGGTAGATAATTTGCTTCTAAGAGAAGAAGCAATTGGTGCAGCTTTATATCTACAAACTATCATTCTTCAATTGATATTTTCCACCCTTCATGAGTGACTCCAAAGGTAATTCCTTCTCATTTTAAAAGCATACTTAATATAATTGGGGCTATAATTTTTTCAATTATTAACAAAACTAACATCTTCAAGTGATTGAAAATTAACATCATATATTGTAGAAATACCCTGGGATTTCCTACCATCTAACAGGCTTTTGGTTCCGTAATTTCTTATCATCTAAGAGGAAACCAGTATCGTATATGAACAGACCTTTTGGCACCCTTGTATACTTCACTGCCCTTTGGAAGGCTGCCACTTCTACCAGTGCAAACAATCCCTTTCTTATTGACAACAAATTTCAGCTCATTCTCAAGGCCCAGCTTAAGTGTACCAGCCTTTTATAGTTTCTATTGACTCCTCAGTCACTGGAATTAATTATCTCTTCATCAAAGGTTCAGTGGCACTGAAAACTAATTGTTTTCATAGGGCAAACAATTTTTTTGTGCCAGTTTTGTTTGTGATGGATCTCCAGTGATGTATTTCGAGAACAGTGATCTAGATCATGGTGGTACTTCAATAAATATTGTTGAAATGAGTCTCTCTTTGAAAGTCCTTTAAGTATAGAGGTGTTCTCATATTATATTTGGCTCTAAATCTGACTGCCATAAGAAATTTCTTCAAGGACATAACTCTGGAGCCAAGCCCAGGACCTGTCATATTTTAGGTATTCAATAAATTAAGGAATTGATGTTTAGAAACATGGATTGAGAAAGCAAGAAAAGGAATTTTTTTCTGAAATTGTCAACAGTTAGAATATGGGGGATTATGGATTTAATCTCTTTAACGGGACTTGATGTTAAATAACACCATATGTAATAAGGTTATCAATGACCAGCATAATGCATGTAGTCAATAAATCATCCATTTCTAATCAACTCAATCAGCATTAATATTTATTTTCCTTCTTTGTAAAAAATGCATAAAAGGAAGTGAGTCCCTAGCTTCCTTTAGTTTCTATTCTAGCATTTTATTTTTTTGGTGTTTAAGGCATCCTTCTTGTCTCTAATTAATTATTATTTTACATGCTGTTCTTACTAGAACTTTCCTTAAGTATATTATATGATACTTGAATGCAGAGATTATCATATTTCTTTTAGTTTCAGAGATTCTAACACACTATTGTACTCTGAGTAGGTGTTCAAAAACCAATTGCTACTCTATTCATTAAATATATTTGGACTTAATTTAAAACAATTCATTTTGGGCGGTGTGACCATGGCTCAGTGGCAGCATTCTTGCTTGCCATGCCAGAGACCTGGGTTCGATTCTCAGTGCCTGCCCATGCCCCACCCCCCCCAAAGTAATTTATTTTATGAACAAAAGAGATTTGGTACCTGCTTTCATGACTCATACAATTTAGTGAAAACCCTATTTCTTTCATTTTCCTTTGAAGGTTTGTGATTACTTTGTTTTTAAAATGTGCGGTGATTAAAAAAAAATTGTGCTCTGACAAAAGAGTTACAAAGAGCATAGGTGAACTTTTTATGGATTCAGTAAATATGATTTTTGTCACCTCAATATTATCTGCAACAGAACACATTCTCAAAATGTATTTCATATACACAACCTAAATCTTGCATTCTGAAGGTTATCCTTGTGTTCTTTTTTTTAATCACATTTTTTCTTTTTATTTTATTGTGTTCTTAAAGATATAAATTTCTATAAAGATAATGGATGGTTTAACCTCTGGGTGCCTGAATTTCCTTGCCTGTAAAATAGAAATTATAATATTGGAATTACGGTAAAGAATAAATGATAATACAACAGTAAACCCTGAAACATGACAGCTATCATTACTTTATCATATCTGATTTAAACTTGTCTACTTTCAGATTTGACAAGGTTATTTGGGATTTAATTAGTATTTTAAATCATCATTGTCCCTTGGAATTCTCCCAGAGATAAATTATGTGAATATGGAAACATAAGAAGCATGAAAAAGAATAAAAAGCCAGGAGAAATGATATCCAGAGAATGGATAAGAATGGAACAATGACTTACAGCAACACAATTTAAGTTTCATGTGCATGAAAATTTTACAAACCACAACAGAAATTGGTGTAACTATATGGATACGAATAAAGTAAATTTTCTTAATTTCAATCACATCTACAAATATATTTACAATATATGTGTTTCAATTTTCTTCATAAAATGGTTGACGATACCATTTTAAAGGAATTTCCCCTAGTATTTTTAAAAATTGCACTATTAAGATGTTAAGGTTAAAAAAAAAGTTTGACAAATTCTCATTTATCTAGACTTGTGGGTGCTGTAGTGAATTTAATATTTTTGGTTATTAGAGCACTATCACCACCTGATTCATACATAAATGATCAATGTTCAAGTGATTAAAGTACATAATTATTCATATAATTCTCACAGTATGTCAATACTTAAGTCCTTGCATTTATTAACTCATTTAATCCTCACACTGGTCCTATGAGGATTTGTAGAAGAGAAACCTAAAGGACAGAGAGGCTAATTAAGTTGCCCAAGGACACACTAGTAGGAAGTAGAAGAGGCAGGATTCGAATCCAAGAAATTCTTAGACTCTAGAGCCTGTATTCTTAACCACTGCACTATGCTGCAGAGAGTCAAATATAAAGTTCAAGATTCAATGTACATTTTTCATTCCATCCACTGGGATTCTCCAGTATCCTCTTAACTTGTCTTTTGGCTTATAATGTTGTCCCCAACTCCAGTCTCCCCTTCCCAATATATTGAGAGTGATTTCCACAAAATACCATCTGGCCATGTCACCGCTAGTCCTGAAGACTTTCAGTAACTCACTTCAGCCATTCATATAAGACTCTCCATAATCTAGCCTCTTCTTCTTTTGCTGTGTTTCTTTATTTCTCTCTACTCCCTGCTTTACACTTTATGACCTGGCAGCAGAGATGTTTTCTGTCTCCATGGCCTCATTCATCTTGTTCATTTTTCTTTACACATCTCTTAAAACTTAGGTGCAACATCTACCTTCTCTAGCATATTTCTGAGCTGTATAAGGAAGGTATCTTCCACATGCTATAACATCTTTGCATTTACCACATTATATTTACTAGTCACTTTTTGTTTGACTTTTGAGTTTTCTGAAGGCAGAAAGTATATTTTATTTGCCTTCATATGTGTGACACTGAGTTAATGGCCTAGCCATGGATAATCCTTAGTAAATGCTTGAATACTTACATAAATGGATAAATAATAAGTAAATGAATGCTTGAATTATGAATAAATGAATGAAAAATTGAACAAATGAATGAATAAAAGGAAAGGCATTCTAGGCAAAACAAGAAGCCTATGTATAAGTATGGAAGTGCTGAGTTCCTGGTGTGTCAGAGGAATTGTAGAGAGTACCAATTGGCAAGGATCACCAGACCAAAGAGGATTAGTTAAAGAGATAAGGGAGGAAGATGGGAGAAATTTAGAGAGATTACTTTGGCAGTAGTGTGGAAGGCAAACTGGAATTATTCCAGGGAAGAGGAAGGATCATAGAATCTTCCTAGTGAGTAGTAAACAGACCTGAAGAAAGGCAATGGGTTCAAGAGAGAAAAAAGATGTTAAAAGTCTCAAAATTCACAATCTCTGTGACTTGATGGCCAAGAAAGTGTGGGATCTGAGTGGAGAAAAGTCTGGAATGCTTGTCAGATTTCACTTTTGGTGTCTGGTTAACAGAGGTGCCATTTATTGAGGCAGAGAATTCAAGGCTGACCATTCATTCCTCTACTTAAGCCTCTAGCAGTCTACTTATTTGGCTTTCCTACTAATGCCTGCACACCCAATGTTGATATTCTCTGAGCT
Organism: Tamandua tetradactyla; assembly: GCF_023851605.1. Lineage (NCBI taxonomy): Eukaryota > Metazoa > Chordata > Mammalia > Pilosa > Myrmecophagidae > Tamandua > Tamandua tetradactyla. The sequence goes on from NC_135350.1 coordinate 47,383,396, forward strand.
CTGTCCTTGATCTTCATCTCATCTTACCTTCCACATTTTCTTAAGTGATTTCATCTACACCCAAGGTGTTTTTTTTTTAACCACCCTTCACTGTTGACTCTCAAGTCTCTTATTCCCTGGACTGAATCACTTGCTCCATAACCACATATTTAACCAAGAATATCTCTATTTCCATGTCCCAGAAGATCCAAAATAAAACTAATCATTTCTCACTCTAAACAAGCTTGTATTTTAATATTTCATTTTTGGGTTAATAAGACAATTAACTATAGACACTCTAGGTGAGAAACTGGGCATAATTTTGAAACCTTCTCTTCCCTCATACAACACACTGAATTAACACATTCAGCTCTACCATCGATATACTTCTCAATGCCAGCCCTATGCTCACTGCTTTAGTTCAGACCCTCCTTCTCCTTTCATGTACTGCTGCAAACAAGCTTTGCCTCCAATCTTTTCCCTATTAACCACCTTCCAAACTGCCACTGCAGAGACACAAAACTGTCACATTATTCTCCTGTTTAAAATCCTTCAAAATATCCTTATTGTTTGTATTGTCTATATTATCCAATATTGTAACCACAATTCCAACTGACTATTGAATACCTGAAATGAGGCTATGAGAATGAGATACAGAAATTTGGTAACTTAGCATGACAATGTAATGTGAAACATCTCATTAATAACTTTTATTTTGATTATATACTGAAATGATAATATTTTGGATACATTGGGCTAAATGAGATATATATATATAATGTGTTATATTTTATCTACAAATATTGTTAAGATTAATTTGCCTTTTTTCTTTTTAAAGTATTCTAGAATACTTAAAATTATGTATGTGTCCATTCTTACATTTCTACTGGTCAACACTGATCTATGAGATAAATGTAAACTTTCCCTTTTTCTGGTTTCCACCTTCCTTTTTAACCTGTCAGCTGGCCCTTGCATCAGCCTGTGGTCCAGCCTGCAGTCTAGACTGCGATGCTATTGTGGATATCCAGACTTCTCAACATTCTGTTGTGTCTAATAGAAATCCTTTCAATACTGGATCTTCTTGGTGAAATCCTAATAATATGTCAAAACTCTTTCAATATATTTTTCCTGTAGGATTTTCTCTGATCCATCCAGGCAGCACTGGCCATTTCTTCATCAAGACCATCCCCATTTCTACATGCATTTTAGTAATTTGCCCTTATTGCACCAAATTGTAACTTTTGGTATACACTTCTTTCCTACAACAGGGTGTAATTCTCCTACGAACTAAAAATGCATTTACTAAATATTTGTAGAATAAAGGAACATAAATGGAATTTTGTGTCAGACAGATTTGGTTTGAATTATGTCCCTATCACTGATTAGGTGTGTGAATTTTAATGATTTACTTGAAGTATGGTATGCAGATGATTAAAGAATTTGTACTGAATTTTTTCATATTCCATTAAGCACTATTGGACACTCCTTTTAAAAATGCATCCTTTATATCAGTTTCCTTTCACTTTAACTCTGTCAATGAAGGGCAGACCTCTTCAGGTTTTGGTTTAAGGTTAATGGGAGATTTCAATGTAAAGAAGTTATTAAATTTACACAAATTAATAATGCAAGTGCCATAATGTAAATGGCAACTTTTTACATAGTGTATACATTTTTAAAACTATGCACTTTTTCAAAACTTATGAAAGGTGTTATAATTAAGTGGTCACTAAATGCTACGGCATAGAAAGACCAAATGAAAGACAGGATAACTTTTTAAAATTATACTTATTGAGGGAGATGGAAAGAAATGCAGAGAAGTCACAGTGGGACTCATTTCAAATATTGATGATTTTCCCACAATTTCTTCCAAACACTGTAGGTTTCAAATGTCAAAGACTGTTTTTGATGGCAGAAAGAGTGTAGTAGGGGCTTCTAAGATGGTGGAGAGAATGTCTAAATTACTCATAGAAGACCACTAATGATCCAATAATATAGAAGCTTTTAACATGTACCCATGTTAAAAGAAGTATTAAAGAGCCCATCATGCAACTATTCTTTACAAATGGAATATGACAGAATGAGAATAAGAAGTAAAATAAAAAACAATATCATAATCACAGTATACCACAAGTCAAAGTACTCACTTAGAGTGACGCCAGTCCTCAAAATGGATGAGACTAGAATTCTAAAACCTCTTCCCCATCTCATTCAAAACTTACTTAAAATAAGTTATTTACTCCTTTTCCCATCCCACAACCCCTGCATCGAGTCTTTTTTTTGCAAAATAAGCTAGGTATTAGAGATAACGTCTTCAGGTATTTTAATCAACATGATGAATAAAAGAATCATATTTAGATAATTTTTCAAATAATTCACTTTTAACATTTAAAGCATGCTTAAAAAATACTGAAAGCTTTGTTTCAATGAAAATTTGTCTTATAGAGACAACACAATAAGTTTCTCTGACAGCAAAATGTGCTGCCTGACATTGTTATCTGAATTAATTGAAAATGAATCAGAAACATAAGGATCTTATTTTTACTGAACTGCACAGGAGCTTGATTGTGAAAGCAAAGAGTTCTTTGAGAAAAATGGGTTTAGGTTTTCATTATGAAAGTTAAAGGTACCTCTTTATGCTGGAAGGTTTACCTATTACATTTGACCAACAATCAATCTTACTTTTTAGAGATGTCACTAAAATTTCTTGAGTAAGGTGATGGAATAATAAACCGATTTTATTGAAAAAAATGGGCATATTATTTAAATTTGTGTCATTCATAGATCCAAATTTAAAGAAACCTATATATTTGAGATAGGACCTGGTGGTTTTCAAATTCTAAAATAGTAAACTATACATATTCTTGTATAAAGAGGATAGCACTTGATCTTAAGTACAAAAAGGACTATAACAGGAATTAGCATCGAAGAGCAAAAATGTTTTTGGGGAAAGAATACAGTGGCATAAACTAACTTTCTTATTGCATAATTTTCAACAAGTCTCCTATTGATTCCTACTAAATGAATAAAATACTAATAGATATATTAGTACTTATCGTTATCTGCCCATTACAGGTTAAAATATGTAAGGGTAAAAGGCACAATTTTCATATTTTTAAAGATAAAGCAAGCCTTAGGTGAACGGTCTATATCAGTAAAATAATTAGATGACAATATATTGAAAGATGTTAATGTAGCTTGAAAATAGGTGAACAGAGTAATAGATTTTCATGCATGATATAAAGCAGCAGGCTGAAATGTACTCAGGTGTAGATTTGCACTCAACAGTTGGTTCCAAGACTGTTTACTAAAGTCATTTCCTGGAGCAAATTTCTGTCATTTTGGATTACATTTGCTCATCTCTAAAGTGGTGATAAAAAGAAGGCAAGTGAAGAATAAATGTATGTCAAAGAGTTTGAAGCACAGTCGTTGCTAAATAATGTTTGTTTTTTCATTCACAAATGGTCATTAACTAAGCATCTCTTTATAAGTGGTTAAGACAGAAGAATTTTATCAGAGTATTAACAAATAATTTTCTAATAATTCTAATTATGTAACTTTATATTAGCATTAACTTTTGCTCAAGTTAATGAGGTTATCATATTAGGCAGAATGGGTTAGATTTTAATTGAAGTTAACAGTACTTTCAGATTGCTCACCTCCCAAACTCCTCTCAAATATACTAAGGAGTCAATTTCTTCTTGATACTTAAGTCACTCCAGCACAGGAGTAAGTTGTTTCCAAATCCATGCTCAGTTTCAGGATTGCAATAGGGGTAGTCTCAATGATATCCTAAAAACCTAACAGTTTGAAGCACCCTCCTTCCTTTCCAACACTAATTGGGATACAGTCCACTGTCCATTGTATATTTCAATGGAGATAAGTTATTCACCTTTATTTCCTTGAATTTAATACTTTTTTCATAATAGAAATCTTCAGGATTTAGTTTACACATATATAAAATTTTCAGGTAGAAAAATAACCTTATAAGATATGTTAATCACCATTCAAGAATAGTGTTTCAGGAACACTCAGTGACTGGGAAAGGTGCCAAGGAGGCAGATATAGGAGATGAAGAAAGTATTAGATGCTTGTATTAAGTCAACCACAGTTAATTTAAAGGCTTACCCATTCCAATGAAAACCACAACTTTGAAAATCCAAGAACATATTGTCTAATCCTAAACCACTTTTAATAAACAATGACTTTTCAGTTACCACAGAAAATCATGTTTCAGGGGCCGATTGTGCATCCTTTATATAAGGGCTTTTCTCCTCTTCCTACTTCCCCTGCTCCCCACCCGTAAATTCTGGCCAGTGTAAGCTGTGCAGTCAATACAGATTAGCGCACAGAAGAGAGGGACGTTTCAAAGAAGTTTACCCATAAGTCTAGAATGGTACCACTTACCAAGTACTTAAAATGTATCTGCTAATGACTTAACAACTATACCATACGTGAGCACACACACACACACAACCCATAGAAAGGATTATATCAAACATGTATGTATATATGTAATATCTGGGTCAATACATTTAATTAATTTTAATTTTCTCAAAGTAGTCTGATGTGGGGGTACTATTTTTTTTAAATCTCCAAATAGAGATGAAGAAACCGAAGGCTTGAAAGGTAAAATAGTTACCCAAGTTATCCAACAGCTAGTTCAGTTAGTTACTGGCATAACAAGGTTACAGATATATTTCTGTTTAATAAGGCTAAAAAGCTATTTCTGCCTAACTCACAGCCTGTGAGATCTTATTTTCTTAGTTTATTGATTGCTTTCTGAGTGTCAGGCACTGTGCTAGGTATTGAAAGTATGTAAAGACAAATAAGACCAAGTCCTTTGAGTTCAGGGCATTCACAGTTGAATTGGGGAAACTCTACATCATCTTATAATTTTCTACATTCAACTAAAGCCTGGAGCAATAATTCTCAAAGCTAATCCCTGGATTAGCATCATCAAATCTTCTTGGGATGTTTTAGATATGCAAAATCTTGGGCTCCATCCCAGACCTACTGAATCATGAACTCAGTGAGCGAGTCCCAGGAGTCTGTAATTTAACGAGCCTCTGTGGGGGATTGTGGTGCACACTCAGGTTTTCCAACTAGTTGCCCAGAGAGATGGGAGCAGAAGGGAAATATAATTCATCTTGGAGCTGTGGAAGAAAGCTTTCTGGAGAAAATGACACTTGAGCTGTGTCAGGGAGGATTTATAAACTTTTTTCCCGGCAGGAAAAATGGACAACATTAACAAAAGCAGAGATGGAAAACACCACGGTGTTTGATATTCTTATAAATTGAAGGTTAGAGGTAGGAAGTGGTAACAGGTAAACTGGAATTAGATTGGGGTCACATTCTAAATATATACCTTAAATATGTCAATCTTGTCTCGTACTGTGCTTGGCATAGGGGCGCTAATAAACAACTGCTTGGGACTGCCTAAGAACAAGGCCTAGGGCTGATTTTTCTGCATAACTTTAGTTTCCTACTGGCTCTCTTGAACTTCCTCAGGATGCTTTTAGGTATGTGAAGGAGATACTTTGCTAAGCAAGAAAGATATGCTGGCAAAGAAGGAGAAAAGCAGAAGAAAGGGACCTCAAACTAGATAGGTTCTAGATAAACTCTGGGATCCACTGACCAATTTAACCAAGGGTGATTGAGAAGGGACAGGGAAAGGAAGCAGGGGCAGAAAAATGGGAAAAGGTGATTTTAACTGAAACTCAGGTTAAGTTCATTGTAACTAAAATACAGCCACACACAGTAACAACAACAAAAAAGGAACTATGAGTTTGACCATATGGGTATATATGAACAGTATACTATATATCATCAGTGCCCAGGCCAGGAAAAAAGCCGTTACCTATACGTAATCATATTCTAAGATATTCTTGATAATATCAGGGTCAGGATCAGCCCTGCACACTTCCATTTATTCCTTCCTTTATCTTGACATCATTCTGTCATTTTACACATTTGGGAGTATTATTTTTCTAATCATCAAACTCATTTTATAAGGATAACCTTTGTGTATTCCATTTCCCCATTTTATTGGCCAAGTGACTTTGTATAAGTGGTTTAGACATTATGAATAGTGAGGAATTACATATAAAATAAATATTTTGTATAAATCACTGGGGGATCTGGGTTACGGAATGTGGCTGACTTCAAGAACTGGTAGCACTGTAGTAACCAAAAAACATTTTCGAACTCTGGGGCCTCCGGTGGCTGAGGCACAGCTACAAATTTAGCATTCCCTCATTTTAAGCATTCAAAATATTTTGGTGATTGTCTTGATAGGATTCCAGTAAGAGACAGCTGTCAAAATGTATCATAAATTTGCAAACCTCCTACGCAGCACTGTTACTATAATTGGTTGAGGTTTGTTTTCTTACTTTCTTTCTTTCTTTTTTCATTTTACTTTAAAAGGTTGTGGAAAGCATAATTTAGGTTTGGGCGAATTTTTATTAATGTTCACAAGAGGACTATAGTCCACAATTATAGTTCAGTTTTACAAGTATTTCATATTTGAAAAGTAAGTAAGTACGTAGGTGGCAATTTATCTTTACAGTTTCATTAATCTGAAAGTCAAAATGTCTTGGACTATACTGTAGGCATCGTGTTGCAGATAACCACTTTTTAACCTGTTATATCTCTACATTGAGTAACCAAAGCAATTTGGTCAGCAGTGTTTTCATTGGTTTTAATATCTCCTTCTCTACCTTTCTTCCACTCAGAACTATGACTTAATTGCATAAGGGCTACTCTTTTAAAACCATTAACATTAAACTAGTCTGGAGTACCACAGTTATTTCTGTAGAAACTGCAGCCCATTAAACAGTGAGTCTTTTTCACTAGCAACACGTCTATCATATATGTCTTACAATTCAGGGTATCTAATTTACTGGCTAAATCAGAGCCAAATACAATAGCAATTCTAAATTTTAAGATTTCTAGAAAATATGTGGAGGTCCTTTCTGACATTAAAAAGCAAAACACTTACAATTTAATGAGGTTTTTTTCTTTCTTCATTATCCTGTTCTGCTTGGCTTGGAACATAGAGTTTTACTTCCAGGCTCAAGGAGAAGGGTACCTCAAAAAAATATTATTTTTCTGCACTCAATTACTTTAACTGTTTTTTGAAGCGGGGAACTTTCCTATATTGATGAAACTAATTATAACTCCTTCAATTAAAAGAAAAATTCACACTTTGTGGAAAATATCAACTTGAGGAAGGACTGAGAAAAAAATATCTATTCACTTGGCTTCAATAAATAGCCCAGTAATTTTACCTCTTTCCTTCCATGTAGCCTAATGATTCTTACTATATACAGAACATTTTTATTTCATATTATCCAAAACAAGTTTGTTTACATAAGAACCCATCAGTCTAAACTGTCAAGATTTCTAGTTAAAAAAAAAATTAGAGTATTTAATGCAGGAGATCAACACGGAATTGCCAGAGGTGATTAGTATGGATTGAAATTGTGGCTATGGAAATAATGAACCCTAGAAATGCTCTATAAGAAGAATTTTAGAATTGATAGGTAAGAAAACACCTTACCTCAAGCACTGTGATGAATGGGATACCATCGTTAGGAGTGGGAAACTAGGATGCCATATATTTATTCGTTGAAGTATAAACCAATTTCAGCAGGGAATTTTCAATATAGGTAAAATAAAAATTTTTGCTTAAAACAAAAAATCACAGATGGCAAGCAAACATGAAGAGTTAAAGCCACAATAACAAGGAAAATATTGCAAAGATTTATTTCTCTTGGTCATTAGTGCAGCCAAAGCTTAAGAAGCTTTCACTGAGTAATGAAATTTCACTGAGAATGCATCTACCAACCTGATCCTGCTGTAATAGTTTTTTTAAATAAAATTATTTAATACAATTTGCTTTCCTGCTGTAACAGTTTTTTCTAAATAAAATTATTTAATACAATTTGCTTTCCTTATCAGTCACAAAGTGTTTACCTCTTCTGTAATATGGGACACACCATGTGAACAGCAGAGATAAAGTTATTAAACTGTCATTTATGAGCTGGAATAAGCCTTCAAAATACACTGTTGGTCAAAAAAAAGAATATAAAAGAATGAAGAAAGACAGGATATTTAAAACAATAAGCAACAGGGAACAAGGATGAAATATTAATTATTCAGGATATTTTTTTTGAGCTAAAATAATTTTGGAAGATCCCTAAAAAGTATATTCTACATAAGGATATTTTTCACACTATTAATGTTTTTGTTCTTTCCAAATAAGTTATTTACTAACTAAAGGTGTGGTGATATTAGGCTTGTATTTTATTTGCCCCAGCAGCAACTTCTTTGCTCTTCTCTGCCTGGCCCTATTCCCAAAAGGCTGACGCTGAGAACTGCATTGGCTACTGATTGGGTTTGACCAATGTAGACACTAGGGATGATGTTTCAAATGCTATAATATATGTTAAAGCTCTCTGAAAAAGTTCTTTGCAAGGATATATTACTTTTAACCCTATTAATATTTGCTATAATTTATATATAAATATATACATTTATATATAAATAAATTTATAACTATATAAATATAAAAATATAGATATATATATTTTTGGAGGGGTGGCATGGGCTGGGAATCGAACCCAGGTCTCCTGCATGGAAGGCAAGCATTCTACCACTGAAACACTCATGCTCCCAAAACGAATATTTATTTCAGTATTAAAGAAATACAAATAAATAAATGTATTAGCTATGGTTCTCTCGAGAAAAGGATCAGCAGGAGATATCTGTAAATATAAAATTCATAAAAATGTCTCATGCAACCATGAGGATTTAAGAGTTCAAGATTTGTAGGGCAGACTATGAATTGGCAGCTCCAATGAAGGTCCTCAGTGAACTCTCAGGAGAGGCTGGCTGGCTGAAGCAGGAAGAGTGATTGTCTCTCCTAAATCCTCCTTAAAAGCTTTCTTGTGATTAGATTAAGCATCACTCATTGCAGATGACTCTCCCCTTAGCTGGTTGCAAATGCCATCAATGTGGATGCAGCCATGTGGCCGTGATTTAAGTCCATGAAATGTCGTCACAGCAACAGACAGGCCAGCGCTTTCCTGACCAGACAACCGGGCACCACCATCTGGTCAAGCTGACACATGAACCTGACTATCAAAATAAATATTAAATGTTTTACATTCTATAGTTTTGCATTCATTTATGAAAGAAAATGGCTACCTGAATATATAATAAATAATAATAGGAAATTTCTACTGAGGCAGTTAATGAAAAAGGATTGTACTGTGGTTAAGAGAACAGGTTCTAGAACAGGATAGGTGGGGTCCCAAATCTTGTTCTGCCACTTATTAACTATATGACCTTGGACAACTTACTCAAATTTTCTTACTTCTGTCATCCATAAAATGGAGGTAATATTAAACCCCATAGGGTAGTCATTTTCTAAGATGGCTCCCAATCATCCTGCCTCATGGTCTTCACACCCGTGGTATCCCTGAATAGGGCTGACATGTGAAGTCAATAAAGTACTGTGTAAATGATAGACTGTCACTTTGCAGCTTCTGTCTTGCTCTCTTAAATCACTTACTCTGCCATCTTAGAAGTAGATTCCCAGCCCTTGTCTAGCCTTCAGATATCTCAAGCATGAATATACATCTTAACTGAAGCATCCATGGAAGATCCTGAGACAGAACCACTCAGCTATGCTACTTCCAAATTCTTGACATTCAGAAATAATAAAATAATAAATGTTGTTTGAAGCCTCTAAATTTTGGGATAATTTGTTATGCAGTAATAAATAATTTAAATACCCTGCCTGCTAAGATTGTAAGGATTAAATAAGATAATTAGGTGAAGCTAATAGAATAATATCAACCATATAATGAACACACAAGAAATCTTAATTATTTTCTTGAGCACCAGTATGTTTCAGGAACTGCAATCGGAGATATATATGGATTATCTCATTTAAACCTCATTTAATTAGGGTTTTTTTCATTACAAGTTTCAGAAGATCCATCTCAATTGACTTTAGCCCCAAACATAAATAAAGGAATTTTTTTGGTTCAAGTAATAAAAACATGGAGTGGTGGAGACTGTTTCACAAATTGCTAGAATCAGGAGCTTGAACATTGTTTCCTTGGTCTCTAGCTATCCTTGGAATTTGCTGGTCTCCAGATTATCTTAAATTTTCAAATTCTTCACAGCAAGATGGTTTCTAGCAGTTTTAACCCTACATTATTCTAGGTTCTAGTCCAGTGGAAAACAAAATGTCTCTCTATCAATAACCCATGTAAAAATTCTCATTGCATCATTTTGGCTTTGACTGGACAATGTCAATGTCTTTGAACCTATCACAGGGCTGGGAAAAGGAAATTCTCTAATAGGCCATGTAATCACATGCTTATGAATGCATAGATAAAGGGAGGAGGAGATACATATCTGAGGAAAATTAGGACCTTCGATTAGAAAAAATAGTCAATGGAAGCTGGGCAAAAATAACATGTCTACTATACTATATATAGCAATGCTATGCAGTTGATAATATCATTATCCCATTCCACAGAGGAGGACAATGAACACTGAGAGCCTGAGTGGCTTGCCTGGAATTGCATTGCCAAGAGTAGAAGAGTAGGTTGGATTTCAGAGCCCACATTATTATATTGCCTTTCTAAGTGATTCCATGGTTGCTATTCTATTGTGGCTTGGAAATTTGGGTCGTGCTAATACTACCTCTCTTCCACTTCTTCTATCCTAAATTACATCCCTATCCTGTATGATCTGGCCAATTTCTTCAATTATCTAAGCACTTCAATTATGGAAACTAAATGTTTGAGACAGATAGAACACTTCAAATGGGCTAGGCCACAGAAAATCAATATACAACCTTGTTAATTAATTAGGGCTAGAAATTCAACATTGAGATGTTGCCAGGGCTTGCTTTCCTCTAGTCTGTAGCATTCTAGCAATCCTTCATCATGTGTTGAGCTCTCTCTCTCTCTCTCTTTTTGTGTCTGCTCCTCTTATTTCCACTGATTTCTGGCTTCTATCAATGCAGTAGTATTTTTCTATCTGAATTTCTTTGCTTATAAGGATTTCAGTCATATGGATTAAGGTCCCCTCCCCGTTCAATTTGGCCTCATCTGAACAGAGTCATTAAAGTTCCTAGTCATAAATAAGTCTACAAGTTAGTAATAGCATCTTTAAAGGTCCTATTTACAAATGGGTTAATACCCACAGGCATGAGAATAAAGATATGAACTTATCTTTTGTGGGGCATATGATTGAATCCTTAACACCAATAAATGAGATAACTTAGATGAAATGAGAAAATTCCTATAAAGACATAAACTACTGAAACTGACTCAAGAAGAATTAGAAAATGATTAGATTTTCTACAAATGAAGACATTGAATTAGTAATTAAAAAAGCACAGCTCACAAAGAAAATCTAGGCCCACGAGGTTTCATCAAAGAATGAAGTTGGACCATCGCCTCACATTATACGCAAAAAAATCTCAGAAAGTGATCAAAAACCTTAATGTAGGAGTTAAAACTGTAAAACCCTTAGAAGAAAGCACAAGGGCAAGGCTTCATGATCTTAGACTTGACAAAGTATTTTTAAATATGACACCAAAAATATGAGAAACAAGCAAACAAAAGTAGACACTTTGGACTTCATCAAAATTAAAACCTCTGTGCTTCAAAGAACAACATCAAGGAAATGAAAAAGAAGCCCATGAAATGGGATACAATATATGCAAGTCTTTTATCTGATAAGGGATTTGTATCTAGCATATATAAAAAAAGTCTTACAATTCAATAATAAAAAAAACAGACAGCACAATCTAAAAAATGGGCAAAGGTCTTGAATAGATATTATTCCAAAGAGAATTACTAATGCTCAATAACTACATGAGTAGATGCTCAACATAGTCACCAGAGAAAAATATAAATAAAAAACACAAGGAGATACCACTTCATGCTCACTAGGGTGGCTAGAATCAAAAAGTCAGACAACAAATGTTGGTGAGGATATGAAGAATTTGGAACCTAATACACTGCTAGTGGGAATGGAAACCATTGCAGCCATTTTGGAGAACAGTTTGGCAGTTGTTCAAATGATTAAAATAGTTCTCATATAACCCAGCAATCCCATTCCTGTATATTATATATAAAATATAATTTATATTCATAAAATGCTAAATCTATATGTATATATATTTATGGTATATATAGATATGTTTTTTTGTAACTCCCTGGGGTATCAGCTGAGTGGATGGAGATGCATATCCAGCCTCAATCTTGCATATGTAATCTGTGTCCATATATATTTTGATTATTTCACAGGTCACAAAAGGCTTTCCCAAGTAATCCACTAATTAAGTATTATGCAAAATTTCTTTTTTCCTCTGCAGTCTTCTATATGTGGACTGTATTTTACTGAAAAAATAGATAAATTCAAATTATTTTTTACATCTGCTTTTATTTGTGTAAGGCCCTGTAAAAGAATAGTATATGTTAATTTTGAAAAGTTAACTTAATAAAGAGAAGACTTACAGGATCTAGAACTAAATGTTGCCAGTTGTTATATTGGATCACTCTGTGTATATGTGTTTGTGTGTGTCATTTCTTTCTTTGTACCTTTTTTCATTAAATCTTTTTTTTAAGATTAGCATCAGCCCTTAAATCAAATGTAGCATGAAAAAGTATAAAATTCAGAAGTCAAAAATACCTTATGCTTAATTTTCTATTTTTTTTTTTAAGGATTACTTAGCCCTCCATCAAAAGAAAACCATAAGAGTAAAGAAAGTACAGCAGACTCTGCTTTCAGACAGAATCACGCAAACAGACAGAGGAAGAAGAAAAGGTCAGTGTCTTCCACATCTGATTTCTCCATGCCTAAAATCAGGTCATCACAGATTCTGATCACTTCATCATTTTCTTCAGTCATTTACTAGTTGGCTTCCAGTGAACGGAGCCATATCTACTCTCTCCTTTATTAAGATCACCTGGAGAGGCCAATGCCTCCATTTGGGCCTTCCACCATACCTGAGTGATTACCTCCTTATTGCATTTCTCTTATGTTTGGGCTTTCAATGGTTGGTATTGTTGGCTTCCTTTATAAATCTTAGTGTGTAATCCTTAACATACCCCTTCAGTGATCCTTCTTGCAATAGCCCTCAGCCACCTCCTTCTGCTTCTCAAATTTCTTGCAAAGGTCAGAGAAAGATTTGTCTATGGAGCTCATCTCTATAGTAAGTTGTTCTTTACTTGTATATTTACCCAAGAGAAATGAAAAAAGATGTCAATGCAAAAAATATGCACATGAATGTTTACAGCACCATTATTCATAATAGCCAAAAAGTGTAAACATCATAAATGTTCATCACTTGACTGGAAAAACAAAATGTGATATGTTCATTTAATGGAATATTATTAAGCCATAAAAAGGAAGGAAATATTGATTCATGCTGCAGTATTGGCGAACTTTCAAAAAAATCATGCTAAGTGACAGAAGTCAGTCACAAAAGATCACATATCATATGATTCCATTTATGTGAAATATTCAGCATAGGAGTACTACAGAGACAAAATAGGTTAGTGATTGCTTAGGACTGGGAAGGATGGAAGGAAGGAAGATGATAGCTAAGGGTACAAGGTTTCTTTTTGAGGTAATGAATATGTTCAAAAATTGACTCTGGTGATGGTTGCACCTATCTGTGAATGCACTGAAAACCATTGACTTGTACACTCCAAATGTGTGAATTGCAAGGATCACAGATAATCTCAATAAAGTTATTAAAGAAAAAATTTTAAAATAAACTTATCAACCCTTTCTTCTATAGATTTTCATTTATACCAACTACATATCTAATTCTACTATAAACAGTCTGTGCCTACCTAGCCACCCAATGCACTGTCATTGATAGGCTCAAGTATCATTTTTAATCCATGTTTCTTTTCCAGATTCAGTTATGTATATATATATATATATAGGTTCAACAGTTGAATTTATATTAGAATCGGTCATTAGCAATAACTCTATATATGTGACCAAGAACAAAGATTTTCTGATTAAAAGCTTGTAGCAATAGATATAAAAAGACATTGTTGATGCTAAGAGAATTATGACATTAGTTGAGAATCGTTTACTTGCTTCTAAATCTATCCATAACTTAAATGTGTAGCCTTAGAAGACTACTGATGTTCTCTTTAATACTGAGTACATCTATAGTTTCTATATACCAGGCTGAGATATTTTAAACATTTCACGTTAGTTATTCAACAAAAATACCTGGTTGGACAGTATATGTGGAATGCTATGTTAATTGCCATGAGAATAAATAATCGATTTGCCTAAGATTATTTAATAGCAAGAGTGGGATTCTAAGAAAGTGGCATTGCTTTCCAAAATTTTACAATGAGGGAAGGAGCTAACTTAGAAATCCTTTTTGAGATTATTTGAAGAATGAATAGATCTGCATAGTAGAGGGGAAGGAGGAGAATATTTCAGGTAAGGAAAAAAGGAGTATGAATCAAAGCAACAAAGAACAAACATGGCAACAAAAGTGAGAATGTGAAATAGGAAGAGGAGGAAGTAGAGGGTTGGTAAAAGTTATAGGAAATAATATTAGAAAACTGTAATAAATGAAAGTGGGCTCTTTGAGCCCTGCTCCAAAGTATCTGGAAGTTATAATTCAATCAGATTCTGGAGAGCTTGATTCTTTTCTCAAACCCAATTACATGCATGTGATTTCCTCAAAAAAAAAAAAACAAAAAACTTTTAAGTAGGTGAGTCAGTGACTGACTGAGTAAATAATAAGAAGAGATAGGCAAAGTTTGAGAAGAAGACATTAAAATTCTGAGTAAGGGAGTGAAAACGTGAAGATTTAGGAAGAGGTATGCCAAGTAGATTGCAAGGCAGTTGGGAGTGGGAGAGGGTTGGGAGAAACTAAAAGAAAGTTAAAAGGTGGCAGCTTCTTGCAGTATATATGTGAACAATGTTTGACTATCTGAATTCATTATTTTGTAGGAATCCAGATGTGTTTATAGATTCTAGACCTGTTTGTGGTGAAATAGAGAAGAAAGAATAAGTTAAAGAGAACAAGAAGGGAAATAACTCTCATTAATCTCTCTCCAACACTATGCTAGACAGTTAACTTGCATGGTTCTTTTAATCTCAAACTACTGCAGCAAGCAGGATACATAGTAGTAGGTTGTGACCTGAAGGCGGAGTCACAAAAAATAGCTTTTCTATGGCAGAGCTAGGCAACATATTAAATATCAGTATTGACTCAAAAAGGTTTCATCTATCTTTTAGAAGATATGGAATAGCTGATAAACTTGTTTGTCAAGGATTAGAATGTAGAGGGTAAGTGCACAAAATTGGACCAGGCTGCACAGATCAGCCTAACTTCTTTGTTCCTTAGTGTTTTCATTTGTAAAGTGTTGAAAATAATATGCCTATCTCTTAAAATTGTTCTGAATTGTGAAGTTTTACTATATGTAAAATGCTTAGAGCTATTTCAAGCATATATTAAATTCTATATAAGAGCTAGCTCTTCTTTTCACAAGTGTTCAGTTAACACATAGTATTTGTACCAAAAATGTGTGGGTTAATCCAGACATGTGAGAAAGTTGCATAGAACTAAATACCCACACACAAATGAGTATAAGTAAGTTGAAGAAGCATGAATGGAGATTGAACCAATGTCAGTATCAATTGGGATGCTGTATTACAATTTTTTCAAGATCTCGTCATTGAGAGAAAATGCATAAAGGGCACATGGGATCACCCTGTGTGGTGGCTTGAGTTATGTAATCCCAAATTAGACATGTTCTTGGTCTTAAATTGCATTCCTTTATGTGTGAACCCATGGCAAATAGAATCTTTTGAAGATGTTACTTTAGTTAAGGTGTAGCCAACTGTATGAGATTGGGGTCTTAATTCGGATGACTGGAATCCTTTAACTAAAAGAAATTCAGAAATAGTGAGAAAAACCCCAGGCATGAGGCAGAAGCTGGACATCAATGAAACTCAGAAAGGAAAGGGGATAACATAGCTTTTCTATGTGTAAAAAACATGTGTAAGAAAGCCAAGGAACCCAAGGATTGCCAGCCAGCCAGAATGCTACCAATCCCAGAAGGAAGAAGGTCTTCCAAACTGAAACCATGAGGCAATAAATTCTTGTTGTTCAGCCAACCCATTGTGTGGTATCTGTCCTAGCAGAATTTCTTACAACTGAATGTGATTCTATAACTATATAAAAAAAATTAAAAGTTTAATTTTAAAGAGATGTGTGTTATTTTCTAACCCTTTATAATTCTGGAAGAAGTGGTCATGTTGCCAGATCACTGGTTTATGTCAAGAGGCAGATTCCATGTGACATATAGAGAGAAGAGCCATCTGTTAAGGGTCTACCAGCAGTTTGCACCCATAGTGTCTGCGAAGAAAGATGGAGTAGTAAATAAGTTCAGTTTAACCAACGGTAAAGACTGGAATATAGGGAAAAGATTCAATAACCCCAAGACTGCCACAAAAACATGTTAATTTGTTCACTGCACAATAGCACGCAGCTGAGGAACCAGCAGAAACTGAGACCCACATCCTAACCATGTTGCCTACAAGAGAAGCAATTAATTCATACAAGGAGCTCTAAGGGCTAGTAGAGGTCAAGAATAGGATTTTTTCCTCTCCAGGTTGATGTAAAAAGCATAATTTGCACAATCCAGTTTCTGAATATATGCTATACTTTAGCTAGGAAGGTTTGAACCAGTTTCCACAGCACAAATTGCAAAGAATGAGGACATTTTAAAAATGTTCCTGAACTGTTCTAAAGAGACTGAAATTTCAAAAATTACAGTTGCAAATTTTGACTTTCATATTTTTGAGGCGGTATCAGGAATTTTGGTATAATAAAATAATTGCACAAATATTCCTTTTTGATTGAACTGTAAGTTATTTTTATTCAGCTGCAATGGCTAAAGATAAGTTTTTTCTCTTTTCTTAATTTTTGCTTTCTAGTAGTAGAAATGTTCCAATGCACAAAAATAGAAATAATCATATAATAATTTATTGTACCTATCAACCAGCTTCAGAAATTATCAACATGGCAAATCTTGTTTCACCCTTCCTTATAGCCACATTTCCATGGAATTATTTTAAAGTAAATCTTATTTATATCATTTACCTGAATTTGTTCTAGTTATTCCTCTACAGATTAAAGATATTAAAAAAAATTCTGAAAGAGCATTATCACTGCTGAAGTTTTCCAACTGTTTTATAAATGTATGTTTAGTGTTAATTTGAGATCTAGACCCAAGCAAGACTTAAACATGATATCTGCTTGATAAGTATTTCAGCACAATTCCCTCTCTTTTTTCTCCATCTATCTGTTGAAAACAAGTCATTTGCTCTCAGAATTTTCCACATTCTGGATTTGGATGATTGTTCTCTTGATGTCATTTAACATTTTCTTATATCTCTGTGCATTTCCTATAGTTCGATTGGAAGTTTGAACAGATTCATGTGCAATTTTTTTATTTTACTTCAGAACTCGCTATCTTTCCATTTTCATCTGGCTTCTGTTGTTTCTGATATATAGGTAGCATAAGTCTTACTGCTCCTCTTTCAAGGCTAATGTGCTTTTTGTACCCCTTTCTGGCTGCTTTTCTAGCTTTCTCTTTGTCTCTGACTTTCACAAGATTCATTGTGGTATACTTAGGTGTTGTTTTTTGAGATTAATAGTTTCTTTAATTTGAGGCTTGATACCTTTAGTTTATCTTATAAAACTCTGAATTAGTATCTCCAAATTTTGATCCATACATTCCCTCTCTTCTGTCTACTGGGTTCCTTATCACACTTATATTAGATCATTTAACTGGGTCCATTCCTCTTATATTTTTTATGTCTTTTCTATTCTTTTTTTCTGTCAGTGATATAGTCCAATTAATTTTGTTAAACATATCCATAGTGTTCTTAGTTTCATTAATTTTATGTTTCAGCTTGGAATTCTCATGTTTTACTTACATTATAGTTCCGTTGTTAATTAACAATCTTGTCAACTATTCCCTTGGATAGATTAGTCTCAGTTATTTTAAAGTCTTCACCTGGTAACTCTAATATCTTGATCACTTTTCAATCTTTCTTTTATTTTTTTCTCTTGCTTTTCCTGCCTCCTGACATTTTTGTTAAATATTGATCAACTGAAAGGCATTGCCTATGAACATTGTAGAAACTCTGGATAAAGATATATTCTTCCAGAGAGGATTTACTTGGCAATAGAAGTTGGCATAAATCACTTTGATCCAAATCTAGGATTGAGGTAGGTTGCAGATGTGTATCAGGGTTTGTGGGAGCTGGTATATTTTGAGATAGTTCTGGGGTCTCAGTTGAAATACTAGTATATTTTCCAATGCCTTTTCTCACTGGAAGCCCTAAAATCAATATGTGTCTTTCCACCTCTGTGTAAAGGACATAAGCTACATTTCACTTTTTAACCTCTTGGCAGCAGATTTCTGTTTTGTTTCTGGTCTTCTCACCACTGGATGCCCTTAGGATTTAGCAAAAGCCTCATGGGCATTAGCTATGCAGAATGTCAGGCTCTTTTCTCTGATATTCCCTTTACTTCAGGCATCTCAAATTTTGGATTCCTTGGTAAATTCTAGTTGCTATTTTTTTCTCACCGATTTATGAGACAGTGGAAAGCTCTAGGTCAGGGATCAGCAAATGTTTCTGTAGAGGGCCAGAAAGAAAATATTTTCATCTTTTCAAGCTACACAGTCTTTGACACAACTGGTCATCTCTGTTATTTTCATGCAGAAGCAAACATAGACAATATGTAAACATACAAGGATTAGTGCTCACACCAGGCTGGAATTGATCTTGGGTCACAGAATGCTCATCCCTTCTCTAAACCATCACTTTCTGCTTCACCTCAATGTTTTGTCTGAAAATTAGTGAATATTCCATTGGGAAAAATGGTGGAGAAGGTTTGGCTCATCTAAATGTGTATTTCCTTTCTGGAATGCATGACCCTCAAATGCTTTCTCATGTGATTGTACTCTGGTGTCTTCAAAAACACTGGATTGATTTATTCACTCTTGTTTTTTATACAAATTCTGTAGTATATTCAATGGGATGGCTGGTCTCATACAGTTTATTTCAAAATATCCAGAAATGGAAGCTCCATCTAAATATCATCCTCTTTTTGATGATGACACTTTCCTTGACACACAACCCTGGTAGTCTTTGGTAGCTTCCTTGGTTTTTGGTATGACAAGACACTTTTAAGTTTATCTCCTAAATATAAAGCACTAGGGGGTAGAAGCTGTAATCTTGATAGGTTGGCTTTACTTGAAAATAAAGACCTGAAGGAGGAGAGGGACTAACTTATTTTCTTAATGGAGGAAGAGAAGAGGGGTAGAAGCATTCCAGATAGAATGAACAGCAACTGCAAAAACTCTTAAATAGGAGTTTGTGTTACTGTGTTTCAGGAAGAGGAGGAAAGTCTGTGTGATGAAGCTGTGTGAGTAAAGGGGACAGCAGAAAGATGACCCTAAAGGGTAGGGGGATGCATGTGGTATAAGGCAGAAGAATTAATAAGCATTCCTCAACATCGTTCATGTACATAATACTATGAAACATAACATTTTGTTTAAAAATAATGGTAGAAAGAGGTACAGACTAAATATATTGTAGAAACCTATGTATAATCTTTTAAAAATTCTCAAAATACTGACAATTATATTAATAATGCCATATTATAGATGAGCTCGAGGCTCAGAGATCTTAAATAAACTGTCCAAGACTACAGGACTTTAAGTAATAGAACTGAGATTCTAGCTTGAGTATTCTATATCCATATGACTTGTTCTTTCCCATATGCCATGCCAGGAAATTTGGGAGGTTGCTAAAATCAGTGCTGAAGTAATTAAATGTGAGACCTTGTCTAACCTGAATGAAAAGTCAAAAGCAAACACCTAGGTGTCTCAACAGAGGGTGAGATCAAGGAATCAGTTGTCCTAGTGATGGTAAAGAGTGGATTCAGTAGGGTCTGAGGACTGGGGTAGGAATGAGGCTGCACAATTTTAGTAACTTTATGGACTTGTAGCAAATAGTTTACAGGATAGTCTACACTTTGATGTATGTTATTTAGCTCAAACTAAAAATTGTAATCTAGTACTCACATTTTAAGAAGCAGTACATGACCACATCAGAGTGTGTATAAAAAAGAGAAAGGCTGTGATGGTGATGAAACCAACCATCACAGAAAAAAATGCTTAGGAAAATGGAGATGCTTAAAATGGAAGAGATTTCAGGAGAAAATGGTGAATGATTTGTTCTATTTCAAGAGTTACAATCAAGCTGAATGACTGTACTTTTCTATCATCTAAAAAGATGTATCTAGGATATAGAGGTAAAAATTGTTATTGTAATATCGTTTTGTGTCTGATTTTTTAAATTATTTGAGCTGTTTGAAAACAGAAATCGTTATCCCTGCAAAGAAGTGATTCTTAGTGCTTTTGGAATCAGTGATGCTCTTGAGTATCTGATGAAGGACACTTACCCACATATCCAAAGAAATTTCATATAATTTCAGGGTGTTATCTGATTCCTGAAACTTTCTTAGGTTTCCTATGAAGTCTATAACCCCATGTTAAGAATCCCTGCAAGGTTAACAATTCTCTGTTTTACATATTGTGACAGATTAAGTTATGTATCCCAGGAAAAACATGTCTATAATCTTAATCCTCGTTCCTGTAAATACATCCATTGCAAACAGGACCTTCCAAAGTTGTTATTTTTAGTTAAGTTATGGCCAACTAAATTAGTATGGACCTTAATCCTATTTCTAGGCCTTATGAAGAGAAAGTAAAAGAGAAGAGCCACAGATGAAATTCAGTAGAGCCAGAAGAGAAAGGAGAGGACACTGTCATGTGACAAGAAAGCCAAGTAATCCAAGGACTGCCAGAGAGGCAGAATGCTATCTACTCTGGGAGAAAGCAAGCTTGTGAACCAATGAATTCCTATTGGTAAGCCAACCCATTGTGTGGTATTTGTCTTAGCAGCCAGGAAACTAAGATATTTAAGCAGAAGCTGAACAACTACTGAGGCATGAAGTTGTATAGCAAGTTGATGGAAAAACTCATGAACTTTTGGCAAACGTGAAAATCACCCAATTAGCATGATGTATTAGAATATTCCCTCTCTTTGGCACCTATACAACTATTTCCTAAATAGTTGTAAAGGTCTCTATTACCTTTAAGTATTTCATCCATTCCAGTTTTCCAATTATTGCCATGGTGCTAGAGTTGGCAAGAGAGTGCTTTGAAACTAGTGCAATGATCCACATCCAGGGCAAAAAAGAAAGAAATGCAAACTGGGCCAGAACCACCATACAAGACAATTTCTTTTATAAAATGCCAATATCCTCAAATGGCATGAAATTGTCATATTTATTTTGTTGACTCAGTTGGTTCCTAAACTGCATTTCAATCACTTACTGGAATATTTCAATATGTTAAAAATAATAATGAGGCAAACAAAGACTCATGCCTTTTCAGTTCATACAGCTATTTTGTTTATGAATTTGCATCCCAGACAAACATGTTTTATTTGGATGGCCAGTTTTTCAAAAATACTCTCCAAAATTGTGCTCACAAACCCAAGATTTTAAGCTTTTGTATAAACAAATTTGCACTGATTTTTTCTCACTTTTAGTGTTCTGGTGCTTATTTTAGCTAATTTTCAAATGGTTTCTTATTTTGCAGTGTAGTCTAGTGCAAAGAATACTTGGTTGGGGAGTATGTTCTCATCTCATTTTTCGAACTGGTTAATTATATAATCTTAAAATATGTTGAGAAACAAAAGCCAACTAGCCTCATCACCATCTATTACAAAACTTTACGAACAGCCCAGACAGAAAGTGCACAATTTAAGCATTAATTCCTATTCCCCAGCCCTTCCCTGTTCCCTAGTAATCTGCATTTCAGATTCTGACTCTATGAGCTGCTTATTGTGAACTTAATTAACATCACTGATTTATGTATTTGAATATGATTAAAAAAGGAAATGTTAGTTATGTACATATTACTAGAATAAAAAAACATGATTGTAGAACACAAACATTGAACCTTCTTTTAAATGATGAACTAAAGTTAGTACAATTATGAAAATTTTCTTCTATGATTTGCAATAGATATATCATACTAATACAAAACATGCAGGGTGGTGTATGGGAACTTCGTGATTTGTGCATGATTTTTTTGCAAACTTACAACTCCTTTACTCAAAAAAGAAGAAGAAGCCATGGGGAGCAACAAAACCTGGAAGAAAAAGAGGATACCACCATGTGCCTTGCCATGTGACAGAGGAGCCAAGGATCACTGGCCCATAACATCAGTCTTTGGGAAGAAAGCATCACCTTAATGATGCCTGGATTTTTTCCCTGACCTTAAAGCCATGAGCAAATAAATTCCCTCTGTTTAAGCCAACACATTTCATGGCATTTTCTTAAGCAGCCTGGGAAATTATAAGTTACCATCTCACAGAATGAAAGAAAAAATGGACTACAGATATCCAGATGGATTCTTCCCTTGCCACTGAGGGCCACACTAGTCCACTTTTTCTAATTATTAACACCATAAATTCAAGTATATACCCTCAAATGGGGTACAGTAATAGCATCAGTCCTCTTAATCAAGAAGCTTTAGCAGAGATTATGTTTTATCTGGTTTGAGTCAGTGACTTCACACTCTGGACAAACTCTATATACTCTACTGGGACTCAAGTAACTTATTCCTGTTTCATACAATTTGGAATTTACTTCATATTTTTAAAGTATAGCAAGGTCACAATTTCTATGGATATCTGATTACGTACTTTATATGTCTCAGAACTTTGTTGATTCTATAGTTAATTTTTAAAGTCATTCTAAAGACAATAGTGCATATTAAGAATATGTGAATTTCCAAGTAGCTCTAGAAAAATATGCATCTTATCACATATGAGATTTTAGTTCATCCCAGTTTAATGATGTACATATATTTACCATTCCCTTTAGAAAGGAGTTGTGTTCTTTGAAATGGGAGCACCACCTGAATCAGAGTGACACTAGATTAATACTACCAAGTTCCCATGCAATTGTGTTCCTATGTCCTTTATGGCAAGCCCACTCCCATTTCTTCACATCCCCAGAGGTGCTTAGTTGACTGTACCACACTTTTCTGTAGTGACTCTTGAGACATCTTTGTCCCTTTTCCCTCGGTTGCACTGATGTTTTTAAGGCCCTTCTTAAAGCAAAGGATTTCCACTAATCTCTAACTGACCACTGATCTTTACCATCTGTTTACCTGGTTGGTACCTTGAAGTTGCCTTTCTGTGGTGAAAGGATAAAACCTTAGATTTTCATGTCCTTTATTATACTCCTCCTGGCATTTTCAAAGGATATTTTGTGCCATTATTTTCCACACCTTTTATCCACCAGAAATTAAAGGTCATAATAATGAACATAATGTCTATAATAACCTGAAGAATTGGCCAACAAAACCCAGGTAGCAGTCATAAAACTTGAGGCAGACATTGCCAGTGGTCTTATGATATCCAGTTTTTATACAATAAAAACTTTAGTTGGATTCGACATTGTTTGGTATTGGTTGGAAGTAAATAAATTTGGTCTGTGCTTGATACTATGAAAAAGCATGTGTATCTGTGCTGGTTTTAACATATTGTATTACTAAATATGCTTTAAAATAATTCTAGGACATGGTGAGATAGTGTAACATTCCATATATATGGCTATGCTACTGCTGTAGGTAGAATTCTAAAATGGCCGTTAGGATTTCCGTCACTGCTACACATGCCTCATTTATTCCTCTCCCCTTTATTGTGAAAGAAACATGAGGATATGATGATATAGCAATCTCATTACTCAGATATTAATTGGTTACATTGAGTTAATCAAACAGAAAAATATTTGGGTAGGCCTGACCTAATCAGTCAAGTCCTTAAAAGGATGTTCATGAAGTCAGAAATATTGGAACTGTGAGACAACTTAAAGTGGGGGCCATGTGGCAAGCACCTGAGTATAACCTCTAGGAGCTGAGAGTGTTCCTTAGCTTACAGATAGCAAGCCAATAGAGACCACAGTCTCACAAGAAAAAGAACTGTATTATGCCAACAATATTGGCAGCACGTATTTCTCTAAGCTTCAGATGAGGATTTAAGCCTTGTCCAAAGAAATCTATGTTTAAAAAAAATAGGAAATCAAGTTTTAAAGTGTACCCATATATTTGTTTATGTAAGCAAATTTAAAAATCAGGAAAGGATACCAGCAATCCTTGGCTGCTTTGTCACATGACAAAGAACATGACAATGTCTGCTGGTCTCTCCCTTCTCTTCCAAGTTTTGTTGAGTTCAGCTTCTTGCTTCCATGGCTTTTCTCTGCATTTATAAAGGACTCAAGTAATAAGATTAAGACATTTGCTTTATCGTGATAGTCTGGAACCAAACCTTCAATATCTCCTAGGTATGCCTGTGATGGATTTTATTCAATGAATTGACTGTGAAGGTGAAAAATATTACCTATATAAGTTGTACTGTTCAGAATTATAATTTCTGTTTATAAATGTGACATAAAATATTTCTGTACCTCTGAGGGTGGTGTTTAGAAGTTCAGAAAGAGTATTTAGCTTTCATATGCACCTTGTTTTGTTTAAATTTATATGCATTGTCTTGTTCTTAAAAATATAAAGCTTTAAAAATTTCTCCCTGAATGTGCTCTTGGAGAGACCCAGGTAAAACATGCTAGACGCTTCTCACACAGAAACTGTGAGATGCCATAAATGTGTTATTTTAAGCTGCTACCCATGTGATAATTGGTTACACAGAAATATACAACGAATGCATACTTTGGTACCTCAAGTGAGTGCTGCTGTAACAAATACCTAACATGAGGGAATAGTTTTGACATTAAGCAGTGGACAAGAGCTAATGGACTCTTAGAACCATAGGAGAGAAAGCCTAAATTGCCTTTTACAGACTTATAGGAAATCTGGAGTTAAGAGAAGACTGCCAGTGACATATCAGAAAGAATGGAAGAACATGTTTTTGAAAAGTGAAGGAAAGGGGATCTTTGCCACGTAGTAGCAGAACACTTAAGAAGATTGCATCCTGCAGTTACATGGAAAACAGAACTTTTGATTAATAAACTTGGCTACATAATTGAGAAGAATTCCAGGCAAAGTTTTGTAACAATCTTTGGGTTGTTTATAGTAAACTGTGAGAGAAGAGAGAGAAATTGAGAAATAAAAAGGCCCCCACTGCAGGGGCTAAACTCAAAAGATGGAACCAAGAGACTTGCAAGAGACATTAAAATTAAGAGACTACTTCCGAAATAGAGAAAATACAGGGGATATGGTTGTACCACCTTTCCACAAAACTTCTGAAAGTTCAAAAGATTATTCAGTCACACCAGTGCTATTTCAAGAAAGTAAGAGTGTTTTGGCTTGTTAAATGCAGCCAGAATGCAATATACCAGAAATGGAACAGCTTTTAAATAGAAATTTATTAAGTTACAAATTTACAGTTCTAAGGCTAAAAAAAAATGTCGAAGCTAAGGCATCCAGAGAAAGATACCTTGACTCAAGAAAGGTCAATGCCTGTCACAAGGGAAGGCAGGTGGCTGGCATCTGCTGGTCCTTGTTCTCAGTTCTGCTGCTTCCAGCTTCTGATGCCAGTGGTTTCCTCTCTAAGTGTCTACGGGCCCTCACTTTGTTCTTTGGGGCCACAACTCTGGGTTCTGGCTTGCTTAGCATCTCAAGGGAAGGCGCATGGAGACTTCTGCTAGGCTCTGCCCATGTCTAGGCATCTGGTCTCTGTCAGCACACCAAGGACCTCCAAGTGCCTGTGTCTGTCAGCTCTGAAGCAACTATTTTCCAAGCATCTGCATCTGAGGTTTCTCCAAAATGTTTCCCCTTTTAAAAGACTCTAGTAAATTAATCAAGACTCACCATAAATGGGCAGAGTCATACCTCCATCAAATCAAAAAGCCACACTCACGACTGGGTGTGTCACATTTCCATGGAAACAATTCAATCAACATTTCCAACCTACAATATTGAATCAGAATTAAAAGAAACATGGCTGCCCCCACAAGACTGGATCAGGAAAAAGGACATTGCTTTTCAAGGCTACATAACAGCTCCAAACTGGCACGAATAGTATCATCTCAACTAAGCTAGAGGGTTCCAAAGAAGCTTAAAAGTGTTGTCCCTCAGTTAGCTCAGGAGGAGTCCCAAAAAGGATCATCTTGAAAAGTTTTATGGATATACAGCTTTTGTCTATAGTACTAGAAGAAATTACATAAGTTGAAACACTGAAAGGAACAGAGAGAGTACAAATGAAAGGAGAGTGTGAGAACCACCCTCCCTCAAATTGTACTGGCAGGAAGCAGACTGATAAACTACCCAGATGAAAATATGTGATAACTTTCATAAAAAGGAAGGAAACTCAAAAGATGGAACCAAGAGAACAGAGGAGGTTGCTGAGAGACAGAGAATTCTTGTCAGGCCTTGAAAACAAATCAAGAAACTCCCATTTTCTTGGCTGGAGGTTACAGAACAGCTTTAGACCAGTGACATCTTATTACCTTCCATTTTCACCTTTTTGAATCAAAAGGTTTATAGGTATTATTTTATGCCTATCCCACCACTGTACATTGGGAGTACTGGGGACAAATAACTTGTCTCTATTTTTAAAAGCTCATCGATTAAAAGGAATTGTGCCTCAATCACGCCAGTTACCTTAAAATGTAGAAGACTCTCCAAGCAGACTGGAGAGGGATTTAGAAACCAGAGATGAGCTTCTGCTGGCCAGAAGAAAGAAAATATCTACAATGGGAACTGCCTGTGGGAGTCACTTGGCAAGGAAAGTGGGAAGCCTCTAGTTGCTGAGAGCAGAACCAAGGCAACTGCAGAAATCATTTCAACAACCAATGATCTTGGAAGAGGATGCCTTGTCTCAGATGAGAATTACAAGCCCAATTAAAGTCTTGATTTCAGCCTAGTGAGCTAATCCATACCCAGTCTTCTGACCTATTAAACTATGAGATAATAAATGGGTGTTTTTTTAAGCTGCTGAATTTATAGTAATATTTCACACAGCAATAGAAAACAAATATAGACACTAATGAGTCATGTCACCTTTTGTAAAAAGTATGCAGCAGTCTCACTAAGCCTCAGTTTCTGAATCAGCAAAATAAGATAATACTACTTATTTTATAGCACAGTTTGTGGATGAAATCATTGTTATTAAGCCCTAAACAAAGTGTCAGTTATCTCAAAAGTACTGCACAATAATATGCATTATTATTCTTAGAAAAGTAATTTAAATCTTAAGCTTATTTTTCAACTAAACATATTTGGTGTCTATCAAAGGTTTAGCCTAAGGTGACCCAATGTACTCTGTTCTCCTAACCTATTCTCTTTGAAAAACTTTGCCACACCTCATGGATCAAATTAAAGTGACTCTGCATTAAGCTTTATTTGAATTCTTTCAGAATTAATCAGTCCATCCTCGGAGCACCTACAGCATGTGCTGTTTGTAGTTCTATTTAATACATAATTCATCTTCCCTATATTATATTTATATTTGTTTGTTGTCCTGCTTGCATTCTTCTTAAATGACAGTTTGTTTTAGGTCAGGTTTATTCACCTTTTTATCTCTACCATGGATACTTGATCCCAGAATATAACAAAGTACCTAGAACAGAGTAGAAACTTAATCAATAGGTATTAAAACAAGTTGAGGGCGGGCCATGGTGGCTCCACAGGCAGAGTTCTTGCCTGCCATGCGGGAGACCCGGGTTCAATTCCCGGTGCCTGTCCATGCAAAAAAAAAAAAAAAAGAAAAACAAAAAACAAAACAAGTTGAATCACTAGAAGAAGTTTTCAGGTAACATAACACTTTCAATTTTAATTGCCCCCAAAATGGCTTTCTGTATATTTGCATTGTCGTACATTGACCCTACTTAGGCAAATCAACATAGAATGGGCATGAGCATAAGAAATTTATTTTTTTCCTTCACATATGAATCTATATGGAACACTGCCACCATTTTCATGATAGTGACTATATATAGTATGAAAGAACCAGGTTTCTTATGATCAGTTATAAATCAAATGTTTCTGTCAGTGAATGTAAAAACCTGCTTGATGGTTTTAAGTTGTTCATATTTCCACTGATTTTGTTTTCTTTGTTCCTTGTGACCACCTCTATCTCCTCAAATGCAAAGTAAAACATTTATACTCAAAATAATAAGCAGAAACAAATTACTATTAATTAATGCCTTCCCACTTCTCAGATGCATCATGCAACTTCCTGAGAACATTTGTGAAACCCTCCGTGCTTTTCAAAAGAAGTGCTTAGAATCCTGGGTGTCATTAGTGTTTGTTTACATGATTCATCCTTCTTGAAGGGAAAATGATGGATGCCAATAATGTGGTGGCACTCTGGACCTTACTTATTAAATTCTCTCACTTGCAAAACTGAAGGCACAGATACGTTTTTTTATACCCAAGTCAAACAAGTTGTGTACAACCAGAAGTTATGCATTCTACTAGAAATTCCTGCACTGGGTTTTAAAATTAAACCTCAACACTATTACTCATTTACTTGACAAAAACGTAAATAGGTCAAATGAAAGGAAATGAATAATCAGAGAAACATAAATAAGTGGTCTACTTTGAAAAAGAAGGGCTGAATTTGATAAGTAATAAAGAAAAATCAACTTAAGTTCCTTAAACAGAGGTCATCCAACAAGAGAAGTAAGGTGATGGAAGTCTTAAAAAGGATACAACCGAATGCCGAAGTAATACTAAACTAGTTCTTGGTTTTATTACATTATCTAGCAATTGCAGAAATGTACTATTATTCATATCTGCTTAGAAAAAAAAATTAGTTTTTCAACACACACACATTCACATGCAATTTTAACAAAGTGACCATCTTCTTAAATGTGTTACATTTAGGAGTTAAATTAAAATGAGGCATAGCTTCATAGAAGTTTGTAAAGCAAAATTTGATAAAATCAGCCAAAATTTCAATTACTTAGGACCCAAGAACAAAAGGCCATGTCCAGCATGGCATCTGACACACAAGATCCCAACATTCATGCTAGTATATTTATTTTTGATTGGCTGGTCGGTTTTAACTAGTGTGGCATAGTAGAGAAAGAGTAGAAACTGGATTCAAAAGTCCTGGAGTATCATAAAGTTTCTCAGAGCCTCAGTCTCATGTTCTGTGAACCAGGGATACTAGTACTATCCAGTACAGTAACTTTCAGGGTGTGTGTGTATATGTGTGTAACAAACTGAAAATATATTAAAGTGTTTCATTAGCTATAAAGATGTCATAATATATTTAAGATTAATCTTTGTCCATTATCAAAGATTTCTTATTGTAACATTGTAGAGGAGGAAATTCTAGTATCTTCAGAATTAAAAAATGTGCAAGTTATTTTTATCTGCAGAAGTAGAATCTTATGCTTAAAGAACAGTTTATCTTTGTCCAGATTTCTAGAGTGACAGTTATTGTCCTTTGAAATTTGAAGGTATTTTCTCATTGTCTTTTGGTCTCTATTTTTGCTAACACTTTATATCATTGAAGACATTTTAACTTCTCAGTCTAATGGTTTTTCCTTGTAGATGTTTGATCTTTTTAGATTTCTCAGGTATTCTTTCTTTTCCTTTACATATGGGGTTGGAAAAACAGATGGTTTTCCTTAATTTTATACTGTATCATGGGGTAGATTGTTTCTAGGTCACCCTTTTACCAAAGCTCCATGTCACAGGTTATGTTCCTTGGAAAACAGACTTAGAAAGAGCTTAGTATTCAAACATTACAGAGTGGGGGATCTAAGACAAGAAAAAGAAATAAAAGGCATTCACATTAAAAAGGAAGAAGTAAAACTTTCACTCTTTACAGAGGATATGATATTATATGTTGAAAATCCCAAAAAAATCTACAGCAAAGCTAATAGAGCTGATAAATGAGTACAGCAGTGTGGCAGGTTACAAGACCAACACCCAAAAATCAGTAGTACTTCTATACATTAGTAATGAACAATCTATGGAGGAAATCAACAAAAAAATTCTATTTACAATAGCAACCAAAAGACTCAAATATTTAGGAATAAATTTAATAAGGACACAAAAGACCTATACACAGAAAACTACAAGAAATTGCTGAAAGAAATTAAGGAGGACCTAAATAAATGGAAGGGCATACTGTGTTAATGGATTGGAAGACATATTAAATATAGCTAAGATGTCAGTTCTATCCAAATTGATAAATAGATTCAATGCAATACCCATTAAATTCTCAACAATTTATTTTGCAGAAAGAGAAAAGACAAGACCAAGGAAGCACTCCTCAAATAGCTAAAGATATCTTGAGAAAGACAAATGAAGTAGGAGGTCTTGCACTACCTGACTTTAAAGCATATTATGAAGTTACAGTGGTCAAAACAGTATGGTACTGGCATAAAGATAGATACACTGACCAATGGAATTGAATAGAGTGTTCAGATTTAGATCCTCTCATTTATGGACACTTGATTTTTGATAAGGCAGTCAAGCCAACCTACCTGGGACAGAGCAGCCTCTTCAATAAATGGTACTTGTGGAAATGTATATCCATATGCAAAAAACTGAAAGAGGATCCATAACTCATACCCTATACAAAAATTAACTAAAAATGGATCAAAGACCTAAACATTAGAGCTAAGACCATAAAACTTTTAGAAGAAACTACAAGGAAATATCTTATAAAACTTGTAATAGGAGGGGGTTTCCTACACCTTACACCCAAAGCATGTACATTGAAGAAAGAAATAGATAAATGGGAACTCTTCAAAACTAAATAGTTCTGTGCATCAAGAAACTTTGCCAAGAAGTAAAAAGGCAGCCTATGCAATGGGAGACAATATTTGGGAACTACATATCAGATAAGGGTTCAGTATCCAGAATATATAAAGAGTTTCTTCAACTCAACAACAAAAAAGCAAACAATCCAATTTAAAAATGGGCAAAAGACATGAACAGACACTTCTTAGAAGAGGAAATACAAATGGCTAAAAATCACTTGAAAAGATATTCAACTTCACTGGCTATTAGGGAAATGAAAATAAAAACTACAATAAGATATCATATGACATCTACTGCAATGCATTAACAAAAAAGCAGAAAGCTACAAGTGCTATAGAGGATGTGGAGAAAGACCTACATGTATCCACTGCTGGTGGGAATGTTAAATAGTACAACCACTTTGGAAAGCAGTTTGGTGGTTCCTTAGGAAGCTAAGTATAGAATTGCCATATGATCCAGCAATCCCATTACTAGTTATATTTTCAGAGGCCCTGAGGGCAATGCACAAAATGAACATTTGACACCAATGTTTATAGCAGCATTACTTATGATTGCCAAGAGATGGAAACAGCTCAAATGTCAATCAATGGATGAGAGGCTAAACAGTTGTGGTATATACATACAATGGAATATTGCATAGCTGTAAAACAGAATAAATCATGAATCATGTAACAACGTGGATGCACCTTGAGGATATGAGGCTGAGTGAAATTAGCCAGAAACAAAAGGAAAAATTCTCTATGGTCTCACTAATATGAACTAACATTAATGAGCAAACTTCGAGAATTGAAGCTAAGAACACAGATTATCACAAAATAGAAATAGGTAGAGATTGGGCAACTGGTGCAGAAGGAATACAGATTGTGCAACAGGACTGACTATAAAAAATCAAAAATGGATAGCACAATACTACCTGATTGTAGCACAATAATATAAGCATTGAGTGAAGCTGAATGTGAATATAATAGAGGAAGAAGGGCTGGGGCACATACGAAACCAGAAGGAAAGAGAGAAGATACTGAAATGGTATAATTTAGGAATGCCTAGAGTAGACAATGATAATTAAATGTACCAAAAAGAAAAAAGTTTTTGCTTTGGAGAGAAGAAATGAATGTCAATATTGTAGGGTGTTGAAAATAGATGGTATATGGGAAAAAGTACAAGAAATGCAAGCTAAGATCTAAGTCAACATTAATATTGTAATATGCTTCCACTGAATATAACAAAGGCATTATGCCAAAACTAAATGTCAACAGGTGGGGGATGTGGGGAAGGGGTATGAATTCTTTGTGTAAGACAATGAAATGTCTTCAGTTAGATTGTGGTGGCAAAGGCATGTGTTTACACTCGGGTTGGATTGTGTGATGTGCAAATAAAACTGTTTAAAAATGAACAGAGGGCGGGCAATGGTGACGCAATGGCAGAGTTCTCGCCTGCCATGCCAGTGACCCAGGTTTGTTACCTGGTGCCTGACCATGTTAAAAAAAAAAAAATGAACAGAGAGAAATAAGTACTAGCGAAAATGTAGAGAAAGATATGTACCTATTTACTGTCAGTAGGGAAAATGAGAGGTGCAACCCCTTGGAGGGCATGGTGGTGGTTCCACTGGAGGCTAGGGGTCGGGTTGCCATATGATCCTGAACCCCACTTGCTCAGTGGGTTCCTGGAGAAACTGAGTGTGGGACACGAATGGACATTTGCACACTGGTATCTATGGTTGTGCTGTTTGCAATCCACAATGGATGGAACCATCCTAAGGGTACAACTAAGAAATGGAAGGGGGAACTATGGTGCATACATACAATGAACTACTAACTGGCTGTAAGAAGGAATGACATTATGAGCCATGCAACTAAGTGTATGAACCTTAAGGATTGTATGTTGAATGAAATGTCACAAACAAAAAGACAAATACCATGTCTCACTCATATGGACTAATTATAATATAAAAACTCAGTGAAATAAAGTCGAGAGCCTGGGTTATCAGGTTGGGGCCTATTGTAAAGGATCCTAGATTGTAAGTTTTTACAGCAGTCATATGTATTTACAACTTGTAACTGTTATTTCTAAATTCTGAGATACTGAGCTGTTTGTTTATAACTTGGTCATTCGCAGAAACTGCAGGTATTTATATGACACCTGAGACTCAGAATAAAAGTTCTGAAGCTATGAAAGTCAGTAATACCCCATATAGGAACTGTTTAAAAAGTTGAAAAATGGATCTGACTTTCAGTAAAAATATGAATGAAGCTGCTCTGGATAGGACTAAGGTATATCAGAAGACTGATATTTTAAAAACTTCAACTTCTGCGTGAAACTAATGGGAGAGATTTTTTTTTTTTGGTGCAAAATTTATATTTTGGGTAGTGCACTTCCTAATTTAACTTGGATGGTCACTTTAGTTGAACACCATAAGTACATAGAATCCTGAATAGGGCATGAGGCTTTGTTTGTTTGTCCTGGTTAGTATGATGCCCTGATATATCCCAGAGTAATTTGGGCAAAGAATAAAAAAAATATTTGCTAGGTCCTCTTGGGGCAGTGGGGGGAAAGGAGGACGACATATTCAACTTCCTCATTTGGAGAATTTCTGACATTCTCACAAGCAGTAGAGACAACCAAATCAATAGGTTAAGCTCTCAATCTTGGGGTTCGCCCCTATGAAACTTATTCTTGCAAAGGATAGGCTAAGCCTACTAAAATTAGGCCCACCAGTCACCCACAGAGAACCTCTTTTGTTGCTCAGATGTGGCCCCTTCCTCTCTAAGCTGACATGACAAGTAAACTCACTGCCCACCCCCAGTATGTGGTACATGACTCCCAAGGTTGTACATCTCCCTGGCAATATGGGACAGAAAACCCAGTATGAGACAGGACCCAGCATCAAGGAATTGAGAAAACCTTGACAAAAAGCGGGAAGTGAGAAATGAGAAAATAGTGTCAGTGGCTGAGAGATTTCAAGCAGAGTTAAGAGGTTATTCTTAAGCATTATATAGATATCCCTTTTTAGTTTGTGGTGTACTGGAGTGGCTGGAGGGAAGTACCTGAAATGGCAGAGCTGTGTTCCAGTAACCTTGTTTCTTTCTTTTTTTTTTTTTTTAACATGGGCAGGCACCGGGAACCGAATCCGGGTCCTCTGGCATGGCAGGCAAGCATTCTTGCCTGCTGAGCCACCGTGGCCTGCCCATAACCTTGTTTCTTGAAGATGATTGTATAATGATACAGCTTTTACAATGTGACTGTGTGATTGTGAAAACCTTGTGTCTGATGCTCCTTTTATCTAGTTTATGGACGGATGAGTAAAAAATTTGGATAAAAACAAACAAATAATAGGGGGGGACAGAGGTTAAAATAAATTGGGTAGATGGGAATACTAGTGGTCAATGAGAGGGAGGGGTAGGGGGTATGGTATATATGAGTTTTTTCTTTTTTGTCTGTTTTTCTAGAGTGATGCAAATGTTCAAAACAATTTTCATGGTGATGAAAACATAACTTTGTGATGATATTGTGAGCCATTGATTGTACACCACATATGGAATGTTTGTATGCTAAGAATGTTTGCATGTTAAGATTTATCAATAACTTAATTTTTATTTTTATCAATAAAAATATTTTTAAAAAATAGTGCTGTGGTAATTTTGTACTGTGTCAACCTAAGGTGAAACTACGTTTCTCAGAATCCCCTTACCTGTATACTTCCTGATTCAAGTTGGGAAAAAGAAATTTGCATAAGGCTTGGAAAGAGGAAATTCAGCAGTAGTCACTGTGCTTTGAGTGTTGTCACTGTTAGATATGGAAGATGTAGACACAGAGGTGGTGGCGGATGCCAGTTTGCTCTTACTCTCCCCTGTTTTATGTATAGCTCTTCTTTCTGACTTAATCCCTTTCAAACCCTCACTTTCTTCCACAAATCTGTAAGGTCTTATTTTTGTAATAAATCCTTTGTTCTTTAATTCTCATAGTAATTCTGTTTTCTTGATTGAACCTTAGAAGTCAACCCTGGCAATAATAACCCTGGGTATTACAAGTAGTAATAACCAATAATTAGTTCTTTCTTTTGGATTATTTCATGCCTTGATTTTAAAGTGATATTAAAAATACTAAATATAAAAATAATGTTAATGATTTTCTATGAGATTTTTCATTTCAGAAAAAAATCTAGCCATATTGGGGAATTTACAAAGATAGTCTATCATATAACGGTTATGAAAAACATAAAATTGACTAAATCAGGTAAGCTAAATGAAGATTTTTTCTTGCCTTGGACAAATGTGCTACACTTGTGAAGGGACTACCTGCACTGTAGACAAACTTTTCCCAGTACACTTATTTCCATAATTTTTAGTAGACCCCTTAAATCATGTCTGTCCTAGTGAGGTTGCTGGAAAGAGTGAACAGAAGGAATAGACAGAAATTCCCAAATAAGAGTTTATTTCTGAACAGATGGACAAACAACTCAAAGAAAGAATACTTCAATTTTACACACCATTGCAAAAGGATTCTTCCTTTGCAGCTGGGTATAAAAGAGCCTGGGAGCTAACAGAAATAACACGCACTGAACTCAGGATTAGGTTCCCCAACCAATTGAATCAAGATGTAATCTTAATCTTCCAGAGTGAACTACACAAGGCATTTTAAAAATGACAATCTATCTGTTATTGATTCAATTTAGATGGAGTCTTTTATATTACAGAAACTATCTTCTTCTTAATCCACTCTGACTTATAAAAAGACCTGAATGTTTAAGTTTATTTAAAGAGACAAGTTTTAAAAGCTTGTTCTTTATTCAAAAAACAAAATAAAACCTACCTACTCCCAAATTTTTGTAATGAGATTCAGAGGTTAAAAAAAGCTAAAGCTCACCATACTGAGGTGAATACACTATGGGAAATCAATCTGGAAATTAATTAAGTTACCAAATAAATTCAGTATAAAAGTCATGTAAAATGACCTTATTTCTATTTTTATCTGCCTCTGCAACACTGATATTAAATAATTCCATTTTCTGTTTACCAGAAAATCTGTCCTATACTCTTTCTTAAATACAATTTTATTGAAGCATATTATATATTCACATACCATATAATCATCCAAATTGTACAATTAGTGGTTCACAGTATCATCAAATAGTTGTGTGTCTGTCATTACAATCAATTTTTGAGCATTTTCATTACTCCAAAAAAAAAAGAAGAAAAGTGCAAAAGAACACCTAAAAATCCCATGCCCTCCTCTCCCTCCCCATTATTTATTGTTCTATACTCTTTTAAGAAATGACACAAAGGCATGAAATAATGGTGGTGTCAAAATGCCATGGACACACAAAACCCATATTATAAACCTAGTCTTATTTTTTTCCATTTCTAAGCATTGTTAAGAATAGTGATAGGAAGGAGAAAAATTAAATAAAATTAAAAACAAAATAAAAAGACAAGTTTGCTTACATTTTACTTTCCTTTTTTAAAAAACATTTTTATTTACAAAAATAAACAATACGATTAGAACCACCAAGAATGGATCTCTTAGTTAGCTTAATTATAGGCATATTTAAACAAAGTATCAAAATAATCACTGCAAAACTTATGTTTGTGCAGTAAGTTTCACAAACCAACTTAAAATTAAGGCAACAAAGAAAAGATCTACTCATTCAGATAGCACAGTTCTTAAATTCTAAATATTAAACACTAACTTGAATACCATTTGATCAGCTGTCAAAACTGTAAAGTTCTCAAAGTATCAAGTAGAAAGTTATTACAAATATCTACATTGCTATAGTAGTGATCTATGTTACTTAACATTTTCCTGATTTCAAGAAAATATGAAGATACAAATGTTTTTACAATCAACATAGGAAAATCTTAACCACCTAAGATGGATATCCTAGTTAGTTTAGCCATAGGCCTATTTAAATAAAATATCTAAGTAATCATTGTAAAGTCTATTTGTACAATGTATTTCATAAATCTATCTCACTATCCACAATTGCCAAGAGATGGAAATAATCCAGGTGCGTATCCACAGATGAGTGGGTAAACAAAACGTGGTATATACATATAATGGAATATTATGCAGCAGTTAGACAAAATGATGTCCTGAAACATGTAACTATGTGGACAAAACTTGAGTTCAAAATGCTGAGTGAAATAAGTCAGACACAAAAGGACAGATACTTTATGATTCCATCATTATTACTCTGGTAATGCCTCCAGTGTTTTGGAGCAGCTAGAAGGAAAAATCTGAGATGAGGGAATGGTAGCTCATGACAAACTCTGAGAACTGTTCTGTAGCTGCTAATTGAAGTGTGTTTTGAAAATCATTGTTTTTTTCTTTCTTTTCTTTGTATATATATGCTATATTTTACAGCAAAAAAAAAAATAGGGAGCTATAGTAATATTAGGTAAAACAAATTCCTGAAATAAAAAATTTGAAAATGTTTATTAACATATATCACTACTATAGCAAAGTTGATATTTGCAATAACTCTACTTGATATTTTGAAAATGTACATAGTTTTAATAGTCAATCAAATGGTATTTAAGATAGTATTTAATATTTACAATCTAAGAAACTGATATGTGTATCCATAGATTTTTTCTTTCCCTTTTTAAGCTCAAAAGTTTTAAATTAGAACAGAATCAAGTTCAAACTTCTACCATACCATTAAGGGTTTTCCATATTCAGACCCCAACTGCTTGTTTGCTAAAGTTGCCCAAATGAAATATACAAGAAATGGACTGACTTTTAACAATGGGGATTTATTAGCTTGCAAGTGTACAGTTGGGGGCTGTGAAAATGTCCTAAATAAGGCATCACCAGGATGATACCCTCTTCCTGAAGAAAGACTGCTGGAGTTCTGGAACTCCTCTGGCACATGGCCAGGCACAAGGTGACCTCTGCTGGTCCTTCTCTCCTGGCTTTCATTGCTTTCAGCTTCTGACTTCTCCATCTGTGACTTTCTTTCTATGTGTTTCTGTCTTTTAGTGTCTGTCTCTTGTAGCTTCTCTGTCTAATCTCTCTGAGTTTCTCTGAATTTGAACTCGGATGGAGCACTCCAATAAAAGGATTAAGATCCACCTGGGGCCATGCCTTAGCTGAAGTAACCTGATCAAAATAGGCCCCACCCACAATAAGTCTACACCCACATGAATGGATTAGCTTTAAGAACATGTTCATTTCTGGGGTTCAAAGAGTTTAAAACCATCACAGCAACCTACTACTATTTTTCCCTATTAACTCACCTAATACATATTTGGCCATGTAGTTGTATATAATTTATTTCTCCTGTAGAACTATGCACACCCTGAAGACCAGGTCTCTATGTTGCTCAACTTCACATCCTCTTCAGAGCCTAATACACAGTGCCTGGCACATAAGAGTTATTCATAAATATTTACTGAATTAAAGTGATTTGAACTACGCTGACAAAAAGCAAGTTGTAGGCACGAGTCATTGCACAAAGTAATTTTTATGCATCTTGCAATCATGCTTTTACTTTTCAAAAATAAAGTAAAAAATATCAATTTATATTTAAAATGTTTTAAATGAGTGTCACTATTTTTTCCCAAAGTAAATTTTGCAAATAACAATCCAGGACTATACAAAAGACATGCATAATGCCGCTTTTTATTTTATTCTGTTTTAACATATAAAATATTGTAGGAATCAAGCAGTACAATTTGACCCAACTTTACCCATATTTGCCACTGTTTACTTCTGCTTTCTGGTCGTCTCTGACTTAATGATACTCTTAGTTCTGCTACCTTAGAAAACAAATCATCTTTACATGGCAGACACGTATTTTTTTGTCACCAAAATTAGTGAACATTTCTGGATGGGAAATGGTTTTATTTCTATATTAAAATCACTTAGGTTCACAAACTGATGTCATTTAGACATTCTTTATTATGCTTTAAACTTTAGGCCTAATTGCAACAATGTTTATATTATGAATAAGTCATGGGACATAGCCTATGAGGAAGTATCAATTTAATTTAATTGAGATTGCTAAAATAAAACCTGATTTTGTGAAAAAATTATAGCTAATATTTAACAAAGAAATAATGTCCATATTATCTTGCTAGTGACTAACACTAGATTAATGAACTAGATAACCGAATCTTAGCTCTGGTGAAAAAAAACTATGAAAATCTGTTAAAACAGTACAAAAAACTATAAAAGAAAATGTTAGGCATATATAAATTAGTTATCTGTAAATATTTTTGAAAAAAATATACATAAAAGTTGAAGAAATCTCCAACTTGAAATACTGGCCTCCTCATTGCTGATAAATTTAATTGTTTGTAGTCACAAGAAAAGCAATTTTTTTTCTTATTTTTTTGGGTGGTGGTGGTGCATGGTCCAGGAATCAAACCCATATCTTCCATGTGGAAGGTGAGCATTCTACCACTGAACGACAAGAAAAGCAATTTTAAAATTACTTTTTACTGAAGTTTGAATATGAACCAATATTTTGGCTAATAAGACATTTTAAACAATTGAACTCAGTAGTTTTCAAATACCAAATAGTTGTTTCTAATTATGACTTCCCTTTTTTCTACTTTTTTTTCGTCCAAAGTCTCTCATGTAGAGAAACAATAAAGAGAGACTCTAGGGAGAGAGACAGCATCAACATGGTGATGTAAACAGCTACTGAAAATGTTTCCCCAAAGATTCAATGAAAAAAAAAAAGAGGACAATTCTGAATTTGTCAGAATGCTGTTGAAAGATATAGACTGGAGAAGGACCCTACAAATGCCAAATTGAAGAGAGGGGAAACATAAGGTAGGAAACCTCCGACCTGGACGGGCCCAGTCCTCTACCCTTTCTTTGCTTCCATTTCATACAGCGTACGAAGGGCACATAAATAGCAGCTGGCTCCTATGGGGGCAGAGAATACAAACTCTCCCACAGCAGTGAGATAGTCCTCTACTGTTTGGAGACCTGGGGGACAGGGCAGAGCATTTCAAGGCCCAGATCACTGAGGGATAAAGAGTCTGAGAAAATGTGGACAGAATTTGTACTTCCAGCCCTGAGTTCTAAAGTCCTTCCCCCCATTCCTGAGGGAAATAGCAGCAGATGGATTGATCCCTGCCTGAGGGTCAGCCAAAAGCTGGGTCAGCTGGGTGAGTTCTCTGCCTCGGGTAAAGTGGGGGATAGAGTCCCACATTGAGCCAGATTTTGGCTGACAAAGTGAGGGCACAGGAACCCCACAGTTCAAGCACCACTCTGTCATGGGCTGAGGCAAATAGCTACTGAGGACAATTAAGTTATCAAACAGCACCATCTGCTGGGCAGACCAGAAGGTGTAAGGAAATTGAAGGGCATTTTCAGAGATCCTCCAGAAAAATAACTCAGACATATGGGAGATGGTCTTGACCCTCTGCATGGGAACGGACCTATTTTAGCTGAGAAATATGAACAACCCAAATGTTGAAGCAGTACCCTAAAATAAACACAGGTCTTACAGTCTGGTGAAACAGCACCACGGGGCCCCAGCAGACTTGTTTTACCCATACAGACCTTGCTGTGCCATCCAGTGCTGATCCTGATCCCTGCAGCAGGCCACTATGGGTGTTTGGTTTCGGGGCGAGTCTGGGGGCAGATCATATCTGACAATTGACCAATGAGGCAGATGAGCAGATAGCTGACAAAGCCAACCAAAAAGAAAATCCTAGGCAAAAGAGAGAAAACTACCTCCAGATTAAAACTGAGCAAGAAAGTAAGCTGCCTAGACACCAGGAGATAATTGTGGCTCAAACCAGGATGCACCACAATATGATCCAACCAAAAGAATAAACTGATACCTCAACTGAAATACAGGAGTTGAAACAACTAATTAAAGATGTTCGAATAAACCTTCTAATCAAATAAAACATCAAATCAATGAAGTGAAGGGAAATGCAGTAAAAGAGATGAATGATATAGAGAAGACCCTGGGTGATCATGCAGAAGAGCTCAAAAACTTGAAAAAACAGATGGCAAAACTCATGGGAATGAAAGGCACAATAGAAGAGATGAAAAACACAATAGAGACATACAACAGATGATTTGAAAAGGCAGAGAGAATGAATGAACTAGAGGACCAGATCTGAAATGCAACACACAAAAGAACAGAGAGAGAAAACAATGGAAAAATATGATGAGGGTCTAAGGGAACTGAATGAAAACATGAAGTGAATGAATATATGTGTTCTGCATGTCCCAGACAGAGAAGAGAAGGGAAAAGGAGCAGAAAGAATAACAGAGGATATAATCACTGAAAATTTCCCAACTCTTAAGAAAAACATAAAATTCCAGACCCAAGAAGTACAGTGTACCGTAAACAGCACAGATTTGAAAAGACCTACTCCAAGACGCTTACTAATCAGATTGTCAAATATCTAAGACAAAGAGAGAACGAGAGAACTTTGAAAGCAGCAAGAGAAAGTGATCCATTACATGCCAGGGAAGCTTGATAAGATTAAGTGAAGCTCTCTTAGATCTCTTTGTCGACTACATGGTTTCCAAGATCTCTCAGTGGAAACTGTGTAGTCAACAAGGTAATGTTATGATATATTTAAAATACTGAAAGAGAAAAACTGCCAACCAATTCTATAGCTGGCAAAACTGTTCTTCAAAAAATGAGGGAGAGTTTAAAACATTTTCAGACAAACAGCCATTGAGAGAATCTGTGAATAAGAAATTGTCCCTATGAGAAGTACTAAAGGTAGTGCTACAGGCAAATAGGAAAAGACAGGAGAGAGAATTTGTAAAACAGTGTAGAAATGAAGATTATCAGGAAGAGTAAAAAGACAAAATGAAAATGAGATGACATAAAATCCTAAAGACAAAATAGTAGAAGAAGGTAGTGCCTTTACAATAATAACGTTACATGGCAATGGATTAAACTTCACAATCAAAAGACACAGACTAGAAAAATCGATTGAAAAACAGGACCCATTATATGCCATATGCAAGAGACCCTTTGGAGTCAAGGACAAAAATAGGTTGAAAGTGAAATGTAGGAAAGCTATTTCATGCAAACAGTAACCAGAAATGAGTGGGGGTAGCTAATTGCAAGACAAAATAAAGTCATGAAATATGTAACAATGTGTATGAACCTTGGGGACATTACGTTGAGTGAAATTAGCCAGAAACAAAAGGACAAATACTGTAGAGTCTCACTAATATGAACTAACTCCAATGAGAAAACTCTGAGAATTGAATTCAAGTGCATGGGTTATCAGATGATAGAAAGAGATTGGGCAATCGATTATTAAGGAATACGGAGTGTTCAAATAAGGCTCAGTGTAAAGGCTCCTAAATTGTAAGCTCCTACTGCAGCCACATCTATTCCTGAGTTTTAATGATTATTTCTGAATTCTGAGATGCTGTGCTCTTTGTGTATAACTCTGTAGTACCCTGCAACATTTCTATTTGGCACCTGAGCCTCAAAGTCAGAATGCTGCGGCTCTGAACATCAGCATTACTCCACACAGCAACTGTTAAAGAAGTTGAAAAAAGATATCAGTCTCCAACTAAAGATATGAAGGAAATGGACCTGGTTAAGACCAAGGTAAATCAGAACACAGAGGAATGGATGATATCGCCTGCATTTTAAACTTCAACTTCTATGTGAGATCAAAGGAAGAGATGATTACTTGGGCCAAAATTTAAATTTTCTGTAACAAACTATCTAATTTCTCTAGCCA
Source organism: Tamandua tetradactyla (assembly GCF_023851605.1). Lineage (NCBI taxonomy): Eukaryota > Metazoa > Chordata > Mammalia > Pilosa > Myrmecophagidae > Tamandua > Tamandua tetradactyla. The sequence goes on from NC_135350.1 coordinate 47,425,976, forward strand.
GCTTATTTAAACAATCTAATTACATTGTACTTAGAATAGGGAATGAGATATTATTATTCTGTACACGTTAATGTAACACCCAGACACATTCCAGAGTATTGTGGGCAGAAAATTAAAAAAGTATTTGCAAAGTTCCCTTGAGGGATTGGGGGGAAAATGTGGAATTATTAAACTTCTCTATTAAACTAGGGGATTCCTGATGCTCTCTCAAGCATGAGGAGCTTCCAGTTTAATATGCCAAGCCCTTGATCTTGCCCTTATGAAACATCTCTGCAATGGCAAAGCAACGCCTGCTTGTAATTATGCCTGAAAGTCACACCTAGAGAGTCTCTTTTGTTACTCAGATGTGGCCTTTTGCTCTAAGTAACTTTGCAAATAAACTCAGTAACCGCCACTTATTATGTGACGTGACTCCCGGGGGTATAAGATTCCCTGGCAATGTGGGACATGATTCCCAGGAATAAGCCTAGCCTGGAGGCATGGGATTGAGAATGCTTTCTTTTCTAAAAAGAGGGAAAGAAATGGAACAAAGTAAAGTTTCAATGGCTGTGAGATTCCAAATAGAGTTGAAAGGTCATTCTGAAGGTTATACAGGCTTTAGCCAGATGTTCCAAACTACCATAGGATGCCAAGCCCCAATCAACAGTATTCCTGAAAACCCTAGGGATGCTCTAGGTTCTAAGTCTCTGCAAAAGGTTTTCTTAGTAGGTTTATTCTTTTAGAAAGCTAAGGCTTCCAGATTGATCCTATGCCAGATAAATCCAGAAACCCAGAGGTATCAGTCTCTCCAAGAACATTAATCAGTCTCATTCCTCTACCCTGTAAGGTCCATGTCTCTTTCCAACATGAAGTTAAAGTTAATATGGTTACTGCCCAGATATCCCTGAAGATTGATAGAAAGATCCAATGAGAGGGAGGAAGCACAACTGAGAAACTAGGACTTCTCATTTACAAATGACTATGACTACTAACGTGTTACACAGATATTTCTTTTTAGTGTTTTAGAGTAGCCAGAAGGAAATATCTGAAGTTGCTGGGATGTGATCCAGCAGCTCTGGTCTTCAATAATGATGGTATAACTATATTGCAAAAAAAAAGGTGGTTGCCATGTTTTGTGTGGATCTATATTGGATATTTTGTTCTATTCCACTGATAATACATATATATAAAATACATATTTATATAATATATATCATAATATATATATATGACAATACGACACTGCTTAGTTAACCTAGCCCTATTGCAAGTATTAAAACTGGGTAGAATCCAATCTAGTGGTCAGTAAAAGGATGGGATAACAGGTATGGGATATTTGGGGTTTTCTTTTTTCTTTTTGTTTCTTTTTCTTCAGTAATGCAAATGTTCTAAATATGATCATGGCAATGAGTGCACAACTATGTGAAGATACTGTGAACTATTGATTGTATACTCTGGATGAAATGTATGGTGGGTGAATATATCTTAATAAAATTACATTTAAAAAGAGAGACTTTAAAAATTGACTTACTAAAACACAGGAAGAAATCAAACTTAGACGAGATGTGATTATAGGAAAAGACTATTGATTTCTACCTGTGGTTTGAGTAATCATTCTCATTATATGAAAATTGCTCCCCACATAAAATGGTTAAAATTCAAATCACAGGGTGTGCATTCTTGAGGAGGAATCAGCATAAGCTGAATGTAATCACAAATGTCAAATACATTATTTTGCAAGCATCCAATATAGTTTAAGAAGTCAAAAATTCTATAATAAGGATAATGATATACACCTCTTGGCATCATATACTGTTTGACACAATTCTTTCCCCTTGAAATATTTCTGATCTTGATCGATCTACATACTAGATATATGGCAGAGGTCAGCAAACTTATCTGGAAATGTCTAGATAATAAATATTTTAGGCTTTATCAGCCACACAGCTCTGTTGCAACTATGCAAATCTACCATAGTCTAAAAGCAGCTGTAGATAATTTGCAAACAGATAAGTAGTGGGATGACTCAATAAAACTGTTTTTATGATCACTGAAATTTGAATTTCATATGTCACAAAATGTAATTCTCATGTATTTATTTATTTATAGCTTTAAAAAATGTAATTGCACAGCTCATGGGCTGAACAAAAACAATATTGAGCCAGATTTCAGCCTTAGGGTCATAGTTTGCCAACCTTAATATAGAGTATATAGGAACCCATCAATTCCATGTCAGTTGTTGGATAACAGTCTTAAAATAAGTTCAGTGATGGTTATCTGACATAGAAAAATAATCAACTTAAATATATTATAATGGTTTAAAGCTGTATGTAACCCCAGAAAAACATGTTCTTAAAGCTAATCTATTTCCATGGATGTGGGCCTATTATAAATCAGATCTTTTGGTAAGTAGGATCCTAACTTAGTCGGGATGTAACACACTTCATTCAGAGTGGGTCTTAATCCTCTTACTAGAATTCTTATTAAGAGGATAAAAGATCAAAAGAAGGAAAATAAAAAAGCCCCAGGGAAGCTCAGAGTGGAATCCACTGAAGTCAGAAGTTGAAAGCAATGAAGCCCAAGAGAGAAGGACCAGCAGAAGTGCCATGTGCCTTCCCATGTGAAAGAGGAGCTGAGGATGCCAGCAGCCTGCCAGGTATCATCCTGTTGATGCCTAGATTTGGACATTTTCATTGCCTTAAAACTGTAAAATTGTAAGTTAAGAAATTCCCATTGTAAAAGCCAGTCCATTTCTGGTATATTGCATTTCATCAGCTTTAGCAAACTCAAATATATTTATTTCATATTTAGAGAATAAATAATAATGTTAGTGTAAAGACAGAATAAAGTCACACTATGCAAAGGCAGTTGGCCAAACGTAGAACCAAACTTTTCTCAGAGAGAAATAAGATAAAAAAAGGAAAGACTTGGAGCAGAGAAAATGAGAAAAAAAGTAAATTTAAGAAAGCCATAGAGATTAATCTATCATATTACTTGATTTCTCTATCATAGAACTGTTAAAATTGATTCGACAGGTATTATTTTCTCTGTTAAAACTATGCAAAATGTAGAAGTAAAGGCTTATTAATTCTTTTGAAAGATAAGGGTTTTTTTTGGAAAATGAGGAGTCCAGCAGAGGCCATGTGCTTTTCCCCACATGATCTCAGATCTAGGTCACTGATATTTTCTTGAAGACAGACATGGAAGAGTCCATACATTGCAGCACTCAGAGATCTCTGATGGCGCTATGGGCAGAATGGAGGTCTGTCTCGGAAACTTGCCCTTTGTACTAAAAGCACCAAAGGAAAAAGAACGAGCCTGTCTGCACCATTTATTTTATTTATTCATGTAAAAGTATAAAAATACTTTCTTGCAAAACGGGTTGAGTTGCTGTTTTTGCTTACCACAGAGACCTAACGAAAATTATACTGCTAGTTTCACAGGGATTATAACCATGAAAGTAGGCATCCCAGTTTCTTTAACAGTGATGAAGACTTATCTAGGATTTAACATGAATTATATTATGCTGAATTTCCACTTCCCCATTAGCTCAATTGCCATTCACTTTATCCATTTATCGCCCTGAAGGTTAAAGGGAGAACTTAATAACTTAATGGTAAAGCCTTCTAAATAGTCTTCTAAACATTTCTCATACATGATATGGTCCTCTATTTTCAGTCTCAAAGTACTTTGTCATAATTTATGATTGTGAAAACATTGAAAAATGGTTTTAAAAGCAATCAAATGATGGGGAGAACTGTAAAATATGTCTTATAAAAAGCCTAAAATGTTTCTGTGATGATTTTTGCTTGGTTGCTTGTTGTCTTGTTAGATCTGACTCCAAAAGGAGACTCCAAAAGGAGATCTGACCCCAAAGGAGATTTTTTATGCAATTTTATTTAGATATATTCACATACCATATAATCATCCAAAGTGTACAATCATTGGTTCACAATATTTTTGAATAATGAAAATGTTCATTATCACAATCAATTTTAGAATATTTTAATTATTCAAAAATATATATAAAAAGAAAAAGAGCACCCAAAACATCCCACAACATTTATTCTTGCTTTTATTTATTTGTTTTTTGTCCTTACTTTTTTACTTCTCTGTCCATGCACTGGATAAAGGAATGTATAATTACAAGTAGGCTTAGCTTCTCCTTTGCAGGAGTAAGTTTCATGAGGGCAAGCCCCCAGATTGAGGGCTTGGCCTATTAAATTAGTACTCCCCAATGCTTGTCAGAATATCAGGAATTCCCAGGTGGGAAAGTTTACTATTTCCAAAATTTTCCCCAGTTCTTCAAGGGGGCTTTGCAAATACTTTTTTTTATTCTCTGCTCAAATTACTCTGGGATATGTTGGGACATCACACAGTGTACAAATCAACAAGATCTCACTCTTGATTCAAGGTTCCATGTAATTATGGTGTTCAAATAAACTGACCATGCAAGTTAAATTAGATAGTGTGCTATAGAAAATATATATTTTACACCAAATAAGCATCTCTTCCTTTGGTCTCACACAGAAATTGAAGATTTAAAACACAATCAAATTCATCCTTTACCCTGTATTCTGATTTACCTCAGTCAAAAGAGTCAATTTTGTATTTGTTATATTTAACGCGTATTAGCTCTATTTGGCTCTCTCAAAGAGCACACCAATTTATGTTACATTTCAAGTCTTTCTATTAAAAAAATCAGACAAAAAATATAGGGGAATAACACCACTGACTAATTATTTATATTTGGGGGCTATGATGAACTCTACTCTATCTTATTTGATTAATATTGACCTAGACAAACCTCAAACTGTTCTCACCAAATCCCTGATCTCTCAGATGAATATCTCTTCTTTCCTTCTGACAAATAACAACTCAAAAATACTAAAAAATGAGGACTAATATATATTTTGCTTAGGAGGTAGAAAGCTGGAAAGAACATCATTTCCACCTTAACAACAATAACCTCAGACAGTCTGCACATATACAATTTTTCTTGAATTGAAGAGCTGAAGTTGCAGGCTAACCCAATTAACATGAATTCAAAGAAAGACAGGCATTTCCAAGGACGAATTGTGAGTACTTGCTTACCAACGGATGCCTGGAAAAAAATTTAGCTGAAATGTTTCACAAACCTCTGAAAGCCAGGTGAAAGATAGTAAGATAAGACAGAACACTTAGGAACTACAGACACATGGGGATTACATGCCCTCTCTCTCAAGCTCTTCACACATATAGCAAGACTGTTTCAGTTCACAAGGATGATATAACAATTCTAAATTTGTATGTGTCTAATAGCCTAGCCTCAAAATATGAAAAGTAAATGTGGGCAAACATGAATAATAAATGACCTTATTGACACATGTAGTACACAGTACCTAGTAACAGGCAGAGTCCATGTCCTTTACAAATACTGTTTGAACATTTAACAAAATTGACTTAGCTGTAAAAGAAATCTCAAAAAATTTCAGAGGCAGGTTTTATTCTTTTTTTTTTTAATATATTTAATAATATCTCTTTTTTTATTTTTTTTATTAATTAAAAAAAGAATTAACAAAACAATTAGAAATCATTCCAATCTACATGTACAATCAGTAATTCTTAATAACATCACATAGTTGCATATTCATCATTTCTTAGTACATTTGCATCGATTTAGAAAAAGAAATAAAAAGACAACAGAATAAGAATTAAAACAATAATAGAAAGAGAAAAAAAAAAAAACCTATACCTCACATGCAGCTTCATTCAGTGTTTTAACATAATTGCATTACAATTGGGTAGTATTGTGCTGTCCATTTCTGAGTTTTTATATCCAGTCCCGTTGTACAGTCTGTATCCCTTCAGCTCCAATTATCCCTTCTCTTTTTTTCTTTTTTTTTCTTTTTTTAATTAACGGAAAAAAAGAAATTAACCCAACATTTAGAGATCATACCATTCTACATATGCATTCATTAATTCTTAACATCATCACATAGATGCATGATCATCATTTCTTAGTACATATGCATTGGTTTAGAAGAACTAGGAACATAACCGAAAAAGATATAGAATGTTAATATAGAGAAAAAAATAAAAGTAATAATAGTAAAATCAAAACAAAACAAAACAAAAACCTATAGCTCAGATGCAGCTTCATTCAGTGTTTTAACATGATTACTTTACAATTAGGTATTATTGTGCTGTCCATTTTTGAGTTTTTGTATCTAGTCCTGTTACACCGTCTGTATCCCTTCAACTCCAATTGGCCATTATCTTACCCTGTTTCTACCTGCTGCTGGACTCTGTTATCAAGGACATATTCCAAATTTATTCTCGAATGTCTGTTCACATCAGTGGGACCATACAGTATTTGTCCTTTAGTTTTTGGCTAGACTCACTCAGCATAATGTTCTCTAAGTCCATCCATGTTATTACATGCTTCATAAGTTTATCCTGTCTTAAAGCTGCATAGTATTCCATCGTATGTATATACCACAGTTTGTTTAGCCACTCTTCTGTTGATGGAGATTTCGGCTGTTTCCATCTCTTTGCAATTGTAAATACCGCTGCTATAAACATTGGTGTGCAAATGTCCGTTTGTGTCTTTGCCCTTAAGTCCTTTGAGTATATTCCCAGCAATGGTATTGCTGGGTCGTATGGCAATTCTATATTCAGCTTTTTGAGGACCCGCCAAACTGCCTTCCACAGTGGTTGCACCATTTGACATTCCCACCAACAGTGGATAAGTGTGCCTCTTTCTCCGCATCCTCTCCAGCACTTGTCATTTTCTGTTTTGTTGATAATGGCCATTCTGGTGGGTGTGAGATGATATCTCATTGTGGTTTTGATTTGCATTTCTCTAATGGCCAGGGACATTGAGCATCTCTTCATGTGCCTTTTGGCCATTTGTACTTCCTCTTCTGATAGGTGTCTGTTCAAGTCTTTTTCCCATTTTGTAATTGGGTTGGCTGTCTTTTTGTTGTTGAGATGAACAATCTCTTTATAAATTCTGGATACTAGGCCTTTATCTGATATATCATTTCCAAATATTGTCTCCCATTGTGAAGGCTGTCTTTCTACTTTCTTGATGAAGTTCTTTGATGCACAAAAGTGTTTAATTTTGAGGAGCTCCCATTTATTTATTTCCTTCTTCAGTGTTCTTGCTTTAGGTTTAAGGTCCATAAAACCGCCTCCAGTTGTAAGATCCATAAGATATCTCCCAACATTTTCCTCTAACTGTTTTATGGTCTTAGACCTAATGTTTAGATCTTTGATCCATTTTTTTTTTTTAATTTTTTTATTAATCAAAAAAAAGAAAAGAAATTAACACAACATTTAGAAATCATTCCATTCTACAAATGCACTCAGTAATTCTTAGTATCATCACATAGATGTATGATCATCATTTCTTAGTACATTTGCATCGATTTAGGAAAAGAACTAGCAAAACAGCATAAAAAGATATAGAATGTTAATATAGAGAAGAGAATTAAAATAATAATACTAATAAAATATATATATATATATAAAGGAAAAAGAAAAAAAACAAAACCAAAAGATACAAACACACAAACAAACAAACAAAAAACCATATTTCAGGTGCAGCTTCATTCAGTGTTCCAACCTAGTTACATTACACTTAGGTATTATTGTGCTGTCCATTTTTGAGTTTTTGTATCTAGTCCTGTTGCACAGTCTGTATCCCTTCAGCTCCAATTACCCATTATCTTACCCTGTTTCTAACTCCTGCTGGTCTCTGTTACCAATGATATATTCCAAGCTGATTCTCGAATGTCGGTTCACATCAGTGGGACCATACAGTATTTGTCCTTTAGTTTTGGGCTAGACTCACTCAGCATAATGTTCTCTAGGTCCATCCATGTTATTACATGCTTCATAAGTTTAGTCTGTCTTAAAGCTGCATAATATTCCATCGTAGGTATACGCCACAGTTTGTTTAGCCACTCGTCTGTTGATGAACATTTTGGCTGTTTCCATCTCTTTGCAATTGTAGATAATGCTGCTATAAACACTGGTGTGCAAATGTCCGTCTGTGTCTTTGCCCTTAAGTCCTTTGAGTAGATACCTAGCAGTGGTATTGCTGGGTCATAATCCATTCTGCCATTCTATGTCTTTTGATTGGGAAATTCAGTCCATTAACTTTTAGTATTATTACTGTTTGGATAATATTTTCCTTTACCATTTTGGCTTTTGTATTATATATATCATATCTGATTTTCCTTCTTTCTACACTTTACTCCATACCTCTCTCTTCTGTCTTTTCGTATCTGACTCTAGTGCTCCCTTTAGTATTTCTTGCAGAGCTGGTCTCCTGGTCACAAATTCTCTCAGTGACTTTTTGTCTATAAATGTTTTAATTTCTCCTTCATTTTTGAAGGACAATTTTGCTGGATATAGGAGTCTTGGTTGGCAGTTTTTCTCTTTTAGTAATTTAAATATATCATCCCACTGTCTTCTAGCTTCCATGGTTTCTGCTGAGAAATCTACACATAGTCTTATTGGGTTTCGCTTGTATGTGACAGATTGTTTTTCTCTTGCTGCTTTCAAGATCCTCTCTTTCTCTTTGAGCTCTGACATTCTAACTAGTAAGTGTCTTGGGGAACGCCTATTTGGGTCTATTCTCTTTGGGGTGCGCTGCACTTCTTGGATCTGCAAATTTAGGTCTTTCATAAGAGTTGGGAAATTTTCAGTGATAATTTCTTCCATTAGTTTTTCTCCTCCTTTTCCCTTCTCTTCTCCTTCTGGGACACCCACAACACGTATATTTGTGCGCTTCATATTGTCATTCAGTTCCCTGATCCCCTGCTCAAGTTTTTCCATTCTTTTCCCTATAGTTTCTGTTTCTTTTTGGAATTCAGATGTTCCATCCTCCAGTTCACTAATTGTAGCTTCTGTCTCTTTAGATCTACCATTGTAGGTATCCATTGTTTTTTCCATTTTTTCTTCTTTGTCCTTCACTCCCATAAGTTCTGTGATTTGTTTTCTCAGATTTTCTATTTCTTCTTTTTGTTCAGCCCATGTCTTCTTCATGTCCTCCCTCAATTTATTGATTTGGTTTTTGAAGAGTTTTTCCATTTCTGTTCGTATATTCAGCATTAGTTGTCTCAGCTCCTGTATCTCATTTGAACTATTGGTTTGTTCCTTTGACTGGGCCATATCTTCAATTTTCCGAGCGTCATTCATTATTTTCTGCTGGTGTCTGGGCATTTGATCAGATTTCCCTGGGTGTGGGACCCAGCTGGTTGAAAGGTTTTTCTGTGAAATCTCTGGGCTCTGTTTTTCTTTTCCTGCCCAGTAGGTGGCGCTCGTGGCGCTCGTCTGTCTGCACGGCAGTCAGCCCGGGAAACCGCGCGTGGAGGCGGGGGTCGCTGGCCCCGCGGCTTGGGAGAGTGCCGGTCCTAATTGCCCAGCTGGCCCGAAACGCCAAGCGTGACGGGAGGGCCCCGCTATCCAACGTTCCCAGTCAGACCGGGGAGCCACGTGCGTGGAGGGGACCCCAGTCGCCAGCCACCCCGGCCGGGAAAACGTGCGCCCCTCGGGTATCTCACCGCAGCAGATTCTCCCTGCCCGTTCAGCTGTTCCAGAATGGGGTACGCTGTCTTTTTGGTCTCTGTCGTGACTCCGGGAGCTTTTTCGTATTGTTTCTGTTTCTTTAGTTGCTTTTCTGGAGGAGGAACTAAGACCCGCGCGTCTTACTAAGCCGCCATCTTCTCCGGAAGTCTTTTTGATCCATTTTGAGTTAACTTTTGTATAGGGTGTGAGAGATGGGTCTTCTTTCATTCTTTTGCATATGGATATCCAGTTCTCTAGGCACCATTTATTGAAGAGACTGCTCTGTCCCAGGTGAGTTGGCTTGACTGCCTTATCAAAGATCAAATGTCCATAGATGAGAGGGTCTATATCTGAGCACTCTATTCGATTCCATTGGTCGATATATCTATCTTTATGCCAATACCATGCTGTTTTGACCACTGTGGCTTCATAATATGCCTTAAAGTCAGGCAGCGTGAGACCTCCAGCTTCGTTTTTTTTCCTCAAGATACTTTTAGCAATTCGGGGCACCCTGCCCTTCCAGATAAATTTGTTTATTGGTTTTTCTATTTCTGAAAAATAAGTTGTTGGGATTTTGATTGGTATTGCATTGAATCTGTAGATCAATTTAGGTAGGATTGACATCTTAACTATATTTAGTCTTCCAATCCATGAACACGGTATGCACTTCCATCTATTTAGGTCTTCTGTGATTTCTTTTAGCAGTTTTTTGTAGTTTTCTTTGTATAGGTTTTTTGTCTCTTTAGTTAAATTTATTCCTAGGTATTTTATTCTTTTAGTTGCAATTGTAAATGGGATTCGTTTCTTGATTTCCCCCTCAGCTTGTTCATTACTAGTGTATAGAAATGCTACAGATTTTTGAATGTTGATCTTGTAACCTGCTACTTTGCTGTACTCATTTATTAGCTCTAGTAGTTTTGTTGTGGATTTTTCCGGGTTTTCAACGTATAGTATCATATCGTCTGCAAACAGTGATAGTTTTACTTCTTCCTTTCCAATTTTGATGCCTTGTATTTCTTTTTCTTGTCTAATTGCTCTGGCTAGAACCTCCAACACAATGGTGAATAATAGTGGTGATAGTGGACATCCTTGTCTCGTTCCTGATCTTAGGGGAAAAGTCTTCAATTTTTCCCCATTGAGGATGATATTAGCTGTGGGTTTTTCATATATTCCCTCTATCATTTTAAGGAAGTTCCCTTGTATTCCTATCTTTTGAAGTGTTTTCAACAGGAATGGATGTTGAATCTTGTCGAATGCCTTCTCTGCATCAATTGAGATGATCATGTGATTTTTCTGCTTTGATTTGTTGATATGGTGTATTACATTAATTGATTTTCTTATGTTGAACCATCCTTGCATACCTGGGATGAATCCTACTTGGTCATGATGTATAATTCTTTTAATGTGTTGTTGGATACAATTTGCTAGAATTTTATTGAGGATTTTTGCATCTGTATTCATTAGAGAGATTGGTCTGTAGTTTTCTTTTTTTGTAATATCTTTGCCTGGTTTTGGTATGAGGGTGATGTTGGCTTCATAGAATGAATTAGGCAGTTTTCCCTCCACTTCGATTTTTTTGAAGAGTTTGAGGAGAATTGGTACTAATTCTTTCTGGAACGTTGGGTAGAATTCACATGTGAAGCCATCTGGTCCTGGACTTTTCTTTTTCGGAAGCTTTTGAATGACTAATTCAATTTCTTTACTTGTGATTGGTTTGTTGAGGTCATCTATGTCTTCTTGAGTCAAAGTTGGTTGTTCATGTCTTTCCAGGAACCCGTCCATTTCATCTAAATTGTTGTATTTATTAGCGTAAAGTTGTTCATAGTATCCTGTTATTACCTCCTTTATTTCTGTGAGGTCAGTAGTTATGTCTCCTCTTCCATTTCTGATCTTATTTACTTGCATCCTCTCTCTCCTTCTTTTTGTCAATCTTGATAGGGGCCCATCAATCTTATTGATTTTCTCATAGAACCAACTTCTGGTCTTATTGATTTTCTCTACTGTTTTCATATTTTCAATTTCATTTATTTCTGCTCTGATCTTTGTTATTTCTTTCCTTTTGCTTGCTTTGGGATTAGTTTGCTGTTCTTTCTCCAGTTCTTCCAATTGAACAGTTAATTCCTGAATTTTTGCCTTTTCTTCTTTTCTGATATAGGCATTTAGGGCAATAAATTTCCCTCTTAGCACTGCCTTTGCTGCATCCCATAAGTTTTGATATGTTGTGTTTTCATTTTCATTTGCCTCGAGGTATTTACTAATTTCTCTTGCAATTTCTTCTTTGACCCACTCGTTGTTTAAGAGTGTGTTGTTGAGCCTCCAGGTATTTGTGAATTTTCTGGCACTCCGCCTATTATTGATTTCCAACTTCATTCCTTTATGATCCGAGAAAGTGTTGTGTATGATTTCAATCTTTTTAAATTTGTTGAGACTTGCTTTGTGACCCAGCATATGGTCTATCTTTGAGAATGATCCATGAGCACTTGAGAAAAAGGTGTATCCTGCTGTTGTGGGATGTAATGTCCTATAAATGTCTGTTAAGTCTAGCTCCTTTATAGTAATATTCAGATTCTCTATTTCTTTATTGATCCTCTGTCTAGATGTTCTGACCATTGATGAGAGTGGGGAATTGAAGTCTCCAACTATTATGGTATTTGTGTCTATTTCCCTTTTCAGTGTTTGCAGTGTATTCCTCACGTATTTTGGGGCATTCTGGTTTGGTGCATAAATATTTATGATTGTTATTTCTTCTTGTTTAATTGTTCCTTTTATTAGTATATAGTGTCCTTTTTTGTCTCTTTTAACTCTTTTACATTTGAAGTCTAACTTGTTGGATATTAGTATAGCCACTCCTGCTATTTTCTGGTTGTTATTTGCATGAAATATCTTTTCCCAACCTTTCACTTTCAACCTATGTTTATCTTTGGGTCTAAGATGTGTTTCCTGTAGACAGCATATAGAAGGATCCTGTTTTTTAATCCATTCTGCCAATCTATGTCTTTTGATTGGGGAATTCAGTCCATTAACATTTAGTGTTATTACTGTTTGGATAATATTTTCCTCTGCCATTTTGCCTTTTGTATTATATATATCATATCTGACTTTCCTTCTTTCTACACTCTTCTCCATACCTCTCTCTTCTGTCTTTTCGGTTCTGACTCTAGTGCTCCCTTTAGTATTTCTTGCAGAGCTGGTCTCTTGGTCACAAATTCTCTCAGTGACTTTTTGTCTGAGAATGTTTTAATTTCTCCCTCATTTTTGAAGGACAATTTTGCTGGATATAGGAGTCTTGGTTGGCAGTTTTTCTCTTTTAGTAATTTAAATATATCATCCCACTGTCTTCTAGCCTCCATGGTTTCTGCTGAGAAATCTACACATAGTCTTATTGGGTTTCCCTTGTATGTGATGGATTGTTTTTCTCTTGCTGCTTTCAAGATCCGCTCTTTCTCTTTGACCTCTGACATTCTAACTAGTAAGTGTCTTGGAGAACGCCTATTTGGGTCTAATCTCTTTGGGGTACGCTGCACTTCTTGGATCTGTAATTTTAGGGCTTTCATAAGAGTTGAGAAATTTTCAGTGAAAATTTCTTCCATTAGTTTTTCTCCTCCTTTTCCCTTCTCTTCTCCTTCTGGGACACCCACAACACGTATATTTGTGCGGTTCATATTGTCCTTGAGTTCCCTGATACCCTGTTCAAATTTTTCCATTCTTTTCCCGATAGTTTCTGTTTTTTTTTTGGAATTCAGATGTTCCATCCTCCAAATCACTAATTCTATCTTCTGTCTCTTTGAATCTATCATTGTAGGTATCCATTGTTTTTTCTATCTTTTCTACTTTGTCCTTCACTTCCATAAGTTCTGTGATTTGTTTTTTCAGTTTTTCTATTTCTCCTTTATGTTCAGCCCATGTCTTCTTCATGTCCTCCCTCAATTTATCGATTTCGTTTTTGAAGAGGTTTTCCATTTCTGTTCATATGTTTAGCATTAGTTGTCTCAGCTCCTGTATCTCATTTGAACTATTGGTTTGTTCCTTTGACTGGGCCATATTTTCAATTATTTGAGCGTGATCCGTTATCTTCTGTTGGCGTCTGCGCATTTAGACAGATTTCCCTGGGTATTGGATCCAAAAGTTTGGAAGATTTTCCTGTGAAATCTCTGGGTTCTGTTTTTCTTATCCTGCCCAGTAGGTGGCACTCGTGGCACACGTTTGTCTGCGGGTCCCACCAGTAAAAGGTGCTGTGAGACCTTAAACTTTGGAAAACTCTCGCCGTCCGGGGGGTTCGCTAGCCGAAGCGGCTTGAGCCGGCCCTGGGTCCGAACGCAGGGAGGGTTGCTGGTCGCCGCAGCCAGGGAAAGAGCCTGTCCGAATTTCCTAGTCGGCCCTGGGTGACAAGCATGGTGGGAGGGCGCCAGCGGCAACGGCCCGCCCGGGAGAGTGCACGTTCCCCGGGAGTCACGGGTTTGGAAGGGGCCTCCCCCACCCGTCGCCGTTCTCCGCAGCCTGGGGATTTCTGATCCAATTCTCTCAGTTGGTCCGGGGGCTGCGCGTGGTGTGGGCGCCAGCCGCCTTGGTTTCAGGGGACCGCCTCTCCAATTCTCCCAGCCGGCCCGGGAAAGGGGAAGGGAGTGACTCCGGCCGCTTGCCACCCCGCCTGGTGAGGCCCGCGCGCCTCGGCGATCTCACCCGAGCTGCTTCTCTCAGCCAGCCAGCCGTTCCAGGATGGGGTACGCTGTCTTTTTTATCTCTGTTGTGGCTTTGGGCGCTTTCTGTATCGTTTCTACTCCCCTAGTACCTGTCCTGGAGAAGAAACTAAGATCCGCGCGTCTTACTAAGCCACCATCTTCCAGGAAAGGTTTTATTCTTTAATCATAGTGAAATTAATCTAGACATCAATAACAAAAATCTGCATTTGTAAATTTAAAAATATTTTTTCTAAATCATAATGTAAAGATTTGCAAAAATTCTCTACAAACATTTGCGGGGTACAACTAACTCTATGTTAAGAGAAAAAGAAATAGCATAAAATGCATATATTATAAGAGAAAAATACATTTTAAAATCAATGATCTCTAAACATTCATCTCAAAGAGATAGAAAAACAAATTAATAATAAACAATAAGAAAATACAAAGAAGGAAATATAAACGTTAAAAGGAGAGGAACCTTGTAGAATCATTTGGATTGTTGTTAAAAATAATAAAAGGTCCCCTCATGATAAAAGAAAGAGAGAGGAGGCTTAAACAACCAATATCAGGAATGCAAAAAAAGGAAACTGTTTTAGACCCTACAGATATTAGAAAGATTACAGCAGGATATTAAAAACAAGTTTATGCCAATAAATTAGAAAATTTGTGGAAAAATATCTATTCCTAAAAATAACATCCTACCTAAGTTAACATGTGAATAAAATAATTTATTAGAATCCACACAAAAAAACCTTTATACAATAAAATTTCTGGTTCAGATAGATTCATCAGTGAACTGTCCTAATCATTTAATGAAGAAATAATGTTGATCTTGTACAAACTCTTCTAGAATATAGAAAAGGGAGCAATACATGAAAACTTGTTTCATGACATCGACATATTCTTGATACCAAAACTTGAAAAGGGTATTACAAGGAAAGAAAACTACAGACCAGTTTCATTCTCAGACATAGCTACAAGCATCTTTGACCAAAGTATCGGCAAACCAAATCTAGCCATATGTAAAAGAGTGAATTTGTCGTTGCCAGTTTATGTTTAATAGTTTTTAAAAATCAATTAATGTAATTCAGTATGTTAACAGAATAAAGGAAAATCAAATGATAATCTCAAATAAGAATCTGACCATAGAACATGAAAACTTGTTTATAAAATAATGTTAGTAAAATTAAGATTATAAGGAAATATTCTTAACAATATTTACAAAATAACCCCACCTAATTAAATCTCATTCTTAATGATAAAATATTAAACTCTTTCCCTCTGATATCAGGAATTCTATAAGTACCACCCCTAATCAAGCTGTAGCGGAGATCATCATCCTGAAAGAAGGCAAAAGAAAGAAATAAAATCTATGAATTTTAGAAAAAAGAAATAACAGTTTATTTGTAGATGATATGGTTGTGCACAGAGAAAATTCAAAATTTTTTTTTAAGAATTGATAAGCAAGTTTAATATTTGGCTTGATAGAAAATTAATATTTTTTAAAAAAAATCTATTCAGATTCCTTTATCTCAGCCACAAAGAGTTAAGAAAGTAATTTTTTCATAGTTTCATTTGTAATAACAAACATCAAATAGAAAGAAATGAAATGAAAATTTTAAGAAATCATTTTGAGAATTAAATAGGTCCTAAATAAATTCATAGGAAATAGCATAGTCATGAATTGAACAAGTCATTTCTTTTTTTTTTTAATTAATTAATGGAAAAAAAGAAATTAACCCAACATTTAGAAATCATACCATTCTACATATGCAATCAGTATTTAAATTTTCTTTTCTTTTAAAAAGAAAAGTCATTTCTTTTTAACACGCATCAAATCTCTCCAAATGGTTCTACTGACTCAACAAACTCAAATGAAAATTCTATCAGGTTTTTTGGGAAAATTGAAAAGTGGATTCTAAAGTAGGAATGAATACGCAAAGACCAAATATCCAAGACAAACTTGAAGAACAAATTCTGTGAATTTATTGAGTATGAAGACTTTCATTTTCCTCTTTTGAGACTTTTTTTTTGTTTACATTTTTTCATTGTAAAATATAACAGAGATACAAAAAAGCAATACATTTCAAAGTACGTTGTAACAAGTTGTTATAGAACAGATTTCAGAGTTAAGTACTGGCTACAGTTCCACAATTTTAAGTTTTTCCTTCTAGGTGCTCCATGACACTGGAAACTCAAAGAAATATCAATACAATCTTTTAGCGGTCATACTCTTTTGTTAAATTCCACCTTCTCTGTTATAGCCTTCTCCTTTGAGCCTTCTCCCAGTCTTTAGGGGTATTTTGGCTCTGGCCATTTTAACTTTTCCATGTTGGAAAGGGCTGTGGATAATATGGGGTAGGGGGATGGAACTTGCGGATGTTCTTGGAGAGGTTGGCCCCTCTGGATTTCAAGATTTATCTGGCCTAGGAACTCATCTGGTGGTTGTGGTTTTGGGAAAGTAATTATAGTGCGTGAAACTTTTGTAGAATCACAGATTCTACAAAACAGCCCTAGATGTTCTTTAGGGTTGACAGGAATGGTTTTTATTAGGGTTTGGCAAACCAAAGTACATACAATATCTAGGGGAAGCTTGAGTAAGAGTGGCCTCAAGAATAGAGTCTTGGATCTATTTGAACTCTCTCTAAAGCCACTGATCGCTTATTTGTTACATTTCCTTTTCCTCTTTTGGTCAGAAAGGCATTGCTAATTCCATGGTGCCAGGGCCAGGCTCATCCCTGGGTTTCATAACACACATTGCCAAGGAGACTTTCACACTTAGATGTCATGTCCCACATAGTGGGCAGGGTAATGATTTTACTTGCAGTGTTGGGCTTAGAGAAATAGAAAGTACACCTGAGCAACAAAACAGATCCTCTGGAAGAAACTCTGGGGCATAGCTATAGGTAGGCTTAGCGTCTTGGCTATTTAAATAAGCATCACAAGAGCAAGCCTCAAGATTAAGGGCTTGGCCTATTGACTTGGAAGTCCCTGAGATTTGAGAATATCAGGGGTTACCCTAGTGGAAAAACTTAATAGTTCCATATTTTTTCTCCAATCTCTCAAGGGACTTTGCCAATACTTTTAAATTGACTGCTCAATATACCCTGAGATGTATCCAGGCATCACATTAAGCTCTACAGAATTACAAACCCTCATTCCCATTCTAGGCTCCATGTGCTTGGGTTGTTTAAATGACCTATCCAGACAGGTTGCATTAAATTATATGTGACAGGAAATTTAGGTTTTGGACACATAAACCTCCTTCAGTTGGTCTCGTATAGTAGGTGAAGTTCTAAAATACAGACAATGTCCTCCTGTATTCTAATTTACCCCAGTCCTGACCGAGAAGCTTTGTTGTTGTCTCTAATTGAAGCCAGATCTCCCTTTCTGTTTCTTTAGTAGTTGCTGTATGTGGCAATGCCAATTTCAGTCCTGCAGGATTCCTATTCTGAGTCTGAGGTGTTACACAGGTACCCAAAGTCCCATAGAAATGCCAGGTTATACATATTAACATAGTCTTAGGTGTCACATAGGTACTCAAAATTCCAGAGAAATGCCACCACATACATAGCACAGCATCTCAAAATCTAGAATTAAGAATTACAGCCTTGGACTAAGTGTGACTGCTGTAATAGCTTACAACCTAGGCCTCAATTTTCCTGAAAAGATTTTCTAAAAGACACCATACAATGTTTGTTCCTTTGTCTCTGGCTTATTTTGCATCACATAATGTCTCCCTGGTTTATTCACCTGGTTGCATGCCTCATGACTTTTTTCCTTTCTGTAGCTGCACAATATTTGATCAAATGTGTTCATCATTGGCTATTCTATTTCTGAATCAGTGTATCCTTCTTACACTTCCATCCACTGGGCATCATGTAAAATGTCCAAAGACAACACGTGCCTCACATTATCTTCATATAGCTGTACCAATGCTCTTAATTTCAGAGAATTTCATTGGTCCCAAGAGAAAAATAAACATTGAACACACCCTCACCAAATGGAAAATCCAAGCCTCTCGTTAATTCTTGTCCTCCTCTTCCCCAATTATTTACCCCTGGTATTGTCATGGTAATGTTGACATCTTCTCATTAAACATAGACCATAGCATGCAATAATAGTTTTTCCCCATACCCCTCTATTATTTACTCAGGTACAATACCCATACCTTTGAAGTGGTTCATGCAAGAATTTATTTATAGTTCCGAGATGGCAACTTAGTGAGTTATGAAATTGAGTTCATCCTGCAGAGCAGCTAGTAAATAGCCAGAAACAGTACAGAATAACTGCTGGGGCCACGTCAGTGACCAGACACCCAGCATACACCAGTCTGGACAAGCTGGACTGATTGTGATCTCACTCAGAACCGTGAGTCCCCCGAGCCACGGAGGTTGGTGCCCCTCTCCCACAGGCTGGTTCCTGGAGGGGAAAGGAAAGAGACTTTCCTCAGCAAGGGGCTGAGCTCAACCAAGCTCAAATTGTGGAATTAATTAACAAATTCTGACTACTAAAGATGGACCCCCAGCTCAGCTGAACCTCAAGTAAAAACTGAGATTGCTGTTTTTTGCCCCATGCAGAGGGGGCAGGGCTGATGGAAAAAGAAAAAAAAAAGAGGTTTTTTTGATCAGACAGCACAAAATACTTGAAAGCGTCTGGGCCCTGAAGGAAAGGAGGGGCACATAGGACCTGGAGATACATTACATAGAGCAACATACCAACTTAAGCTCTTGATTGGCAAACCTGAGGTTCGGGGGTCCTGCTCTGAAAAGGACTTTTTTTCCTTTTCTTTTCTTTCTTTCTTTTTTCTTCTTTTGTGGCTGTGTTTCTACAGCTTGACTAATCTTTGGATACAACTGGAAGGCTTCTCAGGCTCCAACTGCCCCAGGCAAGAGCAGAATTAAGCTTGTCTGAGAGCTTGTCTGGAGGCTGTGCCTTCCCCAGGAGAGGCGTGGGGCCCAGCTCAGGTGGAATCCCTCCCTCAAGGAATTCAGTCCTAGGGTCTGTAAAAGTGAAGCAAATAAAGCCAGCCTACAACCTCTCCTCTGTCTCAACCACACCCCCAGTCGGAGAGTCTGCTAAAGTTAAAGGTACCACATCACTTTATGCTGGTGTGACCCGCAGGCAGACAAGCGCCACCTACTGGACAGAATAGGAAAAACAGAGAGTCTAGAGGCTTCACAGGAAAATCTGTCAACCTGCTGGGTCTCACCCTTAGGGAAAACTGTTTACTCCTAAGAGGAGGCCAATGTGGTCTGGGAAAATCTGACCAGGTCTATAATACCGAGGTAGACCCTCCTAAGAAAAAAAAGTACCATACAGGCATGGCAAGAAACAAAAGAACAAAAACTGAAAAATTCTGATCTGTTAAACAAAACCTGTGCTAGAGGTCTTGCATAAGCTGAACTAAATGTCAAAGAACAGATAGAAAACAAAGTCATCCAGCAAGAAAATCCTATTTAAAAAAGTGAAAACAATATCCAGAATAAACTAATTAAGGAAATTAAATATCTAGATGCCAGCAAAAAATAATGAATCAAAAAATATAATGAAACATACTAGGAAAATCGAAGATATGATCCAGTCCAAGGAGCAAACCCATGATACAAATTAGATACAGGAGTTGAAACAATTTCAAGATGTTCAAACAGACATGGGAAATCTCATCAAAAATCAAATCAATGAATTGAGGGAGGATATAAAGAAGGAAAGGGATGAACAAGAAGAAATTGAATGTCTGAAAAAACAAATAACAGAACCTATGGGAAAGAAAAGCACAGTAGAAGAGATGAAAAAAACAATGGAAACCTACAATGTTAGATTTCAAGAGGCAGAAGGTAGGATTAGTGAACTGGAGGATGAGACATCTGAAATCCGACAAGCAAAAGAAAATATAAGGAAAAAAATGGAAAAATATTAGCAGGGACTCAGGGAATTGAGTGATAACATGAAGGGCATGAATATACATGTTGTGGGTGTCCCAGAAGGAGAAAAGAAGGGAAAAGGAGGAGAAAAACTAATGGAGGAAATTATCACTAAAAATTTCTCAACTTTTATGAAAGATTTTAAATTACAGATCCAAGAAGTACAGTGTACCTCAAACAGAATAGATCCAAATAGATGTACTCCAAAACACTTACTAATCAGATGTCAAAGGGAAAGAGAGAATTTTGAAAGCAGCAAGAGAAAAGCAATCCATCACATACAAGGGGAACCCAACAAGACTATGCATAGATTTCTCAGCAGAAACCATGGAGGCAAGAAGACAGTTGTATGATATATTTAAGATACTAAGAGAGAGAAATTGCCAACCAAAAATTCTATATCCAGCAAAATTGTCCTTCAAAAATGAGGGGAAAATTAAAACATTTTGAGACAAAAAAATCAGTGACAGAATTTGTGACCCACTGAAAGAAATACTAAAGGGAACACTAGAGACAGATAGAAAAAGACAGGAGAGAGAGGTGTGGATAAAAGTGTAGAAATAAAGACTATCAGAAAAGGTAAAAAGAAGAAAAATTAGATATGACATGTAAAATCCAAAAGGCAAAATGGTAGGAGAGAGTCCTGCCCTTACAGTAGTAACACTAAATGTTAATGGATTAAACTCCCCAATCAAAAGACACAGACTAGCAGAATGGATTAGAAAACAGGACCCATCTATATGCTGTCTATAGGAGACACATTTTAGACCCAAGGATAAACATAAGTTGAAAGTGAAAGGTTGGGAAAAGATATTTCATGCAAACAACAATCAAAAAAGAGCAGGAGTAGCTATACTAATATCCAACAAATTAGACTTCAAATATAAAACAATTAAAAGAGACAAAGAAGGGCACTATGTATTAATAAAAGGAACAATTCAGCAAGAAGCCATAACAATCATAAATATTTATACACTGAGCCAGAGTGTTCCAAAATACATTAGGCAAACAATGAAAAGAAAACCATCTACCATAATAGTTGGAGACTTCAATTCCCTGTTCTCATCAATGGACAGAACATCTAGACAGAGGATCAAAAAAGAAACAGAGAATTTGAGTAATACAATTAATGAACTAGACTTGAAGAACATTACACCACACAACAGCAGGATACATGTTTTTCTCAAGTGCTCATGGTTCACTCTCAAGGATAGACCATATGCTGAGTCACAAAGCAAGTCTCAATAAACTTAAAATGATTGAAATCATACAAAATACTTTCTCAGATCATAAAGGAATGAAGTTGGAAATTAATAATAGGCAGAGGGCCAGAAAATTCACAAATATGTGGAGGCTCAACAACACACTCTTAAATAACAAGTAGGTCAAGGAAGAACTTACTTCCTTGAGAAGAGAAATCCATAAGTATCTTGAGGCGAATGAAAACGAAAACACAACATATCAAAATTTATGAGATGCAACACAGGCAGTGCTAAGAGGGAAATTTATTGCCCTAAATGCATGTATCAAAAAATAAGAAAGAGAAAAAATCGAGAAATTAACTATTCACTTGGAAGAACTAGGAATCGAATAGAAAACTAACCCCAAACAAGGAAAAAGAAAGAAATAACAAAGATTAGAGCAGAAATAAGTGAAATCGAGAACATGAAAACAATTGAGAAAATCAACAAAACCAGAAGTTGGTTCTGTGAGAAAATCAATAAAATTGATGGACCCTTAGCAAGGTTGATGAAAAGAAGAAAAGAGAGGATGCAAATAAATAAAATCAGAAATGGAAGAAGAGACATAACCACTGATCCTGCAGAAATAAAGGAGGTAATGAGATTCCTCTCTCAATTCTGATTTTGTTTGTTTGCATCCTCTTTTTTTTTTGTCAGCCTAGGTAGGCGTCCACTGATTTTATTGATTTTTTCAAAGAACCAACTTTTGATTTTATTGATTCTTTTTATTATTTTTTTTGTTCTCCAATTCATTTAATTCTGCTTTAAACGTTATTTCTTTTCTTCTGTTTGCTTTGGTTTAATTTGCTGTTCATTTTCTAGTTCCCTGAAGTGAGCAGTTAGGTCCTGAACTTTCATTCTGTCTTCTTTTATAATATAGGCATTTAGAGCAATAAATTTGCTTATCTGCACTGCCTATGCCACATCCCATAGGTTCCGATATGCTATATTCTCATTTTCATTTGTCTCCAGATATTTACTGATTTCTCTAACAATTTCTTCTTTGACTCACTGGTTGTTTAAGAGTACATTATTTAATCTCCATATATTGTGAAAGTTAGGGTTTTTTTTGTTGGCAACTGATTTCCAGCTTCATTCGTTGTGATCAGAGAAAGCGCCTTGAACAATTTAAGTGTTTTTAAATTTATAAAGATCTGTTTTGTGCCCCAGCATATGATGATCTATGCTGGAGAATGCTCCATGAGCACTAGAGAAGAATGTATATCCTGGTATTTTGGGGTGTAATGATCTATCTATGTCTGTTAGGTCTAATTCATTTATCAAATTGTTTAAGTTCTATATTTCCTTGTTGATCCTCTGTCTGGTTGTTCTATCTAAAGAAAAGAGTGGTGCCTTGAAGTCTCCCAGTATGATTGCTGAAACATCTCTTTCCCCCTTCACTTTTGTCAATATTTGCTTCATGTACTTTCGAGCTCCTTGATGGGGCATAAACATTTATGATTATTAATTATTCTTGGTGAATTGTCCCTTTTATTAATATGTAGTGTCCTTCTTTGTTTCTTTTGATGCATTACATTTAAAGTCTATTTTTTTCTGATATTAGTATAGCTACTCCTTCTTTCCTTTGGTTACAACTTGCATAGTGTGCTGGTTTGAAAGGCTGTATGGACCCTAGAAAAGCCATGTTTTAATCACAATCCCATTTCATAAAGGTAGAATAATCCCTATTCAATACTGTATGTTTGAAACTGTAATCAGATCATCTTCCTGGATAATGTGATTTAGTCAAGAGTGGTTGTTAAGCTGGATTAGGTGACAACATGTCTCCACCCATTTGGGTGGGTCTTGATAGCTTTATTGGAGCCCTATAAAAGAGGAAATATTTTGGAGAATGAGAGATTCAGAAAGAGCAGCACCAAAAAGCAGAGAGTCCACGAGCCAGCGACCTTTGGAGATGAAGAAGGAAAACGCCTCCCAGGGAGCTTCATGAAACAGGAAGCCAGGAGAGAAAGTAGTAGATGATGCCTTGCTCACCATGTGCCCTTCCAGATGAGAGAGGAACCCTGACTGTGTTCACCATGTGCCTTTCCAGATGAGAGAGGAACCCTGACTGTGCTCACCATGTGCCCTTCCAGATGAGAGAGGAACCCTGACTGTATTCACCATGTGCCTTTCCAGATGAGAGAGAAACCCTGAATATCATCGGCCTTCTTGAACCCAGGTATTTTTCCCTGGATGCCTTTGATTAGACATTTCTATAGACTTGTTTTAATTGGGACATTTTCTCGGCCTTAGAACTGTAAACTAGCAATTTATTAAATTCCCCTTTTAAAAGCCATTCCGTTTCTGGTATATTGCATTCCAGCAGCTAGCAAACTAGAACACATGGAAAAATATTTTTCCATCCTTTCACTTTCAATCTATTTGTATCCTGTGGTCTAAGATGAATCTCTTGTAAGCAGCATATAAATGGATCATATTTCTTAATCCATTCTGCCAATCTGTATCTTTTTTTTTTCATGTACAGCCTCCAGTAATCAAACCAGGGTCTCTGGCATGACAGGCAAGAATTCTGCCACTGAGCCACCATTGCAATACCCCAATCTGTCTCTTTCAATTGGTGAGTTTAGTCCATTAACATTCAAAGTTATTACTGTAAAGGCATTTCTTGAATCAACCATTTTATCCTTTGCTTTTTATTTGTCAGATTTATATATTATTTTCCCTCTTTCTCTTCTTATCCTTTAAGTTACCCTTACTGGTACTCTTCACTTCTGTGTCCTCCTCCAGATCTCCTTGTCTTGTTATGAAGACTCTTATAAGCCTAAACTTATTCAGACAGAGTGAGTTTGTACAAGAACAGACAATAGATCAGTAGAACAGGCGAGACAATGGAAAAACATATTTACAATAAATGTCATCTCATTTACATTAAAGCTCTGCCAGAAGAATAGAGTGGAAAGGACAATCTCTTGAGTAAATAGTTCTGAGTCAGTGAGATATTCTTATAAGGGAAAAAAAAAAGCAAAAAAAAAAAAAAAAACAAAAAAAAACCTCTCATCTTCCAATTTTACCTTATAGACATAAATCAATGTAAGGTAGATGATAGCTCTAAATATGAAAGGTAAAAACAGATAATATAGGAGAATAGCTTAATGACCTTACAATAGGGAAACATTTCTTTAATGTGGCAGGAAAAAACACAAACCATAAGGGTAAAGATTGAAAACTGGAGTATATTGAAATTCAGTTGTCCATCAGGACATCATTAAAAGGATGAAAATAAAAGCTACAGCATGGGAAATATTTGTAACTTATATATTTTAGTTTTCTAAGGCTGCTGTGACAAGAGTACCAGAAATTGCTGGCTAAAACAAAACAAATTTATTATTTCATAGTTCTGTAGGCCAGGAGTCCAAAATCCTTATCAGTGGGTAAAATCAGAGTATCAGCAGGGTTGTACTTTCTTTGCAGGCTGTAGGACAGTTTTGTTCCTTGACTCTTCCAGCTTCTCCTTGATGCCAGCCTTCTCTGATTTGTGGTTGCCTTCCACAACTTTGCACCTCTGGCCATATTGACTTCTGTGTGTCTGTGTCAAATCTACTCAGCTTTCTTTTTAAAAAGACACATGCAATTGCAATTATGGACTACAAGGGTAACCCAGGATAATCTCTCCATCTCACATTTCTTAGTTTAATTGTTTATACAAACTCTTCACCCTATAAGGTAGCATTCACAGGTTCCAGGGATTAGTACCTGACATCTTTATACTACACCATATAACAATGGATACGCAAATCCAAACTACATAAAGAACTCTTACAAATCAAGTACAATCCAATATAAAATAGGGCATTTTTTTAAACACACAACTTCACCAAAGAGGATATCCAGATGGCCATTAAATATGAACAAATGCTCAGCCACATTAGAAATCATCATAGTGCAAATTAATGCCATTACAAAGAATCTCTACAAACTCAGAAGACTGGCCAAAGAAGGGAATGACAACCCCAAATTTTGGTGAGGTTATTGAGCAACCAGAAGTCTCTCCTGGTAGACATAAACACTGTTAAAACCACTATGGGAAACTGGTACCACGTTCTACTAAATGAGAGATGAACTATAGGCTATGACCAAGCAACTCCACTGCTAGGCATATTTCATATGGTAATGTATACACAAATCCACCAAAAAGCAAGTCAAAGAATGTTCATAGCAGTATTATTCATAATAGCCAAAAGCTGAAAACTACCCAAATTCCTGTCAACATACAATGGTTAAATAAATCATGGCGTATGTATACAATGGTATATTATTTGTAACAGATCTTTATCGCTCCACTCATATCTCCTGGGATCCCTCTGCCATCATCATGCATGTGCTTTCATTTTCGACATCCAGCACTGGGATCTCTTTGCTTTGCCTCTAGAGAGACAGAAATGCCTTGGAGTTTATATCTTCTAGAGGAAACCCTTAATGAATGACTGAGAAGCACAAAGGTATAATTCTCCATCTTTTCTATCCCTGATCCAGACACCTCTGAAGTACACTTTACACTCTGTCCAGAGCTCGTTGTGAGATTGGGCAAGCACCTCTCCTAGGATCTTTGCTTATATTGTACCCTTGCTTGGCTCCAACCTTCCCATTACCATTTCAAAATTCCCCTGCCTCTTTCCCCTGGAATTTTATTAAAAATTATAAAATTACTTTCACACTCATCCTTGCCTTGGGGGTTAATTTTGGGGAACACAACTTAAGGCACTTTCCAAACATGAGCATGAACAAACTATTGCTGTACATAATAACATGAATGAATATCACAGTCATAACACTGAGCAAAGGAAGCCATAAAGAAAACATACTGTGTGGTTTCATTTTTAAACAGTTCAATATCAAGACAGACTCATTTATTCAGTTACAAGTCAGGATACTGTGTGCTTTAGTGAAGGGGAACGGGATATTGATGGCGAAGGGCACACAGAGTACACCTGGGATGATAGCTTGCATTTTGTTTCTTGAAAATAGTGGCATTTATTTGGATGCATTTACTTGATGATAATACTTTAATATGTGCATTTATCCTTTGTGTACTTTCCTAATCTAACAGAGCATTTAAGGAAAGATTTAAAAGTTAATAGTCACATATTTAACTATCATAATAAAAAGTATAGCATAGTCAAAGCTATCTATACAACCATCTTTTTTCTTATTATTTCTTATTATAGCATATATAGGAGTTCAAATTTATACATCCATTGCATGAATCACTGAAGAGAATATAATTGGATCGCACCTGTATAAAACTATTCACATTAAAATAATAATGTGGATGCACATATAAATTCTGTGTGATAAAAAATCAGTTTTTGGCATTTTATCCTGCCATTTTGCCTAAAATTAATCTATCACTTTTAGAAAGCTCTTTTTAATGATATGTCCATTTTAATTGGGTTAAGAATTATCATCTTGAAGGGATAACAAAATTCAGGGATATAAGTTCATTTAGATGTTGCACATAGTATAGATGTTGGAGAACCAAATATTAGGGATAATGATCTTCCCAGAATGCTTGGAATTCCCTGATTACTGTGGAAACCAGATAAGATGATAAAGGGCATTAATGCCAATTTCCTAAAACTTCATTGTTTTGGCTAACAAAACTACATCTCTACAACCATTATCACTAATCTTCATTTTTGCTGTATAGTTTCAATAGAAACTATAACTACTTCATTTTCCATAAAGATTTATGGAAAATCAAAGGCTATATTATTTATAAAATCTGTTAAATTTCATCTATTGAAATTTTTCTTATTTCATATGTTTGAAATGTTTTTTTTTTTCCTAATGACAAGATGCATTTCTTTAAGCTATTCTTTGCATCCAGTTTTACAGAGGTCTGTTAAATTAATATATAGGAAAAAGCATAGTAATCACATTTGTAAATAGCATGTTTCATCTTGTGAGTCTCAAAATAGCTGTAGACAATAGAGATGTAGGCTGAACTTCCAACGATCTGGTTATGATTTATAAGAATATAACATTCCCTTTTAATTGTATGTATTTTCAATGTATATTCAATGACTGTTCTAGTTTGTTAGCTGCCAGAATGTGAATATAGCACAAATGGAACAGGTGTTTTTTTCTTTGCATGAGTAGGCACCGGGAATTGAATGTGGGTCTCCCGCACAGCAGGTGAGAACTCTGCCACTGAGCCACTGTGGCCCACCCGAAACAGCTTTTAAAAAGGGGAATTTATTAAGTTGCAAGTTTATGGTTCTAAGGCTGTGAAAATTGTCCTAATTAAAGCAAATCTATAAAAATGTCCAAATTAAGGCACCAACAAGAGGTTACCTTCACTCAAGAAAGGGCGATGAAGCTCAGGGTTTCTCTCTCAATTGGAAAGGCACAAGGAGAACATAATGAAGTCTGCTAACTTTCTCTCCAGGTTTCTTGTTTCATGAAGCTCCCGCGGGGGGGTATTCTTTCTTCATCTAAGGTCTATGGCTGTGTGAGCTCTCTGCTTCATGGCTCTTTCCAAAATGCTTCCTCTTTTAAAGGATTCCAGCAAGCTAACCAAGACCCACATGGAATGGTGGAGTCACATCTCCCTCTAATCCAAGGTTAAGAGCCACAATTGGGTAGTCACATCTCTGTGGAGACAATCTAATCAGGTCCTTACTTACAGTGCTGGATTGGAATTAAAAGAAATGGCTGCCCCCACAAGATTGCATCAGGATTAAACCATGGCTTTCTAGGGCACATAATCCTTTCAAACCAGCACAATAACTAACAAAAATGAGACAACTTTAAGATAGAAACGGATAATTTTTCATTTCTTGGTAAAATATCCCAGTTTACAATTTGTTAATTACTTAAAATTTAAGCAGTGAAAACAAACTGACCATTTTTTTCCTTTTTAAGGAAGCCTACATAGTTCCTTTGAATTCCAAATTTTTATTCTAGAATGATGGTAAAAGGGTAAAACCACAAGGTAACATATCAGGACATATACATTTGGAAATGATTTTGGGAAACAGCCCATGTATATCATTATAAATTAAACAATCTTTAAATATAGAATATTTCTTTGAATTGAATGCTAACGTAGACATCTTGGCATGTATTAATATCACCACTGCATAAATAGCAACTAAGGACATTATATTCAGATTGGGTCCTAAAAAATTAATCCTGTTCATACATACAACATTATTATAAAAATATTAAATGCTGATTCAAATTGCCCAGATCTTAAAATTCAAACGTGATGATTGATTTCAATAATGATGTGTATATGAGCATAAAGGTACATATTCCCTCTACCATGAACTTCTTCCAGAGTTCTCTGGCTGGCACTGATTGTTCCACTCTTTCTATTTGTATTCTGTTTTGGTCAAACTTATAGTACAAAACTGAATCGAACTACAGATAGTTTGCACCTGGTAATATCTTCTTCAGTAGACTATAGACTTCTATAGGGCAGAGATCTCTACCTCTTTCTCTTCCTCTTCTTCTTCATCTTCCTTTCTTGTCTTCTCTTGCTCCTTCCTCCTCTTCTCTTCTTTTCCTTCCTCTTCTTCTCGGTAACCCCACAGTCCATTTATCTTTCCATATTTTTTAATGAATAGAAATTTGTGACTGTCACTTCTGATGTTTGGAGAAGATAGAATAGAGAAAATAATGGAGTAACTTTAGGAATGATGGCAGTGGTAAATATTAAACTAAAATTTTCAATTAATAAATTTTAAAACTTAAGAAAGTTGGAAAGATAATTCTATTTTTGAAGTCCTTCACTTATTTCATATTTCATTTTATACACTGAAGGCATGCCATTTTATAAATTTTGTTCTTGAAAATTTACCATGCCACCTGGGAATCTCTGGGTTCTTTTCCTCCCTCCATTTTCTCTATTGCAAGTTCTCAAGTAAAACGTGCACCAACTCTGGAACTTTGACCATGTTATCAACTTGCAATGTTCATTATGATTTTATCTTTCTTAAGCAATAGTTAAGCAGAGCTTCACATAATTCAAAGCACATTCATCTCTGATGTCTTCACTACACATCAAACCACAGTATTGCCAAAGTAACTTACATATGGGCTGCAGCTTTCAACATGACTTAAATCAAATTCAAAGTATGTCCTGTAAATAACACTAATGGTTCCAAGCCCATAAGATAGTGAAAGAAATAATATAATTAATGGCCATTGTGCTTCCTTATCTGATAGACAGGTGCACTTGCACTGGTGTTGAAAGTTATGGCTGTTTTCCAAGACTGCAAGGCCACAGGTGTACTCTTATTATACAAGATTTATGATTCTCACTCAAAGATTTCATTGTTGCCATGAATGTAATGAGCGTGATAATGGCATTTTCCAGATCTAAACCCAGTAATTATAAGGAAGTACATCAGAGTGTTACAAACGTTAACTATGACATGAGTGTCAAAATAAAAGTCCTCTTCTCATTTAAGTATGCACAGTCCTTAGCAATCTATGATAGACATATCAAGTATAAGCTATGAATATTTTCAGTCATACTCTTCATTGTTTAAAAAATCACTATTTTGAAATGCAATTCTACAACTTGAATGATTTCTTCTTGTATTTGTATAACCTATTTTTAAAATATTAGAAATTCTACATTAGGAAACATAAGTATTGTCAAATGTCATGTTTCAAAATGTATTTAAAGGACAAACAATAGTTTATAATGAATTATTTATTGTCCTAAGTTTAACTTCAGTAGTCACTGAATTTATTGATCACTTGCCAAGTGGCAGATACTATGATAAGTGCTTTCTTTTTTATTTCTCACAACAGTTCTATAAGATAAAATATTTTTTATTTCTCTGTTATGCACAGGAAACCAAGCCAAAGAGAGGTCAAATGGCTTTAACTACTCAATAAATAAATGAATGTTGTCTTTCTCTTTAAAGGTGTAGACACTAGATCTCAAACATGTAAGTCTGCATAAATGTTGCCAATAAAAAATGAAGACGAGATAGTTTAAGAGTAAAACCTACCATATTCTGCAGAGAAAGAGGATGCATAAAATGAAAATAGAAAGTATTAGTTTATTCATATTATCATAGGTATAGATAGAAGATTAATTTAAAATTTGTATCCTAATTTCTTTTTTGATGAAACGAAAGAAATAGCCATGTGTACTCGTCTAGTATGGAAAAGAATACACAGGCAGAACACATGGGGAAATTATCAGAACATATAGTCCATATGAGAAGATGAAGCCAGTTCCAGAGCCAAAAACAAATAGTGGCAGAAATTTTGCAGAGTACACTGGGTGAGGAAAAAAATTTATTTAGGGATACAATATACAAAGACTGTACTTACAAATTATTTGAGCAACTTCACAAACAATATTGTAGATGAACATCTTAAACCCCTTCCCCCAAAAGATATTCCAGGGAAATGGTAATGTGAAAAAGAATACTATTTCATTTGATAAAAATATATTGAACCATCAGCTAAGTGCGAATAAAGAAAACAATTTGTTCTCACGAGTTTTGAATTTAATAGGAAAGGCAGAGACATTCAACAAGGCTGGAGAATATTCAAAGACCAAATCATTGTTGATTATTGAAAGCACGATGTGGCTTTTACAATGTGACTGTGTGATTCTGAAAACCTGTGACTGACACTCCCTTTATCCATGTATGGGCAGATGAATAAGGATATAAACACAATAAATAAATAAACAAATAATAGCAAGGGATATGGAGTACGGTATGTTTTGGGTGTTCTTTTCAATTTATTCATTTTTGGAGTGATGAAAATGTTCCAAAATTTGATTGGGTGATGAATACACAACTATATGATGATACCATGGACCACTGATTGTCCACTTTGGATTGTTATGTGGTACATGAATATATCTTGTTAAAATTGTATTAAAAAAAGAGATTAAGGGATTTTTTTATTATCTTAAAGGATGAGAAATCTTTTAAGAGCTTTAAACAAGAAAGTGACAAAGTAATATTTGCATTTTAAATACATGACCCTAAAGTGTGAAGAAAGTATTGGAACTTGGAAGTAAATGGAAGAGACTAATTAGAGAGCTATTTGGTGTAATCCATCTATGACTTGATAGTGGCTGGAACTAAAGAAATATTTGAGAAGTAGAAAAACAAAATTTAGACTACTTAATAAATGAGGATGGTGAGGTACAAAAGATGGTTCACTAAAACTTGGACTATAGGATTATGGCATTATAATTTATCTAAGTAAGGAACACTAGAGAGTTGTGGAAAGTTCATGAGTACATTTTTGGACACATTTGATTTCAGGTGCCCATAAGCCATCCAATTAGAGATATTCCTTAGTCAGTTAGGTCTAAAAATCAGAAATTCAGGAAAGGTGTTTTATCCAAAGATACAAATCTGGAATTCATCCATATATAAATGACAGCAAAAGCCAAGAAAAGCTGAGAGGCAGTAAATAGTGAGAAAAGAAGACCTAGGAGAGAGAGCTCTGTGAACTCCACCATTTCAGGTCAGATATCAGGAGAGAAATTGGCAAAAGAAACTAAGTAATAAGAAAATGAGGTGAATATTAGTTGTCAAAGATGGCAATGGCAATACCAATTGAGTAACTAGTATGTAGTAAACTCAGCGTGTAGTAAATTCACTGTTCAACCTACACACTCAGTAGATTGACCACTACTGAGACATTATAGAAGATCAGAATATAAACAATACACAGAAAGAAAACCAGATCACATTACTTAATTTGGATTTCTCTCCCACTTTTGCACTGGCTTTTAGAAAAGTTGAAAGTTTTGTAGGGAATTTTTTGAGTAGAATATCATCTTTAAAGACTTCAAGGAATCCTTAGCTACCAAAAGATCATATATCTTAGACACAGTGGAAAGCAAATATTCATATCAAACCTTATACAGTGTGGCTAGGTGAGAAGAATAGAAATTTTGAAAGCATAAAGAGCTATTTGGTGAGCATAACTGGATAATTCATAACTTCTTCAGAAGTACGCAACTCAAATTTGAAGGTAGGTAACTTTGGAAATATACAGGTTTTTAGTACAATAAACATCTTGGATGGTCTTGTCCCCAGTTTCTGGGAGGTAACTGATAGATTTCTCTACGAGGAAGGAGGAGAGGAGACCAAAACTTAATGAAAGGAGTTTTATTATAAGGTTGTGCGCAGGTGGGCTGATGCTTAAGATGGCAACAGTGGAGAACAAGGGAAGGGGTTCAGATTATATAGGATGGTTGGCGGGAAATAAGGAAAAGGAGACAGTGGGTTTTCTTTGTCTAGCTTGGGAGTGGGAAGTTGTCAAGTGTTTATTGGTCAGTTTAGATGCATGGGGCAGTGCCAGCTAAGTTGGGAGTTGGCAACTCTTCATTGGTGGGGTTTAAAAGTTAGTTGCTGCTGTAGTCATGCAGGGTTGTTAACTGCCAGAGGGTGGATATCCTATAAGGCAGCTTATCACAAAATTGTAGCTGCTGGGGCTGTAACTGCCAGAGGGCAGATGTTGGATAAAGGGAGTTACAGAAAGAATGCAGCTGTCAGGGGGGGTTGCAAAGACACTCAAGCAAATACCTTGTGGGATAGGGTAGGTTTGGTTTTGCAAGGGGCCTCCTGAAAGTTATGAGTGGGGGGAGTTACTTGGAATGCTTGATAAGGGTTGGTTACTTCAATGGGGAAGGGGTCCTGCCTAACAGTAACCTCTACCATGACAGTAGTATCAAAACCATGGACAAGCCAAAGCCTGTTTGCTGCACTTTCCTCTTTTCATAACCTTTTCTGTGGAACTTGTTTTGTAGACAGCCAAGCTTGACTACAAGCTACATAATTTAAGCATGTGTAAAACAAAGACTCTTGTCCTTTAGAAGACCTTTGAGATAACAGGAACCAAGATTATGAAGACAAGGAGACATCAGAAACAAATCAAAAGCAAGAAGTCCTTCAATAAGGAAGATCTGGTCTAAAGTGCACCCTGCCCTAAATGGACAACCCTGGAATTAACCAATTGCACTATGCCAAAAGAAATCTCTTCACTTCTGTCTCCAACTCCCACCTCCCATTCCCAGAAAGTTTCTCTTAGCTCTCAGATCAGGTAGACAGATTTGGGTCTATCCACCTGCCTCCTTGCCAATGAACTTTGCAATAAAGCTTTCTTTTCTTGAAAACCTGATATCACAGTATTGGCTGCTCTGCTTGTCAGGCTGAGACCTCTGGCTGGTAACAGTATCTTTTGTTCTTCAAGGTGGACCCCAGACCAAACCTGACAATCCATATGCTAATGAATGAGTGTGCAGGGCACAGGGTTTGAACAATAAATAATAGCTTTCCTAATTTTTAAATGCATGCCCCATTCCAATTTAGGGGCTCTTGGAAAACATCTAACCAATTGCAGAGGATGCCCCACTTTTATTTAGCCTAGAGTCAATTTCCCCAGCAGGGCCAACTGAAGTCTTCAGTTTTTCCACTATAAAACATTCCCACTACTTTCCCTGCTTTTGAATCTCCTAATTTAATGCAAGTGATGGTGGTTGATTCCTTTACTATAGGAGATTATAAATAAATAGTATTTGTTTGTCTCAAAAAAAGAAGAAACTAAAGATGAGATTATTCTTATCACTTTCTATGACAGTGCAAAAGATCTTCAAGTAAAAGGAATTCTAACTTTACTTCAGAATCCTACCATATTTTAGGGTTGGACATATTTCTGCTATACCAACGTATTGTACAGTGTACATAATTTTCCTTTTTCTCATGTATTTTCAGTTGTTTTCAAATAACATATTGGATGTTAGGATCACAAATGACACACAGGGCAAGGTCAAGTCAGAAGTTTACAGGCACAAGGTTGGCAGTGGGCACACATCCTCCCAGACGTTCACCATCCCTGGAGCAGCTTCCTTGGTCCAGCACCCAAGGGTGCAATATGGGTTGTTCTTCAGAAGAGGGTCTCTATCCATTGTTACCTCACATGTTTAAAGAAGAATTGGCAGGGAGAAGGAACCAGCAGAACAAATTGGAAACCTAGGGCTATGCAATAAGTTAAAAGAGTTACTGGTTTGAGAAATCCCCTATTTTGAGAAACCAATATCTGGTGAACTTGCTTATTAGAGACTTTTGCAGTCCTTGCTGAGCCACTTGTTGATAGCATACCTAGGGGAAAGCTGCTGGAATCTCTGTTCCTTGTAGTCTAGCAAGTAAAAGTCAGGTAGGAACACAGGAAAACCAAGGAAAGTCTTAGCATTCACACCTTATTTCTGGTCCCTCCATTAATCCTGATATAGTTTGAGCAAATATCAGGATACACATTTTCTATGGTTAAGATGTATCATACATATATAGTTTACTCAACTGCCTTATAGTACCTTATAATATGAATTAAAATTTCCTGGATTAATTATTTTACCTACTTATTTCCTTATTTATATTTCTTTTTAGGTATCTCAAACTTAGCAATTAAGGTCCTATTATGAAATATTTTGAGCTCCTTTTATACACCCCACCCTCTTAAACCATCTCCTATTGTCTCAGTTAAAGACAATGCCATATGTAGAATTACTCATGCCAACACCTTTCATATCTTCCCTGACTGGTCCCACGGTAAATCCTATAGGTTCTTCCCTCAAAAAGATACCCGGAATTTTACCACTTCTCTCCAACTTCATCGCACCACCTGGTCCAACCACCATCATGTTCTGCCTGGATTTTGTAATATCCTATTTTTGACACAGTAGCCAGAGGACTTTCAAATTTAAGTCAGGTCATGTTACTTATTTTACTTAAAACCCTCTACTGGCTTTGCATTTCACTCAGAGTAAAAGCCAAAGTCCCAGCATTACCTGTCCTCTCTACAGTAACCACCCCTCCCACCCACCCCAGTCCCCATTATCACTCTGACCTTGTTTTTTAAGGCTTTGTTTTAGTTTTCTTGGGTGCTCAAGCAAATACTCTGCAATGAGTTGGCTTAAATGATGGGTTTATTAGCTTAGAGTTTTGAGGCTAAAAGAAAGTCCAAATTAAGGTGAAATTTAGAGTGTGAATCTGTTTCCTACTGCCATTAGAGAAATTTGATAAACTAAGTTAATTTTCCAAGTTGTAATATCAGTTCAACCTTTCAGAAAATTAACTTTGTTGTTGTGTTGAGATGCACATTACCTAAATGGAATAAACCCAAATATTCTAAGCATTAAATATTAAATTCATCTTAAGTAATGGAATTAACTTTGGGATGAACATCTCTAGTATCAATAAGTTACGAATGTATCATTTTGATAGTTCTAAAGCAAAGACTTTTCATTTTTAAGATCTCTTTTATACACCAGTGCCTATGAAGATTTTTTAGGTAAGGGAATCCTTGAGATGTGCTTCAAATTTGACTACTTTTTTGTAGCAAAAAATTAGCCAAAAAATGACCTCATGAAATAGGAACATAAATAAGAACAAATTAGTTAACAACTCCAAATAAATCAATGTAATTGCTCAGCATATTTAAGATGTTAACTAATTCTTTCTTTAAGAACATGTGGTGATTTTGAAAAATTGGTGTGGGTCCTACATCGCTGCTTATCTATTAAAAATATAGGTATTATAATGGATAGAAGTATTGAATTTTAGCTTTGTGCCCAGAGTTACTGAAATGAAAAACAACTGGTAAACTATGTTATTATCACATCTGGAAATTTAGTCACTAGCTACTGGAAAGGGATTAGAATTCCAGACTTTGAAAGATGTAGAAAATAACTTTGGAAAAATTGACAGCTTGTCTACATGGAAAAAAGTCTATTTGCATGTATGGATTCCATTTTCTAACCATGTGGCTCAATCTTTGAAGTTACTTAACAACCCTCCATGGGGTGTGCAGCAAGATCTGTTAGAGTTTAAGACACTGCAAGATGTTTGGCTGAGCACTCCATAGCAAGGCTGCTTTTAATGCAGAAAAGTTCAGCAGAGAAGTCAAGAGTCTATTCTGAGCCTCAAGTAAGCCAGGCTTTCAGATCAGAAAACATGGTGATGAGGTCTCAAAGCCACAAAGCACTAAAGCCCCTTAATGAAATCAACTCCTTTAAGAGAGGAAATTACAATTACACAAAAGTACTTCAGGGAAGACAGTGAGATGGAATGTTCTATATATTCAGGGACTAAACTAAAGAAAAGAAAAAAAAACTTTCAAAGAGAATTAATGATTTAAAATCTTTCCACAAATAAAACACTCTCCAAGATAGATTAACTAATGAACTTTACTAATCATTTATGGAAGAATACAATGTTAATCATGCACAAACTCTACCAGAGTATAGAAAAGGAGGAAATGCACTCAACTTGTTTTATGAGGCCAATGCAATCTTGACATGGAAACTCTAAAAGTACATTACAAGAAAAGAAAATGACAGGCCAATCTCATTCTTCATAAAGCTGCAAATATCTATGGCCAAAATATTACCAAACTAAAACTAGTAATATATAAAAGGATAATATGACATTACCAGGTTATATTTATTAATACTAAAAAATAATCAATCAATGTAATTCAGCATATTAACAGAAAACAACACAACACATTAATATAATTAAGAAAAGGGGGGGAATCATATGGTCATGGAGAATATGGTACAGAAAAATTTGTGATAATAAACAAAGTCAATAAAATTACGGTTAGGAAAAATGTGCTTAATCTCCTAAATGGGATCTACATCTAAGCAAAATTCATACTTTTAATGGTAAAATACTATAATCATTTTCTCTGAAACAGGAACAAGTAAAGACGTTGACTATACCTCTTCCATTCAAACTGTGGTGCAAGCCCTCATTTGAAATAAGAAAAGAAAAAAGAAACACAACTGTGATAGTTAAGTGCATGTGTCAAATTGGCCCAGTTATGCTGACTTGTTGTTTGGTCAAGCAAGTACTGGCCTGATTGTAATTGTGAGCATATTTCACGGACTTAAATCATCAGTAAGTCGGGTGCATCTTTGGCTGATTACATCTACAATCAACGAAGGAGAATGCCTTCAAAAGTGAGAGAAGTCTCATTTAATCAATTGAAGGCTTTAAAAAGAGAAAACAGCCAGCTTCTCAGGGAGAATTAATCAAAACCTTTATCTGAATTCCTAATTTATGGCCTGCCCTAGGGAGTTTAGACTGCCCATCCCCACAATCATATGAAACAATTCTTATAAAGAATTCACAATATTTACAGATATCTCCAGTCAATTCTGTTTCCCTAGAGAATGCAGACTAGTATGCAATCTATGAATTTTGGAAAGAACAAATGGTAATTTAGTCATTTGTATATAATATGATTATGGATCTAGTAAATGAAAAAGAATTGCCTTTTTAGAATTATCTAGTGAGTTTAATATTAATAAACAATCAATAGTACTTCTGTTACCAGCCACTAGGAGTTAAGAAAATGATTTTTTAATTATAAAGGTACCATTTATAATAATAACAATATTAAATAAATAGAAATAATCTTAATAAAAACTTTAAAAAATTATCTTGAATTTAAGAAGCCAATTTTTAGAGACATTAATTTTCCCTAAGTTATTTAGGTCTATAAATGCAACAAAATTCAAATCAGGTTTTTTAATGAAAATTGACTGATTCTAAAGCAGGTATGGATATGCAAAGGACAATTAGAAAAGACAATCTTGAGCAATAACAAGGTGGGATGATTTACTCTACTGAATATCAAGGCTTATCATAAATCTAAATTAAATCAGACAAGGTGAGGCTGTGCAAGGATAGACAAATAGACCAGTGGAACAAAGGAAGGACAGTAGAGAAATATGCCTACAATATAGAGCCATCTCCTTTACAACCAAGGTGCCACAGAAATATTGAGAGGAAAGAGCAGTCTCTTTAATATGGTTCTACACTCATGGGACATCCATCCGGGGAAAAACTGATCTCCCTACCTAACACTATATGCAAAATCAGATTATAGGTGGATAAGAGATACCTACTGGCTGCTTGGGGCTAAAAGACAGCTCCCTTAAACTACTGATAATACCAATGGACAGATTAGAAAGCCCTCATCTAATAATTGCATAGCAATGAGTCATACCACAGTATATGGTTAAGTGCCAACCACCTCAACACCCTCCTTTCTTTTGTGTGACTGTTCTTCGTCAAAGTAATGTGTTTAGTAGTGAAATCATAGCCTCTGTTTACTTTAGAGCTATTGCCTTGGTGATGCATGCATGAAGACTGTTTTAGAGAAACAGAGCTGGAAGTTCAGGATATTGTCCGTAGATATGCTGATGTCATGGCAGCTGGGATGGAAACAGAAAACACACTGACCTGTTAAACATTTCGGCTCTAAACACAAGACTGCCACTTGTTTGCTCATTGATTTACCTTTGTGGCAACATTCTAGTTCCATACTTCTAGACTCCAAAATAAAAGAAATTTGATTCTGAGAATATTGCTGTCTTATATGCATATAGTCATTCTGACTTTTCCCTTAACCTTTGGAAATTGTGCATAAGTACTTCTGGGAGCCTCAAAATTTATTAATTTTAATAACATTTCATTCTTACCAAGCAGTAAACAATGAGCTCACCAAATGAGTATGTGCTTTGCATATATAATCTAGAAATATTATATATTATTAAACTGTATAAGACAGTTGAAATTTGCTAACTTGAGAAGAACCCATTCCTAGAAGAGAGACGTTAATAACACCTTGCTTTTCATGGAATTCACAATTTTGAAAGTGTCTTTGCTTTGAAGTTATCCCAGATTCAGTTAATTTGCACAACTATTATACTTACATATAAAATCTATTTTATAGCTGTTCTAGATATGGAAATGGCTTGTTTAAATAAAACAGATGCAGGTTATAAACCTGGCTATAATCCAGGATTTTGGTCTAAAGTGCTTTGTTTTTGCCATTTTTACTTTTTATTTTACACTTAATAATAATATTCTTGATGTGCTAAGCTGCATTCTTTAGACATTAATATAATCAGCTCATTAAGGTATAAGAAGCATAACCTTAGAATCACCAAATTATTCATTTTATTAATAGTGCATTTATTCTTACTCTCTTTGTGGAATTTTTTTTAAGTTGAAAAGGGCAAATCCAGCCCTAGTACAAATGAGAAATTAAGATTTAAGGAATGATTATGGTTGCTGAATTATTATATAGGTATTACTTTTTGCTTTCTGTTATACTGGAGTAGACAGAGGGTAATACCTGGATTCTTTGAACTGTAATCCAACTGCCATGATCTCTGATAATGATTGTATAGCCTTTATTTTGTGACTCTGTAAAAACCTTGTGACTGACCCTCACTTGTGCCCATTGTATCTGGTTTTCAAATTTGGAGTCTTGTGAACATTAAAGACAACCCCTAATGTTTATTAATGAAGGGCCTTGGGTTAGCCTAGAACTGACAGACTCCAAGTCCAAAGTTATATTGATAACCAAAGCTGGATCTAATCACAATAGGCCCACCTGATGTGCACAGTAGCTTAGACTTTATTCTTTAAGTCACCTATACCTCATTATAATACTAAAAATCATGCCCATCATATTAAGGCCGCCATTTCTTACATACATTCTGTGACTAAGCATGTAATCAATCTGTGCATGCCCAATAATCAGATCACCTCTAATTACATCATCTGGGGCCATTGTGCTCATTATCCTAAAACATGCCCATCTTTTAATACTATAAAGCTACCAGAAGTATTGTAGTTCATGAAGACAGATTTTGGACCTATAAGCCATCTGTTTTCCTGCTTTGTGCCTAGGAATAAACTCTTTCTCTCTTTGTCTCAGAAATTGGTCATTTGAGCACATCAGGCAAAAAAATATACTGTCTTCATCCAGTAACACCAGGATCTGGAAAGGAATTGTTTTGTGCATTGCTTACTTATAATTTATTCATACATTTTTAAAATTCGTGAATTGAGATATTTCTGCCAATTGTTTTAATGAATTTGACTTTGTCCCAGCTTAGATTTTGGTGTCTGGAGCTGCTACAATAATTGTTATACCCTTTTCTTTAAAATACAATTTCAATAAATTGAATAACAATGAAATAAAGTTAATGTTTACATTCATTGAAAAACTGAGGAAGTTCACTTGTAAATTTCTTAGTGATATTCACTGTATATAGTAAATTTTGAGGGTCTGCCCAAACCTGAGATTTTATGATTTTATGAGATTTTGTTTAGAAGCTTAAGAACATTTTAGCCATGATTTACATGTATAAACAATTTCTGTATATTGCATGGGGAAAATAATTTTTGTTTTTATAAGATGTATGAATTAATTACTTTCTTTACCTCGTTCAATATTTATTTGCAGACTGTTGCCCTGATCTTTATGTTCACAGCCTTAAATAAGATAGTGTTTAAAGCAAAATGAAATAAGTCCTTTATATATTTGATATACCGTATAACATATGAAATGCGCTTTCAATGGAAATGTTAGCTAATAAATCAAAGCAGAGTATTTTAAGTCTTTATTGCAGTATAGATTAATTGAACTGTGAAACAGAGAAAAACAAATCAAACATCCATCTGGCACAGGCAAAAGTTAAAAAGTCCCTTTATATTACAGAGAATCAAATTATTTCTTCAAAGATTTCTACAGCTTTCTGACATGTTCTTGTGGCGTCCTGTCCTTTTTTTCCTATTACGTTTCCTTTTCTTTTTCTTCTCTGCTTTTTCATCTACATAGACTTAAAACCATCATCCACCTGCTCCAGATAAACTTAAAATTGTCTCATAAATAGAGATTTCTTCCAAAACCAAATTAAATAGCAAGGAGAAGCAGAGAACATTAAATTTCCTTTAGGCTCCCTGTCTAATTCTTCTTGGGCTCAGAGCCCAATTTCCATTGAGCCCACTCTGGTTTCTTTAAAGTGGTGCATACAAAATCCAGTCTTTATTATCATGATCCCTCAATCTTATCTAGCTTGGCATATTCTAAAGACCATTCCCTACTCTCTAGTTTGTTTTTTCTAATGGCCTTATCTGTGCAGCAATGCTTTGAATGAGCTTGATTAGGTTAATTTTCCCAGGCTAACTGCAAAATGTGTCACCACAAGACTACCTACTAACTCTTGATATTTTGCTATCTCCTTGAATAGAAATGTGTGAAAACAGCTGTCAGAGTCTAGGGTATTTTCACTGTAGAATCAACTATTCTTTGAATATGAATGTAATTTTAATTATCAGTTGCTCAAGGGTGATACACCACAAGGAGCTGATTCAATCTCTCCGTCTTAAGGCAGTCAAGTCAACCACATAGATACTACCTGCTGAACTTCATGAATAACAAAACGGGGAAATCACTCTAAAGTAGGAAAAGATTTGTTACTCAAAGAAAGATCCATGGCATCTTTCTAGTGAAATCATATACAAAAATGTTACTTCCCTCTGGGTAACATATATGCCAAACAATATTTTACACCACTTAAATAGGCTTACTTTTCACATTAGTCTTTTTAAATAGATTTTTATTAAGGCCTACTTTGTGCACAATTCTTTAAAAGGTGGCAATTTAGTACTATGTTTTAAACCTACTACTTGATAACAATTTACTGTGCCAAAGCACTACATATGATCTTTCTTTTAATCCTTACAGCAATCCTGTGAAATAGGAGGTGGCTCTTTTACTAGTTAATAAATTGGTTCTTGAAGGTTAATTTCTCTTGCCCAAATTTTAATAATCTTATAAGTAGTTGAACCAAGCCTCAAGTATAGGTCCTTTTTGCCTTCCATGATATTCCCAATTCCTTGCTTCCAGAGCAGCACCAGACCTTAAATTACTCAGACCTTGAGGTATTTACATCATGTTTGTTTCGTCATGAGGGATTGAGAGCCAGAAGACTTTAGAAAATTGATATAGGATTTGTATTCATTGGTTCAATTCTGTGAATCAATTCAGATATATCTAGTTAGTGAGGTTGGGCAAGATAAGCAGCCATTTTCCTCTTCACATTCATTTGTTCAAAATAGTCTGGCCAAACTGAAATAGCTCCAAACAGCCAAAGATGGGCTAACTCGAGGAACAAAATAGATAAAGTATTGAATTGTAACCCACAATATAAAAAATATCCAAAGAATCCTTACTGATAAAGAAAAGTGATTTTTAAAGCAATTTAATAAAACAAATTGATGAAAGGGAAGAGAAAAATATCCCATTAAGAAGAATTGCAGGTTATTTATGTAGCTACTTGCCCCCTCAAGGAGGAGAGCTTAACCTTCCACTTCTGGGTTGCACTTGCTTTGAAAGAGTATATTATAGAAAAGGAGAAAAAAATGGAATTTTACTGTGCAAACAATTTCACAGCAATATTATGAAGGCAAACATGCTGATATCATGTACTCTTTTTTTTTGGTTTACTTTTTTTTTATTAATTAAAAAAAGAATTAACAAAACAATTAGAAATCATTCCATTCTACATGTAAAATCAGTAATTCTTAATAACATCACATAGTTGCATATTCATCATTTCTTAGTACATTT
This sequence comes from Tamandua tetradactyla, assembly GCF_023851605.1. NCBI lineage: Eukaryota > Metazoa > Chordata > Mammalia > Pilosa > Myrmecophagidae > Tamandua > Tamandua tetradactyla. The sequence continues at coordinate 47,468,816 of NC_135350.1, forward strand.
GCATCGATTTAGAAAAAGAAATAAAAAGACAACAGAATAAGAATTAAAACAATAATAGAAAGAAAAAAAAAACAAAACAAAAAACCTATACCTCACATGCAGCTTCATTCAGTGTTTTAACATAATTGCATTACAATTGGGTAGTATTGTGCTGTCCATTTCTGAGTTTTTATATCCAGCCCCATTGTACAGTCTGTATCCCTTGAGCTCCAATTACCCCTTCTCTTTTTTTTTTTTTTTTTAATTAACGGAAAAAAAAATTAACCCAACATTTAGAAATCATACCATTCTACATATGCAATCAGTAATTCTTAACATCCTCACATAGATGCATGATCATCATTTCTTAGTACATTTGCATCAGTTTAGAAGAACTAGCAACACAACAGAAAAAGATATAGAATGTTAATATAGAGAAAAAAATAAAAGCAATAATAGTAAAATCAAAACAAAACAAAACAAAACAAAACAAAAACCTATAGCTCAGATGCAGCTTCATTCACTGTTTTAACATGATTACTTTACAATTAGGTATTATTGTGCTGTCCATTTTTGAGTTTTTGTATCTAGTCCTGTTACACCGTCTGTATCCCTTCAACTCCAATTGCCCATTATCTTACCCTGTTTCTAACTCCTGCTGGACTCTGTTACCAATGACATATTCCAAATTTATTCTCGAATGTCTGTTCACATCAGTGGGACCATACAGTATTTGTCCTATAGTTTTTGGCTAGACTCACTCAGCATAAAGTTCTCTAGGTCCATCCATGTTATTACATGCTTCATAAGTTTATCCTGTCTTAAAGCTGCATAGTATTCCATCGTATGTATATACCACAGTTTGTTTAGCCACTCTTCTGTTGATGGAGATTTCGGCTGTTTCCATCTCTTTGCAATTGTAAATAACGCTGCTATAAACACTGGTGTGCAAATGTCCGTTTGTGTCTTTGCCCTTAAGTCCTTTGAGTAGATACCCAGCAATGGTATTGCTGGGTCGTATGGCAATTCTATATTCAGCTTTTTGAGGAACCGCCAAACTGCCTTCCACAGTGGTTGCACCATTTGACATTCCCACCAACAGTGGATAAGTGTGCCTCTTTCTCCGCATCCTCTCCAGCACTTGTCATTTTCTGTTTTGTTGATAATGGCCATTCTGGTGGGTGTGAGATGATATCTCATTGTGGTTTTGATTTGCATTTCTCTAATGGCCAGGGACATTGAGCATCTCTTCATGTGCCTTTTGGCCATTTGTATTTCCTCTTCTGATAGGTGACTGTTCAAGTCTTTTTCCCATTTTGTAATTGGGTTGGCTGTCTTTTTGTTGTTGAGATGAACAATCTCTTTATAAATTCTGGATACTAGACCTTTATCTGATATATCATTTCCAAATATTGTCTCCCATTGTGTAGGCTGTCTTTCTACTTTCTTGATGAAGTTCTTTGATGCACAAAAGTGTTTAATTTTGAGGAGCTCCCATTTATTTATTTCCTTCTTCAGTGTTCTTGCTTTAGGTTTAAGGTCCATAAAACCGCCTCCAGTTGTAAGATCCATAAGATATCTCCCAACATTTTCCTCTAACTGTTTTATGGTCTTAGACCTAATGTTTAGATCTTTGATCCATTTTGAGTTAACTTTTGTATAGGGTTTGAGAGATGGGTCTTCTTTCATTCTTTTGCATATGGATATCCAGTTCTCTAGGCACCATTTATTGAAGAGACTGTTCTGTCCCAGGTGAGTTGGCTTGACTGCCTTATCAAAGATCAAATGTCCATAGATGAGAGGGTCTATATCTGAGCACTCTATTCGATTCCATTGGTCGATATATCTATCTTTATGCCAATACCATGCTGTTTTGACCACTGTGGCTTCATAATATGCCTTAAAGTCAGGCAGCGCGAGACCTCCAGCTTCGTTTTTTTTCCTCAAGATGTTTTTAGCAATTCCTGGCACCCTGCCCTTCCAGATAAATTTGCTTATTCGTTTTTCTATTTCTGAAAAATAAGTTGTTGGGATTTTGATTGGTATTGCATTGAATCTGTAAATCAATTTAGGTAGGATTGACATCTTAACTATATTTAGTCTTCCAATCCATGAACACGGTATGCCCTTCCATCTATTTAGGTCTTCTGTGATTTCTTTTAACAGTTTTTTGTAGTTTTCTTTATATAGGTTTTTGTCTCTTTAGTTAAATTTATTCCTAGGTATTTTATTCTTTTAGTTGCAATTGTAAATGGGATTTGTTTCTTGATTTCCCCCTCAGCTTGTTCATTACTAGCGTATAGAAATGCTACAGATTTTTGAATGTTGATCTTGTAACCTGCTACTTTGCTGTACTCATTTATTAGCTCTAGTGGTTTTGTTGTGGATTTTTCCGGGTTTTCAACGTATAGTATCATATCGTCTGCAAACAGTGATAGTTTTACTTCTTCCTTTCCAATTTTGATGCCTTGTATTTCTTTTTCTTGTCTAATTGCTCTGGCTAGAACCTCCAACACAATGTTGAATAATAGTGGTGATAGTGGACATCCTTGTCTTGTTCCTGATCTTAGGGGGAAAGTTTTCAGTTTTTCCCCATTGAGGATGATATTAGCTGTGGGTTTTTCATATATTCCCTCTATCATTTTAAGGAAGTTCCCTTGTATTCCTATCCTTTGAAGTGTTTTCAACAGGAAAGGATGTTGAATCTTGTCAAATGCCTTCTCTGCATCAATTGAGATGATCATGTGGTTTTTCTGCTTTGATTTGTTGATATGGTGTATTACATGAATTGATTTTCTTATGTTGAACCATCCTTGCATACCTGGGATGAATCCTACTTGGTCATGATGTATAATTCTTTTAATGTGTTGTTGGATACGATTTGCTAGAATTTTATTGAGGATTTTTGCATCTATATTCATTAGAGAGATTGGTCTGTAGTTTTCTTTTTTTGTAATATCTTTGCCTGGTTTTGGTATGAGGGTGATGTTGGCTTCATAGAATGAATTAGGTAGTTTTCCCTCCACTTCGATTTTTTTGAAGAGTTTGAGGAGAATTGGTACTAATTCTTTCTGGAACGTTTGGTAGAATTCACATGTGAAGCCATCTGGTCCTGGACTTTTCTTTTTAGGAAGCTTTTGAATGACTAATTCAATTTCTTTACTTGTGATTGGTTTGTTGAGGTCATCTATGTCTTCTTGAGTCAAAGTTGGTTGTTCATGTCTTTCCAGGAACCCGTCCATTTCATCTAAATTGTTGTATTTATTAGTGTAAAGTTGTTCATAGTATCCTGTTATTACCTCCTTTATTTCTGTGAGGTCAGTAGTTATGTCTCCTCTTCCATTTCTGATCTTATTTATTTGCATCCTCTCTCTTCTTCTTTTTGTCAATCTTGATAAGGGCCCATCAATCTTATTGATTTTCTCATAGAACCAACTTCTGGTCTTATTGATTTTCTCTATTGTTTTCATGTTTTCAATTTCATTTATTTCTGCTCTGATCTTTGTTATTTCTTTCCTTTTGCTTGCTTTGGGATTAGTTTGCTGTTCTTTCTCCAGTTCTTCCAAGTGAACAGTTAATTCCTGCATTTTTGCCTTTTCTTCTTTTCTGATATAGGCATTTAGGGCAATAAATTTCCCTCTTAGCACTGCCTTTGCTGCATCCCATAAGTTTTGATATGTTGTGTTTTCATTTTCATTTGCCTCGAGGTATTTACTAATTTCTCTTGCAATTTCTTCTTTGACCCACTCGTTGTTTAAGAGTGTGTTGTTGAGCCTCCACGTATTTGTGAATTTTCTGGCATTCCGCCTATTATTGATTTCCAACTTCATTCCTTTATGATCCGAGAAAGTGTTGTGTATGATTTCAGTCTTTTTAAATTTGTTAAGACTTGCTTTGTGACCCAGCATATGGTCTATCTTTGAGAATGATCCATGAGCACTTGAGAAAAAGGTGTATCCTGCCGTTGTGGGATTTAATGTCCTATAAATGTCTGTTAAGTCTAGCTCCTTTATAGTAATATTCAGATTCTCTATTTCTTTATTGATCCTCTGTCTAGATGTTCTGTCCATTGATGAGAGTGGGGAATTGAAGTCTCCAACTATTATGGTATTTGTGTCTATTTCCTTTTTCAGTGTTTGCAGTGTATTCCTCACGTATTTTGGGGCATTCTGATTCGGTGCGTAAATATTTATGATTGTTATGTCTTCTTGTTTAATTGTTCCTTTTGTTAGTATATAGTGTCCTTCTTTGTCTCTTTTAATTGTTTTACATTTGAAGTCTAACTTGTTGGATATTAGTATAGCCACTCCTGCTCTTTTCTGGTTGTTATTTGCATGAAATATCTTTTCCCAACCTTTCACTTTCAACCTATGTTTATCTTTGGGTCTAAGATGTGTTTCCTGTAGACAGCATATAGAAGGATCCTGTTTTTTAATCCATTCTGCCATTCTATGTCTTTTGATTGGGGAATTCAGTCCATTAACATTTAGTGTTATTATTGTTTGGATAATATTTTCCTCTACCATTTTGCCTTTTGTATTATATATATCATATCTGACTTTCCTTCTTTCTACACTCTTCTCCATACCTCTCTCTTCTGTCTTTTCGGTTCTGACTCTAGTGCTCCCTTTAGTATTTCTTGCAGAGCTGGTCTCTTGGTCTCAAATTCTCTCAGTGACTTTTTGTCTGAGAATGTTGTAATTTATCCCTCATTTTTGAAGGACAGTTTTTCTGGATATAGAAGTCTTGGTTGGCAGTTTTTCTCTTTTAGTAATTTAAATATATCATCCCACTGTCTTCTAGCGTCCATGGTTTCTGCTGAGAAATCTACACATAGTCTTATTGGGTTTCCCTTGTATGTGATGGATTGTTTTTCTCTTGCTGCTTTCAAGATCCTCTCTTTCTCTTTGACCTCTGACATTCTAACTAGTAAGTGTCTTGGAGAACGCCTATTTGGGTCTAATCTCTTTGGGGTGCGCTGCACTTCTTGGATCTGTAATTTTAGGTCTTTCATAAGAGTTGAGAAATTATCAGTGAAAATTTCTTCCATTAGTTTTTCTCCTCCTTTTCCCTTCTCTTCTCCTTCTGGGACACCCACAACACGTATATTCATGCGGTTCATATTGTCCTTGAGTTCCCTGATACCCTGTTCAAATTTTTCCATTCTTTTCCTGATAGTTTCTGTTTGTTTTTGGAATTCAGATGTTCCATCCTCCAAATCACTAATTCTATCTTCTGTCTCTTTGAATCTGTCATTGTAGGTATCCATTGTTTTTTCTATCTTTTCTACTTTGTCCTTCACTTCCATAAGTTCTGTGATTTGTTTTTTCAGTTTTTCTATTTCTTCTTTATGTTCAGCCCATGTCTTCTTCATGTCCTCCCTCAATTTATCGATTTCGTTTTTGAAGAGGTTTTCCATTTCTGTTCGTATATTCAGCATTAGTTGTCTCAGCTCCTGTATCTCATTTGAACTACTGGTGTGTTCCTTTGACTGGGCCATGTTTTCAATTATTTGAGCGTGATCTGTTATCTTCTGTTGGTGTCTGCGCATTTAGACAGATTTCCCTGGGTATTGGATCCAAAAGTTTGGAAGATTTTTCTGTGAAATCTCTGGGTTCTGTTTTTCTTATCCTGCCCAGTAGGTGGCGCTCGTGGCACACGTTTGTCTGCGGGTCCCACCAGTAAAAGGTGCTGTGGGACCTTTAACTTTGGAAAACTCTCGCCGTCCGGGAGGTTCGCTAGCCGAAGCGGCTTGGAAGAGTAGTTTTGTTGTGGATTTTTCCGGGTTTTCAACGTATAGTATCATATCGTCTGCAAACAGTGATAGTTTTACTTCTTCCTTTCCAATTTTGATGCCTTGTATTTCTTTTTCTTGTCTAATTGCTCTGGCTAGAACCTCCAACACAATGTTGAATAATAGTGGTGATAGTGGACATCCTTGTCTTGTTCCTGATCTTAGGGGGAAAGTTTTCAATTTTTCCCCATTGAGGATGATATTAGCTGTGGGTTTTTCATATATTCCCTCTATCATTTTAAGGAAGTTCCCTTGTATTCCTATCTTTTGAAGTGTTTTCAACAGGAAAGGATGTTGAATCTTGTCAAATGCCTTCTCTGCATCAATTGAGATGATCATGTGATTTTTCTGCTTTGATTTGTTGATATGGTGTATTACATGAATTGATTTTCTTATGTTGAACCATCCTTGCATACCTGGGATGAATCCTACTTGGTCATGATGTGTAATTCTTTTAATGTGTGGTTGGATACGATTTGCTAGAATTTTATTGAGGATTTTTGCATCTATGTTCATTAGAGAGACTGGTCTGTAGTTTTCTTTTTTTGTAATATCTTTGCCTGGTTTTGGTATGAGGGTGATGTTGGCTTCATAGAATGAATTAGGTAGTTTTCCCTCCAAATCGATTTTTTTGAAGAGTTCGAGGAGAATTGGTACTAATTCTTTCTGGAACGTTTGGTAGAATTCACATGTGAAGCCATCTGGTCCTGGACTTTTCTTTTTAGGAAGATTTTGAATGACTGATTCAATTTCTTTACTTGTGATTGGTGTGTTGAGGTCATCTATGTCTTCTTGAGTCAAAGTTGGTTGTTCATGTCTTTCCAGGAACCCGTCCATTTCATCTAAATTGTTGTATTTATTAGCGTAAAGTTGTTCATAATATCCTGTTATTACCTTCATTATTTCTGTGAGGTCAGTAGTTATGTCTCCTCTTCCATTTCTGATTTTATTTATTTGCATCCTCTCTCTTCTTCTTCTTGTCAATCTTGATAAGGGCCCATCAATCTTATTGATTTTCTCATAGAACCAACTTCTGGTCTTATTGATTTTCTCTATTGTTTTCATGTTTTCAATTTCATTTATTTCTGCTCTGATCTTTGTTATTTCTTTCCTTTTGCTTGCTTTGGGGTTAGTTTGCTGTTCTTTCTCCAGTTCTTCCAAGTGGACAGTTAATTCCTGCATTTTTGCCTTTTCTTCTTTTCTGATATAGGCATTTAGGGCAATAAATTTCCCCTTTAGCACTGCCTTTGCTTCATCCCATAAGTTTTGATATGTTGTGTTTTCATTTTCATTTGCTTCGAGGTATTTACTAATTTCTCTAGCAATTTCTTCTTTGACCCACTCGTTGTTTAAGAGTGTGTTGTTGAGCCTCCACGTATTTGTGAATTTTCTGGCATTCCGCCTATTATTGATTTCCAACTTCATTCCTTTATGATCCGAGAAAGTGTTGTGTATGATTTCAATCTTTTTAAATTTGTTAAGACTTGCCTTGTGACCCAGCATATGGTCTATCTTTGAGAATGATCCATGAGCACTTGAAAAAAAGGTGTATCCTGCTGTTGTGGGATGTAATGTCCTACAAATGTCTGTTACGTCTAGCTCCTTTATAGTAATATTCAGCTTCTCTATTTCTTTATTGATCCTCTGTCTAGATGTTCTGTCCATTGATGAGAGTGGGGAATTGAAGTCTCCAACTATTACGGTATTTGTATCTATTTCCCTTTTCAGTGTTTGCAGTGTATTCCTCACATATTTTGGGGCATTCTGGTTCGGTGCGTAAATATTTATGATTGTTATATCTTCTTGTTTAATTGTTCCTTTTATTAGTAGATAGTGTCCTTCTTTGTCCCTTTTAACTGTTTTACATTTGAAGTATAATTTGTTGGATATTAGTATAGCTACTCCTGCTCTTTTCTGGTTGTTATTTGCATGAAATATCTTTTCCCAACCTTTCACTTTCAATCTATGTTTATCTTTGGGTCTAAGATGTGTTTCCTGTAGACAGCATATAGAAGGATCCTGTTTTTTTAATCCATTCTGCCAATCGATGTCTTTTGATTGGGGAATTCAGTCCATTGACATTTAGTGTTATTACTGTTTGGATAATATTTTCCTCTACCATTTTGCCTTTTGTATTATATATATCATATCTGATTTTCCTTCTTTCTACACTCTTCTCCATACTTTTCTCTTCTGTCTTTTTGTATCTGACTCTAGTGCTCCCTTTAGTATTTCTTGCAGAGCTGGTCTCTTGGTCACAAATTCTCTCAGTGACTTTTTGTCTGAGAATGTTTTAATTTCTCCCTCATTTTTGAAGGACAATTTTGCTGGATATAGGAGTCTTGGTTGGCAGTTTTTCTCTTTTAGTAATTTAAATATATCATCCCACTGTCTTCTAGCCTCCATGGTTTCTGCTGAGAAATCTACACATAGTCTTATTGGGTTTCCCTTGTATGTGATGGATTGTTTTTCTCTTGCTGCTTTCAAGATCCTCTCTTTCTCTTTGACCTCTGACATTCTAACTAGTAAGTGTCTTGGAGAACGCCTATTTGGGTCTAATCTCTTTGGGGTGCGCTGCACTTCTTGGATCTGTAATTTTAGGTCTTTCATAAGAGTTGGGAAATTTTCAGTGAAAATTTCTTCCATTAGTTTTTCTCCTCCTTTTCCCTTCTCTTCTCCTTCTGGGACACCCACAACACGTATATTTGTGCGCTTCATATTGTCCTTGAGTTCCCTGATGCCCTGTTCAAATTTTTCCATTCTTTTCCCGATAGTTTCTGTTTGTTTTTGGAATTCAGATGTTCCATCCTCCAAATCACTAATTCTATCTTCTCTCTCTTTGAATCTATCATTGTAGGTATCCATTGTTTTTTCTATCTTTTCTACTTTGTCCTTCACTTCCATAAGTTCTGTGCTTTGTTTTTTCAGTTTTTCTATTTCTTCTTTATGTTCAGCCCATGTCTTCTTCATGTCCTCCCTCAATTTATCGATTTCGTTTTTGAAAAGGTTTTCCATTTCTGTTCATATATTCAGCATTTGTTGTCTCAGCTCCTGTATCTCATTTGAACTATTGGTTTGTTCCTTTGATTGGACCATGTTTTCAATTATTTGAGCTTGATCTTCTGTTGGCGTCTGTGCATTTAGACAGATTTCCCTGGGTATTGGATCCAAAAGTTTGGAAGATTTTTCTGTGAAATCTCTGGGTTCTGTTTTTCTTATCCTGCCCAGTAGGTGGCGCTCGTGGCACACGTTTGTCTGCGGGTCCCACCAGTAAAAGGTGCTGTGGGACCTTTAACTTTGGAAAACTCTTGCCATCCGGGAGGTTCGCTAGCCGAAGCGGCTTGGAAGAGTGCGAGCCGACCCGGGGTCCGAACTCAGGGAGGGTTGCTGGCCACCACAGCCCGGGAAAGCACCTGTCCGAATTTCCTAGTTGGCCCGGGGCGACAAGCGTGGCAGGAGGGCGCCAGAGGCAGTGGCCTGCCCGGGAGAGTGCACGTTCCCCGGGGAGTCACGGGTTTGGAAGGGGCCTCCTCCACCCGTCACCATTCTCCGCGGCCTGGGGAATTCCGATCCAATTCTCTCAGTTGGTCCGGGGGGTCGCGCGTGGTGTGGGCACCAGCTGCCACGGTTTCAGGCGACCGCCTCTCCAATTCTCCCAGCCGGCCCGGGAAGGGGGACGGGAGTGACTCTGGCCGCTTGCCGCCCCGCCCGGTGAAGCCTGCACGCCTCGGTGATCTCACCCGAGCGGCTTCTCTCAGCCAGCCAGCCGTTCCAGGATGGGGTACGCTGTCTTTTTTTTCTCTGTTGTGGCTTTGGGAGCTGTTCTGTATCATTTCTACTCCCCTAGTAGCTGTCCTGGAGAAGAAACTAAGATCACGCGTCTTACTAAGCCGCCATCTTCTCCCATTCCTGATATCATGTACTCTTGATATCTGATAAGTATGGTATTTTACTTATGTGATCTTCTACCCCAAAACCGATAACCCCACTTAATCATGAGAAAAATAGAGAAATACCGACTGAGAGGCCTTCTACAGAATACCTAAACAGTACTCCTCAAACCTGCCAAACACATCAAAAACAGAATCTGAGAAACAGTGACAGCAAAGAGGAACCTAAAGGGATCTGAAGGATCAATGCAACATTGTATCCTGGATGGGATTCTAGACGAGAAAAAGGACTTTTTGTAAAAACTAAGGAAATCTTAATAAAGAATTGACTTTACTTAGCAATAATGTATTGGTTTGGTTTGTCAAATGCTGTCAGAATGCAATATACCAGAAATTGAATGGCTTTTGTAAAGCAAATTTATTAAGTTACAAGTTTACAGTTCTATAGCCATTAAAATATTGAAACTAAAGCATGCAGAGAAAGATACCTTGACTCAAGAAAGGCTGATGTCTGTCATATTGGAAGGCTCGTGGCTGTGTCTGCTAGTCCTTGTTTTTGGTTCTGTTGCTTCCAGCTTCTGATGCTGGTGGTTTCTTTTCTAAATATCTATGGGCTTTCACTTAGCACCTATTCAGCTCTGGGCTCTGGTGTGCTTAGTATCTCATGGGAAGGCACGTGCCAACATCTGAGGGGCTCTGCAAATCCAAGCATCCATGTCTGGGCATCTGCTCTCTCTGTTGGCACTCCAAGAATTTCCAAATGTCTTGTACCTCTGTGGGCCTTGAGCTCTCTCCAAAATGTTTCTCCTTTTAAAGAACTCTGGCAAACTAATCAAGACCCTCCTTGAATGAGCAGAGTCACACCTCCATCTAATCAAAAGGTCACAACCACAATTGGGTGTCCCACATGTCCATGGAAGTAATATAAACAAAAAATCACACCTACAGTTGAATGGGTCAATCTCCGTGGAAAGAACCTAATCTAAGTTTCCACCTTAAACAATATTGAATCAGGATTAAAGGACATGAATTTTCTGGGATATGCAACAACTTCAAACTGGCATAGGTATAAACATTGATTCATTAACTGTGACAAATATATTAAACTGACATAGGATTGAAAGGTTGTGTTGGTCTGAAAGGATTTATGTACCCTAAAAAAGAAATGTTGTAATCCTAAACAATCTTGTGAGAGCAATGGCTTATTTTAATCCCTATTCAGCACTAGAAGTTAGAAACTTGATTAGATTATCTCCATGGAGATGCAACACAATTAATTGGGAACATTAAAATTGATTAGATGGAGATGTGTCCCTATCCATTCTAAGTGGGTCTTGATTAGCTTACTGGAATCCTATAAAAGAAGCATTTTAGAGAAAGCTTCAGAACACTGCAGAACCATGAAGTAGAGAGTTCCTTTTGAGAACAACAAAGTACCACAAGGCTGAGCAGTACCACAAGGCCGAGCAGTACCACAAGGCCAAGAGAATTGCAGAGTCCCCTCCAGCCAGAGACCTTTGGGGATTCTGAGAGAGCAGAGGACAACAGAATGACAAGAGCCATGCAGCAGAGTCTACCAGCCAGCAACCTCTGGAGATGAGGAAAATGCCCCTGGGAGAGTTTCATGAGGCCTGCAGAGGAAGCTGGCAGATGATGCTGTGTTTGCCATGTGCCTTTCCAGATGAGAGAGAAACCCTGATTGTGCTGACCATGTGCCTTTCCACTTGAGAGAGAAACCCTGAGCTTCATCACCATTCTTGAATCAAGGTATCTTTCCCTGGATGCCTTATGTTCCAGTTTGCTAGCTGCTGGAATGCAGTGTACCAGAAACAGAATGGATTTTAAAAAGGGGAATTTAATAAGTCGCTAGTTTGCAGTTCTAAGGCTGAGAAAATGTCCCAATTAAAACAAGTCTATAAGTCTGCCCTGATAAATTCCAGAGTGTTTGAACAGTGAATAAAAAAGTACTTGCAAAGTCCCCTTGGGGGGAATGGTGAGAAAGGGGGAAAATTCAACTTCCCCATGTGGAGAATTCCTGATATTCTCACAAGCAGTGGGGACAACCAAAGAAATAAGCTGAGCTCTCAATCTTGTTTTTTTTTTCATAAAAAAAGCAAACAAACAAAAAGCAAGTATGTAGAAATGTCCACTCTAAGGCATCCAGGGAAAGATGCCTTGGTTCAAGAAGGCTGATGAAGTTCAGGGTTTTTCTCTCAAATTAGAAGGCACATAGTGAACATGTCAGGGTTTCTCTTTCATCTGGAAAGAAACATGGAGAACATGGCATCATCCACTAGCTTTCTCTCCCGGCTCCTGCTTCATGAAGCTACCCGGGAGGCATTTTTTCTCCTTCATCTTCAAATGTTGCTAGCTGGTGGACTCAGTTTCTCTCTCATCTGGAAAGGCACATGGCAAACGTGGTCAGGATTTCTCTCTTATCTGCAAAGGCACGTGGTCAGCAGGGCATCATCTGCTACCTTTCTCCCCTGGCTTTGTGTTTCATGAAGCTCCCTGGGAGGCATTTTCCTTCTTCATCTCCAAAGGTCGCTGGCTGGTGGACTCTGTGCTCCTTGTGGCTAAGTCATTATGCTCTTTCAGAACGCCTCCTTTCCTCCAAAATGTTTCCTCTTTTATAGGATCCCAGTAAACTAATCAAAACTCACCTGGAATAGGTGGAGACACATCTCCACCTAATCCAGCTTAACAGCCACTCTTGATTGAGTCACATCATCCAGGTAGACGATCTAATTAAAGTTTCAAACATGCAGTATTGAATAGGGATTAGAAGAAATGGCTGCCTTTACAAAATGGGATTAGAATTAAAACATGGCTTTTCTAGGGTACATTCATCTTTTCAAACTGGCACAGCTTAGGCTGGACTGTTCCATACACTTGCTTTAATTGGGACATTTTCATGACCTTATAATTGTAAACTAGCAACTTATTAAATTCTCCTTTTTAAAGCCATTCTGAATGGGCTATGGTGACTGAGCAGGCAGAGTTCTAGCCTGCCATGTCAGAGACATGGGTTCAATTTCTGGTTTCTGCCCACGTGAAAAAAAAAAAAGTAAAAGCCATTCTATTTCTGTTATATTGCATTCTGGCAGCTAGCAAACTAGAATAGATGTTAATGGTGTAAACTGGGTGCAGAGTATATGAAGACTCTGCACTATTAACACAACTATTCTGTAAATGTAAATCATAAAATAAAACTTTGATAAAAAAGCAAACATAAATGCTATTCTGCATATCACTTTTACTAAATATGACTCATAAACACAATGCTCAAACTGAATGCACTCTTTCAGATGAATACTGCTAGGGAAGTTGCATTTGGTTATGAATGACCTTTATATACATTTACTTTTATGGCTTCTGATGTGTCAAACTATGTCACATTTTATAGATTCCAATTCTACTCATACTCACATATCACTGATGATCTGAATAGTCATTTTTTAAGATCCCTACTTAAGCTAAGGAAGAAACTTAGCTCATGAAACTCATGAAAACCAATTCATTATATATTGTGGACTCAAAACTCAATTTAACATTATTTTATATTTATAATAATTTATCCACATATATTAATGGCCATTATCAAGTGTGTTTCCTATTTAATCAGATGTCAAAAGCTGACCACAAAATCAGATAAACCTTTGTGCTTGTGTGTGTGTGTGTGTGTGTGTGTGTGCATTTGTGTCTGGAAAATAGTACACATAGAAATAAAATTAACTAAAAACTTAATTTCAGCTTTGATGTTTAAACCTTTCCTTCCTCTTATTTTTGTCATTGCTGAGAAATAAATTCTAGATAATTTCTCATTTAAATACAGGGAAACTTAAGTCATAATTCTACAAATATTTTGTGCTGAATCTTTCCCTGGTGGTCTACAAAGGTTACTTTAGTGTCTGCATGCCAGATTAAAGAGTTAGTGGAAAAAATTCAGCGATTTATGTATCAAAAAGTGAGCATTGCTATTGTGGAATGAGACCTGGTTCATGACCACATACAACAACGTAATAACTCTTTGAAGTCAAGTGCATTCACGAATTTAAATGCATATTTAATGGTTATTTTTAATTTGAAAATGAAACTGCACATAAATTTAGATTACTTCTATAAGGAAAAAATGAGAATCTTTTTATCCCTCTAGACATATGATTTCAAAAACTATTTACTATTCCTGTGTGTGTTTTTAATGAAAAGCTCACAAAATGGGTGAGAAAGTTTTAAATTAGGGGCAACCTGCTCCTCCCAAATCTAACACTAATATGTCAGTGAAGTGAACAAAATCCTATCTTTTCAAAAACTTTACCAGCTGCTTGAATTTAAAACAGAAACCTGATGACTTAATTCTGATTCTTTCAGTGATATAAAAGCAATTCTCTAGGTGCATGGGTAGTTCAGTGGTACAATGCTTGCCTTCCATATGGACAACTAGGGTTCAATTCCCAGACCATGCACCCCCCATAAAAGAAATAATTAGTTATCTGTTGATAACTAATTATTTGCCATTCTACTTCAAAGGAACCTTAATACTTTAATGAGAATTAACAAAATAATACTTGAGAAAAGGCCTGAAACTTTCTATGGCTGAAATACATGATATATTTTAAATGCACTTGTCCAGAGTATATGTGTGTGTACATACATAGATATAGATATAGTATGTATCATACATATAGTATGTTATCATATTTGTACTTTATATACGGACAATAAGATTGAGCCAACTATAAAAGTAGTTAGATGCAGTCATGTCAACAGAATTTACATTATAACTTTTTTACATAATATCTGTTTTCATAAATCAGTACACTCTGTACAAATACGTCACCTTTTCAAACATGAAGTGCTGAGACAATTGAATTAAAAAGGTGTGTTACATTTCCTGTAAGATGTAAGATTGCCTCCACTTCTGAGATGAATTTGTGTTGAATTGAACTTCCAGACACAGGGCATTGAAGAGTCTACATGCCAAACTGAATTAAGACCATTATTCTAATTTCAAACTTTTTTTGTCTTCCCTGTGCACTCAGAGTTTGTATCCTATCTCTTTTTTTTCTCCGAAGCCATTCAATCTTTAAAATTATCTCATTTGCAGAAAAGTTTTTCAGCTCTTGATTATCATCATTCTCATAAAAAGTTTTCTTACCACTGTATCTAAATAGGCCACTCACTCATTCTCTGACACCCAAATTTACTTCACAGCACTTATCAAAAACTGGTATTATTCTGTATACCTAGATTTATATATATATATATCAATAATCTCTCTATCTATCATTTGTACAATCATCTATTTATCTACATGTATTTGTTTATAGTTTGTTTCCCTCACTAAAGTGTAACCTCCGAAGGAAAGGAATTTGTTTTATCCTCTGCTATATCCCAGTAATAGAATAGTGCCTGTCACTCGTTAGAAACTCAATAATTATTTTTTACATAAATAAATGAATCAATCAATAATGTTTTTCATTAGGAAATGTCTTATTTTCCATATAAGAACACTATCCAGAATCTTTTTATTTATTCCCAGCTTAATGCCCTGTGTTAAGATGAGAAAATATTAGATGCTCATTAAAATTGGCTCAAGTTCAAAGAGTAATTTAGTAGCTATTAAAAGTTTCATTTGCATGCCTTTTCAAGTTTTAAGGCATTACACAGATTTTCAGTATTAGTGCAAACTGGTATGTATACTTAGACCTCAACACTATTATAAACACTATATATATGTGTGTGTGTGTGTGTGTATGCTCTAGCAGAGAAATAGTTGATTACAGAAAAATCATTCATATACACAGGATTCCTATATATCACCCTATTGTTAGCACCTTGGACTGATGTAGGGCATTTGTTACAATTGTTGAAAGTATATTTTTATAACTGTACTGTTACTTATAGTTCATGGTTTAATTTAGGGTTCACTATGTTGTTCAGTTCCATGGGAATTTTAAACAATTTTTATTCCAGCATTATCTATATAACCTAACATTTTTCCCTTTTAACCATATTCAAACGTATAATTCAGTGCTGTTAATTAAATTCACAACACTGTGATACCATCACCACTGCACTGGTTTGAAACTGTTATGTACCCCAGAGAGGCCATGTTCTTTTAATTCAATCTTGTGGGTGCAGACTTATTGTGGGTGGGGTCTTCTGGTTCAGTTGTTTTCATGGAGATGTAACCCACTCAACTGTGGGCTGGACCTTTGGATTAGATTATTTCCATGGAGATGTGGCCCTGCCCATTCAAGGTGGCTCTTAATTAATTTACTGAAGTCCTTAAAAGAGCTTATGGAGAGAAAGAAAGGAGAGCCAGCACAGAGAGCATAGAAATGAAACCAAGACACAGATGTTTGGAAATGCTAAGCTAAGAAATGAAACCCAGAGATTGTCCCTGAGAAGCTAAGTGAGGAACCACAGATGCTTGGAGTGAAAGTCACAGGAAACAGGAACTGAGAAAGCCATTGAAACCAGAAGCTGACAGGGAAGAATAGCAGATGTCACCAATTGTCTTCCCAGATGACACAGGTGTTCCAGATGCTAGCAGCCTTTCTTCCAAGAAGGTGTCCTAATTTGCACATTCTCACAGCTGTAGAATTGTAGCTTGTAACTTAATAAATCCTCTTATAAAAAACAAGCCACTTCTGGTATATTGCATTCCAGCAACTTTAGCATACCGAAAAAATATACCAGAAAATGGACTGGCTTTTATAAGAGGGATTTGTTAAGTAACAATTCTAAGGCCATGAAAATGTCCAAATTAAGGCATCAACAAGAGGATACCTTAACTCAAGAAAGGCTGATCAAGTCCAGAATTTCTCTGTCATGTGGGAAGTCACATAGTAACATCTGCTATCCTTCTTACTGGGCTTCTGGTTTCAAACCATCTCTCTCAACATCTTCAAGCATCTGTGTCTGAGATTTCTCCAAAACATTCTGTTTTTAAAGGACTCCAGTAAGCTAATTAAGATCCATCTTGAGTGGAAGGGTCATATCTTCATGGAAACATTCTAACCAAGAGGATCCACCCAAAATTGGGTGGGTCACATTTCCATGAAAACAACCTAAGTAGAGTTTCCCACCCATAATAGATCTGCATCCACAAGCTTGGATTAGAAGAACATGGCTTTTCTGAGGTACATAACAGTTTGAAACCAGCACAACCACCATCCATTACAAAAACTTTTCCATTGTCCCAGATAGAAACTCTGTACATTTTAAGCCTTACCCCATCCCCTGATTATCTACATTCTAGATTCTGGCTCTTCGAGTTTCTTTCTGCTAATTTTTTCAAATCAGTGAGATCATACACTATTTATCCTTTTGTAACTGGCTTATTTCACTCAACACGATGGCTTTAAGTTTCATCCATGTTGTCACATGTATCAGAAACGTCATTCCTTTTTACCACTGGATAATATTCCATTGGGTATATATACTACTTTTGTTTATCCATTAATTGGTTGATAGGCACTTGGTTGCTTTCATATTTTGGCACCTATGAATAATGTTGTTATGAACATTGATCTGAAAATATTTATTAAAGTCCCTGGTTTCAATTATTTTATGTGTATACGTAGAAGTGGGATTGCCAGGTCATATGATAATTCTATATTTAACTTTCTGAGGAATCACCAAAGTGTTTTACATTCTCATCAGCAATGAGAGCATTCCTATTTCTCCACCTTATCTTCAACACTTTTAATTTTCCATTTTTTAATAGTAGCCTGCTAGTGGTTATAAAATGAGATTTTTTTATCATTTCAAAAGTATAATTACTTAAAGATAAGCAACTATAGTTTCTTCAGTCATATTACCAGTGTGGGCACAATTAATGCTGACTTTATGGTATACATGCATGTAGCATACATGCAATATACCTGGATGTTCTGATGGTAATCCATACACAATACTTCTGTAAGTCTTATGATTCACAAGAGTTAGTCAGAAGATAATTCAAAACTTATTCATGACTCTTAGAAAACGAAGAAAAATTTATGTGGAAGTTGTTCCTTCTTGCTTCCTTTGCTCAATAACATTGAGTTCCTATTATATAGCAGACTCTATCCTTGCACAAAGAAGGCAGATAGGAATAAACTCAAAGTCTAGAGGGATACAGACAAATAAATAGAAAATAATGCAGTGTGATAAGTACTCAGTGTGGGTTTTGAGTAAGTGTGTCAGGGAAGGCTTCCCTGGTAGAGATGAAAGTTTCTTGAAGTTGCAAGAGAAAGCGAAGGACAAGGACCATTAGAAACTACTGCTGCTCTACTTCTAAATGTTGAATTGGACAAGTAGAAATTAAGGTTTGTAGTGTTTCAGAAGACTTTTTCTTCATTTGAAATTTCTTTCCTTTATTGACTAAGCAGAAGAAAATTTGGAGGAATTTTTCCAAATAACCCTTGTATGTGATCACATTTTCTAGTCGAAACTGCAAATAATTACTTAATTATTAAACAGTTGAGGAGCGGAGGTTAATGTGTAATGGGAAAGTAGGCAGCAGGTTTGAGGGAGCTATGCTACTGGAAACAAGTATAAAGGTGAGTGATTCTTAAACCAAACTCCCAGAGTATCTACAACTTTTCTCCAAGGAAATAGCGAGTTTTATGAGGGAAAACCATGAAACTGAATCATTTCCTTCAAATATTCCACCCCTTTGGCTCACTTCCAATCAGATTGGTGTTTTTCCATTTTGAGTATCTACACTCAAAACATACAGCATTACTTTTTTTAATGCAGGGAAAGTTTTGCATGGCATTTAAGTAGAACTAGCCTATAATAAGGAGAAAAATTTATGGAAGCTTTCAGTAATGAGGCAATTAGTGCTTATATCTTATAACAAACATGTGACATACTGGCAAATTAAAGGTTATAGCTTATAAATATAAATCAGCAAAGGGGAATATTGATGGATGAAGAGAATTCAAATCTCTAGAATTCTATACCTAGGAAATTTACAAATAATAATCATGAAAATGTGAGGAAAAAAGCATAGATAGTTCATGAAAACCAACTTGATCAAAGGCGTCTCTAGTTTTTGGCCAATGAATTTAACAATTGAAGGTCATTCACTATTTGATCATGGCCAAATCATGGCCAAATCAGGGAATTGTTTTTTTGCCTCTGTCAAATTGATCTTGCCACGGCAGTGCTAAATGAGTGAGAGATGAGGGCAAGCAGACGGAGCAGGCATTGGTAACAGCCAGTGATAACAGGATTAACTGAAAACAAAAACATGTGAAGAAACAACTGCACCTGCACCCATTAAAGCCTGGTAATGGTCATTGGGCCCTGATAAAAACCAGAATGCCTGACTCCTTGTAAATTGAAAGTTATTTCACAAGCCATTACTGTGCATTTCTGCATGCATGCCTTCCTTTTTATTGTCAGTGGAGATTTCAGGGAAAATTGCCATAGGTCGTTTTTAAAATGGAGAAGACCTGGAGATTTTACTGTGCCTGTTTTTATTTACTCATATACTATAAGTTAGCATTTACTTTTGCAAAGTGCAATCACCTTGTACCAGTTTCAACATGCGACTTGATTGGCATTTTCCATTTTTTCAGAAGTTAAACAGAAAACTAAATAAACCAGACATCTACTTTCCCCAAGGTTTTCTTTTATTTTTTTCAAGAGGAGAAGTAACTGTCAGTTTTGAACGCATGCATGCAGAAAACAGGTACACAGAGTTAGGTTTAAGTTTCTGATCATCGTACCTCTCAAATAAATGCAATATAATGAGATGCACAAAAGTAACAAAGCAGAAATAATGCACCCTTGAGGTGATAGGTAAAGAAGGCTCACTTTCTTCAATGTGAAGAACAATGTGTTAATTATCTATTGTCCCAAAGTACACCCAAATTTAGCAGCTTAAACTATAAACGTTTATTATTTCACAGTTTCTGCTAATCAAGTATCTAGGCATGGCTTAGTTGGGGACCTTTGACTAAAGGTCTCTTGTTAGATCACAGGCAAGCTGGTGGCTGGGGCTGCAGTCATCTCGAAGTTTGACTGGGACTTAGGGATCTACTTCTAAGCTTACTCAAAGAGGCCTTTCCTCGGGGTGTTTATACATGGCTTCTTAATTTCCTGGGAATGGGGGGTGAGTGATCTCAGAGAGAGTGTGAGAGAGAGCCCACGATGGAAGACAGCCTTTTATAACCTAACTTCATAAGTGACATATCATCACTTCTGTCATATTCTGCTTGTTAGAAGTGAATCACTAAGCGCAGCCCTCTCAAGGTAATGGGATTGCATAAATTCATGAATACCAGGAGGCAGAAATCAATGGGCACCATCTTAGAAGCTGCCTACCACAAAAATATTTTATTTAATGCCATGGAAGTGTTTGCCCATTTATGAATTTATGCCAGTCCAGAATGCTTGAGTACAATGCTACATGAACATCTGGTCTACTGTTGAACCCGATACTTTCATTTAATTATTGACTGTTATATTGAAAATCCTAGTTTATACACATGAAATTATAATACTGCAGATATACTATACATCTGTTTGTGTACTATAAAATTACTTTCTTTTAAAAAAACTATCTTTTAATTTGAAAAACATCATGGATACATACTGAGAAGGTTACTCAGAATGCAAAAAAAAGTTCACCTTAGCAATGTTGGTTTGTGATACATCAGAAAAACGAGTATTAAAATTACTTAGTTCTGATTTATTATGAAAAGCTCAGTCATCTCAGATAAAATGTACACCTACTTGGGAGCATCAGCTCTGTCAAGATCAGCAGAGAATGTCAGACCTAGAGAGAACCTGAGCAGATGTAAGTAAGCCCAGAACACCTTGGAGTTATATCTAGGCAGGTAACTCCAACTTTCTTCATGCTTTATTTAATTAAAACAACCTGAGACGGGTCACAGTGGCTCAGCAGGCAGAGTTCTCAGCTACCATGCAGGAGACCAGGGTTCGATTCCTGGTGCCTGCCCATGCAAAAACAAAAACAAAAAACACAAACCTGTGAAAATGGGTGGAATTGGGATCCACATGCTATTTGAACTAGTTACGTGGATGCAGGAGTTAATGAACAATGTAGAGGAGGGTTTCATGGAGCTGCGCCTATTTTCCCTGAGGAGTTACAGACTTGGGAGTCTTACAGCCAGGACTGTAGCAATAACCAGAACTATCTTCCCCCTGCCCCCTCACTTTTTGCTAGCTCTGCGGCCTTGGCTTCCTTCTCTAATGAACTAAATTAAAGCATGCTACTGGAAAAAGAGTATTATTAAGAAAAGAAAAATGGAATCCTCAGTCTACTGTTTTGTTTTTTCACTGTATTTTTTAGTCTATGATTCCCTTATCCTTAAATTTTTGAGAGAGTTAAACTAAAGTTTGGTGGATTTGGAATAAAAGAAAAGAGCTCTAAGATTAGAGAAAAGAAAATTCTACAGGTTTGGAAGCTAAGGAGACAGAAAAAAGTTATTAATATTGCACAACAAATGAAATCAATTGGAAAATTAATTAGTGAGTGTTGAATATGGAAATAAGATAGTTTCCTTTCCATATATCAGTTGGAAATCTTTTTTTTGTTGTTATTAGTTTTTAAATTGTATTATGTTCAGAAGAAAAATCCCCAAATTCCATGGTTTGGCACAGAAATTATTTTTCTATTATTAATTCATTAAATATATTATTTGTTTAGATATTTTATAACTCAAATTAACTACTGTGAAATAATGCTACTGACAAATTTAATATCACTATCACTTCATGACAGTATTAAGAATACCCTAACATACTACATCAACTAATTTAGATTTATTTTCTATATTATTTTCCGGAAACTATGTTGCTTGTCACTAAAAGCTAAGGGTCAGGAATCAAGACTGAGGGCTTCTGTCCCAAATCTAACAACAGGATGGACTTGGTCAGCATCTTAAAATGAACTCTTTTAGTAACAATAATAATAGTTCATGATAATAATGGCAATTAATAGATAGCATTTATTTTCCTACTAGGTACCTGTCCCTGGGTTATGCTTCTTATGTATGTTGCCTTTCTTTAAACTTTTTGACAATCCAACTTGTTGTCATTATTAGTCCTCTTTTTAAAATGAGAAAACCAAGGTCATGGCTCCACAGTTCAATAAATGGTGGAACCAAGATTTGAACTCAGCCACTCTAATACTGATTGAGCCATTTTTGCCCTAAAAGTAGCAACACACAACTATAGTTGACTATAGTTCGTATTCTATGCTCTTCATTCTTTTGAAGAAATTAAAATGAAATACAGGCAAGTTAAATGATATTCCAACGATATTCTAGCTATGGAAAAAAAATTATAGTACTAAAGCAGTAAATAGAAAGGCCTAGAAGGAAAATAGGAACATGTAGATTCCTTCATTAAATGACCTGGAATTCTGAACTATGTCATATTTTACTAGTGAGCTGAAATAAAAATATTTTTTTTCTAGAAAGGATACATAAAACATCTTTCATATTGAAAGTAAATATTTTTGTTAAAATACTTAAATGTTATCTTGGAACATATAGGACATTGCCCCAACTCAGGATGATCTAGTTTCTTTTATTTATTTTTTATTTTCTTTTTGCTGGTAGGCTGGGGGTGGGGTGTAGAAAGAGGAAAACTTAAGAAGAGTTTTTTTCTGAGCTAAATTACTGAACTGAAAATAAAATAATACTAATAGTGAAAAATATTTTTAGTTGAGAAAAGACCAATTGGTAAACACATACCTGTATCCAACTGATTATATAATACCTCATGGGTTCTGTGGTAATACTGTAAAAACATGAGCTGTATCTTTAAAATATCAGACTTAATTTGCATCCATTTCTAGCCAACTACTTTATTACAGCAACAGTGAGTAATACAGTCAGTCCCCATAATGTTTAAGTTAGTGAAGAAATGGAAAATCAAGGAAAGAACATATGCTAATGTTGTTCTGCTATGTATGCAGAATGCCAAAAGCATTGCAAAGAAAGATAGCTCATAGTACATTTCATCATTACTGAAGCACAGAGGGGAAAAAGATCATCTCTTGATACGTTTTGCTTTATCCTTCCTTTTCATTCTCATTATTTGGTGGTTATTTACTCAACTTTGAATGCTGGTGTAAAAAATCATTTATTTCTAATTTATGTAGCTTTAAAATAAGCATAGATATAAAGCAAGTCCAAAATAAATGTATTTAAAAACATTTTCTTCTCTCTTTTAACATGGTTACATTTACTGAATATCAGTGGTCACCTAAAAAGGCAATTTTTGAAAAAAGAAAATTGACAAACACTTGAAAATTTAAGCAGTTTCAACCTATAACTTGTCATGTGATTCTTTTACTTGTGCCATAGAGGGAGAGTTCGGTCTTCTAGTTAAATATGACAAATAAACACATCCATTAACCTCTGCTCTCTTGGGAAGACTGATGAACAGTAAAGGACAAAAAATCCTATAAACCTATAAGCAATGAGAAAAAGGAAAAAAGTGAGTGAGAAAGAGAAGCTCATAAAACTGTAGATGACGTAAAAAGCAAGAATGTTGAGTGTTAATTAACTGAACAGGAAAAGTTGACTCCCAAATGCCCTCTGCAGAGGGAAAAATTAGAAGCACTGGGCACCTGAAAGTGCCAGCAGGTGCTAGGCTGACCTCAGGAGAATGATGTGGGTCTGGTTATGAGGACCAGTTTGAACCACCTCCCCCCAACTCCGCCCCGGCTCTGACAGCCAGGAAGGTGTTCCTCCCTCCCCTAACACTGCAAACGTTTGGAGAAGTTGAGCAACGGGGTTTCTAGAAGCCACATGCCGGTCAAGGATGAGGTTCAGAAGCTACTTTGAAACAGGAGCTGTAAGTGAAATCTACGAACTGGAAGTTCTGAATAAGGAGACCCCAGCCCCATTTCCACTTAGGTTCCACGCTGGCAAAACTATACATGCTCACTTTCTTCCCTTTTATGGGCAGAAGATTATAGAAGTCCTTGATAGTGAAACTGATTTATGAAAGGAAAAAATATATATAAACGACCTTTAAGTGTCCTCAAATTAATTAGATGATTCACCCTGTGGTGAGATCCACCTTTGGAAATAGCTAGGCACAAGTCCTTCCAATAAGCTTTGAAGTGCTTTCTCTTAAATACAAATAATCAAGAACCATCAGAAATTTGAAGGGAGTATTTAATGTGAAATAAATGTGATAAAATAAAAAAGTTAATCAAAAAGGAGACCCAGGGAAATATGACTAATGAGGAAAGCGAAAGAAAACACCTAAAATATATAAAACTAATATCCTGAAAGAATTAAGAGAAAGCATTTCATCCATGATACATAAAAAAGGAACACTTAGAGAACAAGGCAAAAAGGTATAGAATTAGAAAAATAATAGCAGAAATAAAATATTCAATAGGAAATATTCAAGAAGTAATTAGAAGTGGTGTATCAAGAAAGGAGCATCGGGAATAATCTGGGTGCAGGCAATTAGGGAGTGTGTACAGATTTCAAACATAATGCGACCAACTAAAGTCAGTTTGCTTTTCACAGTTTTCATGAGCTGACAATTAAAATGTCAATGATAAAATATTTTCACCCACAAAAAAGCCTTGTGCATTTAACTTCTAAACAGTTGCTGCAGTTTGTGTTGTATTTTAAATTAGCACATTTTTATAATTTTTCATTTAATAAGTACTGGCTTCTACACGGAAGTTTCCTGTTTTACAGTTTGCTTTTGACACATATGGACTCATTAGCATTATGGAGCATAAGCATTCATTTTGAGATTAAGAATTCAAGATCTGCTTCTTTGTTGTTTTTTTAACATCGATTCCCCTTATCCTCCAAGGCTATGACTGAATTCAGGAATATCCGGAAATTTTTAACAAATTCATTATAAATTTGTGATGCATTTTCTGGGGAAGACACAATAGTGGCATTTTTGATTATGGAAACATTTGAAAACCACCTGAGTCTTGAGTTGAAATTGAGGAAATAAAGACATGGATAGTATTACAATTTTTGGAATTTACTGTTAAATGGAATTTTTATGTTTTAATGTTTCTGTCTTATGATCGCTTATTGTATTTTTTCCTATCTGTCCCTCCTTTTCTTCTTGATGAAGTCAGTTGGTGATTTGTTTTTCTGTTAAGATTTTCATGAAATAGGATTTTGAATTATGGATTAGAGGGCTTGTTTTTCAATTGTCTAACTTGATTTCTACTTCTCTCTTCAGCAGTTCCTTCCTTGAGCTTCCTTTGGTTTTACCTTTTTTTTAAAAAATCTAGGTTTTTGATCTGGGTAAGTAATTCACATATTTATTTTATTTTTATATTTTTAAAAGGAATAATTTATATACAATAAAAGAAACATCAATAACATGTACAATTTAATTTTTGACCTGTATATGTACCCATAAAACCATCACGGCAAAAAAATGAACATATCCATTTCCCACAAAAGATTTCTTGATCTGTTTTTCTGTCATCAGTTTTTATTTTAGATTTTTTTTTTTACAATTTTGTATAAATGGACTCATCTATAGACTTTTTTTATTTGTTTTTTTTTTTTTAACCTAGCATAATCATTTGGTGAATCACCCATGTTCTATGATATATCAGCAGTTAATTTCTTTTGTTTCGCTAAGGAGTCTTGCCTATAACTTTTTCATCCTTTGTTCATGGACATTTGGGTTATTTTCAGTTTGGGTCTTTTAAACATAATGCTTTAATGACCATTCATGTACAAGTTTTTTATGGACATATATTTTTCATTTCTCCAGGAGTAGAATGGCTAGGTCATTTGATAGACATGTATTTAACCTTTAAAACAACTGCCAAACATTTCTCCTAAGTTTGTATCATTTTACGTTCCCATCAGTAGTGCCCAAGTGTTCTAGTTCTTCCACATACTTGCCAACAAGTGGTATAGTCAGTGTTGTTAATTTTTCACATATTAACGGTGTGTAGTAGCATTTCGTGGTTTGAATTTGCATTTCTCTAATGACTAGCAATGTTGAGTATATTTTAAAGCCATTGTGTGTCATCCATATTTCCTCTGCTTCTTTTATCATGGAATTGTTATTCCATATTATGGAATTGTATTATAATTGTATTATGGAATTGTATGCATAATTGTATTATGGAATTTTCTCTCAGTATGGGGTTGTCATTTCATTCTCCTAACAATGTCATTTGAAGATCAGGTATTCTTAATATTGATGAAGTTCAATTTAACAATTTTTATTTTATGGGTTGTGCTAGAAAACCCATGAGTTGCTATTTTGGCTTTAAAAGCTGGTTATCTATTAGAGCTTAAATTAATTTTAAAAATCTTCCTGTTTTTCTACGTAGCTACAATTTTGGGTGTTCTTCATTCCTTTGTGTAGACTCCAGTTTTCATTTGGTATAATTTCCCTTCTATTTGAATTACTTCATTTGACACTTTCTGTAGTGCAATGATTTTCTCATGATTGATTCTTCCAGCTTTTGCATGTTTGAAACATCTTTTTTTGCCTTCATTTCTTAAAAGATAATTCTGTGAGTTAAAGCATTCTATGGTAATGTTTTTTTTATTTTTTTTCAGTTTTTTAAAGATATTGCTCCAATGCTTTCCTATTTGTATTGCTTATTATTAGAAATTTGTCATCTTCCTTATCTTTGTTCCTTTGTATGTAAGTTATCTTCTCCCCACCTCCTTTGGGTGCTTTTAAGATTTTCTCTTTATTGCTGTTTTTAAGCAATTTGATTTTGATGTTCATTGGTGTAATTTTTATTGTTCTTATGCTTGGAGTTTATTGAGCTTGGATCTGTGGGTTTATAGTTTCCATCACATTTTGAATTTTTCAGCCATTAATTCTTCAAATATTTTCCTGTGCTCCCCCCTTCACGGATTCTAATTTCATGTATGCTAGGCTGCTTGAAGTTATCCACAGAAAATGTATCCACAGCACATTTTTCATTCTTTTTTCTCTGCATGTTTATTTTTTGGATGAAAAGTCTATTGCTAGCTTTTCAAGTACATTACTCTTTTCTTCCTCAGTGTCTAATCTGCCATTAATTCTATCCAGTGTATTTCCCTTCTCAAATGTTGTAGTTTTTATCTCTAGAAGTTCAATCTGGATCTAATTTTATATCTTTCAACTCTTTATTTACCATGTTCAACCTTTCTTTAACTTCATGAACATATGGAACACGGTTACATTATCCTAATATCCTTGAGAATGAATTCTATCACCTGTGCCAATTCTGAATCTGTTTTTACAGTTAAGTTTCTTATATACATCACTGATCAGTACTCAGCTCAATTTCTTGTGGGGGACCCTTTGCAGATATCTGAAGCTTTCTTCTGTGAAGCTCACTTTTTTCCAGTTCTCTGCACAGTGTACCATAGCTGCCTTGCCCTCCCCAAACTAACACTTTTGTCACCTTAACTGAGGGAGACTGGGTTTTCCCTCCCTACACTGCAGCTTATAAACTTTGTCCAGGAAGCATTTTCCATCAATAACAGGGCTCATTTGTTTCCCATATCTCAAAGATCACTATCCTTTGTTTCTTGATACACAATGTCATAGGAATTTTTTTTTCATAAATTTTGTCCAATTCTTCATTTATGAAGGAGGGTAAATCTGGTCCCTGTTATTTCACTCAGGTCAGATATGAAAGTCTCAACTTTTTAAACCATTGGGGACTAGCACCTCCTTCACTTGCTTCTCTTCCTTCCTTTTCATCTATGTACCAAGAGGGCAATAACAGAGGGCTTCATTCTTTCATTTCTATTCCTTCATTTTAAAGGATAAAAATGTTTAGTGCAATGGATTTTCCTCTGATTAGTGTTTTAAATATATCCCTTTAGTCCTGATATATATTGGTTTTAATAATCGTTATTTTTAGAAATTCTTTAATTTTAGTTTATCCTCCCCTTTTTATATGAAAGCTGTTTAATAGTCAAATTTATTTTTAATTTATAGATAGAAAGAACTTTTTACTTCATTAATGGTTTCTAGTTTTCTGATATTTTTACTTCATGAAATTTATTGATGTTTTATTTGTGACATTATTGTGATCATTCTTTGCAATATTTTGTTTTTAAATAATATTTTACCTTTTTTGGCCTTCATCTTCAATGTTTTTCAAAGCTCCTCTCTGACTTTCACTTGCATCCTACACCCTAAATTTTTCTTACCATTAATTGTGTACTTTTTTTTTTTTTAACATGGGCAGGGACCCAAAATCAAATCCAGGTCTCTGGCATGGCAGGCGAGAACTCTGCCTGCTAAGCTACTGTGACCCTAATTGTGTACTCTTGACAACTTTCCAAAATACTAAAGAAAGACATGACGTCCATATGTTTGCATTGATGAAAATAAGGGTTTAAAACACTTTCTTTATTGAACTGATCTTTTTTTTCTTCTTTTTGTATATTCTTTAATTTACCAAAAATGTATTGAACTTTATGCTGGGGATTAGAGATGGCAGGTTGAAAATTCAGTCCTTACTCCCAGAGTATGAGTGGATAATCTCCCATGTTTTCCCCTAGAATTCCCCCATGGTTTTCTTTCTTTATTTTCAAGTAGAATATTCCTAAGACACACACTGCTATAAAATATTACTCAAATGTATTGTGGAACCTATTTCAGAAAATTTATACTAATGATCACTACTAACAAGAATTTGTATTATCTTCTTTTCTCTCATTCTCGCTTTCCTTTCTCTGAACCACAGCAATTCTGGCTCTAACTCTTAGTAAGATATCGCTGTTACTAAGTGTAAAATTACAAGAGAAGTCAGGAGAAAATAATATACAATTATAATTTTAAGACTAAAAAGGTCATAAAGTGGTGGCAATTAATAATGAAAAGATGTTTGTAAAATGGGGAAAGTCAAATGTTTCAACCAGCACAGAGTTGAACAATATTTTATAAAGATAAAACTTTATGATAAATAGAAGAAAATGGAAACTAAACGAATTTCACCTCCACTTATATATGTACAAAATGGTGACAAAAATACCAGTCTTATGGGTTGTTTATCAAATTAGAACTAATGAATGTAAAACCTTTCCTAAGACAGAGCAGGCACTAGACAAATGGTAGCTCTTGCTATAATTATTATTAATTCATTCTTATATAAAGAAAGTAGACTTAAAAATGTTTTTGAACAATGATCCTAAGACAAAAATAACTTAAAGGTCTTTCCATAATATATTTTAGGGGAATGTGGGGTTTCAGATATATTGTCTACCAGTAGTTGGAAAGAAAGAGTAGCAGTCATATGTGATTTCTCCTGACCTGAGTTTATTTCCAGTAACAAACGGTGGTCATAACAAAGCACTCAACTATGACTTTGTATAGCTCAGATGCCATGGGAGAAGCTGGAACTGCACAGGAGAAAATCATTGCCAGACGTTCTGATTCTTTTCTCTTATTTAAAAACAGCTTAACTCAACTCATCCTGCAGTTTTCTGCTTAAACATCCTCATTTCCTCAGTGAGGCTATCCCCTTTAGCCTCCATTAGATCCTCCCCTAAGTGAACATATGCTCCCATCCCAAATTCGCCTGTCATTCATCACACTACAAAGGTCAAAACTCCAAAGACAGACTGAGGAAACATTATTTGCAACCCCAGGGCAAGCTTTCTATCACTGCTGATTACTAAAGGCCCTCTGGGACTTTCAAGGTTGACACTAGTGTGAAAATAGCTGGGACTCCATAACTCATACCTATACAGTATATTGGATGTGTACATATTCAGATTCAACTAAAATTTGTATGGAATTAGGTATGTACCAGGCCAAGACGTGCTTTGTCACATAATTTCACTTAATGGCATAAACCTTAATGCGGTAGGATGATCATCTCTATTGTAAATAAGGAAATAGGCTACAAAACATGAGCAAAGTCGTCTAGCTTTTTACTGGAACCGGAATGCATATTAAGGATGTAGGGGTTTTTTTTTTTTTGGTTGTTGTTATTGTTGTTCTTGTTTGCCAGGGGAGTGAATGTTTTGAAGTAAGGCACAGCAATGTGATTGTGTTCCAGTTGTTTTTGCCTGGATGTGAACATATCAGTAAGTATCATCAATGAACTCAACTGAAGTCTGATGCCCAAACCAACTCCTTTCCCTTTCTTATAGCATATAACAAGATTATTTAGAATAATCCTTTTGGACATTTCACTGCTGTGAGGCAACAGAATATCTAAACTTTCTAAACCTCATTTTCTTCACCTGCAAAGTGAAAATACTATGTGCCTTGTCTCTTTCTTGGGATCGCTGGGTGGAACATATAAGATACCCAGAAGTCACACTGAATTAACATAGTGATTCAATGTTTAAAAGCGATTACTAACAAAGTTATCATCTTGATTTTATTTCCCTGTTTCTGTTTTGTTATGTAAGACTTGTTCTCTTCTTTATTTTAGTTTGGGGCTTTCTAGGCTTTAGGTAACTACCCCTGCCATCTTTCAGCTTTTTCAATCTTATCTTAGTAAGTTTACAAATGAAAGGATTATTTACAGATTCTGACATAATTAAAATCAAATCAGGTTCCTAGAAAAATATTAATTGTTTACACTGACAGTTTGCTGTGTCATAGTTACTGTTAAAATGGGTGCAATTTCAGGAAGGTTTGATGAAAAAAATATTCTACTTGACTTCTAGACACAGCTCTGCATTTATTACCATTGCCACTCTCAATTTGAACCCCCCATTAATCACAATGGTGATAATAGGCTCAAACATTCTTAAAATCATCCAATTCCATCAAACTGTCAATAGCAATATTCTAATAGTTTATGCAGTAGTGACATAATAAATATTTTTTAAAACATTCATTTAAGGGAAAATGTGCATTTTATAGATTTAAAAACAAAATTTGTTGGTTTTTAAAAATATATTTCTTATTTCTAAAAAATACCCACCCATAATGTTTCATTGATGAACAATGAAATATTTTTCATTGCCAATACTAACTATGGATTCATTTTGGTCTTTCAGAAGTACAATATTTATGACAATATTCAGGAAATTATAAATTTTGCTATTTCCACATCAGAAATAAGGAAAAAAATTATGTCATCACAAATAAAACACAAACCTTTTTGGGGAAAGTACTGTTTTATGTGTTATCAACAATCAACAGAATAACTATTGCCAGGATTTATAGAGACCAAAATATTTTCGGTAAGTCAACCTGTCATTTTGTTCCTCTCTTAAACAAGGTTAGGTCATATAGAGGCTTTGTATTTCTTTATTGTTTTCCATCAAATTCACAGATAGCACACAGCCAAATTTCAGAACTAATATATTTATATAGGGAAATTTAAACACCTATTTCCTAATTTGGATATATTGGAAGATCTTCAAAACATCTGCCCAACTTGGTACACTGTCCAGGAAGTTTAATAACTTTTGAGAAGAGAAAATGAGATTTATTGGGTAAGACAGGGAACTACCTGGTAAATTATGAGGTTTCAGTAAGAATATCGATACTCTCAAATTTGCCAAGAGTCAGCCATGTAGAATGTAGTAAGAATTTTTGTCGGCTTTAAAATGAAGGTTTGGATTAAACTCAATTATAAGAAACTGTCAGCTGTCAGAGTTGAAATTTTCCTTAGAATAATATGGAAAATAGTCAAAGTAGGAAGTATGATTAGTAGATTCCTAAAGCTGATCCTGTTTGCCTACATAGTATGGTCTGGAGGTAATGAGAATGACTACTTTTTTCAAAATTTTCTCTCCCTTCTAAATCTTGCAATACAGGTCTTGTAGACTTTTGGAAAAGGAGAGACATAGCAAAGTAAGGGAGTAACATTAAAAAACAAAATAACAAACAAACGAACAAAAAACTGGATTGCTATCAAGTGGCTTCAAAGGAGAGAATTTTTCTTAATGGATATACTATAACTCCATGTTCTACCCTCAGTGTTTCAGGCTTACAAATTTTATTTAAAAGAAATCTGAGAGTGTATTTATTTCTCAGGAATTGACTCACATTAACCAGAGCTCATAGAGATGTAATAGCTCAAACCAGAATGCTATTTTAAGTGTTAAATTGAGAATCATAACTGCCCATATATTCAGGTATTTCATTCTTTATTCAGAACATTGTCTCCAGGTGATCCAACGATGATGAATGTCAATTATAACAAGTGGTTGCTTTGAGAGATGGAACCTGAATAAGTATTACTGACTATATGATTTGAATGTCATAGCAAGAGAATCAGATGATTTTATTTAAAAACTAGAGTTAGTTTTTTCAGGCGGCAACTGTTTCCAAGTTCTTCTGAAGTTTCTCTCCCCTCTGTACTTGCTATAGCCTATCCTTAATATAAAACTTCCCTTAGGAAGAGTATCCATTGAATCACTAGCATATCACTATTCAAACTAGTAGCTTGGAAGACTTTTCCCTAAGAGGTGAGGAAGTCAACATTAGATCACAAGTAACCTAAGGTGGAGGTTTAGGTTAGCCTAAGGTTAAATGCAACAAAAAATAATGGTTAAGAGATAAGAAGTATAGAAAATATATTTCACTACTTTATTAGATTACTAGGGTTTGATTTGTGGCTTACTTCTACTTGCCTGTAAGAAGCCTACTTCTCTAAAGTCCAGGCACCCATTAAAATAACAGAGAACTTGCAAGTTAAAAGCCTCTGTGAAGCAAGGACAAAAGCAATCACAAAATTCCATTCACATGGATTCTTTTAGAAGATAAATTTATTCAGTTCTTATCCCAAAGTTCATTACTCCATTATTTCATGTGAAATTATAAATTAAATAAGCTTGGTTGCATAGCATGGTGGTTTAAGACCCATGCCTCTAAAAACAATCTGGTTTGAGTCTTAGCTCACACTTTTTCTAGGTGTGTGACATTCTTTAAACATGGGGAAAACAAGAGTATCTAACTCACAGAGTTGAAGTAAGGATTGCACTGGGTCATGTAAAGTGCTTGGCAAATAGTCTCGTGCCTAATAACTGCTCCATAAATCTTGATTACTACTGATGGTGGTGCCACAGATGTAATTGTTCTTGCTTTTGGCGAGGCCTTTGTGGGATTCCTCTGGTATCCTCAAATTCTTCCCACATTGAACACTACCCAACTCATTCCATGAGGTCAGCATCACCCTCATACTGAAGGCACATAAAGGTAAGACAAGAAAATAATATTATAGACCATTTCTCTTATGAATATAGATGCAAAGATCCTCAACAAAATACTTACAAATCAAATCCAACAGCACTTTAAAATAATTATACAGCAAGATCAAGTAGGTTTTATCC
The DNA here is from genome assembly GCF_023851605.1 of Tamandua tetradactyla. Lineage (NCBI taxonomy): Eukaryota > Metazoa > Chordata > Mammalia > Pilosa > Myrmecophagidae > Tamandua > Tamandua tetradactyla. Next base: position 47,501,728 of record NC_135350.1, read on the forward strand.
CTGACATGCAAGGTGGGTCAACATAAGAAAATAAATTAATGTAATAACCGCATTAACAAAACAAAGGGGAAAAACACATGATCATCTCAATTGATGTAGAAAAGGTATTTGACAAAATCCAGCATCATTTTTTTGATAAAAACACTATAGAAGGAAACATCCTCAACATGATAAAGGGCATCTATGAAAAAACCCACAGATAACATATTGAATGGTGAAAGATGGAAAGATTTCCCTCTAAGATCTCGAACAAGAAAAAGAAGCCCACTGTCACCACTGTTATTCAGCATTGTGCTAAAAGTTCTAGCCAGAGCAATTAAGCAAGAAGAAAAAGATGCAAGGAATCCAGATTGGAAATAAAGAAGTAAATCTTTCACTATTTGCAGATGACATGATCTGAAAAATCTACAGCAAATATTCTAGAGCAAGTAAACAAACTCAACAAAATCGTGGGGCATAAAGCCAACATGCAAAAATCAGTGGTGCTTCTATACACTAATAATTAGCAAGTTGAGGAGGAAATCAAGAAAGAAATTATATGTGCAATAGCAACCAAAAGAATCAAATATCTAGGAATAAATTTAACCTAGGATGCAAAAGACTTATACATAGAAAACATACATTTTTGCTGAAAGAAATGAAAGACAATCTAAAATAAATAGAAGCGAAGTTCCAGGTAGATGGTAGAATAAGATAAGTCAAGTTCACTCCTGCTCCAAGAAACATCTAGAAAAGTGAAAGAAAAATGACCGGGACAGCAATTCCAGTGTATTATTGACCTGCGAGGGTCTTCTCCACCATATAAGGAGGCCCTGGTTGCAAAAGCTGAAGAATGGACACTCAGAAAACCTGAGATCATCCAGCTAGTGCAAATAGCCTAATGCACTTCTTTCCAAAAGAAGGCCTGAAGCCCTCAAGAGTACACAGACAAGGACTAGAAGTAAGCTACACTCGCACACCACCCCATCCCTGCCCCACAATCTGCGACTCCGCCTACATCCCATGCATCTGAACCCTGCCACCCGCCACCCATCACTCCTGATTGCACTCCAAGCACCCCCACCCTGCTCCACAAATGAGCACATGCCTACTCCAGGCTGACCCACCTCCTGCCCTTCCCAAGACCTGACACCTGTTCCCAGTCCCTCGACCCCCCCAGCTCTCCCTCCCTGCACCCTGAAGGTGTTCACCTGTGAAGTCAGGCTGTAGGCACTCACTTTCATATCTTGGTCACATCCACCCCCAGCCCATACAGTTGTGGAACCCCACCCGGCTCCCTCTGGGCCCTCTGCACACTGCTATAATCAGTGGCGGGTGGCAGGGTTTAGGTGCCTGGGGTGTAGGCAGAGTCGCAGGTTGTGGGGCAGGGATGGGGTGGTGTGCAAGTGTGGCTTACTCCCCCAGACCCGTGCACATGCACACCCCTGTCCTGCCTCCCCAGCTCTGGGCAAGTGCTTACCTGCATATCCAGGCCACACCCAACCCCAGCCCACACCTGTGCAATCCTGTTCTGAGCTGTGTGCATGCATACACCATGGTCCCGTCCCCCCAGATCTGCACACATGCACAGCCACATCTTTCCTGCCAGGTGCCTCTGCATCTATACACTGACCTCTCAACTCCTGTACCATGCGCCCCATGCCCCACACAGGTACACACCTTTGCCCCAACGCCTGGCACAAGTGCCCTGCTCACAGACTTGGCAGGTATTCACATGCACATCTGTGTCACATAGCCCCCAACCTGCACACGTGTGCATCCCTGCCCCAAACACCCAGCACCTGTGCACCTGCGCTTGGGTCCCACCCACCCAATGACACCCATCCATGATCCAAGTCCTGTCACCCCTGTGACCTGTGCCCACCTCCTGCACACTCACATTTCTGCATCCCAGTTCCTCTGGACCCCCCCCCCCCCGTGCAAGGACACACCTGCACCCTGACCTCTGTGTGCCCTGACCTCTGTTCCATCACAGTTTAGTACCCACAAACCCCATGCTTCACATCTTGCCAATGCACAAGCCTGGTGCATAGGCACAGCTTCCTCACCCAACTTCTGCCATGCCACACCCTGTTCCTGTGCTCCAGGGTCTGCCTGAACTGCACCCTGACCCCACAGCACCCACACCGCATCTCCACAACCCCGTGTCCCATACCCCACGCTCACAGGAACCAGCACAATGTCCCTGACACATGCCTATACTGTGCCACAACCCATCACTGCACTGATGTGTCCCACTCACAGCCCCCATACTGCAAAGACAAAGCTTTAGACTACTGAAGGAAATCAACTTCCAAAGTAATCCTATCAACATATTTACATGCCTCAAAGGCAGCAAAAGATCACAAAAGCACATGAAAATGAAGACAGAAAAAGATGTTCCACACAAGTTATAACCAAAAGAAAGCAAGAGTAGCTATGCTAATATCAGACAAAATACCCTTTAACTATAAAGACATCACAAGATACAAAGATAGACATTATATATTAATTAAAAAGATAATTCACTAAGAAGAAATAGCAATCATAAACGTTTATGCCCCCAATCAAGGAGCACCAAAGTACATGAGACAAAGTTTGGCAAAAGTGAAAGGAGTGATAGATGTTTCAACAATAATAACAGGAGACTTCAACACATCACTCTCCTCTACAGGGAGAACAACCAGACAGAAGATTTCCTTCAAAAAGGAAATAGAGAACATAAACAATTTGATAAATGAATTAGACTTAATACACATATATAGGTTGTTACACCACAAAACACCAGGATATACATTCTTCTCTAGGATTTATGGAACATTCTTCAGGACAGAACTTATGCCAGGGCACAAAATAGGTCTTTATAAATTTTAAAACACTGAAATTATTCAAAGCACTTTCTCTGATTACAATGGAATGAAGCTGGAAATCAATAACCGCCAAAGAACAAGAACTTTCACAAATATATGGTGATTATAACACTTAAATAACCAGTGGGTGAAGGAATAAATTGCTAGAGAAATTGATAGCTATCTGGAGATGAATGAAAACAAGAATAAAACATATCAGCACTTATGGGATGTGGCAAAGGCTGTGCTGAGTGTAAAATGGATTGCCCTAAATGCCTATATTAAAAAAGAAAAAAGAGCAAAAATCAAAGCCTTAACCGCTCATCTGGAGGAAATAGAGAAAGAACAGCAAACTAACCCCAAAGCAAATAGAAGAAAAGAAATAACAAAGATTGAGGCAGAGTTAAATGAATGGGGGAACAACAACAACAAAAAACAATAGAAAGAATCATTAAATACAAAAGTTGGTTATTTTGAGAAAATCAATAAAATCAATGGACCACTAGCAAGGCTGACAAAGAAAAAAAGAGAGAGGATGCAAATAAACAAAATCAGAAATGAGAGTGAGGTCATAACCACAGACAGAGGAGAAATTTTTTAAAATCATAAGAGGACACTATGCCAATAAATGAGACGACTTAGGTGAAATGGACAAACTTTTGGAAACACATGAACAAACTATCCTGACTCAAGAAGAAGTATAAAATCACAACAAAGCAATCACAAGTAAAGCCATTCAATCAGTCATCAAAAATCTTCCTACAAAATAAAGCCCAGGGCCAGATGGCTTCACAGGGGAATTTTATCAAACTTTCAAAACTAAATAACACCAATCCTGGTCAAACTCTTCCAAAAAAATGAGGAAAAAGGAATCCTACATAACTCATTTTATAAAGGTAGCATCACTTTAATACCAAAACTGGGTAAAGATGCTATAAGAAAACTACAGGTCAATCTCCCTAATGAATCTAAATGCAAAAATTCTCAAGAAAATACTATCAAATTGAATCTAACCACATTAAAATAATTATACACCATGACCAAGTTGGGTTATGCCAGGAATGCAAGGATGGCTCAACACAAGAAAATCAATTAATGTAATACAGTACATTAATAAATCAAAAAGGAAAAATCACATGATCATCTCAATTGATGCTGAAAAAGCATTTGACAAAATTCAACATCCTTTCTGATAAAAACACTTTAAAAGGTAAGAATTGAAGGAATCTCCCGCAATATGATAAAGGGCATATGTGAAAAGCCCATAGCCAGCATTTTACTCTATGCTAAGAGAATGAAAACTTTCCCACTAAGATCAGGAATAAGACGATGATGTCCTCTGTCACCACTATGATTTAACATTGTGCTAGAAGTTCTAGCTAGAGCAATTGGGCAGGAAAAAGAAATAAAGGGCATCCAAACTGGAAAGGAAGAAGTAAAGCTCATTATTTGCAGATGACATGATACTGTACTTGGAAAATCCTGAGAAATCTACAATAATGTTACTTGAGCTAATAAAGAAATTCATAAAGGTGGCAGGATATAAATTAATGTGCAAAAATCAGTAATCTTTCTATACAAAAACAATGTCCTAACTGAGGCTTCAGTTAAGGGGAAAATTCCATTCAAAATAGCAAACTAAATAAACAAGTATCTAGGAATGAACTTAACAGGGGAACTAAAGGATTTGTATACAGAAAACTATATAACATTGCTAAAAGAAATCAAAGAAGATCTAAATAAGTGGGAAAATATTACTTACTCATGGACAGGAAATGTGGTTAATATGTCAATTCTATCCAAATTGATCTACATATTCAATGCAGTACCAATAAAAATTTTAACAATCTTCTTTGAAGACTTGGAAAAATCAGTTATAAATTCAGCTGGAGGGAAAGAGACCCCAAATAGCCAAAAGCATCATTAAAAAGAAGCAAAGTGGGAAGAATGACACTTCCTGATTTTAAAATTTATAAGGCTGCAGTATGGTACTGGCACAAAGAAGTATTGACCAATGTAATCAAATCAAGAACACAGAAATAGACCACCAAATCTATGGTCAACTGATCTTCGCCAATGCCCCCAAATCCACTGAACTTGGACAGACTAGTCTTTTCAATAAATGGGCAAGGGAGAACTGGATATTAATAGCCAAAAGAATGAAAGAGGATCCTTACCTTACACTCTATGCAAAATTTAACTCAAAGTGCATCAAACACCTAAATATAAGAGCCAGTAACATAAAGCTCCTAGAAGAATATGTTGGAAAACATCTATAAGACCTAGTAATAAGATGTAGCTTCCTAAATTTTACACCCAAAGCACAAGCAACAAAAGAAAAAATAGATAAATGGGAACTCCTCAAAATCAAATGCTTTTGTGCCTCAAAAGACTTTGTCAAAAAAGATGAAGAGGCAGGAACTCAATGGGAGAAAATATTTGGAAATCACACATTGGATATAGGTTTGATATGCCATATACATAAAAAAAACATACAACTCAACAACAAAAGAACAAACAACCCAACTACAAAATGGGCTAAAAATATGAATAGACATTTTTCTGAAGAGCATATATAGATGGTGAAAAGCACATGAACAGATACTCATTTTCATTAGCCATAAGGGATATGCAGATCAAGACTACAATGAGATACCACCTCACACCTATAAGAATGGCTGCTATTAAACAAACAGGAAACTACAAATTTTGGAGAAGATGTAAAGAAATTGGGATACTTATGCACTGTTGGTGGGACTCTGTGGAAGACAGTCTTAATAATAGTTCCTCAAAAAACTAAATACTGAGTTGCCCCATGATTCTGCAATACCACTACTTGGTACATACCCAGAAGAGCTGAAAGCAATGACACAAACAGACATTTGCACACCACTGTTCATAGCAGCATTATTCACAATTGACAAAAGATGGAAACAATCCAAGTGGCCATCAACAGATGAGTGGATTAACAAAATGTGGTATATACTTACAATGGAATATTATGTATCAATAAGATGAATGATGTCCTGAAGCACATGGCAAGATGGAGGACATAATGCTGAGTGAAATCAGCCAGATACAGAAGGATACATATTCTATGATTCCACTTTCAGCACCATGGTAAAGGTAAAATCAGAGACTTATACTACAGAATATAAGGGACCTAGGAATACACAGAACCCAGAGACAGTGAATGGTTAGCTAATATGATTGAACTTAAATGTAAGAGAATAGATAGAAGAGAAGGTGGTTCACTGATGGGTCTATAAGTAATATTACCATATTGAAGGTGAACATAATTGAAAGGAGTCGCATAGATTCATATGACCCACCGATTAACACTGCAAATATAAGTAAGTTCTTGCATGAACTACTGAAAAGTTATGAATCTTGTACAAAGAGTCTATAATTTCAAGGTATGGGGAAAAGCTGTTACTGCATGCTATGGGCTATGTTTAATAGGAAAACACCAACAGCAATACCTAGGGCAAATAATGATTGGAGCGGCAAGAGTTAAGGAGAGGTTTAGATTTTCTATTTGGTGAGGGTGTGTTTATTGGTTATCTTTCTCTTGGGAGCAAGGAAATTACCTAAAATTGAGAGTGTTGATGGGCTGTTGACTTTGGACATTATATATGATGCTGAGTGGATAGAGGTGGCTGAGCATTCACTTACTGAGAAGCAGAATGGTGAACGATGGTGTATACATGTGATCAAATGTGCTGCTACAAAATGGAATGAAGTTGTGAGGCATGCAACATTGTAAATGAACCTGTGGGACATCTGATGGGGCAAAATAAGCTAGGAACAAAAGGTCTCATTTAGAAAATACTTATAAGAAAACTGGGGCTTAGATTATAAGCTCCTATGGAAGTCACATTTGGTCCAGACCAGTATTTGTTATTTATGGATTTTGAAAGGCTGTTTTTATATGTATAACTTGGTATTTTGAGATAAGAACAAAGCTGATCAGATCAGAATTAAGGTAACAGAATACAGGGTTAAGGAAGACCTTGTCTGTATTTTAGAACTTCACCTACTCTATGAGGCCAAAGAAAGAAAGGTTTATTTTGTCCAGAACCTAAATTTTCTGGAGCACATAATCTAACTCAACCTGTATGGATAAATCATTTAAATAACCCAAACACAGGGAGCCCAGAATAAGAATGAGGGACATTAATCCTGTATAGTTTAATGTAATGCCTGGATATACCAAGAGTATATTAAGCAGATAATGAAAAAGTATTGGCAAAGTCCATGGAGGAATGGGAGAAAAAATATGGAACTATTAAACTTTACTACCAGGGAAAACCTTGATACTCTGTTAAACATTAGGGACACCCAAATCAATAGACCAAGCTCTTGATATTGAGGCTTACTCTTGTGAATCTTATGTATATAGTGGAGAAGCTAAGCGTACCTATAGTTATGCCTAAAAGGTACTTTAGAGGACCCCTTTTTGTTGCTCAGATGTGGTCTCTCTCTCTCTAAGCTCAACTCTGCAAGTAAAATCATTGCCCTCCCCACTATGTGGGACATGACATCCAGGGGTGAAAGTCTCCCTGGTGGCGTGGGAGATGACTCCCAGGGATGAGTCTGGCCCTGGCACCATGGGATCAACAATGCCATCCTGACCAAAAAGGGAAAAGAAGGGTAGCAAATAAGGTATCATTGGCTGAGAGAGTTTGAACAGAGTGGAGAGGCTACACTGGGAGTCACTCAAGCTTCAGTTAGACATTGCTACCTATCATAGCCTGCCAAACCCCAACTAAAACCATTCCTGCCAATCCTAAAGAACACCCAGGGCATTATATAAGATTCTACAAAGGTTCCATGCACTAAGGTAACTTTATAGAAACCTATAACCTCCAGATGGGTCCATAGACCAGATAACTCCTGAAATACAGAGAGGCCAGCCACTTCGGAACATCAACTAATTCCACCGCAGCTCCTTCCATCATGAAAAGGTTAGAACGGGCATAGCCAAAACACCCCTAAAGAGTGCGAGAAAGGTCAAAGGTGATGGTGGAGTTATACAGAGAAGGTAGGGTTTAACAAATGACTATGATTGCCATATTATTATATTGATATTTCTTTTAATCTCTAGTGTCTAAGAACAGCTAGTAGGAAAAAACTAAAATTGTGGAATTGTAAACCATACCATATTCTGTTTTATAACTAACTGTTGCAATGTGCCTTGAAATTTACTGCTTTTTTGTATATGTGTTATTTTTCACACACACAGAAGAAGTCGATTGTGATGATAAAATAAATAGAAGGACATTCTATGATCATGGATTGGAAGACTGAATATTGTTAAGATATCAATTCAACCAAAAATGATATAAGAATCAATGCAGAACCAATAAAAATTTAACAGTCTAATTTGCAGAAATGGAAACACAAACTATCAAATTTATTTGGAGGAGTAATGGGTCCCAAATAGCCAAAAAATCATTTTGAAAAAGATGAACAAAGTTGAAGAACTCACACTTCCTGACTTTAAAGCTTCTTACAGAGCTGCAGTCACCAAAACAGCATGGTATTGGCACAAGGATAAATATAAAGATCAATGGAATTAAATTAAGAGCTCAGAAATAGATCCTTACCCCTATAGACAAGTGATTTTTTACAAGTTTTGAAGTCCACTTAATTGAGAATGAATAGTCTCTTCAACAAATAGTGCTAAGAGAACTGACTATCCATATGCAAAAGAAAAAGGAAGACCTTATCTCATACCATATACAAAAATTAACTCAAAATTGATTATAGAATTAAATGTAAGAACAGGACCATAAAACTTTTAGAAGAAAAGGTAGGGGAGCAGCTTCAGGATTTTTTGTTAGGCAGTGGTTTCTTAGATTTTTACACCCAAATCATGAGGCTCCAAAGAAAAAATACATATGAAAACTCATCAAAATAAAAAATTTCATGCCTCAAAAGATTTTTTTCAAGTAAAATAACCTACTCAATGGGAGAAAATATTCAGAAACCACATATCTGATAAGGATTTAATATCCAGAATATACAAAGAAATCTTTTAAGTTAACAATAAAAAGACAAACAACACAATTTTTAAAAATGAGCAAAGACTTGAATAGAAATTTCTCCAAACAGGATATACTAATGGCTAAAAACTCATAGCCATCAGGGAAATGTAAATCAAAATCACAATGAGATGCCATTTCACGCTCATTAAAATGCTACTACTTTAAAAATGCTAAATTACAAGTATTGCAGAAGATTTGGAGAAAGAGGAACACTCATTCCTTGATGGTAGGAATGTAAAACGCTGCAGCAGCTGTGGAAGACTGTTTGGCACTTCCTCAGAAAACTAAGTATAGAATTATAATACAACCTGGCAATCCCTCTAATAGGAACATTCTCCAAAGATTCAAAAACAGGAACTCGAACATATATTTGCACAGTGATGTACATAGTGGCATTATGCACCATTGCCAAAAGGTGGAAGCAACCCATGTCCATCAACTGATGAATGGATAAACAATATGTGGTATACACGTACAATTTAGCCATAAACAGGAATGAGGCCCTGATAATGTGACGACATGGATGAACCTTGAAGATGTTACGCTGAAGGAAATAAGTCAGACATAAAAAGAAAGATATTGTATGATCTCACTGATTTGAAATAATCAGAATAAACAAACCCATAGAGTCAGAATCTTGAATATATGTTAGCAGGGGGTGGGTTTGATATAAGCAATGGAGATTTAATGCTTATTTAGTACAGAATTTCTAATTAGGCTGATGGTAAAGTTTTGGAAATGGATGGTGACAAAGGTACCACAACATTGTTAGTGTCATTAACAATGCTGAATTATATGTGAATGTGGCTAAAAGGGGAACGTTTAGGTCATATATATGTTACTAGAATATAAATTAAGGGATAAAACAAAGGACTGTACAGCCCAGTGAACCCTCATGTAAATGACAGACTGTAGTAAATAGTAGAATTATACAAATGCTCTTTCATGTATCAAACAAATGTACCACGTTAATGCAAGGGATTGGCAATAGCATGGCATGTGGGAAAAATACACCCCAATGTAAACTATGGACTGTAGTTAATAGCACAATTTTAATATTCTTTCATCAGTTGTAACAAAGATACAACACTAATGCAAAGTGTTACCAATGGGGTGTTTATGGTAATGCTGTGTTTTTTGCATGATTTCCCTTCTACTTATTTATGTTATGTTTCCTCCTTGAGAAACACAGGTGAATGCAGAAAATTGAACTGAGTACCATAGAAATGCACAAAATGCACATGTACTCATCTCAAACATCTACCTGCTACCTTAGATCAGCATGGGAGCATGAACCACTCCCAGTCACATTTGAGTGGTTAATTTCAGATAACTCTCCTTCTACCACTTCACAATAACTCACAAGCTGTAACCCTCCTGATGTCCACTTCCACAAACAAATTTTGCATCTATGTCAAGGTAAAGTTCCATATTTTCCTACAATATCTATGCACTTCTTAAGCACTAAACATGTGTAAAAATATGCTGCCATTTCTATTACTTTCCTTTCTTTTTTTAATAGGTCATTAACAAAGTTTTTGAGCGTTGAACCTCTAACCCTATTTCTCCATATGCCTTGTGGATTTTATTTCATGATTATGCATTACATGGTGACTTTAAGGAACACGTATGTCACAAAATGAAGCAGAAATGAGTGTATGTATATATATATATATAATATATTTAAAGTAATCAGGTTTATTTTCTGTCATTCTATAGTCATCAGGAGATTTATTTAGATAAGAAGGATAATATAAATTGAGTGCTTGATATTACACAAACCTTTTCTTTGGTGGGGGGCGGGGGGACTGTGCATGGTCTGAGAATCAAACCTGGGTCTCCTGCATGAAAAGTGAGCATTCTACCACTGAACCACCCGTGCATCAAATACTACATAAACCTTTTATGATGCATCATCTTGTTTTCCTCTTAGAACTGTCATATGAAGTAGATACTATTATTATGTATACTGTAGAAATGATGCAGTTTAGGCCTAGACATGTTATATAACTTGATCAAGGTCACATGCATATTATAAGTGCAGCTGATCTATAATTTCAGATTTATCTGTTACTGAAGCTCATAATGTTGACCACAGCCACATTACTCAGCCATTGAATAATAAAATGTATAATATTAACACTAAAACAATAGAGGTTTAAAAACATCTCCTTAAAGTATACTATTATAAAAATATAATTAGGTAATTATACTTGTTTGATAATAACCCAAACTAAGAATGACAATAAAGTATTTTCCTTTTTTGAAGAAAGGAGAGAAGAAAATATGTCTATAAGAACAAAGTACATTCACATTATAAATAGGGGCAGATCTTGTCGCACAACTTTTTTTTTTTTTTGCATGGGCAGGCACCGGGAATTGAGCCCAGGTTTCTGACATGGCAGGTGAGAACTGTGCCTGCTGAGCCACCGTGGCCTGCTCTATACCACAACTTTAAAGATGAACAGATAAATTTAGGATAAACTGTTCATGAATTAGTTGCATTAATCCAGTTATCATGAAAAGACAAATCATACTAAAAAATTCTATCTATGATTTTAAAAGTTTTTGGACCAATTATAATATATTTAGTTGTTTATTTTAAAATTTAGAATTTACTCATTTTAGTGAATAAAATAACTAAAAAATGTTCAGTATGGATTATACAATTAGTGACCATTATTGACTTACATATTTAATTCACTCAAGTAAAAACAAGATTTTTCTATAGAGCCATTACTAAAAGCTTGAGATGATGGCTAAAAAATGAAGTTTTTTGATATTTGGTTCTCCTCATATTTCATGAAATCACAAATAGCCTAGATTCTGGAATTAGTGCATGTCTGGAGTTTTTGTTGACACATGAAGCAAAATGAATCTAATCTACTCTATTCCAGAGGTATTGGCTTAGTAATATTAACAGTGGCACAAATGTGTGTGTGTGTGTGTGTGTGTGTGTGTGTGTGTGTGTGTTTTCTTAGTATGCTAAATAGTCATAACTTTGACACCATTTATGGAGCAGATTTTGGATGGGAATGATTTTGAAGAGAGTATGACTGTTGGGAGGTAACCAAAAGACTTAAATATGTAATGAGGCATGATGTCAAAGATTTATACCTTTAGCTTTCAATGAGTGTGATTAATTCGTAGTCACAGCCTCAGCAAGTGTTGAGCCCACCAGAAACTTGGTTTAATTAAACTTTTGAGGAGAACTTTGCAGTTGCTTGTACATTTGAACTAGGGAACTATGGCTTTCCCATTACTAATACCAGAATTTAACCATGGAGACTCTAACTCCATTTAGAAATGTAAGCAAAAGATGTAATATTAAGTATCAGGACAATAAGTCCAACTACACACTTGAATCTGCTTTAAAAAAGGACAGAATTGAGTCATAGAATCTCTGTTCTACAATGTCTAGCTAAGAAAATATCTTAAGCTTAACTTGGAGGGGCTACATGAGAGGTAGCAGTTCATTTTTCCAGCATAATCAGAAAATAAAGCCTTTTGGATGCCAACATCTCAAAGATAAATAAGCATTTTTCCTTTATGAGTCCGTAGTTTAAAAAATAGCAATAGTGATCAAAATGGTATACAGAGTATATGGTGTATGGCATAGCGTGAGAATTAGAACACTGACCCTGCTACTCACAAACTATGCAGCCTTAGGCCACTAAGTGTAACATCCATTAGCCCCTATTTCCTTGTCTATAAAATAAATATAAGGTTACCTGTCCCATACCCTGTGCTTACCCTGTAAAGTTGTTCTGGGAATTTTGTGAAGTTTTGGGTAAAGGAGTTCCACAAATATTAGCCAGTATTACTATTGAGTCCGTCATTATACATAGAGACCAATGAAATCTTAGATGAAGAAGATGATAGAAAGTGAGGCAGAGAGATATCAAGCTGAAATGCAAGTAAAGCATGTAGGGGACAAGTCTGCAGAGTAACGGGAGTCCTGGAAGAATCAGGGAGTGTAGTATACTCTTTTAAGTCTTTCAGATGAAAAATCTTTTAAACAAACAAAAAAACCTCACTTCAGTTCTTCACATTTGGTCCCAGGCCATCAATCTGTGATACTTGTTATTCCAACTTTCTTATGCTCAAAGTAAGAAAGTCATTGCTCAGATTGTTACTTGTCCTAATCATACAGTTTAGTGGCAGAATTAGAATCAAAATCCTTTCCCCCAGTATCTTTTCTTGAGCTTCCTTCTTTCTATCCAAACTTTGACTTTTGTTTTGGAAGCTCTGATAAGTTTAATTCACTTTTCTACCCTCTGCATATCACTTTCCTTATATCAAGTTAAACCTATTTTTCCTCAGCCATCCTAGGCAATGAGAAAACAAATACCTTCACCTACCTTGTTTGGACCTCAAATTATGAGGTTAAAATAAAATGTCCCAGTGTGCTTGGTCTTTCAAGCCTGGAGACATCCAGTTAGTAACCCAGCCAACATCTCTCTCATCTTTCAGCCCCATATTCTAATCCTGCCAATTTTCCTGGGCTAGTCTATTAACAGCACTACCCTATCTAACTCAATCTTCATTTCTTTTTCTCACTGTTACGACATCAGAATCTCCAGCTCCTTTTTAGATAATTTTGATAAGTACCCAATAGTCATCAATTTTTTTGATGACTAAGTACCCAGTAGTCATCAGAGATATAATGAGAAGCCAATCAGTTCTACATTACTGTGTATGTGTAGCCATAGCAGTAAACATCACAGTTTTTGTGTGCTATGGTTCCGCAATAGCTGTGATCGTTGCTAACATACATTATGTGCTTGGTATGCATCATAGGGGTTTTACAAGTATTAATTCATTTAGTTTCTATATTACCAGAGGAGGTAGGTGCTATTATCCTCATTTTACAGATAAAGAAATGGAAGCATACAAATTTAAAGCAACTTGCTCAAGGTTGCACAGCCATGAGACTTGGAGATGTGGCTCCAGGCTCATGAAATATGTGCGTATTATTTAAAATCAAACTTATATTAAGTTAAAATATTCTTTTTAAAATTGGAGACCCTGTCATACATTTACTTAACCTCCCACCTTATCTTCCTTCCTTCCTCAGATATGTCTTGAGCTTCTACAATACTGAAATAATGTACAGAGATTTTTGCACTTTGCTATCAACATTAGTGAAATCTGGATCACTGCAGAAAATATTGACTTAAAACAAACCTCTTGTTCAACCTGGATCCTAGCAACTCCAAGCACCTAGTCTGTGTTTGTGTCACATTTTATCTAACTTATGGATGACAGAATACTATGGGCATTTACTAAATCTGATTGTCCAGCAACTTAACCGCTAGAGGTGGGTAAAGCACTAATCCTTTCAGGTTGAAGAACCAATTTAAACTTGGAAAGAACCTTGCTTAATAAAGATTCATAATTATACAAGTAGTGATTTATATAGCAATATGAATGAGAACAGAATTACATAAGTGTTTCTGACAACCCCGATATTTAACCCAGTTTATTTAAATGTATTACAGGCTTACACTAGTTTGCAACCTTGGCAAAATTTTCTTTTGTCTTTATACTTTACAATAGCTATCATTTGCTTTCATTTACCCATGTAGCAGAAAGATATGTCAAAATGTCTTTCAAGGGAGCCACATCCTTTAACAAATATAAAACACTTTGAAAAATGAAACAGCTTAACTCTAGAAAGAATAATGGGCTTTTCTAGCTATTGGCTGATATCTAAATATGAAAGGAATTCATTAGGAATACATTTACCTTAGTAATAACATTTACTGGGTTCATTTTGGTTTAGCATACTTTTACCACTATTGAAAAATGTGAAGTGTTAATAGCCAAAGCATTTTCAATAGCAAAAGCAGCTGACATTTATTTTGCATGACCATAACAAACAATTTTAAAGCTGATACCCTACTGATTAGATGATAAACTCAAACTAACCTTGCCCTGGTTCACTATATTAATCTTTAAATATGTTTTTCTTTATATTTGAAAACAATGCTTATAGTCATCTATTTAAATATATCATGTCCTGCTTTTGCTTATTGATAACTTAAAATGTAAGCACAAGGACATATTCTCATGTCATATCAGTCTTAAATTTTATTTGTTCTTGACTAGGTTATTATTATTGTGATTGTTCTGTAGGAAAGTGATCATAAGCAGAGAGAATTTATTGCATAACAATTTTGAAAATTGCCTGTTGAGAAAGAAAGCTGTTTGGATAGGTCCATATGTGCTTGCTTTTATTATGTTAAAAATATTAACATCAAAGGCGTTTTCATAAATATTTTAACATTAATATAGCATACCTTATATGAAAAATATCGAGTCTTTCCCAATTGAATTTCTCTATGTAGAGTATAATTTGAACTGTAAATAGTATATTGAATCTAATAAATAAAATTCCAAGCATCATCTGGAATGTTGGACTCAATTTACCTTGTGTTTAGTAAAACAGAATGGATCTGGAATACATTTACAGCAAAAGCAAAAGTACAAAGGAAATAGAATGTCTCTATTTATTACTAAGTTTGGTCTCTTATCTAAATGGCCTGTAAAGACAATAAAAATTTAAGAGGAATGCTAAATATAAAACTTCTATTGATCAGTCCCTTCTGTGTAGATGCCTCAAAAGGGAGAACTGATTGAAATCAGGAAATATCTTATATATCTAGCAAATGGTCAGACTGTGAAAATTATACAAAATAAAACAACTTAACTGAAAAATCTGTCAACAGTTAAGTTTGTTGGTGAGAAGCTGTCATCTGGATATACTAATAAGGTTAACAATATTCCCAATTGCAATTGATGTTAAGTCCAGATTCCCTGATTTAGAGCCAATAGTCTCAATCTTAAATGATGTGTTCTTCATAGATGATAATAATCCAAAGTTTATAATTTGTATTATCTGCACATTCAGAAAGTCTTCCATTAGATTCTTGAATTTTTCTTGGCTTCAAAGACCACTTAATCTGATTTATCACAGTTGGAAGAGTTGTGGCAAGCTATCTAGTACTTTCTTGAATTAGAAGAGACCATCCATTTACTCTAACTTTGTGTTTTTTACACAGATAATTATGATTTAGCCACATGTAGGAATCACTCATTAAAGTTTAAAAATATTCTAAGTTAGAGGGCAGTGTAATGGTGGCTCAGTGGCAGATTCTCACCTGCCATGCCAGAAACCCAGGTTCAAATCCCATTGCCTGCCAATGCAAAAAATAAAAATAATAGACATAAAGTTGGAAATAATGGGGTTACTGTCCAGATAAGAGGCGTAAGTAGAGTTGAAGGAAACATCTGTGACTCTAGAAATTATTTTCTATGCCTAAGACAGGAAGAATGGGAATGAAGGAAGATTATATTCAAAAAATATTAGGCAACTGTCAGCTATTGAGTTGCAATAATGAGGCTGTATATTCTGTAGAAGATAGAAAGTTTTAATAGTTAAGGCAAATGATAAATAGAACACAATATATAGTAGAGGTGATAATACCAAAGTGAGGATTGTGGATTATTGGTGTTTGTTTTGGTTTGCTAAAAATGCTGGAATGCAATATACCAGAATTGGGTTGGCTTTTACAATGGGGATGTATTAACTTAAAATTCACCATTCTTAGGCCATAAAAATGTCCAACTCAAGACATCAGCAAGATGATACCTGGATTCTGAAGACAGGCTACTGGCATCTGAGATACCTCTGTCACATGGGAAGGTACATAGCCAGCATCTGCTAGTTCCTCGCTCCCAGGTTTCATTGCTTTCAGTTTCTGGTTTCAGTGGCTTCCTCTCTTAGCTTCTCCCAGACTTTTCTCCTAATTTCATCTCTCAGATTCTTTAAGGCTTCTCTGATCTCTCTGGGTTTTTTTCTGCATGTCCTTTATTCTCTACTAAAGGACTCCAGTGTGAGGATTAGAATTCACTTTGAATGGAGTGGGTCATATCTTAATTAAAATAACCTATTTAAATGGTCCCACCTACATTAACTCTGTACCCATAGAAAGGATTAAAAGAACATTGCCTTGGGGGTGCATGAGTGGTTCAGTGGTAGAATGTTCACATTCCATGCCGGAGATCTGTGTTCGATTCCCAGACCATCCACCTCCCTACCAAAGTAAATAAATAAAAAGCATGGCCTTGGGCGATGCAATGGTAGCTCAGTGGTAGAATCAACCCAAGTTTGATTCCTAGAGCCTGCCCATGCAACAAAAACAACAAAACAACAACAACAACAAAACAGCCTTTTCTGGTATACATAACGACTTCAGTGATAACAGTGGTTTTAAAGACTACCAGGACAGAAACACCTGATATCCTTAGTTGAGAACACTGCTAAAAGGCTGGCTAATTATTGTGGCTCAAAGAAGGTACAGGATGAGATTGAAGACAAAATATGGGGTAGAAGACTCTTGTCTTTTGGAAAGCTGATGTTCTAATTATTTGTGACAAATGTAAGTATAGTCTGCAATAAAAAGGAATACTGTAAAATCAAGACTGTGAGAAAACTGTGGAAGCAACAACTGAATCAGTCAGTGGAGTCAGGAAAAGCTTCATAAGATAGGTAATACTGGAGCTGTGGTTTAAAGGATATGGGGGAAGATTGCATCAAAAAGGAACATGTGAAGTTCTCCTAGGTACAGAATATAGTATGTACAGCCATGTAATGCTAGTGAGGCATTAAATATTTAGGGGATGGTGAGAATAATAGTTTGACTAATCACAAGGTGAAAGAGTCGACTGCATGGAGATGATAGTAATTCGTGATGTGGTGAATTACTTTCTCAAATCTTAAATCTGATGATATCATCCCTTGCTTAGATTGGAAGAAATCCTATCTTCTTTGGAAGTTTGAAATATCCTATACTATCTGTGTATCTTCCCCACCTCCTCTTGTGCCAGACGTTTCCTCATATGATATGCGACATGCCACAAAAGCACCTTGAACAAATATTTACTCAACAACTAACTATATGCTGGGCATATGGCACTGGAGCCTTCCTCAGGATCTTTCTATACATGTTCCCCTTAAGTGGGACATGCTTCTTCAATTCTTTGCACGAATAGCTCTTCTCATTATTTAGGTCTTAACTTCTGAGTCCTACCATCATAAAGGATTCTCTATGCATTCTTTCTCTCTATATATATATTTATATGGAGAACCTGTGCCTTCATCTATTCAATTCTTGCTTTTTCCTTCCCTTTAGAATGTAAGCTCCAAGGGGAAAGGGAGTTTTGCCTATTTTGTTTGCTGCTATATCTACAATACCTAGATATAGAATACTTAGAAGAGTGTCGGACTCAGAGAAAGGAACACACAAATACATTTGAATGAATAAATAGAAATAGCATTAACCATAATTTATAAGCATTTTATATCTTTGCCCTTTATTTTATTTCCCTTGATTTTATTATATATTCTTGGTCTTTCTCCCAAACTTGAATGCAAGCTCATGAGAGCAAGTAAGAGCAGGAACTAAGCCTGTTGTGTTCATTCTTTATCTCCCAGTTCACTACCTGATAACTAATGCAGTGCCTGGCCCTTAGAACAAACTTATAAATGTATAATTCATTAATGAATGAAAAGAAATAGAGAGATGAGGATATAAGGAAAATGAAAAATCCATAACCAAAGTGAAAATTCATGGAGAAGAGTTGGGTGGTTTTGTTGGTTTTGTTTCATCCTAGGAGATGATGTACATATGAGTTCATTTGAACATGTCAAATTTGGCAGGCCTGTCCACACAGATCTGGAATGTGAACTGTTCCAAACATATGGGGTTTAGGAATAAGTTTAGGAGTCTTCAGTGCTCAGAAATTGAAATCATAGGAGTGAGTAAGGTTATCTGAAGAAATCATGAAGTACACTTTCTCAAAAATGGAGATCAGGAATGGAATGACACAAAAGGTAGCTTGATAAATTTATTGAAAGATATATATATATATATCTTGATTAGTCTAAAACATTTTCAACCTGGAGGTTTGCAAATAGGTGAAAAAGTTTATTGATGTAAACTCTTACTAGCAAACTACCCCTATTCCTCTCTTGAGAGCCAACTTTTGGCTTAGGGTGGAAGTATAATTGTTGTTTAGAGGAAGATATCAGTAATCAAACATATGCAAATGCATATACATAAAGATACATTATATTATATGTATATGTCATAGTTACCTGATTGTGAAAACAAATACCATACAATGGGTTGGCATAAACAATAAGAATTTATTGGCTCACAATTCTGAGGCTAAGAGAAATTTAAAATCAAGGCAGTGGCAAGGTGATACTTTCATCCCAAAGACTGTGGTGTGCTGGGGCTGGCTGTCAGTGATCATTGGTCTTTGGCTTTTCTGTCACATGGCAATACACATGGTGTTGTCTTCTCCTTTTTCTAGTATGTTCAGTACACTGCATGTAAATGTGAATATGTATGAATGTGCATATTTATGTGTGTATACTTGGAATACCAGAAGATGTGTGTATGTATATAATTGTGTGTGTATTTGTGTAATATATATAATATATATATTACCAGATATATTTATATATATATATATATAATACATACATAACACAAATACACACACAATAATATACCTTCTAAATCTACTATTAAAAAAGGTAAATAAAAACATTAAAATGAGATTGAGCAATAGAAAATTCTATGTATGCCAAAGTTTCCAGAGCATGAAGTTTATAATTAAGATTAATCAACCTGAGGCTAAAGATGTACAGATGAGCAATGGTCAAAAGAGAGCTGCAAATACCGAGAAACCATAAAATATATTCTTGGTGAACACAGGTCAGTCTTTTATGGGACATCACAAAAAAACAAGCACTAAATATAAAGGTTATCATTCTCAACATGGAACAATAGCAAATTGCATGATTCTAAATGAGGGGGTGACAAACTCTTCTGTAAAGGGACAGATAGTAAATATTTTAGGGCTTGTAGATCAAGAGGAAAAATTGAGGATGTGTAGGAATCAAACATTCCAGAAATTTTAATTGAAGGCATTCAAAAGTTAACAATAATAATAGAGTTCAATTTTTGTAAGATAGATCTACAGATGATAAAAATTGAGTTCATTTTCAGAAATAACATTTTGCTTATTTGGGGTTCACTATTCTTTCTCATTGAAATCAATTGCAAATGTTCATCTGATAATGCTAATCTGTAGTGAGATTTTATATATTTGATATTTGAAAATGTTTTCACACAGATAGGTATTGAGAAATATTGATATTAATCCACTAAGCATGCAATTTTCATGGAGCATATTCATTATTTGGAAGGCATTTGTGGAATTATATTACATTTTCCTTTTGAAATTTGCCTTTCAGCATGTCATTATATTGCAGATTAATCACTTCTACCTGACAGTTATGTGGAAGCTTCTCAATTGAAGTATACCCATGTCCCATGTACTTTCATTAAGGTCTGAAAAATACTGCTGGATCAATAGTTTGAAAATATATTCTCTCCAAATTTAAATGGAAATGGAAATCTCACTTTTTATTTTACCATTTGACAGCAGCACAAGAAATGTAAAATTCAGTTTGGCCATTACTTGTGTGTGGTAGGCAGAATTCTAAGATGGCCCCGAAGGTCTGCACCCCTGGTGTACACACCTTATGCAATCCATGGAATTGGATTTTACTCCTATGATTAAGTTATGCTGCAAGGCACAAGTGACTTTAAGAAAGTGAGATTATGAGCATAGTCCTGACCTCATCACATGAACCCTTTAAATCTGTTCAGGAGGACAGAGATGAAGTCAGAGATTCAACACTTGAGTAGGATTTGATGCACTTTCGTAGGCCTGAAGATGGAGGAGCCACATAGTAAGAAACGTAGGGAGCCTCTGGATGGCAAGAGCTGCCCCTGGCTGACAGCCAGCAAGGAAACTGGGAATTCCATCCTGTAACTGAACAGAATTGAATTTCTCCAACTACAAGAATAAGCTTGGAAGCAAGTTTTTCCTGAGAGACTTCAGATGAGAACTCAGCCTCGCTGACACCTTGATTTCAGCATACAGAACTGTGAGCTAATAAATGAGTGTTATTTTAAACCACTATATTTGTAGTAATTTGTTTCACAGCAGTAGAAAAGTAATACATTTCGATTCAAAGTTAACTGTCATTGAAATGAGTTTACTGCAATATAAATTTCACATATAAGCACTGTTTAGCTTGTAATTTTGGTTGTATTCACTAAGAAACACTAAGTCTGAAGCAAAAGCTAGTTCTCTGAAGCTATTCAAAGTTTGATAATATTGGTTGAGGTTTGCTCTTCTTGTTTGAAAAATATTGAAGGTTCTGGCTGAAAGAAATTACAATAGAAGTCTTCCATTGCTAAGCCATTGAACTGGTTAGTAGGGCAGAAATTCAGTTTCTATTTCTGACACATTCATAACTAAGGATGTTTATGTTATTGAGAGTGATTATAGTTCACTATTAAAACTACTTGCTCAATAATGCATTGTAGGTTCAAATATTTTTCACAAAGTACTAAATGCTTTTCACACTTTTATTTCACAGGCTTTGTAAAGTTATCCAACTAACTTTTCTCTGTTCTCTATTTTCACCACCATCAATTGTAACATCTTAGCTGATTCTACTTCAGGTTGTATTAAATTAATGTTTTCTCAACTTCTTTGAAAATGTTCCTACCTGTAGTTTCATGCAGACTATACATGAGAGATAATTCTTCAGGAACTTGACATTTGGCTTTAACTCCTCAAATAAACAACTGAGCAGTACTGATAACATCTGTTAGCTCATGAAGATCCAAGGAAACCACTCAAAATCACTTGTTTTTTTTTTTTTTTTTTTGACTATTGATGTTGCTGCCAATATCCTCAACACTTCATGCAACCATACTCACAGAAAGGTTAATAGTTTTAAACAAGTTTATTTTCTCTGTACACATTTCTTCAGCTGGTGAAACAAAATACAATTTAATTAACTCAACATGGTTAAATGGCTTTCCTACTTGACTAACAAATGAGACGCTCAGAAACAGACTTTGGTTACAGCCTTATTTTCATTTTTTACTCTTGTGAAGAAATTCCATTTTAGCTTTCTTAATTTCTCTGACTTTTGCTTTCTTATGAGTTGGGTATATTGTGACATTGAGGTTGACATATATTCATTTAGCACAGCTGTCATGTCACTGCATAATAAGCCCAATGCTATGCCAATGTGATGGTATGGCCATATACACTTGAAACATTGTCCAGTCACAATGGCAACACTACGTCTGGTAGTGCCGCACAGCAGTGGGAAGTGATGAGGTCACTACGTACAGGCAGCTACTCAACTTTGTCATTGGAATGCATAAGCAACAAACAGATAAAATGTAAACAGATGAGCATTGCTGTGTTCTAATACAACTTTTTAAAAGGATACTGAAAGTTGAATATCATATAATTTTCCCATGTCATGAGATACTATTCTCCATTTGATTTTTTTCCAACCATTTAAAAAATGTCAAAACCATTCTTAGCTCACAAGCCCTGTAAAAAGCAGGCAATGGGCTATATTTGACTTACAGGTAATAATTTTCCAGCCTCTACTCTAAAACTAAGATGTTTCACACTCAAAGGCAAAGCAGGCATAGATTATTGGTTGAGGTCTCCATGTGTCACTATAGAAATCAGGTTAAATAAAATTCTGGAAGACATGAAATTTTAATTTGAAAAACATCATTTTGCTTCAGCTTTAATATAAGATGCATGATAAAAGAGTCCAACAGAGAAATATTCCTTTTTGCCCTCCTTAATTAAGGCACTGTTCCTAAATATGTGATTCATGGATCCCTATAAGAATAGCTTTGAGAGGACCTTATTATAAAAGCACATTCCTGCCTCTATCCTCCACAATTTTATTTCATTAGAAATCTAAATTTTTAATAAGGCATTCAGTTAATTCTTGTGTATATTGTTCAAGAACAACTCCATTAAGGTAGAGATATTTTGATCAGCATTATAAATGACTAAATCAAAATTTCATGCCCATGCATAAAACCAGAGGAGTCCATATGCATATCCAATTATATTTAAAAAATGTTTTCAAAACTAACTTGACCTAAACTCATTCAAAGACTATCACTCAAAAACTGGTACTAGGTCAAAGGAAACTGGAGCACTCAGTTTTATGCATATGCCAATCACACACACAACACATACACAAACTTCTATCCCTCAAATGGGAACAACTTAATGTATCTACAAAATATTTAAAACTTTCTCCATATACTTATTCAGGTTATAATCTTATATATTCATTTCTATGATTATCAAAAGTTTTTATGTTTGTATGTTGGTAGGTATTATGAAAGAAGAGAATGATAACTTAAAATCAGATTTAAATTCTTGTTTTCCCACAAAAAAAAAACATTCCTTTAGGTCAATTCTTTATTCTTTGAAGCTTTGAAGCTTATGCTAATTGGCCAGGCCAATACTTAATATAAACATTTATTTATTATCCCCAGACAATGCAGAGGTTCTGGAATATCTTTTTTTTTTTTTTGCTTAATTGAAGTTTCCAATGTTTTAAAACAGGTTCACATGAACCCAACTTTCAAATATGAGAAAAAAATAAACAGTAGTTGCTTAAGACATAATACAGACCACATAGAAACAAAAGCCAATAATGATGACAAATTTTTAAAGAATTCATCTGGATATAGTTGCTCATGGGAACCTACATTTTGAAATCAAATTAGGATAATAAAGGGAGTTTAACATGAATTTTGAAAATTCAAAGATAGCCATTTATAGAGAACATAAAAATTAAAAATTAACAAACCTTAATCTATACACTTAAACACGTGGAAAATGTTCTTTTTTTTTATTAATTAAAAAAAGAATTAACAAAACAATTAGAAATCATTCCATTCTACATGTACAATCACTAATTCTTAATAACATCACATAGTTGCATATTCATCATTTCTTAGTACATTTGCATCGATTTAGAAAAAGAAATAAAAAGACAACAGAATAAGAATTAAAACATTAATAGAAAGAAAAAAAAAAAACAAAAAACCTATACCTCACATGCAGCTTCATTCAGTGTTTTAACATAATTGCATTACAATTGGGTAGTATTGTGCTGTCCATTTCTGAGTTTTTATATCCAGTCCCATTGTACAGTCTGTATCCCTTCAGCTCCAATTACCCCTTCTCTTTTTTTTTTTTTAATTAACGGAAAAAAAGAAATTAACCCAACATTTAGAAATCATACCATTCTACATATGCAATCAGTAATTCTTAACATCATCACATAGATGCATGATCATCATTTCTTAGTACATTTGCATCGGTTTAGAAAAACTAGCAACATATCCGGAAAAGATATAGAATGTTAATATAGAGACAAAAATAAAAGTAATAATAGTAAAGTCAAAACAAAACAAAACAAAAACCTATAGTTCAGATGCAGCTTCATTCAGTGTTTTAACCTGATTACTTTACAATTAGGTATTATTGTGTTGTCCATTTTTGAGTTTTTGTATCTAGTCCTGTTGCACAGTCTGTATCCCTTCAACTCCAATTGGCCATTATCTTACCCTGTTTCTACCTCCTGCTGGACTCTGTTACCAATGACATATTCCAAATTTGTCCTCGAATGTCTGTTCACATCAGTGGGACCATACAGTATTTGTCCTTTAGTTTTTGGCTAGACTCACTCAGCATAATGTTCTCTAGGTCCATCCATGTTATTACATGCTTCATAAGTTTATCCTGTCTTGAAGCTGCATAGTATTCCATCGTATGTATATACCACAGTTTGTTTAGCCACTCTTCTGTTGATGGAGATTTCGGCTGTTTCCATCTCTTTGCAATTGTAAATAACGCTGCTATAAACATTGGTGTGCAAATGTCCATTTGTGTCTTTGCCCTTAATTCCTTTGAGTAGATTCCCAGCAATGGTATTGCTGGGTCGTATGGCAATTCTATATTCAGCTTTTGGAGGAACCGCCAAACTGCTTTCCACAGTGGTTGCACCATTTGACATTCCCACCAACAGTGGATAAGTGTGCCTCTTTCTCCGCATCCTCTCCAGCACTTGTCATTTTCTGTTTTGTTGATAATGGCCATTCTGGTGGGTGTGAGATGATATCTCATTGTGGTTTTGATTTGCATTTCTCTAATGGCCAGGGACATTGAGCATCTCTTCATGTGCCTTTTGGCCATTTGTATTTCCTGTTCTGATAGGTGTCTGTTCAAGTCTTTTTCCCATTTTGTAATTGGGTTGGCTGTCTTTTTGTTGTTGAGATGAACAATCTCTTTATAAATTCTGGATACTAGACCTTTATCTGATATATCATTTCCAAATATTGTCTCCCATTGTGTAGGCTGTCTTTCTACTTTCTTGATGAAGTTCTTTGATGCACAAAAGTGTTTAATTTTGAGGAGTTCCCATTTATTTATTTCCTTCTTCAGTGCTCTTGCTTTAGGTTTAAGGTCCATAAAACCGCCTCCAGTTGTAAGATCCATAAGATATCTCCCAACATTTTCCTCTAACTGTTTTATGGTCTTAGACCTAATGTTTAGATCTTTGATCCATTTTGAGTTAACTTTTGTATAGGGTGTGAGAGATGGGTCTTCTTTCCTTCTTTTGCATATGGATATCCAGTTCTCTAGGCACCATTTATTGAAGAGACTGTTCTGTCCCAGGTGGGTTGGCTTGACTGCCTTATCAAAGATCAAATGCCCATAGATGAGAGGGTCTATATCTGAGCACTCTATTCGATTCCATTGGTCGATATATCTATCTTTATGCCAATACCATGCTGTTTTGACCACTGTGGCTTCATAATATGCCTTAAAGTCCGGCATCGCTAGACCTCCAGCTTCGTTTTTTTTCCTCAAGATGTTTTTAGCAATTCGGGGCACCCTGCCCTTCCAGATAAATTTGCTTATTGGTTTTTCTATTTCTGAAAAATAAGTTGTTGGGATTTTGATTGGTATTGCATTGAATCTGTAAATCAATTTAGGTAGGATTGACATCTTAACTATATTTAGTCTTCCAATCCATGAACACAGTATGCCCTTCCATCTGTTTAGGTCTTCTGTGATTTCTTTTAACAGTTTTTTGTGTTTTCTTTATATAGGTTTTTTGTCTCTTTAGTTAAATTTATTCCTAGGTATTTTATTCTTTTAGTTGCGATTGTAAATGGGATTCGTTTCTTGATTTCCCCCTCAGCTTGTTCATTGCTAGTGTATAGAAATGCTACAGATTTTTGAATGTTGATCTTGTAACCTGCTACTTTGCGGTACTCATTTATTAGCTCTAGTAGTTTTGTTGTGGATTTTCCGGGTTTTCGACGTATAGTATCATATCGTCTGCAAACAGTGATAGTTTTACTTCTTCCTTTCTTATTTTGATGCCTTGTATTTCTTTTTCTTGTCTAATTGCTCTGGCTAGAACCTCCAACACAGTGTTGAATAATAGTGGTGATAGTGGACATCCTTGTCTTGTTCCTGATCTTAGGGGGAAAGTTTTCAATTTTTCCCCATTGAGGATGATATTAGCTGTGGGTTTTTCATATATTCCCTCTATCATTTTAAGGAAGTTCCCTTGTATTCCTATCTTTTGAAGTGTTTTCAACAGGAAAGGATGTTGAATCTTGTCAAATGCCTTCTCTGCATCAATTGAGATGATCATGTGATTTTTCTGCTTTGATTTGTTGATATGGTGTATTACATTAATTGATTTTCTTATGTTGAACCATCCTTGCATACTTGGGATGAATCCTACTTGGTCATGATGTATAATTCTTTTAATGTGTTGTTGGATACAATTTGCTAGAATTTTGTTGAGGATTTTTGCATCTATATTCATTAGAGAGATTGGTCTGTAGTTTTCTTTTTTTGTAATATCTTTGCCTGGTTTTGGTATGAGGGTGATGTTGGCTTCATAGAATGAATTAGGTAGTTTTCCCTCCACTTCGATTTTTTTGAAGAGTTTGAGGAGAATTGGTACTAATTCTTTCTGGAACGTTTGGTAGAATTCACATGTGAAGCCATCTGGTCCTGGATTTTCTTTTAGGAAGATTTTGAAGGACTAATTCAATTTCTTTACTTGTGATTGGTTTGTTGAGGTCATCTATGTCTTCTTGAGTCAAAGCTGGTTGTTCATGTCTTTCCAGGAACCCGTCCATTTCATCTAAATTGTTGTATTTATTAGCGTAAAGTTGTTCATAGTATCCTGTTATTACCTCCTTTATTTCTGTGAGGTCAGTAGTTATGTCTCCTCTTCCATTTCTGATCTTATTTATTTGCATCCTCTCTCTTCTTCTTTTTGTCAATCTTGCTAAGGGCCCATCAATCTTATTGATTTTCTCATAGAACCAACTTCTGGTCTTATTGATTTTCTCTATTGTTTTCATGTTTTCAATTTCATTTATTTCTGCTCTGATCTTTGTTATTTCTTTCCTTTTGCTTGCTTTGGGATTAGTTTGCTGTTCTTTCTCCAGTTCTTCCAAGTGAACAGTTAATTCCTGCATTTTTGCCTTTTCTTCTTTTCTGATATAGGCATTTAGGGCAATAAATTTCCCTCTTAGCACTGCCTTTGCTGCATCCCATAAGTTTTGATATGTTGTGTTTTCATTTTCATTCGCCTCTAGGTATTTAGTAATTTCTCTTGCAATTTCTTCTTTGACCCACTCGTTGTTTAAGAGTGTGTTGTTGAGCCTCCACGTATTTGTGAATTTTCTGGCATTCCGCCTATTATTGATTTCCAACTTCATTCCTTTATGATCCGAGAAAGTGTTGTGTATGATTTCAATCTTTTTAAATTTGTTAAGACTTGCTTTGTGACCCAGCATATGGTCTATCTTTGAGAATGATCCATGAGCACTTGAGAAAAAGGTGTATCCTGCTGTTGTGGGATTTAATGTCCTATAAATGTCTGTTAAGTCTAGCTCCTTTATAGTAATATTCAGATTCTCTATTTCTTTATTGATCCTCTGTCTAGATGTCCTGTCCATTGATGAGAGTGGGGAATTGAAGTCTCCAACTATTATGGTATTTGTGTCTATTTCCTTTTTCAGTGTTTGAAGTGTATTCCTCACATATTTTGGGGCATTCTGGTTCAGTGCGTAAATATTTATGATTGTTATGTCTTCTTGTTTAATTGTTCCTTTTATTAGTATATAGTGTCCTTCTTTGTCTCTTTTAACTGTTTTACATTTGAAGTCTAACTTGTTGGATATTAGTATAGCCACTCCTGCTATTTTCTGGTTGTTATTTGCATGAAATATCTTTTCCCAACCTTTCACTTTCAACCTATGTTTATCTTTGGGTCTAAGATGTGTTTCCTGTAGACAGCATATAGAAGGATCCTGCTTTTTAATCCATTCTGCCATTCTATGTCTTTTGATTGGGGAATTCAGTCCATTAACATTTAGTGTTATTATTGTTTGGATAATATTTTCCTCTACCATTTTGCCTTTTGTATTATATATATCATATCTGACTTTCCTTCTTTCTACACTCTTCTCCATACCTCTCTCTTCTGTCTTTTTGGTTCTGACTCTAGTGCTCCCTTTAGTATTTCTTGCAGAGCTGGTCTCTTGTTCACAAATTCTCTCAGTGACTTTTTGTCTGAGAATGTTTTAATTTCTCACTCATTTTTGAAGGACAATTTTGCCGGATATAGGAGTCTTGGTCGGCTGTTTTTCTCTTTTAGTAATTTAAATATGTCATCCCACTGTCTTCTAGCCTCCATGGTTTCTGCTGAGAAATCTACACATAGTCTTATTGGGTTTCCCTTGTATGTGATGGATTGTTTTCTCTTGCTGCTTTCAGGATCCTCTCTTTCTCTTTGACCTCTGACATTCTAACTAGTAAGTATCTTGGAGAACGCCTATTTGGGTCTAATCTCTTTGGGGTGCGCTGCACTTCTTGGATCTGTAATTTTAGGTCTTTCATAAGAGTTGGGAAATTTTCAGTGATAATTTCTTCCATTAGTTTTTCTCCTCCTTTTCCCTTCTCTTCTCCTTCTGGGACACCCACAACATGTATATTTGTGCGGTTCATATTGTCCTTGAGTTCCCTGATACCCTGTTCAAATTTTTCCATTCTTTTCCCGATAGTTTCTGTTTCTTTTTGGAATTCAGATGTTCCATCCTCCAAATCACTAATTCTATCTTCTGTCTCTTTGAATCTATCATTGTAGGTATCCATTGTTTTTTCTATCTTTTCTACTTTGTCCTTCACTTCCATAAGTTCTGTGATTTGTTTTTTCAGTTTTTCTATTTCTTCTTTATGTTCAGCCCATGTCTTCTTCATGTCCTCCCTCAATTTATCGATTTCATTTTTGAAGAGGTTTTCCATTTCTGTTCATATATTCAGCATTAGTTGTCTCAGCTCCTGTATCTCATTTGAGCTATTGGTTTGTTCCTTTGACTGGGCCATATTTTCAATTATTTGAGCGTGATCCGTTATCTTCTGTTGGCGTCTGCGCATTTAGACAGATTTCCCTGGGTACTGGATCCAAAAGTTTGGAAGATTTTTCTGTGAAATCTCTGGGTTCTGTTTTTCTTATCCTTCCCAGTAGGTGGCGCTCGTGGCACACGTTTGTCTGTGGGTCCCACCAGTAAAAGGTGCTGTGGGACCTTTAACTTTGGAAAACTCTCGCCGTCCGGGAGGTTCGCTAGCCGAAGTGGCTTGGAAGGGTTCGAGCCGGCCCGGGGTCCAAATGCGGGGAGGGTTGCTGGCCACTGCAGCCCGGGAAAGCGCCCATCCGAATTTCCTAGTCGCCCGGGCGACAAGCGTGGCGGGAGGGCGCCAGCGGCAGCAGCCCGCCCGGGAGAGTGCACGTTCCCGGGGAGTCACGGGTTTGGAAGGGGCCTCCCCCACCCGTCACTGTTCTCCGCAGCCTGGGGATTTCCGATCCAATTCTCTCAGTTGGTCCGGGGGGCCGCATGTGGTGTGGGCGCCAGCTGCTGCGGTTTCAGGGGACCGCCTCTCCAATTCTCCCAGCCGGCCCGGGAAGGGGGAAGGGAGTGACTCCGGCCGCTTGCCGCCCCACCCGGTGAAGCCCGTGCGCCTCGGCGATCTCACCCGAGCGGCTTCTCTCAGCCTGCCAGCCGTTCCAGGATGGGGTATGCTGTCTTTTTTATCTCTGTTGTGGCTTTGGGTGCTGTTCTGTATCGTTTCTACTCCCCTAGTAGCTGTCCTGGAGAAGAAACTAAGATCCGCGCGCCTTACTAAGCCGCCATCTTCTCCGGAAGTCTGTTCTGGTTAACTTTTAATTTATACTTATACACTCCACAGGTCTCCTGGATCCACACCACATCGCCAATCTGCAGGGAGAGCTGGGGGGCTCCAGTGCCTTGGAAGTTGTAAATGGCTTATTAAGATACTCCTCACTTAAACCTTGGATTTGATCTCCTTGACTCCAATCTTGCCTCCTTCCACTCTCTCCTCCTTGGTACTTCCAAGATCTTTTGCTCAAGCAATTGTGGTCTCTTCAAACTCCTTGGTTCAAGAAGGCCAATGAAGTTCAGGGTTTCTCTCTCATCAGGAAAGGCACATGGCGAACACAGTCACAGTTCCTCTCTCATCTGGAAGGGCACATGGCAAACATGGCATCATCTGCTAGCTTTCTCTCCTAGCTTCCTGTTTCATGAAGCTCCCCGGGAGGCATTTTCCTTCTTCATCTCCAGAGGTCACTGGCAAGTAGACTTTGCTACGTGGTGCTCCAGCATTCTCTGCTCTCTCTGAATCTCTCGGAAAATATTCTTTTGAAAGTATACTTTTAAAAAATATATACTCATCTTCTAAAAAACAAGAGTACTTACTTATTGCATTAAAATATATTTGGAGGTATAGGCAAAGAGGTGGTTGTATTTTCTCTTTTCCTAAGAAAAAAATGCTAGCACCATGCCTCCTCCACTCCACATTACTTCATCGTAATCACCATCTCTAGTTTCTAACTGAGCCTGTGGTAGAGTTTAAAAACAGTAGCTTTATGGTCCCCTAAGATCTTTTTTTAAAAAACTTTTTTTACTGTATAGTATAATTTATATACAAAGCAAATAATTAAAAAAGCAATAATTTTGAAAGCCCTCTTCAACAAGAGGTTACAGGACAGATTCCAGAGTTTGTTCTCTGGAACAAATTTTTCCTCTCATATTTTTCCTTTTAGCTGCTCCAGAATATAGGAGCCTAGAAGGCTTAAATACATTTTTATCATCACAAACGACTTTTTTCTCTCTTTTTTTGTGAAAAATAATACATACACAAAAAAGCTATAAATTTCAAAGCACAGCACCACATTTAGTTGTAGAACATATTTCAGACTTTGACAGGGGATACAATTTCACAATTTTACGTTTTTACTTCTAGCTGCCCTAAAATACTGGAGACGAAAAGATATCAGTTTAATGATTCAGCATTCATATTCATTTGTTAAGTCCTATCTTCCATGTATAATTCCACTAACACCTTTGATTTTTCCATACTTCTCTTTAGGGTTGTTTGGGCTATCGCAATTCTAAATTTTTGATATTGGAAGGGTCTGTCACTAACATGGGGTAGGGAGATGGAACTATCTGTGTTCTGGAGAGGCTGGGCTAGGTTTCAGGACTTATCTGGACCAGGGACCCATCTGGAGGTTGTAGGTTTCTGGAAAGTTACTCTAGTGCATGGAACCCTTGTGGAATCTTATATATTGCCCTAGGTGTTTTTTAGGATTGGCTGGAATGGTCCTGTTTGGGGGTTGGCAAGTTATGGATAGTTAACAAGGTCTACCTGAAGCTTGCATAAGAGTAACCTCCATTAAGTAGCCTCTCGACTCTAGTTGAACTTCCTCTGCCACTGATATTTTATTCATTACACTTCTTTTTCCCCTTTTGGTCAGGATAGAGTTATTGATCCCACAGTGCCAAGTCTGGATTCATCCCTGGGAGTCATCTCCCACATCACCAGGGAGACTTTCACCCCTGGATGTCATGTCCCATGTAGGGAGTAGGGCGATGATTTCACTTTGCAGAGCTGGGCATAAGAAACTGAGGCCAAAGAATTTACAAGTTAAAATACTGAAAGACACATAACTCCTCTAGTCACCCACTGATGGATTTATGGTGAGGCCTTCCTCAGGAAGGAAAAGCCTCAGAGGCACAAGCTATCTTCTCACTTATTTTGTGGTACACATGGAAGTTACATTTACCTGCAAATAGAGGGTAAAGAACCCTGAAATTCAAAAGTCCTGTGCACACTAGTTAGTTACTTTGTACTGATAAAGTACCTCATATAAGCAGAATTGCAGTAATGTTTATTTTTCCTAGCAGCCAAAATTATAATGCTCTTACTTTTAGTCAACTACTTGTAGCACATTTGAAGACAAAGGGAATGAACTAAGGGGTCAACAAGGTGAGAAAACTGTTCAGAACTTTTATACAAGGAGGATGCTGGAGGTACCTGTTTTGTAAGCATTATGGGCCATTTTAAGCCATGGCAGATTTATAAGTTAAGAAGGAATATGCCTACTGGTTTCACCCTGTTAGAAGAAAGGCTTGCTTTATGAAATGGAAACCTTTTCTATCGCCTACTTCCAATCTCTCTTTGAGAAAGAACCTTAACTACACTCCTTTCCTGTAGGGAGCCAATTAATCCGTAAAAAACAATCAGTAGGAAGGGAACAAACGTAAGAGGACATCTGGAGTTGGGTTTCCAAGCTGGACTAATTGCCAGACTCCCCTAGGAATGTTCAAGCACTAGGAAATAAAGGGAAAAAAAACCCGTCTCTAGGCTCCACCCCCAGAGAACAGGATTCATAAACCTGGGTGTGGCTTAGACTTCTGCATATTAAAGCACTCCCCAGGTGATTTTGAAGAACAGCCAGGTTTGGGAACTGCTGATGGATTCCATTCCCCCAGCACCAGGAAAGGCCAATCCCAAAGAGACCCCAAACATGAAAATAACTTTTTATAGAAAAAAGATGAAATCCTCCAATTTTTCAATATATCTTTACACTCTAAAACCTTTATAGAAATAACCTACATGTTTAAATTAAACAGCTACATTTATATATTGCACATCACACAGTAATGCATTAGTTAAATGGCACAGACATTCTCTTACTATTTTGGTATTCCATTTTCAAAAGCATAAATAAAATACTGCAGAGTACAAAGGTAAAATCCCATTATTCTAAAAAAGAATGTTGACTTATCTTTATATTTTTATTATCAGTTTGCTTTGAGAAATAAAACCTTAAAGGAAAGTCAACTCCTCTCTATTTCTCTCGCCAGTCCTGTTCCACACAACCTCCCTCCTTCTCACCAACAAAGTAAACATTATCATAGATTTACTAGATCCAGTCTACGATTTTTTACTTTTACCATACACTGTATCTATTAATAATATATACAGGTTGTTATATTTTTAGATTTTACATAAATGGTATCATACTGTTTTTTTTTAATTTGAAATTTATTTTCTTTCAACATCATATTTTAAAGATCTATCCATATCGGTGCACATATTTTGAATTCATTGATTTAAATACTGCATGAACATGTGTGAGGTCATAACCCAGAGAAGCCATAAATTCCTAGGTAAGGCAACCCCACCCCCACCCTGTAAGCGCTTCTTAAAGCACGTGTGCCCATTCCTACATCCAATAGTAGCTGTACTAGAACTGCTCCTGCTACTTCTCAGTAACTTCAAAGAAACATGTTAATGATCTTTCAAATCCTGGCTTGGTTCTGTCCCTTCCTTTTTCTTACTAAATGTAACCCCCCACCCCCGTAACTCGCAGGTGGTGTGGAGCGCTACTCTGGATGTCCTGCAGCCCCCCAGGACCAGCACCCCACTCTGTAAATTCCCTACTACACTGTTACTCTTTTACTATATGGTGTATGCAGCCTGCTTCATTTTTTGACCTCAAGTGCTTATCAAACTTGGGCCAAACTTATTCTGTAGGATCACGTTCCGTGCGCCATTATAAAAATGTACCAACTAAACTGTATCTAGCTAGTCTCTCTCTGATAGATATTTGAACTTTTTCCAAATATTTTCTGTCCCCCCAAAATGCAGAGTATACAGATATTCCCTCCTACTGCATTTATACAAGGATTGCTCTAAGTATTTGAGTTCTACTGCAAAGTCATAAGGTATGTGCACCTTCAACTTTATTAGAGAGTGTCAAACTGTTCTCAAAAGTGGTTGTGGAAATTTAAACCGTTATCAGCTTTCCTGTCCTACTTTATGACCAACCACCCAGTTGTTTACATTTATTCAAAGCAATAGTGGGCTCATTTAGGATAGGAATTTATCATGAAGGGAGGATTTTAAAGGCAGCTGTGCTGGTTTGAAGCTATTATGTACGCCCAGAAAAGCCATGTCCTTTAATTCTCATTCAGTATTACTGGGTGGAAGTTTTTCATTGTTTCCATGGAGATGTGACCCACCCATTCAAGGTGGGGTTGCTTACTGGAAAGCCCTTTAAGAGGGAACCGTTTTGGAAAAAGCTATAGAACCAATAGAGCCCACACAACCAGAGACCTTTGGAGATGAAGAAAAATGACCCTGGGGAAAGCCATTGAAGGAGCTGGGAGAGAAAACTAGCAGATGTCGCCATGTGTCCTCCCAGCTGACAGAGGACTCCAGAAGCCAAAGACCCCAGCAGGTGCCATCCAGATGCCTTGCCAGCTGACAGAAGGGTTCCAGACATCATCAGCTTTTCCTGAGTGGAGGGGAGATAACCCCTTGTTGGTGTCATGGACATTTTTATGGCCTTAGATCTGTAAACTTACAATTTAATAAATTCCCTTTAAAAAAAAAAAAAAAAGAAACTGAGGCCAAATCTGAGCAATGACAGAGGTCCTCCAGAAGTAACTCTTAGGCATGCATATAAGTAGTTTAAGCTTCTCTGCTACCTACATAAGCTTCACAAGAGTAAGCCTCATGATCGAGGGCATGACCTATTAATTTGGTTATCCCTAAAGTTTGACACAGTATCAGGGGGTTTCCTGATGGTAAGGTTTAATAGTTCCATATTCTTTCTCCCCTCCCTCAGGGGACTTTGCCAATACTTTTTGATTATCTGCTTAATATACTCTAGGATGTTTCCAGGCATTACAGTAATCTACTCAGAATTAAAGGACCTCTTTCTTATTCAGTGCTTTCTGTGTTTCAGTGGTTCAAATGAGCTATACAGATAGGTTGAATTAGATTATGCACTACAGAAAATTTCAGTTCCAGGTCAGATAAAACTTTCTTCCACTGGTCTCAAAAAGTATGTGTGGTTCCAAAATATAGACATTTTCTTCCTTACCCCTGTGTTCTGAAAAATTTAACCCCAACCTGTTCGGCTTCATTCTTATCTCTAAATAACAGGTTACATATATAAGACAGTCTATCAAAATCCAGAAATAATAATCACCACTCCAGACTTAATGTGTCTGCTCTAAAAGCTTACAATCTAGGCCCCTGTTTTCTTATGGGAATTTTCTAAAGGTGACCATACCATTGTTGTTTTTTGGTTTCTGGCTTATTTTGTCTCACTAAATGTCCCACATTTCATTCACATCATTGCATGTCTCACAAATGTTCCTTTTTGTAGCAGAACCACCTTTATTCATAAGGTTACATCATCATTTGCCAATCTACTTCTCTATCAGTGCATCCTTCAGCCACCTGCATTCATTGGACTGAAGGCCCAAAGTCCACAGTCCATCAACATTCTCAATTTTAGATAATTTCATTGTTCCCAAGAGACAGAAAATCAATAAACACACCCTCATCAAATAGGAAATCTAAACCTCCTCTTAGCTCTTGTCCCTCACCCCATTATTTACCTCTGCTTTTGCTGTGGTAGCACTGCTGGTTTCCTTTTGAACACAGCTCATAGCATGAAATAGCGTTTTTCCCCCTGTACCCTGGACTTAAACGCTCTTTATACAGCAATCATATATTTGAAGTAATTCTTATGAGAACTCATTCATATTTCTAGTGTGAATCA
This sequence comes from Tamandua tetradactyla, assembly GCF_023851605.1. Lineage (NCBI taxonomy): Eukaryota > Metazoa > Chordata > Mammalia > Pilosa > Myrmecophagidae > Tamandua > Tamandua tetradactyla. The sequence goes on from NC_135350.1 coordinate 47,537,580, forward strand.
GTGGGGCATGTAGGTCTATACAACCCCTTTCAATCTTGTTTATCTTCAATATGGTAATATTACTTATAGACCCACTAGAGAATGACTTTGACTCCTATCTGTTCCCTTACATTGGAGTTCAACTTCATTAGCTAATGGTTCACCCATCTCTAGCTTCTATGTATCTCTGAGTTCCCTATATTCTGTATTATAAGCCTCCAATTGTACCTTTATGCTGGTCATAAAAGTGGAATCATACAGTATCTATCCTTTTGTGTCTGGCTAACTTCGCTCAGCATTATGTCCTCAAGTCTCACCCATCTTGTTGTCGTGCTTCAGGACATCATTTTGTCATACTGCTGCATAGTATTCCATCATATGTATATACCAAATTTTGTTGATCCACTCACCTGTGGATGGACATTTGGTTTGTTTCCATCTTTTGGCAATTGTGAATAGTGTTACTATGAGCATGGGTGTGCAAATGTCTGTGTCGTTGCTTTCAGCTCTTCTGGGTATATATCAAGTAGTGCTATTGCTGGGTCATAGGGCAACTCAAGATTTAGTTTCCTAAGGAAACTCCAAACAGTCTTCTATAGTGGCTGCACCATTATACATTCCCACCAGCAGTGCTTAAGTGTCCCAGTTTCTCCACATCCTCTCTAATATTTATAGTTTTCTGTTTGTTTAACAGCAGCCATTCTTATAGATGTGAGGTGATATCTCATTGTAGTCTTCATCTGCATTTTCCTTATAGCCAGTGAAAATGAGCATCTCTTCATGGGCTTTTGAGCCACCAGTATTTGGTCTTCAGAAAAATACATATTCATATCTTTAGCCCATTTTATAATTGGGTTGTTCATCCTTTTGTGGTTGAGTTGCATGATTTCTTTGTATATACAGGAAATCAAACCTTTGTCTGGTATATGATTTCCAAATATTTTCTCCCATTGAGTTGGCTGCTTCTTCAACTTCTTGACAAAGTCTTTTGAAGTGCAGAAGCATTTGATTTTGAGGAGTTCCCATTTACCTAGTTTTTCTTTTGTTGCTTGTGCTTTGGGTATAAAGTTTTAGGAAGCTACCTCCTATTACTAAATCATGAAGATGCTTCCCTACATTTTCTTTTAGAAGCTTTATGGTGCTAGTTCTTATATTTAAGTGTTTGATCCACTTTGAGTTAGTTTTTGTGTAGGGTGTAAGATAGGGGTCCTCTTTCATTCATTTGCCTATTGATATCCAGTTCTTCCATGTCTAATTATTGAAAAGAGTATTTTATCCAAGTTCAGAGGATTTGGGAGCCTTGTCAAAAATCAGTTGCCCATAGATTTGGTGGTCTATTTCTGCACTGTCGATTCAATTTCATTGGTCAATGCTTTTGTCTTTGTGCCAGTACCATGCTGTTTTGACCACTGCAGCTTTATAATAAATTTTAAAGTCAGGAAGTGTTAATCCTCCCATTTTGCTGTTTTTTAGGATGCTTTTAGGTATTCAGGGTCTCTTTCCCTTCCAGATGAATTTGGTAATTTGCTTTTCCAAATCTTCAAAGTAGGTTGCTGGAATTTTTATTCGTACTGTGTTGAAACTATAGATCAATTTGGGGAGAATTGACATCTTAACTATATTTAGCCTCCCTATAAATGAGCAGGGAATGTCTTTCCACCTATTTAGATCTCCTTTGGTTTCTTTTAGCAATTTTATATAGTTTTCTGTGTGCAAGTCCTTTACGTCCCTAGTTAAGTTCATACTTGATTCTTTTAATTGCTACTTTGAATGGAATTTTTTCCTTAACTGACTCCTCAGCTAGCTCATTGCCTGTGTATAGAAATGTTACTGATTTTTGCACATTAGTTTTATATCCTGCCACCTTGCTGAATTTATTTATTAGCTCGAGTAACTTTGCTGTAGATTTCTCAGGATCTTTCAAGTACAATATCATATCATCTGCAAATAATGAGAGTTTTACTTCTTCCTTTCCAGTTTGGATGCCTTTTATTTCTTTGTTTTGCCTGATTTCTCTAACTAGAATTTCTAGCACAATGTTGAATAACAGTGGTGACAATGGGCATCCTTGTCTTGTACTTAATCTTAGGGGGAAGCCTTCCAGTCTCTCTCCATTGAGTACGATGCTCACTATTGGTTTTCCATATATTTCCTTTATCATATTGAGGAAGTTACCATTGATTCCTATCTTTTAGAGTGTTTTTATCAGAAAAGGATGCTGAATTTTGTCAAATGCTTTTTCAGCATCAATCAAGATGATCATGTGATTTTTCCCTTTTGATTTGTTAATGTGCTATATTACATTAATTGCTTTTCTTGGGTTGAACCATCCTTGCATTCCTGATATAAAGCCCACTTGCTCATGGTGTATAATTATTTTAACATGTTGATTCAATTTGCTAATATGCTATTTAGAATTTTTGCATCTATGTTCATTAGGGAGATTGGCCCGTAATTTTCCTTTCTTATAGCATCTTTACATGGTTTTGGTATTAAAATTATATTAGCTTCAAAAAATTAGGTAGAGTTCCTTTTTCCTCAATTTTTTTGAAAAGTTTGAGCAGGACTGGTGTTAGTTCCTTCTGGAATGTTTGATAAAATTTCCCTGTGCAGCCATCTGGCCCTAGGATTTTCTTTGTAGGAAGATTTTTGATGACTGATTGAATCTCTTTACTTATGATTGGTTTGTTGAGATCTTCTATTTCTTCCTGAATCAGTGTAGCTTGTTTATGTGTCTCCAGGAATTTGTCCATTTCATCTAAGTTTTCTAGTTTGTTGGCGTGTAGTTGTTCATAGTGTCCTTTATGATTTCTTTTATTTCCTCAGGGTCTGCGGTAATACACCCCTTCTCATTTCTGATTTTGTTTATTTGCATCCTCTCTCTTTTTTTCTTGGTCAATCTTGCTAGTGGTTCATCAACATTATTGATTTTCTCAAAGAACCAACTTCTGGTTTTATTGATTCTTTCTATTGTTCTTTTGTTCTCCCATTCATTTATCTCTGTTTTAATCTTTGTTATTTATCTTCTATTTGCTATGGAGTTAGTTTTCTGTTCTTGTCTCAAGTTCCTCCAGGTTTACTGTTAAGTACTTGATTTTTGCTCTTTCTTGTTTTTTAATATAGGCATTTAGGGCAATAAATTTCCCTCTCAGCACAGCCTTTGCTACACCCCATAAGTTCTAATAAGTTGTATACTCATTTTCATTCATCTGCAGATAGCTACTGATTTCTCTAGCAATTTCTTCTTTGACCCACTGGTTGTTTAAGAGTGTTTTATTTAATCTCCATATATTTGTGAATGTTCTCATTCTTTGGTGGTTATTGAGATCCAACTTCATCCCATTGTGATCACAGAAAGTGCTGTGAATAATTTCAATATTTTTAAATTTATAAGGACTTGTTTTGTGCCCCAGCATATGATCTATCCTGGAGAATGTTCCATGAGCACTAAGAATAATGTATAACCTTGTGCTTTGGGGTGCAATGACCTATATATGTCTGTTAGGTCTAATTCATTTATCAAGTTACTTAGCTTCTTTATTTCCTTGTTGATCTTCTGTCAGCTGTTCTATCTATAGAGGACTGTGGTGCATTGAAGTCTCCTACTATTATTGTTGAAACATCTATCACTCCCTTCAGTTTTGTCAATGTCTTTCTCATGTATTTTGGAGCTCCTTGATTGGGAGCATAAACATTTATGATTGTTATATCTTCTTGGTGAATTGACCCTTTGATTAGTATATAATGACTTTCTTTGTCTCTTCTGATGTCTTTACATTTAAAGTCTATTTTGTCCAATATTAATATAGCTACTCCTGCTTTCTTTTGGTTGCTACTTGCATGGAAAATCTTTTTCTATCCTTTCACTTTAAAGCTATTCGTATCCTGGTGTCTATAATGAGTCTCTTGTAAGCAGCAAATAGCTGGATTACATTTTTAAATCCATTCTGCCAATCTATCTTTTAATTTGTAAGTTTAGTCTGTTAACACTCAAAGTTATTACTGAAAAGGCATTTCTTCATTCCACCATCTTATCTTTTTTATTCTATTTGTCAAATCTATATGTTCTTTTCTCTCTTTCTCTTTGTATTCTTTAAATTACCCTTAGTGGTACTCTTCAATTCTGTGCCCTACTCCAGACCTCCTTCTCTTGTCTATTTTTTTTTCCCCTGCTGGTAGAACTCCTTTTTAGCATTTCTTTTAGGGCCAGTATCTTGTTGACAGATTCTTTTAAGACTTCTTCGTCTGAAAAACCTTAATCTCTCCCTCAATTTTGAAGGACAATTTGGCTGGGCACAGAATTCTTAGCTGAAAGTCTTTCTCATCCAGGATCTTGAATATATCATAGCACTGCCTTCTAGCCTCCAGGGTGCTAGTTGAGTGGTCTGAACTCAGTTTTATTTGATTTCCCTTGTATGTAGTAGACTGTTTGCTCTTGCCACTTTCATGATTTTCTGCTTCTCTTCAACATTTGACAGACTGATTAGTATGTGCCTTGAGGAAGGCCTATTTGGATTTATTCTGTTTGGAGTTCTTTGGAGTTCTTTGATTTGTATATTTATGTCCTTTATGAGGGTTGGGAAGTTTCCCCCATTATATCCTCAGCTACTTTTCCTAGCCCTTTACTCCTCTCTTCTCCTTCTGAGACACCAATGATTCTTTTATTTGTTTGCTTTTTTTTCCTATCATCTCCTTGAGCTCCCATTCAATTTATTCCATCTTTTTGGCCATTTGCTGTTTTGAGTCTTCAGAGTCAATTATCTTGTCCTCTATATCATTTGTTCTTTCTTCTGTCTCTTTAAATCTGTTGTTGGGTGCCTCTAGTATGTTTTTATTTGGTCAACAAAGTCTCTGTGATTTCCACTATTTTTCTACTTAGTCTTTCAAATTCCTCTTTGTGCTCTTCTACTGTCTTCTTGCTTTCCTTTATTTCATTTGCTATCCCACTAAAGTTATAAGTAGAGTTGTATGAATATCTTTGATTAGTTGTTCCAACATCTGTGTCTTCTCTGGTGTTTTAATTTGGTTGTTAGGCAGGGTTATATCTGTCTGCATCGTGCTATGCTTAGTGATCTTCTACTGCCTTTGTGGCATGCAAATATCTTGATTGATTTACTTTGGGAGTTGACTTCTTTCAGTAATCTAAGGCCTTGTGTTTGTGAGATGAATGTATAGCAGGGAGCAGGGCACAGGGTGGAGCACTCAGTAAGGTGATTTTTTTCAGGGCAGGTTGGGGATGTTATGCTGATATTTGTGAATGTGGGTGCCCAGTGGCCAAGGAGGATGTAGCTGTGCGGGTGCACTGGTCTGGGGGGTGTAACACTGGTGTGAGCTGGTTTAAGGCATGGGCATGTGCATGTGTAGAACCGTGGCAGCAGGTCAGTGGCATTATGCCTTAGTGGACTGGGGGCAGATGTGACCCGGTTGCATGGGTCAGCACTTTCTCAGAGTTGGGAAGTGAGGCTGAGAGCTGTGCACAAGTGCAGATCTAGGATTGCTGTAAAGTGTGGTTCCCAGAGCTGAATGATGTGATTGGGGGCCTGCACACATGCGTGGGCCTGGAAATGTCATAAATGCATATGCTGAGCTCACGGAGGGCAGGGTGAGGCTGTGCTACACTATGGGTGGTGGGGTATGGGTAGCCTAGGTATGGAAGTTAGTGCCTGCAATCTTTAGGCTCTGGCAACAGCCTTCTGGGAACAGGGAGGGGGAGGGGTGCTTGGATATGTGCAAAAGAGGTGAGTTGGGCTGCACTTAGGGTGGTAGTGTGGGGCAGGTAAGTGCACTGGGAGCTGCTGGGGTAGGGGTACTTGGAGCACTGGGAATTAGAGCGGGTGATGGGGTTCAGGTGTGTGGGGTGTGGGGTGAGTCACCGGTCACGGGGCTGTGCTGGTGAGGGTAGCGTGCCCAAGGAACACAACCTGGCTTACTTCCTAGTCCTGCACTCCCGTCTATGCAGTCCCACAGGCTCTGTGGCTCTGCACTTCTTTGCCAGGCTCCAGCTTTCTACCTCTCAGTTCCTTGGCCTCTGCAACCAGGGCTGCTGCATGTGTTGCAGAAGGCTCTCCCAGGTTAGCTGCTCTCCTGAACTGCTGCCTCAATTGCCCTCCTGTCCCTTCTCTAACTTTTCCATGGAGCAAGGCTAATCTTGAGCTGTTCTAGTTGGCCATCTTCCTGTAACTCCCCCATTATGATATTTATTGTTAAAAACTGAGTGAGCCTGAACAGATTTTTATCAAAACATCTAAAATGGTAAAACAGCCATTTATTCCTGTAGGCTTAGTTCTTCTCGACTGACTACTCCCATTAATGTAAAACCACTTAAATAAATGCTTTAAAAAACAGAATTAGAATTGACTGAAAACCTCCAACAGTGCTTGCTACATCTGCAGATATAGTTCTATCAAGAACTGTCAGGTCTTATGACAGTTAGGTTAGGTTGTTCTGGCATCCAATATTTATCCATTTTATTATAATTAAAGGATTGAAGAAAGGCATGCTACTTCTGCAATTTCAGGAATGTTTGATCTTTTACCAACAATAACACTGACTTATAATCACTCCCATTATCTTCTATATCTATCATGAACTTAACCATAAAATGTAACTGTACAAAGTCATGTCTCATTCTTAGAAATGAATAAAATATGAGATTCCTTAAACGCTGCTTGAATAATTTCTATATGGTATATCTAATCTTAACTAGGTCTTCATATTAATTCTACATTCCTTAAATTCATCTCGCAGCCTATTTTATATTCTGTGATAGCTCTTCCAGAACTCTTTTTACTCTTCTCAAGTATCTACCTGCAACTCTGCATTTCTCATTTCCAGCAGTTATTGTGACTGAGAAGATGCAGGACATCTTCACCCAACTTCTTTACCTGTCACACAAATTCTTTACCTTTCACCTTTCTTTATCTTTACCTATATAAAGGTTCTAACTTCCCATAGCAGATTAATAACTTTCCTTTCTTCTTTTCAAGCTTCATCATATACCACTTGGACTCTCTAGATATACATCCATCTTTACTCTTGAGCTGGTTTGTTTCCACTGCTTCCACATTTTCTCTATTGAGCTTCTTTTTTTTGTAGCAAATGCAATCTTCTCTTACTCCCTATTAGTTTCTTGCTCTCAATCTAAGTAACATTTTCCACATCCTTAAGGACAAAAGGGATAGACAGAGAGAAAGGAAACTACCTAAACCCTCTCAATATCATTCCTTTTCTCCTTCTTTTCATTAACAAACTTCTAAAAGAGTAATCTATATTTTCTGCTTCTTTTCCTTCCCCAGACACAATTCCCTAATTTGTCTTGCTGTAGATTTATGGAGGAAGTGGGCTGGATATTGTCAACTAGAGATGGGCTAAAATAGAGAAATAGAAGAGCAAAAGCAAGATGGTGTGAAAGAACAATATGAAAGAGGAATATGTATTTATTCTTGTTTGGTAGTAGTACTGTGTACTTTCAGGGGAAGTTTGGAGAGAGGGTGCTGAAAAGGTAGAATGTGCTATGGTATAGAAGGCTCTGAATATCAAGAACTATGTAGCATTTTCTGGGGATTAATTGAAGTATCTTTAAGCAAATAAAAACTTCACAACCTCTAAAACCACCAAAATATGAATAGAATTTAAATTCATAATAATCAGTAATTGAAGGACCTCAGCTACTTTTTAAATTTCAGTTACCCTCCTTGATTTTTGCTACATTTTATTACTTACTTCTTCTTATCATCTTTAGCCCTTAGGCCAATGTAATCATATTGATATACTTCACAGCCTTATTATATTTCACATAGCATATAACAATCAGAGAAGAAAAATTCTAATATGTAGATCAGCCATTAATAAAGACTCAAAAATAGCTGCTTACCACCACTTCCAAGATATCCTATGGGTTTCTTGAGATATAATTCTTTTAAAAAGTTGATTTGACTATCAACTTTCTGAACCACAAGTTCAGCTTACAAACAGATTTACTTTTTTAGAAGATAAATTGTGTGCAATATCACTGTTCCTTCCCAACTTTTCATAAAGTGGTGATATACACTGATTTTTTTAGATGCCTGCTAAAGTAAAGTCCTTGGTCTGACGTGGCATGTGCATAACTAGTTACATGAAATGCTAACACATATTGACTGTTTATTATATATTAAACACTGTTCTATATGTTTTACATTTATTAACTTATTTTATACTTAAAATAAGCAAGGCGGTACAGACAAGTCAAAGGTTTTGGTTAAAGCCAAATAGACCGTTAAGTGGAAGAGGCCAGATGTGAACCCAAGCAGGTGAATTACAGGTATAATACTATTCAGACTGCTCAGAGGGCAAAAAAAAAAGCTGTTTGTATGTAAAACTTTTTCAAGTTTTATATACAAGTTTTAAGTATTTTTTTTTTTAAAGTTTCTCTTAAATCCATGTGTGGACAAAAAAGGTAAGTGATGGAAAGGGCCCAGAGAAAAGAGATGCTCTGCTTTTCCCCAATAAAAATGTGCATATGTTAGTTCATTAGATTACCTGGTTTTCAGGTTAGAAATCAGGTGACATTGTTCTGTAATAATTGAACATAGAATAGAGTGTCTTTTGTGTATTTTTTTCTGGATGAGAGGGAAAGCATGTGATTATCTGTGTACCGGTGACTGCAGAGGGACAAATGGACAGCAGCAGGAAAGCATATAGTCTTCTCACAGATTCCAGAGACCTAAGAGAAATGAGAAAACGCAGAAGAGAGCAGCAGACAGACAATTCTACTGACAATTCTGGAGATATTTCTCTACATATTTCTGTAAAATTATCTAGATATTTCAAAATTGCTTTAGTTCTCACCTTCCCAGCATTTCATTTAAGCTCAGCCTTATCTCTTCAAATTTTCATTCATGTTTGCAAGAATAATGCTATTATTCTCAGCAGAAGGGCTAAAGACATTAATCAATATCCCATTTCAAGAATCCAAGTGCAGGATAGGCCACGGTGGCTCAAGAATGCTTGCCTGTCATGCCAGAGGACCCAAGTTTGATACCCCATGCCTGCCCATGTTAAAAAAAAAAAAAAAAAAAGAATCCAATACTTTATTAGGACTGGGTTGTCTTTAAGGAGGGTAAAAATTAGATTATTTTTTCAGTGGGTCTTTTTGACTCTGGTATTTCCTCTGAGTTAAGAGAATGTTAAAGAGTGCACCAGATCAGCAGATTCAGGTCCAATCACAGGCAGTCTGCATGACAAGAAAACTATAGATAACCATCGGGGTTAACATTTAACAAGCAAGTCCTTATTCGCTTCTTTATTAGATAGACATATGCAATGCTTATATTAAAGGAAGGTGGGGATTTCCCTCTAATCCCATTAAGTCAAGACAGGTTATGGAAGGTGAATGGATTCATAGGTAGAAAAGAGACAATTGTGTATATGTCATGCTGGAGTTTGATCTGGCTATGAAGGATGACATTAGCACAGTTCATTCCCATGATATCTTTCCAGAAGGTTAGGCATTTTTTCTGCCACTATGTCACCTTTTCCAAGCCTAACGTAGAAAAACCCAATGAATCAGAATGCAGACTAAATGAAATAGTTTTGAATTCTTCTGATGAGGCCCCTTTGTTATGTGATACAAGATAACTGGGAGGAAATACATAATATAAACAAACTTAATTGAGAGCCCATATGCTGATTGTTGAAAATATAAAATGTGAAAAATGTGCAGGGATACATTTCTTTCTTAGTAGTCATTGTAAAGGAAGATGACTAAGAAAAAAATATATACAAAATTTCCGGAATTTACCTAAATAGCAATAACTTTAAAAGGGATAAATAAAAATTGTTACATGGGCTTATTTGAGCACTTCTAGAGTGACCTAATCTGCACCAGACATGCAGATTGGCCTGCTCTGATGCCAACATTTTGGACATTTGGTAAGGTATTTATCTCCATTTCACTTAAAAAAAACAGCTTGGTACTGTACATAAAAGCAGAGAAGTAATTTATTTATTCAGGATTTCCAAGAGAAATTTTGTGTGCCAGAAATTTAAGTGATAAATGTCTTTTGAACAGAAAAAAGAGAATATATCAAATCACGATAAATTTCAAATCATGATGTATTTCATGATATGAAATACATATGAAAACAGTTTCTGAAAAATAATATTTCAACATTGAAATATGTTTTCTATATTATATGAAGCAGAAGAAAATACAAAGTAGGTAGAGAGAAGGTTCTGATCTGGAGATTCACTTGAGTAACTGAAAAAGATTGACAATATTTTTGCAAGGATAACATAAAACTAAATCTATTTATGCATCTTTTCAGCATCACTCCACCTCATTTTTCCACCTGTTTGGAAAGATATATCCTGGCAGTACATCTAGGACTTAGTATCATTCTTACCCACATACAAATTGAATTTCAGCCTCATAGTATCAATTTCAGCCCCATTTTATCTCTGGGGAATAAAACCTGGTCATATGCAAAGAACATAAACTGTTTCTTCACAATATTTGGCACTTGATTTGGATTTTGTTTAGCCAGGCTGACTAGTAGTATCACATTGGCATACTCTTTGTTTATAATCTGTCTATTTCATGCCTGTAAAAAGTAGAAGCATGCATTCTACTTTACAGGATGATATGAATCAATGGGCTTGTTTGTTGCCCCCTTCAACCAGCAAGAAAATGCAGCATAGCTAAAAACAAGGTGAAATATAATTTAAGTACAAAGTATTTTATAGTTCACCAACACTGCTGTAAGAAAGAAGATCTCTTCTAACAATTGCCCTATTAACCACAATCAGGCCTCTGTAGAAAAAAAAAGAAACACCAATAAATCACATTGCATTTCCTGCTGAAAATCGGTATAGTCTCATGTCTAGGATTACTGCTTTTAATGATCAACTTAAAATCCTTTTTGCCAAAGGAGTCTTAGTGCTTTCTCAAGAGTGAATATATTTCCAAAAGTAGTAAATTACTTAGTTGCTTGATGATTGATGTCAGACAATGAAATACTCATCTAATACCTTCTCGTTACCCAACACAAAGATTCTCAAGCCATGTTCTCAACTATTTGATGATCTTGATTTTTCCATTTGTGTTCTCAGTTGTAAGCCCTACCATTTGTTTTAGAATTGTTACCCATTATCCCCTTTATTCCAAGTATAGAAGGCAAAATAGCATAGTGTTTTGAAGGTGTGAATTTGGGTATTAGGAATACCTGGGTTCAAGACCACCTTCTCTAGCTTATCCTCTCAAATTCCCAAATTCCTCATCTAGAAAATGTAGGTAACAATAGGATCCACACTGTTTGGTTCTGAGGTTCCAGTGAGATGATGCATCTAAGTGTTCAAAACAGTGATTGACCCAAAATAAGTACGTTTCTCTATTAGCAAATAATTAATATTTATTTGCTTTCATTATGATTTTTATTGTTAGGTATCTCCTATCCTTGAATCCTTTTGCCTTTAAGCTCAGTCTATAAATTTTTTTTCGTAAAAAAAATTCCCCTTGACCAATAACTCTCTGATGAATGCCATGCTTATTTCCTTTCTCATCTAAAACTTCCATTAAGAATAAGCTAAATAGCCCGCTACCACGTTCTCATCTCATTTATTCCTAAACATTTTGGATTCTACTTAATACCCTAGCCCTAGCAATACCTTTTTCTAGAACGCAATCTTCTCCATTCACTTTCTTCCAGTTAGAGCTCCAGAATCATCTTGTACATTGCCACCTGGGTATGTGACTGGCACCTTAGACACAATAAGCCTAAAATTTAAACCATTAACAACTTCCAAACTTGATTTGTGTCCTGTATTTCCCATTCCAGTTGATGGCATCACTGTCCATTTGGTAATATTAAAATAATAATGCCAATGATAATATCAATTACAAAGTAGAACTGCAATAGCTATAATTTCCTGTATGTTCATTATGAGTCAGTCACGGTTCTAAGAATTTACAAATATAAATTCACTCTGCTTAAAAAAAACTATGAAGTTAGTATTACTAATAGTAGTAGTAGTATACAAAGAGAAAGCTCATGTAATTGCACAGTTAGAAAGTAGTATTCTATCAAAGCCAGATATTCTGCCTTTACAGCCTATCCATTTACACATTTAATACTATATTGACTTCAGCTTGGAAGCCAGAAAAGATGAAAATCACTTCCTTAAATGGGTTATTATAAATTCTGCTCATTTTTGCTCCTATTTACTTATCATATAGATCTTCTTGGATTTTCATTATCTCTCAACTGTATGATTACTACACTCTTTGCTTTTAGTTCTTGCCAATCCATCCCTAATCCTGCCAGAAGGATCTTTCTAACATTAAATTCTGATAGGTTACTACCCTGCTTTCAGTGGTTCCCAATGATTTTGAAGATAAATACTGAGCTTCATGATATAGACACTACCTATTTCTTCAACACCAACTTCTGTCCCTTTTCTCCACACATATAATGTTCCAGAGGAACAGGGGTCTCAGATTGAGTCTAGGTTTAGGGTTGAAGTTCAAGCATGCATGATAACCTTAAACAGAGGGTTTAAGAACTCTGTTGGAGAATTCAAACCTACAGACAAAGACATCAAGAACTGACCAAAAAAATGGAATAGATCAGAAATCAAGACAGGTTGAAAGATGAGAAAATTAGTTAAATTTTGGAAGTGTCGAATTTGAAGAGCTAATGGCAAATCCAGATGGTAATGCACAACAATGAACTTGACCTACTAGCAAAGCCCTGGTTATCAGAGATGAGGAATTATTCCAAATACAGCACCTCTTCAATTGTTCTCTGGATCTTGACTATTGGTAACAATTGAAGAAAATTTAAAATGTTAGTTAACAACACCTCTTGGGACCCTCTAATTAAAAATGTCACCTTACACTTGACACATTTTGCCATATTGTTGCCTATCATAGGCACTGTGAGGATTCAGGATATCTCTGGTACTGAATCCTAGAAGTCTAAATGTGCTTTCTCTATCTGCTGATGTGGAACTGTGGATTCAGGAAAAGCCTCAATAGAGATCATGATATTTCTTGGAGCAGAAATGAAGTAGCATAATGCAATATATTGTCATGTCACCCAGAGCCAGAAGAGTAGCCTGCAATGCCCAACAAAACAAATTCAGACCCCCCCCCCCCCCGCAACCAAGAAGTGAAAACTGAAAAAAACAGACCCTGTTTACAGTGGAGCCCAAAATACTTCTGAGATAATACTGGACAAATGCTAGACATAATTGGACTGCTAGGGATATTTTAGTTGGGGAGGTTGGGGGCCAGGGGACTTTGTTTTAAAGGAGAAACCAATAGCAGAATTTGCCGTATATTTGCTAAATATACTTGACCTGCAATACTTACCTGTATTGGCAATATTTTGCAGGATATGTGTGAACCCTTTGAAATCAGCAATCATTTAAACTAAAACAGTACTTGGAATGTAGTAAGACCCCCAAAATATTTATGGCATTGGACTGAATGAAAACTAAGGAGAAATAAGTCAAATTAATTTAACTTATTCAGATATCCAAATACAGTAGACTCATTCATTAATGAGACCCCATTAATATGGGGTACTTATTACAAAACAGACACTATTTTAGTGTCTTTAAATGAAATATATCATTTCATATGCACAAAAGAAACATGAAATGAATATTATTCATCCCTTTTTAAGGAAATTGTCCCTCAGAGATTATAGTGCTTCATCAGTCACACAGCTAAGAAGTGACAGCAGCAGAATTTCAGTTTTGTGTCTGTGCTATATTAATGCTAGGATTCTTCATCTTCCATCATTCAGCTGTCACACTGACCATGTTTGGTCATATCAGATAGTATTTCATTTTAAAGAGACCCACTTGGACATCCCTAAAGCTTTAGTAGAGCATGTGTGGTCTGCCGTAGTTTGTTCCCTATGCATTGAACTTCAGGTGTACGAAATGAGAGAATCATTTTGGGATGTGGTGGTGGGGAATAATGCAAATGCTATTTATGCAGATGCTCATATTCATCTGGGTGGTACTCTCACTCTAAAAAAGTGCAAGAAGATGAATAGAATACAGCTTTGTCCCTTCTGGATAGTGGAGTTATCTACTGGGAATGGCAAGTGGACCTCAGATTGACCTTTGTGTGCAGAATAAGCTAAGTGGGATGAAGCTGGGTGTAAACATAAAACAAAACACACAAATAAAAAAGAAGACTCCAGCAGGCCATGGATAATCACTAACATAGTTAGATAATCAGTAACACAGATAATCATTTCAGAGATGATAATGGGATCTGTTTTCTAATATATCTGACATTATCCAACATAGTTCTCACTGGCTACCAGTTAACATATCCCCTTTCCATAAATGAGTGTTAATGTGTGAATTTGTTGCTGAAATACCATCCTGTGCCCAAATAAAGAAACCATCTGCACATTTGTACTAGCTTGGTTTTCATCACATCTAAGTATATATTTAGTTTGTTTTAATGGTGCTACTGTGAGACACTTCCAAATATTACAGTGTGTATAAGATTTGTCAGAAAACCCTAAGGAGCTGGGGCACTAAAACAATTTTAGTCCAAAAAAATTGGCCCTTGCATCTAACAAAATGCCATTTTGTGGAGACCCACCCAAGCTATGAAAACGAAGCTTTGGTTTCTGCTTTGGACTATAAAATTTATAATGAATTTGTCCAACATAATTCACTGTGTCTCATTTATTTTATTTTAGGAGGTGTGAAACTCAAGACCCAATCAAAACAAACGAACAGTTTTACTTTAATATAAGTTGCAAATAATCTGTGATACCTTAAAAATAGTAACCATGCTTTCTACTCATGATTGATAGTCATAAATAATGAAATACCGTGATTTCTACTGAAAACTTAAATGACTGTAAGAGCTACTCTAAGTTAGAATTAAAGATATCACAGTTAAGTACCATTCTATTCTGGCAAATAATAATTGGATCCTCAAACACTAGGAAGATATTGGCTACTCTTTTACACACATTATATATTATAATGAAATTTAAACATTCAGCAAATCTACTTTGAAACTATTTTGGTTATCAAAGGTGGAGACAGAACATAGATACAGTTCTTTCTTACTGGGAAAAATGGCCATGTATAGAACTACTGATGACCAGTATCTGGGCTTTCAAAATAAGAATAAAAATCACAGACTTCACTCTCAGCTATGTGGCATGAGTGCTGAGCTTTTTGCTTTTCGTTAGAATTGGCAGGAAAAAGAGCTGAAGAATGCCCATTTTGCAAAGATGTATGTTTTGACCTCAAAGGGTGAAATGCAGGGCACTATTTATTCAGGTGAAAAAATACAAAGCTGTGAGTGTTGCTCAGCAGTGAACAAACAAAGAAGATTCCAAAGAATGTACTGCATGTGTGACTTCCAGTAATTCAACTGTTGTATTTTCAATATTAAGTTGTGGGCTCAAAACACCAGTTTTTAGGACAGTGACAATTATACCCATAATAATTTTTTAAATAGAAGGCTTTAAACAATTTTTGCATAAACAATGATCAGAAAAATTCTAGGATTGATTCCTCAAGGACCAACTTAAGTTTTTTATGGCTGATAAAATGGGAATGATCTACTGAGTTGAATTAATATATCTTACAAAAGATTACTGTTGCAAAGTTTCTAATGATGGAAACCAATACTCTTTTAGATCACCTTGGATAACGGAAAACAGACATTAAGTTCCATCATGTAAATCTGATCAAGATGCTATAATCAAATTATTTACAAAACACTTACTACATAATTACTGGGTGATTGATATAAGAGACAAACTATCATTCTAAAATTTACAATGATAATGCCCTCTTACTGTGGATCTTTAAAGCTTTCCTTATTAGCAACTGGTAATTTTATTTTCCATGGGTCTCAGTTTTCTCACTTGTAAAATATGCATATTAAGATAAACCAGTTACAAAACTCCTTTTAGGTAGAATATTCTTGAGATTCTATAATAATTATCTTCAAGCATTCTGTGGCTGAGGAGGCCAAGGCTGGTAGAGCGAGGGTTTAAGATGGGAAAGTGAAATATGGGGCTTTGATAAACAGATAGGAGGGTAGAGCACATTGCTAGGAAATAGAATTGGATGAGAGGTTAGAGGTGAGTTCACATGATAATATCATAAGCTCAGGGATGGTATAAACTTGGTTCAAGCCAAGATTCATGTTGGAACATAGTAAGAGAAACAGTTGAATGGTAGGTTGGGCCAGATTATGGAACAAATTGATCACACAAATATGGGTTTCAGGTTTTATTATAGAGGCAAAGGGCGTTTTCTAAGGAGAAGGGTAACTTTGGCAAAGGAGGTTCCATAGAGACTTATGGGACCTGTATGGATATATTGGAGAGGATAAATTTGATTTGAAAACTATAAGCAAAAAAGAACAGGTGGATAAGGAGCTTCACTCAGGTGACTTCAGATGGGAGTGTAAAGGACGGAACAGAAATGTTATATTATGCATATCATCTCCAAATCACCTCTGGAGATCAGTTTTACATATTTTGGGGAAATTTTCCATATTTTAGTTTTTCAGGGCAGATACTTCATATCAGTGGCCCAGCACAGCCAGGAACCCTTCCATTATAGGGGAAATCTGGGTTCAGAGAAGGCTATCTTCCTGGGTAATTGCCAAAGTTATGATCAATACCTATTTTCTATTGAAATCTTGAATCTTTGCATTAGGAATTGGATTCATGTGCTGCCACTGTACCATGCACTCTGAAGCTGCTCAGAGGCAACACAACACACAATAGTAAGCTGGTCCAAAATTTTGAGTCCAGTAGAATGGCAAATGTTCTTCAGATTCATTTGTATAATTATAATAATCTGAGGAATTGTTTAGCTCTAATGATGTTTCCTAAGACATAAGAGATAATATTTACAATGCAAATTAAAGCATTTTTTTATAACAGCTTCAAAGGAGACAGAAGAAAAACACGAAAAACCAGAGAAGAAAATGAGTAACTGAGGTAGAAGGCTGTGAAATATGTCACTAGATAGGGCATATCTAGGTAGGGCAGCAATCCTAGTGTTTAATTCTAATGGCATTAAATCAAAATTTTCACCAAAGTCCCATGAATTTATTTAATCCTTAACATGTCTGTTATATTCAATTGGTTGGTACAAATTTTCAATTACATTGTGAAAATGGCTCTTAGCAGTTACCTCTGGAGTCCTTTTTCTAACTTAGTTCCCACAAGAAGATGAAAAATATTAAGAATCTGAATCATTCAGTATTACTTGTGCCAGATACACTATGTAGATCCCATGACAGGCATATTTAATGAGGGAGTCAGTTGCTGCCTCAGTTCTAATTTGGCCTTTCCCAGTGTCCAATATGTTTCTCTCAAATGAATTGGTCCACAGGGAGCTTCAAAAAGTCAGGGTGTGTGAAGAGAAGGAACAGGAAAAATTTCAGTATTATGACAGTTTTCTGCAAGCTTAATTTTTTACAAAGTAATGTCAATTGATTTCTGTGGTTTAAATTAACCAGTACATAAGTACCTTAATTAATCAAAAAAAATTCCCCTTAATATCAGCTCAGACACAAACTACCACTCCACTGTGGAATAATCTATTTCTGCATTGTCGTACATATGGTCCAAATTAGCACCTGCATAGTTCAGTTATTAAATAAAAAACAGCTCTTTACTTGACCTATACAGTTCTTGTATACAAGAACCTATCCAAACAACATTATGTCTTCCCTTATCAGATGTGTGTGGTATGACATAATGAATTAACACTTCAGTGCAATTGGCAAGATTTCAATTCCCAAGTACTGGGTTATATTTTTCTGTGTTCATTGTTTTTAAAGCAGACATTATGCATTGGGTAGTTAATCGTGAAACCCTGGATTTTTTCCCTTAGAAATCTCAAAACAAATCTGAGAATTTAGCAACCTAGATTCAATAGCACCCTGAGAATCATTTGCCAAACAATAGCTTCTTAGAACAAATGAGGAAAACTCTGGAAGAATGTTAGGTGAATGTGTAGGGTCAAGGATCTCTTTTACATGATAAGTTTTAAAGGATAATCACATGCATAGAGCATTTAATTCTGGTTTGAAGAATGTTTCCTGTCTTGGTAAACCTACATCCAGATCCAAATTTTAAATAATTGTAATGTATTTTAAATTGCATCTTATACACAAATAATAGAGATGAATGCCACTGTACTGTTTATGTGAACTTTGCTATTTTACAAGTTCTAATTATATTATTAAATTTTGATAGTCTTTAATTTGGGACAAACAAAATATAAACTTATGTTTGAAGCTCCTATATTTCAGTGGAAAGAAAAACACAGTATCAAGACTCTGTAAACAGACATAATATAATCTACAGAAAGATATAAATTTATTTACTCAGAAGAAGAAAAGTGTGGTGTGATTTTCAGTGAGAGTTTTAAATGATATAAAGGGCTACTTTCATGGTAAATGGTAACTAAACCTTATCATTGGGTATAGAACAAGAAAAGTGGTTTCAGTTATATCAAAGCGATCAAGTTTAGATAATATTAATGACATCCTGATTCTAAAGAATTAAGTTAGCCTGTAATAGGTAGAAAGATTTTTAAAAATAGACATTTTAGATTTACAAATAGAAATAAATACAACAAGCAAAGTATTATGATGACTCCAAACAATAACCACATATACCAGGAAGTTCACGTCCTGACCAGTTAGTTGGAGAACCGAACAGATGTAACCAATTTGGCACAATTCAGAAATGGACTACTGTGGTAAGTGTTTTGCTCTCCTGAAAAATTATATTTGAAGTGGCTGAGCCAAGTTTGGAAAATGAAACTTAAAAAAGAGTATGGCTAAAAAAAAGTGTGGCTGAAGTCTATGAAATTCTGAAAATTATAAAAAGGTGATAATCAACTTAATTTACCAATATTAAGATATTATAACTAATTTTCATTCCTTAAAACTTAAAGAAGAAAGTTTTATAATACAGAAAAGGATATACACTAAAATTCCATGATAATATATAACCCCTTTGATAAATATTTATTGAGTATCTACTATGGTCAGTAGGTACAGTATAAGAAGTATATGCTTAAGAAATATCACACATATTTTACTAAATCACAAATGTAGTCATATCTGCAAAATGAAATCTATTTATGGTTAAAACATGATATAATGTTGTTGGTTGATAAAGGGAGGTGCTATTCCTAATTTCAAAAGCTAATATGAAAAAACTTCCAAAATACTTACTTTAAGCAGTTATGTTCCACGTAAGCAGTTAAATTCCATGTAAATATATAGAACTTATCAACTTTAAAATTAGACTAAAAATATAAATATGTTCAAGAGATACTCTTTAAGTTCGGGGTTGATAGGCTCAAAATAGTGAAAGAAGTAGAACTATTCCAGGTATCCTTGTAAATTTTATGTTTTAAAATAAATCTCAGTCTTCTTATTAAAACTCTCGGTAATGACAGAAAAAGTACATATTAGAATGTATACACAAGGGAAATATTTAGGACTTCTGACTTTATGAAAATGTAGATATTGGGCACTTAGTGAAAGCTTACTAGGAAGCAAGAGTACCTATACAGATTTAAGAATTAAATTATATAATTATTAATCTGTTTATATGGTTGAGAATGCATTGGGAGACTAAAAAAAAGATGTTCAACATGCTTTAAGAGATAAAGGCAAATATGAAAAAAGAACTAAAGGATATCAGGAAAATGGTGACTAAACAATATTAGACTCTCACTAAGGTGATAGAAATTTTGAAAAGGAACCAAACAGAAATAATAGAGCTGAAGAAATAAGAAGTTCGCTATAAGGTTTCAACAGCAGTTTAGAGCTAGCAGAAGAAACTGAACTTGAAAATTATACAATTGAAATGATTCAGGCTGAGGAACGGAAAGAAAAAAAAAGAGAAGAAAAGGTGAGCAGAATCTAAGTGACCTACAGGCCATCATCCAGTGTACCAATATATGCATTAGAGAAGTTCAGAGGGACAAAAAAAGAGAAAGGATAGGAATAATATTCAAAGAAAGAAAGGCAGAAAACTTTGCAAATTTAACAAAAGATAGGAGTATCTTCTTCTGTATATGTACAAGAAGCCCAATGAACTTCAAAAAGGATAAACTTGAAGAAAACCAAGCCCAGACCCACAGTAGTCAAACTTGAATATGCCAGACAATGAGTGAGTCCCCAAAACTGCAAGATAAAAGCAATATATTATATACGAGGAAGGCCCAAAATGTTAAGTGCTGATTTCTCATCAGAAATCATGGAGGCAAGAAGGCAGTGGCATGAAATATTTAAAGTGCTGAAATAAAACAATTGCCAACCCAGAATTTTATATCTAGTGAGACAGCCTTTCAAACACGACGGAGATTAGAACATTCCCAGATTTTAAAAAAATTGAAGGGAGTTTGTTACCACAAATCTTGACCTAAAAGCAATACTAAAAAGGAGTTCTTCACACTGAAAGCAAAGGAAAACAGACAATGGATCAAACTGGCCAAAATAAATAAAGTTGTCTTATAGGTCATTACAAATGTCAATATGATTTCATTATATTTTTTATGCAACTCCATTTTTTTATTTCTTACAGGTTCTATAATGCAAACACATAAAAAGTAATGATAAATCTATGGTTTGGTACATGCAATGTATAAATATAGGATTTGAACAATATAACAAAAAGGGTTGGAGGATAGAGGGCAATAAGAACTGAACTTGTATATGCTGTTGAACTTACAATGGTATCAAATCAAATTTGATTGTTATATATTAAGGATATTAAATTTAAACCCTGCAGTAACCACAAAGAAAGTAATTAAAAATATATATACAAGAAGAAATGAGAAAGGAGTCAAAATGATACAATACAAAACATAAAAAAAAAAATAAAGGGAAAATAGGCATTAACAGAAGGATTGAGGGACACAAAAGGTAAAAGGTTTACAAAGACCAACTAGAAAAATGACAGATGAAAGTTCTGTATTATCAGTGGTTATTTTAAATGAAAATGTATTATGCTTTGAGTCAAAAGGCAGATACTGGTAGAATGGATAAAGTAGTATGACACCACAATATGTGGTTTACAAAAGACACCTTAAAGGCAAAGACACAAGTAGGGTACATGTGAAAGGATGGGAAAAACATATTTTGTACAACTAGTAACTAAAAGAGATATGCAGTTGTTATACTAAAATCAGATAAAATAGAGTTTAAGTACAAAAAAAGAACACTTGTGTTGGTTTGGAGCTATGTGTACCCCAGAAAATATGCCCTTATACATAATCCAATCTTGTGGATGTGAACACTTTCTAAGTAGAACATTCTGATGAGGATATTTCAGTTAAGATGTAGTCCAGCCCAATCACTATGGGTCTTAATTTTCCTACTGGAGTCCTTTATAAGAAGAATGAAATTGAGGCAGATAGAGAGAAAGGTACAGGAGCAAGAGCTCAAGTTCAACAGAACCTGGAAGAGAAGGGAGAGGCCAGGAGAAACAACCACATGCATTGTTGTGAGCTAGGCAAGCCCAAGGAGCAAGGCTCACCAGGAGTTGTCCCAGAACACCAATCTTTAGGAAGAAAGTATTGCCTTGATTTGGACTTTTCTAGCATTGAAGGTATAAGCTAATAAATTCCCATTGTTTAAGCAAACCCATTGCACCCAAGGACACTAAAACAATGCTATATTCTAATAAAGGGCTTAATTCAACAAGAAGGCATAACAATTACAAATGTATAGACACCTAACAGCAGAGCCCCAAATACATGAAGCAAATACTGACAGATTTGAGAATATATGGCTCTAATAGGAGGAGAATCATTATACAATTTTTAACAATGGATAGAACACATAGAGAGAAAAATCAATAAGGAAATAGAGGACTTGAAAGATACTGTAAACCAACTAGATCTCACAGACATATGTTGAACACTTTACCCAACAGCAGCAGAATACACATTTCATTATGCACATGGGTTATATTCTATGCATTTTAGAATCACAAAACATTTTTTAGGTCACAAAACAGGTTTCAGTAAATTGAAAAATATTGAAATTATACAAAGTGTCTCTTCTAGCCACAGTGGAGTATGGCTATAAATCAATAGCAGAGGGAGAACTGAAAAATTTACAATATTTTGGAAATTAAACAACACAGTTTTAAATAACCAGTGGGTCCAATGAAAAACATAAGGGAAATTAGAAAATATGTTGAGGTGAAAGAAAACAAAAACATACTAAATATACTAAAATATACTAAACATACTAAATATACAAAAACATACTAAATATACTAAAATATACTAAAACTTATGGGATGCAGCAAAGGCAGTGTAGAGAAGGAAATGAACAGCTCCCAACGCTATAAAGATCTCAAATCAAAGGCTTAGAGACACATTTGGAGTAACTAGAAAAGAAACAGAAAACTAAACCCAAAGTGAGCAGAAGGAAGAAAATAACAAAGATTGGAGTGGAGATAAGTGAAATGGATTGAAAAAAACAACATAAAGAAACAATAAAACTAAAAGTTGATCATTTGAAAAGATTAGCAAGATGTGCAAAGAAAAAGAGAGAAAGGACAAAAATAACTAAAATTAGAAATGAAAATGAGGACATTACTGCTCAGGACAAACAAATAAAATGGATTAAAAGTGAATACTATATACAAATGTATGCCAGCAAACTAGAAAACCAAGACAAACTGGACAAATTCCTAGAAACATACATACTACCTACACTGACTCAAGAATAGATCTCAGCAGAACAGTAATAAGTAAAGTTATTGAGTGAATGACAAAAAACCTCCCAACAAAGAAAAGCATCCCCTGTGATGCCTTCAGGGGAATTTTACAAAATGTCCCAAGGAGATTTAACTCCAGTTACGCTCAAACTCTTCCACAACATTGAAGAGGTGGCACACTCTCTAATTCATTCTACAAGTCCTCATGTCAAAACCAGATAAAGATACCACAAGCAAATAAAACTACAGACCAATATTTTTTATGCATATACAAGCAAAAATCCTCAACAAAATAAGAGTAAACTGAATCCAACAGCACATGAAAAGTATTATATACAATGATTAAGTGGGCTTTATCCCAGATATACAAGGGTGGCTCAACATAAGAAAAGTAATTAATGTAATATATCAAATTACATTAATTAGAATGTAGGACTAGAATGAAGGAAAAGCATATGATTATCGTAATTGATGCAGAATAAACACTTGGCAAAATGCAATAACCCTCTTAGTAAAAACATTTAAAAAAAACTCAGAATAGAAGGCAATTTCCTTAACAACATGCTGAGCATATATGAAAACCTACTGCTAACATCATATTCAATGGTGAAAGAATGAAACCTTCATTCTAAGGTTAGGAACAAGAAAGGGATGCCCACTGTAATGTTTGTTATTCAACATTGTACTTGAATTTCTAGCCAGAACAGCCAGGCAAGAAAAAGAAACAAAAGGCACCAAAATTGGAGAAGAAGAAGTAAAACTTTCCCTATTTGCAAGTGACATGATTCTACATAGACAGAATCCTGGAAGATCCACAACAAAGTTGCTAGAACTAACAACAAATTCAGCAAGGTGTCGGGGTACAAGATCAACATGACATAATCAGTAATGTTGATATACTAATTTGTATTGATAATCTGGAGAGGAAATCAAGAAAAAATTCAATTTACCATAGCAATCATAGGTCTGTAATTATATTGAGAATCATCGATTGTACATTTTGATGGATTATATTGTGTGTGAATAAAACTGTTTTAAAAAATTAACCAATGATGTGAAAGACTTTTAAATGGAAAACTATAAAACATTGCTGAAAGAAATCAAAGAAGATCTAAAAAAATAAGATTGTCCATGTTCATAGATTGGAAGACTAAATATGTTAAGATATCTATTCTACCAAAAGTGATTTGAAGATTCAATGCAACCCCAACCTAATTCCCACATCCTTCTTTGCAGAAATGGAAAATTCAATCATCAAATTTATTTTGAATGGTAATAATGTTGGTAGACTTACACTGGTTAATTTTAAAACGTATTACAAAGTTATAGTAATTAAAACAGTGTGATCCTTCCCTAAGGATGGTCATATAGACCAATGGAATCCAAGTTCAGAAATCTTCATATCTATGGCCAATGGTTTTTTACACGGTTGCCAATGGGAAAAGAATAGTTTCTTAAACAAATGATGCTGGGAAAACTAGATATCCATAAAAAAGAAAGCTAGATAACTATATACAAAATATCTCATAATGGATCAAAGTCCCAAATAAGAGAACCAAACCTATGAAATTCCTAGAAGAAAACATAGGTGAGTATTGTCAGCACCTTGTGTTAGGCAATGGTTTCTTAGACTTTACATCAAAATCATGAGCAATAAATGAATAAAAATAGATAAATGGGACATCATCAAAAGTAAAATTTGTTGTACATCAAAGGACTCTCATGAAAGTGAAATGGCAACCAACAGAATGGGAGAAAATATTTGGAAACAACATATCTGATAAGGGTTTCATACCCAGAGTATATAAAGGAAACTTACAACTCAACAACAAAAAGACAAAGAATTCAATTTAAAAATAGGTATTGACTTGAATAGACATTTCTCCAAAGAAGATATACAAATGACCAAAAGCACATAAAAATGTATTCATCATCATTAGCCATTACGGAAATGCATATCAAAACCACAGCACCATACTATTTCACACCCACTAAAATTTTAGTATAAAATAAAAAGAATTGAAAGCAGGGACTTGAACAGATATCTTCACATAAAGTTCATAGTAGCCCTCTTCACTGTTGTCAAATGATGGAAACAACTCATGTGCCCATCGTGAGTTGTGCAACATATAAGTGGATAAACAAAATATGGTAACTGCATACAACGGATATCATTCAGCCATAAAAATAAGCAAAGCTCTGATGCATACTACAGCATGTATGAACTCTGAAGACATCACGATGAGTAGGCATAAAAAGGACAAATAGTGTCTGATCTCACTGATATGACAAAATTGAAATATGTAAATTCAGAGAATCAGAAACAAGAATAGAGGTTGCCAAGAGCCCAAGTGGGGTGGGCTTAATATATATCATTTGGGTGATAGAAAAGTTTTGGTAATGGATGTGGTTATGGTAGCACAACATTTTCAATGTAATAAACATTACTGAATTTTTATATATGTATGTGCTAAAAGGGGAAATTTTAGGTTGTATATATGTTACCATAATAAAAAATTTTAAAAACCATAGAAATGTACAACATTGTGAAGCTTAATTTAAATTATGGTATAGATAATAGTATAACTATAATTTCAGTATTGAAACAATTATAACAAAGATACCACACTAATGCAAAGTATTTTCCTTAATAGTAAGGAAATTTTCCTTAATAGTAAGGAAAATTTTGCATGAGTATGCGGTGCATTTTCTGCATGATTTTTCTGTATACCTACAATTTCTCTAACTAAAAACAGCATTTCAAACAAAAATGGACATTATAAATTAATAAAGCTCAACTTATTAAGAAGGTATATGAATTAGACACATATATGCACCTAAAACAGACTTGAAATATATGAAGGAAAGTTGATGATATTTAAGGGAGAAATAGATAGTACTACAATAATATTTGGAAGATTCAGTGGCCAATTTTGAAGATAGATAGAACTTATATACAGCAGATCAATAAGAAAATAGGCAGCTTATAAAACACAATAAATGAATTCTACCTAATAGACACGGAAGACTCCACCCAATCATACAAAAATGCAGTCTTAAGCGCTTATGGCACATTCTCTGGAATATAGAGACTCATATGGTTATCCTACAAAAAATCTCAATATATTTAAAAAATTTTGAAATCATATAGAGTCTTCTCTGACCATAACACAGTGAAACCAGAAATTTAAAAAAAATAGTGGCTCCACTTTTACATTATATTCTGTGGAACCTACCCTGTCCCATTACTGTTGCATCTGTTTATAGAAAAGCAAATTCCTTCTCATATTATCTTTGAGGAAGAAAGAATTTGACAAAATCTGTCATCAGATGAAGAAAAATGGGCTGAATGAGATGTAATTCACAACCTGTAAGTCAACAGCCCTCACAGAATGTTGAAGGATGAATTGATACGAACGCAGGGGAGTTCTCTGGTGGAGCACCTCAGGGCGCTGTCCTTAGGCTTGAGCTGTTCAACATTCTTGTGAACAACTGGAAAGATATCATCGGAGGTATTATTCAATGTCAGGCTCCAAGAGCTAGGAGGGAGGTTTAATGTGTGGTATGACAAAAACAAGATTGGAAGGATCTCAGTGGGCCAGAATAATAAGCTGAAACTTGAAAAATGAAATATAGTCATAAAATACTGCCTCTGAGTTTTAAAGTTAGGGTTAGGGAATGTCTTGCCTAAGAGCAGTGAAAATGTGACCTTTGGGAAAGTAACTTGTGCTTGTAAGTCTCATTAGAAAGAATAAATTCAATAGGCATATAGGGTGGGCAGTGCTTAGAAGTTAGGATTCAATAAATTTTAACTATTATTATTATTTTTAATATAACTTGAAGAGGATAACTGGAATCTTCCAAATATCACACTGTAATGGCAAATACCATGTGTCGTTCTGTAGTACACAGTGCTTCGCTTCTAAACATTTAAAGTATATTATTAAGAATATAGAATGTTTGTAATATCTTGGAACTTTTAGAAAAAAAAGTTAGGTGCAATTTTGAAAGTACAAACATGGCCTCTGAAATCACACTGATAAGCTGTCACTAGCTACCACTGTGATTTGTGGCATGTTACTTGAGGTCCCTGGGCCTCAGTTTTCTCATCTGTAAGTGGGGGTGTCAACAACATCTAAATCATAGGGTTGTTTGGAGGATTCAAGATATAAAATGGGCAAAGCTCTGAGCAAAAGTGTGGTTCACAGGAAATAATCAATAAATGATAGCTATTGCTATCATTAACAAGTGTGTTCATCATCTAAATTGAACCTCTCAAACTGAGAACTACAAAAACCTTTGACAATATTTTGTGTTTTTCACAGTCTTCATTTTATATACAAGTAAATCAGAAATTGGTGATAGAATATGTATTTTATAAAGCAACTTAATAAATTTACCTTTCATTATCTATGAGATAGATAATAGGAATGATTATTCCAATGTTTAAAACTTACATTGTATATTTTATTGACAAGACACTGAATCTGTACCACATTTTGATAATTTTAATACCAGTAATATAACAAAAAAATTTGAAAAACAAAAAGAAAGAATACTAGTAATACCTATTATTGATTAAAAACTTATTTTATGCTATATCCTGTATACGAAATTTTAAATTGATATTCATTTAATGTTTACTTCATGTCAGGAACGGTCTATAAAGACAGTAACAATTCTCCTCCAGAATTCAGCTTTCCTGATAATTCCTTTTCTGCTTATTCTCTTTAGACCTCAGTGTTTTCCTTCTCTTACCCCTTATCAGCTCTCAAAATAGGTTATTTAAAATTTTAAATGAGAAGTTATAGGGCGGGCGATGGTGGCGCAGTGGCAGAGTTCTTTCCTGCCACGCTGGAGACCCGGGTTCAATTCCCGGTGACTGTCCATGCAAAAAAAAAAAAAGAAGCACATGTTAAAATAAGAAGTTAACATCTGATAAGGCTTCTGATGGTCAGGTGATGGTACCTACTTGTCTGGTCAAGCAAGCACCGGCCTATCTGTTGCTGTGAGGATGTTTCATGGACTTAAATCATGACCAAATTGGTTGCACCCATGGGTGATTACATCCTCATTCAGCTAAGGGGAATATCTCCTGGAGTGAGTGATACCTAATCAACCAAAGGCTTTTAAGGATAATTCAGAAGAGAGAATCTTTTTTTCTGCTTCAGCCAATCAGCCTCTCCTGGGAAGTTTGTTGAGGACCTTCACTGGAGCTGCTTGCTTGTGGCATGCCCTATAGGTTTTGGACTCTTATGTCCCCATGGTTGTGTGACACACTTTTATAAATCTCTTATTTAGAGATATCTCCTGTTGGTTTTGCTTCTCTAGAGAACCTTGACTAATACAGCTTAGTACTAAGAATGGTTCTTGAGAAACAGAATATTAAAAATGGGTTTTTACAATTGATTTGTACTCTAATTAGATGCAAAGGTACTGATGACTCTAATACAATAATCAAGATGGCACTGACAGTCCATGGCATGAATTGGCAAGAGAGATAAATATCAAATGTATGCTTATACAAGGCAAGCCTCTGGGTGAGAGTGTTTTTGACACGTTAACAGAGTTGTGGGGTTAAAAGGTAAAATGATGCTGACTGGCTGTTCTTAGATGTGCTGGATACAGTTATAAAAGAAAGGGATGAGCTGAAGGATTTAAATGTGCAGTTTAGGCACTTTATGAAAGATGTGAAAGTTTCTATGGGTATCCTGAAGAAATATTTTATTTCCTGTAGCCACAGACTTGATATCTCTGAAAATCAGACCCAAGGTCTCATTGTTAGAGTAGCACACTTACAACATAAAGTTAAATTTCAACCTTGCAGGGTGTTTGCTATTGAAATGAAGGCCTCAATTGGAAAGGAGTGGGATCCTGAAAACTGGGATGCAGACATATGGATTGATAATAATGGCTGTGGAGACATTGAAACACTAGATTCTGCTGAGTCTTTTCTAGATAAACCTGCAAAAGTCTGCCCTGAAGACATAGCCGCCCATCTCTAGCTGGCTATGAGGAAAGAGCTTCCTGATCTCTAGCCAGCTTTGAGGAAATAGCTTCTTGACCTTCAGTCCACCCGTAGGAGTTGGTCATTCAACCTCCACATGAAGAGATCAACCTTCTAGTGCCTGTGAGACATGTAACAACCTCCCCTGGGAAAACAGCCCCTGATCATCTGTCTGGAGAGATTAATCCAGTTTCACCAGAGAAAACTCTAAAGGGATGCCCAGTGGTAATTGGCTTCTAATTATTCTTATGACTCACCTCCGCAGCCCCTCTTGTCTTCCAGACCTATAACTAGACCAAACCCAACATGTCCCAAAAGGTGAGGTACAAAATGTCACCCATGAGAAGGTATACTATGCTCCAAAAGAACTGCATGTGTTTTCCAATTTATATAGACAGAAATCAGGGAATTATGTGTGGGAATGGATATTAAGGGTGTGGGATAATGGTGGAAGGAATATAAAGTTGGATCAAGTTGAATTTATTGACATGGGCTCACTAAGCAGAGATTCTGCATTCACTGTTGTAGCTGAAGGGGTTAGAAAGGGTATTAACAGTTTGTCTGTGTGGTCGGCTGAAACATGGATCAAAAGGTGGCCAACAACACCTGAGTTTGAAATGCCAGGGCTGCCCTGGTATAATGTAGATGAAGGGATCCAAAGGCTTTGAGAGATTGGAATGTTAGAGTGGACTTATCATGGAAGGTCTGATCTACCCCCCAAGAAAGTCCAGAGGACACACTTTTTACCAGAATTGTGAGAAATAAGCTTATAAGACTAACTCTCTTGTCCCTGAAGAGCTCTGTAGTCACCCTTCTCTGTAAGTCAGATATTATTATGGGAACTGCTGTCACTGAGCTATAATTCTTAAACACAATAGGGTGGTTAGATCCCAAGTTGGCAGAAGGTGGCAGCACTTAATTGCCAAATACAAAGTGAGTGTGGCCACCACAATGGCTTGCAGATAGTAGAAGTCAAAATACTCTGAATCACAGAGACCTATGGTGTTGGCTAGTAGATCATGGGGTACCTAGAGGTACAATGGATGGGCAGTCTACTATATTCTTGTTTGAGCTATATTAGCAGAAGAGATCTAGGTCAAGTGTATATAAGTCTAATTTGAATCAAAAAACAGTGTCATGGCCCTTTGATCAATTCCCAGACTGCAGACAGTTTACAGAACCAGAATCCCTTGAATGAGGGAACAGTCAGGTATCCTTGGGGAAACATCCTTTTACACTACCCAAAATTCACACTGTTCAACTTACTCCCAGCCTCTTGGTAGAGCATTCAGTCTCTACCAAGGCCCAGTAGCATGCCAAAAGCTGTTTCTCCAAGGACAGCAGTTGTATGCAGATGATGACAAGGACTTACTCCAAAATCCTAAAGGCCCGCACTGGGTTTCTCCTACAGGAGTCTTCTCCAAAGGCTCCAGACAGCTCTCTATTTGCCACTGACACTTCCAGCACCATTGAATATGCTGCATAAAATATCCAGCAGCTTTTACAGCTCTCTGGGCCTGTTGCAAATCTCCCCTACACAAAAGCAGCTTCTTTTCTGGTCACTCAAAAAATGGACTGTAGTAGCACAGCCAAACAGGAAATATGTTGTCTTCCCTAATCCAAAGAGACCACCTTGGCATTGTGCCTCTTTTTTGGTTGTAGGAGGAGCCATATGCTTATCCTTCACTTTAGAAGGGATATCTCAATATGCCCCACACCACTGGACACCCAGAAATTGCACTGAGGTAGAAGTCCCCTGTATTTTTCTTGGATTCCTCTCCCATCCTCTGATACACAAATTCTTTACCAATAAATCTAGAGTAGTTGCTAATTCTTGTTCACTAGGTCCAATCAACATGATATCATCAATACAATGAACCAGTCTCTTGTCTTATGGGAGGAAGAAACAATCAAAGTCCCTGTGGACAAGATTTTGACATAGGGCCAAAGAGTTGATATACCCTGAGGTAGGACAGTGAAGTATATTGCTGGCCTTACCAGCTGAAAGCAAACTGTTTCTGGTGATCTTTACTAAAGCTATTGAGAAAAAAGCCTTTTCCAGATCAATAGCTGCATACCAGGCTCTGGGGGATGTACTGATTTTCTCAAGCAATGATACCACAACTAAAATAGTAGATACAATTGAAGTTACCACCTGACTGAGTTTATGATAATGCATTGTCATCATCCAAAACCCATCTCCTTTCTGCACAAACCAAATAGGAGAGTGCAATAAGGATGTGGTTGGAATCCCTACCCCTGCAAACTTCCTGTCCTTAAGAGTGGCACTAATCTCTGCAATCCCTCCAGAAATCTGGTATTGCTTCTGATTTACTAAGAGCAGTTCTAGTGGCTTCCACTTGGCCTTTCCTACTCCATGAGTCAGAGAACCAGTGTGGGGATTCTGCCTGCGGCTCAGTATTTCTACTCCAATTATGCATTCTGGAATTCAGGAAATAACTACAGAATAGATCTATTGTGAGACAGACCTGAGCTAAAATTCCATCAATCACCTGACCTCCATAAGCCTCCCCTCTGACTGATGGACAAGAATGACAATTTTGTCCCCTGGAATTAATGCCACTTCTGAACCAGTGTCTAACAGTCCCCCAAATAGCTGATCATTTCATTTTTCCCAATCCACAGTTGCCCTGGTACAAGGTCACAGGTCTCCTTGGGGAAGGCTGATTCCGTAAAATTGCTTTGTAAGGGGTTCTATGTATTTGTACATAAAGCAAATACTTTTTTCCTTTCTATTTCATCCCCTTCATCATATGGCGTAAGGTGTATTGTTAATGTTATATATAGTATTTTAGTTGTAGGATATCAAGTTTAAGAGTGAATATTACCCAAGGACTTGCACCTTATTCTGGAGAAATATAGTTCATTTCTGATTGTAAGCAGAGCAGCTGAGTATTGTTAGGTGAGGGAAAATATGTCTGTTATTGTTTTCTATTTAGAGATTAAGTATGGGTTAATGTGATGCGTATAAGCTGCCAAGTTAACTTGGGGTGGATAGTGACGGTCAGGTTCTTATGTCAAATTGGCCTGGCAATGGTGCCTAGTTGTCTGGTTAAGCAAGCACTGGCCTATCTGTGGCTGTGAGAATTTTTCATGAACTTAAATTATGAGCAGGTTGGTTGCATCCATGGCTGATTACATCTGCATCTGGCTAAGGGGAGTATCTTCTACAATGAGTAACATTTAATCTAATCAACCGGAGTTTTAAGGAGAATTCAGAAGAGACAATCTCTCTTTCCAGTTCAGCCAGACAGCCTGTCCTGTGGAGTTTGTCGAGGACCTTCATTGGAGCTGCCAGCTTGCAGCGTGCTCTACAGGTTTTGGGCTCCTATGTCCCGACAGTTGGGTGAGACACTTCTATAAGTCTCATATTTACAGATATCTCCTGTTGGTTTTGTTTCTCTAGAGAACCCTGACTAATATAAGGCTGATCGCTGATTGTCTTAAGCATACTTGCTTTTATAAATAATTGAAATCTTAAAGCAAAGGGCTGAATCTATAAATGAGTATATTAGCTTTATCTACACAGCTCTTCAGGAACCACCCTACCAAACAGTGATTCACAGCTCCATCTACATGGTTCATCCACCCAAAACACCAAAACATGTTATTAAGAGTGAATCAAAATCATATTTGCAAGGGGAAATGAAAATATTCACTTCTTAAACTCACAAATCAAAGTAAAATAAAATAAATTGTAGCCAAGAAATCTAAGCCCATTTTAAGGACACCCAGGATTACTGCTCTTTAAAAATGATAACGCTTTCAATTGTTTTGGGATTGGTAGGCCATATGGTAATTGTAAAAGATTGCATTAACTTTTCGAGGAACTGCCAAACTGTTTTTCACAGCATATGCAATATTCCACATTTCCATTAAAAATGTACAAGTGCTCTTATTTCTTGGCATTCTTGCCAACACTTATTTTCTGTTTTTAAATTAACAACCATTCTAGTTGGTGTGAAGAAATATCTCATTTTGGCTTTGATATCCATTTCCTTAACAGCTAATGATGTTGAGTGTCTTCTCATGTTCTTTTTGGTCATTTGTATATCTTCTTTGGAGAAATGTCTATTCAAGTACATTGACCATTTAAAAATTATTTATTTTTTAATTGGGGTAAAATATACAAAACATAAAATCATTTTAGCCAATTTTATTAACTATCCTGTGACATTAAGTACAATGATGATATTGTGTAACTTTCATCACTCTAATTCCAAAACATTATCATCACAGCAAACAGAAACTCATACCCATTAAGCAATAACTTCCCATTCCTTCCTCCCCTACCTCTGGTACTTACTGCTGCTTTCTGTCACTATGAATTTTCTTACTGTATCAGATAAGAAAAATCATACAATATTTGTCCTTTTGTTTCTGTCTTTTACCACTCAACATGATGTCTTCAAGGCTCACCCATGTTGTAGCATGCATTAGAACTACATTCCTTTTTATGTTAGTATTCTCTTTCTTTTTCTGTGTTAAAGAAGATGTGGGTTTACTGAAAAATCATGCATAAAATGCAGGATCCCCATATACCACCCTATTACTAACACCTTGCAATGGTGCAGAACATTTATTACATTTAATGAGAGCACATTTTCAAAATTGTTCTATTAACTATATTCCATTGTTTAATTTAGAATTCACTGTGAAATGTATATATTCCCATGTTTTGTTTTGTTTTGCTTTTAAATTTTTATTTTGTTACCATATATGCAATCTAATACTTCCCCTTTTAATCTCATTCAGATACATATTTCAGGTCTGTTAATTACTTTCACAATGTTGTACTACCACCACTATCATCCATTTCCAAAATATTTCCATCATTCCAAATAGAAATCCTGAACATTTTAAGCATTAACTTCCCATTCTCTAGCCCTGTCTGGCTTTCTGGTAACTTACATTGTAGATTTTACTTTTTGAATTTCCTTATTCTAATTATTTCAAATCAATTTTTTTTTTTTTTTTTTTTTTTTTTTTAAAGGAAAGACAGAGAGAAGGAAGGAAGGATAGAAGGAAGGAAGGAAGGAAGAAAGGGAAACATCTTTAAACATTTTCTTGTTTTATTGTATTCTGTTTCTCCGTATTTGTTACATGGGCTGGGGCCGGGAATCGAACCGAGGTCCTCCGGCATAGCAGGCAAGCACTTTGCCCGCTGAGCCACCGCGGCCCGCCCTCAAATCAATATTTAAATCAGCAGGATCATACAATATTTGTCTTTTTGGGCATGGCTTATTTCACATATGTTGTCACATGCATTAGGACTTCATTCTTGTACATGACTGAATAACATTCCATTATATGGGATATGGTTAAAGGGGAAACTTTAGGTTTAATACATTACTAGAATAAAAATTAAACAATAAAACATAGGACTGTATAAAACAGTGAACCTGTTGTAGATGATGGACTATAGTTAACAGTACATGTATAAGAAAGTTCTTTCATGAATTATAAAAATGTATGAAACTAATACAAAGTGTTACTAATAGGGAGGTATATGGAGAAGAATACATCTAATGTAAATTATGGATGATAGTTAATAGTACTATTTTAATAATTCTTCATCAATTGTAACCAAGGCAACTACTTTTAAAAAAAGTGCACTTACAAAAAAAAATCAATTGTAACAAATTTTCCACGCCAATGCAATGTATGGAAATCTTCTACTTTATGATTGCTCTGTAAACCCACAACTTCTTTAATAATTTTTTAAAACTATTTTAAAAAAATACTAACAGTTTATTTGTATTTTTTAAAACAAAAAAACATTTTAATTATCCATTCATTGGCTGATAGACAGTTTGCTTCCATCTTTTGACAATTGTGAACAGTGCTGCTATGAACTTTGGAGTACAAATATCTGTTCAGGTCCCTGCTTTCAATTCTTTTGGGTTTATGTCTAGTAGTGGGATTGCCAGGTCATATGGCAGTTCTATACTTAGCTTTCTAAGGCACTACCAAACTGTCTTCCACAGTGGCTGCACCATTTTACATTGCCACCTGCAATGAATGAGTATGACCATTTCTCCAGATCCTCTCCAACGCTTGTTATTTCTGTTTTTCTTTTTTAATAGCTGCCGATCTAATGGATGTAAAATAGTATCTCATTGTGATTTTGATTTGCATTTCCCTGATAGATAATGATGTGAGCATCTTTTTGTATACTTACTGGCCATTTGCATATCTTCTTTGAAAGTATATTTATTCAAGTTCTTGCCCATTTTTTAATTTGCTTGTTAGACTTTTTGTTGTTAAGTTGAAGGATTTCTTTATATATTCTGGATATTAATCCTTTATTGGTTATGTGGTTTCCAAATATTTTCTCCCATTGTATAGGTTGTCATTTTACTTTCATGATAAAGTCCTCTGAGACAAAAAGTTTTGGTGAGGTATCATCTATCTATTTTTTTTTTTTTCTTATTTTGCTTGTGCTTTGGGTGTAAAGTCCAAAAAGCCATTGTCTAACCCAAGTTCCTGAAGATGCTATGTTTTCTTCTAGGAGTTTGATAGTTTGGGCTTTTATATTTATTTTCCTGATCCATTTTTAGTTGGTTTTTTGTATAAGGTTTGAGGTAGAAGGGCCCTCCTCCTTTTTTGTTTGAAAATGGAGATCCAGTTTTCCCAGCATTATTTGTTGAAAAGGCTACTTGTTCTCTGTTGAGTGGTCTTGCCCTCTTGTCAAAAATGAGTTAGCCATAAATGTGAGGGTTGATTTCTGAGCTTTTTTCAGTTCAATTTCATTGGTATATATGTCTGTCCTTTTGCCAGTACCATGCTTTTTTGATTACTGTGGTTTGTAATGTTTAAAAATTGGGAAGTGTGAGTCCTCAAACTTAATTCTTCTTTCTATCATTCTTTTTTTTCTTTTTTTGCATGGGCAGGCACTGAGAATTGAACCCAGGTCTCTGGCATGGCAGGCGAGAACTCTGCCACTGAGCCACTGTCGCCCACCCTCATTCCTTTTTATGATGGAAAAATATACCACTGCATGTATATATTACATTTTAAAAATCCAATCATCTGTTGATAGACACTTGTGATATGTACCTATGTTTATAGCTAGATTATTTACAACAGCCAAAGGCTGGAAGCAAAGCAAGTGCCTATCAGTTGTTGAATGAATAACCAAAATGTGCTAAATATACAATGGAATATTATTCAGCAGTTAAAAAGGAATGAACTTTTAATACATGCTACAACATGGATGAACACTAAAGACATCATGTTCAGTGAAATAAGCCACACACAAGAGGACAGATATTGTACAATTACATTTACTTGAAAGAACTAGAATATGCAAATGCATAGAACCAGAAAATAGATTATATGTTACCAGGGGTTGCGGGAAGGGGAATGGGGAGTTAATGCTTAATGGATAAACAGTTTATGTTTAAGAGCATGGAAAAGTTTTGGTAATGGATGGTGATGAATGTAATTCATTGTGAATATAATTACCATTACTGAAAATTATAGTTGAAAATGGCTAAAGTGGGAAAATTTATATTGCATATATGTTAACAGAATAAAACAAAAAGAATGATGGTAGGGAGGAATGGAGGAATGGAGAGAAACTTCTTAGTGAGTAACGGGTCTTACTTTGGAGAGATGGAAATATTTTGGAACTACATATAAGTAGTGGTTGCACAGCATTGTGACTGTATCAAATATCACTGAATTGTTCATTTAATAATGGTTAATTTTATGTTATATGAACTTCACGTGAATAAACTATTTTTTAAAAAGTGACAATGCTTACTACCTCGCCGCCCATTATTCTTAAAATTAGGCAAGAAGAAAAACAGGAAGTTAGAGAGAATAAATTTGCCCAAAAGATGGGGTATGTTTAATATCCTAAACTATTTTTCATATGTTTGGAGTAAGTAAAGAACATAAACGACCTGAAAAATTACTTTCTTCAAACTTCCCTTACTTGCAAAATGCTGGCTTTAAACTGAATCTTTCACTGACATTTAAAATTACTTTTGAAATGATAGCATCTTTAAAATAGTTCTGATAGGTCTTAGGATGTTGGGAAAATATCTAAGGAACAAGCTTCGTTTTTATTCCTCTCTGCCTTCCAACAATCACCAAAACAAACTAAATTCAAGGAGTTTAATAATAAAAAGAAAGTGCTTTCCAAACTTACTTATGAAATTTATAACTCTAGAATGAACAAAGAAAACCTTTAAGAATCAACTTGGTGCTTGTGATAGAATTGAGGGTTCTATTACTGAGGTAATGGTTACCACCTAATGATTAAAATGGCTCTCTCTTTGTTCTATAATAGAGCTGAATATTTTGCCTATAAAAAGTATGCTAAATAAATTTTAACATTTGCTGTTGCAGAATTTTGACTAAAAACTCAAAACTGCAGATAATGTTTGAAAAGTGTCCCCAAATTCTAGAGAGAGATGCTGAACAAAGGGATTTATTTAGCAGACAGACAAATTCCTCCTTTCTCTATCAAACTCTTCTGCAATCTGTGTAAAAGAAGACTATAGAATTATTATGAAGACAAGTTGAGGAATATTTGTAGGAGTAAAGAGAGCTTTGTCTTTTCTCTTTTCTTTCTTGGGGTGACATAGTAGGTTGAATAACATCCCCCCAACCCCTGAATTCATGTCCCAGTGAAATCTTAGAATGTGACCTTATTTAAAAACAGGAAGATTATAATCCAATCATTGATGTCCTTGTAAAAAGAGGACAGACACATAGAGGGAGACACACACATCAAGAAGGCCATGTGACAAGGGAGAAAGAGATTACAGTGATGCAACTGCAAGCCAAGGAGCACCAAGGATTGTCAAGAGCCACCAGAAGCTAGGAAGTGGTAAAGGATTTTTTCATTGGAGCCTTCTCAGAAAGCA
Source organism: Tamandua tetradactyla (assembly GCF_023851605.1). NCBI lineage: Eukaryota > Metazoa > Chordata > Mammalia > Pilosa > Myrmecophagidae > Tamandua > Tamandua tetradactyla. The sequence continues at coordinate 47,575,214 of NC_135350.1, forward strand.
TGGCCTTGCCCACAAATTGACTTAAACTTCTAGCCTCCAGAAGTATGAGAAAATAAACTTCTACTTACTTAAGCTACCCAGTTTGCTGTACTTGGTTATGACAGCCCTAGGAAACTAACATAGGTGGAAAGCTAGCTGGAGTGGTACAAGAAGGTACATTCAGGAGATAGCAGGCAGCAGTGGGGTAAACTTAACTTCTCCATTTGTCATTATAAGAATGCATTATTTCTGGTGAGTCAAGCCTTCTGGCAGACTCTTGAGGATGCTCCCCTGATCTTAGACATGATCATCTTATTAGGACAAGGGAAATCCAGCCTCAACAATAATAGACATTGCAGACTGTGTACCAGGCACTGATCTAAGCACCTTACACATTTTAAATGATTGTATATTGTATCTAATCATTCATATGTTATTAGTATAAAAGATATACAAACTTTGAAAGTGCAATTCAAAGTTTACAAACAAGCGATTCAGATATTTAGTAATGTGTCCAGTGTCACAGAGTTAGTTAATAGCCTATGTTCCTTATTTTTATGTCTGGTAGGTTGCATAGTTAGGGAAAGAAACAAAATTGGCAAAAAGGTCAAGCAAAGATTTCATCAGGCTTGTCAGGGCACTACATGGTGGTGTTCCTATGGTTTGGGTGGGGGTGGGGTGAAGGTGGGTCAAAAAGCCCCTTGGCATACTCCACCAGGGAGACTAGCTTTGGGGCATTTTTCATGACTGAAGAAATTGGTAGCCCAATACAATAACTTTAATCACATAAGACTAACTTTTATCTTCCTTTATTCTCCCTTCTCCTTCCCTAACATGAGGAGCCAGATGCAGAAGACAGGGGTTCAAAAGAATAAACAAACAAACAAAAAACAGATCACAGTCTCCTCCAAATATAAGTTGAAATCTTGGATCTTGGATGCTAAAAGACATTAGACTAAAGATTTGACTCAGACCGGGTGGGACTTCAAAAAACTGAAAGTGAATTTGAATTATCAGGAAACTATTGCTATGGGCGAAGAAAATAAAATGTTGTTGGGGGAGAAGGAAGGCAAATTTCATGGAACAAGTTTGATCGGAGAAAAATAAAAACAATATGTTCTATGTATTTCAGCCCATTCCATAAAACAGTTGCTCTTTTTCCTCTTTCATATGGATCCTGATGGCACCTGTGTATCCCTATTCTCCATCAGTTCCTGAGGTTACAGGTTGCAAAGGCCTTCTCAAAATTCTGGAAATTCCTGCTGTGCTAGTATACTCCAGGCTTTCTAATTCTCGATGGTTGCCTCTGCCTTATGCTACATGGATGCCTGCATGAAAATCAGCTCTTCAGGTTTCACTCCAAAACGTTTCTTCCACAAAGTATTTGTGAACTTAGGGGAACTTTACTGGTAGTTTCTGCTCAGGGTCACATTATGCATTACATTTGACCAATCCTATGCTACAATACATTCTCTTTCCAATTTCTTCTCCTTTCTGTGTTTCCCCCATTTCTTTTTAACACTTTAGGAACATTTCTTTTCCCTCACCTTTATCTTTAAGTCCTCAGGCAACTAAGGAAGTAGGCAAACCTAATTCTTATTCTGAAGCCTAAGTAGAAATATCCTCTGTTGTCTAAATTCCCAGAATCCTGGAACCAAGCTTTTCAATTCTCCAGGTTTTCCATCTCCTTTCTTTCACTGGCTTCTCACAATTTTTTGACTCCAGCATTAACTAACCTTGTGATTTCTCTTGGTTTCCTGACACATTCCTTCTCTCTGAACACCTGGGTACGACTTGTTTTTCATCCTTTGTTAAACTTCCACCTCATCAATCTCCCGACTGATGGAACATTAACAAATATATGTATATACAGAATTCATGAGAGATTTCCCTCTGCCACAGGAAAGGATGCACAATACACACTTCAATAGAGGGGAAGGCTATTTTTCATAACCATAACATTTGCAAGGAGTATGTAGAGAAAGGAACTAAATCACTATCGGGCTTAGTTGCCAAATATTACGTTTTCATTAAATTTTAGTGCTGGAACACATCTTAGAGATAATCCATTTCAATATCCTTATTATAAGGATGAGGAAACTGAAGCCCAGAAGGATTAAATAGTTTGTTAATGATAACACAGCTCAGCTAACTTAGTTGTTAGAACCAGTCTCTCAACTGTTATTCCAGGGTGGTTTCCATTACATAATACCGTATTTTTCTGTATTCTAATCATTCATATGTTATTAGTATAAAAGATATACAATATGCTCCTGCACTAAAAACATTTTTTGGCATACCAATTGCTATCATCTTTTCTATGGCTGAGCAGGCAGGAGACAAAAAAGTGCTCAAAAATTATATCCATATTAAAGTAATACTTAATAAAAATCATTCTTTAATGAATTAATTCAAAATATTGACATACTCAAAATATTTAAACATTCAAAGCTCTTGGCTAAGAGTTACTAGCCATCTGGTGCACTATGCGAGAAACTCCATTAATCGGGTTTTCCAGGACTATGACTTCATAATACTAAATGGATGTTGAAGGAAATCCTCAAAGCTTGGCTTCACCTTTTACTCTAGAATAGGAAATCAGAATGCTACTCTTTTATTCTTCAATCTTTCTTAGTCCTCCATTGAACCATCTACCTCAAAATGGCTGGCTGGTATCTTAGGTAATCAGAAAGGCAGGAAAAAAGCTGATTGTTGTCTTCCAAGATATTTTTCCTGTTACAGAATAATTGAATTTAATGTGTGAGTGGGCTTTTAGGGGGAAGATATCCTGTTGGAAATATGAAAAGAAAGCTCTTAGGTCAAGGGCTAGAAGTCTCTTTTGAATCTTTCATAAGTAATGAAGGTCTGGTCCAGACATTGACTCTCATTGCAAAGAGACTGTAGACAACAAAAGGAGAAAGAAAGGACTTCCTTTTTTTTTTTTTTTTTTTTCATATTTTCACATCATATTAAAGGCTCAGATATACCTGACTTCACTTCAGCTCTCTCCCCTGAACTCCAGAACGGTATCCAATATCATTAGGGGCTACTAGACATTTCTACTTGGTTGTTATCCAAATACCCTCAATTTAGTTTGTCCAAAACAGAACTTATTTTTCATTTCCCTTATCTCAACCTGACTCCCTACCTGATATCTCCTCATCACCCACTTGAAAAAGCTAGGGGATAAAACAATGATGCAGCCTGCTTTCTTTTTATTTTTTTCAGTCTGTCTATCATCTGTATCGTCCAAGTTTGGTGCTCTTGCCCTCCTAAGAAGTCTGCTAACTCCTTAATATTCTTTAGCATTGTTATTTCTGCTTAAAGTTACCAGAGAAAATTTTATAGTCTTTGACTGAAAACCTTTGTGGATAGAATATACCTCAGATTGATCCAGAGATTGATGGAGAATATAAAAACAAAGAACATCTGCTGTGAGCTCTTGAGGAAAGATAGTCACCATTTTTTTCTATTTTGTTTTCCCAACTGTTGTTATCAAGCACAGTGCCTTTGTGGTGGTTGTGAGTTGTGTGTGATAGCAGATGGAAGAACTGGTCTTTGTCTGCAATTCTGCCCCTGTGGAATCAATTTAGTCTGAAGGCTTTGTTCAAAAAGATCAATTCCATTTTGAAAAATTCCATTCCAACTCAAAGTTTTTTCAGGACATATGATAACTGGATGCTGTTGAATGCCAACTGCATGGAATCCTTTCTACTTGGTAATCACCATTTCAGTAAGCAGTCACTGCTAGAAGAGTCTCTTATTTTCTATTTAAAAAATTTATCATAAATCTTGTAACGTATTAGTAGACTATTCATTCTTGGAATAGTTCCTTTATCAATTATTCTTACTTGTGTTTTAAATGTTTCCTCTTCTTCACAAACCTTCTGTCATAAAAGATACTAAATAGGAATATTTAGAAACTCCAAAAAGGAAAAATTTCTCTAGCTTTGATCAAACATTACAAGGACTTTCCAAAGAATATAGGAAGCAACTTAAAATTTATTTCATAGGTCCTATAACAATAATAGTCCATTTTGTTCAATATCAAACTGCAGCAATATTTGTTCTGCATCAATTCAAATACATGTCTGGAAAATGTTCAGTGCAAACACTGAAACAGCCAGCAAAATAAAGCTACAGTTTTCTTTCAATCTCAGCTGAACATTGGTCTATGCTATTCAAAATGTTGTTGCAGCATTCAGTGCAGCTGTTCATTATGGGCAGACGAGAGGAAATCATTAAAGTAACTTCCAGCCACCTGACTTCCACCTCCAACTAGAAGAAACAAGTGGTGCAGAGTAAAGGGTTGATTTACATGCCGACAATGGAGGGGAATGATGAAATGTAAGTGTTTTTGTAATATGCATCAGTGTTTTCATAGAATGCAGTTGGCATCTGTCCAGTTTTCCTCTTAGAAACCCCGTGTTTATAATTCCAGTAGCTAAAATTTACATAATTACTTTTCACTTTGAGAATATTGAGCTTCTTTTGTGCCTGACCATCTGAACAGCTGTGTCTTTAAGTTGAAGGGTGTACTGTTTTTAACGTTATAAGGAAATAAAATGGAATCATATTTAGTTCCATTATTCAAAGGGAAAAAAAAGTATTTCTATTGTAGTTGGAAAATGAGGGGATGGCTTTTCTTATTTGCTCTACAAGAACAACACAGACAAAGCATTTGGGAATCCAATGCAGCTGCAGCACTCTCCATACCAATCCTGCCTACCTCAACAGAGGAAATATATTTCCTGTCAAGATTCCAGAATATTTGCTTTTAAAATAAGTACTTCAGTGATATTGTATCAGGCACCAATGGAAGATAGGCTATTTTGGTAGTTTTCAGTGTTGCCTTTACTTCATAGTAATTCCGTTCTTTCTACTGATCATACTAGAAAGACTGTTTAGCATCAATTTAGATTACTGGAAATGATAAATGTACAACTGAAATGTTACCAATAATTTAATGAATACTACCTATTGTCTTAAATCAGTTTCTCTGAAAACTTGACTGCCTTTCATTAACTGTATAGAATCCAGTACTACAGGGCATAATTTTTAAATAAATGTAATAAGTTGATATTTTCATTAGCTGGAATTACACTAGAAACCATTTTTTATAAAAATATTTCCTTTTGAGGGTGAAGCTAAAATGACTAAGAAATAGAAGTCTCAGAGTACTTCTTAAATAAATGGAAAATCTATTGTTCTTTAAAAATAATAATAGAATAAGGAAAAATAATAATACAATAAGGAACAGATAATTGTATAAATTATTAAAGTAGTGCAAAAATGTGGCCATTTTTATAGCTCTGGGACTATTTTAATTTTCAACTGACATTTTATCCTCAGATAATAATTCATTAAAATTTTTCTCAATGGATTAATCAGACCTAAAAATTAGAGTGACCTAAAGGGTGGAGAAAAGGAAAAAACTCATAAACCATACTGCAAAAGTATATTATTTAGTATAGTATACAGTTAAAAAATAAAACAAAAAAACAACTATCAGTACTTTGGAGCACCACAGAGTTTCCCAAAATTTCAAGAGCAATCTACATTGACCAAGAAATACCACCTAAATACCTGCCCTCTATCTTAGTAAGAGAAGATTTAAGGGCATGCATGTAAGCGTGGACACCGATTTTGAGTCTGCTGCCAGATTCCAAGCAAGAGATGATGATGGCTTGGACTCATGGGGTGGGGAGCAGAGATGGAGAAAAGTTGATTGATTTATTGTCCATTTCTGTTACTAGACCATAAGACTCATAAGAGCAGAGTCTATTCATATTTAGGATATCCTACTGACTCTACATTATTACTAAAGACATGGGTGCAAAAATACAAGTAAAAAATTCTACCTTTGTGATGGTCGATTTCATGTGTCAAATTGATTAATTTATGGTATCCATTTGTTTGGTCAGAAACTAATTAGTTGTTAGTTGTGGCTGTGGAAGTATTCCATAGATGGGATTGGCATCTATGATCTGTTGACCTTCAGTAAAGGAGATTACCATCTATTTTGTAGGTAGGCCCCATCCAATCCACTGGAGGACACAACAGCATGAACTAGGGTCCAGAGGTCAGAATAATTTTTGCCTCAAGGTTTCAACATCAACTCTAGCCAGAACTTCTGTCTTGTCAGCTTCCTCTGGGGAATTTGGACTCAGGATTTTGATATCATGTTTACTAGAGTTTCCAGCCTGCAGCCTGCCCTACAGAATTCAGATTCACCAATCCCCATGGTTGTGTGGGGCAATTCCTTATAATAAATGTCATGTGTGTGTCACACACACACATTCATCATCATCATGCTAATTTGGTTTCTCTAGAGTACCCTGACTGATACAGATGGCAAAGACAGAGTCACTAGAAATGGGGAGGGAGTAACTTTAAGATGACCCCTATTTATCTGACCTGTACCACCTGGTCTAACTATTCATCACACAGGGGTCAAGAAGAAGACGTTCGGGGTGAGTGTGATGAATTATTCATTCAATTTTATAGTGTTTGATATGCAAGTGGGGCATGTACTGAATATACAAGTGTAGGGCTGAGAAGAGATTTGGGATAAAGCTTAAGCACCATTTCCCTGTTTTAAGTAGAAATCGAAGGCAAGGACATTGTCTCCGAAGGCGTTGCTAAAGTAGAGACAAAAGAGAAAAGAGGCTTTAGTTCTTTTATTTACAACTTTCACAGATTAGTTTATTAGATTCACTAATACTCCATTTGGAAAACAGGGGGCATGAATCAGAGACTGTAGGCAAAATGGTCAAGTAAGTAAATTCTGAATTTGGGGTTGGGTTTTTAAGGCCAAGCCCATTTGTATGCTGCTTGGGCTGCTTAGGAAGACATTACCCAGGGGACTGCTGCAGCAAAGACTGTGGACAACAAGGAAGGGGGTTCAACCACCAAGAACTGAAAGAAGACAAGTAATGGACAGAAGCACCATCAGTGTAGGTGATCAATATGGTGTATGGCCATAACATAGGAATGGGGAACCAGAACCTGAGAGAAGTGCCTGGCACACAGAATGCATTCAATAAATATTGAATTCTTATATTCATTTAAAATATTTTTGCATTTTTTTAAATTAATTATCAAAATATTATAAAGCAGCTTGTTCAAAGACTATGTATAACATATATATAAAGAATAGTATTATTCCTGTGTAAATACCTCTCAGTTAAAAATCAGAACATTTTTGTTGTTATTGGTGCCCTGTGTATCCTTCCCTGGTCACACCCCCTTCCTTCTCTACTGGAGGTAACTACTATCCTGAAATTTATTTTTTTTCATTTCTTGCTTTTCTTTACAGTTTTGCCAAATATGTAAAATACATATTGTACAAAACACTGTTCATAAAATTTTATACTTGGTGAGATTTTACCTCATGCAGAGAATCCGCTTGATGAAATATTTTTGGCACAATTGAAATTCTACAGCCATTAACAGCAATATTTCATCATCTAAAATGTAATGTTACATCTAATGGGAAACATTCATTGGCAATCATGTAGTCAGCTTCAAGTTCTCATCGGATAAAAATGTGACAATCGCCTTATTAGCCTTGAAAGTTTTGAGAGACTTAACCATAGTAATGATTTTGGTCTTCTACTATAAATGTAGCTTTTTATCTTCCTGGGAATTCTCTCCTCTGTATTTTTTGAACCACCAAAACTCATTGATTTTGAGTAGTGTAAGACTTGGTTTCTTATTGCAAAGTAATATCTTTTGGGGGGGGGAAATTCATTAAACCCATAGCATCTTCAAAACCTCAACCTAGACACGAATCCCCAAATTCATAAATATGAGGAACTATTTTACATAGTATCTTCAACTTTGTCCTGAATAAAACTGAATATGTGTCGATTAATATTTCAAAATTTACGTATGTGCTTTTCCCTCCTTTCTGCTCATTTACCAGATGCACACATACATGCAGACACACACACACACACACACACACACACACACACACACACACACACCTGAAAGCCTAGACAGGAAACTAGATTCTTAGCTTTGACAAATCAAATTATAAATATCTTCATTCCAAAGACACTATAAACAAAATATCAAGTCAAAGGACAAGAAAAGAAAAATACTGTAAACTAAATTACAAAAGACACACAGTATGAATCCACAGGAAAGATATTAATATATAATTTGCAAAATGGATACAGATTTCCAATAAGTATGAAAATGTTCACAAAGGAATTTTAAGAAGCAAATTGCAAAGAATAAAAAAAAAATGGCAAAATCAGAAAAGAAACCAAGATCCTGCCTAAGGTAGGGTTTGAAGAAAGTGGATTGCTCATACACCCAAAAGTAGGCATATAAATTCAATAGCAGTTTCACAGTATGAATCAAAAGGCTTGTAGGTGTTCCCCTGTCCTATTTAGGTCTAAGGCAGTCAATCCTATGGTTACATGACAACCACATAAAGACGTTCATGCCCAAATTAATTATGGTAGATATCTACAATGCCATTTGTGTAGTAATTAAAATCATATTCATGAAAAAGTGTTTAGAATATGAGAAATAAGTGATTAATTGAAATAAAACTAAGTATCATTGCAATTTTATCATTGCTGGAGAAAATAGTAAAAAAATTATATATAGAACATATTGAACAGAGTACTTTCTTGATGTCAGGATTAAGAGCAATTTTTTGGTTTTATTTATTGATTTTCAAATTTTCTTCTTCACAGATAAAAATTAGTTAAAATGTGTTATTTTAAAAATGAGTATCTGATTACATGAAAACTGAAGCTCTTAATAAATGGAAGTTTTGAATTCTGAAAATTCTTTCAAGTATTAACCTTCCAAATATATTTTTAAATGATGCTGTATATCACACAATTCATATTTTCTTATAAAAATGTGTATTATTTAAGTCACATACTTTGTGGTATGAAGTTATTTGTTGCTATTTGCTGATGTGTAAGTTAACTAACCTTCCAAATGAAAGCCAGTACAACGCTGCAAATAAATGATAAAATTGTACTTGTTTTCTCTATTAACCATGTATAAATCTGAAAGACCACTTCTAAAAGTACATATTTTTCACTGATTTATGAAAGGAAACTCCTTAATGCTGAAAGAAGACATTTTATAATGTACATGAAATGGAACCAGATGACAATTTATCTTTCTAACCATATAATACAATTTGAACAAATGTTTTATTTGTCTACACACACAAAATTACATTTTTATTTGCTTTATTTTTCTTCAGAATAATGATTGTTTTTTATATAAAAGGTTTTATTTTATTAAGTGTTCATTTTAAATTAGTCAATTACTTCCAACATATTAACTTAATGAAGGGATTGGTGAATATAAGAGAATGGAACTAAAGCGTAGATGGAAATAAAATTCCTTAAGTTCTATGAATTTGGAATTTATTAAAATTTGACAGGAATTACTTGAAAATGAAAAGGAACCAAATTACTAAATCTATGGATTATTTTTGTGTTGAGCCATTTCAGCACTGGTGTCTCTGACCCTGGGTCTCTCTCCCCTTCAAATAATGCTACCCAGTCGTGCTGGATAAGTCCAAATGTGTATCCTTCAACTTATGACAGAGTGACCTCTCTAAAGAAGCCTCCCTACAGGCAGAATGAGTTGTTATTTAACAGGTTTTCCCATAACAGTTTTATACTCATTTAAATGGATGTTCTGCTAATTAATCATTAAAATATTATGGCATAATTTCTAAATTCAAGCACCAACAGTGGCTCAAAATTGCCAACCTATTTAAGTTCCAATTCTCTTGGCCTGAAGGCAGTTCCCTCCCTCACCTGGCTCCCTGACCATAATTTCTCCTTCTTTTATAAATACTTTTTGCTCTCCTTTAATATCATTTGCTTGTCTAGTTTCCTCTTTCAGAAATTACTTTTCCTACTGTCTATCTGCCAGAAAACCACTTATTTTTTAAGGCTCAGTTTAAATTATACTTCCTAGATGAAGTCTTTCTGATCCCCTTAGTAGGAAGTAAACTCACAATCTGCTGATCTCCTTTGTGTTAATGCAATATGCCCCTACTCTTGTTCTTTGAATGTCCACATGGGGTCTAAATCAATTTTGCTACACTCTAAAATAGAGTGTTTGAAACATTTTTGGCAAAGAAGCAGTTTTCAGATGAAAATTTATATAGATGTGTGATATATTGAAATATGCATTAGAATTTCTTGGGTTTGGTTCACACTTATAATCTTTACTTATTTTGAAATCAATCAGTGAAAACATGGCTTTTAGGAGACATATGAAATGAAGGGATCTGAATTACACTTGTTTTCATATTGATAGGCATGCCATTTCCTTTATTTCTCTATTTTCTTTAGGTTGCACAATGTGTTAGTTAGATTCAGTTGTCAACTTGGCCAGGTGAGCATACCTAGTTTTGTTGCTGCAGACATAAGCCAATGGCACGTGAACCTCATCTGTTGCTAATTACATCTGCAGTTGGCTAGGAAGCGTGTCTGCTGCAATGAGTGACATTTGACTTAATTGGCTGGTGCTTAAATGAGAGAGTGCAATGAAGCACAGCCTAAGCAGCTCAGCATTCCTCATCTCAGCACTTGCAGCTCAGCCCAGGCCTTTGGAGATGCAGAAAGAAGTCACCCTGGGGAAAGTTGTTGGAACCCAGGGGCCTGGAGAGAAGACCAGGAGAGACCATCCTGTGCCTTCCACGTAAGAAAGAACCTCAGTGGAAAGTTAGCTGCCTTTCCTCTGAAGAACTAACAAAATAAATCCCCTTTTATTAAAAGCCAATCTGTCTCTGGTGTGTTGCATTCTGGCAGCTAGCAAACTAGAACAGATTTGGTACCGGAGAGTGGCGGTGCTGCTGCGGTTTGCAAATGCCAGATATGTTTGAATGGTGTTTTGGATGGCTAAGGGGAAGATTTTGGAGGAATTGTGAAGAGAATGATGGAGAAGTCCTAGAGTGCGTGAAGGGACTGTTGGTGTAAATGGAACCACTGCCAATCTTGATAAAGGAGAACACAAAAGGGAGAGATTGGAGTTTGCAGAGTGAGAGCCATGGAAGCTCGGGTCTGAAGCCAAGAAACCTCGGCCAGGAGAGTGGACCCGCCCATATACATGGAGAGGGTTAGTTTACCCTGAAGGGTGAGGATGAGCCTCTCATCTGTTGCAGTGGAAGAGTTGTGTAGCCTCAGGCCTTGGAGAAGGCAGAGCACGCTCCTTGGGGGACTGGGAGAGCCTGGCTGCCACCACATGGAGGGGTTGAGCGTGCGCCCCAGAAATAGCAGAGAGCCCAGGGGTGGCCCTGATGCCTGGAGAGAGTGGAGCCAAGAGGTGGTTTCTTCAATGTTCCCTGAGGTTGATTTGGAAAGAGGTGGGCCACTGCATAGGCCCTCAGAAAGGGTGGGACTGCCACTTTCTAAAGCCGAAGGATAAATGACTTTCAGACTTTGAAATCCAATGGTGTTTGCCTGCAGGTTTTCCTTCCAGTTTCTCCCTATGGATCCTGTGTTTATCCTCCTTTGCATATTGGCACCAGATAACTTGTTTTGAGATTCACAGGTCCACAGCAAGAAGAGAATTTTTTGCAACTGTTTAAGGTGATGCTTGAAGTTGCCAAGTTGACAAGAGGTGGATATGTGTTAGTTAGATTCAGTTGTCAACTTGGCCAGGTGAGCATACCTAGTTTTGTTGCTGCAGACATAAGCCAATGGCACGTGAACCTCATCTGTTGCTAATTACAACTGCAGTTGGCTAGGAGGCGTGTCTGCTGCAATGAGTGATGTTTGACTTAATTGGCTGGTGCTTAAATGAGAGAGCACAACGTAGCACAGCCCAAGCAGCTCGGCCTTCCTCATCTCAGCACTGGCAGCTCAGCCCAGGCCTTTGGAGATGCAGAAAGAAGTCACCCCGGGGAAAGTTGTTGGAACCCAGGGGCCTGGAGAGAAGACCAGCAGAGACCATCCTGTGCCTTCCACGTAAGAAAGAACCTCAGTGGAAAGTTAGCTGCCTTTCCTCTGAAGAACTAACAAAATAAATCCCCTTTTATTAAAAGCCAATCCATCTCTGGTGTGTTGCATTCCGGCAGCTAGCAAACTAGAACACACAATATCAAATGAATCCTCACTTGCATGGCTAAGTTGAAAATAGTAACAGATTTCTCACATCCTGTTTTTCAATGTCAAGCTTTTTCAATTACATTGCCCCAGAAGCAGGAAAGAGGAGTAGAAGAAATTTTCAAAGCTAAAATTATTGTAGAAGTTCCCTTAGTGTGACATAAACTGGTAATTAGTTTGTCAAAAGAATCATTAAGGAGGGTGTTTTGGTTTGTTAAGGTTGCTGAAATGCAATGGACTGATTTTAACAATGGGAGTTTATTAGCTTTACTAGTTTACAGTTCTGAGGCTATGAAAATGTCCAAATCAAGGCTTCAACAAGGTGATAACTTCCTCCTGGAGAAAGGCTGCTGGTGTTCTGTCATGTGGCATGGCAACCTCTGCTGGTTCTTCTCTCCCAGGTTCCAGTGCTGTCAGCTTCTGCTCCATCTGTGGCTTTCTTTCTGAGCTTCTGCGTGTTTCTCTCTTTTAGCATCTGTGCTTTCTCTCAATTTCATGCACTTATAAAGGGCTCCTTTAAGAGGATTAAGACCCACCTGAGGCATGCCTGAACTGAAATAACATAGTCAAAAGGTCTCACCCACAATAGGTTTACAGCTACAGGAATGTGTAAGCTTTAAGAGCATGATCTTAAGGGAGCCATACAGCTTCAAACCATAACATTCCACCCTCCAGACCACATAAAGACATTCTTTCATATACAAAATATATTCATTTCATTGCAATGAATAATTTTGATGAGAATTTTCAAATTCTCATCAAAATCAGATATAGGCATGGTCTGTCCTTGGGCAAAACTTCTTTCCAACCATGGACTGTAGAACAAATTATCTGCTTCCAATATACAAAGGGGGGGGGGGCATTCACAGAGTAAACATTCCTTTTTCCCAAGGGAAAGGAAGGAAAACAGGGGTGACTGATTCCAGTTCTAAAACCTTGCAGGGCATACTGCATTAGACTTCAAGGTCTGAGAGTGTTTTATACCATGAAATTTTGTCCTCAGGGATTCAGAAAGTGGGAGCCCCACCCTTTTCAGGGGCTTGCACAGTGGCCAGGTTCTCCCCTAACACTGGAGTGAAGAGAACAACATTTCCAAGCAGTGGGGGATGGCCAGACTCTAGGCCTCACCCTCCGCAAGCATCAGGGCAGCAGCTGAACTCTCCACAATCATCAGGGCACAGGCTCAAACCCCTTAGGCCAGTGGGGTGGTGGCTAGACTCTGCCCAATCCCATTCCACCCTCTCTGAATACTATGGTGGCAGCATTCTTCCTGCACAGCAGGGCGGGCAAGATCTCCACAATCCCTCCACAATCCCCAACGCATCTGAGATTCCTAGGGTGGTGACACACTTTCTGACTAGGAAGAGGGGCCTGATCTTTGTAAACTCCAGAGAATACTCACCCGTTCCACATAAATGGGTAGAACCACTCTTCACCCAAGGTGTCTTCACGCCAGGCCTCAGCTTCCATGGTTTTGCCTTTGAAGTCATCTTTCTTTCAATCTGTCCTTTTTATGTCCTTTTTAGTCCAAGCTGGAAGTGGTTTTCTTCACACAGACCCTGCAATAAACTTGTCAGTTTCACATGCAGTATATAGGGGTCTCAACAGTAAGACCTTCCACAAGTCCTTTCTGGATAACTGCATTTCCAATCCTGACTTGCACGGAAATGGCTGATTGGCTCCATATTAAGTTAAACCCTCACATGGAGCACTATTCTCTGGGGACTCATTTTCTGGAAACTTAGAATGCCTATCAAATTCTGATTTCTCTGTACCCAGAAGTTCATATCTCAACTTATCCCTTTCTTCTTACATTTTACTATAAGCTGCAAGGAGAAGCCAGGCTATGTATTCAATGTTTATTTTGGAAATCTCCTTAGCTAAATATCCAAGCTTGTCACTTTCAAATTCTGCCTTCCATCTGACATCAGGACTCAATTTTGCAAAATTCTCTGCCACTTAAAAAACAAGGATCACCTTTTCTTCCAGTTGGCATGACACATTCATCATTTCTAAGGCCTCATCAGAAATACTTTTAGCATCCAAATTTCTAGGAACAATCTCTTCAAAGTAATCTAGGTCTTTTCTATCAGCTCCTCACAATTCTCCCAGAATCTTCCTCTTACCCATTTATAAAGCCATTTCAACACTTTTTGTATTTGCAATCTCAGCACCCCAATCTTCTGGTATCAAAATCTGTATTGGCCAGGTAATAACAAGAGATATATTATTCTTATTGGATATTCTTATTATCCAGTAAGAGATAACTGTAAATAATACAAGATTTTGTAAACGTATTTCACACAACTGTGGAATGCATGAGTCCAAATTCTGTAGGGAAGATTTTATGCTGGGAACTACGATGAAGGTTTTCAATGAAGTCTTTAGGAGGAGCTGGCTAGGTGAATTTGAGATTAAAATTCTCTCTTCTGGCTACTGAAATCATCACTTAGCCTTTTAAACCCTTCAGCTGATTTGATGAAACATCTCTTATTGCTGAAGATAACCTCTTCAGTTGAGTGTGAATATAATCACCCATAGATGCAATCAACTTATTCATGATTTATGTCCACAAAATGACCACACAGTAACAAGCCAGTGTTTGTTTAACTGTACAACTGGACACCATTACCTGGCCCAGGTGATGCATGAATGTAACCATCCCAGAGGGGACCATTAGAAGGACACACATTTACTTTAACTTTTTATGGGAAACTTACAAATGTCCACTAATTACTATTTTTTAAAGTATGGATAACTTTTTGTATGCAAGTGATTGCATTTGAGAGTTTCTTATGCAGCTATCCCTTTCTGATTGCAGGATTAAGGGTGCGATGACCCCACTATCTGGAAAATTGGCATAAAATGTTTTGGCTGTCCTTTCCTTCCAGAGCAGACATCTTCAATTAGTTTTTCAGGGTTTCAGTAAACTCCCTAGCTACCTCTTGATCAGCAGATGCTGCCTCTTCCTTTACTTTTACATTGCATAGGCTAAATCTTTTTGTAAATTTTTCAAGCCAGCCTTTGCTGGTCTGAAGATTCATAGGGGTGGATCCTTCAACTTCATTTTTCTTAAAGAAATCATATAAAGGCTTAGCCTTTTCTTGTATGATACCAGAGTCTACTGGAATGCCTTTTTTATAAAAGTGCTGCACCCAAAAGTGTATTGCACTTTCTATGTGCAGGAGATAGGGATACTGTGGCTTATGCAAATGATTTGCAGTTGTTGATGTAGCTGCAACACTGGCTTCGTGGATTTTTTTCTCTTTTTTCTTGATATGCCTTAGTGTCAACTCATTAACTCCACAGTGGCAGTCGACCACAGCAGCCATTTTGCAGCTTCCACAAAACTTCCCCCAAATTCCTATTTAATTTTCTATGCTGACTCGTGATATATCAAAACCGTGATAGGGGAAGTCATGATGTGGAAGGGATAACTGCAATCTTTCTTTGTGTAGGCGTTTGGGAGGGTGTTTCCCAATTTGTTTGTTTATTCATTTATTAGAGCAATTGTAGTTTTCAGAAAAATAATGCAGATAATACAGAGTTCTCATATACTCACCTTTCACATGCACACATCATCTTCTCTAATATTTAGTATTAGCTTCTTTGTAGCGGAAGGAGCTTAAAGATATGTTGGAAGCAACTTGCATATGGAAATCATCTGGATTTTTATCAGTTTTTTTCAATAATTCATAATTTTTCTCCATACCTAATTTAACTGCAATTTTAAACAGGGCTTTCCAAAGTACTTAACTTACTTTGCTTAGAAACATTTTTTTTTTCCTCTCACATTTCACCTGTTCATATAACAGTTTATTCAATTACATGAAAATTAAGTTTTAAATTTAATTTAATATTAAACAAAATAACAACTGGCATAAACAGGTTTCAGGACAAATATAAATTATTCCTAATTAGCATACAAAACAACTAGCGGGGGCAAAAGTGCACCTGCAAACAAGTAACCCATTAGCTGTGTTAGTCGATTCTACCATGGGCATCAGTCAGCAGGTTTTCATAAGCAATGGATCATTTCACAGTCCCGTGAATGACTAAGCATAGATTTACAGAGATTTTATTGTGCTACTTAACACTAATTGGATTTTCTGTCATAAATAAAAAATGCAGCCAAACTTAAAATACATGTTAAATCTATGTATATTATCATCTTACAACTCATTTTATGACATTATACTGAATATTGTACAACTGATTACTATGGCAAAGCATACACCAAGAAGACATAACTGAGACTTCACTGACATTTAATTGAGCTCTGTGCAAGTGTGGTGAAGTCATCTATTAATTTGACAAACAAACATTTTTAAACCAAAATATGGAAGACACTGTGATAAGTTCTGAGAGTGATAAAAAAAAAATACATTCTTTTACGGAACTTATATTCTAGATTAATCTCAGAACTTTTTGTTCATATACCACTACCAGTAAAAATATTTGAAAATGATATATACTTACATCATTTATATATTTCCATATTATATAAATACTTATAAACTTTTATATGTTCTTATATGTATACTTATACATATAAAATACATACACATATGTATAAATACCTATATGCACACTTACAAATTATATACATGTACAAATGCCCTGTCATATTATACTTTATACGTTATAAATACTACAACTTTGTATGCCATGGTTCTGAATGTGGTAAAATTAATTTTCACTCTCACTATTTTAAATAAGGGGGCATGCACTGATGTGAAATTTTAATAAGATCAGTGCTAAGGTACAGTCATCCATTTTATTTAAAATGTTATAAGGTCAACCATATGCAGAGTGATTGAAAGAGAAAGTTACTTCTTGATCTACACAAAAATCAAATATACTTTGTCCTCATAACAAATTGGTTGACCTGAGAGATTTTAGGACGCATGGGAGTTTTAAAAATTATACTTTACTGAATATGTGTAGAGCTTCTGTGAAACACTAACCTTTGCCAGCACATGCTTTGAAGACCATTGCTCTCCAGTAATGAGCATCAAGCATAATGCCATGCACAGGAGTGCTCTATAATATTCGTTAATTTTAAAATGCTATTTTAAGGATAAATTTTCATATACTTTGATAGCAATGTTCTTGCACCTCATTTTTCAGTGCTTTAGAAATGTTTATATGTTTGAATGATTGAAAAACTTAGCTCAGACCTAGTTCAATTTTTCTAACTATATATGCTTCAAAATCATGTTATATTAGAGAATACATTATAAAACTAAAATATTTATTAATCCATTCTGTATTTATGTCACCTTAATAGTGCAACTGCATATGTTCTATGGTTTTGAAGCAGAAGGAAAGAGAGTAGAGGGAAAAGAAGGGAATGAAAGTGAGGGTGGGAAGAAGAAAAACTATAACAGGACTTTCCATGATACCTGACATCCAGGATTGCAAGAAGGCAATGAGTACTACCAATCAAAATTCTACACTGAAAATTTAGAAATAAATAAAGTCATGGCACTTGACCTTTCCTTGACAAAACTTTTTAAAGAATTTGGATTGCCATTTTTTCTAACCTTTTAAAAGACACAAAAAATAAAAGTAAGTCTCACAAGAGGTAATTATTTAAATACAGAATTTGAAAACATGGAACTGAGACTAGAGCTTCTATTGCAATAGACTGCATTAACCTTGTTTTGCACAGTAGCTCTATGGCAATTACCTGATCAGAAATTAGGATAATAAGTCACCAGCTATCAATTTAAATTGATTTCAGGAGGCTAGCAGTGGTTTAGTACTGTTCAGTAACACCTATGGTGAAAGAATTTCCAGGCTAACTAAATATTACACGTGGGTGAAGCATGCCTTGTCCTTCCTTTTCTTTTATTTAACAAATATTGCATGGATTGAAGGAATGTCAAAGCTGAACTCTCTAATACAAATGTAGAACACATGAATTTGCATCTGCTTAAAGCAAGACTGCAAACACTGGAAGCACTGTTGTGGTTTGGCAGCTAAAATTATTCATTTTCATTACCTTGTGGTTCAAAGATTCTAGTACACTTGGGGAATGATGTTGCCTTTTCAGTGACTGGTGTGTTAAAAGTCCTAAAAACTAAGGATTGGAAATAACCACATGTTTGGAGGACACACTAAATTTCAAATATTTCAACTAAGTGCAGTTCAATCACAGTAGAGACAAAAGTTCTAAAAGGAAATTCCATGCAGATATGTCTACAAGTACTTTCTCCATTTTTACTTGCTATCGTTCATCCAAAAAGGCAATAACCAGTCCTTGCCCTTCCAAGAAACCAAGGTCTTGGAAAATATGCCAATTCAGAGAAAGAGCATCACATGACAGAAGCCAAAAATCTCATCCCAACCTCAAAAATATTCTGAAGGGTGGGAAAACATTTCTACTATCTAGAGAGCTGTTAGCCCTTTCTTTTTTCCTAGTTTTATCATGTTCTACAAGTTAGATGGCACACAACTCATACATTTTAAATTCTTAATTTTGTAGCTATTTTCCCAACCAACTGTCACAGAAGCAACCTTAAAAAAAATTAACTTAGCTTCTGAATGTAATATTACCTACTATAAGTCAACTATAAATCTAGGCAGTCATTTGCATCATGTTAAGTCTAACCTCCCACTCTCAATGTCCACATCTTCATCTATTCAGATAATACATTTCTTCTGTTCTTTCATGTCAAAACAAACGTCAGACTCCCTCTATGGTAATATGATCCATGAATTGTATTGACCATAAAAATCATAGAATTTTAGAGGTGGAAGAGAATTCTTCCTTTTCTAGAGGAAAATAATGGCGGAAAAGTTCCCAATAAAGGGAGCCTATGAAAAGCAAGATTTGGGCTGGTGACTCTGCTGTAGCCTACTGCTCAGCACACAGAGCACATGCTCCATCAAGAAGATCCACTGTCACAAACAGACTGGACATAAAAAAAATAAATGGGCATAAATTATCTCCAGCAAGTGATTCTTTAGTCTACTGTGTTCCAAACCTTTATTATCTCATGGTGAAAGTGTGATTTTGCTGGAACATCTAAGAACACTTCGTAGGAAGGGATGTCCCTTACACCACAGCCACTCATGCCACTAGAGCCTCCTCAGAAAGAATACTGCCTGGTCACCTCTTTGATTTGATTGCAGCAAGACCCATATCCAAGTTCTGATTTCCAGAACTGTGAGATAATAAAATTGTATTTTTTAAGCCATTAAATGTATGGTGATTTGTTAAAGCAGCAATAGAAAATGAATACAACTTTAAGAAAACTTTGGCAAATATCAGAGCATTAAAGTTAAAGAAACAATAAAAAAAATGAACAAATAATTACATTTGTTTTTATTTCAATAGTTAACTGTCCTAGAGAGATTATATGTGTGTGTCTTTTAACTCTGTTTGTTATATATAATTCCATCCCAGGATCACACCCTATTAAAAAGAAAAAAAGAAAATAACAAGAGGATCCCAAACAGCATGACATTTTTTGATGTTTCACAAAATTTGATGTATCAACTAAGAATTAATATATTGTATTTCTGATGTGAGATACAAAATACTGACAGAGACACAGGGTAAATGTTGAACCTAAAACTAATTCTGTGGATTGTTTAAAAGATTTGTCCACCAATATCTTAATAATCTACAGTTTGGGAAAACATATAGTAGAGCTATGTTTACATTGGAAAATTTGAATTAAACAAAGTTGAAGTCAATATATTTTATTGATATTAAAGGATCTTGTGCAGTCTAATGTTACTAATATCTGTCAAAAGGGTATAATACATTGTAACAAGAAATTAAACAATGATTTTTTTCTCTTCAATCTATTATAAAATTCCTTGTTTCCAATTCTTGATGGGAGTTATACAAAGCTTTCTCATTCTCCTACCTGAAACAACTTTTACTTCTCCAGGTTAGCAACTCTCTGGATTTTTTTCACATTTTATGAACCATGAGAATTTGCAGTAAGTTCTGTGAGGGGAGGGAATTTATTTCTGCATCTGTTTTGCTAACTGCTTAATGCCCCAGCACTTACAGCAGGGTCTGGCATGTAGTAGATCATATAATGTTTCTATAGTATATTGGTAAAACTGTTGAGTTTTCACTGAATTATCAAGGTAGATATTGGTAATCTGGTACTGTGGGAACCAAGAATTCCTATTACTTTGTTGTGGAAATCCAGGGCCCAGGATTTCCACTTCATTTTCCACTGCCAGCTACCACTGTAGAAAGCCCTCTCCTGTTCGTTAAGTCCTAATTAAAATTCATTTCTCACTTTCTGTCTGGTGTGTTCTTTGGTCTTCTGGCTGCCCTGACCCAAGCCCTCCAAGAGTTGGGTTGCAACATTTGTGAATGCCTAAACATAACTAATTATAATTTCTTACAAACTAGCTTTTTCTCCTGAGTTTTCTAGTTCTATTAACAACACCACCATTCAATTTCCTGGCTTAATATGAGATTCAGTGCCTTTTTAAAATCCGGATTCAATCAGGTGCCAACTCCTCTAAGGGTCTGTGTTTATCATATCCTTGCCAACCTGATCCCATGGCCTCAATCTTTCCAGGCTCAAATCACTCTTCACATTGTTAACAGATAAATCTCTCCCAAACAAAATATTAATCATGATATTCTGCACTTTCTGTTAGCTCCCTAAAAGCAACAGATTAAATACAGACTCCTCAGACTAGCCTTCAAGGGCTTATTATTTAAAAATCTTTCCATTAGCTTCAAATAGTTACCTCCAATTAGCCACAAAGCGAAACTATTCCTTTTTTCCTAAAGTAGGTGAGGTAGGTTAGATAGGAGAGGAGAAAGGGGGAAGTGACCCTAAGACCCCTAACAAAAAGTTCCTTTTGGTGTGCCCCACCCCAGCCCCACACACCTAGCCCAGACACACCTAGCCCTCACTCAGGTTGGCACCTGAAAAGAACCTATGAAAAGTGCAGCTCACAATTCCTGATTAGCATAGCCATTGTATTATAAGGACTTAGAGGGGCCCTTAGAGGAAGGCCCCTCTAAGTCCTTATAATACAATGATCCTGGCCTCAAACAGCTTCTACTTTTTGGAGAATGACCACATTCATCTTTGAGCATGTATCTTAACTCACATTGAACTTGTGAGCTGTACACCTGGCTAGTCTTTGGATTCTTTGGCTGTACATACTGACTAGTCCTCAAGTTCTTTCCTCGGGGTGAGTTTCCTATGGCTGTGTCAAGAACCTTCATGGCACAGGCCCATGGGTGGGGTCTGGATTTCTCTGAGAATTCCCATGGCCCTCTGACATCTGGCAGAGAATTCCTGGAGCTCCACAGCATGCAGCCTAGAACTCCTGGAGTTCTCCAGCATTGAGCTTATTAAACTTTTTGATGGTTCACATTGACTAGTCCTTGGATTCATTCCCAAGACTCAGCCAAGGACCCTCATGGCACCAGCCCTTGGCTGAGCTCTAGATTTCTCCAAGAACTTTTGGGGTACATCCTTTTACCCAGCGGTACCATTGTTACTATAGGTTCCCCTTATAAAAAGAATAAAACCAAGTAAAGTTACAATGGATAAGAGATTTAAAATGGAGTTGGAAGGTCATTCCAGAGGTTATTCTTACGCGTGCCTCAGTCAGATATCACAAACTGCCAAAGTATGCAAAGCCTCAAGGAACAATGTTCTTCAAAAACCTAAGGAATCCAGACACCATAAACAAACCACAAGATAAGAAACTCCGTAAACTCTCTAACCTGAAATACATTTGGAACACCCCAAATATCCACCAATCACAAACAACTTATGTAATCTACTTTTTCTTTAAAATCCCCTACCTAGAAGTGCCAAAATGGGGCACAATTTGGGTTGCTGCCTGAATCTGTGCTCCCTAAAGCGCAATTACAATACCCCAAATAAACACCCTTGTTGCTTGGCAGCTTAATTTATTTCTTGGTTGATGCCCTTTTCCTAGAACGACCCCTCTAATGAGTACCTGTGAATTGTAATTTGCTCCATTCAAGCTTACAGTTTCTTCCTATGCCATTTACTTATCTTATATGACACTGTTTTTCTGAGAGCTTTTCTGTTTCGCTCAAAGATATGTGACTACCCCCCTTTGTAGTCATATAACAGTTTTTTAGATCACATCTGTGTGATTTCCTACCTAGTTCCATCACAGCTGCATGAAATATGAGCCATGATTAGATTTCTTATTCACGATTTCTGTACAGCATGAAGAACTAAAACTTGTAAAAACAGTATATGCACATTTTTAAAAATCATTAACTCAAGTTAAGTAGGGCAAAATACAGTGCAATCTCCAGATAAATACCATTTTGAAATAAGATATAAAGAGAAGTTTTATTTTATGTAGCTAAATATGCTTTAATGACTACATTAATCTTACAGAAATGATTTTAAAGAAATAGATGTAATGATATATTTATGTAGATAAAGCAATTCATTTGCAAAGATATACTTTGAAGATCCAACGAAAAAATCTTCCAACACCTTACTCTCCATGATAAAATATATTAAAATTCATGAACTCATCTGATGTATTTAGCAAATGTTTAAGCTTTATGGTGACAGAATTATTTAGACAAGTTTAATTAGTGGACATAGCGTATTTGTTTGCATATCACTTTGTTGTTTTCACTGAAATATAAAATATTTTCTTCCAGATTTTGGAGAGCAAAGTAATTGATGATATTCTTCAATGATAAACTGCAGAGGTTGTCACTTTCTACACACAGGGGGACCACTAATTAATCTTGAGTAACTGTCAGAGACACAGAAAATAAGCAATGTGCACATGGGAGAAACACAATAATTCACCAGAAAATAGACACAGAGAAAAACAGACTACATTTAAAGAAATACAATGAATTTGTAGGTGAAAACTAGTGTCACTACTGAAGTTCACTTTGGGGAATCTATGAAATTCCCAGGACTATTCCTGCAACATGATTACATGTATTTCCAGCACCCTTGGAGGGAAATACATGAATAGAAATTTTGCTGTTAAACCAATTACTGGCAATGAAAATACTCTGGGTATAATTATTTTTTTCATAGGCTAATCAGTACTAAGCTCTGATCTTGAGATATGGTTGCCTTGCCAGAGGGATATTTCCTTGAATAAAACAGGTGGTTTATTAAGAGGTGAGATGGGTAAGCCTGGTTGATTGGCAAGCAGTACTGTCTACTAAGGCTTAGTTTCATCTACTGTTCCAGCTCTCATCTCTTGCCAGCCTGATATACCCATGTACATGTCTCTGGTACTCTAGACAGGTCTAACAACTTACCATTTATACAGTAAATCAGAGCTGCTTTCATAGGATACCTCCCAGACAGCATCCTGAATTCAAAAGATCCCCACAATTGGCTTAATGCCTTGCTGCTGCCATCTTGCAATCCTTAATAATTTTAGAACAAGGGTCTCACATTTTCATTTTTCACTGGGCCTCACAAATTATGTAGCGGTCCTGCTGTAAGTTTTTATATCTGTTACCTATCTCTCCTCCACACCAAAGTGCCCTCTTGGCCTTCTCAAATTTCTTCTCCTCTGTGAAATGAAGAACAAATGCTACAGCCTGCTATGCTCCTTAGAGCATCTGTATATTGCTCACTAATGGCACTATTCACTTTGAATTGAGAACCTTGACTTTTACATCTGTCTTCCTGGCTAGAGGAATTATTGGTTTCTTATTGTTCCTTGTAGCTTTCATGCCTGATAAAACACCTAATACGTAATTAGCATTCTAAATTGTTCAGTGAATATAAGAATGGTAGCCTGTGCACATAATGGATCACCCATGGCACTGTTGTTGGACTTCTAATTTTATCGGAACTGAAGGGAACAATGGGGAATTTTCCATAAGGAAAACATGATAGTTTTGGAGATCCAGAAACTCTGGTCAGGGATCTAAGCCTGTCACTGAAACTGTGAACTGTAACCTAGGCCTTATTCTCAGAGAAGTATGAGCTCCCTCTCTCTTACCTCCAAGAAAGATGTTCAAACTGGCTTCAAAGTTATAATACTACAAACGTGCACATCAGTAAAATGCATGATAAATGTTGAAGGAAATGTCCTCAATTTAACTTCCTCCCCACCTTAACACCCAAACTGAATGAAATTTTCCAGGCTCATAAATCAGGGCTGTAATGTACAGAGCCTTTGATAGGAGGTTCTCTGTTTTTGTTTCTGTCTACCAATTGTGCTCCTACTAGCTGCATAACTCTAGGAAAGAGAGTCTCTGAGTCTCAGTTTCCTCATTTGTCAATACAAGGGGATGTGATTAAGGTGGATCACCTTGAACTCTTAACATTTCAAAATTCACTGCAGTGACCAACTTCTCTCCTGCCAAAATACTAAGTGCAAGCAGAAAGTTAATGAAAAAAGATTTTCCTTATTGCTAGAAACAAGCCATAACATTGTAAATTACATATTTTAGGACAATCAACTATGTCTGACTAAAGAAACACAGGCATTATGTTGATTTTTTTAAATTTGACTCCTCCAGTGAAGACTGGGAAGTAAGGTGCCATGACCTCTAGTTAAACTATTACTTGAACATTGTTTATTTAAGGATGTGATAGAGGTTACAGACTTTCCCTAATTATTCTTTTGCTATTATTTTAAGTCATCTAATAGGCTTGCCCTAGTGTTTCATTTCTGGGCATCTCTTGCTTCTTTTCTATAAAATGAGGCTACTTAATTGTTTATATCTTTCATGTCAGACTTGTAGTCTCATTTGGGGAGCTATGACAAGTAAAGGAGTCTGGCTGGTAGAGTCCTTTACATATCATGAAATGTTATAGTGCTGGGAATTCCTTGTTAATTTTAACTTTAAACTCGATCTTTCGGTTGCATGACTGACCGCCTTATTACTACCTGTACTGAACAAGGTCCCATCAAGTACTAAAGGTCTTAGGTCTGCAGACCAAAGACAAACACTGCCATTGTGCGGTACGGTATAATCTGTCAAGGAAATGCACAGGCATTGACAACCATTTCTTTCCAACGAAAGGGAGTTTCACAAGAAAGAAAATGCATGTCTATCACTTCTGCTTTTTTACTGTACATTGTACCTATTATACCTTGCTGACAATGACTTTTTTCTCATTTTCTCCCTATTTTCTTAGAATAAAACTTAGAGAATATTATCAATACCTCTTTCATAACCTTCTATAGAACACTCTTTCTTTATTAAACATAATACAGTGAGTCTTATATTCTTGATCTTTAAAAAAAGTGAATAAAAAGTAATTATGGAAGTTATTAAGAACATATAAATTCTTTATAACATCCATGAATGGACATCATCTTGATTTTAGTTTGGAGACTCAGAATATAGTTTCAAACTAATTTTTGATACATACATTGATCAATCCACACAAAAAGACTTCATTTTTTTATACCTTAATTTTCTATCCTAGAAGTGGGTAAACTGATTCAGTAATGGGCCAGTAAAGAAATATTTAAGGCCTCTTGGGCCACACAATAATCTCTGCCACAATCAGTTAACATTGCTTTTGAAGCCACAGACCATATGTAAATGAACGAGTATGCACCAACAAAACATTTTCTACAAAAACAGACAGTAGACTGAATTTTGACACACAGATCATAGTTTGTTGATGCCTGCCCTATCCCATTCTCTTAACGGTGTTGTGCAAAGCATATAAAATAGGTTGACAGGATAATTTTGATTTAGAACAACTTTTGTCACTAACTATGTCACTTTGGGCATATCTCCTAAACTAGCTGAGCTTTCCTCATTTATCATATGAAGGGATTTACCTTAGGTGAAATTTATTACATTCTATTTCTAAATCACTTGAGCATGCCCTTTGATTACTCACGAACAAATGCTATGAAGCTAAACACTAAAAATTCTCAATCATAAAACATTTTATGTTTTTATTGACTTCCTTTGAAAAGCAAATGTTTATAAACAACTGGGTAAAATGTCTTCTGTCTAACGAGTTACAAGTGAAGTACACTATTCGCCAATAGCTGAACTTCTTAATATTGAAAAGGAAGGGTCTGCAGATGATCCCCGTCACGGCATCTGATAACAAATGAACTGCCAAGGTTAAGGCTGCTGATCTGCCCAGCCAGACAAATACTCCCTTTTTCCCTTCCCTAATTTTATCTGCCTCTCTGAAGAAGAGAATGGGCTTTCAGGAAAGAGATGGTCTTTATTTCTAAATCCATGAGGTTTATTAGTGGCCATAATTAGATGACAACTGAGGTAGTAGACAAAAGGCTTATCATTTTGCTAACAGTATGCAACTCCTATTAACTGAGCAGATGTGCTGATAAGGTTTGCTTTTCATGGAACATTTCCTTTGGGTATTAGTGAACTTATGTGAAGTTTCCTCTAGGAAATATAATATTTCAATTCCTAACAGAATGCAAAATGACCCAATGATCAGTAGAACATATTTATTAAAACTTCTAATCTAACATCTTTAAATCCTGGGTAGTTGTCTAAGGTAATACAGTTGAATAAATTAGGACCCATAGTTGTTTAGAAAATACTACTTATTCATAAGTAAATTAATCGATTGCTGGTTTTGATACTAACACAGGTCATAAAAATCGGTTTTCTAGCAAGCTGCCACTCTGTTTCCTGGGAGGAATTTGTGGGTAGTGGTGGACAGGAAAGTGAGCCTGTAAAATACTGAATTAACCTGTTTATTTCATCTCTACACTTTCTCTCTTACTAATTTCAATGATAAGAATAGGAGAAAAAAGAGGACATGGCAGTTACCAATATATATTAAATTTGTAATCCATTTCATTTTGGAGAATTTATTTTAGATTGTAATAAAACGCTATGTTATTTTAAAATTTTAAACTTTAAATTCATGTTCTTTGAATGTCATTTTGGGGGTGGGGTTCAGAGTAAAGAAGCACAGAAGTAGGATAAAACGGACTATGCCAGATATAGGATGACTGTTTGTAGAAGGGAAAAGGAAGAGAGGGAAGAGAAAAGCAGATTCTAGATTTTAACCTACTGGTAAAGAGATTTTATTCCAGATTCAAAGGCAAGGGCATCTCTCTCACTCATGAAATACACATCCTTTAGGGAAAGACACATGTAACAATCATGATTTCAGCTTAAATTTATTTATATTAAAGTCAAGGTGAGCTTAACAGAAGAGATCTGAAAATGTCACAAATGAAAATTTTCTATAACGAAGCATGCAATTCATTTCTTACTTTATAATCCTGAGAATTACAGAGCATTATAAAGCTAGATTACTCTAAAGTAAAGATGTTTATTAAGAGAAATAGAACTTTTTGGTAAGCAATCATTTAATATATCAAATTTGTTGGGGAAAGTATAATACATTATCTACACTTGAAAATGGTGTGTAATTACTTTAATGTGCTGTTGGATTTGGTTTGCTAGTATTCTGTTGCAGGTTTCTGTATCTATTTTCATAAGGAATATTGGTCTGTCATTTTCTTTTCTTGTGGGATCTTATCTAGATTTGGTATGAGGTTGATGTTGGCCTCATACAAGTAGGAAATAGTCCCACCTCTTCAATTTTTCAGATTTGCACAGTATTGGTTTTAATGCTTCTTGGAATGTGTGGTAAAAGTCAGCAGTGACACTATCTGATCTTGGATTTTTCTTTGAGATTTTTGATTACTAATTCAATCTTTTTACTTTTTGTGTTGGTTTCTTGAGATCTTCTGCTTCTTTTTGAGTCCATGTAGGTAGTTTGTTTCCGGGAATTTTTCCGTTTCTTTTAAATAACCTAATTTGTGGACATACAGTTGTGCACAGTGTTCTCTTTCAATTCTTTTTATTTCTGTGAGATCAGTAGTAAGGTCTTCTGTTTATTTCATTTCTGATTTTAGTTATTTGTGTCTTGTCTCTTTTCTTTTGACAGTGAAGCCAAATGTTTGCTGATTTTATTGATCTTTTCAAAGAATTGACTTTTGGTTTTGTTGATTATCTCTATAACTTTTAGTTCTCTATTTCATTTACCTTCACTCTAGCCTTTGGTATTTCCTTCCTTTAGCTTGCTTTGGGTTTAGTTTGCTTTCCTTCTTATTGCTCCTCCAGATGTGAAGTTAAATCTCTGACGTGGCATTTTTCTTGTTCTTTACTGTAAACATTTAGAGCTATAAAATTCCTTCTCAGCACCGTCTTTGCTGGATCCTACAAGTTTTGGTATGTTGTGTTTTCCTCTTCATTTACATCAAGATATTTACTAATTTCCCTTATGTTGTCTTTGACCCATTGGTTGTTTAAGAGTGTGTTGTTTAATTTCCACATATTTGTGAATTCCCAATATGAGTTCTCCTTCTGATACTGATTTCCAGTATCATTCCATTGGGGTCCGAGAAGCTATATTGTATGATTCCAATATTTTTTAACTTATTGAGAATAATTTGTGACCTAGAGAATGGCCATGTGCAATAGAGAAGAATGTGTGTTCCACTGCTGTTAGGTGAAGTGTTCTATATATGTCTGTTAGGTCTAGTTGGTTCAGAGTGTCATCCAAGCCTTCTATTTCCTTATTGGTCTTCTGTCTAGATAGTCTATGCATTACTGAGAGAGTACATTGAAGTCTGTTATTATTAACCACCTATTTCTCCCTTGAAATTCATCAGTATTTGTTTCGTATGGTTTGGTGATCTGCTGTTAGGTGCATATGTGTTTATAATTGTTATATCGTCTTGTTGAATTAACCCCTTTATTCATACATAGTGTCTTACTTTGTAACAGTTTTTTACTTTAAGTCTATTTTAAAAGATATTAGTGTAGCCACCCCAGCTCTCTTTTGCTATTTGCATGTTCTATGTATATTTTTTCCCATCGTTTCACTTTCAACCTACTTGTGTCTTTGAATTTAAGATGAGACTCTTAAAAATCAATTCTGCCATCTCTGCTTTTGGACGAAAGAGCCCAATTTATTTATATTTAAAGTAACTACTGAAAATGCAGCACTTTCTTCTGCTATTTTGCTACCTATTCTTTGTAAGACTTATGCATTTTTTGCCCTCATTTTTTCCTTTAGCATCTACTTTTATATTTACTTCATTTTTTGTAGTGTACAATTTTGTGACCCTTATGTTTCCATCTGCACATACTTTTCAGAAATTTTATTTGTTACCAGGATAAAAATTTTTAAGACCATAGAACTATTTTTTAAAAGAAATGATTTACAATAACCTCAGTGGAATACATAATATCAAATTCACTTCACTATTCATATTTTGTCCATTTCAAATTAGAAAAAAGGTATGCTATATTGTTCATATTATAGCAAATTCTAGTTTAACTGGCAATCACTAAATGGAACTCTTCGTCCAACACCACTTTAATACCACAACACTTAAATGATAGTGGATGTTCATAATGATGTCATCAAAGAACTAAAATGTCCCTAATTGCTTTCAGAAGCTTAAAAAAACTCGAAGTAGGAGATGCAGTGTGATTGTACTTTTGAGTATATTTTAATGATGCAATCAAAGAAGTCTATAAAAAATGTGTGTGTTCTCACACATCTATTCAGTCTATATACTCTAAAATCATACAACTTTGATAATTGCTATCAAGGTAGAATATTTTAAACAGCTGAGCTGAAAATGTAAAACGTAATTACAGATAAAATAAATGCCATGTTTGTAAAGTACCAGGAATACTATTTTAAGGGATATGTGTGCATCTGATACATATATATCACATATATGTGTGTAGGTATATATATATATCAGTATATATTATATAATATCTGTATATAAATCACAATGATACAATAAGTAGCTATTATCTTCCCCATTTTACACAATAGGGAACTGAGAAGCAGAGATTGAATAACTCGCTCAAGAAGTTAGCAATAGAGTTGATTTAAACTGAGCTTGATCTGGCTCTAGCACCTGTACACTTAATCATTATACTGTGCTGTCTCAAGAGTTTATAGTACAATTCTGTGAGCAAGCATTTACATTTCATTTTTATTTTTAAAATTCCATGTTTTTTAGTTCTATTCTCTATATTGTTAAAAATATTTCAAGTGAGAAAATATTTCTCTGTAAGTTTGTTTTCTGTGCCAAGCATATAATTTAAAGGAATAGTAAAATTGCAAATCATTTATTCTCCTATGAGATATCTAAGTTTGGAATAAGATTTTATTAATTTGTTATTGGCCAATTTACTTGTATAATATGCAATTATATGCAAGGAAAACTAAGGAATGAAATTACAACACTCCTGATAGTACTTTCACAGATATAAAAACTCAAGCCATTATATAATTGTTATATCTTTTTATGCAATTTTATTGAGATATAGTCACATACTATATAATCATCCAAAGTACACAATCAATGGCTCACAGTATCATCAGATAGTGCATTCATCATCACAATCAATTTTAGAACATTTTCATTACTCCAAAAAAATAAAAATAAAAAAGAACACCCCTGAACCATCCCCTACTATTTACCCCTATCATTCATTTATTTATTTGTCTTTATTTTCTTACTCCTCTGTCAATACACCTGACAAAGGGTGTATCAGTCACAAGGCCTTCACAATCACAGGGTGTCTCCCAAAAGCCATACGGTTATACAATTATCATCAAGAATCAAGACTACTGGATGACAGTTCAAGAGTTTAGGTATTTTATGCATTATATCTTACCTCTAATAAAATATCTCCTAAGAATGAAAAATTAAACTAAGTCATAAAATCTTTTAAAATAACTATGCTAATTTTTAGGCTGTAATTTAAAAAGTGAAGTAACATTTTCACATGTTATGAAGAAAAGTGAAGGCTATTAATTAATGCATATGGTTTATATGTTTCTCAATATTAAGAAGTAATCACAGCATTAAGATGGGCATTTAATTTTTTCAATAATGACAGTTTTAAGTTGAAAAATAATCATGTTTAACAAGGGTCCCTTCAATAACATTTTTCTTTATTAGAAAAGCTGCAGGTTTATAAAACACTCATGTATAAATTACAGGATTCCCATATACCACTCTATCATTGACAACTTGCATTGAAGTGGAACATTTCTTATATTTGATGATAGCATACTGTAAAAATTGTACTATTGACACAGTCCATAGTTTAACTTAGGGTCATTGTATAGTATATGTCAATGGATTTTTTTAATGTTTTAATTTTGTTACCACATAAAAACCTAGCATTTCCCTTTTTAATCATATTCAGCTATATATTTCAGTACCATTAACTATTCTCACAATTATGTTCTACCATCACACCATCAATTACCCAAGATTTCCATCATTCCAAATTTGAACCCTGTACATTTTAAGCCCCTTAACTTCCTATTCCCTAATCCCCACCCTGTCCCATACTAAACTTTATTCTAGATTCTGACTCTATGAGTTTGATTTTTCTAAGTATTTCAAGTCAGTGAGATCATACCATTTTTTCCACTTGTAGCTGACTTATTTCACTCAACATGAGGTCTTCAAGGTTCAGCCACGTTGTTGCATGCATTAAAACTTTTTATAAGTGAATAATATTCCATTGTATGTATATAGCACATTTATTTATCTATTCATCAGATGATGAACACTTGGGCTGCTTCCATCATTTGGAAATTATGATTGATGCCACTGTGAACATCAGTGTGCAAATATCTATTCAAGTCCCTGCTTTCAATACTTCTGGGTACATTCATAGTAGTGAGATTACCAGATCATACAGCAATTCTATACTTAGCTTCCTGAGGAAGTGCCAGACTATCTTCCACAGCAGCTGAATCATTTTGCATTCCCACAGCAGGGAATGAAGTTACCTATTTCTCCACATCCTCTCCAACACTTGTACTTTTCTGTTTGTTTAATAGTGGCCATGCTAGTAGTTGTGAACTGGTATTTCATTGTGGTTTTGATTTGCATTTCCTAATTACTAGCAATGTTAAGCATTGTTTCATTTGCTTTTTAGCCATTGTTGTTTCCTCTTTGGAGAAATGTCTATTCAAGTCTTTTATCCATTTTTCAATTGGGTTGTTTCTCTCTGAGTTGTAGGATTTTTTTTGTATATTCTGGATATTAAACCCTTAATGGATATATAGTTTCCAAATATTTTCTCCCATTGAGTAGGTTGTCTTTCCACTTTCTTGACATAGTCTTTTGAGGCACAAAATTTTTAATTTTGAGGAGGTCCCATCTATTTATTTTATCTGTCATTGCTTGTGCTTTGTATATAACACCTAAGAAACTAGGTGTTATATACACTATTGTGTATATAACTATTGCCTACCACAAGATCTTGAAGATGCTTCCCTACATCCAGGAGTTTTATGACCCTGGTTTCTAATATATAGGTCTTTAATCCATTTTGAGTTGATTTTGTTACATGGTGTGAGATAAGGTTCTTCTTTCATATTTTCCTTCATGTTCTTGTATTGACTTAGGAGATTTGTTTGAACATATTTGATTAGTTGTTCCAAGTTCTGTGTCTCTTCTAAAAGTTTTAATTTGTCCTTTGACTGGGCCATATCTCTCTGTTTCTTGGTGTGGCTTGTAATTTTTGGCTGATATCTAGGTATCTGGTTGTCTTTATGAGTTTGCCCTGAATGTCAGTTTCCCTCTCTTGTATAGTGTTTTATTATTAGTTGGCTTTGTGTGAAGGCCCTTCTTTGACACTTGGTTAAACTTATTTTAGACCTTTAGAATAGCTGGTATTTAACTGATCAAAGTTTTTCAGCTCTTCTTTATCTGATTCTTCACCTGGATATGCAGTACAATTTTTAGGATTGTACTATTTGTGCAATTGTTTTACACCTTTGTTTCCTCTGTTCTTTATCCAGGAATCTTGATCTGTTCTGTTTGTTTTTGTTTTGTTTCTACAGTTTTTTTTTCCCATTTCCCTTTTTACACTCCTTTAATTTTCTCTAGCTGCTTTTGCCTGGAGGGCAAATTCTGAGACGAGTGTCACCAAGAGAGTATTTTTCCAAGTCAGTATTTCCCAGACAAACCAGAACTAAGGACCCATAAAGGGGCACACAGATCAGTTCCAAAGTGCCCTGGGGAGAAGGTTAGGAAAGACATCAAAAGCTTTTTTGATGGTTCCCTGAAGCACATTCCTGGCCTGCCCAGCAGACAGCTCCCTTCAGCAAACTGTGCCCCACAGCCTTAAAGAAGCACTATGTCTTTAAACCTCCACTGCCTCTGCCCCTGTCAAAGATGGTGTTGAAACAATGGCTGCTGCCACCTTTGTCTGTGGGGTTGAAATAGTAGCTCAGAGTGAGGACCCACCAATCTGAATTCAGTAATCAAAAGTCATGATTGGTGCTCAACCATGCCACCTCTCCCCTCTACTTTTGAGGAAGAAGATTTTTATGTAACTTTCTGATAGCAGCAGCTTACCAGTGACTGGATCCCAGGGCAGCCTGCTGGGAGACAGTGGATGACACCAGCAGCCAACACATGGAGACAACAACTCCCACTGCAATTCATTAACCTCTTCCTCCCCTCTTCCCTGGATGTTACACCCTTCCATATCAATTTGATGATTGGCTTTTTAATTTCTATAAAAAAGGTTGTTACAATTTTGATTAGGAATGTGTTGCATCTATAAATTTCTTTGGGTAGGATTAACATTGCAACATTTAGTCTTCCAATCCATGAACATAGAATATCCTTCCATTTATTTAGGGCTTTGTTTTATTTTGCTAAAGCTGCTGAAACATAGACACCATAAAATGGATTAGCCTTTACAATGGGGATTTAATAGCTTACAAGCTTACATTTCTGAAGCCACGAAAATGTCCAAATCAAGGCATCATCAAGATGATACTTCGATTCTTCTGTCATATGGCAAGACATAAGGTGTCGTCTGCTGATCTTCCCCATCTCCGTTTCATTGCTTCCAGCTTCTGCCTTCCATGACTTTCTCTCTCAGCTTCTGAGGCTTTCTCTATGAGCTTCCATGTCTTTCAATCTCTGTTTCATCCTCTGAATTTCATCTTATAAAGGGCTTTAGGTAGAGGAGTAAGACTGACCCTGAATGAGGTGGGTTATTTCTTGACTTAAGATTCTACTCACCAAAAGATCCTGCTTAAACTAGGTTCACATCCACAGTAATGGGCTAACTTTAAGAACATATTTTCTGGAATACATAAAGTCTCTAAACCATCACAGTCTTCTTTGATTTCTTTTAGCAGTGTTCTGTAGTTTTCTACAAAACATGTCTTTACCTACTTAGATTTATTCCTAGATATTTGATTCTTTTAGATGCTATTGTTACTGGAATTTTTCTCTTGGATTTCTTCTTCTGGTTGTTCATTGCTTGTTTATATAAGAACTACTGATATTTGCATGTTGATCTTGTTCCCCACCACGTTGCTGAATTCCTTTATTGGCTCTAGGAGCTTGATGGTGGATTTTTCAGAATTTTCTGTATGTAGGATCCTATTGTCTACAACTAAGGAAGGTTTTACTTGTTCCTTTCCAATTTCGAGGCTTTTTATTTCTTTTTCTTGCCTAACTGCTCTTGCTAAAACTTACAGTACAATGTTAACAGTGGTGACAGTGGCCCTCCTTATCTTGTTCCTGAGCTTAAAATGAAAACTTTAAGTCTTTCATCAAGATGTTAACTGTGAGCATTTCATTTATGCCCTTTATCATTTTGAGGAAGTTTCCATCTATTCCTAGACTTCTAAGTGTTTTCATAAAGAAGAGTACTGTATTTTGTCAAACTCCTTTTCTGCATCAATTGAGATGATCATGTTTTGTTTTGTTTTTTTCCTTCATTCTGTTAAGGTGATGTATTACATTAATTTATTTTCTTATGTTTAACCAAGTTTGCACACCAGGGGTAAAACCCATTTGGTCATGGTGTTTAATTCTTTTAATATGCTGTTGGATTTGTTGAGGATTTTTGCATCTATATTCATAAACATAATGGCCTGTAGTTTTCTTTTCTTGTAGTATATTTAGCTGGTCTCAGCATGAGAATAATATTGGCCTCATAGAACGATTTGAGGAGTGTTCCCTCTTCTTCAAATTTTTAGAAGTGTTTGAGTAAAACTGGTGTTAAGTCTTCTTAAATGCTTTCTAGAACTCCCCTATAAGGCATTTTGGTCCTGGGCTTTCTTTTTGGAGGGAGGTTTTTGATTATTGATTCAATCTTTTTATTGGTATTTAATTGAGTGTGATCTATGTCTTCTTGAGTCAAGGTAGGCAGTTTGTGTGCTTCTGGAATTAGCCCATTTCATCCAGGTTATCTAATTTATTGATATACAGTTGTTCATAGTATCTTCTTACAGTCCTTTCTATTTTAGTGGGCTCAGTGGCAATGTCCCCCCTTTTCATTTCTGATTTTTTAAATTTGAATCCTCTCTGATTCAATCATTCAATCATTTCTGATTTTTTTTAATTTGAATCCTCTCTCCTCTTTTCTGTGTCATTTTAGTTAATGATTCATCAATTGTATTGATCTTCTCACAGAAACAATTTTGAGTTTGTTGCTTATCGTTTTGTTTCATGTTTAATTTATTTCCATTCTAATTTTTGTTATTTCCTTCCTTTTGCTCATTTTGAGTTTACTGTCCTCTTCTTTTTCTAGTTCTTCCAATTTTGTGGTTATTTCTCTGATTTGGAATCTTTTTATTTTTCTAATGTAAGCATTTAAACTATAAGTTTTCCTCTCAGCAGTGCCATCACTGCATCTCATAAGTTTTAGTAAGTTGTATTTTCATTTTCAATCATCTCAAAATATTTTTCAATTTTGCTTATGATTTCCTCCTTAACCCATTGGTTGTTTAATACTATTTAATTGTTTAATTTCCACATATCTATGAATTTTCTTTTTTCCCTTTTATTTTTTATTTCTAGTTTCATTTCATTGTGACCTAACATATCATCTGTCCTGGAGAATGATCCAGGTGCACTTGAAAAGAATGTGCATTCTGTTTTTTGTTTGTTTTTTTCATGAAGTGTACTATATATGTCTGTAAGGTCTAGTTGATTTGCTATGTTGTTCATGAGTTGTATTTCCTTATTGATCATCTGGCTAGATGTTCTACCCACTAATGAAAGTGGTGTATTATAGTTTTCTACTTTTAACATAGAACCATAAATTTCTCCCTTCAAATTTTTCAGTATTTGATTCATGTATTTTGGGGTTTTACTGTTAGGTGCTGTGCCAGGTTGAATCTGTCATGTACCCCAGAAAAGCCAAATTCTTTAATCCTTGTTCAATATGGCTGGGTGGAAGCTTTTTGTTTGTTTCATGGAGATGTGACCCACCCAATTGTGGGTGGTAACTTTCAATTAGATGGCTTCCATGGAGATGTGTTTCACCCATTCACGGTGGGGTTGCTTACTGGAGTTTTTTAAGAGGGAGCCATTTCGGAAAGAGTTATAAGAGCCACCAGAACTGACAGAACCACAAGGACTGACAGAGGCAACAGAATGGACAGACCCCCAGGGAAGCCACTGAAGAGAAAGCTCGCAGAGCTCCCTTATGCTTTTCCAGCTGAG
Source organism: Tamandua tetradactyla (assembly GCF_023851605.1). Classification (NCBI taxonomy): domain Eukaryota; kingdom Metazoa; phylum Chordata; class Mammalia; order Pilosa; family Myrmecophagidae; genus Tamandua; species Tamandua tetradactyla. The sequence continues at coordinate 47,611,771 of NC_135350.1, forward strand.
AGAAACCCTGAACATCATCAGCTTTCTTAAACTAAGGTATCTTTCCCTGGATGCCTTAGATTGGACATTTTTATAGGCTTGCTTTAATTTGGAAATCTTTACAACCTTGAAACTGTACACAAGCAATTTAATAAATTCCCCTTTTTAAAAACCATTCTGTTCTTAGTATATTGCATTCCAGCAGCTTTTGCAAGCTAAACCAGGTACATATATATTTATAATTGTTCCATCTTCTTCTTGAATTGCCCCATATCTTTGTCCCTTGTAACTGTTTTTTACTTGAAGTCTATTCTATCTGATATTAGTCTAATTACCCTTGCTGTCTTTTGGTTGCTACTTGCTGCTATGTGTATTTTTTCCATTCTTTCACTTTCAGCCTACTCTGTATCTTTGAATTTATGGTGAGTTTATAGCAAACAGCATATAGTATGGTTATCCTTTTTAATCCATTCTCACAATCTCTACCTTTTGACTGGAGAGTTTAATCCATATACATTTAAAGTCACTATTGATAATACAGGACTTACTTCTGCCATTCTGTATTTAGCCTTTAAATGTCTTACACGTTTTTAGCCCTAAATTCTCCCACTAATGCTTACTTTTATATTTATGTTACTTTTATGTTGTACCATATTGAGTATGGTAACATATTTTCTATCTGAATATATTCTTCATTTATTTTCCTTATGTTTACCATGGGGTTAAAATTTTACATATTAAATATACAGCAGTCATATTTGGTTTGATAACAATTTAACATCAATAGCACACACATACACTTTTCCTATATACTTCCATCCCTCCACCTTTTATTTTATATTTGTCACTGCTTATATCTTTGTATATTGCATGTCCCAAACCATAGATTTATCGTTACTTTTTATTCATTTGCATTTTAGTCCCTTAGGAAGTAAGTGGAGTTACATACCAAACAATACACTATAATAATACTGGCATTTATAATTGCCAAATATTACCTTTATTTCAGGTCTTTATTTCTTTATGCTGCTTCGTACCACTGTAGTTTTCTTTCCCATCAGTCTGAAGAACTCCCTTCAGCATTGCTTGTAGGGTGGGTCTAGTGGTGATGAACTCTCTCGATTTTTGTTTATCTGGGAATTTCTTGTTCCTTCCTCATTTTTGAAAGAAAGGCTCACCAGATATAAAATTCCTGGTTGGCAATTGTTTCCTTTCATCACTTTTAAGTATTTCCACTCACTGCCTTCTTGTGTCCATGGTTTCTGTTGAGAAATCAGAACTCAATCTCTTTTGGACTCCTTTGCATGTAACACATTACCTTTCTCTTGCAGCTTTCAGAACTCCGTCATTGTTATTTGCATTTTATAGTGTATCAATATATAATGGGGTGTGTTTTTCTTTATGTTTATCCTGTTTGATGTTCTCTGGGTTTTTTGGATGTGCATATTCACATATTTTGCTAAATTTGGAAAATCCTCTGTTATTGTTTCTTTAAATATTCCTTCTGCCCCTTTCTCTCTTTCTTCTCCCTCTGTATCTCCCATAAGGCATATACTGGTAAGCCTGATGGTGCTCCAGAGGTGTCTTAGGCTATTTTCTCTTTTTTATAATTCTTTTTTTCTTTTTGCTCCTCAGCCTGACTCATTTCAAGTGACTAATGTTCAAATTCACTGATTCTTTCTTCTGCTAGCTCCAACCTGCTGTTGCAACTTTCCTGAACATTTTTTTTCACTTCAGTTATTGTGAAATGAAAAATTTCACAATTTTTAATCTGTGAAAATGAAACAATTTGGTTGTCGTCTCTCTTTCTCAGGAGAGAGACCTCCCAAGATCTTTCCTCTTGAAGCCAGAAAGCGTTTGCCCCAGACTTCCTTCCTCTATAGCTTTTCACACTCTCTTCATTATCTCAAGCTGCTTTTCCCTGAAAGACAAAACCTAGCAGGAGGGGCATGCCAGAGAGGACTTTCCACAATCAGTCTTTCCCAACTGAAAGAGGACCAGGAGTACAGACTGGCTCCACACTTAACTGAGGAGACAATCAGTAAGGAACTAACAGCTTCTTGCATGGCTCCTCAAAGGCGAGCTTTCTTGACCTGCCAAGTAAATGCAGCCCTTCAACCAAAAGTCCCCTGCAGCTCTGAGAAAATGACACCTTAAGTCTTCACCACCACCACCATTGCTTCAATAAAGGAAGAAACTTCATTTTATGAAAGGGCCTGCAATTGATCATTCTTGTTTTATGCTTTATAATTTTTTTTTTTTTTTTTTTTTTTTAAAGGAAAGACAGAGAGAAGGAAGGAAGGATAGAAGGAAGGAAGGAAGGAAGAAAGGGAAACATCTCCAAACATTTTCTTGCTTTATTGTATTTTGTTTTTCCGTTTTTGTTACATGGGCTGGGGCCGGGAATCGAACCGAGGTCCTCCGGCATAGCAGGCAAGCACTTTGCCCGCTGAGCCACCGCGGCCCGCCCCTATGCTTTATAATTTTAATATTTTAACAGTCTAAATGGCATTTTCTGTCACTAATGGGAAGTGGTAACAGTCTCTAAAAAAGTTTGTGTTAAAGTTACGTTAACATGACTCTTATGTATGTTTTGGTAAGAAAAACATAATTTACAAGTCGGCCTAATCTTGGCATTTGTTTCATGGAAAGTTTGTCATTAATCAAATAATCCCATTTGAGTACTTTAAAAATATCATGCTGTTATGGTCAATGTATTACTTAATAATAGACAGATCATTAATTTCATGAATAAATCATTTAAATATCATGTGCTAAATAATTAAATGTATATGCTGAAAACTTCATTGCTATATTTTTTGTCCTTCTCTGAAATGAGTTTTACGTCCTGAAAAAATTTCATTTTCCAGGTGCCTGAGCTATTTCAAACTTTTGACAAGTTTATCCAAGTAGTGAAAAAAAATGGTTATTTTGAAGGAAAAAACAGCAAAATATAGAACTATTTCTCAGCTTCCAAAAATACAAAACAATTTACATTTTAAGACACTATACCAAATAACTTATTTTATAACGTGTGAGTTTTTAATAAATGTGAAAATACATTACTAAGCAAGCCTTTAGAAGAGTATAGGGATCCTCAGATAGATTAATTAATTTATAGTTTGTAATGAGTCTGTGCATCATATAACTTAAATCTAGCATTTGGAATTGCATTATTAAAATATTTTCAAAATTTCAACATGCTGGATCATCTAATCTGGTAGAATTTTAAAAAATTTGCTAAGATTTATGGAATTTGGGGTGTCTTTATAGTTAGGATTATAACTGCCAAATAGCACTGCATTGTAGACCTATCAAAGTAGTGGTTAGCAGAACTTTTGCTATAAAAAATTGAAGCTTAGGTCTTTTATCTGCCTTCGAATAACCAAAATATAAATAGTAAAATATCTACTAAATATCTAAATATGTCCTAGATATATAATATATGTGATGTATTTAGTTAGATGTCTGGCACATAATATATAATAAATATTTGTTTTCTTCCATTTTTTAGTTCTTTCCTTCTTCTTGAATTGAAGAGAGTAATAAAAGTCATGGAAATGAGTCATTCAACGTTCTTCAACACTAAATATATTCAGTAGATTCCATGTGTTTCAAGCAGGACATTTATCAAACTATGAGAAGGAACTACAATGTCAACTCCAAAGACAAGTGCTTTCAATGTCCTCTAGGACTCCCTTGAGCAAGCCACTGCCACCTTGTGGCATTTTGATTCAGTGAGCTCTGATATGTGATTCATTGCTAATATAAAGTTTGAACTTAATTTTCCCAAATATTTTCCGTGGAAGCAAACTGTTTCCAGCTGGATTTGAATGTCGTAGAGGTCATTCTTTTCATATTTTAGTTTATATTTTTGCATGTTCAGACAAAGAAATTACTATGTATTAAAAAATTGCAAACTACTTAAAATTTTCCCTAATTTCTGAATGAATTGCAAAAATAATGGATAATTAAAGATCACTTAAGTAATAAATGTTACACATACAGATGTCTCACTTCTTCTGAGTATATTTTAATGATAATTTTCATTATGCAATTCCCATATGCTTTAAATAAATTATCTCATTTCTATTGTTTAAATGTATTTATTTAGGGCCTTCATAGCTAATAGTTCATTTTACTTACAAGATAATATACCCTATCTTTATTGCAGTAAGGAAAAATCCACTTGTCATTGGCCATCTTACCCTCAATTGAATTGGGAAGAAATTAATACATCTTTTAGTTCATTGATAACAAAAGTCATGGAAATAATCAGCTTTCATGTGGTTGATTAGACTGTAAGATCCTTCAGAAAGATATTCCTTACTTCTCTCTCAATTAAGTTTCCATAATTTTTATGTTATTTTGGTTTTTGCTTCCATTTTATCTTTTTAAACATCATATTTCACTTCTAAATTATTTTTGTAACTCTCGATATTTTTTTAACACAGCTTTTGCTAGCTGACAGGATGCAATATACCAGAAATGGAATGCCTTTTAAAATGGGGAACTTCATAAGTTGCTAGTTTACAGTTCTAAGGTCAAGAAAGTGTCCCAATTAAAGCGAGTCTATGGAAATGTCCAATCTAAAGCATCCAGGGAAAGATACGTTGGTTCAAGAAGGCTGATGAAGTTCAGGGTTTCTCTCTCCAGTGAGAGGGCACATGGAGAACACAGTCAGGGTTTTTTCTCATCTGGAAAGGCACGTAGCGAACATGGCATCATCTGCTAGCTTTCTCTCCTGGATTCCTGTTTCATGAAGCTGCCCGGGAGGCATTTTTCTTCATCTCCAAAGGTCGCTGGCTGGTGGACTCTGCTTCTCATGGTTGCATCGTTCTGCTCTCTCAGAATCTCCTTTCTCCAAAATATTTCCTCTTTATATAGGATTCCAGTAAAGTAATCAAGACCCATCTAGAATGGGTGGAGACACGTCTCCACCTAATCCAGTTTAACAACCACTCTTGATTGAGTCACATCTCCAGGGATATGATCTAATTAAAGTTTCAAACATACGGGACTGAATAGGGATTAGAAGAAACCATTGCTAGCACAAGGCTGATTAGAATTAAAACATGGTTTCTCTAGGGTACATAAGTGTTTTAAAACCAGCACAATGATGTACTTTTGAATGTAAGAGTATTTGACTGCAAACTTGAGGGAATTATGTTGAATAATTAACAAATTACTTATTTGCTTGTCTTTCAGTACAGTGTCACTGTTTGAGAACTGTTTACTCTCCTTACTTTATACTCATGAGGTAAAATTTTCACATATTGCAGATAATATTTTTCTTTAAATGCAGCTTGGTTTATGCTATGCCTATTATGTTTTCATTTCAAGAAATATACCTTGTTTTACCTTTTATTTTTGCATCAAACACCTGAAAGAATAAAGCTTATTCCTTCCAGACTTTATTTTCAGCCATAATTGTGTGATATTTCATATAGTACTAAGATTTCTTAGGACTAACACATAAATCAATACTTTCCTCTTATTTCTCCAATTTTGAGTATTATTTTCTTCTGCTATAACTTCTTTGGGCTAAAATCTATATGGTCCCTTCTGAAAGTAAGAAAAGTGAGCCTACATTTTTTCATTGCTTTGAGAATGTCTTTATAATACAGTTTCAAAGTAGATTCATGTAGGCCAATAGGGGCAGAAAAATAATTTCAAATAACCTCTTCCTCTCTGTTTTTTTGTGCTAAAATACTATTAAAAAGTCTGGCCATAAAATATGCCACTCTTAATGTATATATGAAGCAATTTTACTATACTAAGGTATTAATGAAAAGACTTAGGAAGGATATTCTTCTCTGGGCCACAGATCTCTGAAGCCATCTGAAATGAACTTACGGTATACTATGAACTAGGGCACACCATGAACCAACCTGATCATCTGATGAATTCATAACATAGCACTCATCCTTGCTCTGTAAAAGAACAAAAGGCTAAGTGGATGGGGGGGAGTGTGTGTATGGATGGGGGTGTTGTTGCAGAATTCAATCAATAAGAAGGTGGGGTTGGTTGTCAGGTCCATAGAGAGCCATCAGTCTCTGAAAGAGGAAAGAAGGAGATTCTTTTTTTTCAACCAACCAAGAAATCTAACACAATTCTGAGAGACTTTAGGTAAATATGACACATGTTGTAGAGAACCATATGGCAACTAGAAAAACAGACACTCAAAACCCTTCCATTCAGGTGTTATCCTCCAGTTGTCTATTTCCAAGGGCCTAAAATTGATATTGGCTTTTCCAGTTTGTAATTCTGCACCACTTACAAGGGAGCAATTAGTTTTTTCTTTCTTATTTTTCATTTTTGCCACTTATTTTAAGCAATAGTTTAATAAACAACCTCATTCATATATCCTTGCCATTCTATTTCTTTGTATAGTTCCAAGAGTGGGAATTGCTAGATAAAAAGCCATGTACATTTTACTTTTTATAGAGATATATGACTTAAAAAAATATGTATCAAGGTATGCTTCCATTAGGAATATATCTCAGCATCTTTGTTAGCATTGTTAATTTATTATAAATCCAATATTTAGAATTTTAAAACTAAGTATATTATATATAAAATAAATATAAGCATATGTCTATGTATATATGAATATCTAATTATACCCCTATAAGGATGTTCTACTTTTTGCTAATTTTCTCATTAGAATTGTATGAATTTGTTCAGTGAAAATGTTTTCATCCTTGATCTAGCTAGCTTACTGGGGCCATTAGTGCTTCACATGAATCTGAGAAGTCCTGTGAACGCTATATATAGTATTTTTATAGTTCCTTTAGCGTACATACCCAATAAGCCCACCTGAAATAATTATTTGTTTTGTAAGTTTTGGGGCAATCAGAAGGCCTAGGGTCACAAGGAAGAACCATTTAGACCTGGTTCCAGAACTAGACACCAAAAACACACAGATGAAAGTTTACAATTCAGTTGGGAAGACACGCAGTAAACATTTGCATGGAAATAGGATGTGCAGATTTGTAGTGTATTCCCCAAAAGAAGCTGGCAGGCCTCAGCTTCCATATATAGAGATGGAAATTCTTCCTCCTGACTGCTGAAATCACCAGTACTCGCTTTTAAGGCCTTCAGCTGATTGAATGCGACTTCTCTTAAGGCTGAGGGCAATCTCCTTAGTTGATTGCAGATATAATCAGCCACAGAAGCTATCAACCGACTGATGCTATAAATCCACAAAATATTCTCACAGTAACAATAAAGCCAGTGTTTTCTTGACTAAACAACCAGGCACAATAACCTAGCTAAGTTGACAAATGAACGTAACAATCACATATTCCCCTTTTCTGGAGAGCTAGTAACTAAGCAAAGGTGAACTAGGCTAATTATGAATCCCTTAGAAGTTGAAGGAAAGGGTAAGCAAGCATACCTTTCGATGCTGTGCTTGGAAGGGTGCACTGAGGTACTATCCAGATCTTCATCTCTCTGAGAGCCTCAGGACTAAGGTCTGGCTCCTCTTCCACAGTTTAATCAGGGCGTATCTTATTACTTTGCCCTAGAGGGAAGGTTAATATATTCCGGATACCTGCTGTACCTTAATCTTGGTCAATTCCCCGATTAGATGCAGAACATTTAACAATTACAAAAATTTGACTGAGATTTTTGTTAGATTGTTTTAACTGAGATACTACACGGATCATATCCTCTTGTGCTATAAAATTTTTTTGTACCTCCATTTGCCTCATCCATTCTTTCTCGTCATCTAGCTTTGTTCAGGCAACAGGTGACACAGAAAGGAGATCAGAGAACAAAAGAGAGTAAACAAAGAATCCATTCCCTTACTTACTTCCTCTGGATAGGATGGTTTGGTAATGACTATATTTCTTTATCTATTGCCATAGGACCTGTCTGGTGGGCCTCCTACTAAAGCTATCGTTATTCTTATGTTGCAGTTGTTCCAGTAAAAGTTCAGGCCTAGAAGTTGCAGTAGCTCTCTACTATTGTTATTCCCTGTGCAGTGCACATCCCTTAACACTGCCCTCACCTCTTTAAAAATGCCCTCAACCAAGTTTGAATGACTACATTTTCCTGCCAAAAATATTAACTGCTACAATCCAATAATGAAGAGTAAAGCATATATACAAATTGCATTGGAAACTACACTACTTAGACTACTGAGAAGGTCACAGGTGGCTCTACAGAGCAGATGGTATTTAAATGTAAACAAAAATTGAAAATTAAAACTTAAATAACTTTTCTTCCCAAAAATTAAAAAAGGGACGCAGAAACTCCAGGAAGAAAGAACATATGCAAAGACCCAGGATACAGAGAAACTAGAGACAATCACATGTTTGAGGAGTTGGTGAACATAAGGTATGGATTGGTGGAAACAGTACGGGAAATGATTAGAGATGATACTGAAAGTTGGACACGGTTAAATCACAAGTCACTCTGCAAGCCATGTGTGTAGGAAAAGGTTAACTCAGCAGGCTGGGTTGCTCAAATCTTGCCATTCCCAAGAAAGGCTTGGATTTAGGGTTGGTCCTTGGCCTGTTCCTGTGAAATGGCCTCAGAGACTTTGGAATATTTTGCCTGATAAGAGTGTTTCTCTATGTCTGAGGCCTTGGGTCATGCAGTTCCACTTTGATCAGTTCACACAAACAGTGTGATTTATGATGAACACCTGTTTTGGCTCTGGGTGCTGGAGTCTGAGTAACTGAAGTCAGTCATGCAGGTGCTGCGTGCCTATGTGATCGACCCTTAAGTACACCCATACGCCAAGGCGGAGGTGAGCCTCCTGGTTGAAAACAGTTCACAGTTTACAAACATCATTGCTAAGAGAATTAAGCACATACTTGTAACACCACTGGGAAAGGAAACCTGGAAGCTTGCACCTTGCTTCATGTGCATTTTCCTTTTGTTTATTTTAATCTGTATCTTATCACTGTAATATATACTAACATGAGTATAACAGCTTTTCTGAATCTTTTGAGTCCTTCTAGTCCTTCTAGGAAAGACACCCTTAGGCGTCTCTAAGGGTGGTCTTAGAGACACCTATGCAATTCTAGATACCCGAGATACACCCACGCAAATCTAGATACCCTAGACACACTATGCAATTCCTATCTCCCTAAGTAATTTGTAAACTACTTGTAGATAGAAGCCATGTCTTATTCCATTTGTATACATTTAGTGATTACTGTGGTTAATGTTTATTAACTATATCCCAGTTAATTCTACATGTATTAACATTTTTAACTCTTACCTAGTTAGGTAAGAACTATTATTAATGCCATTTTATATATAAGTAACCTAAGGCAGTGAGACCTTAAGTAAATTTACCATGATTTCATAAGTGGAAATCTGTCCTAGTTTGCTAGCTGCCAGCATGCAATACACCAGAAACAGAATGGCTTTCAAAAGGGGAATTTAATGAGTTGCTAGTTTATAGTTCTAAGGCTGAGAAAATGTCCCAATTAAAACAAACCTATAGAAATGTCCAATCAAAGGCATCCAGGGAAAGATACCTTGGTTAAAGAAGGCCAATGAAGTTCAGGGTTTCTCTCTCAAGTGAGAAGGCACATGGTGAACACAGTCAGGGTTTCTCTCTCATCTGGAAGGGCATGTGGCGAACATGGCATCATCTGCTAGCTTTCTCTCCTGGCTTCCCTTCACAAAGCTCCCCAGGAGGCGTTTTCTTTCATTTCTAAAGGTTGCTGCCTGATGGACTCCACTTCTCGTGGCTATGTCGTTCTGCTCTCTCCGAATCTCCTTCATTCTCCAAAATGTTTCCTCTTTTATAGGACTCCAGAAACTACTCAAGACCCACCCGAATGGGTGGAGACACACCTCCACCTAACTCAGTTTAACAAGCACTCTTGATTACATCACATCTTCAGGGAGATGATCTAATTACAGTTTCAAACATACAATGCTGAATAGGGATTAGAAGAAACGGTTGCCTTTACAAAATGGGATTAGGATTAAAACATGGCTTTTCTAGGGTATGTACATCCTTTCAAATCAGCACAAAAGTTATATATTTTATGCCTGATTTTCTGTTTTCTTCTGTTGTTCCCTGTGTTATGTAAGATAGGTGTGTTCTACACTGTCACTATCTTACATGAGAGAGTCTGGCAACATAACTACTTTTTCACAGCTGACTGAACCAAAGTAGTAACATCTCAGGGGGAAGCCGGGAGTTGGAGAGATGGGAAAGTTATGTGGCCAAAGAGTGGCTTTTCTGAAGCAAGAACTTTACTCAAATGAGTGAAATGTTGTTCTCACTTGGGAGACTTGAACATGAGGCATGCAAATAAACTCTGTAATTGGTAGTAGAGGAAGAAGCTGAAAACCCAGTGCGGTTAGAAGCTGATAGTGAGTCAGGAGAAGTCATGCAAGGGCAAAGCCAGGGAGAAGCATGGGACACGACAGTGTGAAGCAAATTTGCTGGTAGCAGTTTGAGCTAAAGAATCCTAGATGAATAAGGGCAGAGTCAAAATAATGAGCTTTAGTTGAGGGAGCAATGTACGGCTATTCAGGGGGCTACATGACTTCATGGTCACTAGAACTCAGACACCAAATCATCCTTAAACTACAATATAGTAACTCAAGAATAACAGGCTTTTCCTATTTTTCTCTGCCTTATGTGCCCTCAAAATTACCCCTAAAACTTAAGGTCGTTTGAGTTTTCCTTGCAGCCTGAAAGACTCTACCTGTCTGTGTACCATTGTTAAAGAAAATTAAACTTGTGGCAAAATTTTACTTATGATTTTCATTGATTATTGGCAAAAATTTCATTATAAGAGATAACTATGGTGAGATATGAGATTAACATTCTCCTCACCTTTAACTCTTTCTCATATTGCCTGAGTCCAGATTTTCTAGCTAAAACTCACCCTATTTCATAGCTGCAAACAATAAAATGGCTTTTTCCAATGATCTAAAAGTCTTGCAGAGGTTGATGAATGAATCTGAGAAAATGTAGATTACTTCTAAGCTAACCTTGCTAAAAGTTTCAAGAGGCATACCCACCTTATGGTGGGTCAGTAGTGACAGCTTTCTGTTCCAGAATAGACACATTGCAGTCATGTATTAGAACATTCTTAAAGTTTTACTTTGTAAAGAAGATTGACTTCCAGTAACCCAGTATACTTTGTTATAGGTAGACGGAAATATTAAGAAAAGTAAACACATTGAAATTTACTTTGCACTTGTAAAACTTTGCTTCCATATCAATGTTTACCTAGCCAGTGAACAATGTTTGACCAGTAGATAGCCAACGATTTCTACATTCTACACACTGATTGTTTTCAGTTCACTAAACTCAGATCAGGGTTTTCAAAGTCAAGTTAGTAAACTAATTTGCTCATATTAGGAAATATTAGTAGCCCCAGTTCTTGGTATTAGCTGAACTTTATTAGTTTCACAGAGAGCAGGAAGAGGAAACAATGAAATTATAGGAATTTCAAATTAAGTATATTATTCAAACACAAATGAAGTTTTAATAATCTAACCCTGAGGAAATCCATGATGTAATGTGGCATTTCAAAAAATGAGTTGATAGATATTTAAATATGTCAGTGAAGAAATGGGAATGTGAGGTTATAATTAAGTACACTGATTTATAATGTTCTGATGTAGATATAACCAAAGGTGGCTCTCGAATCTTGACATTAAAATAGGGTTTTACTCCTCTGAGTAGATACCATTTCAGTATTTCAACACCAAACAACATTTTAACAGCAAGTGCAAGTAATGTTTTCATTTCAAAATGTTTAATAAATGGGACTACCTAATTGAAATTTAAGAACTGTCAGAACATTCACGAAAATTCACATTGCCAGCAATTGTCAGTATTTAATCTTCCAAGTTTAAAACAAAACAAAAAAACAATGAAAAGCTGCATTTCCTTCTAATTTCTCTATCAACCAATCTACATTAACTTTGCCTCCAAAGCTTTCACTAGTCCAGTCTAGCTTCTAAGATCACATGCAACATGTTTTTCCTTCAGAGTACCTGGTTCTGGTTTTCCCTATTTCCTACATCAAATCAGAGCCACCTTTTCTAATTACAGTATCTGTGATATCTCTTAGATCAAGGTCTCTTTTCAATTGAAGGGCCTTAATTCTGAGTTGGCACTACATCACTGATGAGTACTGTCTGCCATCTCTATTAAACATAGAGCTACTGGGATCGGGATGTCATTAGTCATACAAATGCACCTTGTAGGACATTTTCTGGCTGGAATATATTTTCTTTTGCTTTGCATCACTCCTTGAAAGCCAAAAATATTTCAAGCCAAAGTTCATTTTAATCAAAATTCCCATTGAGGTAGAGAGAATAAAATTATTTCAGTGTAAATTGACTTCACCATTCTGCTGGAGTGAATTTAACTAGAAAGTAGGTGGCTTTTTAATTTTTATTTAAAAATTTTTATTTATTTTATTTTTTATACAGTGAGGTAAAATGGAATACAAAGAAATACAAGTACACTTAACAGATAAGATAAGGATCCACAAACTAGTTTCAAATTACAAAAAAACAACTCCATACTCATTGGGAAACAACAGTAATTCATAAAATAAAGTGGGGAAAATTAATTTAAAAATGCACTTGCTTGCTTTTTCCATGGCAAAGGTATACGGAAAAGCATTGCCAACAGTCATCAGAGTTATAAACTGAAGATAAATGTTTGTCTTCCCCATCATTTTTGTCTCTGCAAATAGTGTTTTAGTCAAACCTTATCTTTGCAGGTATGGAGGAGCCTGTGAACTTCAGTCAGTTGTGGAACATGTCATCTCAAAATATAAAATGAAAAGTTAGAAGGCAATATGTCTCCAAATTTAATAAGCCCACTCTTAGATTACCTAATTCAACTTTCTACAGAAGCAACTGGTGATTCAGTGCAGGTGATGTGTGGACTGCATTGTGTGAAACTCTGCTATCTAGCATGTGGGCATATCAATAAAAATTAAAAACTAACTGAAACTTTGGTGGAGAAGGCTGATGAGAGGGAAAAATCAAGCGTTTCTATTTGTCCTGGTTGGTCTTATGTATGTGACCTAGTTTTGGAGAGATTATGAAAGAAATAATGTAATTTTTACTTATAATGAGTTGAGTTGAATGCATTGAGTTATTTGAATTTATCTGTATCCCCACAGATGCTACAGTGATTTCATTGTTAAATGATTCAGGCAGCAACAACAACAGAAATGTGTGAAATAGTTATAATGCCATAAAATAAACTATATTTGGTGCCTTATAATTTTGGCTTAGTTAACACCCCAACTAACCATGCCCGGGGCATAACTGCAACTAGCAAGGCATGCATCACCTTATCATTTGGATGGTATGAACTGCCCTTTGCTTCTCCAAACAGTCCCTGTTGTCTCTTCTCCTAAAGGCCTTTGCCGCTTCTTCTCAAAACACTCCTCTTGCCCTTTCTGTCCTTTCAAGCCATATAATTTAGCAAGGCACATATCTCGCTATGGCTTGGATGAAAAGAAGCTGCCCTCAGTTTCTCTACCTCCTCTTAATGCTTCTGTTTCTCATGCCATCGAGTTTGAAACTGCCTATCTCCAGTATCTGCAGGAGAGTTGGCCTCTACCCCATGGGGTCATAATAAAGGCAAGAGCCCAGGATTCATATGTAGTGTTCTTCCTTCCCACCCCCACAGCCCCCCTCCACACCATGGGCACTTGTAGGAGCCTAGCATAGGTAAGTCCTGGGCTCCTCCACTGCCCTCCTTCACCCTCCTTCCCATGGAATTTGATCTTACAAAGCTGTCCTTTTATGCATTTTCAACTGGCTGGCTATTTGTTTTCATCTCATCACCCAAAGAACTTACACATACCACCAAAACAATAATGTATCAATTTATTTTGAAAATGGGATGTTCCCCACAAAATCAAAGATGTAATACTGATAAATTCAAGTGTCAAACTCGGTATATTTTAACCACCTGAAAAGAATCTCCTTAAAATGAATTCTATACTTCTTGTTCTAACAATATACTAGACAACATTTAATCCTGTATAGGTAATTCATGTCATCTCTGTGAACATCCACCAGAAAATCTTAAGGTTAACCAGCACAAATTAATGTCATTTACTAGCTTTGAGAAATTTGCTTAGTATATCTTAATTTACTTATTTATGAAATAAATACACTTCTGTAGGGTTGTGGGCATCAAACGTGATAATGCATGTAAAAGTGCCTAATAATGTACCTAACACATCACAGTTAGTTTTCTTTATTCTCCTTAACTGTTAGTCTTGCCTTTCTCACTACTGTACTCAATTCTTTCAGTTTGATGCTTCTTATCTTCCAAAAAAAGGGTAAGCCAGATGGTCAAACTTTGTTAAGAACCACACATTAAATAGGAGACTTTGAGTAAGAGCCCAAGGGCACAGTATGAGGATTTGGGGTATAAAGAGGCATTTTGCACTTGTTTCCTAAGGTTGAGGGTATTAAAGTTCAGACTCATGATGAAGACAGAGAGGAGTGCTTCGTGCTCCTCAGCCCCAGCCATGCTGTCCCAAATGGCTTGGCTTGGTGAATGTTGAAGGTAAGGAGCATTAAGCAGGAAATGACCTTCATGCTTCAATCAGAGGACTTAAAATGTGACTCAAATGAAAAAAAAAATTCTCATCAACACTTATTCCCATTGGCCATGGAGGAAGATGTGAAAACAGCAGACACCAAAAAGGCCAATCGAGTCATTGACCATGGAAAAGAACACTCCCTCCGTCTGTTTTCTTGGGCAAAAACAAAAAGTTGTTTCTTCAAATGTTGATGTTTCTCCAGCAAGGAGGCTTGGCTATCTGTGAGTCCAACTGATGGCCCAGCACAGGAATTTCTGCTACAACATCCTGGCCAAGCCAATGGTGGCAAGTCTCTGAACACATAACTTATATAGAGTTCAGGAGTTCTCAAGACCAGGCCATTCCTTTTTAAAATAAAGTTCTGATTTTTTACAGAAAAAAAAAGTTCAGACTCTATTTAAGCGATAGTATTATTGGAACACTTTAAATTAAATAACAGGAGTATTTCATAGAAGGATGATATGGGGACACAGATAATGATCATTCAATTTAATGAATTTTTTATTTGTATACATTTAGAGATTTTGCAAAACATGATATTAAATAATAGTCATTCTTTTTTTATTTTTTTATTTATTTTTTTATTAACGGAAAGAAAGAAAAAAAAAAAGAAATTAACACAACATTTAGAAATCATACCGTTCTACATATGCACTCAGTAATTCTTAACATCATCACATAGTCATTCATTTTTAATTCTATATATGGATGAGAATGTTTCTATAACTAAGGGTATTAATCGATCAGTTTTGAAATAGATACTATAGGTTCCTTTTTTCTCATCAGACTCTAACTATATTGCATATAATCCTTTCCAAAGAAATTAAATCAGCATTGTGCTTTTGAGATAGATTATTTAGTACAAGTTGTATTAATCTATCCTTCCCCATATATTTGAGGCCCCATCTTTAAGTTTATGGTGTTACTTTCCCCCTAAGAGAAAGAAGAAATGAATAGACAAGAAATAAGAAATGGGATATAGATATAAAATAATTATTTACATCCTGATAAAAAGTAAAACAATGTTTTGCTAATAATTGTTGGTGTCTGTTTTCACACATTCTTAGTTGTGTCACTACTCTAAAAATATGATTTCTCCTTGAAGTATAAAAGAAAACCTTTAGAGAACGGCCATCACCATTGATTTGTGAAGTTCACACATAACATTTTTATTCATTCATCTAGTTCAGGTTTAGGGCATTCATCAAAACTTTTGACCTTATACGCAAGTACATAAGGCCAAATACATTTTGTATTTAAAGAATTATCTGCCTGGGATAGTGTACAGTGTGGGCATTAATGCCACAGTTCAAGTATTCTCATGACTAAGTCCAGACAGAGTGTACTGAACAGAAGCATCTCTGGGTAATGTATTTGGTCTTCCGGCTCCCCTTTCATCCTTCAGTTAATGGGGACTTATAAGTCCAAGTCCTCAAAACTTTTAAGAGAACTCAGAGTGTTTGCTCAACAGAGTTCAAATATCAGGTTAAAAGTATATTGCAACTTTGATTTGAACCCTGCTTCCTACTAATGTCAGAACCCAGGTGTGGCCTGGATTTGATAAAACATTAACTTTGTTCTCTATGTAAATAAAATGGTAGCTGCACAGGTGCACCTGCTGTATGGTCTTACAGTCAACTGCAAGGTTATCGGAGTGTAACATAGAAAAAATAAACAGAACACATGTACTGAGGGGCACATTTAGATTGTCGTTGTAGATTACATATATAGTTAAATCTTTCTGTCAAATAAGTTTAATACATCTATTGAATATAAAGTGTAGCTCACTGGAATCTAATTTGCCCAACATTCTCATATAGTTCCCCGATTTACATGACTTAAAAAAATTCTCTTGACAATTACATCACTGGAAGACATTTGAAAGTACTATAGAGACAGAAGAAAAGTGTTGCTAACTGAATGTAGAATAGGCTGTGCTTCTTTTTAATTTCTTTTGTGAAGTGACAGAATAATGGAGAGTGCTGGGAACATTTATTACTGATAGGTGTAATTTCACCCCTGCTTGAAAGGCCATAACTTTAAAAGGAGATGAAAGCGTCCAGCTGATAAATGAGGGAAGAAAAGTCTGACAGGAATAACATGACTGTCTCAAGGGAATTGTCGTGTGGTCCTGTGGTTTACCAGTTGGCAGTGGAGTTACAAAGATTTACAGTGTGCTCCGAAGGGGCTTGGAACACGTTTGTTTGCATTTACTTCTGGAGAGCTGATAGAACAACTTAGTGAAACTACAAACAGTGTGACCAGCTCATCCCCCAACTGATAATGGCATAATGGTTATAGGCCACCTGAAACAATTTAAGTATGACTGAGGGAACCCCTCTGCCAGCAAGTTTCTGGCTAACAACAAGATTTGAGAGAGTGATCTGGGTATAGAAGATTTGTATTATTATAATTGAACATGAAACACAAGTTTTCATGTAAAAAAAGGGTTTATATCACTTTTTAGTGTTTATAATATCAAAAATACATAAGATGTTTTAGCTTTGGGTCCATCCTAACATGACCTTAAAAAATAAAAGTTCTTTAACTTACAGAAATTAATTACACCAACATACATTTTGTATTATTATTTTCAAGGTATTGGGCTAAGAAACAGTTAAAGAAAATTTTAAAATGCTGTGGACAAAAGATAGAGATGTGAATTACTATCATTTAAGGAAGAATGTGATGAAATGTCATGGAAAAGGTACAGATAGAATGGGAGAGGAAAAACAGAAAGTGGCTATTTCCCTATAGGGATTAAAATTGCATTCACGTTTTGTTAGAACTTATTGTCTTTTTCTTAAATTTGAATCTTTCCACCACTTCAGTGAAAAGCTAAGTCCAGGTTGGGGGCTGGAGGTGAGAATGATAAATTTTCCTATGAAATCAGTGTAATGTCTTCTCTGCATAGAGTAACACTCATTTCACTCTGCATCTCACTGGTGCTATTTATTTTCATTAGACTTTCTGAGCTTCTATTAAATTAAAGAAGTTGTTAATGTGATCAGAGAGAAGGGATACAAAGGGGAACTAGAATTTCTTCAATTAATAAACTACTTAGAACTACTTTATAAAGTATGAAAATTAAGTGAGTACGGAGCGGGCCACAGTGACTCAGCAGGCAGAGATCCTTCAGAGACCTGGGTTCAATTCCCGGTGCCTGCCCATGCAAAATAAATAAATAAATAAAATGAAGTGAGTGTGTAAAGTGTCAGAAAACCCACAGACACTAATAAGTATGATTTTACCTTTTAAAAATTCTTAAGAAACCTCCATGGGCAAGATGGTACACAAATAATTATTTGGAGAAAGGTAGAACTACTAAAATGTATTTGGTTTTCTCAAACATAATCTAAAAATTTTGGCTCCTCATTTCACTTTGTCATTTTTTTTTTTTTTTTTTTTTTTTTTTAAAGACAGAGAGAAGGAAGGAAGGATAGAAGAAAGGGAAACATCTTTAAACATTTTCTTGTTTTATTGTATTTTGTTTTTCCGTTTTTTGTTACATGGGCTGGGGCCGGGAATCGAACCGAGGTCCTCCGGCATAGCAGGCAAGCACTTTGCCCGCTGAGCCACCGCGGCCCGCCCACTTTGTCATTTTTAAGGGCATCTATGAATTAAGCAAAATTATAATTTTACCAGATAAAATCCTTTAGTAGGCCCAGGGATATGAGCACAAAACCTCCAGATTGTAACATACAAAAATGTAAATATATAGACTATCACTGAGAAGTTATTAAAAAATACTATAGCACATTTTTATCAAATATAAGAAATCCCACAATTGTCATATATACAAGAAATAGGAAAAGTTGTAAGCATTAAATATGACACATACACAAACCACATTTATATATCTGATGATTGCTTTAGTCCTCTACAAAAAGAAACAAGGAATGAAAAAATATTAGAATTTAGTACTAAGTTGCTTAAAATTCATATGATAATAAAGAACTAATCTGTTAAAATAACCCCACATTAAGAAAAAGTTGCAACATAATCCTTTCACTTTAATGACTAAACCCTATAAACCAAATCTTGAGACATTTGTAAAAAGATATCTCCCCAAATAGCTTTCTTCTCCTACTAACTTTGAAAATATTTGTATGACAGCATGCCATAATATTAAAAGTTCTTAACCTAGATAAACACACAAAAATTTCAGTGTATTAAATAACTGTGAATATTATTTAGATTTACTATAACATTTTTCCTAGCGTAAATAATTATACACAAGGCACGGGTCCTCTTTATTTACAAAGTCACATTATTTAACATAATGTTAGATTATTTTTTAAATGTCTGAAGTGCTCAAATAGCAAATATATATAAACTAAATTCCTTGGAAACTTTTTCAAGAAATTCATCCATGTATTTCTTCATATTCACTGCTCCTGATTTCACAGTCGCACACGCTATGTGAACATCAAATACCCAGTTAAATCTAAATGTAGGCAATCCCAAACCATTTGTAGGATTGGGTTTTATCATGAAACATTTTCATTCATTCCTTCCCTTTTTTCCTTTCTCTCCTTTCCCCTCCTCTTCTCTCTCTTTCTCGCCACACATACAAACCCATGCACACGCATACAAGCTTTACCCAGTTTTATGCAAGGATTCTGTCCCATTTCTGACATACAACATGATTATTCTATCCCGATTTCATGATCACTCATCAAACCTGATTTCATCCCATCTGCTTTCTATCATTGTCAAGGAGGACAAGTTCTTAAAATAACTGTCATGGTCAGGTTCATGTGCCAACTTGACCAGGTGGTGGTACCCATTTGTCTGGTTGGGCAAGTGTTGGCCTGTCTGTTGCTATGAAGACATTTCATAGAATTAAATGATGATCACAACGGCTGCATCCACAGCTGATTCCATTTGTAAACAGCCAAGAGGAGTGTCTTCTGCAATGAGTGATGTTTAATCTAATCGGTGGAAGGCTTTTAAGGAGGATTCAGATGAGACACTCTCTCTTCCTGCTTCAGCTGGCAAGCCTGTCCTATGGAGTTCGCCCAGACCCTTCGTCGGAGTCATCAGCTTAACAGCCTGTCCTATGGATGTTGGACTCTGTTACCACAGTTACATGAGGACACTTTTATAAATTTTATATCTACCGGATATTTCCTGCTGATTTTATTTCCCTAGAGAACCCTAGCTAATACATAAACTTTCTTTAAAATTTAAGAATAAAAATATAGGGGGTATATATATACCATATATATATACCATATCTATATATGGATCTTTAAAAAGTAAAAATCAAAGTTCTTTCATTATATCAAAAATTAGTTTTTTTAAAAAATTTGAAAGCTCTTCATTTATTCCAAGAAAATCATGGAAAATATCAACATCTGTACCTCACAATAAAAGCACTACTTGCAACTGACATTCATCAAGCCAGTGAGTAATTCGGAAAACAGTAGCAATAGACTTTGGAGTGCAGTTTAAGTAGGATAGAGCCAAAATGTTTTTCTAACTTGTAAAGGAAAATTTTCCATGAGCACTATTTTCTGCCAGTTGTCTCTCAAGTTATGCGCAGCATCAGCCTCAGATTGATTTGGCTCCAATAAATTAAGAGAGGAAATCCAAGTGAGGCATGTTCTATATGTTAACAAATCTTGTTGCTGAAAGTGTAATTTGAATCCCATCCTCTGTTATTATTGAAATCAGTTATGCCATTCAGGAATGGTACAGAGACTATTGATAAATAAAATGATCAAATAAATGTACAAGCTGTTATTTGGGAGGAAAATCTATTTTAATTTCACTATTTTTCTTTCATGACCTCACTTTCCAATATGGGTGGAAACAGGAAGCATACAGCCCCCAAAATATAGTGATATAGAAAAAGTGACAGGCTTATAAGTGTAGTAATCTATTTACTAATTATTTAGATATCTCAAAAAATATGTGATTGCTATAAAATTTAAGATAGTAAATTTTAATGTGAATTTTCCATATATTATTATATAGTGGACTTTGAAATAATAATAAGTTTAGCAATGCTTTGTAAATGTCTCCACTATATTACACTCTAATCTAAGACAAAAATAAGCTAAAAAAAAGCTTCATATAACCTTCATATCATTATATCAATTCCTACTCCCACGGCGATGGATTTATGACCATAATAATATCTCTATTTCTACAACATTAGAGAATAAAATTAAGTGTTTCACATCTACAGCAACACATTTCCTAGCTCTCTTTCACA
Source organism: Tamandua tetradactyla (assembly GCF_023851605.1). NCBI lineage: Eukaryota > Metazoa > Chordata > Mammalia > Pilosa > Myrmecophagidae > Tamandua > Tamandua tetradactyla. Next base: position 47,632,549 of record NC_135350.1, read on the forward strand.
ACTTAAAATTTTTAAACAAGTCCTAAAATCTACCCCTCTTATCCTGGCTGAAACCTTGTCCCTGCAATGCTCTGGCTTCACCCTGCAGACAGAAGTTGAGCATAGCCACCAACTACTTTTGGTTTTCTGGAAAATTACACAATGTTTCCTGGTTCTAAAGTCAGAAAATACTGAAATTCTTACATCTCAGGGTTTTCTCTCTATATTTTTTATCTTACCATCCATTCTCACATATTATTTCTCAGAGTTTTACAGCTCTAATCCCAAGCATCACTATCAACCTTCTTTTCTCCCTATTCCTTCCTCTCTGTCTGTCTCTTGCTTAGCTTTTAACAAATTCTGAACACATATATACACACCTGAAGCAGGGACTACACTGGAAAGTAAGATAGACATGATCTCTGTCCTTACAGGCTCTTTGCTTTTTATCTATATTAAGAAGACAGACTTTGAAAATAAAATTACAAGCCTGCTGTCATTTAGGGTACCACAAAGTCATAAACAAAAAGATTTAACCTCCTATGTTCTATATCCTTCCTGAGAAAGTGACATTTAAGCTGCTTCTGTAAGATACCAAAATTTCACAACATAAAGTTGGTAATTAAAGGCATTCATAATCTTGACTGTATGGTCCCTGTTGTCTTTCAATTTAAGTTAGGGAGATCCTACCCCGAAAAGACCAGCCTGCCTGACACCCTTTCTCCCTTCCTCTTTTCCTCCCTTTCACTCCATCCTCCCTTAAACAAATATTTACTGAATGCATACTATGTACTATGTATTTTTAACAATGATTATCAAAAGTATTTAACAATTATCACAATTAAAATGCACCAATACCCTTCTAGAAATTTATCTCAAAAAAAACTTTACATAAGAGAAGTACACAGAAAATTATTGTTAGTTCGGTTACAGTAAAATAAGGGAAAAAATTAAAGGCTTATTTGAGGTATGGATTAAAAATCTGTTCATCCATACAGTGAAATATTAAGCATCCTTTAAGAAGAAAGGTTGATCCATATGAGCTAATATCAAAAGCTAATTCTGGAATATTATTACACGAAGACAGCAAGCTGCAGAAGAATATATATAGTATAATCCCATTACTTAAAAATGGAAACAGTTTTGTAAATCTTTATTTGTTAATTCTACCTACATGCGTATTTATACTTATATCTCTGTTTATAATGATATTTGTGTTGTTCCAGCTGTTGGTTGTGTTTTTGCACAGTGAATATTTCTGGAAAGATTCACAAAATACATATACTCACCAGAGAAGAACTGTGAGATTGGAGAGTGGGGCTTTCACTTTTAAAATTTATACCCGCAAGTAAGATTTATTGTTTATATATTCATTCATTAATTCATTAACTAGGACAGTTGTAAGTTTATTTGATTCTTAACAAGTCAAGGGTCCCCTCTTAGGATTACAAAAGAAAGGCTATTTAGTACTCATTTCGGTACCAAAATGAAAGACTGGCAAAAGCTGTCTTTCCCAAAAAAAAACCCTGGAGACAGAGGTGCTGCCTAGAAGACACAGAAAACAATGTAGCATGACTTACTTTTGCAGAGGTATGTAATATGTTACAATTTTTGAAAAGTGACATTAAAAATGATAGGTACCAACAAGCAAATCTGATTAGAGAATTTACAGGTATTCCTGGAGTTTTCTGGTCTTTGAAATTATTTCCAAATAAAGATACAGAAAAAGAAAGCTGGCATAACAATTTTTATTAATGGGTGACTGTTTTCTTTCTTGTAGAAACAAATAAATATCCTCCTTTCGTTTTATTTGTAGGCTATGTTTAAAACCATAATGAAATACTGCAGGCAAAGAGCTCATTCTTGAAAAGACATTCCTGATAGATGCTTCTATTTCTTGTATGTAAAAGCTGATACAGTAAAGTCAGTAGGAGTAGCCCATAGAGTCATTTCCTCTTGGCTATATAATATACTTTGTCAATTTTCCAGTCTGTATTTAGAGTAAGATGTATTAGTGTAAATTCTTTCATGTTTAAGAAAAAATGATAATTATAAAAACACTTTGGGGAAATCACTTTGGTATTTTCCTTCTCCTCTCATTTGGCCACTTTTCACCTTTGGAAAATAAAGTCACAAACATGCTTATTAAGCATTTGCTTGAAAAGTAAATGTTGTTCAAAAGAAAAAAAAACTGTATCTGTACAGAATTATCTCTTGCATGAAAATCATCTAAGTCCCACTTCCTAAAATATGAATAAACTATTTCAACATGACAAAGAAAGATTACAAATAGGCATTTCTTTTAATTGAGATATGAATTTTACATAATTCAGGCATGAAAAATGTAGCTTTTAAAATTTTCTCTATAATAGAATTTAACTTACCTTGTGAATCTTCACTGGTGTCAAAACATGTAATTTTGTCAGTGCAAAATAAACTCAATTACTTTTTTGGTTTAAACTTACTTCTTTGAGGAAAATATTTGGCTGGTTCTGAATTTTCCTCCCACTCAACCCCCATTTTCCTTCTCAACTTCCTGGGATTAAGTGTGTCTTTCTGGTATCGTGGCCTGTGGAGACAGGGTCTAATCCAATGTCTATGGCATCCATCCGTCTTGACTTTCTGATGTGATTGGCAATTTAGACCTTTGTACTATTTGTCCTTTTTTTTTTATTGTTGTCCTATATTTATCTTGAAGCAGTGGTTTCCAGTTGCCAGACCCACCCAGCTCATTTTATATTCTCCAGATCATGAAATCAAGACCTCCTTAGGTTTGTTGAGAGTATACTTGGCTTCAAGTCTCTGCCCTCAGGCCACCTGCCAGGTACCTTACCTTCACAGTGTAGCTGCCCAGGTACCATGCTGGAATCCAGGCATTTCTATACGGTTTGAAGTAAACTCAGACTATACCTTGGGAAGCCAGGTAAATATTTGCTCTGAGATTTCCTAAAACATGTTTCGAGTGTCAATCATCTTGGCTCACCACTATGTATTAAGACCTGGCCGACAGGGTGGATGAGGCACTTGACCACTTTCCAGCGATCTACCGGTTTCTAAGTTTTAGTCACATAGCCTTCCAATTTTTCTCTTACTCTCAGCCATTCAAACATTTGCTATATTACAGGGCAGGAAAAATGCATTAACTTGCATTTCCCCCTACTCTATTCTTTGCCATATGTACACACAAGTTCTTCAAACTTTTAGTGTTTGAGACTCAAAAGCTATTTTCTTCCCCCAAAATTCATTTAAGAGTTCATTTAAGAGTGTGTCTCTGGGCTGAGCCACGGTGGCTCAGGGGCAGAGTTCTCACCTGCCATTCTGGAGACCTGGGTTTGTTTCCCGGTGCCTGCCCAGGTAAAAAAAAAAAAAAGAGTGTGTCTCTGTTAAAAGTTTAAAAAATTCTTTCTAGACATGGGTCCTCCCTTAACTAGGACCAGATGGAGTTAAAATTTCTGTTTCAGTGAAGGTGAGGATAATTGTTTCAACAAATAAAAATCCTTGGTTTTAAAATACATAATTTAGAATCAAATACATTTTTAAGTGGGCATTTTTGATTTTGTAACCATAAATAACATATTTTGTTAAATTTTGAAAAATGCAGAGAAATGCAGAAAAAGAAATGAGACCCTATATTTCTACTACCCAGAGATAATTCCAGGGATTTTCTTCCCTTAAGGGAAACCTTTGTGAATAGCCATCCAGGATGAGATAACAAGAGATTCGGGGCTTTTTATTTTGTAATTATATATTGACAGCATTTTAGGTCATTTATATATTTTTCTGAAACCTCATCATTAGTTAGACAAATCATAATTTAAATATTTCTTTACTATAACAGTAAAAGTAAATTTTTTTTATAAATTAAAATCAATGTAATGATTAGCATCCTAAAAGCCTTAAAAGATTCATAAATACTTCCTTAGAAACAGTTTCTATAAATGGTTAAAGGTATACACACTTTCTATTTTCTGACATATGCTCCTTCCAACAGTAATATGATTTTTGTGATTGTCTCTGACTCTCAAAATTCAATGAGTTATTATCATATATATATATATGATGCATATATATATATATATATATATATATGTACCCAAATGAGAAGCAAAGCTTGTATCTCATTGTTTAACGTACATGTTTTACACCACACATGTATAAAGTGGTAACTGTATGTTTGGACACTTTTGTATGCCCCTGAATTCCTTTGCCTATTTTGCTATTACAGACTGTCTTTTTAAAATTGATATAGAAAATACGCTGTGCATAATTTTCGCAGTTTTACTATTTGTTTATCTGAAATTTTAACATGCCAAGTCTTATTTAGTCAAATCTATAGTTCCTTGTCTTTGCTACTTCTTGCTTTGTTGTCATTTTTAGAGATCTTCCCCACTGTAAAATTCTATGAATATTCGCCTCCAGTTTTGTAAGCATGGAGATCATGGGCACACACCACCAGGGACTCATAGTACAGGTACAACAAGGGGATTATTGAGAGAAAACTGACAAGCAGAGAATCGGTAGAGTGCACCCTCTTTCCACTCTTTCCACTTCCCAACTCTCATCACCCAGTGCTCAGGTCTATGTGCACATGGCCACCATTCCAGCAGAGAGCTGTCCTGCATCCATAATGCTCCACATATTGATAAGACCAAGGCGCAGTCATTCTATGTGATTCGTAACAGTGGCCTTAGCAGGAGCTAATGGGCCCTAGAGTCAGAGCCAGCTTTCTCCTAAGCAACCAAAAAATAGGAGAGGAAATGAACTGCTGGAACCATACAGATTTGACTTTCATCAACCTAAGTTTAATGGTTAATTATTTTTATATTTAAAACTGTATCCCAGAATTCAACTCTGCTATAAAGCAAAGCTATGGTATTTGCTCTCCTTACTGAATTCTCTTATGAGTTTTAATGATTTTTCAACCAATTCACTTGAACATGGAGGAAAAATATACATTGTTATCACTGTGTTCTCTTGATACTTTAGACTTCTTTTCCATGTTTTTATTATTATTGCTATTATTTTGTTATGCTATTTTTTTGAGGCTAGAACCTCTAAGGCAATTGTGCATAATTACAGTGATTGCAAGACTTCTTGTCAAGTAGTCTAACTTTAATAGGCATACATTTCTACCTTCCTATTTGCATTATATGTTTTGATTTTTTTTATTTTACCACTTTGCTCTATCTCTTACTCCTCTCCATGAAAATGGATGAGTTAGGGGTTCATGTTTATTTAAACTGGGTGGAGCTAATTAAGCAAAAGTCTTGAGTGTGAGGTGAACAAATTTTCCCTTTGGCTAGATTAGAAGGGAGAAACAGATGATTCTACATTAATAGTAGAAGACGTTAATATATCACTCTCAAAAATGGATAGAACATCTAGTCAGAAAACCAACGAGGAAGTAAAGGATTGGAATGTTTCAGGCTAGCCTGTAACAGGGTGAAGACTAGGGGAAAAGCAGCATAACAAGCCCATTTTATTTTCACCCTAAGCCAATCTTCCAGTATAGATTCATCTGTTTGAACGTTAATATCATTTTTCTCACTTCATATGACTTTAGGATATTTTCTCTGATGTTTCTAAATTTAGGTGAGTAACAGAAGAATCATACAAAAATTATGTCCTCAAACTCCAACAGTATTTTTGTTTATATATATACAAAATTATCACCTTTGTATTCTGGATATCCAGAATCACTTTTTCCATGGTGAAAAGACAATAAGCAAATACAGTATACACTAACTAGTATGAGAACCTCAGTATCAAATTGACAAAATATTCTCAATTTTTCCACTTTTTGCACCTATAATAGTCTTAAGATAAAGCTTGATTATATACGTATATAACTTCAAAATGCACAAATCACAGTATGCTTAGTCAAGGAAAATTCATCAAATGAAAATGTTTTAAGAAGTTTCAAAATCAGATAAATACAAAATTTAAGCAAAGATAAGTTGTAGGAGCAAAAATTTTTCTGTTTGCTATAATGCCATATGATGAAATAGTGAGAGTAGAAGATTAATCTCACTGATTTATCTTCTTAGATATTTAAAATAGGTATAAGAAGCTGTCTTCTCTTTGGATCTCAGTTTTATCATATGTAAACGCAAAGAAATGAATCTTTAAATTTTCCCCAGTGATTCTTCCCTCTAGCCATCTGTGAAAATTATGACTTTATATGATAATACAGGTATATTTAATAATGACTAATATTTATTAATCATTCACTAAAACCACCATACTAAACCCATCATATAATCTATCTTATTTAAAATATTCCATAATCCAATGACTGAATGCCATTGCAACCCCCATTTTATAGCTGTGGAAACTGAAGGAAAGAGGGGTATATAAATTTCCCAAAGTGCTACAGCTTTTACCAGAGTTTAACAATTAATCTAAAACTGGCTATAGAGCCTATTATGTTTACCACAGAATAATTCAAAATCCATTTATTAGGAATTCTTGCCCTTGTATTCTGGACATCCAGAATCACTCTTTTCCATTGTGAAAAGACAATAAACAAACAGTATACAATAACTTGTATGAGAGCCTCAGTATAGACTTGAGGAAATATTCTTAAGCTTTCCACTTTTTGCACCTATAATACACTTTAAGATAAAGCTTGATTACAGTTTAAAATTGCACAGCAGCACAGGGAGCCCAGTTCGTATCATAATATATTTGCATTTAGAAAATAAATTTATACGTTCAAAGGAGAAAATTGACTTAGACAGAAGCTGATTAAATATTTGAAAATAATTCAAGGCACTATACTATTGAAGTGATTCCAAAGAGTGACATGGATGTAATATAAGATCCTGAACTACATCAGAACTCCAGGATTTCGCAAAAGGGTAAGAGGGGAGTTCATTCACGTAGAGGAAAAGAAAATTTTCTTTGGACTAGTTATATCAGATAATATGTTTGTTTAAGGAAAAATAAACAGGTGGGAAAATTTTCTGCATGCCTAATGTGGAAGGAAAGATATTTGTGCCTAATATATTGCAGAAACTGTTTTAGTACAGCTCATTCTTTTAAAAATATTACCCTCCTATGGTGGCCAAGGTCAGTGGGAATTTAGGTAATCTGCTATATATGTGAGGAACTCACATGTTAAACTGATCTCAAAGGTATTCTGACACCCTGTCGTTTAAAAAATATTTTCTTTGTTTATTATTCATGGATTACTAACTTTTCCCTTTGAGACCTGGTAATCTTTAGCTTTCTGCTTTGTTTTATATCTCAGGTTCAAGTGTATAACATCAAAGTTTCCTAATTACAATCAACAAACTTCATTGCTTCATTGAGAAGGGCACATATTATGATTTGGTCATGTGTCTTATAAAGGCTCTACTGTAAATGTTCAGGAATCAATGATCCCTTGTAACCTAAATATGAATTTCAGACCTCAAAGATTTCCTGGGAGTGCAGCAGCACTAGCCTGCCAGATCAAGAGTGGCAGTACTTTATTTTATACGAATATCATAAGGACAATCAAGAGGTTCACCTAGGAGAATGCTGAGTCTGTACTCTTTGTCCAAATGGATTCTTGAAGTCAATACCTTTGCAATCTTGAAGTCACATTTAGGAGACTAGATAAAAAAAAAAGAATGAGCCTAGGAAGGGGAATTTTTTTTCCCCTGTTACCCATTGGACCACTAATTACATGGCTTAACCTCTATAAAGTTTATTGTCCTGATCTGTGCCATTACAGCCCTATGTATCACAGAAGACAATCAAAGGTGGTTCACAAGACATGAGCACCAGGAACATAATGGTAAATAAATAAATATTGTTCCTACTAATAAGGAGAAGACAGAAAATCACCTTGCAACAACTTATGGAGTGTCTTAAGAAACAGTGGAATCACAATTTGGGAACGTATCACATGGAAAATGAAGAATATAGGATATAGAGTTGTGGATTCAACAGCAGTGTAAAGGATTAGATATAAATATGAGTGCAGTAATCCATAATTCATTATATGCCGTCCATAACATCTAAAAGAGTGCATTGCAGAAACAGGTACTTGGTAAATGATGCAACTGAAATGAATACAGACTTAATGACTTTTTCTTCTTGGATTTGGTTTAATTAAAGCTGCTCTGCACACAACTTTTTCTTTCATATAATTTGAGGTGGCCAGAGGCCTTGGCATGGCATTTGGGCATCTATAATACCATCTTGTGAGTATCCTTTTTCCAGGGATGAAATAAATTGATAGGGAAAATGATCTACTCTGATGAGAATGTGACCAAAATTCAAGTGTAGGATGCTCCATCTCAAGACTCTCTGAAGTGGGGTTCAAAAAGATGGCTGTCTCTCCAATTTCCTTCAGAAAAGCTGAAGAAATGTGGCCTGGATGACAGTAGTTTAGATAGATTTGAACAACTTTGCTCAAATAAGGTTTGAAATTGGGAGTAATGTCAAGCTAGAGGAGGAAGGTCTTTAGTGAGCAAATCATGGATTTCAGGGTGTGATCTTAAGCTAGCCAGTATTTATTACCAGCCACTTTCTTATTAAATGTAGAATGCATGGATGAATGAGAGATAGCTAACATATTGAATTAATGTATCTAGGACTCCAGCATATGCTGATAGGCTAGGACAATTGACCTGATTAGCACAATAACATCACAAAATATTGAAGGAAAAAATATAGATTACTGCTTTTAAATTCAAAATAAGCTATCCAATTATTGCAGAATGAAGGACTTGGCTTAACAACAATTCATATTTTAAAAATGATATTCTAGTTTACTGGAACATTTAATTAGATTTATATTGTAGCTTCATTGTGTCTTATTCTAATGGAATAATAAGAAAAACTACTAAAGGCAGTACCCGAATTGTAGGAAGCTGTAATATACTGTACCCTGTATTAGGTACATGTGAAGTATTGCATCTGGTTTTGTTTGACAGAGTGAAGTGCCCCAAGATTCTGTAATCAGGCTTCTTCTTCATATATACTCACTCTGTAAGTGATACCACTCAATCTCATAACTTTAGTGCCCTTACATGTATTGCCCCCCAAGGAAATTTTAACTGCAACCCAGAACTTCACATAAATCCATATTATTATATATATGCCTGCTTGATATCTTCAGTAGGATATGCAGTAGGAACTTGATGCTTACTTCATACCATCTGGGAAAAAGTAATTGCAGATAAGTTATTTATCTAACTTTAAATAAGACATAAAAATTCTAGTAGCTAATACAGGACTACATATTTGTGACCTCGCGATATAAAGATTTTCTGAAGACGATAGAAAAAGTGCAAACCATAAGGGAAATATTTCATAAATTGGACCCCATAAAGTTAAGAACCTCCATTAGAGAACAAATAAGCAACCTTAAGAGTGGGATAAGATATTCACAGAATATAAACTAAAATATATAAGGAATTACAAAAAGTTTGTAGTCAGAATATTTAGGGAATTACAAAAATCATTAAGAAAAAGTAATATATATATATATATATTAAAAAATATATATATATATATTTTACTGGTTTGAAAGGATGTATGTCCCTTAGAAAAGCCATGTTTTAATCCAAATTCCATTTTGTAAAGGCAGCCATTTCTTCTAATCCCTATTCAATACTGCATGCTTGAAACTGTAATCAGATCATCTCCCTGGAGATGTGATTTAATCAAGAGTGGTTGTTAAACTGGATTAGGTGACAACATGTCTCCACCATTTGGGTGGGTCTTGATAAATTTCTTGAGTCCTATAAAAGAGGAAACATTTTGGAAACTGAAAGAGACTTGGAGAGAGCAGAGAATGCTGCAGCACCATGAAGCAGAGAGTCCACAAGCCAGTGACCTTTGGAGATAAAGAAGGAAAACGCCTCCTGGAAAGCTTCATGAAACCGGAAGACAGGAGAGAAAGCTAGCAGATGATACTGTGTTCGCCATGTGCCGTTCCAACAGAGAAAGAAGTCCTGACTGTTCACCATGTGCCTTCTCACTTGAGAGAGAAACCCTGAACTTCATCAGCCTTCTTGAACCAAGGTATCTTTCCCTGGATGTCTTAGATTGGACATTTCTCTAGACTTGCTTTAATTTGGACATTTTCTCAGCCTTAGAACTATAAACTAGCAACTTATTAAATTCTTCTTTTTAAAAGCCATTGCATTTCTGGTATATTGCATGCTGGTAGCTAGCAAAGTAGAACAATATAAATAGTAGAAAAATGGTCAAGAGACCCTGGACATTTCAAAAACTGACCAAACTGTTTCCTGGTATTAAAAGTCAGAACAATGATTTCATTTGTAGGTAAGAGGGCAGTGATTAGATGGAAGTACAATGGTGCTTCTATATGTCGGTGATGATCTTTTTCTTATTTTGGGTGGTGGTCAAATAGTTTTTCCATTTTATGGTAATTTGTGGAGCTGCACATTTATGAGTTGTATACCTTTATATGTATGCTATACTTCAATTTAAAAAAGTTATTAAGGCACATTAGAAAATATGGTATATCAAGAAGAAAGTAATCAGAATGCTGAAAGCTTAAATAGAAATGATTAAAGGAATTAAAAATATTTAATCTAAGAAAACAGAAAACTTAAAGGAGAAAATGAAAGCTAGTTCCAACACTGGGGAGCAGCATTTGTCTATGTTGTTCTAGAAGGTGAATCCCTAAAAGAAGGCAGATTCCACCTGGCACAAAAACCCTGCTGATTTATGAGAACACACAGCAATGGAATTTACAATTTATAAAGAATGAGCTGACTATTAAAGAAAATATTTAAACTATTCAAGCAAAGGCCACATGGCTTTCTTTCAGAGAATCTGGAAAAATGGGATCTCCATAAAAGACTGGACAAGATGAACTCTGTGACCTCCATTTCTAAGACGTTGTGGTTCATAATAAAGCTGGTATCAAGCCACGTACTTCTTCCTCTCTTTCTCCAGCTTTTCCTCCCTTCCTCCCTCCTCTCTTTCTCTTTCACTTCCTCACTCCCTTGCTCCGTAATATCTCCTCTCCCTCCTCTTTCTCCAAAAAGATAATAATAGAAATAAGATGGTTCATTTTCTCAATTCTGCCTCATTCAGGGGAAGATAACAAAGACATACAAGTGTAAGGGGGGCCCTCACTAGGGGTCAGGTATAAAGTATTACATCTTCCTTGTCTTGCCAACCTCACTTCCCCCAGAGGGAAAAGTATTTTAGAACTGGATGTTCATCCTCCCTAAATATTTTTTTGAAGAATCTTGGACAGTTCAGAAAACACACAAGAAAATAAATAGTCACATAATTTCTCTTGCTAGATAACTTAATAAATATTTCATACCTGAGTAAATATGCCAAAGTGGTACGCAGCATAATTTAATGACACCTTCACCTCTTAGGTCCATAGAAATCCCCCAGATAATTTGCTGAATTTTCTGTTCACTTGAGCATATTCTCAAATAATTGAGATGTCATTTTAAAAATTGTTTTTCATTACTCCTTACCCTAATGCAATGAGGTATAAAGTATTCAGAGCATAAGTCACCTTAGTACTGGTCTATCAGTTTGCATCAATTACAAAGCAGCTGGTGCATATGTGTGGATCCAGGGCCCAGGATTCCCCTCCATATTAAGAGTACCCCCACTCCGTATTGAGAGCAGGTCATTGTACCTAGTCTCTTATGTGACCAGGACAGGCATTAAAGGCCATCATATTTCCTCAGGGAGAAAAGATTGTACAAATGGTATCATAAACAAAGCACTGAAACTCCCCTCCCTTGATCACTGTTGATAACAAAACTCCAAACTCCTGTGTCACAAGACCCTGCTGAGACTCTATTCTCACAACCTTGTCCTAAACCCCTATAAGCCCTTCAACTCCTGCACCTCTTTTGCAGAGTGCTGACTTCCATTTCCCGACTGGACACCACTGGGGAGAATACTCTCCTATTTCTAAGTCCTGATTAAAATTCATGTCTGACTCTGTGCCTGACACATCCTGTGGTCTTCGGGCTGCTCTGACTCAAGCACTCCAAGAGCTGGGTTGGAGCAATTGGTGAGTCAGGCAGAAGACTAAGGAGCCACTAGCCATTGAGGGCATGAGTTCTGAGAAGGGAGAATCTGTGGGGGAAATCCCCGAGTGGCCTCTATCGTCCATGTGGGGAGGGGGCTGTCCTTCCAGATGAATTGGGACTGCCTCAAGAGTAGGGGGTGCCCTAAAAACTCTGGCAAGATTGCTATTTTGCAACAAATGACAGGACAACTAAATTTGAGTAAAAAGAAAAGTGACAGCCAAATAGCAGCAGCCATAGCAGCTCCTCAAAGGAGCTCTGCAGATGGCTACCAAGGCAGAACAAATAGCAAAAACTATCAGGTGCTGTTTAGAGGAGGAATTAAAATGAGAAAGCGCTATGGACCTTGTCCAGGCAGAAACAAAGGACTCTGGCTGTTTGCCAGCACCAAGTGGAAGGTCAATTAGAGACTCTGACTTGCCCAAGTCAGAAGCCTTAAGTTTCCTCAAGCTCAAGTCCAGAAGATTTTAGCTACTCCAGGATGGGACCCCAGTGTGTAAGAACTTGGTGGAATCTGGTTTTAAAAGGGGCAAAATGACACCATATAAAAGTAGCCTCACCTCAGAGTGCTGTGGCTACAAAACAATATAAACTTCTGGAGAGCACTGAGAAATCTCATTCACTATCAAAGAGTTGGAGTGGGTGGGGATAATAAAACCCACCCACAACCCTTTCAATAATCCTGTATGGCCAGTAAGAATGCCTGATGGAATGTGGGGCATGACAATAAAATTTTGGGAATTAAAGTAACACCAACATTGCATGCCATAGTCCCGAACATTATTACAAGAAATTGTTACCCAATTGTGTAAATATCATTTTGTATTGGATTTGCTAATGCTTTCTTTAGTATCTCCCTGGAAAAGTCAAATGAGCCTGGCTTTGCTTTCATTTGGGGAAGCCAACAATGGACTTTTACTGCGCTTCCCCAAAGCAATATACATAGCCCAACCATCTGCCATTTGGCTAAATGGAAAAGTAACTCTTTTTTTGGAATTAAAAGAAGCCTCAGGATCATTGTGACCTCACTTTGAGTCCCCAGGATGGGCAATCTCAACAAGCCACAAGGCCCGGACTGTTCTATCAAATTCTTGGGTGTTATATGGTCAGGTAAGGCAAAAAACTATGCGTTCTACTGTAATTGATAAGGTGCAATGCTTCCCCACAAACATCAAAACAACTAATGGCTTTCCTGTGGGACTGAAGACGTTTTGTTCCTCACCGAGTCCAAAAGTTAAAACTTTTATATGTTTTGATTAGTGTGCTGGTTTGAAGGGAAGTATGCCCCCTAAGAAAAGCCATGTTTTAATATAAATCTCATTACTTAAAGGTAGAATAATCCCTACTCAGTACTGTATATTTGAAACTGTAATGAGATCATCTCCCTAGCTGATGTGATTTAGTTAAGAACGGTTGTTAAACTGGATTAGGGGATGACATGTCTCCACCCATTTGAGTGGGTCTTGATTGGTTTACTGGAGTCCTATAAAAGAGGAAATATTTTGGAGATTGAGAGAGACTCGGAGAGAGCAGAGAATGCTGCAGCACCACGAAGCAGAGAGTCCACCAGCCAGCGACCTTTGGAGATGAAGAAGGGAAATGCCTCCTGGGGAGCTTTTTGAAACCAGAAGCCAGGAGAGTAAGCTAGCAGATGACGCCGTGTCTGCCATGTGCCCTTCCAGCCGAGAGAGAAGCCCTGACTGCGTTCGCCATGTGCCTTTCCAGATGAGAGAGAAACCCTGAACTTCATCGGCCTTCTTGAACCAAGGTATCTTTCCCTGGATGCCTTTGATTGGACTTTTCTATAGACTTGTTTTAATTCTCGGCCTTAGAACTGTAAACTAGCAACTCATTAAATTCCCCTTGTTAAAAGCCATTCCGTTTCTGGTATATTGCATTCCAGCAGCTAGCAAACTAGAACAATTAGGAAAGGCCATTCTTAGGAAATGGGTACCTCCCAATAGGCTGCTTTTAAAAAGGCAAAAACAAACAAACAAACAACAACAAACAAAACCCCCACACCAATAGCTCCGGCATAAGCACCAGGGGATGTAGAGCCAGACCTGCCCTGTGAATTAGATACAGCTAGCACTGATATTGGGTTTGAGTGGGCTCTGTGGCAGAGGCAACATTCTAAACAAATGCCCCTTGGCTTTTGGTCACAATTACGGAAAGGGGCAAAACTGAGATGCATTCCCCCTGGAAAACCAATGTGTGCTGCATATAATGCCTTACTGTAAGTGGAGGGACTGATGCAAAAATATTGTAATAGGATCTCAATTTATTCAGAAAACACCTGGCAAAATCTTTATCACCAATCTGGGGCCTCCTATTCCCACAGGAACTTTATGCATGACTATGTGGACCCTTCTTATGCTCAGATTAACAATTAATGTAATGGTAGAAGATTCTCAAGATTTTAAGGGGAGAAATATCTGGTATTTAAAATCTCCCCATAATATTCTTCTGCATGGTACTTTCTTGTCAACCAGTAGAACTCTGGCATGTATATCATTAGATCAACAGGAATTACCTCTTATTGTTACCCATAAACATCTTTTTTTTCACCCATAGCACCCAACAGTAGCCTACAGTAGCCATCAGTGGTAACTCATGCTCACAATCAGAGCCAGTGTTGGGTTTGCACAGACTTGACATCTTCAAGTGCTACTGGCCTTCTTTGGACTATGACACCTGCAAATTGTACTACATGGAATAACCTGCTGGCCTGATAGAATTCAGCGCATTGGAAAATCTGAAAAAGAATCTTCTCATTTACAGAATATCGTACATGGGCACAGCCCTATATCCCTGCTACCTTATATAACTCTTTACCCCATACTCCTAGTAATTAGGTTACAGTTTAACTTCCTTTCTTGGCCATGGCTACATCTCTTTGTAGGATTGTTATCTCTGCATATGGAACTCCTAGTGTTCTGTTCGCTTTTATATTGTTGCTGTGGAATATGGATACAATGTCTGCCCTATAGTTAATGCAGTCTGCTGCTTGGGGTGGATTGTGGGGGTCCAGGGCCTGGAATTCTTTTCTATATTGACAATTCTCTCCTTTACATTGAGAACAGATCATTGCACGTAGCCACCTACATGACCGAGATAGACATTACAAGACATCAGACTTCCTCAGGGGGGCAGAATGTACAAATGGTATTGTAAACAAGGCATTGAAACTCCACTCCTTTGATCACTGTTGATAACAAACCTCCAAACCCCTGTATCGTGAGACACTGCTGAAACTCTGTTCTCACACCTTTGCCCTAAACTCTTATAAGCCCTTGCACTCCTGTGCCCCTTTTGCAGAGGGCTGCTTCCATTTCCTAACCAGTCACCATCAGGAAGAATCCCCTCCCATTCATAAACCCTAACTAAAATTCATGTCTAATTCCATGTCTGATGTGTCTTTTGGTCTTCAGGCTGACCCAACAGCCCAAGCCCTCCAAGAGCTGGGATGCAATAGCATATAAAATTTGGGGCAAGTTCCCCAAATATATTGACTAAAGAATACTTATATGATGTGAATTTTTTTACCTGTTTCTTGGGGAAATCATTTACTTTTCCTGTCACTCCAAGTAATAAAGTATGGGAAAATCTGTTTTAGTAAAAATTTCCTTATTAAATAAACAGAATGTTTTATATACACACATACAAACTAAATATTACTATATATGTACATATTATATACGAGCAAATTATGATCCTTTCAAACATTAGATTCTTGGTTTAAGGGCTGTAGTGATACAATTCTTCTTTAACAATAAAGCTCTGCTGTTTATTGTTGAGGATTAGGATATGTGCCAGTTTGAAGCTGTTACATACCCCAGAAAAGTCACGTCCTTTACCTAATCCAATCTTTTGTGTAAGACCTATTGTTTAGGGTGGGACTTTTGATTCGATTATCTCCATGGAGATGTGGTATGTCCAATTGTGGGTGTGACCTTTTGATCAGATGGAGATGTGATTCCAACCGTTCAAGGTAGGTCTGTGTTAGTATACTGAAGTCCTTTAAAAGGCGAAATATTTTGGAGGAAACTCAGATGCAGATGCAGACACAGTCATGCGAAAATGTAGAAGACCCAGGAGACACAGTTGCTTCAGAACTAACAAGATGCCAAGACACGGACATTTGGAGACCAGAGCCCAGCAGATGTTGCCATGTGCCTTCCCATTTGATACTAAGTAAGCCAGAACCCAGAGTATGTCCCACATTTGCTAAGTGAAGGCAACAGAAGTATAGGATGGGAACAATCGGCAACAGAAGCTGCAAGCAACAGAACCTGGAACAAGGACCAGCAGATGCCAGCCATGTGCCTTCCCAAATCGGCCTTTCTTGAATCAAGGTATCTTTCTCTGGATGTGGTAGTTGGGCATTTTTATGGTCTTAGAACTGTAAATTTATAACTTAATAAATTCCTTTTATAAAACCCATTCCCTTTCTAGTATATTGCATTCTAGCAACTTTAACAAACTAATTCAGGATATATCTAAGATTATTAATAAATAATTCATCGTTAGTAAATATAGTGAAGCTAATTTCACAAAGGAAGAAAGGAAAGAAAGAAGGAGAGAGAGAGAAAAAAGATACCTTGACTCTGAAGAAAGGCCAGTGGCATCTGGGATTCCTCTGTTACATGAGAAGAAACTGGGCTGGCATCTGCTGGGCCTTTGCTCCTGGGTTGCATTGGTTTCAGTTTCTGATTCTAGTGGTTTCTCTCTAAGCTTCTGTGGTTCCTTGCTGCTCTATGAGGACATCTGTCTGAGCTTTCTGTGTCCTATGGGTCCACTCTTAGTGTCTCCAGGGCATTTCTCTCTCTTTCTGGATTCTATATGGGCCCTCTCCAAAATTCTCTGGTCATTTTTCTCTCTATAAATGTCTCTGGACTCTCTTGGCTTTTTGTCTTTTTATCTTCTCACAAAAGATTCTAGCAAAGAGGATTAAGACCCACCTTGAACTGGGTGGGTCACATCTCCATGGAAACATTCTAATCAAAAGGTTCTACCCACAATAAGTCTGCACCCACAAGAATGGCTTTTCTGAGGTATGTAACAGTTTCAAACCACCACAGAAGCTGTTGTCTAAATAACTGCAAGGAAGCCATTAAAGTATGTAAGAGAAAAGGGATGCAAAAAATTTAGGGTTTCAGAAAGCAATTGGAAGATTAGCAAATACATATGATTGGAGGAATGTACAAGAGGGAAAAATCTCTCTTCTGTATTCCAGAAGAATTCTCTGCTCTGTATTCAGGACACATGGTATGCCGGTGAAATAAAGAATATTTACTACAAAGGTAGTAAAATCCAGTTCTTTAAAAGAAACATTAAATTTCCATGTAGAAGCAATAAATAAAGAAGACAGGAAAAAAGTTAACATACTAGAACAGAGAAATGGGAAGAGCAAAGTCAGAGATAAACATTAGCAAAAACTGGGTCAGAGACTTAAAGAAATAAAGAGTAATTCAAGTTAATAGATTAAACAATCTCAGAAAAGTTGGAGTAACCTAA
Source organism: Tamandua tetradactyla (assembly GCF_023851605.1). NCBI lineage: Eukaryota > Metazoa > Chordata > Mammalia > Pilosa > Myrmecophagidae > Tamandua > Tamandua tetradactyla. Next base: position 47,650,077 of record NC_135350.1, read on the forward strand.
GAGCTAGAAAATAATATTTGGAAACTAAATACAACTTTTAGGTAATCCATAGACCAAAAAAGAAATCAAAAAGGGAATTAGAAAGCAATAAGAACTGCCTGAAAATGAAAAAATATATATATTTATCAGAACACTTGAGGAAGCAGGATAATTTGTACCACTAAAACACCTATATTAGAAAAGAACAAATGCCTCAAATATAAAGACTTAAGTTTCTTTCTTAGGAAAGTAGACAAAGAAGAGCAAATTAAGCCCAAAGAAAACAGAAAAAAAGAAGGAATAAACGGCAGACATCAATTAACTTAAAAAATAATAATAAATCAATAAAGAAAATTAAATAAAGCTAAAAGTTGTTTCTGAGAAGATCAATGAAACCTCTAACCAGACTGCCCAGAAAAGAGAAGAGACAAACTACCAATATTGGGAATAAGACAGTGAATATCACTATAGATTCTACAGACATTAAAATGCTAAGCAAATATTATGAATAACTTTACAATAAACTTGACAAATTATAAGTGCTAGCACAAAATAAGCATTTGATAAGACGACTTTCTTAATTACAATTATGATAACATCGCATTTGTCCTATATTGTTCAAATATGAAGAGTGGAGATTTCCAGAAATAATTACACATAAACTGACCCTTCTAAGATTCTTCCTTCTTCTCTCAAGTGCTAAAGCAAGGAATCAATATATAAAGCCCTCACATCAAGTCAAACAGGTATTCTTGCTCTTCATGACAGAAACTTTGGTTGCGATCTACTCACTCTACTTCTGCTGTTCTACCCAGGATGAGTAACTATAAAGACCAGCAATGGTGAGATATCTAGAACTGGTCCAAAGATGAGCACATGTCAACATGTGCAATGCTTTCTCATCCATAGGACCACAATCCCATGAAAACCCAGCTGTAAAATACATCCTTCCACTGGATTTTAGAAGATGGGGGAAAAGAATGAAAAGCCTCAACTGTGTTTCTTTTCAGCTATAGGATCCAAATAAACTAATACTGTTTCAAAGCTTGGATGTTGTAGTAGTTAGGTTCAAGTGTTGCACCCAGTTGTTCTATTGTCGTGGACTTAAATCATCAGCATGTGAATTTCATCTATAGCTGATTATGTTAGCACTCAGCTAAGGGGAGTGCTTTCCTTCCACAATGAGTGAGGCTTAAAAGAAGTCAGAAGAGAGAGAAGCAGCCCAGCAGAGCTCAGCACAGTCCAGCATAATGGAGCTCAAAGCTCAAAGGGCTCAGACACAAATGTCTGGAGATGCAGAAATTATCCATCTCTGTGAAAGCTGTTTGAAGCCAGAAGTTGAGAGAGAAGCCCAGCAGATGTCACCTTGTGCCTTCCCAAATTCATAAATTTATAACTAACTAAATCTCCTTTTTAAAAGCCAACCCATTTTAGGTGCATTGCATTCCAGCAGCCTTAGCAAAGTAGACAAATGTCAAGAGCACTTAATTCACCATATAAGAGAGTTAAGGAGGAAAAGAGAAATCAACATGATTCTTCCATTTTCGTTTGTGATTCAAACCTTATTGAGAGCAAACAACCTCTTAAAATACAAAATCATATCCAATTGGAAAACCAAAGAAAAAATATTTTAAATATGATACAGCAAAATTTTCTTCTAATAGCATGCACATTAAATCAGAATCGTTAAGTTTTACAACTTCAGTTTTCTGTGTTAAATTCACCATCACATTTTGCAATTAAACCCAACAAACATTTTCCATAAATTTTAAGGAGTGGTCATTGTTATAACCCTTTCACTGCTCTGAATGTTAGCTCTGCTATTTATTATAATACTCTCAGCATATTGCCTGATGATTGATTTTTACTGGAATCTGCCTTAATCAGACGCTCCATTAATTTTAAGAACGGAAATTATTTGTTGACAGAATAGCTATTTATTGCATTCATTTCTAATAATACATTTCATGCATCAATAATTTTTCATTTCCTCATTGCTTATTTTGTATCATTTACAATATGAAAGCCACTTTTAGCATTAGGCAGCCAGATGTTTTTTCTTAAAATTTATGGATTTGAAGAAAGAAATATTATTTATATTGCATCAAGGGTCAAATAGTCTAGTGAGTATGTTTGTCCTTCAATGCACATGTCCAGTTCCAAAATAATCTGAAAAGTTTCTTCATTCGTATATGGAAACCTCTTTTATTTCATTAGCATAAAAGTTTTAAGAAGTAAAGGACTTCATCTGCTCACAGCAATTACTATATGTTCAATTAATTTTACACCCTACTGGATCCACCTCATATCCTAATTTACATTGCATATTATCAAAATTTGCAGCATATTTTCAAAAGTTCTTAATTAATATTTAAACATCAGTAAAAAAAGAAAGTACAAAGAATCAGGTTTAGAAATAACTTTCTTAGATGGACATAAAGCATGACTCTACAGGCTCCATTCTGTCTGTACTTTGGAAGATTTCTTCTGGAAAGAATTGGAAATCATCTGTGTTCTGAAAACAATGCTGCTAAATGATTATCTCTCTATGTTAAAAATGAACTTTACTAATTTTAAGGTTAAACTTAAGGTTCCTTTCGTTGTAAGCCAAGAAATTGAATTTTAAATTAAGCAAAATGGGGGATTTCTGGTCCTGCAGTATTTCACAGAATATAAAACAGGGGAAACTCAAGATACCATCAGGAGAGAGACACACATGGCAGTTCAGGCATCTGAGTCCATGAACCATCTCTTTACAAGGTTTAGCTTCAATGATTCCTTGTTTCTGTGTGTCTTCATTCCAAATTTCAGTTTTCAACAGTGAGAATCCCACTGACCTAACTTGAACCATTGTCATTAAGGTGAACAGGGTTAGGTAGGACATCTGTGGTCTAAGGAACTTCTTCTAGGTCTGGGTTCCATGTCTAGAGTTGAGAATTGTGCCCTGCTACCATGTAGTGGATTGAAGATGTATGTGCCCCAGAAGAATATTTACTTAGATTGAATCCAATTCTGTGGGTGTGAACCCACTGTAAGTAGAACTGTTTAATGGGGTTACTTCAGTGAAGATGTCACTCAACAATCAAGTGGGTCTCAATCCTCTTACTGAAGTCCTTTATAAGATGAATGAAATTCAGTTTGAAAGAGAGAAAGTCACAGGGAGCAGCCAGAAGCTGAAATTCAGCATAACTTGGAAGAGAATGGAGAGACCAGGAATGGCCATCATGTGCACTGCCATGTGACAGAAGAGCTAAGGCTCAAATATCACCAGCAGTCAAACCCAAAACGCCAGTTTTCAGGAAGAAATCATAACTTTGAAATTTTCCAAGGGTCAAATTATTAGTGATTAACTTTCCATTGTTTAACCTGACCCACTTCACGGCATTTGCTTTGAACAGCCTAGGAAATTAAAACATACTCCAAGGTTTGTCTTTTGTGTTTGTCCCCTTGACTGCATTATTTGTTTATTTATTTATAAACATTTACTAGACATATTAAATTCTCCAGGGATTTAGAAGGTATATATCTTATTTTTCAAATTCTCATCTTTGATGATGTTATTAGTTAAAGTGAGGCCAAACTAAACCACAGTGGGCCTTAATAATATGGTTGGAGTCCCTATAAGCAGAGGAAATTTGAAGGCAGAAAGAGGTAGATGGACATGTGATGCAGGTAGAGATTTAATTATGAATTGCCAGCAAGCCACCACCAGAACACTCAGACTACAAAAAAAGCATGATCCTGCTGATACCTTGATTTTGAACTCCTCAACTCCCAAACTACAAGATAATAAATTCTTGTTGTTTAAGTCAACAAGTAAATGATATTTGTTATAGCAGCACAAGCAAACTAAGATACATACATAGCTTTAAAATTTATTCTTATCCTATACTTGTCATTGCTATAGTAAACATGATGTTTTGTTTTCCTCTTGGCTAATACTGGTATATAAGAACATTACTAATTTTTGTGTATAAAAAAAACGTACTCTCATAAAGTCTCAAAGTTTACCTGAAGATTCTCTTGACTTCACAACATTGATACTCATATATATGTCTATACATTAGAAGATATTTTTTATATATATTTCTTTCTTTCCACTTCCTATACTTTGCTTTTTGTGCTTTGTCTTATTGTTTTACTGAATTCAATATTTGAAGAAAAATAGTCAAAATGGGAATTTTTGTAGACTGTGTCAATGAATAGTGGCAAAAATGGAACGTATAAAAGAGCAAAAAAAGGGAAAAAACGCTCTAGTCCTGGAATAGTGAATCTTGTTTCACATTTTTTTATGCAAACTTTGGCTGCCAGCTAATTAAAAGTTCTGTGTGCACATGCTGCCATTGACTAGGATATACAGGCTGGCAATCTCTGCATAATCTGCCAGGGTACTTCCAACAGCACCTCCCTCCTGTTTAAGCAAAAGTCACACCATTTCCTTCATTAGAATTTTGCTGTCATTTAACAAGTTAAGAAAGGTCCCATGTATTCTTTACCAACGCTGTTTAACATGAATTATTGCTGAAGTTTATTTAATTTTGTTCTGTCTATTGAGATAATTATATAGATTTTTGTCTATCAGTTAATATAGGCTATCTTCTTAACAAAATTTTTTATGTTGAGTTTGCATTCCTGAGATAAATTCATCTGCTGTTCTGCATCAACAACCTTAATCAAGTAAAATTGTCTATAATTTCCTTATTTTACACTGTTTTTATCTGTGTGATATCAAATTTATAAATGCTGCAGAAAATAAGTAGATTCCTCCCCCCCAACGTTCAATAATTTATAAGACAGAGCTAGAGATTACCTTTCCTTACAATATTGGAAAAAACTCCTGTAAAATCTTGAATCCAGTATATTCTGTCAAAAGGGTTCTTACCAGAATGAGGGGAGACTTTTGATTGATTCAATTTCTTTCATGATCATTGGTTTATTCAGTTTTTATATTTCTTTCAGTGTCAATTTTTATACTCTATATTTCTATCATCTATTTTTAAATATATTGACATAAAGGTATTTGATTTATTGCTTTGAAAATTGTTCTAAATCTACAGTCTGTAGTTACATCACCTGTTTTCATTTAAAAACCATTTAAGAACTTTTCAAGTTCTTCCTGATCATTCTTACTAGTTATCATTCGTACTAGTCTTTTAAAGAGCTAAATTTTAATATTGTCAAACATTTCTTTTTTCTAGTCCATTAATTTCTTATATCTTTAAAATATTTTTCCTCCTAATTTAAATTTAATTTGTTCATCTATTTATAACTTGAAACTGAAAGCTTAACTCATTTATCTTGATTGTTCATGTTTTTTTTGCAGATTTTGAGATATATTCATTCATCATATATTGCGTCTAAATTACACAATCAATATCTCACAGTATGATCACTTAGTTATACAATCATTATCACATTCAGTTTTAGATAATTTTCATTACTTCAAAAAATTATCAGACAACAAAAAAAGAAAGCCCAAAACACTCCATATCCCTTATCTCTCCCTAATACCGACACCAAGTATCTGTGTGGTACACCAGTTATTGTTAATGAAAGAATTTCAAGGTATTACTGTTAACTATAGTTCATAACTTGCAATACATATACACCCATACCATTCTATTGTTAACAGTTTGTACCAGTGTCTGACATTTGTACCAGTTCAAGTAAGTACTTATTTAAATTTGTAGTGTTAACTGGTGACATACATGACTGTAAACAACCCCTTTTAATCAAAATCACCTACAATAAAACACTATTCCTAATCTTCCCACTAACAAGATACCCTCACCCCATATCTACTGCTAACCACTTTAAGTTCAACCTTGCTATACATTCTGAATATAATAGATTACCACTCCCCCTTCTCTAATTTCTGTCTATTAGTAGATATCCTATATTCTATATTTTAAGATTCTGAGTCTAAATATTCTAGTTTATTCATATTAATGAAATTATACAATATCTTTCCTTTTGTGTCTCACTCATTTCTCTCAGGATTATTTCCTCAAGGCTTATCCCTGTTGCTGCATGCTTCAGGACATCATTTCTTCTTACTGCTACATAATATTCCATCATATGCATATACCACATTTTGTTTATCCATTCTTCTGTTGATAGACATTTGGGTTGTTTCCATCTTTCGGCAATCATGAACAATGGCACTATGAACATCAGTGGGCGAATATCTGTTTGTGTCCTTGATTTCAGATCTTCTGCATATATACTGATAGAGGAATTACCAGGTCATATGGTAACCCAATATTTAGTTTTCTGAGGAACCACTAAACTATTTTCCACAGTAGCTATACAATTTTATACTCCCACCAGCAGTGAATAAGTGCACCTATTCCTCCACATTCTCTCCAATATCTATAGTTTCCTGTTTGGTTAATAGGGGCCATTCTTATATGTGTGAGATATCTCATTCTGGTTTTGATCTGCATTTCCCTAATAACTAATGAAGATGAACATCTTTTCATGGGCTTTTTAGCCATTTGTATTTCCTCTTTGGAGAAATGTCTATTCATACCTTTTACCTAGATTATAACTGGATTATTTGTCCTTTTATTGTTGAGTTGTAAAATTTATTTATATAAATGGATATCAAGCCCTTATCAGATACATGGTAACCAAATATTCTCTCTCATTGAGTTGGCTGTCTTTTCACAATTTCAACAGGTCCTTTGGAGCACAGAATTGTTCAGTCTTGAGGATTTCCCACTTATCTATTTGTTTCTTTAGCTGTTTGTGCTTTGGGTGTAAGATCTAAGAAGCTACCTCCTATCACTAAGTCTTGGATGTGTTTTCCTATATTTTCTTCTAAGAATTCTATGCTAATGGCTCTTATATTTAGGTCCTTAATTGACTTTGAGTTAATTTTTGTATAAGGTGTTAAGTTAGGGGTCATTTTTCATTCCTTTGGATATGGACATCCAGATCTCCCAGCATTGTTTATTGAAGAGACTATTCTGTTCCAGTTCAGTGAATTTGAAGGCCCTGTCAAAAATCAAATGACCATAAATCTGAGGATCTATTTCTGAACTCTTGATTTGATTCCATTGATCAATATGTCTACCTTTGTGTCAGTACCATGCTGCTTTGACCACTAGGGCTTTATAATAAGCTTAAAAGTCAAGAAGTATAAGACCTCCCACTTCATTCTTTTTCAGAATATTTTGGCTATTCAAGACCACTTTCTATTCCAAGTAAATTTGAGAACTAACTTTTCTAACTCTGCAAAGTAGGTTGTTGAAATTTCTATTGGTATTGTATTTTCTCTGTAGATCAATTTGGATGAAATCGATATAATAATGACATTTAGGCTTCCTATCTATGAACAAAGAATGTCTTTCCATTTATTTAGGTCTTTCTTGCTTTCTTTAAGTAATGTTTTATAGTTTTCTGAGTACAAGTCCTTTACATCCTTGGTTAAGTTTATTCTTAGGTACTTGATTCTTTTAGTTGCTATTGTGAATGGACTTTTTCTTAATTGCCTCCTTGGTTAGGTCATTACTAGTGCACAGAAACACTACTAATTTTTGCATACTTATCTTGAATCTCACCACTTTGCTAAATTTGTTTATTAGTGCAAGTAGTTTTGTCATAGATTTCTTGGATCTCCCAAATATAGGATCATGTTGTCTGCAAATAATGAGAGTTTTGCTTCTTCCTTTCTGATATGATGCCATTTGTTTCTTTTTCTTGAAACCTCAAGCACAATGTAGAATACCAGTAGTGACAGTGGGCATCTTTGTCTTGTCCCCTGTCTCAGAAGCAAGGCTTTTAGTCTCTTCCCATTGACTATAATATTGGCTGGGGTTTTTCATATATGCCCTTAATCATAATGAAGATCCTTTTGAAGTGTTTTTATTTAAAAATGTTGCTGAATTTTGTTGAATGCCTTCTTAGCATCAATCAAGATGATCCTGTGATTTTTTTCCCTTTTAATTTGTTGATGTGATACATTACATAATTGATTTTCTTATGGTGAACCACCTTTGCCTGCCTGGAATAAATCCCACTTGGTCAAGTGCATGATTCATTTGATGTGCCACTGAATCCGATTTGCAAATATTTTGTTGAAAATTTTTCATATAATTTATTAGGGAGATTGACCTGTAGTTTTCCTTTCTTGTAGTATCTTTATTAGGTTTTGGTATTAGAGTGTTCTTAGCTTCATAGAATGAATTAGGTAGTGTTCCTTTTTCCTCTATTTTTTGGAAGAATTTGAGCAGAAATGGTTTTAGTTTTTCTTGGAATGTTTGGCAAAATTTCTCTGTGAAGCAATCTGACCCTGGGCTTTTCCTTGTAGGATCTGATAACTGATTGAATCTCTTTACTTGTGATTGTTTTGTTGAGCTCTTCTGTTTCTTCTCAAGTCAGTATAGGATGTTCATGTGTTTCTAAGAAATTGTTTATTTCATTTAAGTTGTCTAGTTTGTTGGCATACTGTTGTACATAGTATTATCTTATGATATCTTTTGTTCCTTTGATGTTTGGTAATGATCCCCCTCTCATTTCTGATTTTATTCATTAACATCTCTGTTTCACTTTTTCAGTCTAGCTAAGGGTTTATGAATTTTGTTGTTTTTTTCAAAGAACCAACTTTTGGTTTTATTGATTCTATTTTTATTTTTTGTTGTTGTTCTCCAATTCATTCATTTCCCCTTTAGTTTTTGTTATTTCTTTTCTTCTACTTGCCTTAGGGTTAGTTTGCTGATCTTTATCTAGCTTCTTCACTTGGTCAGTTAGGTCTTTGGTTTTAGCTCTTTCTTCTTTTTAATTGGCACCGCTTTCACTGCAGGCCATATATTTCAATATATTGTTTTCTCATTTTCATTCATCTTCAGGTACTTAATGAATTATCTTGCAATTTCTTCTTTGACCCATTGATTGTTTAAGAACTTGTAATTTAACTTCCATATGTTAGTGAAAGTTCCAGTTCTTTGGTGTTCATTGATTTTCAACTTCATTATGATTGAAGAATGTGCTTTGAATAATTTCAATCATTTTAAAATTAAGATCTGTTTTGTGCCCCATTATATCCTGGAGAGTGTTCCATGAGTACTTGAGAAGAACGCATATCCTTGTGTTTTGGGGTGCAAGAATATGTATGTATATATCTGTTAGAATGATTCATTTATCATATTAGATTCACTATTCCCTTGATGATCCTCTGTCTAGATATTCTATCTTTTGAAGAGAGTAGTGTATTGAAGTGTCCCACTATTATTATAAAAATGCCTGTTGGTTCCCTTTAGTTTTGCCAGTATTTGCCTCATGTACTTTGGAGTACCTTGATTGGATGCACAGACAGTTATGACTGTTACTTTTTCCTCATGGATTATCCTGTTTATTAATACATAGTGACCTTCCTTGTCTCTTATGACATCATTCCATCTAAAGTTTATTTTATCTGTTATTAGTATAGCCTCTCATGCTTTTTTTTTTTTTATTGTGTGCATGGGATATCTTTTTCCATCCATTTACTTTTAACTTATTTGTCAATTTGGGTCTCTTTTAAACAGCGTATAGATACACCATATCTTTTTTCAATCATTCTGCCAATCTTTGTCTTTACTGAGGAGTTTAATTCATTGACATTCAATGTTATTACAGTAAAACCTTCCCTTACTTCATCCATTTTATCCCTTGACTTTTATTTGTCGAAACTATTATTTTTCCTTTTTATCCTTTTAGTTACCCTCACTGGTAATCATCATTTCTATTCTCTCCTTCAAGTCTCTCTTTTTTGCCTCTTTTTTCAAATGAAAGAATTTCCTTTAAGTATTTTTTGCAGGGCAGGTCTCTTGTTAACAAATTCTCTCAGCATTTGTTTATCTGTGAAAATTTTAAACTCTCCCTCACTTTTAAAGGACAACTTTGCTAGATAAAGAATTCTAGGTTGGCAATTTTTCTCTTTTAGAATCTTAAATATGTCATAACACTGCCTTCTTACCTCCATGGTGCCTGTTGTGTAGTCACCACTTAGTCTTACGTGGCTTTCCTTGTATGTGGTGAATCATTTTTCTCTTGTTGCTTTCGAGACTCTCTCCTTCTCTTCAGTATTTGACAGTGTGATTAGTACGTGCTTGGAGTGGGACTATTTGGATTTATTCTATTTGGGCTTCTTTGATTTAAATATTTATATCTTTTATAAGAGTTGGAAAGTTTTCCCCAATTATCTCCTCAAACAATCTTCCTAGCCCTTTGTTCTTCTCCTTCTGGGGCACCATATTATTCTTATATTTGTATGTTTCCTGTTGTCTATCATTTTCCTAAGATCCAATTCAAATTTTTCCAACTTTTTCACCATTTCTTTTGCGCATTCAAATTCAGTTGTGCTGTCCTCTAATTCACTTACTATTTCTTCTGCCTTCTCAAATCTGCTGTTGTGTGTCTCTAGTGTATTTTTAATTTGATCTACAGTATCTTTCATTTCCATAAGATCTTCTCTTTTTCTATGTATTCTTTCAGATTCTTCTTTATGCTCTATTTAATATCTCTTTTATCTCCTTAGCTAACTGACTTAAGTTATTTAGGCGATTTGTTTGAACAACCTTGATTAGTTCCAAATTCTGTCTCCTCTGGCTTTTTAATTTGATTGTATTGGCTTGGCCGTATCTTCTTTCTTCTTCAAAGGGCTTGTGATTTTTTTGTTAGTTTTTAGCATTTTATTATCTTGATAAGGTTATTTTGAAAATTGATTTCCCTCACTCATTTAATATTTTGTTTTTTGTTTAGGTTTGCATTGAAGATCTCTTTTGCCACTTGTTTTGTCAGTAATTCCCTGCCAAACCAAAGCTAGGGCCTAACTCAGGGGAGCAACCCTTTTAAGAAATCTGTTGGAGGCTGGGTAGAGGAGCAGCTTGTCAATATGCACTTTCCCAATCTTCCCAGCAGAGGCCGTCTTGGGCCACCTCTTCCCCAAAACCCTGCCTCTCCCAGACCGTGGCAGCCCTAAGGGCAGGGTCCAGACCAGGTAAAAATTCCATCAAGGACACAGGCCCCCAGGTGTGTGGAAGCTGCTGGCTCCTGGGATGAGGAATGGGTACTGTGCACCATGGCAAAGACTCTAGCTTCTAGGTTTTAGGGGTTTGGGGATCCCTGTGTGGAAAGAATCCAGGCTTTGGGACCAGGTTCTGCTTTTCATTGGCCAGCAAGGCAGCCTGAGGGAAGGGTGCCTAGCATTGCAATGTTGCCACCTGCCCCAACATCTCTGTTCCTGTATGCAGTGAGCGCCCTGAGCCTCTGTTTATACATGATTGAGTGAATCTTTCAGGATCCAGAGTGTGTCTCTCACTGGCCAATCCAAAGTGTGTCAGGTAGGCTCTATGAACCCCTTTTCTCCTGAGGGCAGAACTTCCCAGAGTCCCCTAATTCCAGGTGCCTGCAGAAGCCTGCCTCAGGTATGGGGGGGTGGGGTAGGCACAGGGCAAACACAGGGACTCTGTATGTAGCTAACATGCATCTACTGGCTCCCAGATTCCCACACAATAATACTAGGCTGCTGGTCTGAAAGATCGCCTCCCCCACCTCTCTGAAGCAAGGGTGTGCAGCTTTTCGGCTGCCTGACCAAGCTGTTCATAGGCAGCGAGCCTTAAGGATAGTCACGATTTACGTGTGTACACTCACCCCAATTTGTCAGTTCTAGTTTCTCTGCTTTTTCATCCACACCTTCCTTAAATAATGCAGAGGTCCTTGTGGTCACCTGGACTCCGGAACTGCTTCTTTTGTCACTTTCTGCATGTTCTCTAGTTATTTCATGGTGGAGGAGTGAGTTCTGACTATCCTGTTCAATAGGATATCTGACTATCCTGGCCCATCTTCCTGGAAGTCTTTCCCCTGTTCATGGTTTTATTTATTGTTATTTACATGAATGTATTTAAGGTTATATATTTTTCCTGTAAATAATATTTTAGTTGCACCATATAAGTACTATTGAGATACTTTCGTTATCATCCAGCTCCAAATATTTTGTAAATTTTATTGTGACTTTTTTCTTTAAACCACGAGTAATCATTGGGTACTTGACTTTTTATCCTTTTGATGTTTTGTTTGTTTATTACTAATTTAATGTATTATGGTCAGAAAATGTGCATATATCTTACTTTATTAGCATTTATCCAGATTCATTTGTTAGCATATATGTGGGAAGTCTTATAAATGATACAAATGTACTTATAGATAATACATACATAAATATATATAAAGCATATATAGTGAGTTTAATTTTTAATTAGCTTGATCTATTTTTTCTCAATAGAGTTGTGCTATAATATCCTGTTATGATTGTGGATTTGCTTGTTTATTCTTGGAAATCTGCGTAGTATGCTTTATATATTTTTAAATTGCTATTTGGGGCATATAATTTTATCACTATTATATATTCTGGGGGTTTTGTTTGTTGGTTGTTTGCATGGGGGCGCCAGGAAACAAACCCAGGTCTCCAGCATGGCAGGTGAGAATTCTGCCACTGAGCCACCATTGCACTGCCCTGTTATATATTCTTGATGATTATTACTTTTTGTAACTATGTGATGCTTGTCTTTATCCCCATGAATCCCTTTTGCCTTAAATTGCACTTTGTCTCATATTAACATAGCTTTCTTTTTTGGTGTATGGTATGTATTTTCTATTTATTATTATTATTATTATTATTATTACTTGAGCTGTTTTCTGAGAAGGGTTAGAAGAGACAGAGGAAAAAGAAAGAGGGAGAAGTGAGAAGAAATATAGATAAAAATATAGATGTTTACATAAAATGCATTTTCTAACTCTGGAGGACTTCAAAACAATGTCCCAAGAGTAGCAATTAGACCCCTAGTACCCATACCTTGGCTCCTAAACCCCATTCTTTTCTAAATGGAATCAGGGCTCCTTGTTGAAATGGGAGACTCAAAGGTGGGGACAAGAAAAGTATAATATGAACCAGAGCATCTTACTGATCCTGAAAAAGTGGTTGTCTCAAGCGGAACTTGGGCTAGAAAAGTTAAGGGACAGGTATGTTTTGTGCTTACTTGTTTGTTTTATGGTAAGCCATTTGATACCATGTCACTCCTTTAGATAATATATAGGGATAAATTAATTTAAAAATAAACAACAAAAGTAGCATAATTTTGATTTCTTATACAATATGAGCATGTCTTTTAATAAATATACTCGATCTATTTTCAATTGTTGTGCTTACTGGTATATTTGGACTAGTTTCTACCAGGCTATTTTAAGTTTTCTTTTCTGTTTAATATATGTTTTTGTTCTTTCTCTCATTTCCCACCTTTTTCTGAACTTATACAATTTTAGAGATCAGTCTACTTTTAAAACATATTGTTGGTTTGAAAGCTATAATTTTTTTATTTAATAGCTACATATTTTAATGTATATACCTTAAAACTTTTGGAAATTTAATTTTACAGATAAATAATAAAATTACATGTTTCAAGTGAAAAAAAAAAACATGTTATACCATGAAAAATATCTGTCCCATCCTTGTCTTGAACCATCCACTTTCATCAATGCAGGTGTTTCCTTCCAAACTTTCTTTATGCCAAATTAAATAAATACAAATACATATTCTTATTTCCCCCTGATTTTTAATAGAAAATATAACATACTATTAATACTTCTCTGAACTTTTCTTTTCTATTTAATATATCTTGGAGATCTTTTTATGTCAGTATATAAAGACTGTTCTCATTCTTTTACAGCATTCCTTTATATTGTATATGGGTAACACTGATAAACATTTGGGTTGTTTCCAATTTTCAAGTACCATACCCCAGTGGAGCAATCAATTACACAACTTCTCATATGTGTGAGCCTTTCTGTAGGAAAATTCCCAGAAGTGATAGATTCCCCTTCAAAGACACTGTACTCATTCCTATTTATACCGGCAATGTATGAGAGTGCCTGTTTCCCCACAGCTTGTAAACCAGGAGGGCTGTCAAGCACCTTTGTAGATCTGACAAATTGTTAAGGAAAAAAAAGTTTTGTTATTTCACTTTTGTTCATTTTTTTCCTATTGAGGATGAGGTTGAGAAACTTTTAATATGCTTGATAGTTACTTGTGTGGGGTTTTCTGCTTTGGTTTTTTTTGTTGCTATTGTTCCTTTATTCATTTTGCTACGGAGTTTTTGGCTTTTTAAAAAATACATACATTAAGGAGTTTAGCATTTCATGTATAAAAAGATTTGTAAATATTTTTTGAGTATGCCATTTGACTTTCTGCTAATGTTATCTCTGTGTTAATTTTTCTAGGCAAATATTTTAGCTTTATATTCAGTTGAATTTGTTAATATTTTATTTTATGTTTTTTTGATGAAATAATTAAAAAGTCCCTATTCCTAGATTATAAAGGGATTAGCCCATATTTCCTTCTGGTACTTTCACGGATTCATTGTTCATATTTAAAAATATTTTCCATTTAGAACTTATACTGAAGGGTAGCATAAGGTAGTATCCAGCTTCATTTATTTCCAGATGGCTACCCAATTGTCCCAATAACATTTACTGAATTTTCTACCCTCCCCCACTGATATTCAATTATGCCATTATTGAATAATATTTTGGTTTGTATTCCAGTCTTTTCCAGGGATTTTCATTTTGTGTTAATTAAGAAATATTTTTCTCTGTAAATAAATATTTTGTGCTGGAAATATGACATAAGAATATAATGTATCCATTATGCATATGCAGCAGATATTACGACCAACCAGTAGTTCATCAGTCATATGTCCCTTTCCCCCTGACACTCAGCTAGACTACACGCATCAGTCTTCCCAATTAGGTGTAACCGTGCGGCTGAGTCTTGGACAATAAAATTGAAACAGAGGTATTGTGAACCACACTTCCAATCCTGGCCCATTAAGAACCTTCTGTATGATTCTCCACTCTCTCCTTCCTTGAGTATTAATACCCAGAGCATTGTGGTAGCGACTTGATGAAGACAAATAGAGCTTGTCTATCAGTCTAGTTTAGTCTAGATCCCTGCATGAGTTCATGGAGCAAAAAAAGTCCTACTATTGGTTTAACATGGACATGAAACAGAACATGAGTGAGAGAGCAATAAATTTTCACTATATTAAACCATCAAGATTTCATTTATTTTGATTTCTTATGCAGCTCCCTTTATCATAATTAATGCTTCATACATTTATGAAATGTGTACAGGTCCATAATTCTTTATCTGAACACTTTGGAGCCAGAATTGCTTTAGAATTCAAAATATTTGGATTTTCATAAAGCAATATGGTAGATATTTGGACAGTTTATATTTCTTATATTGTACAACATCCCCAGGCATAAGATAGTATCCAATAATGAAACTCAATAATACTTATGCAATGAACTAAATAGTCACAGAAAAGGAAATTGTCTATAAATAGCTCCATATCAGAACAGGTCTATCGCAAATTACTCCGAGCTTAAAAAATTCTTTGGCTTTAAGAGCTTTTTTGGATTTCAGATTCATAGTCAAGAGATTCTGGACTTGAAAATTCACGTAAACTTTTTTTTGGTACAATTTTTACTTGAAGAAATCAATGGGTTTTTTAATACTATTTTCACTTATAAAGAAAAATAATACATTCTTTAGGAAGATATCCATATTGTTAGTAACTTAGAAATAATCCTACTATATTGCCATTAGACTAATATCCAAAGGTACTTGTTTTCCTAGAACACTGGTAATATCCCTCCACAGGGGACAAAGTGATCCATTTTTCAAATGTTGGTGATCTTTAATCAACTTACTCTTTTTCCTACTCCACAAATGACTAAAACATTCAAAGTATATTGCACTAGATCTGAAAATGGACAGTGTTTGGAAAGTAATAAACTATATCTCATTCCTTATAACAATTCTGACTTATAACCACAGACATTTCTTCTGTCCATATACTGGAACATAATTCTGGTTGCTCCCTCATAAGTAGATTTCCATCAATCCAAAACAGCAAGTTAGCACCTATTATATGTATGGACATATACTAGCGGATGAAGATACAAATGGAAAAGCATCTTACGTATGCAAAATTCCTGGACATGAAAACTACGTTTGCACTTCTGATTAAATTTCAATAGAAATAAATAAGTAACAGGCTTAACGTAAACAATAAAAAATAGGTTCTCCAGAAAAACAGAACCAACATTACATACATGTTTTATATTTATATATTTTCATTTAAAATGTATGTATATTTATATAAAACACATATTTATATATGTGTTTGTATATATATATATACACACACACAAAGATATTTACTGTAAGGAATTTGCTTATGAGATTGTGGGGCTGGCAATTCTGAATTCCACAGGACAGGCTGGAGGCTAGAAACTCCAGTAAGAATGCCATTGAAATCATCAGTCCAAATTTCTTAGGGGAAGACAGCAGTCTGGAATATGAGAGAAAAGTGGTATGTTTGTTGAGGTAGAATTCATTCTGATTTGTGGAATCCTCAGTCTTTCCAACTGAATGGAGGAGGTCTACACAAATTATTTGAGGGCAATCTCCTTTATTTGAAGTTAACTCATTGTAGATGCTAATCCCATCTATAAAATATCTCCACAGCAACAGCTAGGCCAATGTTTAACCAAACAACTGGAACCATAACCTAGCAAAGTGGGCACATAAAATTAATCATCACAGATACTTAAAAAAAGTCATCTTTCATATAAAAATGATTAATAAATATCTATACTTAAAATTATAGGATAACTAATTGTCTTAAATAAATAAATGTTTCACTTACATAAGATTGCATTATTGAAGCAGTGGCATTCTTTTCTTTCAGAAGCAGCTGTAACTAAGCTTTTGTCTGCAGTATTAGGGCACTGCACCAGATACTGCTGGTGTCCCTCCTTAACCCACTTGCCTTGGCTGGTGTACTCAACTGCACGTGCTTCAGACACTAATAGCTAAAGGTTTACATCTGCACCCTGCAGAAAGCTTGTCATTAGATGAGAGAAATGCCTTTACTTCCTCTGTTCACTCATTGGACCCTTGTGGCAGCTAATGATTAATTTATGGAGAGAAGAAGGGAGAAAGGGACAGGTTCCCTCACCATGAGAGCAACTGCATTGAAGTCTGCCTCTTAGACTATGCTTCTAGGGAACCTGACCTAACACAAGCACATAATACCATAATGTATTGAGCACCTACTAAGTGTTAGGCTTATGTGTGCTTTACACATTATATGATTTTATTCTAGAAATATCTCAGTTATTAAAAATTATCCCCATGTGGTGGATGGGGGAACTCAGACTCTGTAGAGTTGAAAAACTTGTTTCAGCTTGTGATAAGTGGGAAATCCAGAAATCAAACATACTCATCTGGCTCTATAACCTCTATTTTTTTCCTGCATTCCTCACTGCCTCTGTATCATAATTTTATCCAGGAAATAAAAAATTAAAGATCTATTCAACTTTACTTTTTCTAGTGAAATGGAATTTGATAGCATTTTATTTTCGAAACATTGATGTAATGTGTTTGAAAAGAAGGTGGGCTTGTCTGTATGAGTCATATAATTTCCATAAGGGTTTATTAGCAGACAAGCATGGATTCAATTTTAAAAGAAATAAACATATGTATAATGCCTCCATTTTCTTGAAAGGGAACATTTTATAGAAGTTGGAAAATAGCAAGGAGGAAAAAGATCATGTCAGCACAATATTATTGGTCATATACAACGCAATCTTATGTTTCATGGAGATTTCAACACAGGAAATGGGTATATTAAGAAATGCCTAAATCATAGGTTTTCCTGACATAGATACAGTGATTTCTTTGAATGACTCTGAAGATGAAGCTCTAAGAAGTGTTTTTATACCACCTTCAATAATGAAGATTTCAAAGCCAAAACTAGCCAGTCATGAAACTATTTATGTAGCCAACAGTCAGTGGGAAACGAAGTGTCAACAGATTCTACTTTCCCAGCCCAAAATATCATGTGACCATTCATTACAATTCTCATGAATCTCTGAATAGGAAGCATGTATTTTATTTTTTTATTTTCTATTCAGCTAATTGGCATCTTTTAGTTTATTCCATCTGAATAATAACCAAATCGCTCCACTTGCCACTTAGTCACTTAAGGGATTACATAATCACTATACATTAGAAATACCATGAAGGACGCCCACATCTTATACATCTATTTAATGGCAAATAGCAAAATGGTCTACATAGAGTAGAAAATTAATAAAACGGACTGTGGTTTCTATAACATTTTAAAATAATTGCATAAAGTATATTTAAATATTCAGATTGCTATACTATCTTGCCAATGACTAACAATCTTTAGAGCTCTAATAAAATTCATAAGCACCTGACTTTCTCAAAGAACAACTTCAAGTGTATTTTCTAAAGAGAAAGTCAAAGCTTTTCAATGTTTTTCTTAAAAAAAATCACCAAAAGTATTGCGTCTTTTCCACACATCTATTTTAATCCAAATTATAGTTCTAGAAGTGGTATTATACTTCTTTACTGAAAAAAAATTTATTGAATACTTACCATATATAAATATTTATTCTATGTTTGTTTTTTTTCAATGATCAATATATCAAAACAAGGGTACCCTTTTAAATCCCACACTACAGTGCAGGAAATTACTTAGAAAATGTAGCATACTCCTTTTGCCATCTATAATACTTGGTAAACAATGAATCTGGACCTGTAAAGTCTAAGCTCTTAACCACTAAACCACTTATCTTCTAAAATTAGGACCACTCTTTTTTTTTTTTTTTTTACATGGGCAGGCACTGGGAATCAAACCCGGGTCCTGCGGCATGGCAGGCGAGCATTCTTGCCTGCGGAGCCACCATGGCCCGCCCAGGACCACTCTTAACTCTCATTATTAAAAATATTCAGCTGCTCACTCTCCATTGACTCCCCCAAATAGAAACATGTGAATAATCCTTAATAACTTGTTCTCTGTCATTTCCTACATCAAAACAAACAACATAATTTGTGGATTTTCTCTATTATTACTCAAAGCCATCTTCATTCAGTCTGCTCTTTCTTTACACCAGCCTTCATTATCTATTGTCTGAACTGCCATAATAGCCTCCCAGTTGCCCTCCCTGTCTCATATCTCACCTCCACCCCTACAGACATTGTACTTAATGCCAATTATTACTGCCAATGTACTCTTCTTAAAATGAATGCCTGATCGCATCATCAATTTGTGCAAATTCTTTCAATGGTATCCAACAATTAGGCCCTTTCTCACTTATACCATCAATAGGTATTTATGAAAATTAAATATCAACAATTTATCATACACAAATCATATTATTTTTGGCTTAATATAAGCTTTTTAATTAAATAATTTATCTAAACAAAACTATGCCAATAGCCTCTGGCCAGCTAAATCACTGAAAACTGAGAAGTAAGTATAATGTTCAGGAATTTTTAGTCTTTGATAGTAGTATAATCTTTTAATTAAAAAAAGAAAACAACCCTGCTCCCCCTCAAGACTTCATGTCAAAGCAGTACGCTTGTGGTGATGATATGAATGTATCATTCTAAGCAAATAACCCTATAATTTGAGCACTGAAAGTGTTAGGATGGGGGGAGGGGTGGTTAGGATGGGAGGAGGGGGGGTAGATGATAGAGGTGTTGGCTTCCAGACTCCAAACTCAAGTGTAGAGTAAATTCAAGGCCTAAACGGGAAAGACCAATAAATCAATTTTGCAACTGGCTGACTAGTGGGAGAAATGGAACAACCAGAATCAGAATTAATTAAACTAAATGGCATTTGAAACCTGGAATTACCAAACTTAAAATTAAGTTTTGAGTGTAGGAAAGTACATCTAATCTTCTAATTTCCTAGCTACATAGAAAGAAAATTACATTTAAAAAACTGCTGTGGAATTAGTCCTTCAAGCCTTATTAGGCCATGCAGATCAAGTACGTTCTAAAACTATACAAACTGCAGCATAATTTCTCTAGTTTTTACTTTCAATGAAATGAAACAAAGAGAGTAGTAAATGTGTCTCTGGGATGAAGTCTCCATTTACTTCTTACCCACACATTATGTAGAAAAACTTTAATTTTTAAGAAATAGTCATTTCCTTTGGAAAGTTCAGACTATTACAGACCAGCCACATTGGAGCTGTAGACCTCATAAAACTCACATATAATTTTTGCTGACAGTGAACCAAAATAGCTTCAAATCTCACAAATACTGTGTATTTTATAAAATTACTTTAAAAATTGCCTGCACACTTATAAATAGCTTTTAAGTAAGCTTATGACCCTAATAAACTAGATCTATCTACAATATGTTATACTCTGCTGTAAATTATTTTCTCTAAAACTATTTTGATGCCTGCTGTAAGACAAGACAAGGAAATTGAAAAATAAGGCTTAAATGCCACCATTGTAACAATGCCATGCACTCTCTATATTTTAATAATATCACAAATTCAAAGGCTCTTATAAATGACCATATTTTGAGAGTCAGGTTACTTTCAGAGTAAGAAAGCTATGATTCTGGTAAGATTCCTACTTTGAAACCAGTGACTATCCATCAAAAATTAAATATCAACAATTTTTCATATGCAATAAAAGGCAAATTTAGGAAATTTTTCTAGGGACATATTCACAAATGTGCAATAGAGAGCATCTGGAGCATCAGTGTGGAGAAAATAGATCCTCCGAAAGCAGAACTAGCTCATCTCCCCACACAAATCCACTTCCAAATTCATGACTTTGAGATTTTATTTCAACCCATGGTTTTCCCCTAAATTCCAAATCCAGAGGAAAATGGGCACTCAACTTCTCCACTTGGATATTTAATAGTAGGTATCATAAAATTAACATAGTCAAAACAGATCTGTTGTATTATTGATTTCTGAAGTCTGCATTCCTCAAATGTTTCCCTGTCAAAGTAAATGGCACCATCATGCACCTAACTGCTAACTCCTAAAATCTACCGGTTATTTTAACTTCCTTCCTCTTATTATTATGCATGCAATCCATCAATAAGTCCTATCTGATCTACCGCAAAACATCAGGAAATTTACTTCATTTCAACTAGTACCACCTTGAGTTTCGTTTCTTGCTGACTTACCAGAGAAGCTCCCTAACTAATCTCCTTGCCTCCATTCTAGCCATTTCCCCTTACCTCCCAGCACACATAGCAGCAGTGAGATCAAACTTCGTAAACGATAAAGATCATATGATTTTTCTGCTTAAGATACTCCAATGCCTTTCTATTATACTGAGAATAAAATCCAAGTTCCTTAAAAATCTACATGGAATGGCTCTCAGATCTCATCTGTCTCTATACTCAACTTAATTCACTATATTCCAGCCATACTGATCTTTGCTCCGTTTCTTGAACATGCCATGCTTGCTGCTATCTCAGGCTTTTTACTTGCAGTTCCTTCTGCTTGAGATGTCTTTCCCTCTTGATCCCATAGCTGCTTAGAAAATTTCCCCCTCCCAACTCCATGGCTTCCCTTTCCATGTCATTCAAGTCCCAACAGATGTTATCTCTTACAGTGAATTTCTTGGGTACAGTAGCTGAAGCAATCAACAATCACTTCCTATTCAATCTTCTGATTTTGTTTTCCATAATACCTATCTAGAGATGAAATTAGTTATTCCACTTTTTATTTTGTCTTTCTTTTTCTCTATCTCCCTTCTTTAAAATACAAACCCTTGACTTCTGGAGAAGATGGCGGATTAGTAAGGTGCACGCGTCTTAGTTCCTCCTCCAGAACAACTACTAAATAACTAGAAACAGTACAGAACAGCTCCCAGAGCCACGACAGAGAACAGACACACAGTGTACCCCAGTCTGGAACGACTGGACCAGCTACGAGACTCTGCTGCGGTGAGGTCCCCGAGCGGTGCGCGCTTCCCCGGGCCACAGCGGCTGGCGGCTGGCCCCCCTCCCTCCCTCCTTCCCGGTCTGGCTGAGAGACTCGGATCAGCGGTTCTCCAAGCCGCGGCGGCCAGCGACCAGAGCCCCTCCCACACACGTGGCTTTCCGGGCCAGCTGGGAGCCTCGGATCGTCGGTTCCCCAAGCCGCGGTGGCCAGTGTCCCTCCCCCACACGCGGCTTCCTGGGCCGGCTGGGAGCCTCGGATCGGTGGTTCCCCAGGCCGCGGCGGCCAGTGACCGGAGCCCCTCCCACACACGTGTCTTCCTGGGCTGGCTGGGAGCCTCAGATCGCGGTTCCCCAGGTCATGGCGGCCGGCGCCCCTCCCCCACGCGTGGCTTCCCGGGCCAGCTGGAAGCTTCGGATTGGCGGTTCCCCAGGCCGTGGCAGCCGGCAACCGGAGCCCCTCCCACACATGCGGCTTCCCGGAGGGAAAGGAAAAAGTCTCCAACAGTAGTAGAGACTGAGTCCAACCTAACACCAATAGTGGCATTAATGAACAACTTCTGACTACTAAAAATAGACCCTCAGCTCAGGCAAAACTGATCAAGGCAGAAGTCGCCTATTGGGCTAACTGAAAAAGAGGAAAGGGGGCAAAACAGAGCCTTCTGCGGCTGTTTCTACAGAGGCTTCATTGCCTCTGGACTCAGTGCTGGGATTACATAGGTTACAACTGCCCCGAACGCAGAAACAGGCTGCTTTCAGGGCTCTCTACCACCGGAATCTTCCCCGTGGGAGGGGTGAAACACAATTCAGGTGGAATCCCTCTCTCAAGAAACTCAGATCCCAGGACTTCACAATTTGAAGCCATGAAAACCAACCTACAATCTTTCCTCTGTCTCCACCACACACCCAGCAGTGAGAGTCTTCCAAAGTTAAAGGAGCCACAACATCTTTTGCTGGGGACCTGCAGACAGACAAGTACCACATACTGGGCAGGATAAGGAAAACAGAGCCCAGAGACTTCACAGGAAAGTCTTTCAACCTGCTGGGTCCCACTCTCAGGGAAATCTGATTAAATGCCCAGACAACAGCAAAAAGTAACAAATCACACCAGGAAAATTGAAGATATGGCCCAGTCAAAGGAACAAACCAATAGCTCAAATGAGATACAGGAGCTGAGACAACTAATTCTGAATATACAAACAGAAATGGAAAACCTCTTCAAAAACCAAATCAATAAATTGAGGGAGGACATGAAGAAGGCATGGGATGAACACAAAGAAGAAATGGAAAGTCTGAAGAACCAAATCACAGAACTTATGGGAATGACAGATACAGTAGAAGAGATAAAAAAAAAATGAAACCTACAATGGTAGATTTAAAGAGACAGAGGCTGGAATTAGTGAACTGGAGGATGGAACATCTGAATCCCAAAAAGAAACAGAAACTATAAGGAAAAGAATGGAAAAATTTGAACAGGGTATCAGGGAACTCAAGGACAATATGAAAACCGCACAAATATACATGTTGTGGGTGTCCCAGAAAGAGAAGAGAAGGGAAAAGGAGGAGAAAAACTAATGGAAGAAATTATCACTGAAAATTTCCCAACTCTTATGAAAGACCTAAAATTACAGATCCAAGAAGTGCAGCACACCCCAAAGAGAATAGATTCAAATAGACATTCTCCAAGACACTTACTAGTTAGAATGTCAGGGGTCAAAGAGAAAGAGAGGATCTTGAAAGCAGCAAGAGAAAAACAATCCATCACATACAAGGGAAACCCAATAAGACTATGTGTAGATTTCTCAGCAGAAACCATGGAAGCGAGAAGACAGTGGGATGATATATTTAAATTACTAAAAGAGAAAAACTGCCAACCAAGACTTCTATATCCAGCAAAACTGTCCTTCAAAAATGAGGGAGAAATTAAAACATTTTCAGACAAAAACTCACTGAGAGAATTTGTGACCAAGAGACCAACTCTGCAAGAAATACTAAAGGGAGCACTAGAGTCAGATACGAAAAGACAGAAGAGAGAGGTGTGGAGAAGAGTGTAGAAAGAAGGAAAATCAGATATGATACATATAATACAAAAGGCAAAATGGTAGAGGAAAATATTATCCAAACAGTAATAACACTAAATGTTAATGGACTGAATTCCCAAATCAAAAGACATAGAATGGCAGAATGGATTAAAAAACAGGATCCTTCTATATGCTGTCTACAGGAAACACATCTTAGACCCAAAGATAAACATAGGTTGAAAGTGAAAGGTTGGGAAAAGATATTTCATGCAAATAACAACCAGAAAAGAGCAGGAGTAGCTATACTAATATCCAACAAATTAGACTTCAAATGTAAAACAGTTAAAAGAGACAAAGAAGGATACTATCTACTAATAAAAGGAACAATTAAACAAGAAGACATAACAATCATAAATATTTACGCACTAAACCAGAATGCTCCAAAATACATGAGGAATACACTGCAATTACTGAAAAGGGAAATAGATACATCTACCATAATAGTTGGAGACTTCAATTCCCCACTCTCATCAATGGACAGAACATCTAGACAGAAGATCAATAAAGAAACAGAGAATTTGAATATTACAATAAATGAGCTAGACTTAACAGACATTTATAGGACATTACACCCCACAACAGCAGGATACACCTTTTTCTCAACTGCTCATGGATCATTCTCAAAGATAGACCATATGCTGGGTCACAAAGCAAGTCTCAACAAATTTAAAAAGATTGAAATCATACACAACACCTTCTCAGATCATAAAGGAATGAAGTTGGAAATCAATAATAGGCAGAGTGCCAGAAAATTCACAAATACGTGGAGGCTCAACAACACACTCTTAAACAACCAGTGGGTCAAGGAAGAAATTACATGAGAAATTAGTAAATATCTCGAGGTGAATGAAAATGAAAACACAACATATCAAAACCTATGGGACGCAGCAAAGGCAGTGCTAAGAGGGAAATTTATTGCCCTAAATGCCTATATCAGAAAAGAAGAAAGGGCAAAAATTCGGGAATCAACTGTCCACTTGGAAGAACTGGAGAAAGAACAGCAAACTAACCCCAAAGCAAGCAAAAGGAAAGAAATAACAAAATATAAACCCTTTAATTAAGGTCATGGATTTTGCAGTATTTCAGCCTCCCAGTATTTCTAGCAACTAGAATGGCTTCAGGTTTGAACAGGTGCACATGAAATATCCATTAAATGATTCAATAATGGATGTTAGTTGGGCAAAAATGTAAGTAGCAAAATCATTTAGGAGGTTGTTTTATTAATTTATTGAAAATATAATGGTGGTTGAATCAAGTTAAATCATAGTTGGGATTCTGGAAAGTGAACTTATTTGACTTATATTTAAGAGGGCTTAGTGGTTCATTCAATATGGATGAGAGAAGGTAAGAAGTCACAATAACTGACATACTTCTGATATAGGTAACAGAATGGATGGTGCTATCATTCATTGTTGAAAGATTTACCAATGGAAGAGCAAGACTAGAGAAGATATTTCTGAGAGGAAGTGTACCATTGTGCCTAAAAATATGGGCTTAAGAGTTTCTAGAGCTGTCTATACCTGCTGGTTCTGTCGCCTCACTGGGTATTCATTCTTTCAACTCTATGGAATCTGGTTTCTACCTTACTAGGCCACCAAATTTGCTTTTGTCAATTAGTTTTTTAAAAGATCTACATATGAGAACGGTATGATTTCTAAATGTTGTGTTAATTTCTTTTTTTTTTCTTTCCGTTAATAAAAAAATTAAAAAAAATAAAAAAATAAAAAAATAATCATGGTGATGAATACAAAAAAAAAAAAAAAAAAAAAAAGATCTACATATGGCCAAACAATGTTTTTCCTGTCCTTGTCTTGCCTAACCACTGATGATCACTTGCTCCTTCCTGCAACTCCTTATCATGGATTCCTGTCACACCAGGCTCTTCTACCTCTCTTCCAACTTTTCTAGCTACTCTTTCTATTAAGAGTTGGGCAAAGTCCAAACTTTCTTTTATGATTTAAAATGTCTTCCAGACTCTAGTTGCTGTACAGCTTTCCAGTCTCACTTCTTGCATTTTCAACCCCTTTGGTTTACTCAGCTTTACTAAGCATGTTTTAGTTCCAGTCTGTTAGATGTCAACACATTTGTGTATGCTCTTCCATTTGCCCAAAATCTCTAAGTCTACTTTTAAAAATCTCACTCATATTACTTGCTGTAAGAAGCATTCCCTCTTTCCCAGGTCTGGGTTAATTCTACTGAATCAACTA
Organism: Tamandua tetradactyla; assembly: GCF_023851605.1. Classification (NCBI taxonomy): domain Eukaryota; kingdom Metazoa; phylum Chordata; class Mammalia; order Pilosa; family Myrmecophagidae; genus Tamandua; species Tamandua tetradactyla. The sequence goes on from NC_135350.1 coordinate 47,676,183, forward strand.
ACCAATATGAGATCTTATTTTCTCTCTAAGGTACTTCAAGGACTTTGTCTACATGTGAAATTCTTGATTGACCTGATAATGAAAATAATCCAACAATTATTTACAAAATTTTGGTGAAAGTTATACAGATTATTTTCCTGTAGATCAGTCACGTTACAGTTTCAGTATGAGTATTGCTGAAAAGCTTCTTCATTATTTTCCATTTGGAACATTTAAAGACTTACAGATGATGATCACCTATATGACATTAATTAAGTATGGAATGAAATATTTGCCTCCAAATATATTAGCAATCTTTATTTATTTGATCCAGGACACATTTTAATAAAACAAAGCCATGTTCTTCTTCAATGATCCAAATTCGTAGCTCTCTAATTAAATAGTTTCTATCCAATCTTCCAAACTATGTCTATAGAAAAGATATTGGTCAGTATCTTCTAAAGGTAGCAAAAAATCAGGACAAAACTTAGGGGCCAGCAGTAATGGGATTCGGGGGAGTGTACCAGTAAATTAAGTTGAAAAGATGCAGGAAATTTCAACAAAGTTTGACATAACAAATATAAGCATTTTGTCTGCAAGAGATGTGTAGAACCCCAAACTTTTAACAACAAAAAAGTAAATGGGAATAAAAATATTTTTCCAAATATATTTCTATAACACATATATAATAAATAACTATATTATAGCCCTTATAAGTACTTTTCAGGGACAAAATTAAAAGTTATATTTTAGTGTTAACTGTGCCTTTAGTATAAATGCATTTTTGGCTATTAGATGATGTACTCACGCTCACTTTTCCACTGCGGTTGTCTTCTTCTCTCAGAGCTAAGGCCTTCAGAAAATTATCTTGTAAGTCTTTTCCAGCACTTGTTAGTGTCCTGTAAAAAGCAAATCTTCAGTTATATTAAACAATGAATATGCCTAAACACTTCTGGGCCAACAATCATGCTTATTTATTTCAAGTGACAATTTCCTTATAACATGAAAACCATATAGACACAATTAAAATCTATAAGAGCCCTAATTTTATTTTGTACAGCTATGAAGTCTTTACTTATAAATAATTAGAATCAAGTCTATAAATATTATATATATATATTAACACTAATGGCAGATACTATTAATTTCACTCACATGCTTATTTTATTCTTTTTATCACAGCACTAAAAATTTAGCATATTATACATCTCACTTCCCAAAATAATTTTAAATTACTTATAATTTCAGTACAATGTGAATATAGCATGCAATTAAAGCAGTATAAGCTTAAACCAATGTAGTACTGAAATAGAGTGTTAATTTTATCTCTCTGAGTACAGATACTAAAGGCAAGAAAGGAGACTAGGTTGAATTTTCTTTGTCGGTAAAAGGGAGTTTTAGGAATTCAAGAGAGAAATGACTTCCTTTGGAATGTAATTTTTTAAAGGAATATCATCACAAAGATCTCAACCAAGCAACACTGAATCACTTAAGGCAGAATGTATTTGAGTGATTTGTGAAATATTGATTATTTCTTCACATGGCAGTTTCCTATATATTCAGCAAACTTTTTATTATGTGTCTGTTTCATCAGCCTTGAATTAATTCCTCCTAAGTGAAGGGCATCTGTCAACCTGTTATTGATACATAACATTACTGATAAATAATCGTCTGTTATTGAAAACCACAGAGATCTAGGCCATTTCTTGTATAGTACAACCTAACCTGCCCTGATGATGAAATTGTAAAATGAACTCATTGTAACTAATCCTCTGTTCACACATCATAGGAATTTTTTCACAAATTATGGTTTTAAATGCAGACCGTAAGTTAAAAATTGAAAGGATATTTTGAACGTTACATTCTTGGTTAAATAGTTAATAAATTATCTTGAGAGCAATGGAGAAACACACATCTTTCTTGTGTAAGGAAACAAATGAATTTGACACTTTAGAGATTTATTATCATAAATATTGAAACATGGAAGACTTTTAGAGAAAATAATGGATTGAAATATTCTTAAATATCTAAATGTCTCCATTGCTATTTGTTAATGGTTGTTTTCTATGTGTATCTTAACTATTTGGATTATTAGTTGATACTGATACTACAAGCCAAGAAACCTAAAGCTAGAAAAGCAAAAGCAGGCAAATTATGATCAATTTAAAAGGTTATGTTTTTAAATCAACAAAATAATCAGTAGGTTATATATTATGACATTTATATTGATTTAATGAAAACTGTTAATAATCACTCTTCACCTCTAAGCAATCACCAGGTTTATTTTCCATCTGAAACATTTTTCAAACCTATCCCTTCCATTCTATCCTTCACACTGCTATAAATTAGGCTTATTCATAGTTTCATGCTAAAGTTTTGCAAGGACCTCCTAATTACTCAAGCCAGTGTTGCTTTCCTCCAGGCTATATTTCCCATAGCTGCTGAGTATTATTTCTAAAACACAAATTCCAGCATCTTATTTTCTTGCCTAAAATCCTTGTGCGTTTACCACTTTCTGGAAGACAGGGTTCAAGTTCCTAAAGTAGCATACAATGCCTTCCCTGAAAAAAAGCATGCGAAAGTGGGCCCTAAAAACAGATCACCTGGCACTGAGTGAGGGTTCTCATAGCTATGAGGCCTTTATAAATATATCTCAATTGATTTCTGTATTTGGTCTTCTGTGATAATTATGGACACCTGTTGGTTTTGCTTGCTCAATATTACACTTTTTTATTGGTAATAGAACCCTGATCTTAATTTGGGCAATGGCTCTGTCCACATTCTGTTCCAGAAGGAGACTCAACCAAGGTACTTGCTTCCTTACAATCTTTACCCACAAGCTCAGCTAACAGACATGCCTCAATCTTGATCAGTTTGACTATACCTCCTGAGAATTTAAACCAAGAACAGGGAAATTCAACAATGAAACATAGCTAGAGTCATAGAGGCTATTTTAAATTCCTACTGCATAGCTTTATCAATCAAGTTTTTCTTCGAATCTCTGATAATTTGTGTTCTTCCAGTAAATTCCCTCCTTCAATTAAGTTCATCAGGATCAGTATTCTATTGCACATAACCAAAAGCTTTATCTGATACAATGGCTTTTCCATCTAAGGTACTGCAGAGTTTCTAAGGTTTTCCATGTGGTAAGTCATCTCCCTACCCACCTGCAGCTCCCTACAAACCCTATTTTGTTGTAAATATTTAGAACATTACAGATAAGTTAAAACCCAATTTGATCATCACCCCCAATCTCAAACAACAAAGATAGCCATCATTATCAATTTTATATGCATCCTTCAAGTATAATTTCAATACATTTATATGCATATATGTATATATGTGAGTGTGTCTGTCTGTTTATAAAAAAGCATACTGTATCATTTGGTGAGTAGTTTATTTCATTATATATTTTGTAACTGTTTTATTGTTGTTGTTATTCCTGGGAATAGATGCTTATGAGAGTGCCAAGGAAGAAAGAAAGAAACTCCAGGTTTAACAGTCATGAAATGCAAGAGAGTAAACTATTTCTAGGAGGCATTTACTAATAGGGAAGAAATTCTTAATATCCTAGCTCTCCTGGTGATGGCTCAGGTTTTTAGCAGATATCTGAGCCAGAAAGAAAAAGGAAATAATAGGCAGTGCAACTCTTGCTACTGGTGGACACTCACTATGGAAGACACGTGTGCCACTTTGAAGCTATTATGTACCCCAGAAAAGCCATGTTCTTCAATCCTCATTCAATATTGTGGGGTGGAATCTTTTTTATTGTTTCCATGAGACATGACCCTTCCAATTGTGGATGGTTTCCATGGAAATATGTCTCCACCCATTCAAGGTGGAGTTGCTTGCTGGAGCCTTTTAAAAGAAAACCATTTTGGAAAAAGCTTCAGAGCCACCAGAATGGACAGAGCCAACAGAATGGACAGAAACCTGGGGAAGCCACTGAAGAAGCCTGGAGAGAAAGTTAGCAGACATCACCATGTGCTGAGAGAGAAACCCCGAATATCAATGGCCTTCTTGAACCAAGGTATCTTTCCCTGGATGCCTTAATTTAGACATTTTTATGGTCTTGACTTAATTTGGACATTTTCACAGGCTTAGAACTGTAAATTTATAGCTTATTAAATTCCTCTTGTTAAAAGCTGTTCCATTTCTGTTATGTTGCATTCCAGCAGCTTACTAACTAAAGCAACACTATTTGATGCTTTATTATAGTTGTTCTCCCCATCCTTCATAAAAATTAAAGCCTCAGTTTTTATAAGGGCTTCTAGCTACCCAGAATAATGACAATTTTCTAGCCTCTCTTGCACCTAGATTTGTGCAAATTTGTGAAAAGTGACTAACTTTTGCAAAATTGTATCTAGGTGAAAATTACATGCAACTTCCTGGAAGTATCCTTAAAGGAGGACACTGTAGCTGAATAGATGTGATCCCTAGCTCCAGCTGCCATCTTGGATATGAACTGGAGGCCACTATTATGATGAAATAAGAGAAAAAGCATAGGGTTTCAGATGCTTTGGAGCACTAGCACAGCCTTGATTGACAACCTCTGTACTTTTTGAATATAAAATGGAAATAAGTCTGATTTTGTATCACCCTCTGTCATTTTGGGTTTTTAAAATTATTTTCCACTGGAGATAATTCAACTAGATATCATCACCATTTGATTTATGGTCACCCTTCTGAAAAAATGAGGTTGTAGGATTGGCCTGTTGATCAAAATGAAATTTAGCCTTAATCTAATAGTTTAAAGATTTACCTGGAGACACTATTAGTTCTGCAATTAAAATGCATAATTTTTTTAAAACGTTCAGGAAGTTAGGCCTTTTAAATGAAGCACGAGACAATGGAAATAAAACTGAAGTATAATGTTTGAGATTAATGTTTAATTTCTACTCAGTTATGGACTGATTAGATCAAGTCAACACATACTTCTGAACCATAGTTTCACGGTGGGCTAAATGATCTAAACCCTCTAACAGCTATAAAATGTGTGATTTTAAAAAAAAATTCACATTGTGTCATCAACCATCAAACATCATTCATTTATAATGAGTCTAAGAAATATGACTATCACGTGGAAAATACACTGGAATCATGCTGTTCCTTTTTTACTATTGCTCAAGTCATATACACACTGAATTGAATCATTTCCTATAACCTCTATGAGGAAGATAGAAATATTTTGCTATAAATTTGCAACAGTGAGAATAAGAGTCTATGACCTCTAAGATACTTGAAACTGACAGGAAAGTTATGCTTTTACCATGATTATGTCTGAGAACTTGAAACTTCTCATGCAGAGTATGTGGTAAGAAATTTTTAAATCTTTAACATGTATTGCTCTTATTTAACTGGGTTTATTTAAGAGGCAGTGACCTGAGAAACCATGCTTAAATAAATGTGGAAAAGGAGTTACTTCCTCAAGAAGTGAAGTGGATCTGTTACAAAATCTTAGGGTTCTAAATTTTCTCTAGGCAAATACTAGATTTGCATTCTATTACACTTTCAAAATGGGGTAAAAGTTATATGGATGAGTTAATTTTTACCAATCATGTTTAATCATTGGCTACAGTACTTATCTAATCCTACAAAAATGACTCTAAATATATCCTTCACACTCAACAATTAGACTACAGTATTATGATTTAAGAACGTCATTTATGTAACACATTACTAGATTATTAGATTAATACTCCAGGGGAAGGAATAAAAAATACAGGAGAAGCAAATTTGGAAAACTGTTAAAATAAAAACATTTTCAAGTTTGCAAATGAACTAATTTCTTGGCCTTAAACCTCATTTCTTTATTTTATTTTATTTTTTTGTATGTTGTATGGTGGGGGCCATATTTCATTCTTTTTCCATGTGCAGATCTCCTTATTGTAGTACCATTTGTTGAATTTTTGTTTGTTTGTTAGGAGATTTGTTTGTCTGTTTGTTTGTTTGCTTGTGAAGTGCATGGGCCAGGAATTGGACCTGGGTCTCCCTCATGGCAGGTGAGAATTTTACCCCTGATCTACCCTTGCACCCCCCCCTTTTTCTTTTTCTTTTTTTTTTAACATGGGCAGGCACCAGGAATCGAGCCTGGGTCACCAGCATGGCAGGCGAGAACTCTGCCTGCTGAGCCACTGTGGCCCACCCTTCCATTTATTTTTAAAGATCATAATTCTTTTCAGTGAATAATTATGACCTGTAATCATTCACCTTAGAATTTTAAATATATAATTAGAAGTGCTTAATACTCAAGGTTTAATTAACCATTAAGATGTATTTTAATAAGCCGTTTCTGAATAATCATAAAAATGTCAAATCTGGGAAGAAATTTAATAGATATACATTTATCTATTGCGTGCCATCTTTTTATAGTTTCTATGCTAAGCATGTTGTAAACATTTTCAGTTATGTTCAAATCAAGCCCTAATAGGAGCAAATATTTATTTCCAATCTAGACATGAATTGAGACTCAAAGGTTAAATGACTTGATCATAATCAGCTGTTTTTTGAGCTTTAAATCTAAATCTCACTGATTACAAGGTATTTATTCTACTATACTGAAGTCTCACAATATGTCAAGACATTATATGTATATCAAAATATTTTCATATCACAGAAATAGTGAAAATACACTGGGAAGAAGACACTTAAGCCAGCAGGGGTATATTGGGTGGGGGCAGGCCTGCAAACTTCATCTGAAGGTGTCCCTGGGAGTTGTCGGAGTCAGGAGTTGCTGAGACCTCTATGTAAAACTAAACAGCCATAAGTCTCCAGTGGGATCCTGATCAAATTCTCTATTCAGAAGTACATTTGATTTCTTTGAAAGTCAGTGAACTCTGACATAGCCAACATTTCACATTTCTAGAATTTTCGTTCTCCCCATTAATATTTGTTTAATATGTAATTCAACCTCTTTGTGACTCAGTTGCTTTAAAATGATGTTTTCTATATTCAGTTTGGAAAAATTTAGTGGAGAGTAAAATCAGCAACGGTAGATGAACAAATAAATGTTTATTATAAAACACTATAATTTTATCTTCTTAAGAAACAAGCAAACTTTATGAAAAAAGCTTTCAGAAACAATTTGATTTCCCGTGGGCAAATTTATACAGAACTATTTGCATGGCTCAAATAACTGAAATTTGATTTTCAGTGGCCAAATGGAACGTTGATAAAAATATTATTTTATTTATCATAATGTGCAGAGTTTTAGGCATTTCATTTGACAATTAAATATGGAAGAATGTTTTTTTTTAAATATTCTGATGTGAAGTGCCTGTTCTCTCAAAGAAAGATCATCTTGTACATTTGCTCTAAGACAATATGCTATTTTTTTTTTGCTTTGTTCTTTACATAAATGGGGGGGGTTCCTACTTTTCTTCAAATAAAATTTTCATAAATATTTCTCACCCTGGTAAATCTTTTCATTCTTTCTTGTTTGTTGAGTTTCAGAACTCACTTTCCACATTTTATTTTTCTTTCCATACTGTCTTGCTTGCCTTATCTTTTGTACAACAGGGAACTACTTTAAGTTTTCCTTTATCATGGGAGCTAAGCTAATAAGTTTTCATCTCCTGTTCACAACATGCTAGAATAAACTACTGAAGTTAGTTGTTGATCCTCTCAAGCTCTCTTTAAGAAGGTACAAAGGATTTCAAGCCAAATCAACACTAAAGGGTCCCAATGACATAAAACACAAGGATTTGACTTGGTGTGGAGAAAAACATCTTGTTCTTTACCTTGAATATTAATTTATGTTAAAACAATATACTCATTATAAGACTATTCTAACTTTTACTAGTGTGAAATATAGCACATATATAAAAATGGCATAACACTTAAATATTGAGTTAAATCAATTATTATAAAGCCAGTCCCCTGATTCTTACCACCTAGGTCAAGAAATAGAATAATGACTACATCCCCAAAACCCCAGCTCATCTCTCCCTGCCCACGGTTCCAAGTTTCGCCATTCTAGAGGTAACAGTTTCTCACTTGATGATATTCACTCTCATGCTTTACCTTAATTCAGCCTCTAGCTTATATGAGTATCACTGCTTTTTATTGCAGGTTAAATAATAATCTTATTATAAGCTTTAATTTTGCCAGCTTGTGAACTTTTTAAAAATGGAAACATGAAGTGTCATTATTATTAATTATTATATTATAATTAATTAATATTATAAATTATTAATATATTGTTATGTCATTAATATATTAATATATATTACCTGTGTTATAGGATATCTGTAACTTCAACTTTACCGAACAAGCCTAAATTGTTTCTGAAATGGTTGAACCATTTACACACCCACTACAAGGGCATGAGAGTTCCTTTTGCTCCACCTCATTCAGAACAGTTGTAGTTTATGATCTCTTCATGTGAAGCAATCCAGTGTGTGTCTGTACTAGTATGTCACTATGGATTTCATTTGCCTTTCCTGATTACTTTAATATGATATTTGGCCATCTGAATTCCCTCTTATGCAAAATGCCCATTCTAGTCTTTGTCCTCTTTATTTTTGAGTTATTTATTTCTTAAATTTGTATGAGTTCTTCCCATATTTTGAAATTTAGATTTTTATTTGATATATTCACTGCAAATTTATCCTCCCACCAGTAGCTTGCATTTTTGCTCTTTTAAGGGGCTTTTCATTATTAAAAGCTCTTAATTTGAGTGCATGCCAATATATCAGCATTTTTGTGCCTCAATATATTGTCTGATGTTATGATTTTTTTAAAAAGTACTGAAAAGATCCTGCAGTACCACTTTTGTCATATGTTAAATGTCTAGCTATCATACATTCTTCTGTATGTGTAAGTTCGTTTTCTATTTTCTTCTAGTTCCCACTTACCTGTCTTCATGTCAATAGCACACCATTAATTATGACATTCCTAATAAATCTTTATGCACAAAAGAGGAAAATTATCTTTACCACTTTGAAATGTCTTGTTTCTTCTTTACATCTCCATAAAAATTTTTGAATGTTTGTCAATTTCCATATAAAAAAACAGGTTGGGGTTTTTCTTTGAATTTCCAATTTGAAGACAGTTAATACCTTTATAATATTGTGGCTTCAAACCATGAAGATGGTATATCTTACCACTTACTTATGCTTTTTTAAATGTCTCTCGATGAAGCCTTAAACTTTTTGTTTTAATAAGTCTTATTTTAGTCTATTTATAGATTCATTTCTGGCTATATGATATTAATGCTATGTGAAAATATTTTTGTTTCATTTCCTGCTTCCTGTGTTTATATAGATTAAAATGGAATTTGAATATTTATTTTGCATCAGGCAGCTTTGTTAGACTCTCCCGTTTTTATTCATTCATAACTTCTATTCCCATCTATCTTCTCTTTAATTTACATGCAGACTTTCATTTTCTTATCACTCACTTCACCTTTCTTTTGGATCACCAGAATTCTCCCAAACCTGGGGCTAATTCAAAGTTCCTCAAAACCTTTTTTTCTTTCCTCTTAGGTTATAATACCTTATTTCTTGATTTTCTATCAATCTCCTTGAGTAATGCACACCAGTCATCGTACAGTTCCTTGGTGAGGTGTGTGTGTCTTCTCAGAGAAGTTGTAGCTGTACAGAAAAATCATGCAGAAAATAGAATCCCCACATACCCACTCCCCATTATTAACACTTAATATTAGTATATAGCTTTGTCGCAATTGATGAAAAGAATATTTCTACAATTTTATCATTAACTATAGTCCATACATTACATTAGGTTTCACTCTTTGTTTTGGACAGTCTGTTATTTTCTTTTTCTTTTTATTCTAATAACATTCATGCAACCTAAAATTTTACCCTTTTAATGACATTCAAATCAATTCAGTGGTGTCAGTCACATTCACAATGCTGTGCTACTATCACCACTATCTACTACAAAAATTTTTCCAACACCCAAAACAGACTGTCTGCACCAATTAGGCCTAACTCACTATTCTCTACTTCCAACCCAGTCCCTAGTAACCTATATTCCAGTATCTGAAACTATGAATTTGCTTATTCTAATTATTTCATGTTAATAAGATCATACGATTGTTGTCCTTTTCGATTCTGCTAATTTCACTCAACAAGATATCTTCAAGTTTCATCCATGTTGTTGCATGCATCAGAACTTCGTCACTTTTACAATTGAATAATATTCCATTGTATGTGTATAGCACATTTTATTTATCCGTTCATGTGCTGATGGATACTAGGGTTGCTTCCATCTTTTGGCAATTGTGATTAATGCAGCTCCCTGTGTTTTTTTGTTTGCTTGTTTGTTTTTTGGCATGGGTAGGCTACAGGAATCAAACCTGGGTCTCTGGCATGGCTGGTGAGAATTCTGCCCCTGAGCCACTGTTGAACTGCTATCCCTGTGTTTTTGATAACTCTGAACCCTAAATCCAGAAATCTCTTCCCTCCTCTCTTCTACCAACATACATGTAGACTCAGCTCAAAAATCATCTCTTCCACGAATCATTTCCTTTTTGCCACCCTTCATTCTTCTGCTTCCCCACAAAGGAAATAAAAAAAAAACTGACTACCTTGTACTCCAACTTAATCTGTAGAAAGATCTCAATAAGAGTTAATTTTTGTAGTTAAGAGTACAATTTATAATATTAGAAAATCGATTAATGTAATCTGGTGTATTCACAAAGGAGAAAAATAATTTAATTACCACAATAAATGCTGGAAAACTGTGAGTATCTTTCAACAGCATTCATTTTTGGTGTTTTTTGGTTCTGTTTTCTTGGAAGTGAATGGAAAAATAATTTACACAACTTTGATTGCAACTTTTCTTGGATTACTTCCATACCCTTCTGGCATTCATATAACATTTAGAGAAGAACAAAGGGATAATATACTTGCATATATTTGGGCATTTTTTTTAATTCAGTAACTGCTGATAGCAAATGATTCAATTCTAGATTTTGAAATGTATTTATTTAAAAGCTTCAAAGTACCTAATACATGCAATGGCTTCTAGATAAAAAATGTAGACTAATTTGAGAGATATGAATACTTCTCACAGTCCACTGTATTTTCATAATATTAACTCATCACGATGGTACATACTTACTGTTTTACCTTTTAGGAACACACTTCCCAATATTATCGCATTATTTTATTTTGCACTAACCATCTTTTCCCAAATATTACTGAAGATTTTTGTTTACTTCATTAGCAGAAAATAAATTTATAATTTAAACAAAGCATATTATGAAATTCAACAATTGAGATTTTCATTGATTTAATAATAATGCATACAATATTTTAATGGCTCTGGTATATTAGAATACAATGTACAAATTTAAATAGTATAATATATATTGTTTATATTTCACAGCTGCAAAACTGTAGAAAATTTCAGACTACATCATTCTAATTTTCCTTTACATTCCTATGCTTTTAGCATTTTCAGTGTGATTTGTTACGTTTATACTGAAATAGGCTTTGTCAGCCAAAATGAAAGAAATCAGTGAGCAATCTCCAGTCCTTCCCTTTGGGTCCCAAATCAATAAAAGATTTTAGTAGCAAAGAGATTACTTTTTAAAGATAGAGATAAAAACAGTGGAGTTGAATCCTATATATGGTTTTTCAGTCTCCCACTTTTTCTTTTAAGTTATTTCTCATCACTGTTTGCTCTTCTTCTACCCTAATGAAATAATGTTCCATAGGAATCAAGTCAGTGAGAACTACATTCATAAATGTTTATTGTTTAGGAACATTTATACCACACACTATGATGTCCAAAGAGTTTTCAGAAATCATCAATATATTCTAATTACTTTCCAAAAAGGACAAGAATACTTGGGAAATGGGATTCATTTATTGGTAAGAAGAAAAGGGTATTAAATTTAAATTGAGAAGAAAAATGACACAATTTTCCCTGCCCTTTTCAGTTTGAAAGTGTTTTTATATTATCAAATGCTTATCAGCATCCCTGGGAAAAACTTCCACTCTCAGAAGCACCAGAAGAAAGATGAGAAGTGCTAATATACACACTAGACAGCTGTTTCTTTTCATTTTTATTTTGAGGGAAATTCAAGTAGGAGTCTTAAAATCTATGGTGTCCTACATCAGCAGAATTCATATCCCTTGGGTGAAAACTTGTGCTTTTCTTTGTGGGGACAAATGGGTTGGCCTCTGTGTGAGAAAGTGTCTCTGAACTCTTTATTTATTATACATTTGGCAAGAATCCTTAGTTCATTCTTAAATATGACAGGTTAAGATGTTCTTGTACTTAGGAGAAAAGGTAGCATAAAGAGGAAAGATATTCTCAGTCTCTGTAAGGGTTTAATTTCATTTTTTAAACACACTTTACTTTCTTCAAGGAGACTGCTAAGACTTCTATCCTGATTTGGAATGTACTTCCTGATCTTCTCGCTCTATTTCTGCCTGAAAGCCAATGAGAAAACAGAAAGCAAGGAAAGTAACCACACAGTCGGAATGGCAATTTGCTACCTGTTTCATACGCCTGCTTCCAAACTTCACTGGAAATCTTCCCTATCAGTGGGAATCAATCTTTTAATTCTACAGCATCCTTAAATTAGTCTTGCACTGCCCCTTGAGCCAATGAGGTTTTAGAAAGCTGGATGCTTGAGGCTCAATGTCTTTATGCTATTGCTATATATGACTTACCTCTCTGTGTGTCTCTCCAATTAATTAATAACTTTGAAAGATGCTACAGTAGGAGAAGAAGAATTTGTTACTATGGAATTCCAGGGGGGAAACTTCCTACTGGAGAAAAGCAAACAAATTGGGAGCCAATATTTATTTTTGTCTTTTCATGGGCAGGCACTGGGAATCAAACCTGGGTCTCTGGCATGGCAGATAGGAATTCTGCCACTGACCCACCATCACACCACCCTGACACTTCTTTTATATATATCTGCTACACATCAGGAAGGGTTGAGTGCTGTGATGGTTAAGTTCACTTGGCCAGGTGATGGTGTCCAGTTGTCTGGTCAAACAAGCACTGACTTCTCTGTTGCTGTGAGGACATTTCATCGACCTAAATCATGGGCATGTTGGATGCATTCACAGCTGATTACATCGGCAGCAGCTAAGGGGAGTGTCTTCTGTAATGAGTGGCACTTAATCTAATCACCCAGGTGCTTTTAAGGAGATTCAGAAAAGAGAATCCCTCTTTTCTCTTTAGCCAGCCAGCCTCTCCTGGGAAGTTCATTGAGGACCTTCACTGGAGCCTCCAGCTTGTGGCCTGCCCTATAGATTTTGGATGCTTACATCCCTATAGTTACTAGAGACACTTCTGTAAATTTCATATTTACAGATATCTTTTTTGGCTCTGTTTCTGTAGAAAACCCTGACTACTACAGCTGTGATGAATCCCAGGAGTGGTTCTTGAAAAGTAGGATCTTAAAAATGCTTTGTTTTTTTTTTTTAGATTTTTTTTTTTTGCGATTGGTTTTGTACTCTGATTAGATGCAAACACACTAATGACTCTGTTTGCAATAATCAAGATGGCACTGACAGTCCATGGGGTAACTTGGCAAGACAGATACACAAAATATCATCATTTGATTCTACCAATTATACATGTATATGAGGTAAGGCTCTGGATGAGAGTGTTTTTGACACCTAACAGAGATTTATGGAATTAAGAAATATAATGATGCGGGGTGGTTGTTGGTAGATATGTTGGATACATGTAAGAGAAAGGGATAAGCTGAAGGCTTCAAATTTGCAGTTTAGGCACCTTATGAAAGATGCAAAAGTTTCCATGAGTAGCCTAAAGGAAAATCTTATTTCCTGCAGTAGTAGACTTGAGATCTTTAAAAATCAGACCTAGATTATGTTAGAGTAGCATATTTAAGACATAAACTGAAATCTCAACCTTGCAGGGTATCTGCTGTCAAAGTGAGAACATTGGCTGAGAAGAATTGGGACCCTGAAAATTGGAATGGGGGCATACGGATTGATAATAAGTGTGGGTACATTGAAATCCTAGATTCTGCTAAGTCTTTTCTAGAAAAACCTGTAATGGTCTGCCCTGAAGAAAGAGTTATTTGAGGTCCATCCTGCCTTGAGGAAATGGTTTCTGGACCTCTAGTCTGCCCAAAGGAGTTGGCCACCCCACCTCCTCCTGAAGAGATTAAATCTTCAGTTCCTGGGAGACATGTAATGACCTCCCCTGGGGAAACAACTCTAGATCCTCTGTCAGGAGAGATTAATCCTGTTGCACTAGATGAAACTGCAAATGAATGCCCAAAGGTAACTCATTACACTGGAACACTTCCATCATGGAATGGCCATGATTTGTTCTAACTGGAATACCCACATACTCTGAACATGGGTTTGCCTTCTCTACATACAATGCTTCTGCAAAAACTTCCATCCATGGACTTATAGTTTTATCCACCCTCACGGTATTTTCCACTGTATTGTTTCTGATCAAGGAACCCACTTTACAGCAAATGAAGTGTGGGAATGGATACATGCTCATGGAATTATCTGATCTTACCATGTTCTCTATCATCCAGAGGCAGCTAACTTGATAGAATGGTGGAATGGTATTTTGAAGATTCACTAACAGCACCCACTAAGTGGCAATACCTTGCAAAGCTGGGGAAATGCTCTCTAGGAGTCTGGGTATGGTCTGAATCAGCATCCACTGCATGGTGTTATTTCTCCCATAGCCAGGATTCACAGGTATAGGAATGAAGGGGTGGAAATGGGAGTGGCACCACTCACTATCACCCTTCTTGATACAATAAAAAAAGGTTTGCTTTCTGTCCCTGAAACCTTAAACTCTTCTTCTTTCAGAAGAAGACCTGCTTAGACTCTACAGGTCTTCTTCTGAAAGGAGGAGGGCTGTTACCAGGAGACAAAAGAATGATTTCACTGAACTGCAAGTTAAGACTGCCATCTGGCCACTTTGGGTTCTCATGCCACTGAATCAGAAGGCAAGGAAGGGGGTTACTATACTCTCTGAGGTGATTAATACTGACTATCAAGAGGAAACAGGATGATAACTACACAATGGAAGTAAGGAAGAACTTTCCTGGAATACAGGAGAATGTCTAGGGCATTTGTTAGTTATTACCATGCCCTGTGAGTCAAGTCAACAGAAAACTGCAACAGCACAATCCAGGCAGGACTACCAATGGCTCAGAAACTTCAGGAATGAAGTTTTGGGTCACTTCACCAGGCAAAGAACCATGGCCATCTGAGGTGCTTGCTGAGGGTAAAGGGAACCTGGAATGCATAGAGGAAAAAGGTGGTGATAAATATGAACTATGACCATGTGACCAGTTAAAGAAATGAGGATTGTAGTGGTATACCTCATCGTTTCTCTATAATGAGTATCTATGTATCTATGTACATAAAGCAAATATATTTGTTCTCCTCTCATTTATTCCTTTTAACATATGACATAAATTGTATTGTTCATATTATAGTATTTAGCTTATAGGATATCAAGTTTAAGAATGAATATTACCCAAGAACTTGTATCCTGTTCTGGAGAGATTTAGTGTGTTTCTGGTTGTATTCAGGATAGTTGAATATCGTTAGGTGAAAAAAATTGTGTCTGTTATTGTTTTCTATTTAGAGATTAAGAATGGTTTAAGATGATGTGTATAGCTGCCAAGTTGACAAGGGTTCGACACATGGTTATGCTCATGTGTCAGCTTGACCAGGTCATGATGCCCAGCTATCTGGTCAAGTGAACACTGGCATAGCTGTTGCTGTGAGGACATTTCATGGACTTAAATCATAAGCATGTTGGTATTGCATCCATGGTTGATCACATCTGCCTTCAGCTAAGGGTAGTGTCCTCTACAATGAGTAATCTAATCACTCAGAGGCTTTTAAGTAGAATTCAGAAGAGAGAATCTTTCCACTTCAGCCAGCTGACCTCTCCTAGGGAGGTCATTGAGGTCCTTCATTGGAGCTGCCATCTTGTGGCCTGCCCTACAGACTTCGGACTCTTACATCCCCACAGTTGTGTGAGACACCTTTATAAATCTCACATTTACAGATATCTCCTGTTGATTCTGTTTCTCTAGAGAACCCTGACTAATATAGGAGCTTTAATGTAATGCTCAGAGCGGAAGAACATAGGAATGGCTGAGGGGGAGAGGGAGGACTGTATGGCAGAGGAAGACCATCAGAGATAAAGATACCTAAAGAAAACTAATAGGAAGGCTTGATGTATATGCCTTCTGTATAAGCCCCTATTATACTCCTTTTATGTAACTTGAAGTATGGATTCTGCATTTTCTTCAAAGTTTAAAAAAAATATTTATCAGTTTTTGGGAAATGACAGGGAGAATTAAGCCCTACCTAATATTTACTGAGCTACTCTGCTATCCAGATATAGCTCTGTCTAACTCATTATCCTAAAATTAAGTAATCATTTGGTATGCTGTAACCAAATAATGGCACTTGTGATGGAGGGGAGTGATCTTCAATCCCCATGAGCTGGGAAAGTACTTTGAATACCATCTACAGATCTGTATTACAATATTCTAGGCATACAATATTTAAGAATGAATGTTTGAAACAGAAAGCAAGATGTTTGAGGCATTATTCAGGTTCAATAAATTGAGAAAGTATAAGAAACTTCTTTGTGATAAGAAAATGAAAATCAATGTTTAACTTACTCCTTGAATTTGCCCCTGTGCGAGTTCTTAAGAAACTGGATTTTTTTCCTAGAAGGTAAAGGAGGTGACAGTCATCTTCGTTGTTGTCCAAACCCTTTGTTTTCTTTGAATACCATATAAAGAACTCCATTAGAAATGGGATGCTGCTCTAGGACAAGCCACTAAAAAAACTTTGGAAATATGGGTAGAAAATATTCACTAGAAAAACACTGTAGAGAAATTTCTTGAGTGAAACACAATGTCAGGAATGGGAGAAAATAAAACCATCAGTTGTGATTAGATCATTGTACCAGTTTGAATATATTATGTACCCCAGAAAAGCCAAATTTTAATCTGAAAACAATCTTGTGGAGGCAGCCATTTCTCTTAATCCTAATTCAACATTGTATGGTATAAATTTTAATTAAATTATCTCCATGGAGATGAGACCCAACCAAATGTGGGTACGACCTCTGATTAGATGGCAATGTGACTCCACCCATTCCAGGTGGGTCTTGATTAATTTAACGAAATCTTTTTAAAAAGGAGATGTTTTGGAGAGAGACAGAAATGACAGAAGCCTCAGAACCAATGGAGAGAGCAGATTAAATGGTTGAAGAACAGTTGCTTCAGAGAACAGAGACACGGATATTTGCAGAAGCTTGTAGCCAACAGATGTCGCCATCAGATGTTAAGCAAGCCAGAACCTGGAGAGAGCCAAGATAAGCCAAGAGATGAAAGCCAGCCCCAGGGAAGCAAAGTGAGGAAACGCCACAAGAACAGAGGCTGAAAGCAACAGAGCCCAGGAGCAAAAGGCCAGCAGATGTCAACCACGTGACTTCTTAGCTGACAGATATTTTCCAGACCCATTGGCCTTCCTTAAATTAAAGTATTTTTACCTGGATGCCTTAGTTTGAATATTTTTATAGGCTTAGAACTGTAAATTTGTAACTTATTAAATTCCCCTTTTTAAAAGCCATTCCAGTTCTGGTATATTGCATTCTGGCAGTTTGCAAACTAACACAAAATATTTCATTGCAATGTCACAAGTTTAGCAAGCCTTGGAGTTAGGGAATTGCTAGGGATCAAGATTCTGCAAGAACAGCTTTGGGACCTATTCATGATTTGGGAATTATTCATTAACTTGAGCTTGCAAAGGCTTTTGTTTCAGAGACATAATGCCTGAGAGCCATAGAAAGAATTCCAAATGCTTATTTAACACCTAATATGTATAGCCAAGTGCAGTACGTATTATTTCATTTAATTTTTCTACCAAGTTCTATGTTATAAGTATTATTCTCACATATGTGAGAAAATTGAGGCAGAGAGAAGAAAAGTAATTTTCATAGGGCCCAGTGAGTTAGGAAGCTATGTTACCTACAGAGAGATTCTTGTTCCAAATTAAAACTATTCACACTGTACCATACTGCCCAGACAATAAAAGGCTGAGTTACTGAGAAACATATTTTTAATTACTAAGCAAACATGAATCATAAGAGGAAAAAATGCTCATGAAAGTCCTCAGGCTGGCCATATGCAAGGTATGATGGGATGCAGCTTGATGATCCTAAGATGGCTAGATACGAACATTACTGAATCAAATTAACTCACATCCAACATCAAAGGGGCACCAGAATTTTTTTTGGTGAAACAAATAGGAGTGAAAGAAAAGTTAATTCTGTGAAACAGTCACGAAACAGGAGAAGCTAATGGAGTTGGATCAGGAAGCAGAAATGTCCACTTGGGGACTTAAGTAATGCAAAGGATTAGGGATACCATGGATCAGTGGTTCTCAAAATTTAGTGTATGTCAGTATAACCTGGAGAACTTATTAAACAGCTTTTTATTCTCCTCACCTCACTTCCCAGTCTGACTTTTTGATTCAGTAGGTATGGCTTGGGGCCTGAGAATTTGCATTTCTAACAAGTTGTCAAGTGATGATGCTGAGACCACACTTTGAGAACCACCATCTTGGAGTAAGCCTCATGCTCAGGTTGAGACCAAGCCTCCTTATTTGTCTGACCCATTATAGTCACCTGAATTTCAGTGCCACAGTATATCAGACACCCTCAGCCACTTTGGTGCCAATATGGTTATTTTCCCAGGACTGTCCAGGACTATGGGAGGAGAGGTGCTTTTGTGATTGGGTCAGTTTTTTAAATTGCCTATTTGTAGCAAGATCCATTGCTGCACATATGGTACATTAATGTAAATAAGAACAACAAAAAGAGATCACTTTCTCTGGGGAGACAGAGACCCAAATAAGGCAACCACTTATAATCGACACAGAATGATTTGGACAACAGTTATTTAGATTTTCTGACAGATGGCAATCCAGTAACTTGAGTATGGATGCCATTTTATAAGTTGCTACAGTTCACCTTTTTGGCCAAGGCTGGATTTCATTCAAACCTACCTCCTTGATCAAGCACATGCAGAACTCAAGGACATTCATTTGTAGAGACAATTTTTCTGTTTTTTTTCTTTTTTTCAAGCCAGACTCAACTACCTAGGTATGAATCCCATATTCATGTATATGAAAAATTCTCTTAGCTGAGAAGTTTATAGTACATAAGCCTTTTCTTCTTTGGTAATTCTGCCACTACTGAGATGCTCATGTATAATAAAATAAGAAAGACTTTAGTTAGATTGGTATACACTGATTTTGATTTTGACTGGATCTCAATTTATATATTTTTATTTATATTTTACAATGATTCCACAGTGGTTTATTTACCAAAAATGTACTTATTTTTTATTCACATTTTGCAATAATTCCATAAGAGATCATTTCTTTAAATTTAATTCATTAATTTACTTTTTAACACTTTAACACTGCTGTTTTAAATCTTTTACTATGGAAAATTTCAAATACATGAAAGAGGGGAGATTAATACAGGGGACCACCATGTACCCAACAATCTGCTTCAGCAAATACAAACGCCTAGGCAATGTTGTTTCATCACATTGCTACCTACTCTGGATTATTCTGAACCCAATTCCAGACATATCATTTCATTTGTAAAAATTTTACTATTTATCCATAAAAGATAAAGACTCTTTTTTTAAAAAATTACATACAGTAAAGTCATCATACCTAGAAAATCAAGAAAATTTCTTAATATTATCTATTATCAGACAGTGTTCATATTTCCCCAAAGATCTCTTATTAGTATACAGATAAGGCCCATCTATGAAAGTGGTTAATCTATCTCAAGCTTATTTCAGTATATAGTGTCTCACTCAATTTCACTCTTTTCAGTTGTAATTTACATGTTTAAGAAACTGTATTTCCTATGGACTGGGTTTTACTAATTATACTTTGATAGTATCTTTAAATAGTACGTCAAGAAACTTGACTAGTCCCAGGTTAAATGTGAGGAATTTTTGTTCTTTCTCCAGTGATATAAGCTATAATATTTCATCAATTTTTCATTTGTCATTCTACTTTACTTATGGTGCATTATGTTATTAAAATTATCAATCTCTCCTTTACTGGTTATGGATTTCAAATCACTTCCAGATTATAGTGGAATTCACCATGCTTTCTTCTAGAATTTGAGTGTTTTTTTCCCCTTGATTGTTTGCTTTTGTTTTAAAATTTGCCTTTATAATATAGCAAATGTCCATATATATTTGAGTCTATTTCTGAGTTTTCTTCCATTACTTTAGCTCTGTGTTCATACCTCAGTACTATAATATAGTGATTATATAAGCTATATTATGTGTTTTAGTATCTGAAGAGGCTAGCTTTCTTATTTTTCTTCTCTTTCAGGGATTTCCTGGAGAATCTTGCTTCTTTGCCTTTGTCAAATAAATTTAAAATTAAATTTCCTAGTTCCTAAAAAACACGATCATTTTATCAGGATTATTTTAAGTTTATAAACATGATAGACTATGTTTCTAAAGTTGATTGCAGC
Source organism: Tamandua tetradactyla (assembly GCF_023851605.1). Lineage (NCBI taxonomy): Eukaryota > Metazoa > Chordata > Mammalia > Pilosa > Myrmecophagidae > Tamandua > Tamandua tetradactyla. Next base: position 47,696,694 of record NC_135350.1, read on the forward strand.
AATGTCGCCATTCTACATATTCTTTTGCAATGTGAGTTTTTCATGCCTTCATCAAGAGATGGAATCTATTTGCCCTTCTTTTGACATGTATAATATAGTGTAACTGACATTAAGACATGCCATTATGAAGACCTGAAAGTTTCTATTTTGAATTTTGAAGGAGGGCATCTACCATGTAAGAAGTCCAACTACCCTGAATCTGCCATAAAATAAGGAAGCATAGCCAGCTATATGGAGAACCCAAATGAAAAGAGAGAGATACACAGCCAATCCCAATTTGTTCCAGCTATCCCAGCAAAGGTGACATGTAAGTGAAGACACAATCTTGCATATTCCAACCCTAATAGATACTACATGGAACAATGACAAGCTCCACCCATGAAAATATACTCAAATTGAGAATCACAAGCAAATAAATGATTATTGGGGGCAAGTTGTGGCATGGGGAGCAAAATGGTGGCATAGTGAGGTATGAAATTTAGCTTGTCCACCAGAACACCTAGTAAACAGCCATAAACTGTACAGAACAACTGCTAGGGGCACATCAGGGATGAGACACACATCATACACCAGTCTGGAATGGGTGAAATCACTGAGATCCCGTGCAAAATTATAAGTCTTCCAAGCCACGGAGACTGGCAGCCCTCCCCCATGAACATGGCAGGCTGGCTCCTGGAAGGAAAAGGAAACAAATTTTACTAGTAGCAAGGAATTAGCTCAACCAAGCTCCAACTGCAGAATTATTAACAAATTCTGACTGCTGAAAACTACCCCTAAGCACAGATAAGCCTAAAATAAGCAAGAAAGCAACCAGGAGTTTTCATGTTAACAGAGAGAGGGTGGGGCAGAGGCTTTCTGAGGAGCTGGACAGCACAAAATACTGGAAAATAACTGGACCCCAAGCAAAGGGGGCACATAGAGGCTGGGGACACACAGAACCACATACAAACTTTAGTTCTTGAATGTCAAACCCTGGGAGCTGCTTTCCAGCTCTGAAAAGGCCTTTTATTAACTTCTTAACAGTTCATTAAATAGAACTGCAGCACTTTCAACCTCCAGCACTGCCCCACACAAGGGTAGAAATAAGGCATGTCTGAGAGACAGTGTAAATAGTCAGGTGGATAGGGCAATAGTCTTAATAATGTATCTTCCCCAAGAAAATGGAGATGGGCCTCAGCTCAAGTGGAGGGCCTCCCTCAGGGAATTCAGGCCCCAGGGGCTGCAAAACAGAAGCAACCAAAGCCAGAATGCTCTGTGAGCTTCTGTCTCAACCACAACACTGACAGAGACAGGCTGCTGAAATTAAAGCACCACATCACTTTATGCTGATGGGAAGCTGCAGGTGGACAAGCTCCACATGATGGGCAGAACAGGAAAAGCACAGAGTCCAGAGGACTCATAGGAAAGTCAGACAACCTGCTGGGTCTCACCCTCAGGGAAACTTGATACTGGTTATGCTTTTATCCTGAGAGGTGGACCTCTCTGGTCTGGGAAAACCTGACTGGGATTGATCACATCTGATGGGACCCTCATCAAATTAAGGCTCCATACAGACAAGGCAAGAAACAGAAAAACAAGAGCAGAAAAATTCTTATCAGTTAAAAAGAGCCTATGCTAGAGGTCTAAAAGAAGTTGAACTGAATACCAAAGAACAGATAGAGAATGAAGCCATCTGTATTAGTTAGGGTTCACTAGAGAAACAGAATCAACAGGAAACACTCAAAAATACACAATTTATAAAACTGTCTCATGTGACCGTGGGAACACAGAGTCCAAAATCCTCAGGGCAGGCTGTGAAGCCGACAATTCCAATGGAGGGTCTGTATGAACTCCACAGGAGAGGCTCGCCAACTGAAGCAGGAAAAGAGCCTGTCTCTTCTGAATCCTCCTTAAAAGGCTTTCAGTGATTAGATTAAGCATCACTCATTGCAGAAGACACTCTCCTTTGGCTGATTACAAATGGAATCAGCTGTGGATGTAGCTGCCGTGATCATGATCTAATTCTATGAAATATCCTCATCATAGACAAGCCAGCACTTGCCCAACCAGACAAACAGGTGCCACCATTTGGCCAAGTTAACACATGAACCTGACTATGACACCATCTGATAAGAAAATCCTAGGTAAAAGAGTGAAAACAATCTCTAGAAAAAAGTAATTAAGGAAATCAAATGCCTAGACATCAGCAAAAAATAACAAGTTATAGTAGTAAAATCAAAGATATGTTCCAAACAAGAGAACAAACCAACATTTCAAATGAGACAAAGGAGTTGAAAAAACTAATCTAGGATGCTTGAACAGATATACAAAATTTTATCAAAAATTAAATCAAGAAGTTGAGGAAGAATATAAAGAAGACATTGGGCAAACATAAAGAAGAACTCAAAAGTTTGAAAACACAAATTGCAGAACTTATGGAAATGAAAGACACAATAGAAGAGATGAAAAAACAATGTAGACCTACAACAATAGATTTGAAAAAGGATTAGTGAACTAGATGTCGGAACATCTGAAATCTGACACATAAAAGAAAATATGGGAGAAGAATCAAAAAATATGAGCAGGGTCTCAGGAAATTGAATAAAAACATGAAGCACATGAAAATATGTGTTATGGGTGTCCTAGAAGGAGACGAAAAGGGAAAAGGAGCAGAGTAACTAATGGAGAAAATAAATTACTGAAAATTTCCCATCTCTAATGAAATACATAAAATTACGAATCCAGGGAGTACAACATGCCCAAATGGAATAGATCCAAATAGGCCTACTCCAAAACACTTACTAATCAGGTTGTCAAATGTAAAAGGCAAAGAGAGAAGTTTGAAAGCAACAAGAGAAAACAATCCATCACATACAAAGACAGCTTGATATGAGTTGATTTCTCAGGAGAAAGCATGGAGACAAGAAGGCAGTGATATAACATATTTAAGATTCTGAAAGAAAAACCCTGCCAACCAAGAATTCTATACTGAAGAAAGCTGTCCTTCAGAAACTAGGAGGAGATTAAAACATTTTCAGACAGTGATTGAGAGATTTTGTGATTAACAGATCAGCTCAACAAGAAATACTAAAGGGAGAACTACAGGGAGATAGGAAGAGGCAGGAAAGGACTGGAAAAGAGTATAGAAATGAATATTATCAGTAAATATGAAAAGAAGAAAAGTTAGATATGACATATAAAATCCAGAAGACAAAATGGTAAGAAAAGTATTGTCTTTATAGTAATAACATTAAATGTTAATAGATTAAACTCCCAAATCAAAACAGACCAGCAAAATGGATTTAAAACAGGACACATCTACATACTGACTACAAGAGACTCACTTTACACCCAAAGTCAAAAATTACGTTGAAAGTGAAAGTTGGAAAAAGATATTTCTTGCAAATAATAATTTAAAAAAAGCAAGGGTAGCTATACTAACATTCAACAAATTAGACTTCAAATGTAAAACAATGAAAAGTGACCAAAAAAGACAGTATGTATTAATAAAAGGAACAATGAAACAAGAAGACATAATAACCATAAATATTTCTGAATGGAGCTAGAGTGCTCCAAAATACATGAAGCAAACACTGACAACACTGAAAGGAGAAGTAGATACCTCAAACATAACAGTTGGAGACTTCAATTCCCTGCTGTCATCAATGAATGAAATATCTAGACAGAGGATAAATTCGGAAGCAGAGCGTTTTAATAATATTATAAATGAACTAGACCTAACAGACCTTTATAGAACATTACACACCACAACAGCAGAAAACACATTTTTCTCAAGTAGCCATGGTTCATTCTCAAGGATAGACCACATGCTGGGCCACAAAGCAAGTCTCAATAAATTTAAAAAGATTGAAATCATAGAAAACACTTTCTCAGATCATAATGGAATGAAGTTGCAAATCAATAACAAGCAAAGGGCCAGCAAATTCACAAATATATGGAGGCTAAACAACACACTTTTAAACAACCAGTGGGTCAAGGAAGAAATTAGACGAATGCAACATTGCTGGAAATGTCTGCTTGCTGCCTTTTAGCAATTCTTAGGAGTCCCAAGACTCCTAAGCAGTAGGATTGTTGTGGGCTTTAATTCATGCAGGATACCTGCGACACAGACAGTGCTCAATAAATAAAACTGATTTTTTTTTTATCATCATCACTACCATTATATGATGGAAGATCATTTAGAAAACAGATAGCTGGTGCAGTAACGTTTGGAGTTAGTTAGTCTGATGTTTCAATTTTAGGTTTCTTCTATCATCACCTGTCTCTCCTTATACTCAGATTAACTAGATATGTAAGCATTCTGAACAGGTTAATCATACAGTGTCCTTCTAGACCAATATTTTTTGAAAAGATTTATTGAACATTGTGCTAGATTGTGTTTTCCAAAGATGGCAGCAGCAATGTCTCCCATCCTATAAACAATGTTGCATTATGTCCTAGTCATCCCTCTAATCAAGGTGGTTTTTGTCTGTTCATTTGCTTTTTGTTTTTACTTCCCCTCCTTGAGTCTGATAACTGTAATCAACAGAATATAGGGAACTAACAATGACCCAGCTCTGGGCCAAGCTTTTTTTCTTTTTTTTTTAACATGAACAGGCACGGGGAATCAAACCCGGGTCTCCGGCATGGCAGGTGAGAACTTTACTTGCTGAGGCACCGTGGCCCACCCTGGGCCCAGTTTTTAATTGTACTGGTTTCCCTCTATTTCTTTCTTAGAATGCACTTTCTTGGAAGTCAACTGCCAGGTAAGAAAAACAACTGTTCTGAAATCACTATGCTGTGAAAAGCCTGAGCTACGTGGAGACACTGTGGGAGAATGAGCTGCCACCTGGAGACAGAGGGTCCAGGACGGAGCACACTAAGGCCCCAAACATGTGAGCTAAGAGGCCATCTTGGAAGTGGACTCTACGACCCTAGCTGCCAAAGATGACAGACCGCATATGAGCAGAAGACCAGCAGCCCAGCCAAGCTCTTCCTGAAGTCCTGAGCCGCAGATCTTTGTGCAAAATAAAATAGATATTTAAAGTTGTAATATTTTTAGCAGAAATAGATAACCAGAACACACATTCATTTAGAAATGTAGGAAGAAATACATTTCTTAAGAATGAATAAGTGCAAGCCTTTTCCTCTATGCCCAAAATGAGTGATTTTTTTTTATATGCCATGAATGGAAAGGCACATATTATTTCAAATTTTCCTCATTTCATAAATTTTACTTTCATTCATTAGCTATCCACTCACACGCTCTCTAAGAATAAAACTATTGCATACAGTAATAAAATCTTAATCAAAATAGATTTAAATCTTTTTAAAGGTCAGCTTTCATGTTAGCAAAATATTTCCCTTTTTCTGTAGTGCTTTGACTCTCTACGGTTTCCTTGATAATATTCTGCACCATGCAAATACTTAGGAAGCATATTAGAAGACTTTAAAGTCTAAGTAATAAAATAAACCACTCATTTCCAATAAAAAGCATTTTGGCCCATGCTATTCTGATTCGGAATTTCACCTGGTTGGCTCAGGGTTAGGGGAAAAACTACATATGTGCTATGAAAACATTTAACAGGTTAGGGTCAGTGAAAGAATATTTTTCTTTTCCATTTTCGTTTGAAGGCACTATCTGCTTCAGCAAAAGCAGGCCCTATTTACATTTGCCCAATTACAAAAGCAATCAGGCCTGGAAATCTGAGTTAACTGGCACCGTATTTCCAATTAAAACCAGTGATATTTTAATATCCTTTATTAATTAATGTTCTAGGCAGCATTTATTTGTTATGCTTCTCTAACAAAGAAAAGAAACTAGATTCTATTCTTTCTGTGATTAATTGTATCTAAAAACTTTTTTATATTACTGACATGAAAAACTTATTCATAAAAATTCAAATATCAATCAATATATAATAATATAATTATAGTATATAAAATGTATATGTATATATGTATATATGACTATATATACATATGGTACATAAGATGTATATGTATATATATAGTCATTTTCAATATTGGAAGAACTGTACAAATAAATTTTCATGTACAAAACTAAAACCCAAAAGAAAAAGAAGAGTTAATTTGTTATCTGGACTTAGAATCTATATCAATCTATATGAACTAGAAATAAACAGCGTATACTTAATAAGAATAAAGGTATTTTATTTGTGTATAGCTTATCTTTCAACGATATATTTCATTTCTGAATTAAAATATTTTGAAATTTTCCCCATAACAATAATTGGATTAGGAAATCATTTTTTAAAACTTAGACTAATAGTAATTTTGCCTTTTTAGCATGTTGTCAGATGAAAAATCTACTATAAAAATTTGATTGCTACCTATATAATATAATGTACAGGAAATGCCTTTGTAAGGGCCTTACTACCAGATATTTTATTGTTCAATAAAAGGAACAAGTAATTGTAAAAACTGTACTTACTATATGATATTTGAAACCCCACAGAGTAAATTATTTAAAAAAAATATTATTGTTGCTCATATACTTTAGTTGAACAGTTTCCATGGTTATCAGAATGTTGGCTTACACTGCAAGTACACACCTGACCAAACATTGGCACGTATGTTTCAAACAGTTAACAGAGCTGCCAGCAGCCTGACCCATGCCACTTAACCAGCATTAACAATATATATTTTTAAAGTTTCTTTTATCAGCTTTCTGCTAAGTTTGTAAAAACCACCACTTCCATAAAAGGAAAAAAAAAATGTAATTGAGAGGTTCTCCTTATGTGGTCATAGCATAGTTCAGTATATAAGAATAGGTTATTTTTCTCCTGTGTATTTCATACTTAGAAGTATGTTGAGTGAGTGTGTGTGTGTGGGGGGGGGGTGTGTTGTGATTACAGCAAATCTTGCTAATTGAATGATAAAAACAAAAACATTCCACTTTTAAATATTTAGAAAAAAATTTGTTATATACATTGCTACTCCCAGAATTATCTGTCAGAGACAAATTTATCATTAAGATAAGAAACATAAAGGATTAAAAGAAAGAAGAATCTGAGTCATCCTCTTCATCATTTTTCATATGACTAATAGACAATAAAACAAGAGCTATAATTAAGCCACTTAAACAAGGAAATGATGCAACCCAACCAAAGATCTAAGGATATTTTGTAGCCAGTAAAGTTTAGGCAACAAAAAAATATAATTTGTCTGTATCATATCAGCCAGACATATATAAATAAAGGTGTATTTAAATGTAGGCTAGAGATTCAAGAGTTGGATATAGTGACTCAGGATTCTGCTGATTCAGTTAAAATGCAAAAGTGAAATCTGCACTTAATATAAATCAACAAATGTTAATATTTAATAGTATTTACTAGCTATAACATAAAGGCCATGTGATTCATAATTTTACATATCACATATAAGACAGAGCCTAATACAGGTTTGAGCTCAATAAATGATTTTTGAATAGATAAAATCTATCATAACAGGCCGATTAAGGCTAGATTGTATGCAATTTTAAGTAGCTGCTTATTTTGTTCCTATAATCATATATAATTTTAAAAACTTAATTATAATGGCATTTTATAGATAGTTAAATTCCATGTAATATAAAAATAAATATGCTATTTCTTGAACTGGTAATGTTTAAAGATTTTTAAACGAATAGAAGAAAACATTTTGGCAAAGAGTAACTTTTGTAGGAAATTTTTCATATTTTCCAATGTACCTTGAAGCAATGAGAAAATGTATTTCATAATATACATACATTTTTCTGTTTAATAAACTTACCAAAAATTATATTCTATATTTAACTTTTTCAAAATATATTTTCCTCTCAATTTTTAAGGCATAAAAACTCTTAATGAATTAAAAGAAGACTACATTAGAATACAGAATTTAATATGAACAATCAATACATTTCTCTGAGAATTCCTTATTCTTTATGAGAAGTCATAAAGCATGTTCAAGAAAAGACTGAGCTTACAATAAATTCATCAACAATAAGAAAGTTTCTATAGTCACCCTGTTGAGAAATCCACAGTCTACGTTAGCATATTTAAGGCACTGAAAAGTCGTCTAATAAAGAAACCTCTTTAATTTAGCCTAGCCTCTGTGTTTACAAAAGTTATTTCACCACTGTTCTACTTTGCTAGCTGCTGGAATGCAAAATACCAGAAACAGAATGGCTTTTAAAGAGGAGAATTTAATAAGTTGCTAGTTTACAGTTTTAAGGCCGAGAAAATGTCCCAATTAAAACAAGTATATAGAAATGTCCAATCAAAGGCATCCAAGGACAGATACCTTGGTTCAAGGAGGCTGATGAAGTTCAAGGTTTCTCTCTCAAGTGAGAAGGCACATGGCAAACCCAGTCAGAGTTCCTCTCTCATCTGGAAGGGCACATGGTGAACATGGCATCATCTGCTAGGTTCTTCTCCTGGCTTCCTGTTGCAGGAAGCTCCCCGGGAGATATTTTCCTTCTTCATCTCCAAAGGTTACTGGCTGGTGGACTCTGCTTCTCGTGGCTATGTCATTCTGCTCTGCTCTCTCTGAATCTCCCATTCTCCAAAATGTTTCCTCTTTTAAGGACTCCAATAAACCAATCAAGACCCACCCAAATGGGTGGAGACATGTCATCACCTAATCCAGTTTAACAACCACTCTTGACTAAATCACATCATCCAGGGAGATCTGATTACAGTTTCAAACATACAGTATTGAATAGGGATTATTCTACCTTTATGAAATGGGATTTTGATTAAAACATGGCTTTTCTAAGGGGCGCACTGCCTTTCAAATCAGCACAACCACAGAATCACTTTTTGTTATTTCACAGAACATCTATCAGCATACACATAACAAGTATGTTATAGAATATGTTTATGGAAACACTGTCCTAAACATTTCATTAGTTTAACATTATTTCCTATCTTTCTTCCAGGTCCTGTTACTTCTTCCTCTATAATATATCCAGAATCCATTTAGTTTCCTAAAGACATCGTCACTCATTTTAATTATTATGAAAGCCTGTAAGATGATTTCTACAATTTTACTCTCGATTCAATTTTCCTCACTGGAGCCAGAGTTCCTTAAAAATATGTGGGTGCATGTGTGTGTGAATGTGCCATAGTCATAATTAAACCCCTTGCTTCCCATCATACTTTGGATAGAATGCTAAAAGCACTAATCTGTCCTAAAAAGTCTTTGAAAGACTCCTCTTGCCACTCTCCTCCTCTCACTACATTACTAAAAGACCATCTGGAGTTCACAAAACATGTGATGCTTTTTCCCACTTCAGGGTCTCACCACAAAATGATTCCTTTGTTAAAAACATCACTTTTTTTTTTTTGTCTTTCCAATTGTTTCTTATTTGTAATATATCAGATTAAATGTCGTATATCAGAAAGCCCTCTCTGAACTTCAACCTAACTTAGGACACATAGTGTGCCAATAGACAATTCCAATAAAAGAAAATCACAGCACTGGAAAATCAATACAGCAGATTGAAACTAAAGTTTTATTACAGAAGACAGTGTTAGTGGAAGGGAGAAGTGAGTTAGACAAACCATCATGTGCTGATCAGAGTCCCACCTCACACAAAATCACACATGCAGATATAGAGATGGTGGAGCCTCACTGGGCTAAGACAAAAACTCACACTGCATTCATAGAAACTGGGCTGCTTTCATCATAGAGTTATGTAATTAATTAGTTATGTAAATGGATTTTGAGAGCATAGCTCTCATGATTTATAATGGATTTTTCTTTTTCTTTTTTTTCTTATGAATCTGTCCTCTTTACTTGATTGCTTTGCTCATCATTGGCCAAGGCTCATCAGTAGCCTTGTCTAATAATAATTGGTAAACAAATTGAACTTCCTACCAGATTTAGGTCTCCCACAAAGTCACAGAGACCTCTTCTTTTCCTTTATTACATGCATAACATTTATTTTGGTATTAAATTGTTAAATGTGTTGCCTAACTAGACTAAGTAAGTGAAAGCAAAAACCTTATTTATTTTGATTAACTCTATATTTCTATTGAGCAGCAGACTGCTTCAATAAAGATTTGTGAACTGAATGAGCTCACAAATATTTCTGTCATGTCTAAGGAAAGTTAGAAAAAACTGCATGTATATTACTTCTCATGATTATCTTTCCTGTCAAGTGAACATTTATTTTATGTTCACATTACATTTGTTGTGTTGTGATTTCTAAATGTTGTGTTAGTTAATTTTTTTTTAATTAATAAAAAAATGCAATGATACATAGTTCTCACCTTAGAGTTATAAATTCAATGGAAGAAGATGAAAAATTAACCATATGATTAAAACACAGTTCGGTAAATGCTATGAAGTACCATGAGTACAAAATAAGCACGAAAAAAAGGATTTATAATAGTACATCAAAAATATTCTAATGTTTTCTTGACTAATATATAATGCTAAGAATAAAAACTCATATATGCTTTAACACATTTACAAACTCAAATGAACTGACCTATCTGTTTCTTTGAAGAAACATTTAATCCTTATAATGGTCAGGATGGAAACAGAGTTCCAAGGAACTTAACTACATTTAGAGGGAGTGCACATAACAGAGAAATTGTATTTCTGTCATGTCTAAGGAAAGTTAGAAAAAACTGCACGTATATTACTTCTCATGATTATCTTTCCTGTCAAGTGAACATTTATTTTATGTTCACATTACATCTAAATCACATAAAAATAGTATCTCTGGGCAGGCCATGATGGCTCAGCAAGCAGAGTTCTTGCCTGCCATACCGGTGACCCGGGACCGATTCCCAGTCACTGCCCAAGCCAAAAAAAAAAAAAGTAGTATCTCTATCACATTCCTTGCCAAAAAAACAAAAAAAGAAAAGAAAACATTGATAGATATGATAGATAGATAGATAGATAGATAGATAGATAGATAGATAGATAGATAGATAGATAGATAGATAGATAGATAGATAGATATAGATAGATAGATATAGATAGATAGATAGAAAGAGACATATGTTACTAAATGTCTTAAGGGCAGCAAGTTTCTCTTTTGTAACAAGGTTTTCCTCTCATTGAGACACAGGGATGAGAACAAGAATTAAATCATCTTCTCTGATCCCTCTATGTGGTTAGCAGCTCTGATAATTATCAAAAATAAAAGTTCCTACCAAGAAACAGATGACAGTTTCACTAAAGTTGAAGGGCTTTGCTAGACCCCTGCTAATTGCTACCAAGGTTACTTATACCAAGGTTCCTTTATATAGAAAAGGATAAAAATTATTTGAGACCATTTGTAACACATTAAGAGGTCTTTATTAGCTTTTTTTAAAACCTATTTTGTGCAATTTTATTGAAATACACTCACACAGTATAGAAACCATCCGAAGTATACAATCACTGGGTCACAATATCACCACATAGTTGTGCATACTAACCCCATGATTAAATTTAAAATGTTTTCATTAATTCAAAAAAGAAATAAAAATAAAAAAGAAAACCCTAATCTACCTATACACCTTACCCCCCATTATTTTAAAATATTTTTATTCACAAATCTTCACACACATACAGTCCATACAAACAATGGCTCACAATATCATCACATAGTTGTGTATTCATCACCATGATCATTTCTGAGAACATTTGCAAAACTCCAGAAAAAAAATACAAAGAAAAAATCATAATCGCATACCCCTTACCCCTCCCACTCATTGGCCACTAGTATTTCATTCTACTCAATTTATTTTATCCCTAATCACCCCTATTATTTATTTATTTGTTAGCCATTGTTTTTACTCATCTGTCCATATCCTGGATAAAAGGAGCATCAGACACAAGGTTTTCACAATCACACAATCAATCACCTTTACAAGGATATAACCTTTACAAGGTTATATACTTATACAATTATCTTCAAGAGTCAAGGCTACTGGAACACAGCTCAACAGTTTCAGGTACTTCCCTCAAGCCGCTTCAATACACCATGAACTAAAAAAAGTATATCTGTATAATGTATATGAATAACCTTCCAACTCTGAAATCGCTCAACCACTGAATTTTTTTTTGTCATATTATTCTCTTTTCCCTTTTGGTCAAGAAGACTTTCTCCATCCCATGATGCCAGGTCCTAGCTCATCCCTAGAGTTCTGTCCCACATTGTCAGGGAGATTTACATGCTTGGGAGTCATGTCCCACATAGTGGGAAGGACAGTGAGTTCACCTGCCAAGTTCGCATAGAGAGATAGGCCATATCTGGGCAATAAAAAGGTTGTCTGGGGAGTGATGCTTAGGTATAACTATAAGTAAACTTAGCCTATCCTTTGTAGGAATAAAATTCATAGGGGCGAACACCAAGATTGAGGGCTCAGCCTATTGATTTGTTTGTCCCCACTGCTTGTGAGAATATCAGGAATTCTCCAAATGGGGAAGTCGAATATTTTCTCCTTTTTCCTCAGTTTCCTAAAGGACTTTGTAAGTACTTCTTGATTCACTGCCCAAATTATTCTTGGATATATCAGGGCATCACACTAACATCACACTTGTGGGACACACCAATAAGATCTCACGCCCTACTCAAGATTCCATGTACTGTGTTCAACTAAACTAACTATAGGAGTTAAATTAGGTAAAACACTACCCAAAATACATATTTTACACAAAATAAACATCTCTCCCTTAGATCTGACACAGAAATTAAAGTCTTAAAATATAGACCATATCATACTTTACTCTGTATTCTAGTTTATCTTAGTCTTATCCAGCTCAGCTTCATACATATCTCTAGTCAAAGTCTGATCCCCTAAAACAGTTCCTGTATGGGGTACTGAAGACTTTCATAGCTTCAGAGCTCTAACTCTGAGTCTCAGCTGTCATGCAAATATCCAAAGTTTCTGGGAATGACCAGGTTATACACAAACAGTGCAATATCTCAGAATTTAGAAAAAATAGTTACATCTACTGAATATATGTTACTGCTATAAAAGCTTATAATCTAGGACCGTTTTCAAAAGACCCCAACCTGATAACGCACGCTCTTGACCTCAGTTCACCAAGTTTTTATGTTATACTTAGTCCATATGAATGAGGAATGATAATATGTGTCTTTTTGTTTCTCACATTTCACTCAACATACAGTCCTTAAGGTTCATTCACCTGGTTGAGTGCCTCATAACTCCATTCCTTCTCAGCTGCTCAGTAGTCAGTCGTATGTATACACCACAGTTCTCCCTTCCATTCCTCAGTAGTTGTACCCTTAAGCCACCTCCATCCACTGTGAATTAAGAACACTGCCACAATAAACACCAGCATGCAAAATGTCCACTGGTGCCCCCCACTCAGTTCCCCCAGGTATACTGAGCTTTTGCAGGATCATATGGCAACCCTGCCCCTAGCCTTCTGGAGAACCACCAATTGCCCTCGAAAAGGCTGCACCTCTCAGTTTTCTTGCTGACAGTGAGTAGGTATATCTCTTTGTCTGCATTTTCTCTACCACTTGTTTCTCTGTTCATTTTTAAACAGCTTTATTTGCACATCATGCAATCCAACCTAAGTAAACAGACATACCTTTGCCACCAAAATCTATATGAAGATATTTCCTTTTCTACCACAAAGAATCCATAGCCCTTCCCTGTTTAGTTTTGGCATAATGCCTTTGTTACATTCCTTGGAAGCCTATCGCAATGTTACATGTTAGCTATAGGCCCTAACTTGCATTGATTATACTTTTTCCTGTATGCTATCCATTTTCAGCACCTTCCCATATTGACAATCCTTTGTTTTCCCTCATGCAAAAATATTTTTGTGGGTGTTTTTTGGTACATTTAATCACCATGATTATTCACTGTAGGTATTACTAAGTTATACCGTCTCAGTCTTTACCCTCTATATTTCCTTATGGTTTCTTATGTGCCCCCAGCCCTTCTCCTTCAATCATACCCACATTCAGCTTCATTCACTGTACTTATATTATTGTGCTACAATCAGGTAGTATTGTGCTATCCGTTTCTGAATTTTTACAGTCAGTCCTGTTGTACAATCTGTATTCTTTCAGCACCAAATGCCCAGTCTCTACCATATTGATATCTCCTGATAACCTGTGTTCTTAGCTTCAACTCTCAATGTTTGCTCATTAGTGTAAGTTCATATTAGTGAGACCAGATATTATTTATCCTTTTATTTCTGGCTAATTTCATTCAGCATAATGTCCTCAAAGTTTATACAAGTTGTTACATGCTTCATGACTTTATTCTGCCTCACAGCCGCATAATATTCCATCGTATGTGTAGAATACAGCTTGTTTAGCCACTCTTCTGTTGACAGACATGTGGGCTGTTTCCATGTCTTGACAATCATAAATAATAATGCTATAAACATCAGTGTGAAATGGCCATTTGTATCTGTGGTAGTTAGATTCTGGTGTCACCTTGGCCAGGTGAACGTGCCTAGTTCTATCGCTGTGGACATGAGCCAATGGCATGTGAACCTCATCTGTCATTGGTTATATCTGCAGTAGGTTAGGAGGCATGCCTGCTGCAATGAATGATTTTGATTTAATTGGCTGATGATTAAATGAGAGAGGCCAATGTAGCATAGCCCAAGCAACTCAGCATACCTCATCTCAGCACTTGCAGCTCAGCCCAGGCCTTTGGAGATGCAGAAAGGAATCACCCCAGGGAAAGATGTTGGAACCTAGAGGCCTGGAGAGAAGGCCAGCAGACATCGCCCTGTGCCTTCTCATGTAAGAAAGAACCCCAGTTTAAAGTTAGCTGCCTTTCCTCTGAAGAACTATACATTAACCAAATAAATCCCCTTTTATTGAAAGCCAATCCATCTCTGGTGTGTTGCATCCTGGCAGCTAGTAAATTAGAACAGTATCCTTACCTTCATATATAGGTAAGGATATATGAATATATATCTAGAAATGGGATTGCTGGATCATATGGCAATTCTATACTTAGCTTCCTCAGGAACTGCTATACTGCCTTCCAGAGCAGTTGTGCCATTTTACCTTGCCACCAACAGTAGATAAGTGTGTCTCTTTCACCACATCCTATCTAGCACTTATTTTCTATTTGTTTGTCTTCTTTATAATGGCTATTCTTGTGCGTGTCAGATGATATCTCATTGTGGTTTTGATTTCCATTTCTCTAATAGTCAATGAAGTTGAGCATCATTTCATGTGCCTTTTAGTCATTGGTATTTCCTCTTCTAAGACATGTCAGTTCATGTTTTTTGCCCATTTTTTAATTGGGTTGTTTGTCTTTTTGTTGTTTAGTTGAAGAATCTCCATATATTCTGGATAATAAACACTTATCTGATAAATGGCTATCAAACATTTTCTTCCATTGTGTAGGTTGCCTTTTTACTTTCCTGACAAAGTTCTTTGATGCACAAAGGTCTTCCATGATTTCTTCTAGCAAATTTTTGCAGTTGTTTGTGTATAGATCTTTTGTATACTTAGTTAAATTTATTCCTAAAAAATTGATTCTTTTGGTTGTTATTGAAAATGGAATTGCTTTCTTGATTTCTTCCTCAGACCCCTCATCATTAGTGTATAGATGATAATTCTGGGGTGCTGATCTTATATTCTGCCACTTTGCTGTACTCATCTATTAGCTCTAGTTCTTTACTGTTGAAGTTTCGGTATTTTCAACATATATTATCATGTCATCTGCAAAGTGAGAGTTTTACTTCTTCCTTTACAATTTGGATGGCTTTTAATTTTTTTCTTGACGAATTGCTCTGGCTAAAACTTCCAACACAATGTTGAATAACAATGGTGACAGTGGGCATTCTTGTCCTGATCTTAGAGGGAAAGCTTCAGTCTTTCCCCATTGAGGATGATATTAGGTGAGGGTTTTTCATATATTCCCTTTACCATGCTAGGGAAGTTCCCTTCTTTTACTATCCTTTGAAGTGCTTTCATCAAGAAAATATGTTGAATTTTGTCCAATGCATTTTATGCATCAATCAAGATGATATTGTGTTTTTTCTGCTTTGGACTTATGGATATGGTTTGTTATATTAACTGAGTTTCTTGTGTTGAACCAGCCTTCCAAACCTTGAATAAATTCCACATGGTTATGGTATATAATTCTTTTAATGTGCTGCTGGATTCGATTTGCAAGTATCGTGTGACAATTTTTGCATGTATATTCATTAAAGAAGTTGGTCTGTAATTTTCTTTTCTTGTAGTTTCATTGTCTGGCTTTGGAATTAGGGTAATATTGGCCTTATAGTTAGGTAGCTTTTCCTCCTTTTCAATCTTTTTGAAGAATTTCAGCAAGATCAATACTAATTCTTTCTTGAACACTTGGTGAAATTCACATGTGAAGCCATCTGACCCCGGACTTTCCTTTTTGGTGGGCTTCTTTATGACTGATTCAACCTCTTTACTTGTGATTCATTTGTTGATGTTGCCTCTTTCTTTTCAAGTCAATGTTGTCTGTTCATGCATTTCTAAGAAGTTGTCCATTTCATCTACATTGTCTAGTTTATTAACATATACTTGTTCTTAGCATCCTCTCATTACCTCCTTTATTTCTGCAGGCTCAGTGGTTATGTACCCTCTTCTATTTCTGATTTTACTTATATGTGTCCTCTGTCTCTTTTCTTTTGTCATCCTAGCTAAGGGTCCATCAATTTTATTGATTTTCTCAAAGAAACAACCTCAAGTTTGTTGATTTTTCTCTTTTGTTTTCATATCTCAATTTTATTTAATTCTGCTCTAATTTTCATTACCTCTCTCCTTTTGCTGCTTTGGTGTTAGTTTGCTATTCTTCCTCTAATTCTTACAAGTGAACAGTTCATTCTTCAATTCTTACTCTTTCTTCTTTTTTTAGTATAGGTATTTAAGACAAGAAACTACCTTCTCAGCACTGCCTTTGCTGCATCCCATAAATTTTTATAGTTGTGTTTTCATTTTCATTTGCCTTGAGATATTTAGTGAGTTCTCTTGTAATTTCTTCCTTGACTCACTGGTTGTTTTAGAGTGTGTTATTTAGTCACCATGCATTTGTGAATTTTCTGGCCCTCTGCCTGTTACTGATTTTCAATTTCATTCCATTATAATCTGAGAAAGTGTTTTGTGTGATTTCAATCTTTTTAAATTTATTGAGACTTGTTTTATAACCCCACTTCTGTTTTCCCCTCCCTGGGGCCTGAATTCCTTAAAGGAGGGATTCTACTTGAGCTGGGCACCCCCGCCCCCCTTTCTTAAGGAAGAAACACACTTCAGGGAATTATCCCCTTAAACCTGACAAGTTACTTTGAGCCTCAGACAAGCTTAATTCTGACCTTCCCTTCGGCAGTGCTGGAGCATAAGCGTTCTTCCAGTTTTGCCTAATGAGCTTTTAAGAAATAATTAAAAAAAAAAAAAAAAAAAAAGCAAAAAGCCTTTTCAGAGCCAGACCACCACTTCTCGGGTCAATCAAGAGCTTGAGTTGGTACAGGGCTCTATGTATCTCCAGGCTCTAAGTGCCTCTTTTTCTTGGGGTCCAGACCTCTTTATGCTGTTCACCTCAAACAGCCTCTGTTTTTTTGTTTGTTTGTTTATACTGTCAGTCCTGTGCCCTCTCTGCAGGGGCAAAAAACTTGTGGTTCCTTTAGTGCTTATTTCACAATTTTCTGTGCTGGGGGCAAGTTTTCAGTAGTCAGAATTTGTTAATTAATTCCAAAACTGGAGCTTGACTGAGCTAAGCCCTTGCTGCTTGTAAAATCTGTTTCCTTTCCCCTCAGGGAATGAGCCTACTGTGCCCATGGGGGTGGGGTACCAGCCTCTGGCTTGGCAGACCTACAGTTTTTTGTGGGATCTCAACCACTCCTCCTGGTCCAAATTGGTGTATGCTGTGTATCCAGTCACTGATGTTCCCCTAGTAGTTTTTCTGTACCATTCCTGGCTATTTACTAGTTGCTGTGGAAGACAAAATAAATTCCACACCTCACTATGCCATCATCTTGCCCCACCTCCCTCTTTATTAGCTCTTAATGTGTTATTATTATTATTAGTTCTTTAGTATCCAGTATGTACTTTACATCATGGAAATAAAAACTACATTTGGAAAAATATATATTTTATCCTCTTTTTTAAAATAAAAGATTTTTGACTTCCTATTCATGAGTAAGGGTGTGCTAGATAACCTCATTTTTTTTTTGCTTCTAGCTTAATTTCAATATGCAGTGTCTTTTGCCTTTTAATCTCTGTGTCATCAAAACAGTCATAAATGTCTATGTTTTTAATTGCATTTTGAAAGTGAAATCACCTGCTATTCCTTTCCATCGTTGTTTGAGATATTGGAATTATAGTCTTGCAAGCTCTTATTTGTTTAACCTGCCTATAACTTCTCCATATCATTATGTAATACAGTAGTTACTTACATCTCAAACCAGAATCATTTAGTTGATATCTATACTTAATTAAAATAGTTAAATAATATTTTTAATTGTTTGAAATTATATCCTCTGTTTTGTTTTGTTTTTTTTAAAGAAATTTCTGGAAAAATTAGACTACTAGAAAGAAGAACCTCAATGCTCTTTGTTACCAACAACAGAATCTACTCTGGCTAAGCATAAATGAAATTAGGGTAAGCAGTAGGAATATGGTTAAGCCTAAAAAAAATTGATCAAAGGATCTAAGACAGCACATAGGATTTCTAAGAAGGCCAAACACAGAAGCAATATGTGCTAATTTGAATCTGTTGTGTACCCCAGAAAAGCCATGTCCTTTAATCCTCATTCAATATTGCTACATGGGATCCTTTGTATTATTTCCATGGAAATGTGACCCACCCAATTGTGGGTGGTAACTTTTGATTAGATGGTTTTCATGAAGTTTCCACCAATTCAAGGTGGGGTTGCTTACTCTAGCTATTTTAGAAGGAACCATTTTAGAAAAAACTTCAGAACCAACAGAACCCATATAGCCAGAGACCACTGAAGACAGAGAAGGAAAACACCCCTGGGAAAATTGTTGAAGAAGCCTGTAGCAGATGTTGCCATGTGTCTTTCCAGCTGAGAGAAACACGAAATATCATCAGTCATCTTGAGCCCAGGTATCTTTCCCTGGATACCTTAGTTTGGGCATTTTTATGGCCTTGCCTTAATTTGGACATTTTCATTGCCTTAGAACTGTAAATTTGAAACTTAATAAATTCCCTTTTTAAAAAGATCTTTCATTTCTTGTATATCACATTCTAGCAGCTTATAAACTAAAACACTGTAGTTCTAGGAAAAATCCCAAACACATGGAGTTGATTGCTTTGGCAAAAACACTATTGCCTCTGCCATTTGATAAGATATCACAGCTCTGACAAACTCTGAAACTTGTACTAAAAATATCAAAAGTAGATTGCAAAAGATCCTCTACTGCTAGCCCCAAGAGCTAGCTGCCCTACTCACCACATGAGGAAGATATCCCAATGTGCTTGCTTCACCCATCTTGGACCTCTCCAAATCCACATGTACTGATTGGTTGCATGTGCACACCCTAACAGTAAGAGTGGCTGAGAGACTGATCCTTGGACTTCTGCTTTGGTAAGGACAAGTCATTTAATCTGAGGAACTCTACAAACACAGGACAGATATTCCAAAGGTGTGTATACCCACAAATATGATAGATGACCATCTACCTGGTAACTGATATAATTTTAAGTGAGAAAATTTTCAGATAATTTTCTAATAATTAAATTTATCAGTATAAATTGTAAATAAATTCCATTTTAGTATATGTCCTTGGAGAAACCACCAAGCTGTTCTTTAAATTTACCCTTGGTCAGAAGATGTCTTTAGACTTAGCACACATCGTAAAAATTTACTAAAGAACTCACAAAGGAGGAATATGAACATTGTTTATACAAGGTGTTTAGGTGCCTTAATCTAAGAGTGGTGAAAGCATGTGGCACTTTTTTATTCATTTTCGTTCATGAATCTCAGAGCAGTAAAAACAAAATACTTTTAGTGATACACGTATATCATGATTCAGAATTCCCTGGTGGAATACTTATTAGACCTGTGATAGAGAAAAATCATAAATCATGGAATCTAAGTGCTCCTATCCAGTGTAGCTATCTATTCAATGGCATCCTTAAAGTAATTCAGATTCTGCTGAAGTATTTCCAATAGCGGAGACTTTTTTAAAGACAATTTGTGCTACTGCTGAGCAGTTTTAATTATTAGAAAATGGCTCCTTATGCTGAGTTGAAATTTTCCTCCCTATAACTACCACCCATTGTTTCTGTTCTGTTGTCCTAAACCTCATAATTATATCTGTCCAACTGACAAATCTTCAGCTACTTGAGGACAGCTATTATGTGACCTCCTAAGTCCTCACTCCTTATGCTAAATATTACCAGTTTCTTCACATCTTCAGCATAACAGTAGTTTCAGATCTCTCCCTAGCTTGATGACACTCCTCTGAAGGTACTCCAATTTGTACATCTTTACTACAAAATATAGTTCCCACAAGTCAAACATACTGTGGAAGGGGTTAGTTCATGGTACAATGTAAAGTTCACCCCTTAAGTCTGTACTTTTAAGAATATATGTGATAAAATATGTGTCAACAGCTTGATGTCTTTGGAGAGGGGAGGCTCACAAAGGAGAAATGTGAACATTGTTGTTCATATGATCAAGTATTGCTCTTAGTAAACTCTAAAGCCATTTTTAACTAATTGCCCAAGGCATTTGCAAAATTCATTCATGCCTGATTAAAGCACAGGGCAAGGTGAATGAATACCAACCTAGTAAATTTATCAAAACAGAAAAACCACTTTTAAGATTCTTGTTTGTGAGTATCAGGGTTCTCTCTTGAGTGTTAACATCTCTCTCCCCCTAAGTGTTTACCAATCAGCTATTTATTTAGCCATTCAAAATTTGGTTAGAGATTGATATGAAGCACCTCAGTCTAGAATTCATTAAATTCAATTTGTTTTCCCATTTGGAAAACTGGAGGATGGGGGCTCCCTTTCAGGTCTCCTGGTATTTCTCCTATTCTCAGAGATAACTCTAAAAACAGAATGATGAGCATTTTTGGCCTCCTCTCTCAATATGTAAGTTTAGGCACTAAGAAAGGGGAACAAGCAAATATGTTTTGTAGCTTTTTTACATTTTTTTGATGTGTGCTTTGCCCTATTCAGGTTGAAGATGATTCTCCTTAGTGGAATATACAAATTGGCTAAACTCTGAGTCTCCTCTCTCTGTTATTTACTCATATCACATCATCTTATCTAGGGCAGGTGCAGGGGTGCAATGTTCTCCTTTCTCTTTACTCATTTTATTGTTTAGAACTCAGATAAAACACTGTGCTGAATCTGGAATTTTAAACACTTTTTCATATTCTTGTCATTTCATCTCTGATTATTCTTGTCAGATGGGTTCAATCATTCTTTTATTTACAAAAGAAGGAAAAACTATGCTAAATTAAAAATATACATTTACTTTCTCAAATGGGAACATGCTAGTTAATTCTCAGTGTGACCCGTAAAATGCGTTAGTAAAAGAAAATGTCTTTATTTTAGTGGCATTTCTAGCATTATGTGAACCAATTATGTTTAAAGCAAAAAGATGTCTTTATATTGTAGGCACGAAAATATAAAATTAAAAATCTTAATTTGACAATCAACTGACTGCTAAAATAGTCTTAGATCATACATTTTTTTAAAAAAGTAAAGTTTTTAAGTTCGTCTTAGATCATATTATTTTAAAAAGTAAATTTTTTAAGTTTTAAGAAAAATCACCAAATCTAAAATAATTTTCATTTCTAGTTGTCAAAATCATTTATTCATTGCACCTAAGTACATATACCTACACTAAGACCAAATCAGCATAAATTTTCTAAAGTTATATGAGATGAAATCGCTTAATATAGAGAATTTATAAAAGTTTTGAACTTTCTAAATTTTATCAAAAATATAACAGGATTGATTGATTTCTTTGTAAAATGAATTTCTGCTTAATTTGTGAATAATTTAAGTTTAAGGATATATATATACACTTTTCCAATGCTATAAAAATAACATTCATTTCCTTAAAGGTTTTAAAACCAGAAAGAAACAAAAATAAGAAAATTAAAATCCCCTTCACTGCCATCTCCATGAAATAATTGCTTTTACAGTTTTGTGCAAGAATTTTAAATATTTGGCATTCAAGATGTTAGTATCCCTTTCTTTAACCATGTGTCGTAGTTAGGTTCAGGTGTCAACTTAGCCAGGTGATAGTTTCTGTGAACTTGAATCATTAGTATGTGAACCTCATCTATGGCTGATTATATCTAAAGTTGGTTAAGGGGGGTGCCTTCCCCAACGAGTGATGTTTAATTTAATTAGCTGGAGGCTTAAAAGAGAGAGGGCAGAAGAGAGCTCAATGGAGCACGGCCCATGAAGCTCAGGATACTTCATCTCAGCACTTGCAGCTCAGTCCAGAAGCCAGAAAGGAGATGCAGAAAGGAATTGCCCTGGGGAAAGCTGTTGGAACCCAGGAGGCAGGAGAGTAGGCCAGCAGACGTCACCCTGTGCCTTCTTGTGTTAAGAGAGAACCTCAGATGAAAGTTAGCTGTCTTCCCTCTGAAGAATTATAAGTTTATATATATATATATATATTTTTTTTCTTTTCTTTTCTTTGCTTTTTTTTTGGCATGGGCAGGCACAGGGAATCGAACCCAAATCTCTGGCATGGCAGGCAAGAACTCTGCCTGATGAGCCACCCTGGCCCACCCTTGAGCCATCATGGCCCACCCTACTATGAAGAGCTATAAGTTTTTAACTAAATAAATCCCCTTTTATTAAAAGCCAATCCATCTCTGGTGTGTTGCATCCTGGTAGGTTTAGCAGACTAAAACACCATGGTAGTTATCAATAATTAAGTAGGGTATTCCATGCCAACAGAATCACAGTATTTACCTCACAATTCCTCTGAGCACAGCAATGGATTTAATCAATATATGTATGTATATATATATATATATATATATATATATATATATATATGTATATTCCCATTGTTTGTACATACTATTATGCAACCTATTTGTTGTTTCAATTTCTTACTTTAAAAATCTACAATATATTTCCAGATAATGAAACCATTTTCTGTAATATCACTTTTTTCCAGTATTATATATGTATATATATATTTATTTTTATTTTTATTTTTTATTTTTTTAGTTAACAAATAAAAGGCAACATACAAACATTATGAACATTCTTAGTATACAAATGTTCCATATATGGTGTACAATCAATGGGTACAATATCATCACATAGTAGTATATTCATCACCATGAGCATTTTTCAGAAAATTTGCATCACTCCGGAAAAAGAAATAAAAAGAAAAAGAAAAACTCATACATACCATAGCCCTTACCCCTGCCTCTCATTGACCACTAGTATTTCCATCTATCCAATATATTTTAACCTTTCTTCCCATTTTTTTCTATACACTTTACCACTCCCTTTCATTGATCACTAGTATTTCAGTCTACTCAATTTATTTTAACATTTGTTCCCCCATTATTTATTTATATTTATCCATATTTTTTACTCATCTGTCCATACCATAGATAAAAGAAGCATCAAACTCAAGGTTTTCACAATCACATAGTCACATTATAAAAGCTATATCATGACAAGATTCAACATCCTTTCCTGTTGAAAACACTTCAAAGGATAGGAATACAAGGGAACTTCCTTAAAATGATAGAGGGAATATATGAAAAACCCACAGCTAATATCATCCTCAATGGGGAAAATTTGAAAACTTTCCCCCTAAGATCAGGAACAAGACAAGGATGTCCACTATCACCACTATTATTCAACATTGTGTTGGAGGTTCTAACCAGAGCAATTAGACAAGAAAAAGAAATACAAGGCATCAAAATAGGAAAGGAAGAAGTAAAACTATCACTGTTTGCAGACGATATGATACTATACATCGAAAACCCGGAAAAATCCACAACAAAACTACTAGAGCTAATAAATGAGTACAGCAAAGTAGCAGGTTACAAGATCAACATTCAAAAATCTGTAGCATTTCTATACACTAGCAATGAACAAGCGGAGGGGGAAATCAAGAAACGAATCCCATTTACAATTGCAACTAAAAGAATAAAATACCTAGGAATAAATTTAACTAAAGAGACAAAAAAACCTATACAAAGAAAACTACAAAAAACTGTTAAAAGAAATCACAGAAGACCTAAATAGATGGAAGGGCATACTGTGTTCATGGATTGGAAGACTAAATATAATTAAGATGTCAATCCTACCTAAATTGATTTACAGATTCAATGCAATACCAATCAAAATCCAAACAACTTATTTTTCAGAAATAGAAAAACCAATAAGCAAATTTATCTGGAAGGGCAGGGTGCCCCGAATTGCTAAAAACATCTTGAGGAAAAAAAACGAAGCTGGAGGTCTTGCACTGCCTGACTTTAAGGCATATTATGAAGCCACAGTGGTCAAAACAGCATGGTATTGGCATAAAGATAGATATATTGACGAATGGAATCAAATAGAGTGCTCAGATATAGACCCTCTCATCTATGGACATTTGATCTTTGATAAGGCAGTCAAGCCAACTCACCTGGGACAGAACAGTCTCTTCAATAAATGGTGCCTAGAGAACTGGATATCCATATGCAAAAGAATGAAAGAAGACCCGTATCTCACACCCTACACAAAAGTTAATTCAAAATGGATCAAAGATCTAAACATTAGGTCTAAGACCATAAAACAGTTAGAGGAAAATGTAGGGAGATATCTTATGAATCTTACAGTTGGAGGCAGTTTTATGGACCTTAAACCTAAAGCAAGAGCACTGAAGAAGGAAATAAATAAATGGGAACTTCTCAAAATTAAACACTTTTGTGCATCAAAGAACTTCACCAAGAAAGTAGAAAGACAGCCTACACAATGGGAATCAATATTTGGAAACGACATATCAGATAAAGGTCTAGTATCCAGAATTTATAATGAGATTGTTCAACTCAACAACAAAAAGACAGCCAACCCAATTACAAAATGGGAAAAAGACTTGAATAGAAACCTTTCAGAGGAGGAAATACAAATGGCCAAAAGGCACATGAAGAGATGCTCAATGTCCCTGGCCATTAGAGAAATGCAAATCAAAACCACAATGAGATATCATCTCACACCCACCAGAATGGCCATTATCAACAAAACAGAAAATGACAAGTGCTGGAGAGGATGCGGTGAAAGAGGCACACTTATCCACTGTTGGTGGGAATGTCAAATGGTGCAACCACTGTGGAAGGCAGTTTGGCGGTTCCTCAAAAAGCTGAATATAGAATTGCCATAAGACCCAGCAATACCATTGCTGGGAATCTACTCAAAGGAATTAAGGGCAAAAACTCAAATGGACATTTGCACACCAATGTTTATAGCAGCGTTATTTACAATTGCAAAGAGATGGAAACAGCCAAAATGTCCATCAACAGACGAGTGGCTAAACAAACTGTGGTATATACATACGATGGAATATTATGCAGCTTTAAGGCAGGATAAACTTATGAAGCATGTAATAACATGGATGGACCTAGAGAACATTATGCTGAGTGAGTCTAGCCAAAAACTAAAAGACAAATACTGTATGGTCCCAATGATGTGAATTGACACTCGAGAATAAACTTGGAATATGTCATTGGTAACAGAGTTCAGCAGGAGTTAGAAACAGGGTAAGATAATGGGTAATTGGAGCTGATGGGATACAGACTGTGCAATAGGACTAGATACAAAAACTCAAAAATGGACAGCACAATAATACCTAATTGTAAAGTAATCATGTTAAAACACTGAATGAAGCTGCATCCAAGCTATAGGTTTTTGTTTTGTTTTGTTTTGTTTTGTTTTGTTCTTACTATTATTACTTTTAGTTTTTTTCTCTATATTAACATTCTATATCTTTTTCGGTTATATTGCTAGTTCTTCTAAACCGATGCAAATGTACTAAGAAACGATGATCATGCATCTATGTGATGATGTTAAGAATTACTGATTGCATATGTAGAATGGTATGATTTCTAAAAAAAAAAAAAAAAAAATGGACAGCACAATACTACCTAATTGTAATGTAATTATGTTAAAACACTGAATGAAGCTGCATCTGAGCTATAGTTTTTTTCTTATATATTTTTGTATTTTTTATTTTTATTTTTATTTTTTCTCTATATTATCATTTTTTTTCTTTTTCTGTTGTCTTGCTATTTCTTTTTCTAAATCGATGCATATGTACTAAGAAATGATGATCATACATCTATGTGATGATATTAAGAATTACTGATTGCATATGTAAAAAAAAAAAAAGCTATATCATTATACATTCATCTTCAAGAAACATGGCTACTGGAACACAGCTCTAGTTTCAGGCACTTCCCTCTAACCTCTCTAATACATCTCAAACTAAAAAGGGGATACCTATTTAACGCATAAGAATAACCTCTAAGATAACCACTTGACTCTGAAATCTCTCAGCCACTGACACTTTATTTTTTCTCATTTCTCTCTTCCCCCTTTTGGCTGAGAAGATTTTCTCAATCCCTTGATTTTGAGCTCCAGCTCATTCTAGAATTTCTGTCCCACATTGCCAAAGAGGTTTACACCCCTGGGAGTCATGTCCCACGTAGAGAGAGGGAGGGAGTGAGTTTGCCTTCCATATTGGTTGAGAGAGAGATAGCCCTCATCTGAGCAAAAAAAGAGGTTCTCTGGGGGCAACTCTTATACATAATTTTAAGTAGGCTTAGCCTATCCTTTGTGGGGATAAGTTTCATATGAACAAACCTCAAGATTGAGGGCTCAGCCTATTGATTTGGTTGTCCCCACTGCTTGCAAGAATATCAGAAATTCTCCAAATGGGGAAGTTGAATTTTCCCCCTTTCTCACCATTCCCCCAAGGGGACTTTGCAAATACTTCTCTATTCACTGTTCAAATCACTCTGGGATTTATCGGGTCATCACACTGGATTAACCTACAAAATTTTATGCCCTACTCAAGGTTCCATGTACTTATGGTGTTCAATTAACCTGTCCATATAAGTTATATTAGGAAATGCACTAGTCCAAATATAAATTTTGTACCAAATAAACATTTTTTGCTTTAGTCTCACACAAAAGTTGAGGTTTTAAAATATGAATGACCATCTGTTTTCAACACCCTGCAATATACACAACATCACTTTAAAGGATAGCTTAATATTCTACTGAATGTGGGTTCTAAATTTTATTCATACTGTTACAGGTTTTGGATGTTATAAATAACTCTGTGATGAACAACCTTGGAATATTTGTGTGTAGGATGTGGAATTCAATTTCATGAAAAGATTTTTGTCTGCATTGCTAAATTATTGTTAGACTACTTTTTGAATTTTGTTTTGTTTCAAATTTTGATAGTCTGTGGGCTCATGTATATTTAGTCTAAAGAATCTTCTTCATATTTTTAAAGTTCCTCCGAGACAGGAAGCTGAGTAGCTTTGTTTTCTCAACAGTTAAGGCTTTTCTAAAATTACAATTGCAAAAGGTGTTCACCCTGAAAAGTGGAAGGATTTAGTGGCCCCAAAACTTCTTTTCTAACTGGAAGAGTGGAAAAACGAGGTTTAAAGATGAAGTGGGTACATTCCAGTAAAAGAATTTATAAATAGGAAGCTAGAATTCCACACCTGTGCATACACTAATAAATGTTAACAACATTCATTTGTCTTTTTAAAAGAGCAAAAAGTAGACAGATTTGGAGAACCATACTTTAATACAATGTTTTCATCTTTTGTTCGTAGCCAGGTAACCAATGACAGTTTCAATTTCTCAGCTACTATTATGCAAATGAATTGAAGCCAGAAGCCATGCACCTGTGCTTGTCTCTGGATTTAATGTTTTTAATGGCTTCTTAAATACTGTTCTGCAGAGAAGCATGTTAAGATTGCTCAACTCTGATTAGAGGGGAGCAGGTGAACAGCTTTTCAAATGAATATAATATTTGCACAGAAATTTAAAAAGGCATAGTATACATAAGGTTTAGACTTTCTCAGATGGGAAAGAGACACAACAAAAGCACAGTAAGTTATTAAGATGTGTTTGAGTATTGAGATGCTCTGCCCAGTGACATTAAAGTTATGAGAACAAAAAGGTAAAAAGCTTTCTTCCTGTGAGGGGTCCTTGAGACTCGTCTGGCAGCCATCCTCAGTAAAGCTATATCAGATATGTGATACCCTCTGCTCTATACAGTTTCCTTCCTGCTTTTATAAACAATGTGTGCAACCCAAATTTTACTTGAAAAATATTTCACTGAGTTACTCTAATGAATAACACAGATATCTATGATGATCAGCAGAAATAATACTAACATCAACCCATAGTAGCAGCTAACATGCAATAGTTCTTACTAAGTGCCAAACATGTGCTGTATATAGTATTTCAGGGGACTTATGTTACTTATCTACAATATCACATTCAATCCTCTCAACAAATTAGTGAGAAATTATCTATTAATTTTATTTTACAAATGAGGAAACTGAGACTCAGAGAGATTAACAATTGAATCAGATAGATTAATCAGATAGGACACCATCCTAGGTCTAAATGGCATTACAGAGAAATGAAAAAGACAATATAAATGTACTTTTCCAATCTGACATGCTAGTATGTTGCAAAGAAATGAAATAAAAATCAAATATTTTATAGTAGACAGATTCTCATTTTTTAGTATCATATTTCTAGCACTCAGCAGCAAAGGATCCTGAAACATACTGAATTGTTCCTCATGTTAATTTCTCATATTTAAAATATAGGAAAATTATTAAGCTGAAATAAGGTGCTCCCCAAATAATTAGGCCTGCAAGACATTAAATGTCCGACTGAGGTTTTACTATGGCTGCAGGTCTCCAGGGTCTAAGTGCAAGTTTCAGTGGGAAGAGGAAGACAGTGGGACAAAGCAGCGTGCCGGCTGTCTCCTTTAAAAATCTTTCTCAGAAGCTTTATGGGCAAATTCTTTTTGCATCTTATTGGTCAGAACTGGGTCATCCAGCCACATTTTATTGCAAGGGACATTTGGAAGGTTAGGATTTCTCAGCTGGACACATTGCCCCCATGAAACAAATCAGAGATTTATTTTTAAGAAAGAATACAAGAATGGATATCGAGGGCCATTATCAGTGCCCCTCACAGTGTAAGACAGTATTTGTGGTTTTTCTTTGAAGATCTTAAAAGATGATAAAAGGCTAAAAATCTGACATGCGTGGGAGAGTACGATGTATTATAAATCTAAATTTAAAAAATTATATTAGTTGCAGGTGGCACCTTGGGCACTAGAGTAACAAATGAAAACAAATCTTTGAGTCACAGACTACAACATTGAAAACTAGTAAAATTAATGTATGTACACAAGTACTTTGTCTTGAACTTTAAAAAATATTTTAAATTATGCCCTATCTATTAAAAAGAAATGTATAAACTGAAGTTTAAAATCAAACACTTTAAATAATTCATGATTCATTCTTTCACTCACAGTTCACATCCAAGACATGTACTTTCAAAACATATGTGGAATCTAGCCACTTTTTGTTATTTCCACCTTTCTGCATCCTGGTACAAGCCATATTCATCTCTTGCCTACCTTATAAAAACAACCTTTTAACTGGTATCCCCGTTTCCTCCGCTGTCTCTTAACAAAGCAGCCATGGCCATACTTTTACAATATAAATCATTTCTGCTTAAAACCATTCAAAAGCTTCCAATATTCTTAAAACAAAGCACTAAGTCCATACATTGACGTAAATGGCCATAGGTAATTTGTACCGTTACCCATCCTCCCGGTGGATGTATTGGCTCTCATCTACCGGCACTCACGTATCCTCTCCAGCTACACCTCGAAACACACGTTCACCTCCAGGATTTTGCGCATGCTTTTCATGCTGCTGAATTACTTCCCCCCACAAATTCCCTCTGCCATAGCCTTCACTTTTCTCGGTCTATTTTTACATGTCCCCATTATCAGTTAGGCTTTCCCACAACACACTATGAAAATTGACAGCACACCATCTCTTTTCTGGTACACCTAAACCAACATCTCTACTTTCTTTTCCTCCGTTGCATCCATCATCCTCTAATACTCAATGCATTCGCATAATCCACAGCATATAACCACCACAAAAACAGGGACTTTATTTTGTTGACTGATAAACTGAATCCTTGTGCCTGGACCAAAGTTTGACACATGGGAGATTCTCAATAAATATCTGTTGAATGGAGTGAATGAGTAGCATTATTGCAATAAAAAGAAGAAAAATTTTATAATTCAGAAATGGCACAAAAATGAATTATAACATAATTAAACAACTTTCTTCTTTACATCAGATTTTTATAAATGATACTGTCCAGAAAATATCATTTCAATAGCAGATTACCCATATTATTTTAAGGTACTCTAAAATCATTTCACTTGACTATGTTAGGAAATATCTGTATCTTAAGAATGAAATATAATATACCGGAAAGAAATCTCAAATATTATAATGAGGTTATATTTTGCTACTCTTTGCACTTCGAATTTGGAACCCTATAGCCATAGTTTCAGATATAATTTCAAAATTTTTTGTGATGTCATCACATCACAAATTCATATTCCAAAGCACACATCTGGAAGTTCAAATCTCTAGTATTTCTCATGGAAATATTTTCACCACACTAGTTAAAATGTGATCTGTTGGGTGGGCCAAGGTGGCTCAGCAGACAAGAATGCTTGCCTCCCATGCCAGAGGACCCGGGTTTGATTCCTGGTGCCTGCCCATGTAAAAAACAAACAAACAAAAAAATGTGATCTGTTTTGCTGATTTGTATGCATTTAAAATATTAGTATTTATAATTTGTAAGAAAAAATATTTCAACATGATGATTTATAATACACTTACTTTCTACAGGTCACATTTATTCTTTCCTCACTGTCTTCAAATACTGTTTTCAAAACAAGTGATAAAGCATTTTAAAATTTTGTAATACACTAGAAAAAGGAAAATCTACCTTTTTGAATTCAATTCATTTATGTGTAATTCAATCTCCTTCGTTTGGGCCCATGGTGTGCTCTATTACTTACTGTACATAGACAAGTGAATGCTACAACCTACTACAATTCCCTACAATTTGTTTGTCAAGAATAGGAAGGCTTTGTATCTAAATAAGGAAGCAGCAATGTGTGGGTGAGAAAGCAGTTCTTAATTTCTCTTTACATACACAGAAAAAAAAATAAGAAACACATCAGTTCTAACAGGGCGCTCTAAAATAATTTTCTATCTAAAATTCAGAATAAAAATGTATGCCATTAGTAGCCACTCAGAAAAAGAAAATATTTGGTTTATGATTAAACTGAATTCATAAGATCCAAACAGCCAACTCAGCCTACTACTATCAATGAGGGAAACATTCAGCACAGATTGAGAGGAAATAGACAATAAACACATAATAGCATTCAGCACTTTTTGAAAACACCTATTATTTTAGGTAATATTATGAAAATAAGGACATTATTTGCCTTATTTGATGCAGTGTATTATAAAAATGGGGCAAGGAAGGCTTCTCAAACCTTTAGTGTGGCCAAACTGAGACTTCAGAAATGAGTCATATTTATTCAGGGAAGGGGATTAGAAGAGAGCCTACAGGGGAGAGGAAGACCTGGAGGGAAGAGAACAGAAAGTTTGCAGATGTGTAAGTGACTCTGGCTAGAGAGGAGATAGTTCATCAAGAGAGAAGAAGACAGGCAAGCTGCTGCCAGATCAGAATGGGTCTAGAAGTCCCTGGGATGTTACACTGTGTTTTAACAAGATTGCATTGGCTACTTGTGGAGAGTAGACTAAAGTGCAGAAATTCTGAAAGCAAGTAAGAGCACTTGCTATCAGAGCAATCCAGGCAAGAGAGCCCATAGGCTGAAATAAGAATGTGAGTAAATAGAAATGGATGCATTTGAGATCATTAAGATGGCAAACGTGATAGAACTTAGGAATTTTTTGAGAAGTCTTAGAAACAGTGAGAAATAGAGAAGAAAAAAAGGAGCAATCTTGGCCTCTTTTTTGAGACACTGGACATATAGTGATGTCAGTCACTGAGATTTAAATACTGGATGAGGAATGTGATATGGAGAGAGTGGAATAAGTTTAGTTTAGGTTATATTGAATTCAAGGTTCCTGTAGGATATTCCAGGGCAAAACCCAGTGTGTCAGTTTGAAAGTTTTGTGTACCCCAGAAAAGCCATGTTCTTTAATACTGATTCTATATTGTTGGGTGGGATCTTTTTGATTAAGTTGCTTCCATGGAGATGTGACCCACCCAACTGTATTTAGATGGTTTCCATGGAGATGCATCTCCATCCATTCAAGGGAGATCACTTACTGGAGACCTTTAAGAGGGAGCCATTTTAGAAAGAGCTGACAGTATCAACATGAGATCCAGACATTTGCAAGTGCAGAAGGAAAGTGCCCCCAGGAAAACTATTTGAATTGAGAAGCCAAAGAGGGCAGCAGACAAGACCCATGTTCCTTCCCAGCTGACAGAGGTATTTTGGACACATCAGCCTTTCTTGAGTCAAGGTAACTTTCTCTGGGTGCCTTAGTTTGGATATTATTATAGCCTTAGGACTGTAAACTTGCAACTTAAGAAATTCCCTTTTTAAAGGTCATTCCATTTCTGGTATATTGCATTCCAGCAGCTTTAGCAAACCAGTTCACCCAGGAAGGGCATTTGTCTATTTTCATACAAAACATAAGCTAATCTTATTGACTTAATTTCAGGACATATCAAAATATATCAATTAGTCAAGAAAAAGAAATAAAAGGCATCCAAATTGGGAAGGAAAAAGTAAAACTTTCCCTATTTGCAGATAAAATGATCCAATATAAATAAAATCTTAAAAAAAAAAACTACTAGAACAAATAACTGAATTTATCAAAACAGCAAGAAACAAAATCAACACGCAAAAATTAGTATTTTTATACACTGGTAATGAACAATCTGAAGAGGAAATCAAGAAAAAAATCCATTGAGAAATTAAAACAATCACATCTCTAAGAATACATTTAACTTAAGATGTAAAGGACTCATACACAGAAAGCTATGAAACATTGCTTAGAGAAATTTTTAAAGATCTAAGTAAATATAAGGACATTCCATGTTCATGGAGTGGAAGACAAACCATTGTTAATATGTGAAATCTACTCAATGCAATTTACAGATTCAATGCAATACTAATCAAAATTCCAACAGCCTTCTTTGCAGAAATATGAAAGCCAATCATTAAATTTATGCAGAAAGATAAGAGGATCTGAATAGACAAAATCATCTGTGAAAAGACAAATGATGTTGGAGGACTCACATTCCCTGAAATTAAAACTTATTACAAAGCTACAGTAATCACAACTGTATAGCACTGGCTAAGGACAGACATATAGACCAATGTAATTAAATTGAAAATTCAGATATAAGCCTTCACCTCTATGGACAATTGATTGTGATAAGGAGGCCAAGTTCATTCAGTTGAGAAAGAATTGTCTTTCAAAAAGTGGTGCTGGAAAAACTGCATAGTCACATTCAAAAGTATGAAAGTAGGCCCTTATTTCATACAAGATACAAAACAATCCAAAATGGAAGTAAAATTGGCAGGTCATGGCAAATGACCATATGAGGAGTGAAGCTGTAAAAGAAGTGTAAGATGCTACCAGTTTTTATAGGACATGTAAAAGAACCCAAATAATACAATGAATTTGGAAGAATCTATTTCAAGAAGAAAATGTGTTCATTTTTTAATGAATTTAAATATTTTAAGGAAAAGAAAAATTGGGGGATTCTGAAAACCATTCTGGGACACTGGACATGTGGCAGGAGTCCAGCTGTGGTGTTCTATTTTAGGGCAGGTGGTCATAAATGAGGGTTTTAACAATAAAATTTACAAGGTTTTGGGAAGACAAGTAGGCAGAAGTCTGTATATTGAAAAACTGGTAATTTCTGGTAAGAAACAAACCTTTAGACACAGGATTCAAGACTTGGGATCCTACCTTTGGCCAGATAAATAGGACTTCAGTTTAGGGAAATGATCATTGAGAAGGATATCTGCATAGGACTTAAGGTTTTAGAGTCTGTTTTTGGTGCCCTTTAGTTTTTCAAAGTTTATATACTTTCTTCTAGCACCACAAGATTCTTCACTTTGTACACACTATAAAATGAATACTAGAAAAATCATTAGATGATAAATATTAAGGTGTTAAATTTTCAAGTTGTTTGCTTTAATTATTAAGCTGGCATTGAAGTTATAACAACATAAAAGTCTTTGACAGTCTCTACTAAAATGATAGTGAGAGATATCTTTGGCTAATACCTATTTCTTGTTGGACTTTAGGTCATATGCTAGAAGCCAAAATTTGCTTTGTCTACTTGAAAGTGGCTTTGTGCCTAGGAATATTCCTCCTTCTCCAACTCCTATTACTTCCTGTCCTCCTCGTCCGTTTTAATATATTTAAATTAGTCTCATTTCTACTGTCAGACTGTAAACTACCTGAGGGCTGAGAACATGTCATCTATAAATTTTATTTTTGAAATAGGAAATAGCACCATACTTTGAAGATCAAGTATTTATTAAATAGAATTTTTTCTCTGCATTTATTTTATCACTTCTTTGTTACATTTAACTTTATTTCAGGAAATATTTCATTTCATTTAAGTAATTTACCATTTTCAGAAGAGTGTATAATAATTTGGCAAAGAGGGAGACATTTTATGCATGTTAAATTAAAAACATTATTTTACTTTCATCATAGCCACAGCCGATATGTCATCAAATTGCTTTCACAGTATAAAAACATTAGTTCCATAAAACAGAAACAGGAACAACTGTAATTTAAAACAGATAGTAAAATATTCAAGTGAACATCAACTTTGTTATCACCAGATAAATATTAGAATAAAATTTATCATTTTATTGTACATAGGGAAAATCTGTGCCTAATCAAATCTCATTTGGGAAATGTTTTACAGAGAATATCTATACTGGAAGCTATTTTTTTTATCAGTTTGATCCCTCAGAAATGAACTCTAAATCTCCAGAAGTTCAGTTATTAAT
The DNA here is from genome assembly GCF_023851605.1 of Tamandua tetradactyla. NCBI lineage: Eukaryota > Metazoa > Chordata > Mammalia > Pilosa > Myrmecophagidae > Tamandua > Tamandua tetradactyla. The sequence continues at coordinate 47,731,755 of NC_135350.1, forward strand.
ATCTAACCCTCTTTTTTTTGCTAATTTGACACTTTTCAAGTGTCCCCAGGTTTTCTTGATTTACAATTTGGTGTAATTGCTTCATTGGCAAACGTCTTCTCTATTTATCTGCTCCACTTACAACATTCCCTTTTTCCACTGACTGCTACAAAACCAAACTTTATGGTACACTATTCACAGGTGCGTGATTCTATAGTGTGCATTTTCATGAGAGTCCATTCCTAGCTCCATTTATCTTTATTTCTTTAAACCACATTCTTTCTGACCTCTAATTTGTTTGCTCGCTATACGGTGCCTTAAATTATGTGCAGAATAAGTTAAGACAGAATTAAATTATTATTCTATCTCAGCTTTCAACCCATATGAAACATGCAAAAATAAATAAAAGCAGAAAATCTTATTAAAGGTGAATAAATATAGCTGTAGTTTTAATTTTTATAAACTTGGCCTCAATTCTATAAACTTTCAAGCTACATTGTTCAAATATGCATAATCATTGGTGTTTATTCTTGCCCACCCACGTACACCTAAGTAGAGATAAATACTGACAATCCCATCTTCTTGAATACAAGTAAGGATACCTTCTCACAAACATAGACCTTGTGAACCCGCATGTTATTGAGACATAATTTGGTGAAGCTGTTTTATAGCTGAGCTATTTCCCCATGAGGAATGTTTTAATGATAAAACCCCTCATCTTGAAGGTGAGGGAGTGGACTTTAAGGATGAAAGAATCTTAAGCAAGATTGATTCTCCTGACAAAGAGGGGAATTCTAACCCTCCCTATTGTGTCAGAGAATGATATCACAGAAAGAATGCTGATAGAGAACAAGACCCTTGTGAAATCCGAGATACTGCTGTTGGATATACTCCACTTATCTAATACAGTCAGCATTTTGGTGCTCCAAGAAGATAAAATGTGTTAAAGAATGGCTCTTCCAGAACATTACTTTAGCTAGGTTTATTTCTGTTTGCACAACATAGTATAATTAAATAGAGCAGATGCTCAAAACTTAATTCTTAATTGAATAAAGAGCTCAGTAGAAAATAAAATAAAATGCTTTAGAAGTCAACATTTGTCCATTTCACGTTACCTCCAAATACCTGTTGCAGAGTCTCCAAGAAGACCTTAAATTAGTGATTGTCTGGGATGATGAGGGGAGAAGGGCATTAGGGGGGCAGGGAGGTTGTGGAAAGCCTCCCCTCCTTGACTCTGTTCTGGCTCATCTCAATACTCATTAACTGCACTTCCGACACTATATGTATCATAAAATTATACACTCAGAACTCAAAATGAGGACCCAGGGGTGGACTGACCTGTATAGGCTGCAGGGCTCTTGCCTACTTTACTTATGTAACTTCTATTATGCAACACACATTTGTGTGCCCAAGATTTTTTGGCAGTTGTATGATACTGTTGACATATATTTGGCTTATGATCAGTTTAAATATCTATGTTTTCTAGCCCTGAGATGTTTTTAAGCATGGGTCATTACTATCACCACTCCCCTATCCTACACGTAGATGGTTGACTTGAACATAAGTAGTCTAAAATTTTATATTGATCCTTATATTAAATTTTATCTCACTGTTTTTGGCCTACTCCAGCCTTTCATAATATTTTTGAGTCGTAATTCAAACATGTTACTTATTCTTCAAAGCTTTAGGTCACTGCAAATGTATTTTTTTTTTTACTACGACAAATATTAACTGAGTGCTTTCTCTATGCCAATAACTGTTCTAGGCAATGGGATTACAGAGATAAAAGAGAAAAAAATTATTTTTTCTTTAATCACCAAATGGATAAAATTTTTAACAGTCAAACCATGTAGTTTACTACGGTAGTACACATTTGCTATTGCTGCATTCACACTGAACTTCTTGGGAATCACTTCACTTGCCAAGTACTTCCATACTTGTATATTTTAGTGTGTGCCATTCCTTCTCCCTGGTATGGACTCCTATGTTTTCTTTGCTAAGCAAATTCCTGCCCACTTCTTCAAGACCTAGGTCAAATGCCAAATCAGGTCATAAATGACTCATTCAAAAAAAACTTGAGGGCCTCATTCTCCCACTCACCAGAGCTTCATTGAGAGGAAATCTGGAGACCTGATGGCCATTTCAACTTAACAGTCTTGATATCTTTCCTTGGTTACCACCTAAGATGAAACCTTCTCTAGTCATTTTCTCTCTCATGGGTATTCACCACAGATTTTAGGGTTTTCCTCCATCTTAAAACAATGTGGTCCAGAAAAAGCAATTTCATGAAAAATAAACTGAACTGTATTGTGAACATCTTCATCAAATATGTTTTCTATATTCTTGTCTTAACTAAAACTTAGTTTTCTTCTACAGAAATCACAAGTGGAAGTGTTCATTTTTTTCACATTTTGTTTATGTTGGGGCAGGTTGAGTGATTATTATTGTCCTAAATATTCAGTGATGTCTCCAGATCTTGAGACCTATCTCTATCTTTAAAGGTCTGTATAGCGCTCTGGCTTTCCTCCTACCTTGTTTACCAATCTGTTACTCACTCCATCACGTTAATTAAAGACCTTTTCTCTTGTCTCAGCATCATTTTCTAGACATCAATTGCTGCCACCATCTTACTATCTTAGATGTCTTCAAAGTTCATGTCAGCAATCTTAATTGTCCAGTTGCTCTGCATCCTCATACACAGTTAACCTCACCTCTATACCACTTTACCAACCCACTCCCCTATAAATACTATAGATCTTGTCATCATCCATAATTGCTTCACTCCAAAACCCTCAAACTTAAATGACCACAGTTGTCTATTATCCCAGCTCTATCATATAGTCATTTACCTCTTGCACCTAGTATTAGACCCAGCAAGGCATCCAATTATGTAACCTTTCTATATTCTCCCTCTCAAGCAACTTACTCATGTCTCTACATTATTTCCTCTCATATTCAACTCCACAGTGCCGAACACCAATCACTATCTTACCATTGTTCTCAAACTACTTGCCTGTCAGTGTCACTATAAGGTACTGTTTTAGTTTCTTGGGAGCTAAAACAAATACCACATCACAGGTTGACTTTGACAATGGGAATTTACTGGTTCATGGTTTTGACATTAGGAAAAGTCCAAAATTGAGGTGTTGTTGGCAAGGTGATGCTTTCTCACTGAAGACAGCAGCATTCTGGACTGACAGCCTGCAATCCTCGGTCCTTAACTTTTCTGGTACACGGCAATACAAATGGAGTGGGCTTCTCCTTTCTCTTCTAGGTTCCATTGACTTTAGCCTGGCTGCTTCCAGAAGCTACTCCTTCTGTGTTCAATTTATTTTGCTTATAAGGATATCAGATATATTGGATTAAGGCACTCCTTCATTTAGTTTGGGCAAACCTCAACTAACTAACTCTTCAAAGGTCCTATTTACAAATGGGTTCACACCCACAGAGGCATTGGGACATGAACATGGCTTTTGTGGGGAACATGTTTTAATCACCAACATATACCATCACCAATTAAATTCAAATACCTGTCTTCAATGCCTGAATTGCTGAACATTGCTAGAGAAAATAAGAAATTGATATGTGTCACTATAGTTCTGTGAATGCCAACAGCAACAGCTTACTCACTGCTGTCTAGAAATACTTCGAGTTTTCACCAGTGAAAATTTTGTCCCGATTTTCCACAACAGACATTGCAAAATGTCCCTACTCATCTCAAATTTCTGCCTACATACTTTTTCAATATAAAATAATAAACTTAATATTACACAACAAAAAGTAAAACCGATAGAATTCCCTCAATTTTCTGCCACAAGTTCTGAAAACTTCACTGCATTCACATGAATGCTTCCTGACTTCTGCCTTGTTACAGTGGGAGGACAGTATGGCCTTCCACATAACTTCTCTTCCCGTGGCAGAGAAATTGTCATGGGCTTACTTCTATTAATTATCTGCTTTCTCTTAAGGAGATTTCTACCAGAACTTTAATATGCTCAGATCTTTCTGATCTAAAACAACAGATATCCTTATACAAACCAGTGTAAGTGCTTAGATTCTAATCTCCTATTACTTTTCTCCCTATTCCATAATCAAAATTTTGAAAGAGTTTGCGACACATGGAATTATATGTAGGCACCTTTCACTTATTCCTCAAAAAAATTATGAAATCAGACATTTCATTGAAAATCAGATTTCACCAAAGTTACAAATGAACTCCTTATTGATAAATCCAATATTATAAATCCTTACATTAATCACCTCATTCATTCAAAAAATATTTACTGAGCTCATACTACATGGAGGCTCTGAACTGGGTGATGAGAACACAATTGTAAAAAAGTAAACACAATGCTACTCCTGTAAATATGCATTCTGATGGGTTACTCTGGTAATAAATTGAGGCTTGTTTCTTGAAAATGTTGGCTATACTTAATATAAGAGCTTCTTCATACACTATCATGGTTTAGGGCTCTATGTACCCCAAGAAACACATGTTCTTAAACTTAATCCATTTCTGTGGATATGAACCCATTGTAAGTAGGATTTTTTGATAAGGCTACTTCAGTTATGGAGTGGCACATTTCAATCAGTATAAATTACTGTAGTCCTTTAAAAATGGGAAGAGGACTTCCTGGAAGATGGTGGCTTAGTAAGACGCGCGGATCTTAGTTTCTTCTCCAGGACACCTACTAGGGGAGTAGAAACGATACAGAAAGCGCCCAAAGCCACAACAGAGATAAAAAAGACAGCGTACCCCATCCTGGAACGGCTGGCTGGCTGAGAGAAGCAGCTCGGGTGAGATCGCCGAGGCGCGCGGGCCTTACCGGGCGGGGTGGCAAGCGGCCAGAGTTACTCCCTTCCCCCTTCCCGGGCCGGCTGGGAGAATTGGAGAGGTGGTCCCCTGAAACCAAGGCGACTAGCGCCCACACCACGCGCAGCCCCCGGACCAACTGAGAGAATTGGATCGGAAACCCCCAGGCCGCGGAGAACGGTGACCCCGTGACTCCCGGGGAACGTGCACTCTCTCGGGCGGGCCGCTGCCGCTGGCGCCCTCCCGCCACGCTTGTTGCCCAGGGCCGACTAGGAAATTCGGACGGGCTCTTTCCCTGGCTGCGGCGACCAGCAACCCTCCCTGCGTTCGGAGCCCGGGCCGGCTCAAGCCGCTTCGGCTAGCGAACCCCCAGGACGGCGAGAGTTTTCCACAGTTTAAGGTCCCACAGCACCTTTTACTGGTGGGACCCGCAGACAAACGTGTGCCACGAGCGCAACCTACTGGGCAGGATAAGAAAAACAGAACCCAGAGATTTCACAGAAAAATCTTCCAAACTTTTGGATCCAATACCCAGGGAAATCTGTCTAAATGCGCAGACGCCAACAGAAGATAACGGATCACGCTCAAATAATTGAAAATATGGCCCAGTCAAAGGAACAAACCAATAGTTCAAATGAGATACAGGAGCTGAGACAACTAATGCTAAATATACGAACAGAAATGGAAAACCTCTTCAAAAACGAAATCGATAAATTGAGGGAGGACATGAAGAAGACATGGGCTGAACATAAAGAAGAAATAGAAAAACTGAAAAAGCAAATCACAGAACTTATGGAAGTGAAGGACAAAGTAGAAAAGATAGAAAAAACAATGGATACCTACAATGATAGATTCAAAGAGACAGAAGATAGAATTAGTGATTTGGAGGATGGAACATCTGAATTCCAAAAAGAAACAGAAACTATCGGGAAAAGAATGGAAAAATTTGAACAGGGTATCAGGGAACTCAAGGACAATATGAACCGCACAAATATACGTGTTGTGGGTGTCCCAGAAGGAGAAGAGAAGGGAAAAGGAGGAGAAAAACTAATGGAAGAAATTTTGACTGAAAATTTCCCAACTCTTATGAAAGACCTAAAATTACAGATCCAAGAAGAGCAGCGCACCCCAAAGAGATTAGACCCAAATAGGCGTTCTCCAAGACACTTACTAGTTAGAATGTCAGAGGTCAAAGAGAAAGAGAGGATCTTGAAAGCAGCAAGAGAAAAACAATCCATCACATACAAGGGAAACCCAATAAGACTATGTGTAGATTTCTCAGCAGAAACCATGGAGGCTAGAAGACAGTGGGATGATATATTTAAATTACTAAAAGAGAAAAACTGCCAACCAAGACTCCTATATCCAGCAAAATTGTCCTTCAAAAATGAGGGAGAAATTAAAACATTTATAGACAAAAAGTCACTGAGAGAATTTGTGACCAAGAGACCAGCTCTGCAAGAAATACTAAAGGGAGCACTAGAGTCGGATACGAAAAGACAGAAGAGAGAGGTATGGAGTAAAGTGTAGAAAGAAGGAAAATCAGATATGATATATATATATAATACAAAAGGCAAAATGGCAGAGGAAAATATTATCCAAACAGTAATAACACTAAATGTTAATGGACTGAATTCCCCAATCAAAAGACATAGATTGGCAGAATGGATTAAAAAACAGGATCCTTCTATATGCTGTCTACAGGAAACACATCTTAGACCCAAAGATAAACATAGGTTGAAAGTGAAAGGTTGGGAAAAGATATTTCATGCAAATAACAACCAGAAAATAGCAGGAGTGGCTATACTAATATCCAACAAGTTAGACTTCAAATGTAAAACAGTTAAAAGAGACAAAGAAGGACACTATATACTAATAAAAGGAACAATTAAACAAGAAGACATAACAATCATAAATATTTATGCACTGAACCAGAATGCCCCAAAATACGTGAGGAATACACTGCAAACACTGAAAAGGGAAATAGACACAAATACCATAATAGTTGGAGACTTCAATTCCCCACTCTCATCAATGGACAGAACATCTAGACAGAGGATCAATAAAGTAATAGAGAATCTGAATATTACCATAAATGAGCTAGACTTAACAGACATTTATAGGACATTACATCCCACAACAGCAGGATACACCTTTTTCTCAAGTGCTCATGGATCATTCTCAAAGATAGACCATATGCTGGGTCACAAAGCAAGTCTTAACAAATTTAAAAAGATTGAAATCAGACACAACACTTTCTCGGATCATAAAGGAATGAAGTTGGAAATCAATAATAGGCAGAATGCCAGAAAATTCACAAATACCTGGAGGCTCAACAACACACTCTTAAACAACGAGTGGGTCAAAGAAGAAATTGCAAGAGAAATTAGTAAATACCTCGAGGCAAATGAAAATGAAAACACAACATATCAAAACCTATGGGATGCAGCAAAGGCAGTGCTAAGAGGGAAATTTATTGCCCTAAATGCCTATATCAGAAAAGAAGAAAAGGCAAAAATGCAGGAATTAACTGTTCAATTGGAAGAACTGGAGAAAGAACAGCAAACTAATCCCAAAGCAAGCAAAAGGAAAGAAATAACAAAGATCAGAGCAGAAATAAATGAAATTGAAAATATGAAAACAGTAGAGAAAATCAATAAGACCAGAAGTTGGTTCTATGAGAAAATCAATAAGATTGATGGGCCCCTATCAAGATTGACAAAAAGAAGAAGAGAGAGGATGCAAATAAATAAGATCAGAAATGGAAGAGGAGACATAACTACTGACCTCACAGAAATAAAGGAGGTAATAACAGGATACTATGAACAACTTTACGCTAATAAATACAACAATTTAGAGGAAATGGACGGGTTCCTGGAAAGACATGAACAACCAACTTTGACTCAAGAAGACATAGATGACCTCAACAAACCAATCACAAGTACAGAAATTGAATTAGTCATTCAAAAGCTTCCCAAAAACAAAAGTCCAGGACCAGATGGCTTCACATGTGAATTCTACCAAACGTTCGAGAAAGAATTAGTACCAATTCTCTTCAAACTCTTCAAAAAAATCGAAGTGGAGGGAAAACTACCTAATTCATTCTATGAAGCCAACATCACCCTCATACCAAAACCAGGCAAAGATATTACAAAAAAAGAAAACTACAGACCAATCTCTCTAATGAATACAGATGCAAAAATCCTCAATAAAATTCTAGCAAATCGTATCCAACAACACATTAAAAGAATTATACATCATGACCAAGTAGGATTCATCCCAGGTATGCAAGGATGGTTCAACATAAGAAAATCAATTAATGTAATACACCATATCAACAAATCAAAGCAGAAAAATCACATGATCATCTCAATTGATGCAGAGAAGGCATTAGACAAGATTCAACATCCTTTCCTGTTGAAAACACTTCAAAAGATAGGAATACAAGGGAACTTCCTTAAAATGATAGAGGGAATATATGAAAAACCCACAGCTAATATCATCCTCAATGGGGAAAATTTGAAAACTTTCCCCCTAAGATCAGGAACAAGACAAGGATGTCCACTATCACCACTATTATTCAACATTGTGTTGGAGGTTCTAGCCAGAGCAATTAGACAAGAAAAAGAAATACCAGGCATCAAAATTGGAAAGGAAGAAGTAAAACTATCACTGTTTGCAGACGATATGATACTATACGTCGAAAACCCGGAAAAATCCACAACAAAACTACTAGAGCTAATAAATGAGTACAGCAAAGTAGCAGGTTACAAGATCAACATTGAAAAATCTGTAGCATTTCTATACAGTAGTAATGAACAAGCAGAGGGGGAAATCAAGAAACGAATCCCATTTACAATTGCAACTAAAAGAATAAAATACCTAGGAATTAATTTAACTAAAGAGACAAAAAACCTATATAAAGAAAACTACAAAAAACTGCTAAAAGAAATCACAGAAGACCTAAATAGATGGAAGGGCACACCGTGTTCATGGATTGGAAGACTAAATATAGTTAAGATGTCAATCCTACCTAAATTGATTTACAGATTCAATGCAATACCAATCAAAATCCCAACAACTTATTTTTCAGAAATAGAAAAACCAATAAGCAAATTTATCTGGAAGGGCAGGGTGCCCCGAATTGCTAAAAACATCTTGAGGAAAAAAAACGAAGCTGGAGGTCTCGCGCTGCCTGACTTTAAGGCATATTATGAAGCCACAGTGGTCAAAACAGCATGGTATTGGCATAAAGATAGATATATCGACCAATGGAATCGAATAGAGTGCTCAGATATAGACCCTCTCATCTATGGACATTTGATCTTTGATAAGGCAGTCAAGCCAACTCACCTGGGACAGAACAGTCTCTTCAATAAATGGTGCCTAGAGAACTGGATATCCATATGCAAAAGAATGAAAGAAGACCCATCTCTCACACCCTATACAAAAGTTAACTCAAAATGGATCAAAGATCTAAACATTCGGTCTAAGACCATAAAACAGTTAGAGGAAAATGTTGGGAGATATCTTATGGATCTTACAACTGGAGGCGGTTTTATGGACCTTAAACCTAAAGCAAGAGCACTGAAGAAGGAAATAAATAAATGGGAACTCCTCAAAATTAAACACTTTTGTGCATCAAAGAACTTCATCAAGAAAGTAGAAAGACAGCCTTCACAATGGGAGACAATATTTGGAAATGATATATCAGATAAAGGTCTAGTATCCAGAATTTATAAAGAGATTGTTCATCTCAACAACAAAAAGACAGCCAACCCAATTACAAAATGGGAAAAAGACTTGAACAGACACCTCTCAGAAGAGGAAATATGGATGGCCAAGAGGCACATGAAGAGATGCTCAATGTCCCTGGCCATTAGAGAAATGCAAATCAAAACCACAATGAGATATCATCTCACACCCACCAGAATGGCCATTATCAACAAAACAGAAAATGACAAGTGCTGGAGAGGATGCGGAGAAAGAGGCACACTTATCCACTGTTGGTGGGAATGTCAAAGGGTGCAACCACTGTGGAAGGCAGTTTGGCGGTTCCTCAAAAAGCTGAATATAGAATTGCCATACGACCCAGCAATACCATTGCTAGGTATCTACTCAAAGGACTTAAGGGCAAAGACACAAACGGACATTTGCACACCAATGTTTATAGCAGCATTATTTACAATTGCAAAGAGATGGAAACAGCCAAAATCTCCATCAACAGAAGAGTGGCTAAACAAACTGTGGTATATACATACGATGGAATATTATGCAGCTTTAAGACAAGATAAACTTATGAACCATGTAATAACATGGATGGACCTAGAGAATATTATGCTGAGTGAATCCAGCCAAAAACTAAAGGACAAATACTGTATGGTCCCACTGATGTGAACGGACATTCGAGAATAAACTTGAAATATGTCATTGGTAACAGAGTTCAGCAGGAGTTAGAAACAGGGTAAGACAATGGGTAATTGAAGCTGAAGGGATACAGACTGTGCAACAGGACTAGATACAAAAACTCAAAAATGGACAGCACAATAATACCTAATTGTAAAGTAATCATGTTAAAACACTGAATGAAGCTGCATCTGAGCTATAGGTTTTTGTTTTGTTTTGTTTTGTTTTGTTTTGATTTTACTATTATTACTTTTATTTTTTTCTCTATATTAACATTCTATATCTTTTTCGGTTATGCTGCTAGTTCTTCTAAACCAATGCAAATGTACTAAGAAATGATGATCATGCATCTATGTGATGATGTTAAGAATTAATGATTGCATATGTAGAATGGTATGATCTCTAAATGTTGGGTTAATTTCTTTTTTTCCGTTAATTAAAAAAAAAAAGAGAAGGGATAATTGGATCTGAAGGGATACAGACTGTACAACGGGACTGGATATAAAAACTCAGAAATGGACAGCACAATACTACCCAATTGTAATGCAATTATGTTAAAACACTGAATGAAGCTGCATGTGAGGTATAGGTTTTTTGTTTTTGTTTTTTTTGTTTTTTTTTCTTTCTATTATTGTTTTAATTCTTATTCTGTTGTCTTTTTATTTCTTTTTCTAAATCGATGCAAATGTACTAAGAAATGATGAATATGCAACTATGTGATGTTATTAAGAATTACTGATTGTACATGTAGATTGGAATGATTTCTAATTGTTTTGTTAATTCTTTTTTTAATTAATAAAAAAAAAATGGGAAGAAATTCAGACAGAAAGAGAGAAGGCCACAGGTGGGGTAATCAGAAGCTGAACATCAATGGAACCTGGAAGAGAAGGAAGAGACCAGGAAATGCTACCATGTGCCTTGCCATGTGTCAAGCTAAAGACCAAGGATCACTGGTAGTCATCCTACAGAGCCACAGTCTTTGGGAAGAAAGCATTGCCTTGATGATGCCTTGATTTGGACTTTCCACTAGCCTTAAAACCTTGAAACATAAATTCCCACTGTGTAAGCAAATCCATTGCATTGGTACTTCCTTGAGCAGCCTAGGAAACTAAAACATACCCCATCACAACTGACTTTTTTTTTAACTGTTTAAATTTTATAGTATAACATATTTACAAGCAAAGAACTAAAAAAAGCAACAGTTTTCAAAGCATTCTTCAGTAAGTAGTTACAGCACAGATTCAGAGTTTGTCATGAGTTATTATATGATTCTCTCATTTTTTTCCTTCTAGCTGTTCCAGAATATAGGAGGCTAGAGGGCTTAAATATTCTTTTATCATCACAATCAAATTTTTTTCCTTCTATCTTTTGTGAAAAATAACATATATACAAAAAAAGCTATAAATTTCAAAGCACAGCACTACAATTAGTTGTAGAACATAGTTCAGAGTTTGACATGGGTTACAACTTCACAATTTTAGGTTTTTACTTCTGGCTGCTCTAAAATACTGGAGACTAAAAGAGATATCAATTTAATAATTCAACATTCATATTCATTTGTTAAATCCTATCTTTTTTGTATAACTCCATCAACACCATTGATCTTTCCATCCCTCTCTTTAGGGGTGTTTGGGCTATGGCAATTCTAAATTTTTCATATTGGAAGGGTCTGTCACTAATATGGGATAGGGAGATGGAACTATCTAACGTTCTGGAGAGGCAGGGCTAGTTTCAGGATTTATCTGGACCAGGGACCCATCTGGAGGTTGTAGGTTTCTGAAAAGTTACTCTACTGCATGGAAGGCTTGTGGAATTTTATATATTGCCTGAGGTGTTCTTTAGGGTTGGTTGGAATGTTCTTGGTTGAGGTTTGGCAGGTTATGATAGGTAGCAAGGTCTATGCATAAGAGCAACCTCCAGAATAGCCCCTAGACTTTATTTGAACTCTCTCTGCCACTGATGCTTTATTAATTACAAATTCTTTTCCCCTTTTTTATCAGTATGGAATTGTTGATCCCACAGTGCCAGTCCTGGATTCATCCCTGGGAGTCCTTTCCCACATCACCAGGGAGACTTTCACCACTGGATGTCATGTCCCATGTAGAGGGGAGGGCAATGATTTCACTTGCAGAGTTGGGCTTATAGAGACTGAGGCCACATCTGAGCAACAAAAGAAGTCCTCCAAAAGTAACACTTAGGCATGCCTATAGGTAGTCTAAGCTTCTCTGCTACCTACATAAGCTTCACAAGAGTAATCCTCATGATCAAGGGCATAGCTTATTGATTTGGGTATCTCTAAAATTTGACACAGCATCAGGAGATTCCCTGATGGTTAGGTTTAATAGTTCCATATTCTTTCTCACATCCCTCCGGGGATTTTGCCAATACTTTTTAATTATCTGCTTAATACACCTTAAGATGTATCCAGGCATTACAATAATCTATACAGGATTAAAGGTCCTCTTTCTTATTCTGTGCTCCCTGTATTTCAATTGTTCAAATGAACTATACAGATGGGTTGAATTAGATTATGCACTATAGAAAATTTCAGTTCCAGACCAAATAAAACTTTCTTCCCTTGGTCTCAAAGAGTATCTGTGGTTCTAAAATACAGACACTGTCTTCATTACCTCTATGTTCTGAATTACTTTAATTTCAACCTGTTCGGCTTCATTCTTATCTCTAAATATCAGATTGTAAACATAAAGCAGCCTCTCAAAATCCAGAAATAATAATCAGCACTCCTGATTTAATGTGTCTGCTCTAAAAGCTTACAATCTAGGCCCCTTTTTTCTTATAAGTATTTTCTAAAAGTGACCACACCATTCTTCTTTTATTTCTGGCTTATTTTGTCTCACCAAATGTCTCACATGTTCATTCACATCATTGCATGGCTCATGACTTTGTTCCTTTTTGTAGCAGCACAACCTTTAGTTCATAAGTATACTCCATCGTTTGCCAAACTACTTCTCCATCAGGGCATCCTTCAGACACCAGCATTCATTGGGCATCATGTAGAGCACCCAAAGTCCACAGCCCATAAGCACTCTCAGTTTTAGAAAATTTCATTGTTCCCAAGAGAAAGAAAACCAATAAACATACCCTTGCCAAATAGGAAACCTAACCTCTTCTTAACTCTTGTCCTTCCCCCCATTATTTACCTCTGCTTTTGCTGTGGTAATGCTGATAGTTTCCTTTTGAACATAGCTCATAACATGCAATAGCAACTTTTCCCCTGTATCTTGGGCTTAAACACTTTTTGTACATATCTTTGAAGTAATTCTTGTGAGAACTAATTCATATATCTAGTATTAAAAAGAGGGACACGTAGGTCTATACACCCCCTTTCAATCTTGTTCATCTTCATGACCCACTAGAGAACAACCTTCACTCCTATCTATTCCCTTACACTGGAGTTGAACCTCATTAGATAATGGTTCACCTATCTCTACCTTCTATGTATCTCTAAGTCTCCTATATTCTGTATTATAAGCCTCTGATTATATTTTTATGTTGATCATAAAAATGGAATCATATAGTATCTATCCTTTTGTATCTGGCTAATTTCACTCAGCATTATGTCCTCAAGGTTCATCCAACTTTTCATATGATTCAAGACGTCATTTTGTCTTACTGCTGCATAATATCCCATCGTATGTATATACTACATTTTGTTGATCCACTCGTCTGTTAACGGGCATTTGGTTTGTTTCCATCTTTTGGTGATTGTGAATAATGCTGATATGAACATCAGTGTGTAAATGTCTATTTGTGTCACTGCTTCCAGATCTTCTAGGTATATAACAAATAGTGCTATTGCCGGGTTATATGGCAACTCGATATTTAGTTTCCTAAGGAAGAGCCAAACAATCATCCACAGTGGTTGCACCATTATATGTTCCCACCAACAATGCATAAGTGCCCCGGTTTCTACACATCCTCTCCAACATTTGCAATTTCCTGTTTGTTTAATAGCAGCCATTCTTATAGGTGTGAGGTGGTATCACATTGTAGTCTTGATCTGCATTTCCCTTGTAGCCTATGAAAATGAGCATCTCTTCATGTGCTTTTGAACCATCTGTATTTGCTCTTAAGAAAATGCCTATTCATATCTTTACCCAATTGTGTAACTGGATTTTTTGTTCTTTTGTTGATGAGATGCATGATTTCCTTGTATATAAAGGAAATCAAACCTTTGTCTGATATGTGATTTCCAAATATTTTCCCCCATTGAGTTGGCTGTCTCCTTACCTTTTTGAAAAAGTCTTTTGAAGTGCAGAAGATTTGATTTTGAGGAGTTCCTATTTATCTATGTTTTCTTCTGTTGCTTGTGCTTTGGGGGTAAAGTTTAGGAAGCAACGCCTTATTACTAGGTCTTGAAGATGTTTCCCTATGTTTTCTTCTAGAAGCTTTATGGTGCTAGTTCTTATATTTAGGTGTTTGTTCCACTTTGAGTTAATTTTTATGTAAGGTGTAACATAGGGGTCTTCTTTTGTTCTCTTGGCTATTGATATCCAGTTCTTCCATGCCCAATTATTGAAAAGACTATTTTGTTCCAGTTCAGAGGATTTGGGGGCATTGTCAAAAATCAGTTGACCATAGATTTGGTGGTCTATTTCTGCACTGTCAATTCGATTCCATTGGTCAATGCTTCTATCTTTGTGACAGTATCATACTGTTTTGACCACTGTGGCTTTATAATAGATTCTAAAGTGTTAATCCTCCCACTTTGTTCTTCTTTTTAAGAATGCTTTTAGCTTTTGGGGTCTCTTTCCTTTCAAAATGAATTGGATAATTAGCTTTTCCAAATCTTCAAAGTAAGTTGTTGGAATTTTGATTGGTACTGTGTTGAATCTGTAGATGAATTTGGGGAGAATAGACAATTTAACTATATTTAGCCTTCCAATCCATAAGTAGGGAATGTCTTTCCACCTATTTAGATATCCTTTGATTTCTTTTAGCAATGTTGTGTAGTTTTCTATGTCCCTAGTTAAGTTCATTCCTAAGTACTTAATTCTTTTAGTTGCTATTTTGAATAGAATTTTCTCCTTAACTGACTCCTCAGCTAGCTCATTGCTTGTGTATAGAAATGTTACTGATTTTTGCACATTAACTTTTTATCTTGCCACTTTGTTGAGTTTGTTTATTAGCTCAGGTAACTTTGCTGTAGATTTCTCAGGATCTTCCGAGTATAGTATCATATCATCTGCAAATAATGAGAGTTTAAGTTATCCTTTCCAATTTGGATCTTTTTATTTTTTGCCCTGTCAGATTTCTCCAGCTGGAACTTCTAGCACAATGTTGAATAATAGCGGTGACAGTGGGCATCCTTGCCTTGTTCCTGATCTTAGGGGGAAGGATTTCGTCTCTCTCCATTGAGTACAATGCTGGCTATCAGTTTTTCATATATTCTCTTTAACATGTTGAGGTAATTTCCCTTTAACATGTTGAGGTAATTACCTCTGATTCCTATCTTTTGGAGGGTTTTTACCAGAAAAGGATGCTGAATTTTGTCATCATCAATCGAGATGATCATGTGATTTTTCCCTTTTGCTTCGTTAATGTTCTGTATTACAATAATTGATTTTCTTGGGTTGAACCATCCTTGCATTCCTGGTATAAACCCACCTTGGTCATGGTGTATAATTCTTTTAATGTGTTGTTAGATTTGATTTGCTAATATTTTATTGTGAATTTTTGCATCTATGTTCATTAGGGAGATTGGCCGGTAGTTTTCCTTTCTTATAGCATCTTCCCCTGGTTTTAGCATTAAAGTGATATTAGCTTTATACAATGAATTAGGTAGTGTTCCTTTTCCCTCAATTTTTTGGAAAAGCTTGAGCAGGATTGATGTTGGTTCTTCCTGGAATGTTTGATAAAATTCCCCTGTGAAGCCATTTGACTATGGGATTTTCTTTGTAGGAAGATTTTTGATGACTGATTGAATTTCTTTACTTGTTATTGGTTTGTTGAGATCTTCTATTTCTTCCTGAGTCATTGTAGCTTGTTTATGTGTCTCCAGGAATTTGTCCATTTCATTTAAGCTGTCTAGTTTGTTGGCATATAGTTGTTCTTAATATCCTCTTATGATTTCTTTTATTTCTTCAGGTGTGGTAAAGCACCCCTTCTCATTTCTGATTTTGTTTATTTGCATCCTCTCTCTTTTTTCTTTGTCAGTCTTGCTAGTGGCCCATCAATGTTATTGATCTTCTCAAAGAACCAACTTTTGGTTTTATTGATTCTTTCTATTCTTCTTTTGTCCTCCTATTTATTTATATTTGCCTTAATCTGTGTTATTTCTCTACTTCTATTAGCTTTGGGGATAGTTGCTGTTCTTTCTCAAGTTCATCAAAGTGTGCTGTTGAATCCTCAACTTTTGCTTTTTCATAGTTTTTAATATAGAGTTTTAGGGGAATAAATTTCCCTCTCAGCACAGACTTTGCCATATCCCATAAGTTTTGATAAGTTGTATTTTCATTTTCATTCGTGTCCAGATAGCCTACTGATTTCTCTAGCAATTTCTTTTTTGACCCACTGGTTGTTTAAGAGTGTGTTATTTAATCTCCATATATTTGTGAATGTTCCATTCTTTGGTAGTTATTGAGATCCAGCTTCATCCTATTGTGATCAGAGAAAGTTCTTTGAATAATTTCAATGTTTTTAAATTTATAAAGACCTATTTTGTGCTCCAGCATATGATCTATCCTGCAGAATGTTCCGTGATCACTAGAGAAGAATGTATAACCTGTGTTTTGGGTTACAGTGATCTATATATGTCTGTTGGGTCTAATTTATTTATCAAGTTATTTAGCCTCTCTATTTCCTTGTTAATCTTCTGTCTGGTTGTTCTATCTCTTGGAGGAGAGTGGTGTACTGAAGTCTCCTACTATTATTGTTGAAACATCTATTGCTCCTTTCAGTTTTGCCATTGCTGTCTCATGTATCTTGGAGCTCCTTGATTGGGAGCATAAACATTTATGATTGTTATATCTTCTTGGTGAATTGACCCTTTAATTAGTATATAGCATCCTTCTTTGTCTCTTATGATGTCTTTATATTTAAAATCTATTTTGTCTGATATTAATATAGCTACTCCTGTTTTCTTTGGTTACAACTTGCATGGACAATCTTTTTCCATCTTTTCACTTTCAAGCTATTTGTATCCTTATATCTAAGATGAGTCTCTTGTAAGCAGCATATATCTGGATTATGTTTCTTAATCCATTCTGCCAATCTGTGTCTTTTAATTTGTAAGTTTAGTCCATTAACATTCAAAGTTATCACTAAAAAGGCATTTCTTGAAATCACCATCTTATCTTTTTTTACTTTGTTAGTTCTATACATTATTTTCCCTCTTTCTCTTTGTACTCTTTAAATTACCCTTAGTGGTTCTCTTCTATTCTGTGCCCTCCTCCAGGTCTCCCTTTCCTGTCCTTTTTTTGTCAGCCAGCAGAACTCATCTTTGCATTTTTGTAGGGCTGGCTTCTTGTTGACAAATTCTTTCAGGACTTCTTTGTCTGTGAAAGCTTTAATCTCTCCCTCAATTTTAAAGGACAATTTGGCTGGGTACAGAATTCTTGGCTGGAAGTCTTTATCTTTCAGGATCTTGAATATATCATACCACTGCCTTCTCGCCTTCAGGGTGCTAGTTGAGTAGTTGGAACTCAGTCTTATTTGGTTTCCCTTGTATATAGTAGATTATTTTTCTCTTTCTGCTTTCAGGATTTTCTGCTTCTCTTCACCATTTGACAAACTGATTAATAAGTGCCTTGGGAAAGGTCTATTTGGCTTTATTGGTGTTCACTGGGCTTCTTTGACTTGTATATTTATGTCCTTTATGAGGGTTGGGAAGATTTCCCCCATTATATCCTCAACTTTTCCTAACCCTCTACTCCTCTCTTCTCCTTCTGGGACACCAATGATTCTTATGTTTGTGTGCTTTGTTTTGTCTATCATTTTCCTGAGATCCATTTCAACTTTTTCCATCTTTTTTGCCACTTGCTGTTTTGAGTCTCTGAAATCAGTTATCCTGTCCTCTATATCACTTATTCTTTCTTCTGTCTCTTCAAATTGGTGTTGTGTGCATCTAGGCACAAAAGACTTGGTCAACAGAGTCTTTAATCTCCATGATTTCCACTATTTTTCTATTTATTTTTTCAAATTCCTATTTATGCCCTTCTACTGTCTTCTTGATCTCCTTTATGTCATTTGCTATCCTACTTATTCTATTAAGTAGAGTTGCATGAACAGCTTTGATTAGTTGTTCCAATGTTTGTGTCTCCTCTGATGTTTTAATTTGGTCATTAGACAGGGGTGTATCTGTCTGTATTGTGAAATGCTTAGCAATCTTCTGCTGTCTTCATGGTATGTAAATATCTTGATTGATTTACTTTGGAAATTGATTTCTTTCAATAGTCTAAGGCCTTGTGTTTGCAGAATGGTTGTACAGCAGGGATCAGGGCATGGGGTGTGGACACTCAGTGTGGTAATTTGTTCCACAGCAGGCATAGGCGCAGGATGGAGATGTTACACTGATGCTTGTGAACATGGGTGTGCAGTGGCCAGGGAGGATATAGCAATGTGGGTACTATATCTGGGGGCCTTAAATCTGGTGTGCACTGGTCTAAGGCATGGGGCTATTTGTGAGCATACACAGAGGTGTGGCAGCAAGTTGGCATTATGCCTTCATGGATTGGGGGCACATGTGACCTGGCCACAAAGATCAGCACTTTCTCAGAGCTGGGAAGTGTGGCTGAGGGCCATGTGTATGCACGATTCTAGGGCTGCTATAAAGTGTGGTTCCCAGAGCTGAATGACATGACTGGGGGCCCGTGTACATGTATGGGCCTAGGAGTGCCATAAACAGATGCACAGAACTGGGCGTGGGGGGCGCAGGGTGAGTCTGTGTGACACTATGAGCAGGGGGGCAAGGGTAGTCTAGGTATGGAGGTTAGTGCCGCAGTCTTTATGCACTGACAACAGCCTGGAGTTACAGGGAGGGAGAAATAGTGTTCGGGAGGGGTGCAGGAGAGTTGGGTTGGGCTGAACTTGGGGTGGTGGTGTGGGGCAGGTACATGCAGTGAGGACTGGTGGGGTGGGGGCGCGTGAGCACAGGGAGTGGGAGTGGGTGACGGGGTTCAGGTGTGTGGGGTGTGGGGTGTGGAATGAGTTGCCGGTCACAGGGCTGTGCTGGTATGGCCTGGCTTACTTCCTAGTCCCTGGCTCCCATCCATGCACTCCTGCTGGCTCTGCATCTCTATGCCTCCATGCCAGGCTCCAGCTTTCTGTCTCTCAGTTCCTCAGCTTCTGCAACCAGGGCTGCCTTATGTGGTGCAGAAGGCTCTCCCAGGTCAGCCGCAGTCCCAAATCACTGCTTCAGTCGCCCTCCTGTCCCTTCTTTAACTTTTCAGTGGAACAGGGCTAATCTCAAGCTACTCTATTTAGCCATCTTCCCAGAAGTTGCCCACTGACTTTTAAACCTTGTATCTGGGTTTCCCCAGAAGCTTTAAGACAGAAACTACATTTTGAACATTAGAAATTATCTAATTTTCTGGTTTCCCATTAAATATCATACCTTGTTCACTTACAGTAAGCCTGTATTTCTTACTTTATCTTCTTTATTATGATCATTTAAATGATCTGTCACTCACACTCAATTATAAACTCTTTCAAGACAGGATTTATATTAAATTTTCCTTTTTTCCTCCATCTGCATCCCAGAGCCTTATGCATACAAGATATCTAAAATATTATTAAATGAACAAATGTACAGAAATGGATATGGAAATGAGCACCAGAACAAATGTTATAGCATTAAGTCCCTAATTACCCTGAAGAAGAAAAGGAGGTTTATTGGGTTCTCTATATTCCACTAAAAAAAAAAAGGAACCATTTGTATAATTTATATTACAATATTATCTATATTATAACAGTTTGTTTCCCTAACTCTGATGACATCATGCTTTCTTTTAAGAAGAAATACATTTAAAGTTTTAATTGTACTACATTAACTAAATATAAGCATTCTGACAAGAAAAATGCTTTAGAAATATGTGTAACATTTTAAAGAGTTAGGCAGCATATTCTGAACGCACCATTTTTTTTTCCAAAGATGAACACAAACTAAAATGGAGACAAAATGAGATAGATAGTTAAGACAGTTATCTAAAGAATTGGCAGAGGTAGAAGTAGCTAGAGAAATGAACAGGATCAATTAAGACACACAAATAGGATAATAATGTTGGGCTTTTCCGCAAAAAAACAGTGAGGAAGACCATTTATTTCAACAACAATCTCACCATCCGACTTAATTCCAATTATTAATAGCCTTTGTGTGAAAATATATTTCAAGATTTTCCCACAAGCAGTCACTTACATTCCTCAAGAAATCTTGCCTAATAGGAAAGAACTAAGTGGAAACATAGTCACAATTAATATCTGCTTTCAAAACATTTCTTTGGAAGTTAAAGTTAAAACAAATAAATACAAAGTAGATAATTTCTCTTTCTCTGTAGAATAAAAATGCTGAAATTTAATATTTGAAAATGTGACCTCAAAAGACATTTAAGCAAGGGAATATGCAATGTCTTTAGGTCTTTGTTCCTTTTTTGTAATAGACACAGTCCTGGGGGGGTGGAGATGATGCATTAATACTTTGCATTAAGAAAACTGCTTTCATCCAATTAAATTCAGAAATAAGACAAACTGGTCTTTTATATAATAACTTAAGATATTAAAATGCTAATATTTTCTTGTCCATCAATTTTAATACATAGTTATTGAATGAATAACTTCATTGAATGAAGAGTTTATCATACTCTTATTTTCATTAGATTTTTTTTCCACAAAGTAGATAAATGGTACTCTTTTCAACAACTATAATCTATTCAAAGATATATATAAAATTGAGAGAGAGAAATGAGAAAGGTGGAAAAAGAATCACCAGCTATACAAAGATGTGATTTAATAAAAGAAGCTCTAAAGATAAGCCCTTTGATGAGATCCAATCTCAGCATCAAGGGACTTGTGGACTTCAAACAATCATTTTAATTTGGTAATGGCTGACCAAATTACCTGTTGATAATTCCCCTGAATTAACTCATTTTTATGCCAATAATTCTCATCCTATTGACTTGATGAATTAAAGACTTTTTAAACTCTGGACCAATCTGTTGTTGACCTTCTCTTTCCCATTTTACTATTACAGTCCCTTAAAAGTTTACTGTAATTATTGGGAACCTCTTGGTTAAATAATAAAATTGATTTGTGTTATTAAATTCCTGAAAGATTAATAACAGGATCAAAGAGCAAAGTCCTTCCCATAAAATGCAGTTTTCAAACTTTGGTTTCAAATTACCCTACAAAAAGTACAGGGCCAAATTTCCCCCAATCCTTCCTTCATCTAAAATATGGTATAAATTTTAAATTGAGATTAGTTGAAATCACAAAGCTTCTCTTTGACCATGGAAGAAATTTGTAACAAGGTGCAGGAAATATATTTTTGAAGGGCCCCAGAAAGATCACTGATAATTTTCAACAGTAATTATATCACAGATATTCACTGGAACACAATTCACTATGATAAGAAGTTCAGTTATTTCATGTTACTCTCTTCCCTCTGTACTGTCACTTTTCCTCCTTCATATTTAAACTTACATGGGTTAAAAATTTTTCAGTTAATATCTTGTATAGGATAATTCAATTAATTCTTTCTTAGTGTACATTTATACTGTGCTTATCATAATAAATGGGTATAACAGTGATCGGCTATTCCTGTAGTAAGAATTTTATTATCATTGTGGTTTGTATTACTTTGAAAAAATAAGTACCTTATTATAACTTATCAATTAATTTTAAAAGTTAAGAAAATTATTTGCTATGCTACTCATTTACATCTATCTATTTGGTGTCTACAGAATATCAAACATTTATTTTACAAACAAGGGGAGACTTCTTGAAGCCCAGCATTTACTTTGAGGATACAATTATCTAATAATGTGTAGCTTCCAAAATATCTTCCCTCTATTGAACACTAACACCAATTCCTGTGCATTGCGGAAATTAAAATTTTTAACAGGGCTGAAATGTGTTAGGGAAAAAAAGTGAACTTAAATGGTAGACTGTAATTTTAATAAATTACTAGAATGCACTTTATGAAACATGGACATAAAAATATCAGGAAGAATGCATCATAATATAACACCAATAAGAACAATCCAGCAGCAGAATTGACACTTGCTATGAATGGGTACGATTTTTACCAGTAGTTGTGACCCACAGCAGCTATCCCTGTAAAGTTCTAGAATTTGTTGGTTATAACAGCACTTCACAAGGAAATTATCTATACTAGATAGAACATGAATACACTTCACTGACCAAAGCATACCCATTTTTTTAGATTGGAAGAGGGTGTTATAAATTATTATTCTGGGACAACTGATATAAACTGCTGACTATGCAGACAAAACAGGGACACATGCTTACTCTAATATTAGGAGACATAAGAATGTAACACTTCTATACTGTTTTTTTAAATGAAAATTAGAAAAGTTTAAAACTTTAGTGCAGCATAGGTTATAATTAGAAATATGCTTGATCTACTATTTATTTTTTTGCCTTCAAGTAAATTACCTTAAAATCAAATCATCATATCATTTAAATCATTATCATCAATCACTTATGTGGATAGAGCAGGAATAGAAGAGAGAAGAATTATAAAACTGACAAATATATGACCATAATGAGGAATATAGAACTATGTGATGATATTGTGAGTTACTGATAATATAACAATAATGGAATGATCATATGGTAAAAATGTTTGTTTGTATATGGTTATGTTTTATAAATAAAATAAAATTTTAAACAGCCAAATATAGGACTATATGTAATTAAGTGAATCTTGTAGAGGCAAGTGAAAAGTGCTGTCTTCTCCAATATGACTGAATCAATAAAAAAATTTTACTGAATTTTTTCATTCTTGATATCCAAAAAGCCTTTTTGTATAGGGCTCTAATATAATTTCTCTGCAACTGGAGAGAAAGAAGGGTAGAAAGTTATTTTATGATAGAGCACACACCAAGAAAGTACTTGAGAAAAGGCTTTAGACAACCAGTGCAGGGAGCTAAAAGGCATTCTTTTATAGGAGCGACTGAAAGGAGGATATCAAGTGCTGGAAAAGAGACTAGACAGGAGAAAAGAGATAAAATAGTACAAAAAATCATTTCAAAAGTATTGTTACATCTAGGACACAAGAGTGAAGAAGTTTTTGAACTCCCAGGCTCCTCTCCCTTATGTGTTGAGAAAGGAGGCAAAAGTAATGACTGATTTGGAGGAAAAAGTACATATGGGAATATGGGGATTTTCAGTTATGAACTTAATTTGTTTGTGAAATATATATAAAATTAGTCCTCCAATAAAACCTATGATGTAGGTACTAGTTTGAGTTATTACAAAGAGAGGGTAAATAATTCTCCCAGTCAGTCACACAGCAAGGAGGTAGAGGAACTAGGATTTGAACTCAGTCAGCGTGGGTCTGGTATCTGGGCCCTTTATGCCATTAATATTGGAGCTGGTGGTGGAAGATGGGAGAAAGGACAGATATTTGCATTGTGTTGGAATTTAAATGTACAATTTAATTTCCAAGTTCTTACTTTGTATACTATAGCTGCAAATGTTTCCTGATTGAATCTTAAAATTTTTACTTTATTTATGGATTCAACTTTTAAAATAAAAATATATGTCAACTATCATTGCATTTTATACTCACTAGCTAGCTTCAGATATGTCTTTAGACATTAGAACTTTGTTAGAATGTGAATTTGGCCTTAAATCTACATTTCTAAATTGTATATCTAAGACACTACAGTAGTTCTGTAGAATTAAATACTTGTGATTACATTTAGTTTGAAATGGCCTTCCTCTGCAAAGATGTTGAAGCTACAAGTTAAAGATTCAGAGCATACAGTTCCTGTTTACAATTTTTCAGTCTTCTAAAATACATGAATGATAAATATAATGCAAATTGGATTTTGCAGGTATTTTTATTAATATCTTCTCCCAAATGTAGTCAGATACCACCATATCTAAAACTTAGATGAGTTAAAACAATATTTCAAATTCCACATCTTTAAATGTTAGTCACTATGAAAACCAGATACCAAAAGATAATGGTTCAGAAATGTTTTTACAACACTAATCATCCCAAAGTAGAATTCAAAACGGAAAAGCTATTTTGTCTTTGCTACTGTATTGATTTTATTAATAAATTACCAAATAAAATATAAAATAGTCTTTATTTACTGAGTGCTAAGAAGTAGACATTCTTCTAAGATCATAATTCAATCAATCCTTAAACTAACCATAAGATTTTTTTTCTTATTAATAGCCTCATCTTTCAGATGAGAAAACACAGATACCAAGAAGTTAAGCAAATTACATATGGTCCCACAGCTGGTAAATGGTAGCGCTTGGATTTAAACCAGGTAGTGGAACTCTTGTGCTTCATCTATAATTCCTTTCTTATCCTGCCTCATTACCAAATGGCACTAGTTGTCTTAATAGGCGGCTCACACCTATATAATAACTTATTTACCAAAAGTCATCAGACTACGCTGTAAGATGTATCCAAAGCATGAGTTCCTATACTAAGTGCTTTCATTTAGAATTGTTTTCTGTATGTGTTCTACAGCACATTGCTCCCCAAGTTATTCTCTAAAAGTTGTGTGCAGTTTTTCTTTTGCAGGACAAAACTCTACTTCATATAGTATACTTTGTCACTTTCTGCTACTTCTTTTCAACAGAGTGGGTATCTTGGTAATTAGTCTGGTTGATGGCTAATGGGAAAAGATGTAACTCTGTTATTTAGAAAGAAAGGTACTAGCATTTACTGAGCAAAATATGCATCAACAATCACTCCAAGGTAAAGTCAGTATAAGTGAACATTTTACTATTTTTCTCCTTGAAAGTTGCACTTAGAATTCATTTCAATCTGATTTTACCAAAATTAAAAGGTTGGGATTTAGGGCAGAAAACTCTGATTTGTACAGGAACTGACAACAGGTAAGGGAGGGAGAGGGTCCCTCTCTTTAAAAACTTGACCATTAATTTCCAAAACTCAAGATATTTTAAAAATCTATATCTAGGGCTCTATGATCTCTCAGGAGTTCACATAAAATTTAACCTTAGTGCAGTGATTTCTACAGTGAACCTGAAAGAAACTAGCAATCAAGGTAATTCCCTAGTTAATATAACCTCAAACAAAAGGGGAACTGCTATTTTATGCTTGATTTGAGTGTAGTTGTTAGACATTCCTGAAAAGATATAAAGATTCTTTCTAGGTCATGTGAGAGGCCTGGGGTCAGTAGCTTTATAATATACATTAATATGCTTTATTTGAAGATTTTATCTTTATTTAGTAACATTCAAAGGAAAGAAGTACATTGTAAGTGCTGTGATAGTGGCCAACTTCATTATCACACCTTCTTCGTTAGGTGAAAAAAAATGGTATTAAAATATCAGTCATATAAACTTCAGTGGAAAACGATTAAAAAGTCATTTTAGATAGTTCAGTATTTTGCAGCTATGTTAAACCATTATTTCCTAGTAGAAAATAGATTAAGATATGTAGTTATTTTTATCTATTCCACTATAGATTAAATTTCACTATAGCTTTAATAAACTAAAAAAAGTTCATGTGCATCTCATATCGATAGTAACAGTTCCCAAGTTATACAGCCCTATGTCCCCTCAGTACTGAGCTTTTCATATATACTTACTTAATTAATCCCTATAATAAGAGGTATAAAGAGGCATAAAGAGGTTAAAATTGCCCAAGATCAAAGCGTTCATAAATGAAAGCAGCAGAACTCAAACCCAGATAGTGTACTTTTAACCACCATTTTATACTGCTTCTCCAATAAACAGGAACATTAAAATTTAGGCCACAGTATTACTATAGAAAGAAAATACTAAAAACTCCTATTGGTTGCTAATAAGATATGCTCTCAGCTATCCTTCTCAGAGAAGTAACAAAATATCTTCACTGGCTAAAAAAAGAGCCAAAATGAAAGAAAATTATCCATTATCCATCAGGGTAAAGCAGTGAATTTCCATTTTTCTAAGTCTGCACCAAACACATCAGAAGTCTAGCAGTAAGTAATTAAGCTGGATAAATAGCTATACATTTAGAAAACATTAATTAATACAGCTTTTGTTTCCACTGGTTTATAGCAAATCATACAGTATCACAAATAACTTTAAGTACTGATGCTATTTTAAAATTCCCAAATTCTATTTTCTTTGCATTAGGCTACCATACATCCCCCAAATAATACTTTTGTTAATGGCATTAAGTGTAAAAGAACTGATTTCTCCCATACTCACATACACACACATACACATACATATGCACACACATTTAAAAAGTTATAAGTATAGGAAGAAGGAGTTTTGTATGGTGGTTATAGAGTATTTGTAATAAAATTAATTTTTAAAAGATACCAATAATTATCAGCTCTGTGTCTTTAATTTTAAATTTATATGTATGATATATTCTGTATCTTAGAACAGAATCTATATTAAAGAATATCATACACTGAAGTGTAAACATCCAGTTCCCAAATGAAAATAAAACTCTGTAAGCAATTAATGAATTAGATATTCATACTGTACTATGTATCAAATGACTTTAAACCAAAACATTAAAATCTATAATTAAAGGATTTCTCTTTGAATTTCTTCTGACATATCACTAACATTACTTTTTATACTTAGTTATATATTCAGTTACTAGGTGTAGTTTACTTGCTTTTATGTAAATATTTAATGAAATTTGGAGTTCATTTTGCAAATATTTTAATATACACATTTTTAAAGCAATCTTTTTTTAATAAAACAAATAGTGAGGACGTCACTTAACATTTAAAAAGTAACTTGGTTTTACAATTTGGACAAAATAGCATATGCACTTCTCTTCTGAAACATATCATATATAACTTTTACCTTTATTTGGAAGATATTAATTTGTACTCATTACTGAAGAATATTAAGATGGAACTGAATTTTGTTAAGTTAAGCAATAAAATTCTCTTTGGGAGAAATAATCTGTTATACTGGTTGCTCTAATTTGAAAGCTGCCAGAATGTGATAAACCAGAAACAGAATGGCTTTTAAAAAGGGGAATTTATTAAGTTGAAAGTTGGCAGTTCTAAAGCCATGAAAATGTCCAAATTAAGGCACCAATAAAAGGTTACCTTCACTCAAGAAAGGCCAATGAAGTTCTGGGTTTCTCTCTCAGCAGAGAGGGCACAAAGCGACATCTGCTAGCTTTCTCTCCCAGCTTCTTGTTTCATGAAGCTCTTCCAGGAGCGTTTTCTTCATCATCTCCAAAGGTCTCTGGCTGCATGGTCTCTGTTGGTACTAGTGGCTCTAAAGCTTTTTCCAAAATGATTCCCTTTCAAAGGGCTCCGGTAAACAACTCCACCTTAAATGGGTGGGAACACATCTCCATGGAAACCATCTAATATAAGCTACCACCCACAATTGGATGGGTCATATGGAAACAATCAAAAAAGTCCCACCCAGCAATACTGAATGAGGATTAAAGGACATGGCATGCTTGGTGTACATAATAGCTTCAAACAGGCTCACTGGTGTTTAAAGTAAATATTAAAGTAAGAAAAAATGTTACCATATGACTTTAAAAGATGGATTAAGATGAAAAATAGGAATCAAAGTGTGATTATCCCTATTACACATTCTCTTAAAGGGTAATTTAATGAAAAACCAAAGAAACAAAGTCAACATCTTCACTTTGAAATGGCTCTAACTGTTATGATACTTACTAATAAAAGTTTTATAAACTGAAGAAAAAATCCATCTCATCTTTTCCAGCTAATCAAAAAACTTATTTTCATAATATATTGTACAATTTATTCCCTAAGTCTCCTTTGCATGGTATTAACAAAAACTGAACTAAGGTTATACGAATTTGGTACAAATCAACCAGGCATTCATGTCCCTCAAATATGCCTGCAAAGAACAGATAGAGAACAAAGCCATCCAGCAAGAAAACTCTAGGTAAAAGAGTGAAAACAACCTCCAGAATAAACTACCTAAGGAAATCAAATGCCTAGATGCCAGAAAAAATAATGAGTCATACTAGGAAAATTGAAAATATGCCCCAGTCAAAGGGACAAACCAATACTTCAAATAGGACACAGGAGTTAAAACAACTAATTCAGGATGTTTGAACAGACATGCAAAATCAATAAAAAATGAAATCATTGAGTTGAAGGAACATATAAAGAAGACATTGGGTAAACATAAAGAAGAACTCGAACGTTTGAAAAAACAAATCACAGAACTTATGGGAGAGAAAGGCACAATAGAAGAGATGGAAGCCTACAACAACAGATTTGAAGAGACAGAAGAAATGATTATAGAACTAGAGGACTGGACATCTGAACTGCAACTCACAAAAGAAAATATAGGGAAAAGAATGGAAAAATATGATCAGGGAGTGTCAGGGAATTGAATGACTACATGAAGTGCATGAATATAGATGCTGTGGGTGTCCTAGAAGGAGAAGAGAAGGGAAAAGGAGAAAGACTAATGCAGAAAATAATTACTGAAAATTTCCCATCCTTTATAAAAGACATAAATTTACAGATCCAAGAAGTGCAGCATAACCCAAATAGAATATATTCGAATAAACATGCTATATGATACTTACTAATCAGACTGCTAAATGTCAAAGACAAAGAGAGAATTTTCAAAGCAGCAAGAGAAAAGCAATCCATCACATACAGGGAAAGCTCAATAAGACTATATATGGATTTTTCAGCAGAAGCCATGGAGGCAAGAAGACAGGGGTATATCTTTAAGATTCTAAAAGAGAAAAACTGCCAACCAAGAATTCTACACCCAGCAAAACTGTCCTTCAAAAATGAGGAGGAGATTAAAACATTTTCTGACAAATAATCATTGAGAAAATTTATAACTAAGAGGCTGGCGATGCAAGAAATACTCAAGGGAGCACTACAAGCAGACAAGAAAGGGTAAGAGACAGAGGTCTGGAGAAGAGTATAGAAATGAAGACTATCAGTAAAAATAAAGAGGGAAAAAAACCAGATATGACATAAAATCCAAAAAAAAAAATGGTAGAATAAAGTACTCCTTTTTACAGTAATGACATTAAAAGAGGACATATCTATATGCTGTTTGCAGGAGACACACTTTAGACCCAAGTACAAAAATAGGTTGAAAGTGAAAGGTTGAGGAAAAAAATATTTCATGCAAACAACAATCAGGAAAGAGCAGGAATAGCTATACTAATATCCAACAAACTAGACTTCAATGTAAAATGATGAAAAGAGTCAATGAAGGACACCATGTATTGATAAAAGAAATAATGAAAACAAGGAGACATAACAATCATAAATATTTATACACTGAGCCAAAGTGCTTCAAAATACATGAGGCAAACACTGACAAAACTGAAGGGAGATGTTGGCACCTCTATCTTAATAGTTGGAGATGTCAATTCCCCACTCTCAGCAAGGGATGGAATATCTAGACAGAGGATCAGTAAGGAAACAGAGATTTTGAACCATATGATAAATGAACTAGACTTAACAGACATTTACAGAACATTACACCCTACAACAACAGGATGCACATTTTTCTCAAATGCTCATGGATTATTCTCAAGGACAGACCATATGCTGAGTCACAAAGCAAATCTCAATACATTTAAAAAGACTGAAATCATAGAAAACACTTTCTCATATCATAATGGAATGAAGTTGGAAATCAATAATAGGCAGAGGACCAGAAAATTCACTAATATATGAAAGCTAGACAGCACACTCTTAAACAACCAGTGGGAAGAGGAAGAAATTACAAGATAAATCAGTATCTATCTCAAAGCAAATGAAAATGAAAGTATCAATGTTTATGGGATGCAGTAAAGGCATTGATATAATTTATATATGCTATCTATAGGAGACTCACTTTAGAAGAAAGGACAAAAATAGGTTGAAAGTAAAAGGTTGGAAAAAGATATTGCATGCAAACAACAATCAGAAAAGAGGAGGAATAACTATATTAATATTCAATTTTAAATGTAAACCAATTAAAAGAATCAAAGAAGGACACTGTATTAATAAAACAGCATTTATTTTAATATAGCCATAAATGTCTATATTAAAAAAGAAAGAGCAAAAATCAAGGAATTAACTGTTCACCTGGAAGAATTAGAGAAAGAACAGCAAACTAACACTAAAGCAAACAAAAGGAAAGAAATAATGAAGATTGGAGCAGAAATAAATGAAACTGAGAATATGAAAACAATTGAGAAAGTCAAAAAAACAGAAATTGGGTCTCTGAGAAAATCAATACAATCGATGGGCCCTTAGCTAGGTTGACAAAAAAAAAAAAGAAAGAAAGAAAGGGTGCAAATAAGTAAAATCAGAAATAGAAGAGGAGGCACTACCACTGACCCTCCAGAAATAAAGGAGTTAATGAGAGGATACAATGAGCAACTGTATGCTAATAAACTAAACTTCATGGATAAAATGGACAACTTCATATACAGGCATGAAAAACCAACACCGACTCAAAATAAACAGACAGCCTCAACTGACCAATCACAAATAAAGAGAATGAATCAGTCATCAGGAAGCTTTGAAAAAAGAAAAGCCCAAAACCAATTGTCTTCACATGTGAATTCTATCAAGCATTCCAGAAAGAATTAGTACCAATCCTGTTCAAACTCTTCAAAAGAAGTGAAGAAGAGGAAAAGCTACCTAACTTGTTCCATGAAACCAACACCACCATAATATCAAAGCCAAACAAAGTTATTACAAGACAAGAAAATCTCTTTAATGAATACAGATGCAAAAATCCTCAACAAAATACTTGAAAATCAAATCCTGCAGTACATTGAAAGAATTATACACCATTACCAAGGGGAATTATTCCAGGAATGCAGAAATGGTTCAACATAAGAAAACAATGAACATAATACACCATAACAACAAATCAAAGTGAAAAAACAATTGATCATCTTGACTGATGCAGAAAAGGCATTTGACAAAGTTTGACATCCTTTCTTGATGAAAACACTTCAAAGAATAAGAATAGAAGGGAACTTCCTTAACATAACAAATGGAAAATATATATGAACATCCTCCTCAATGAGGAAAGACTGAAAGTTTTCTCTCTAAAATCAAGAACAAGACAAGGATGCATACTCTCACCATTATTATTCAACATTGTACTGGAATTTCTAGCCAAAGCATTTAGACAAGAAAAAAGAAATAAAAGGCATCCAAATTTGAAAGGAAGAAGTAAAACTCTCACTGTATGTAGATGGCATGATACCATATGTCAAAATCCAAAAAAATCTACAACAAAGCAAGTAGAGCTAATAAATAACTAAGGAAATAGGAAGGGTGCAAGACAACACTGAAAAATTAGTACTGTTCCTATACATTGGTGATGAGCAATCTGAGGAGGTAATCAAGAAAACAATTCCATTTATAATATCAACCGAAAGAATCAAATATTTAGGAATAAATTTAACTAAGGATACAAAAGACCTATACACAGAAAATTACAAGAAATTTCTCAAAGAAATCATGGATGACCTAAAAAAATGGAAGACAGTCTGTGGATTAGAAGACTAAATATAGTTAAGATTTTAATTCTACCTAAACTGATTTGTAGAGTCAATGCAATATCAATTAAAATCCTAACAACTGGGCGGGCCGCGGTGGCTCAGCGGGCAAAGTGCTTGCCTGCTATGCCGGAGGACCTCGGTTCGATTCCCGGCCCCAGCCCATGTAACGAAAACGGAGAAACAAAATACAATAAAACAAGAAAATGTTTAAAAGATGTTTCCCTTTCTTCCTCTCTTCCTTCCTTCTATCCTTCCTTCCTTCTCTCTGTCTTTCCTTTAAAAAAAAAAAAAAAAAAAAAATCCTAACAACTTACTTTGCAAAAATAGAAAAACTAATAACCAAATTTATTTGAAAGGGCAGGATGCCCTGAACACCTAAAAATATTTTGAGAAATGAAAATGAAATGGGAGGTCTCACACCATATGATTTAAAATATATTACAGAGCTACATTTGTCAAACAGCATGGTATTGGCATAAAGATAGATACACTGACCAATGGAATCAAATTGAGTGTTCAGAAATAGACCCTCTCATCTGTGAACAATTGATCTTTGATAACGTGGTCAAGCCAATCCACTAGGGACACAGCAGCCTCTTTATTAAATGATGCTTGTAGAACTGGATATTCATATGCAAAAGAATGAAAAAGGATCCATATCTCACACCCTATACAAACTTAAAATGTATCAAAGACCTCCACATTAGAGCTAAGACCATAAACTTTTAGAGGAAAATGTAGGGAAATATCTTCTAAATCTTATAGTAGGAAGGGTTTCCTAGACCTTACCACCAAAGCATGAGAATTGAAAAAAGAAGTAGATAAATGAGATCTCCTCAAAATTAAACACTTTTGTGCATCAAAGAACTTTGAAAGGAAAGTAAAAAGGTGGCCTATGCAATGGGAGACAATATTTGGAAACCACATATCAGTAAGGGTTTAGTATCAAGAGATTCTTCAACTCAACAATAAAAAAACAAAAAATGCAATTTTAAAATGGGCAGAAGACATAAACAGCCATGTCTCAGAAAGGGAAATAGAAGTGACTAAGAATGTACGTGAAAATATACTTGACTTCCCTGGCTGTTAGGGAAATGCAAATCAAAACCACAATGAGATATCATCGTACACTCACTAGAATGGCCATTATCAAAAAAAAAAAGAAAAAAAGAAAAAAAAAGAAAAAAACAAGTACTGGAGAGGATGTGGCAAAAGAGGCACACTTATCTACCATTGCTGGAAAGGTAAGATGGTAGAACTGCTCTGGAAGGCAGTTTGCATTTCCTCAAGAAGCTAAGTTTAGAATTGCCATATGATCCAGCAGTCCCATTACTAGATAATTAATATATTCAGAAACTGAAGGCAAGGGCACAAATGGTCATTTGCACACCAATGTTTATAGCAGAATTATTTCTGTTTGCCAAGAGATGGAAACAGCCCAAATGTCCATCAACTGACGAGTGGCTAAACAAACTGTGGTATATACATACAACGGAATACCATACAGCTGTCAGACAGAATAAAGTGATAAAGCATGCAACAACGTGGATGAAGCTTGAGGACATTATGCTGAGTGAAATTAACCAGAAACAAAAGGACAAACAATATACGATTTTACCAATATAAGCTAACACTAATGAATAAACTTTGAGAATTGAAATTAAGAACATATATAGGTTATCAGGAGATAGAAATAAGATAGAAATAAGGCATTGGGAGCTGAAGGAATACAAATTGTGCAAGAAGACTGACTGTAAAACTTTAGAAATGGATAGCACTATACTATCTGACTAACAATATAAGTACACTGAATGAAGTAATATGAGTGTGGTTGAAGGAAAAGGGCTGGAGACACTTATGAAACCACAAGGAAAGATAGCAGATGAAGACTGAGATGGTATAACTTAGGAATGCCTAGAGTGAACAATGATGGTGATTAAATGTATAAATACAAAAACGTTTTGGAAAGAGTGAGGACAATTTGGTGTCAACACTGCAAGGTGTTGAAAATGGATGGTATGCAGGAAAAAGTACAATCAATGCAAGCTGGGGTCTATAGTCAATAGTAACATTGTAATGTGCTTCCGTTGAATGTAACAAAGGCATTATGCCGAAACTAAATGTTACCAGGCAGGGGACTTAGGGGGGGCTATGGATTCTTTGTGGAAGAAAAGGAAATATCTTCATATAAATTATGGTTGTGAAGACACGTCTATTTATTTAAGTTGGATTGTATGATGTGTGAATAAAACTGTTTAAAAGTGAACAGAGAAAAACAAGTGCTAGGAAAAATGAAGAGAAAGAGATGTACCTATTCACTGTTTGCAGGGAAACTGAAAAGTGCAGCCCTTAGGAGGGCAGTTTGGTAGTTCCACAGGAGGCTAGGAATGGGGTTGCCATATGATCCTACAAACCTGTTGCTCAGTATATTCTTGGAAGAACTGAATATGGGGACACGAATGGACATTTGCACATTGGTGCTTATGGTAGCAGTGTTAGCTATTCACAAGAGATGGAAGTGGGCTAAGGGTACAAGGACTGAGGGAAGGAAGGGAACACTGTGGTATATATATACAATGGACTACTGAGTGGCCATATGAATGAATGAAATTGTGAGGCATGCAAATATGTGAATGAACCTTTAGGACTGTATGATGAATAAAATGTCAGAAACAAAAGACAAATATTATCATGCCTCACCCATATGGACTAACTATAATACAAAAACTCAGAGAACTGAACTACTGAGTATGGGTTATCAGGCTGGGGCCTATTGTAAAGGGCCCTAGATTGTAAGGTCATGCAGCAGTCACATATATTCAGGAGTTGTAAATGTGTTTCTAAATTCTGAGATACTGAGCTGTTTATATATAACCTGAGCATTCCCAGAAACTTCAGGTGATATATGTGATACCTAAGACTCAGAGTTAGATCTCTGAAGCTATGAAAGTTAGCACTACCCCAAACTGGGACTGTTTAAAATTTTAAAAAGGGATAAGACTTAGACATATGAATGAAGCTGAACTGGATAGGACTTGAAATCTTTAAGCCACTGAAACCTTATTTTATCATATTTCTCTCTTTCTGTCAAGAAGGCTTTCGCAGTCCCATGATGCTGGGTCTTGGCTTGTCCCAGGAGTTCTGTCCCACATTGTCAGAACAGCAGAATACAGAGTAAAGGATTATATGGTCCATATTTTAAGACTTCAACTTCTGTGTCAGATCAAAGAAAGAGATGCTTATTTGATGTAAAATTTATATTTGGGGTAGCATATTACCTAATTAACTTAGATGGTCAATTTAGTTGAACACCATAAGTACATGGAAACTTGAATAGGGTGTGAGATCTTGTTGATTTTTCCAGGTTAGTGTAATGTCCTGATATCCCAGAATAATTTGGGCAGTGAAAACAAAGTACTTTCAGAGACCCCTTGGGGGACTGTGGAGAAAGGAGGAAATATTCAACTTCCCCATTTGAAGATTTCCTGATATTCTCACAAGCAGTAGGGCTGATCAAATCAATAGGCTGAGCCCTCGGTCTTGGGGTTGGTGCCTATGAAACTTATTCCTGCAAAGGATGAGCTAAACGTACTTATAATTATGCCTAAGAGTCACTCAGAGAACCTCTTTTGTTGCTCAGATGTGGCCTTTCTCTCTAAGGCAATTCAGCAGGTGAACTCACTGCCTTCTCCCTCTACATGATATGACTCCCAGGGCTGTAAATCTCCCTGACAATGTGGGACAGAACTCCTGGGACAAGCCAAGACCCAACATCATGGGATTGAGAAAGCCTTCTTGACAGAAAGAGAGAAATATGATAAAATAAGGTTTCAGTGGCTTAAAGATTTCAAACAAAGTTGAGAGGTTATCCTGGAGGTTATTCTTATGCATTATATAGTATTTCCATCCTGCAGGTAGGGTCTTTTCTAATTAATAATTTTATTGAGAAAGTAGCTTTGATTCTCGAAGATGACTGCATAATGATAGAGCTTTTACAATGTGACTGTGTGATTGTGAAAATCTTGTGTCTGATGTTTCTTTTATCCAGGGTATAGATAGATGAGTTAAAAAGTATGAATAAAAAAATTTTAAAATAATAGGGAGGATAAGGGGTAAAATAAATTGTGTAGATTGAGATGCTAGTGGTTAATGAGAGGAAGGGGTAAAGGGTATGGTACAAATGAGTTTTTTCTTTTTCTTTTTATTTATTTTTCTGGAACAATATAAATGTTCTAAAAATGATCATGGTGATGAATGCACAACTGTGTGATGATATTGTGAACCACTGATTAGACATCATGTATGGACTGTATGTGTGTAAAGATTTGTCGATAAAAATGTGTTTTTTTAAGTTACTAAGAAGATGATTGTTTGGTAGCCCATGACAAACTCTGGGATCTGTCCTGTAACTACTTGTTGAAGAGTGTTTTGAAAACTATTGCTTTTTTCTTTCTTTGCTTTGTATATATGCTATATTATACAATAAAAAAAGTTACTAAGAGTAAAAAAATTTTAAATAAGAATAGGAAAAAGGAGAAACAGCAACAAAAAGAATCCCATACCCCTCCTTTATATTCTACTCTTATTGACATTTAGCTTTGGTATATTGCCTTTGTTACAATTAGAGGAACAATATTATAATATTACTGTTTTAGTTTGTTCACGCTGCTAGAATGCAATATACTAGAAATGGTTGGCTTTCATACAGGGGATTTATTAAGTCACAAGTTTTTGGCTCTAAGGTCATAAAAAGATGCCTTAACTCAAGAACAGCCAATGTCTATCACATGGGAAGATGTGGCTGGCATCTTCAACCTACCACAGCTTCTGGTTTCACACAGCTCTCTCAGCCACTGTGGATTCTTCTGGCTTTTGACTTTGCTTAGCATGTCATGGAAAGGCACAATGGTGATGGCTGCTGGGCTCTGCATCTCCAAACATCCATGTCTAGGCATCTTCTCTCAGCAGCACTTCAAGCATCTCCAAATGTTTGCATTTATGTCACTTCTAAAATGTTTCCCCTCTTAAAGGACTCTGCTAAACTAATCAAGGCCCACCTTGAATGTGTGGGGTCACATCTTCATCTAATCAAAAGGTCACAGACAAAATTGGGTGGATTATACCTCCTTGGAAATAATCTAATCGAAGTTTCCACCCTACAATATTGAATCAGGATTAAAAGAACAAGGTTTTTTGGGGGGTATGTAACACTTTCAAACCGGCAGTTACTGTTAACTATAGATCCTAGTTTGCATTATTTGTATTTTGCCCCATATACCATCCAATTTTCAACATCTTACAATGGTAACATTCATTTGTTCTCCCTCAGGTAAAAATTTTCTCATATATACATTTAATTGCCATCATTATGCACTTTAGGTTTTTCTACATTATCCAGTTCCAGTTTTTAAGCTCTCTCTTTCCTTCTGGTGCCATACATGCCCCTAACCTTCCTCTTTCAACCAAACTCACTTCAGTTTTGCTCATCATAATTACAATAATGTACTACCATCAGATAATATTATGCTACCCATTTCTGAATCCTTACAATCAATCCTGTTGAACATTCTGCAT
Source organism: Tamandua tetradactyla (assembly GCF_023851605.1). Taxonomy (NCBI): domain Eukaryota; kingdom Metazoa; phylum Chordata; class Mammalia; order Pilosa; family Myrmecophagidae; genus Tamandua; species Tamandua tetradactyla. The sequence continues at coordinate 47,769,209 of NC_135350.1, forward strand.
TAATTCAGCATCAAATGTCCAATCTGTACTGTCGTTCTATCCCTTGATAACCTGTGTTCTCAAATTTAACTCTCAGAATTTGCTCATTGTAGTTATTTCATATGAGTGAAACCATACAATATTTGTCCTTTTATTTCTGACTTCTTTCTCTCAACATAATGTCCTCAAGGTTCATTCACATTGTTGCATGTGTCATGACTGTACTCTGTCTTACAGTTGCATGATATTCCATTGTATGTGTATATACCACAGTTTGTTTATTCACTTATCCACAGATGGACATTTGGGCTGTCTCCCTCACTTGGCAAATGGCTCAAAAACATGTGAAAAGATGCTCAACTTCACTAGCTAGTAGGGAAATGCAAGTCAAAACCACATTGATATATCATCTCACACCTACTAGAATGGCATTATAAAATTAAATTTAAAACTACAAGTACTGAAGAAGATGTGGAGAAGGAAGCACATTTAGTCACTGTTGGTGGGAATGTAGAAAAATGCAGCTGCTCTGGAAAGCATTTTGGTGCTTCCTCAGGAAGTTAAGTATAGAATTTCTGCATGATCCAGCAATTCCATTACTAGGTATATACTCAGAGGAACTGAAGGCAAGAACACGAATGGACACTTGTATAACCCACCCTATGTGGAACATAACTCTCAGGGTATCAGTCTCCCTGACCATGTGGGACATGGGCCCCGGCATCATGGGATTCAGAATCCCTTTTTGACCAAGAGGGGGTAAATAAATGAAACAAAATAAAGTTTCAGTAGTTAAGAGATTTCAAATAGGGCGGGCCACAGTGGCCCAGCAGGCAAGAATGCTCGCCCTGCCATGGTTAGATTCCCGGTGCCTGCCCATGTAAAAAAAAAAAAAAAAAAAAAGAGAGAGAGAGATTTCAAATAGATTCAAGAGGTCATTCTGGAGATTATTCTTATGCATTATAATTGTATTCCTTTTTAGTTTCTTGGGTATTAGAATAGCTAGAAGGAAACACCTAAAACTGTTGAACTGTAATCCAGCAGATTTGATTCTTGATGATGATTGTATAAGTATATAGCTTTTATCATGTGACTTTGTGATTGTGCAAACTTTGTGACTGCTACTTCTTTTATCCAGTATAGGGTATGTTCTGGTTTGCTAGCTGCTAGATTGCAATATATCAGAAATGGAACAGCTTTTAAAACGGGAGAATTTATTAAGTTGTGAGTTTACAGTTCTGAGGCCGTGAAAATATCTCAATTAAAACAAGTCTATAAAAACGTCCAAATTAAGGCACCAACAAGAAGTTACCTTTGCTCAAGAAAGACCGATGAAGTTCAGGGTTTCTCTCTCAACTGTTAAGGCACATGGTGAACATGGTAACAGCTACTAACTTTCTCTCCAGGATTCTTATTTCACGGAACTCTCCCTGGGGTGTTTTCCTTCTTCATTTCCAAAGTCTCTGGCTGTGTGGGCTGTCGTGGGTGGTCTTCATTGCTCACTGGTGGCTCTGTCTCTCTTTCATCATTCTGGAGCTTTCTCCAAAGTGTTTCCACATTTTTTTGGAGTCCAGTAAACTAAACAAGCCCCACGTGAAATGCATAGAGTCACATCTCCATTTAATCAAAAGTTAATACCCACAACTGGGTGTGTCACATCTCCATGGAGATAATCTGATAAGAAGATTCCAATTTATGTTATTAAATAGGGATTAAAAGAAATGGTTGCTCCCACAAGATTGGATCAGGATTAAAATATGGCTTTTCTAGGGTACATAAATCCTTTCAAACCCCCACAGGGCAGATAAGCAATAAAAATAAAGACAATAAATAAATAAGGATAAGGGGTATGGGATGTCTGGGATGTTCTTGTTTAGTTTTATTTTTTATTGTTTTGAGTAATGAAAATGTTCTAAAGTTGATTGTGGTAATGAATACACGATTGTATGATGGTACTGTGAGCCACTGATTGTATACATTGGATGGAGTATATTTGAGTTTATATCTCAACGAAATTCCATTAAAACAATAAAGTTTTAAAAAGTTAAAGAAAACAAAATGAAAATAATAATAATTTTAAAAGTTAATAACAATTTCAAGACTGCTGCAGCAGAGCATTACACCAAGCATAGGACCCTTCCAAGTGCAGGCTGTGCAACTAACCGCACAGTGCGCGTGCCCAGAAAGCCAGCCTGGTGAAGAATGTGTGGGCAAAGTGGAACCAACAGAATTTTGCAGACCAATGAGAAGTTCCAATCCATTTTAAAAAACAATTTAGGGCAGGACACAATGGGTCAGTGGCAAAGTTCCTGCCTGCTGTGCCGGAGACCTGGGTTCGATTCCTGGTGCCTGCCCAGGCAGAATAAAAAAGCAATTTATTACAGTTGGGCAAAGGGTAGTCAAGGAATATGTTTTGTGATAAGCTCAAGTGTTTTCTAAACAACTTAGATACTTCAGCACTTATCTAAATGAAGCAAACTGTTCAGTCTTCAAAATGTATGATTTACTATTGTTGATTAACTAATACTAACATCTGTAAAAGTAAATTCTACGTAAAGAAATAGTAATTTGCTCTATGAAATATGTTCCTCAGATTATTTATGATCTGATAAATTCTGTTACTAGTTACTATGCTTTAGAAATAAGCAACTTTAGGGGAACATGTTATAGACTTCCAATATTCCCACACAAAGGCCAAGATTCAAAACTTGAATAAGGAAAACTACTATGAGTATACAGGACAACCTATTCTTAACTACAAGCTACATTTATATATGAAATCACCAAAAAAAAAAATTGGTGTTTATTCAGCTTTAACTTTACATTTTGAAAGAAACTACATCTTAAAATTTTGTTTCCTTTTTATAAAGAGTGCAGTTGTCACTAAATACTCACATATTATTCCACCTTCTCTACAAAGGTTTTCTTACTCTAAAATATTTTTACATGATTCAGCCATATATTTCTAACATGCTAAAAACTAATAAAATACAGAGCTTCATGTTGTAGTTTTTGTAATGTGTTTAAAGTTAAAAGTAAATAATTTCATATATTTAGAGTGTATGCTCAAATATACTTTAGATTTAATCCAGACTAAATACGGTAACATGGAGCTGTATGTCCTGGAGAAAAACTAGTTCATAAACTTAATCCATATTTATGGGCATGAACCCATTGTAAATAGGTCCTTTTAGATGAGGTTATTTCAGTTAAGGTGCAGCCCACCTCAATCAGGATGGGCATTAATCCTATTATGGGAGTCCTTTACAAGAGAATGAAATTCAGACACAGAGAGACAGAGAGTCATAGAAGGAGCAGCCAAAAGCGGAACATCAATGGAACCCTGAAGAGAAGAGAAATGCCAGCATGTCCTGATGTGACAGTCTAAGGACAAACGATTGCTGGAAGCCAGTCTCAAAATGCCACAGTTTTAAGGGAGAAAGCATCAGCTTGATGATGTGATGATGTGAATTTTCTTTTATCCTCAAAACCATGAGATATTAAATTCCCATTGTTTACCCTAACGCATTTCATGGTACTTGCTTGAGTATCCCAGGAAACTAAAACAGATTTTGGTTCCCGGAGAGTGGGGTGCTGCTATTGTAAACACCTAAAAATGTGGAAATGGCTTTTGAATTGGATAATGGGTAGAGGCTGGAAGAATTGTGAACTGCTTGCTAGAAAAGGCTTAGATTTCTTCATAGAGACTGTTGGTAGAAATATGAATGTTAAAGGTACTTCAGATGAGGCCTTAAATGGAAACGATGTCTGTGTTATTGGAAACTGGAAGAAAGGAAATCCTTGTTTTAAAATGGCAGGGAACTTGGAAAATTGTGTAGTGATGTGGGGTGGAAGACAGCACTTAAAGCAATGAACTTGGATATTAAGCTGAGGAGATTCGGAAATTAACTGAGGAAGTTTAACCCAGTTTCTCTCTGCAGCTTATAGTGAAATGAGAGAGGAAAGGGGTGGGTTGGAGAAATAAACTCCTGGGCACAAAGAAGTCAAAAAGTGATGGTTTGGACCCCTGCAAATTGCAGGCAAATTCAACAAGATTTTTACAAGATTTGTATAAGAAAAATCACTGCCAGTCTGGACTGAATGGGACAGAGAAGGGAAAAATTATAGGAAGAATTACTTCAAGGACATAACCATGAAAGCCGAGGTTAAGACTGAAGAGATCTCCACAGGTCAAGAAAGCAGGCTCACCCAAGAGTGTGGAAAGGATGAATCTGTCCTGGCTCTTGGAGAAGGCAGGCCTCCCTCTCCATTTTTCAGGAAGAGTGCTGCCACCCAATAATCAGAAATGGTGGGGCCTATATTCCAGTGTTAATGGGAGAGGCTGGCCATCATTCTGATGCTTGGAGATCGTGTAACTTTCGCCCAAGTGTTTGGGAACAGCATGACTGCTGTGCAAATTCTTGTTGGGGGTGTAGCTGCCAATCCATCATGCCTGAAGAATGAACCACCGATTCATGGATGACTCTAGGACCTTAAAATCTAATGGAGTTTGCCCTGCTGTGTTTCAGAATCGTTTGGGACCCATGACCCCTGTTTTCCTTCAATTTCTCCCTATTGGAATGGAAATGCTCATCCTATACCTGTCCCTCCCTTGTACACTGGAAGCAGATAATTTGTTTTCTAGAGTTCACAGGTCTGAAGACCTGTGAATTGTGCCCTAGAATAGGTCACACCCACAATAGATTTTTATGAGACTATGTACATAACATTGTTACTGAAATGACTTAAAGCTTTTGGAATGCTGTGATGGAATTAATATATTTTGCATGTAGAAAGGACATAGCTTTCTGAGATACAGAGAGTGGACTGTGGTGGTTTGGAGTTCTACATGCTTGAGAGAAACATGTTCTTAAACTTAATCCATTCCTGTAGAGATGAACCCATTGTAAGTAGGACCTTTTTGATGAGGTTACTTCAGTTAGGGTGTGGCACACCTCAATCAGGATGAGTCTTAATCCTATTTCTGGGGTCCTTTATAAGTGGAATGAAACTCAGACACAAAGAGAAAGCCATAGATGGAGCAGCCAGAAGCTGAGTATTAACAGAACTCAGAAGAGTGTGGAGAGACCAGGAGACACCGCCATGTGCTTTTCCATGTGACAAGCCAAGGACCAAGGATTGCTGGCTGCCACCCCAGAATGCCATAGCCTTCAGGGAGAAAGCGTTACCTTGATGGTGCCTTGATTTGGACTTTCTTTTAGCCTCAAAACTGTGAGCCATTAAATTCCCATTGCTTAACTCTATCCATTTCATGATATTTGCTTGAACAATCAGGGAAACTAAAATACATACTTAGGCATCTATATCCAACCACACTGTACCCTGTAGTTTAAGAATCTTCATTCCTCAATACCCTCATTAGTCACCAAGATCAGCATCAATATATCTTGTGTCACGAAGTTATCCTCAGGATTTAGATTTAGAAAAGGATATACTTCTGGTGCTGACCTCTAGTTCTAGAAGTTTATTGTTCTGAGTCTAAAAAGTTCTCTCAACCATGTCCCACATTGTTCTGCTGGCAACTTGTCATTTGGCCCATTCTGGTATCTGGAGAGCCATGTTCCATAATAAACCTATAAAACACTGAGAGAAGGTGGCAATTCACCATGAACTGGGGAATTACTCAGCGTTGGATCTGGAAGGCAGAAAATAACTGGCTTTTGTCTACTAATTCCTAGGTACAACAGATGGGGAGTCATTTATGAATGGTGTGTTTGCATATATAATAGAGAGTATCTGGATTCTCCTCTTGTAAATATCTCACAATAAGGGCAATGCCATTTCTAGATCACCCACAGAAATTATTTTTGTCAGCCTGGACCTCACAAAGTACTATGTCAACTGAAGATCCCCTATATGTAAATAAGCAATTATCACTCTCATCATGTCATTGTCACTGTCTGGTGAGTCAAAGATCCATACTAATTTAAATTTTCATTACTATGCACTTTAAAAAAGAAATGCATGAAGCATATTTGAAACTACATCCACCCATCCACACACTCAGTTGTGCAGGAAAAATAACCATTCATTCTGCAATAACAATTCAATCTTTAAACACACCCAAACTCCAACACTTTTTTGCTAAGGGTTGAGTCTAAATGCCCAAGATCTCAAGTGGTATTTTGTCCCTGCTTGTACCCTCTAAATTTTACCTTATCTGGTCCTGTCCTTGGAAGTCAGCCTAATGAGTGACAGTTCTGTCAAATCCAATCTCATCCATTAAGTCCTGTCTAGCAACTCTCTCTGCTATTTGCATGTCCCCCCTGGGTGCCTGAGTACTATTCTACTATTGTAGAGTATACTGGGCCATGGGAAAGTTTATGGGTCAGGTTCAGGTCATTCTGTTAAGAGATGTTATTTAGCTATTACTATTCTGGGAACTAGACCCTTATCCAGATATTGGGCTCTTCCACAGGAGTAAGCTTTAGGTCTCCTAATCTCTTCAATCTCCAAAATCTTATCTGGGAGTTCTTTTACCCCTCACCTGGGACTTAGCTTGGGTGTGGGGTTGGCAGTCAGGGTGCATGACTACTTTCTCAGGGAGTCTCCAAACTAAGTCAAACTCTCTTCATTTCTTTGATGTTCCTTCTCCCTTATCCCCATCTCCACATCCTCCCAAAGCAAAATATTCTCTTGCTTTCTTATTTTTTCTCAGCATTTTCCTGAGGTCTCCTTTTTTGGAGTCAGTGAACCAAGACAGCCCTCATTTATTGAATAGTGGATGAGCCAAGAGCTATAAAGAAACCCTGCTTTAGAACAAATGTGTCACTATTACAAGGTGTTAATAATAAGGTGGTATATGGGAAAAAATCCAATTACTGCAAACTAAGGTCTATAGCTAATAATAGCATTGTAACATTCTTTCATTTCTTGTAACAAAGGCACCATACCAAAAGATCAATAATAAGGGATGGGATTATTTTTTCAGAAGCAATGAGAATGTTCTAATATTGATTGTGGTAGTGAATGCATAACTGTGACCATATAAAGAGCTATTGATTATTAAAAAATTACTATCTACTATCAATGATTTCATGTAATGTGGATGGGCTAGTCTGATATTATATAAATCCAGTTATTTATGCACATGTTGATAAAGAATTGTTATTAGAAAATGATTCCTTCAATTGATGTAAATTGCATGCAATAATTTTTAAACAAGTATTCTTGGTTTATTTTAAATGGTATTATATAATTAATTAGAATAAAAGTGTGAAATGCCATTTCCTATACTTTGACAATAAAAATTATCAAAGACTGGAAGTTTTATTTATATATGAGGTAACCAAAGTGACCATAAACATTTAAAATTCTTTTTTTTTTAGGTTTCTTTTCGGGGGTACATGGTCCGGGAATTGAGCCCTGGTCTCCCACATGAAAGCCAGGCATTCTAGCCACTGAACTACCCATGCAACCCTAAAATCCATTTTATTTTAACAATTTTTATGCAACTCTTTCTAATATGTATTACATACTTTCTACTCCTACTTAAGTAAGGAAACAAGAATAGACCTAAAGAGGTCTTCTAAAATGTTTCCTAGATAACCATGTAGCTTCATAAACTTTAAAATTTTAATAATTTATTAAAAAGTTTAATCTCTGAATGATACATACGGTGCTGACAGTGCAGGACACACTTGCCTTTCCCAGACCATTAAAATTCCAATAAATTTATCCAATGTGCAGTGTATATCTGAAGACATTGTGGCGATTTTGAAATATCTAAAAATGTGAAATAACTGTACTATATTAAAATGATATTTTATTGTATATGGTGTTAGGGACAAAGTGAAATTAACTTTTGCTTTATTTTAAACATGACCATAAGGACAGTCAGTGTTTTGTTTCCACTATTACACCTAAGTTTTACATTAAAAAGCAGTACAAGAAATTAGGGTAATATTAAACAACTTTTTTTACCTCAATCCTCTGAAGAGAAGCAAGATGTGAAAATGCAAATTGTAATACTAATAAATATTATTGAAGTAATTGAACTTGTATTTTATTTAAAATTTCAATCTGATATTGGGCAATCAACACTTAATTCTCTTAGATTGAAATTTTGATTCAAAATTTAATCAAACTAATGAGAATATTATTGGAAATATTTATTAGTTAATTTTTATAATCTAGTTATCAAGAATGTTATCAGTATGTTTTAAAATTTAATTCAAAAGGAAGCCTGTGCACTGTGATGAAAAAGAGAGGCTACGCACTGTGTATTTAAGAAGAGCTTTTCAACCAACTTTTAGGTTGCTAGAGATAATCCTCAAGTAAACATTGAATAAACTACAAATATTAATTATATGATGTTGAAAGAATCTCAATATATGATATACATGTTATCCATGCATTTAATAAATGTTTATTTGAATATCTATCACGATTTTTGCACTGATGACACAATAGAAAATACATGGTCCTTGCCCCCTATGAGACAATAAAGAAAAATAGGCAGGGTGATAAGGTGCAAAATATATAGAATGCAATTCATATAGCTAAGAGTCAGTATAGGAAGCAAAGAATATAGCTAAGAGGTTCAACTAACCCACTCTTGGTACAGGGGCAAGAGAGGGGAGGAAATGGATGTGAGATAGGACAAAATAAGAGGAATCATGATAATTCCAATATATTTTGGTCTGAACAATGGAGATAGACAGATTTTCCATTTCCTAATTTGGGGAAGTCTGTGAGAGAAATGGGAAAATAAGATTTGGAGGTGAAGTGGGGGATCAGAAGTTCAGTAAATTTGAGTTGCCTAGCAGGCATCCAAATAGAGATGTCCACTAGGCACTTGAATATAAAAGTATGAGGTTTTGAAAAGTCTGGATTGAAAACATAAATTTGGAGGTGTGAATATATAATTGGCTATAAAAACGTCAAATTCTCAGATCTGCAGTACTCCAGCACTTAAAAGTATGGACTTTTAAAAGTACCCAGTCAATGAGATTGAGAAGGAATGACCATGAAATGGGAAGGAAACGAGGGAATTTGGTATCGTTGAAGAGCCTTGAAAACCAAGCAAAGGTGGGAGTTTCAAGGGGAATAAAATGACCACCTCTAACCAGGACTGTTGAGTTTAGAAATGTGATGATCAATGGTAACTTGAACAAGACTAGTTTCACTGAAGAGGTATATGAAAGGAAGCCCGATTAGAGCGAGGTCAAGAAAAAAACTGTTGCTCTTGTCCGCCGGCCCGGTGCGGCGCTCACGCCCCGCCAGCCAGCCCGCCCTCCTCTCCCTCTTTGTCCGCCGGCCTCCTCTCCCTCTTCCCCCTTCTGCTCCGGTGGCACTCTATCCGCCATCTTATCCTTCCCTTTCTCCTCCTGCTCCGGCGGCTCTCCAACCACCACCATGCCCTCTTTCGCCTTCACTGGCTCCTCCACCACCGGCCTCGACAGCCTTGCCACCCTCACCTTTCCTCTTCCAGAACAGCTACTGGGGGACTGGAGACGATACAGAGCAGCTCCCGGAGCCACGACGGAGATCAAAGGGACAGCGTACCCCATCCTGGAATGGCTGACTGTCTGGGAGAACCAGCTCCGGTGAGATAGCCGAGGGGCGCGGGCTTTCCCGGGCGGGATGGCAAGCGGCCAGAGTTCCTGCCTTCCTCCTTCCCAGGCCAGCTGGCAGAATTGGGCAGGCGGTCCCCTCGGGCTGCGGCAGCTGACGCCCCCATCACGCAAGGCCCCCCTGACCAACTGAGAGAGTTGGGTCGGAAATCCCCAGACCGCGGAGAACGGTGACCGGGGGGTCCCTTCCAAACACGTGACTCCCCGGTCCGGCTGGGAACAGTGCACTCTCCCGGGCTGCGGCAGCTGGCGGCCTCCCGCCATGCTTGGCGTCCCGGGCCGACTAGGAAATTCGGTTGGGCGCTCTCCCGGGCTGCGGCGGCCGGCGACCCTCCCCGCATTCGGACCCCCGGGCCAGCTGGCACTCTTCCAAGCTGCTTCGGCTGCTGAACCTCCCCTACGGCGAGAGTTTTCCTGAGTTAAAGGAACCACAGTAACTTTTACTGGTGGATCCCGTAGACAAACGTATGCCACGAGCGCCACCTACTGGGCAGGATAAGAAAAAGAGAACCCAGAGATTTCACAGAAAAATCTTTCAACCTGTGGGGTCCAACACCCAAGGAAATCTGATCAAATGCCCAGATGCCAGCAGAAGATAACGGATCATGTTCAGAAAATTGAACATATGGCCCAGTCAAAGGAACAAATCAATAGTCCAAATGAGATACAGGAGCTGAAACAACTAATGCTGAATATACGAACAGAAATGGAAAACCTCTTCAAAAACCAAATCGATAAATTGAGGGAGGACATAAAGAAGACATGGGCTGAACAAAAGAAGAAATAGAAAAACTGAAAAACAAATCACAGAGCTTATGGAAGTGAAGGATAAAGTAGAAAAGATGGAAAAAACAATGGATACCTACAATGATAGATTTAAAGAGACAGAAGATAGAATTAGTGATTTGGAGGATGGAACATCTGAATTCCAAAAAGAAACAGAAACTATCGGGAAAAGAATGGAAAAATTTGAACAGGGTATCAGGGAACTCAAGGACAATATGAACCACACAAATATATGTGTTGTGGATGTCCCAGAAGGAGAAGAGAAGGGAAAAGGAGGAGAAAAACTAATGGAAGAAATTATCACTGAAAATTTCCCAACTCTTATGAAAGACCTAAAATTACAGATCCAAGAAGTGCAGCGCACCCCAAAGAGATTTGACCCAAATAGGCATTCTCTAAGACACTTACTAGTTAGAATGTCAGAGGTCAAAGAGAAAGAGAGGATCTTGAAAGCAGCGAGAGAGAAGCAATCTATCACATACAAGGGAAACCCAATAAGACTATGTGTAGATTTCTCAGCAGAAACCATGGAAGCTAGAAGACAGTGGGATGATATATTTAAGTTACTAAAAGAGAAAAACTGCCAACCAAGACTTCTATATCCAGCGAAATTGTCCTTCAAAAATGAGGGAGAAATTAAAACATTCTCAGACAAAAAGTCACTGAGAGAATTTGTGAACAAGAGACCAGCTCTGGAAGAAATACTAAAGGAACCACTACAGTCAGATATGAAAAGACAGAAGAGAGAGGTATGGAGAAGAGTATAGAAAGAAGGAAAGTCAGATATGATATATATAATACAAAAGGCAAAATGGTAGAGGAAAATATTATCCAAACAGTAATAACTCTAAATGTCAATGGACGGAATTCCCCAATCAAAAGACATAGACTGGCAGAATGGATTAAAAATACAGGATTCTTCTATATGCTGTCTACAGGAAACACATCTTAGACCCAAAGATAAATATAGGTTGAAAGTGAAAGGTTGGGAAAAGATATTTCATGCAAATAACAACCAGAAAATAGCAGGAGTGGCTATACTAATATCCAACAAATTAGACTTCAAATGTAAAACAGTTAAAAGAGACAAAGAAGGACACTATCTACTAATAAAAGGAACAATTAAACAAGAAGACATAACAATCATAAATATTTACGCACCGAACCAGAATGCCCCAAAATATGTGAGGAATACACTGCAAACACTGAAAAGGGAAATAGACACATATACCATAATAGTTGGAGACTTCAATTCACCACTCTCATCAAGGGACAGAACATCTAGACAGAGGATCAACAAAGAAATAGAGAATCTGAATATTACTATAAATGAGCTAGACTTAACAGACATTATAGGACATTACACCCCATAACAGCAGGATACACCTTTTATTCAAGTGCTCATGGATCATTCTCAAAGATAGACCATATGCTGGGTCACAAAGCAAGTCTCAACAAATTTAAAAAGACTGAAATCATACACAACACTTTCTCGGATCATAAAGGAATGAAGTTGGAAATCAATAATAGGCAGAGTGCCAGAAAATTCACAAATACGTGGAGGCTCAACAACACACTCTTAAACAACAAGTGGATCAAAGAAGAAATTGCTAGAGAAATTAGCAAATACCTTGAGGCGAATGAAAATGAAAACACAACATATCAAAACTTACGGGACGCAGCAAAGGCAGTGCTAAGAGGGAAATTTATTGCCCTAAATGCCTTTATCAGAAAAGAAGAAAAGGCAAAAATGCAGAAATTAACTGTCCACTTGGAAGAACGGGAGAAAGAACAGCAAACTAATCCCAAAGCAGGCAAAAGGAAAGAAATAACAAAGATTAGAGCAGAAATAAATGAAATTAAAAACATGAAAACAATAGAGAAAATCAATAAGACCAGAAGTTGGTTCTATGAGAAAATCAATAAGATTGATGGGCCCTTAGCAAGATTGACAAAAAGAAGAAGAGAGAGGATGCAAATAAATAAGATCAGAAATGGAAGAGGAGACATAACTACTGACCTCACAGAAATAAAGGAGGTAATAACAGGATACTATGAACAACTTTACGCTAATAAATACAACAATTTAGATGAAATGGACGGGTCCCTGGAAAGACATGAACAACCAACTTGGACTCAAGAAGAAATAGATGACCTCAACAAACCAATCACAAGTAAAGAAATTGAATTAGTCAATCAAAAGCTTCCTAAAAAGAAAAGTCCAGGACCAGATGGCTTCACATGTGAATTCTATCAAACATTCCAGAAAGAATTAGTACCAACTCTCCTCAAACTCTTCAAAAAAATCGAAGTGGAGGGAAAACTACCTAATTCATTCTATGAAGCCAACATCACCCTCATACCAAAACCAGGCAAAGATATTACAAAAAAAGAAAACTACAGACCAATCTCTCTAATGAATACAGATGCAAAAATCCTCAATAAAATTCTAGCAAATCGTATCCAACAGCACATTAAAAGAATTATACATCATGACCAAGTAGGATTCATCCCAGGTATGCAAGGATGGTTCAACATAAGAAAATCAATTAATGTAATACACCATATCAACAAATCAAAGCAGAAAAATCACATGATCATCTCAATTGATGCAGAGAAGGCATTTGACAAGATCCAACATCCTTTCCTGTTGAAAACACTTCAAAAGATAGGAATACAAGGGAACTTCCTTAAAATGATAGAGGGAATATATGAAAAACCCACAGCTAATATCATCCTCAATGGGGAAAAATTGAAAACTTTCCCCCTAAGATCAGGAACAAGACAAGGATGTCCACTATCACCACTATTATTCAACATTGTATTGGAGGTTCTAGCCAGAGCAATTAGACAAGAAAAAGAAATACTAGGCATCAAAATTGGAAAGGAAGAAGTAAAACTATCACTGTTTGCAGATGATATGATACTATACGTCGAAAACCCAGAAAAATCCACAACAAAACTACTAGAGCTAATAAATGAGTATAGCAAAGTAGCAGGTTACAAGATCAACATTCAAAAATCTGTAGCATTTCTATACACTAGTAATGAACAAGCTGAGGGGGAAATCAAGAAACGAATCCCATTTACAATTGCAACTAAAAGAATAAAATACCTAGGAATTAATTTAACTAAAGAGACAAAAAACCTATATAAAGAAAACTAAAAAAACTGGTAAAAGAAATCACAGAAGACCTAAATAGATGGAAGGGCATACCGTGTTCATGGATTGGAAGACTAAATATAGTTAAGATGTCAATCCTACCTAAATTGATTTACAGATTCAATGCAATACCAATCAAAATCCCAACAACTTATTTTTCAGAAATAGAAAAACCAATAAGCAAATTTATCTGGAAGGGCAGTGTGCCCTGAATTGCTAAAAACATCTTGAGGAAAAAAAACGAAGCTGGAGGTCTTGCACTGCCTGACTTTAAGGCATATTATGAAGCCGCAGTGGTCAAAACAGCATGGTATTGGCATAAAGATAGATATATTGACCAATGGAATCAAATAGAGTGCTCAGATATAGACCCTCTCATCTACGGACATTTGATCTTTGATAAGGCAGTCAAGCCAACTCACCTGGGTCAGAACAGTCTCTTCAATAAATGGTGCCTAGAGAACTGGATATCCATATGCAAAAGAATGAAAGAAGACCCATATCTCACACCCTATACAAAAGTTAATTCAAAATGGATCAAAGATCTAAACATTAGGTCTAAGACCATAAAACAGTTAGAGGAAAATGTAGGGAGATATCTTATGAAACTTACAATTGGAGGCGGTTTTATGGACCTTAAACCTAAAGCAAGAGCACTGAAGAAGGAAATAAATAAATGGGAGCTCCTCAAAATTAAACACTTTTGTGCATCAAAGAACTTCATCAAGAAAGTAGAAAGACAGCCTACACAATGGGAGATAATATTTGGAAATGACATATCAGATAAAGGCCTAGTATCCAGAATTTATAAAGAGATTGTTCAACTCAACAACAAAAAGACAGCCAACCCAATTACAAAATGGGAAAAAGACTTGAACAGACACCTACCAGAAGAGGAAATACAAATGGCCAAAAGGCACATGAAGAGATGCTCAATGTCCCTGCCCATTAGAGAAATGCAAATCAAAACCACAATGAGATATCATCTCACACCCACCAGAATGGCCATTATCAACAAAACAGAAAATGACAAGTGCTGGAGAGGATGCGGAGAAAGAGGCACACTTATCCACTGTTGGTGGGAATGTCAAATGGTGCAACCACTGTGGAAGGCAGTTTGGCGGTTCCTCAAAAAGCTGAATATAGAATTGCCATACGACCCAGCAATACCATTGCTAGGTATCTACTCAAAGGACTTAAGGGCAAAGACACAAACGGACATTTGCACACCAATGTTTATAGCAGCATTATTTACAATTGCAAAGAGATGGAAACAGCCAAAATGTCCATCAACAGACGAGTGGCTAAACAAACTGTGGTATATACATATGATGGAATATTATGCAGCTTTAAGACAGGATAAACTTATGAAGCATGTAATAACATGGATGGACCTAGAGAACATTATGCTGAGTGAGTCTAGCCAAAAACTAAAGGACAAATACTGTATGGTCCCACTGATGTGAACGGACATTTGAGAATAAACTTGGAATATGTCATTGGTAACAGAGTCCAGCAGGAAGTAGAAACAGGGTAAGATAATGGGTAATTGGAGCTGAAGAGATACAGACTGTGCAACAGGACTAGATACAAAAACTCAAAAATGGACAGCACAATAATACCTAATTGTAAAGTAATCATGTTAAAACACTGAATGAAGCTGAATCTGAGGTATAAAAAAAAAAAAAGAAAAAAGAAAAAACTGTTGATACTTTTTGACAGGAAAAGCAATAGCGTGTTTTTCTACTCATTGCATTCTGCATTAAAACAATGAGGATTAAAGGACATGGCTTTTCTGGGGTACACAACAGATTCAATCCAGCCCAGCAATAACCAAAATGAAAGACGGAAAGAGAAACATTTCTTTCTACTACACTATGGAAAAATAATTGTGTTATGTAGAGCTATCTCATAGAATAATATATCATAACACAACCCTTCTCTGTAAAGCAATTTATTGCAAGGGTGGTCATTTTATTTGAATATTAAAAGAAAAAAAAAAGCAGAAGCATGGAAAATTTCAGAAGATAAGTAAACGAGTAGAAAAGATCAAATTTATAGTGACTAACTGCTTTCCTTTAGAAAAATAACACTTTTCTCCGTACAATCTAAATATAGGGATTTTTATTTTACTTTTTTCTAGAATACAGTAGACATGACATAATTTGTAAGGTCTCAATTACAGATTATTCTTGTATACCGGCAGAAACCAATTTTAAAAGTGTGTCTAGCTAGTATAATTAAAGTTATTTTTGGTCTGACTAAGCATAGTGCATAGTATAGGGATAAACTATTTTAAGTGTCACCTGTCTTTATATGGAAATCAGTTAAAATTCATTTTAAATGAAGAAAGCACAACATAAATCCCCAAAGAGTGGCACAGCTGGATTACAACTCAAACACAGTTTCTTAAGACTTAAATTTTGACCATCCCATACCTTTTATGTCATAAAAAAGCATCACACTGTAGGCTTGTGAAGGGAAACAGCAGGGAAAGCACCCAGGCCATGTAGAGACTGATATGGTGGTCTTGATAAAAAGATTATTTGATTGGACTAGTGCAGTGGCAGGGAAAATGGGGAGTTATCAATGAATTTAAGGGTTCATTTTGAGGTGGAATCAGTATGTTTTGGTGATAGGTTAGATTTTGAATAAAACTGAATCATCCAAAAGAAGAGCTGTAAAAGATCCATAAAACCAGTGCTTTTAAACTTAGTATAGGATATAAGCCTTACCTTTGCAATATATTTTTATTAATAGTAAAAATATTTTTTCTTCATATACTATGTACAATAACCCTTGGAATAAAGTCTTTTCCAGGATTTCACATTTAAAGGAGGATATGTTCCGTTCATACGCATAATTATACATGTTTGTACTTTAAAAGTCACTGATTTAGTACTGCTTAGTATCCAAGTGTAATGGCTGGGAAATTCTGAGGTCGTTTATACCTATTTTGGTCATTATTCATAAAGATAATCACAATTTTTGTGTGTTTTTAAATTTTTATTGAGAATAATATCTATATCTATATCTATATATAAAAGCAATAAATTTCAAAGCATACCACAACAGTTAGTTATAGAACAGATTTTAGAGTTTAGTATGCATTACAGTTCCACATTTTAGGTTTTTCCTTTTGGCTGCTCCAAGACACTGGAGACTAAAAGAAAAATCAATATAGTGATTCCGGAGTCATGCTCATTTGTTAAATCGTTCTCTTTTATAATTTCACCTTCTCCTTTGATCTTTTCTTTATTTATCGTTCATTGATATATATTCACATACCATGTAATCATCAAAGGTGAACAATCAATGGTTCACAATATCATCATATAGCAATACATTTATCGTCACAATCAACTTTTTGTGAAAAATTACATGTATAGAAAAAAGGAAGACATTTCAAAGCACATCACAACAACTAGCTGTAGAAAAGATTTCAGAGTTTGGTATGGGTTACAATTCCACAATTTTAGATTTTTACCCTAGTACATGAAACCTCTGTAGAATCTTATAATACCCTAGATATTCTTTAGGACTGGCAAGAATAGTTTTGATTGGGGTTTGGCAAGTTATGAGAAGTAGAAATGTCTCACTGAAGCATGCTTAAGAGTGACCTCCAGAATAACCTCTCTCCTCTATTCGAACTCTCTCAGCCACTAATACCTTATTTGTTTTACTTCTTTTCCCCTTTTGGTCAGGATGGCATTGTTGATCCCACCATGAAGATAATCACATTTTATACAATGATTTATCTTTTAAATATTTTACAGTAATAGTCATTTTGCAGTTTTTAAAAATAAAACTTTTAGTAGTTTTATTGTATAGTTCCCAGCCTGTCAAAACAAATACAACTGTGCATGAGAGAAGGCTCTGAAAGCTTATGCCACTCTCTTTAATAACAGGAAGCCATTTCATACATCAATTAGCACGTACACAAATAAATTAATAGAGAAAAGAATATCGCTTTAAAATGTAGCAAGCTAGTTTTTCCACTTAAAAAAGATTCAGATTAAATTTTGGTCACTACACACATAGCTTGGCAGCACAGTTCAATATTTCCTATATAAATCTGAAAGAAATGAAAATTCCAAACTCTAAGTACCTAATATATTACTGTCTCAAAAAAAATTATGAAGAAGATAAGGTGTATTTTCACAAGCTTCTTATATAGCCATTCTTTATCATTATCATCTTTTATTTCTAGTCTTTTTAGGCCTTGTAACCACATGCAGCCCCATTTCAATACATTTAGCCTTGGTCTCCCTGCCAAGAAATAATAATTTATGATTTCTATGGTAACTTCTTACCCCCATTTTCCACACACTTTCCTAAATTTTAGAAATTTTGGGATTAATGAACTAAAATAATTTAAGCTTTGCCTCTCCATTAGTACATTTTCTTATTGTAGTCTACAGATCTATCTCTGTAGCCCCTCTCCAACCACAATACCACTTACTCATTCTGACCTGACCACATTAGCATCTTTCACTCACAATTGCCAGATACTCTCTAATACCACATTAATATCTTCTCATCCATCTTAACTCTGTGAAGCCATTCAGCCTCTACATAATAACCTCCCAAGTCAACCTCTCCATAATAACCACCATAAATGCCATGTATTGCCCCTCCAAAGCAATTGATATGGTTTGCATTGTACATCTATTTGTGTGATTATTTTATTAATGTCTTTCTTAACCACCATTCTGTAAAAGTTATAAGGGCATGTACCAATTTCTTTGCTTATCAATTCATTTGCGGTTATTAGGATTGTGTCTAAAACAAAGTAGGGGTTGAATAAATGAATGGTTGTAATAGAAGATGTCACCCCATCAACTAAACAAGGCTTGAATTGAAAACTTTAATATTTTCTCATCTTTCACTCAATCTAACAAGGTTCTATTCTTTATTTATTCTCTGACAAGCACAAAGGTAAATAAGACAGGCTTTGTCCAAATGTGTCATAGTCTGAAATAATTGGAAGATATACAAAAAAAGAGTGACAACAACAACTAAGACTCATTAAACATTGACTGCTTAATATATTTTAGGCACTGTCATAAGAGATACATACATTTGATCTGTTTTCAACTCAGTGAAAGAGGTACTACCATTAATTTGCACAAAGTCACACAGGCCACAAATGAAGGAATAAGTGTCTTCAGCCCATGTAATTTGTATCCAGGGCCATTGTTCTTGGTAGCTATGTAATACTGCCTCTCATAAGCATGAAATAAGAATATCATAGAGCCATGTGAAAAGCTCTATGAAAGTACATTTGGTGGGAACCTGCAGATGCACAATAATATTTAATTAGTCATTCATGAGTAAAATGTGCTCCAGGAAAAAAAAATATTTCTGAAGGAAAACAATTCAGGAGCAGGGAAGACTAAAAAAAAGAAACCAAATCACAGTCTTCCTGAACGTGTAATTACATTTAGGGACCAACCAGCAGATCAGAGATAGTGTTAGAAAGCAGAAGAAAAGTAAGTTGAGGCCAGGATATGAAGGCTAAAAGGTTTGAACTTTATTTTTGTATATGATAACCAGCACTGGAGGATTTTAAACAAGCATTGCCATTGTCATTGTCATTGTCATTGTCATTACAAAATGCTTGTTTAAAATCCTCCAGGGCTGGTTATCATCTACAAAAATAAAATGTATATAGTTTTGGAAAATGTAGTGGATTGATTATTGTCCCATAAAATTCATTTGGAAAGAGGGTCTCTGAAGATGTAATCAAGTTAAAATGTATTCACACTAAGAAAGGGTGGGTCCTAAATCCAATATCTAGTGCTCTTATAAGAAGAGGAGAAGATGCACAGAGACCCACAGAGAAGGAAGCTAAGTGAAGACAGAGGCAGAGATTGGAGTGTGGCACCTACAAGCCAAGGAACAATGATGACTTCTAGGAGCCCACAAGGAGCTGGAAGGGGACAAGGAAGGATTCTTAGAGGGAGCATGGCTCTGCTACACCTCCTTATGTCCTCCAGAACCATGAAAGAATAAATTTCTGTTTCTTCTAAGCCATCGAGTCAATGGGGATTTATTATAGCAGTCGCAGGAAACTAATATAGACGGGATGCAAGAATCTTGTCTGTTCAACTACTTCTCCATAACCTCATTACTACCACTGTTTGCACACCTCAATTATCACTTCCTCATGGAAATATTTCCTAACAAACTCTCCCCCACTTAAACAAATGAATCAGATCTCCCTCGATTTATTTATTTTAATTGGAAAAGTTGTAGGTACAAATAAAAATCATGCACGAAGTATAGACTTCCCATACATTTCCCTTTCATGTAGAATTTTACTTACTAACAATTTGTATTAGTATGATACTTTTCTTATAATTGATAAAAGTATATTATTATAGTTATACTATTAATTATAATTCATAGCTTAGTTTAGGATTCACCGTGTTATACAATTAATTCTGTGGTTATTTTAAACTTTTATTCTTGTAATATGTATATAGCCTAATATTTCCCCCTTTTATTCACATTCAAATACACAATTTAATGTGTTAATTACATTTATAGTACTGTGCTACCATCATTATTACCCATTACTAAAATTTTCCGTGACCTAGACAGAAAGTCTGTACCAAGTAAGCATTAATCCTGTCTTCTTACCCCAGCCCCTGGTAACCTTTAATTTTGTTCCCTCTCTTCATTCTTTGACAATCTAGTTAAACGTTTTTCAATTTTATTGATCTAGTCAAATAATCAACTTTTCGTTATCTAGTTCTATTTTTTTTAATTATCCATTTCAAATATTTCCACTCTAATCTTTATTCCATTCCTTCTGCACTCTTTGGTTTTACTTTGTTCTTCTTTTTCTAGTTCCTCTAGTTGTGAAGTTAATCTATGACTTGAAATCATTCTAAATATAGGCATTTAGAGCTAAAAATTTCCCTCTCAGCACTGCCATCCCATAAGTTTTCTTTCACCTCTACACAATTTCTTTTCTTTCACCTCAAGACAAGTTTTAATTTCTTCACCTCAAGACAACTTCTTTCACTTCAAGACAATTTCTAATTTCCCTTGTGATTTCTTCTTTGACATACCGGTTGTTTAAAAGTGTGTTGGTTAATTTCCCTAATAAATAAACTGATCCTATCTTTTCTGAGCCTGTGTCTTGTGGCTTTGGGGCTCATAAGCTTAAGAATTCCCCCATGTATAGATTCCCTATGCAATAGCCTTACCCCCCTCCTGGGTATTCTATCGTATGTTTTAAAGCAGCTCATCTTCTGCCCCAGGCCTTTTTAAATATAATTGTTTCTTACACTACTTTAGGTGTCCACAAGATGCTTCTGCCTACAGGGCAATTTCTGGGATGGTAAGTGAAACACGAGTTCCGTGGTTTCATTATTCAGTTTACCCCCCAGTAGACTGGCACTGACATACAGGTGCACCAATACGGACATAGAGGTTACTCTGTGCACTCTGGAATGGGAGCAGGAACACAATTGGAGCATAGATGCCAACTCCACACATCACCAGGGAGAGTGTGAGGAGGGGCCAGCAAGAACACAATGAGCTTCTCTTCAGGATTTTAAAGTTGTGTTTTCTTGATTCTCCAATTGTCCAGTTACTGCAACATTTTAACAGTTTTCCAAAGTTTTTAGGAAAATGGAGCTATCAATTTTTGCTAGTTATCCAAAGACTCTGTAGGGGAGCACAATCCTGGAGTGTCTTATACTGCCATCCTGGTCAACCTGAAATTCCCTAAGTAAGGGTTCGGTTGCACATAAAACTGGGAGTCATCAGTAGTAGCAGAAGGACTAAGTGAGAGAGAACAACAAAAACAAGTCAAATGAGAATACAAAAGAAGCAGATGTGAGATGTCTGAAGAACACCATTATTGGAAGATTAGGCAGAGGTAGTGGATTCAGGGGAAACAGCTCTCCCTACCCCTAGAAAAAAAGGATGAATGGAGGCAGAAGGAAACCAGGAAAGAGATGTGGCATAGTAGGAAAGTGTTGAGATAAGAACAAGATGTGTTGGTTTCAGGGGAGAGCAGGTGTGAGTCAGGTAAGATGAAGATGAACTCAGCAAAAAACTTGTTTTTTTCCAGAAGAATTCCAATAAAATTGGGCCAGTAAATCAAATCACTATTTAAGGATTGAGAGAAGTAGAAGCAGCAAAAACATGCAACATTTTAAAGAAACGCTGTTGTAAAAACAGACGGGCCAACAACAACAACCACAAAACATAAGGATATCTTGGGAAACTTAGTTGAGGGTAAGCTTCATCAGACCCTAAGGAAGAACAACTCATTTACCAGTTTCATGTAACTCTTCAGGTTTTCTGTGATAACTTAGTTTAACGATCTATACCATGGGAAATGGTGCTTCAAAATCCTACAGAATAATCATTTACCACACATTTTCTCACATACCCCCTTTAGAATGTTAACAGCACGTATCTATCCATTTTATTCCTCCTTCATTACCCATTTCACAGCCTAGGTTTATGCTTCCCATTGACACTCCAGCAATCATAAACCAGACAAAATTCACTGTAAATGAAATCATTTATTTAGCATCTAATTTGTCTTGTTCTATCTAGAAAAGGGAAAAGGATCACATGAGTAAAGAAAATTTACAAATTTAAAAGTTTAATTCACTGAATAAATGAGCATCTGGTACAAAACTCCAAAAAAATTGCACAAATGGAGCAAAAGCTTTGAAGTTGACTTACCTCGTGTGCTGGTTTGAAAGAATCATGTACCCTAGAAAAGCCATGTTTTAGTTCTGATCCAGTCTTATAAAAGCAGCCTTTTAATCCCTATCCAGTACTGCCAGAAACTTGATTAAATTATCTCCACGGAGCTGTGACTAGCCCAATCGTGGGTATTAACCTTGGATTAGAGGGTGATGTGACTCCATCCATTCCAGGTGGGTCTTGATTAGTTTATCCTTTAAAAGAGGAAACATTTTGGAGAGAGTCTGTTTTTAAAGTGATGAGAATCATGAGAACCCATGTAGCCAGAGACCTTTGGAGATGATGAAGGAAAATGCCCCTGGGGGAGCTTCATGAAACAAGAAGCCTGGAGAGAAAACCAGCAGACTTCGCCATGTTCACCATGTGCCTTTCCAGTTGAGAGAGAAACCCTGAACTACATCAGCCTTTCTTGAGTGAAGGTAACCTCTTATTGGTGCCTTAATTTGGACATTTTAATAGACTTCTTTAACTGGGGCATTTTCTTGGCCTTAGAACTATAAAGTTGCAACTTAATAAATTCCCCCTTTTAAAAGCCATTCTGTTTCTGGTGTGCTGCATTCCAGTAGCTAGCAAACTGGAGCAGATTTTGGTACCACAGAAGTGGGGTGCTGCTTCAGTTTACAGATACCAAATGCTGGAACAGCTTTTTAAATGGATAAGGGAAAGATTCTGGAAGAGTTGTGAGGAGATTAACAGAGAACACCTGGAATGCCATTTTATTTCTGGTATATTGCGTTCTGGCAGCTAGCAAACTAGAACACTTTGTACGGCAATTTTGTGAAATCTTAGTGACAAGCTGGCCCTGCCTATAGCTATGATTTTAAATATGAGAGAAACATCTTTGAATTTTATCTCATATCATCAATCAAAATACAAGGCATAATACTATATTTCCCCATATTTTATTAAACAAATCACCTACTAATATGTTATCTGCAAAACCTCAAAATAATACAAGTTCCAAATACTGACATATTATATTCTTACTCACAATGGTCTTTTATATAATCATGGTTTGCCAATACCACACAAATTTGGCTCTTCCATCCAGCTATAAGTAGTCAATAATATTAAAAACATTATCTCTAGTTAAGAATGGCATTTTATAGAACATTATCTCTAGTTAAGAATAATTAATAATGGGCCCAAAATATGAAACCATTTCAAATTGCTTATTATGTGGCAAAACAGTGGGCAGTTGGCAGAATTGAGCAGAACCAAAATACTAAATTATCACCTGAGTAAATTATTAGAAAGATTAAAAATCATACTGAAGAACGAATGAAACAGTACATTTTCTAAAGTCCTACATTTTATAGACTTCATTTTCTCTGGTAGGTTATTTACAAGAAACAACAAATAAAGGGAATAAATAGAGCATGAAAAATAATACCACCTTTGGTATTATTTGGTATAAGAACTTTCTTATGTTTAAAAAAATTGAAACGGGTTTATACTGTTATGAACACTCTTAGAACCCTTCTCAAAGTTATGTAAGAAAATATTTTCTTAGTGTATATATATATATATATATATATATATATATATAGAGAGAGAGAGAGAGAGAGAGAGAGAGAGAGATGTAAATTGCAACTGGTAAAGGATGTATTATTTTAACTACGAAGTAGGCACCTACCACAAAAAAATTGTGTCTGCCTTTAAGTACGGTACAATGTAAAAATTCCATTTTTAGTACTTTTTTCTCTGTCATTTAAAATATTTTAAAATTCAGTGAGCAATAACCCATATTGTAAATACAAATTACTGAGAATGGTGATGAAATAAACCAGAGTTACGTGGGCTTAAGTTATTTTATAAATTATCAGAAATGTTGAACATTAATGTACTAATCTGTACTTGCTGTGACTACACAATTTACACGCTTCAGTGGGCTTTATTAAAACTCCAGTATCAGAACAATCAGGCTTAGATAGCTGTCATTTTAGAGACATTTTATGTAAGTAAATAGGATCACCTCCATTTGGTTATTCCAGTAGTTTTGAGTACTTTAGAGGATCTGGGAAATTTAAAATGTCACAAAAAGCACGTAGGCAGCCTGATGGAGGGAAAAAGTTTTCAAAAAAAACAAGGAACTAAATAGCTTCCTGTGGTTAACGTTTTAAAACCTAGTCCAGAACAGTGTGTACCAATATTGTGGGTTTGTTGGTATCTTGTTTATGAGCACTGGAAACAGACGTGCATTGATGACATGCTTTGAGTTGGTGGCACATATGAGACAGATGGAACTTGAATGTCTATGAGATGCAATTAAAGACTTACTGCATATGCTGCCAAATACCACAAATATTAAACCATTTTAGAACAAATTTACTATAGCTTTGACAGCAGTTTCAACAAAATAGCAGGTTATTCCAACAAATTAGAAGATTGAGTATATTGAATTAGAATTATTGTGATTTAAAATGTGGTAGTTTGGTTTATTTAATATTTTAATAGAACATATCAGGCTTTTGTATGTGAAAAGTTAGGAAACTTCTTTTAAATGAGCTTGCCCAAGAAGAAATTAATAAGTCAGAAGAATGTGGAGCCAAAAACTCAACAGTTAGTAGAAACTACTTTCCATGAATTAAATAGAAATGGAAGAGGCCACCCAAAGGTGGCTGCCCAATAGGGAACCATTCTCTCATGGTTTCCCACCATCTTCTGGAATTCCTTCTCAATAGCATCAAATGCTTCAGAAAGATTACTTAGGATAACAATATTAAATAATCAATGGGTTGATTAACTAGAAGTCCGTAGTGATGCTAGCAAGGCTATTTTAGTTGAGATAGGAGATAAATCCAGATTGCAGTGGACTTAGAACTAAAAGGAAGTTTAACTAAGAGTTTCCTCAAATCAATAAAATTTGAACTTATGTCAAAAGAAAAAAATGTGTAAACTGGTCATTCAAACAAAAATGAAGTAAATAAAATTAGCAAGTTTCTAAATTTATTACAGTTAGGTCTAAAGTCCTTAGAGATAGGCTAATGTAATGTATCACTATTTTAGCTCAATAAAATACTAGGCATAAAATGGCAAGGCTTGGTGAGAAGTTATGAGAGACATTTTACCACCATACTCTTGATTCTAACTGCATAAATATTGTTTTATAATGTTTATTTACTTTAGCAAAAAAAGCTAACCATCAAGAGGAGATAGGTTTAAAATGACAGAATTAACTCATATAATTAAATTC
Source organism: Tamandua tetradactyla (assembly GCF_023851605.1). NCBI lineage: Eukaryota > Metazoa > Chordata > Mammalia > Pilosa > Myrmecophagidae > Tamandua > Tamandua tetradactyla. Next base: position 47,794,668 of record NC_135350.1, read on the forward strand.
TTACATGCACCTAGTCCCCTAAAATTCATAGAAGTAAAACAAAAAATATTGAAAGCAGGTTAAATTTCCCTCTTTACTACCAGAGATTTTCCACCTAGATGGTGGAATATGAAAAAAATCTAGACCAAAATATGAAAAGGTAGAATATAAAGGGGTAGAATAGGATTATTAGACAAATACAGTAATGTAGAAATGGTACAGTCAGAATATTAGATTCAAAGTTAAATAACTAAATGGTAAAAATGACTTGTCAGTATTATAGAAGAAGAAATTCAAGTTTTAAGCATATTATAATCATTATGCTGTATTAGATATAGAAAACAATGCAACTGTATTAGATGAAGAAAATATTGTTTAGTGAAATATGAAGTGCAATAAAATCCTAAATTAAACATTGTGATTCATCTTAAAGCGGTACCATTAAAATATTGTATAGAAAAATATTCAGTGTCTTTGAGCATTGTCCACAATATACTGTTAGGTTAAAAAGCAAGTTTCAAAATAGAGTTATGGTGTGGGTGGGCCACAGTGGCTCAGCAGGTAGAGTTCTCACCTACCATGCCGGAGACCTGGGTTCAATTCCCAGTGCCTGCCCATGCAAAAAAAAAAAAAAAAAAGATATGTATATATATATATATATATATATATATTTATTTATTTATTTATATAATTATGGTAGGATCCAAATTTTGTAAACAGCATATAATATATATGCATATATGAAAAATATAAAGCACATCAAAATACCAACAACAGCTTTTTCTTGGCAGAATAAGGCAATTTTGTCATTTTTAAAATATTTCTATTATCTAAAAGAAGTATGTATCACTATATCAAAAGTTATTTTCATAATACTGAGCATCAATGTTATCATATTTGATGACATATCACTTAACCTTTTTTTTTTTTTTTCATGGGCAGGTACTGGGAATCGAACCCAGGTCTCCGGCGTGGTAGGCGAGAACTCTGCCTGCTGAGCTACCATGTCCTGCCCTATCATTTAACTTTAAAGTTAGGATATTTCTGTTTTAAGTTTCTCATTTGTCAATGCCAAGGAAGGAAATCTATATCAATAGAAATAACAAGAGTCACTTCACAATAATAATTCTTCTTTGGGAAACTGGATAAAAAGCAAAATTTGATATGGATTGTAAAGTTATCTAAGTAGAAATAAGGAAAATATTTTTATCTAAATGAGAAGAAAATCATTAAATTTAATTATTTCTTTTTACCTGCATTAGAAAGTTCACAATGACCAAGAATTGGCTGCTAAAGGTAATGTTTCTTTATATGGATTTTCTAAAATGTTATTTTAAATACACATTTTAATTTGTACTTCCTTTAGGTTTTTATTGCATAGAAGTATACATTTCAGGAAGGATATTTAAGTTTCAGCCAAATTAAATAGTTGTTTCTTTTCCTTCCTCTTGCTACTTTCATTATAAGATATAAGTTAATATTGAATTCTAGTGTTATCAACGAACACCAAAGTCATAAAGTTAATCCTATCTATGCACGCCTTAACAAAATTAAATACAATTTAGTTTATAAACTGGATTATTTTCTTTCAAAATATATGAGGTAAAAAGAATTCACATCTCTTTTCAGATTATAAGGGACTTAGTGTCAGTTATAATAGAATTAAAGACTCTTAAATGCCATAGACAATCACTTTGATTTGTTTAAGTCTCTGCTACATATATTAGCACATTCATTTATTCCACAAATATTGAGTATTTATTAATTTTGATCACTGCTTTAGGGAATGAGGTTAGAGCAATAAAAAAACCAGATCCTAGCTGTCTCAAATGTTTCATTCTAGTGGAATGAAAGAAACAACAAATACTTGAATAATTAAGCAAGATAATTAAATGTGGTTGAAAAAAATGCTATGAAGTTAGTCAACATGATAATTGATGAGGGCTCAATTAATTCGAGTGGTCATGAAATAGCTGATATTGGGGCTTTGGGGCACAAAAAAAATTGCTCATTATGAACAGCCTGCTAAAATGACCACTGTAAGTGCACCTGGGTTTGAAGTTCCAAGGGAGCATGATACAGTATAGCTTATATAACCATGATTCAGCACCTGTTATGTAACCAAAGATACAACATGCATGCATCCAGTCATTCATCCAAGAATGACGCCACCTATTGGTAAAATGCCACTTTTGTGTAATTTAGTACACAAGGGACTACTGCTTTGTAAGCATCAGAGCGGAAAAGAATGATTAAATATGACCCCTCTACCAGTGGCTCTTCGTGCCTTCTTTAAATTCACTACTGGACCAGAGCAACCACTCCTTGAGCTGGGACTTGAAAGGGGATGAGCCCTGAAGGATGAACCACATCTGTAGAACATGCAGTAGAACATCCAAGCAGAGGGAACAGCAAATACAAATAAAATGGGAATGCACTTAGAGTGTGAGGAACTGAAGGAAAGTAGGATGGCCAGAGTTTCATGAGTACAGATAGAATGCTAAGAGCTATAGATGGATAATTAAGTGCCAGATCTTGCAGAAGCGAGTTTGGATTTTCCTCTCAGAAAAAGAGATGTCAAGCAAAAGTTTAAGAAAGGAAGTCACCTGATCAGACGGATGCTGTTGTTTTGTTTTGCTTTTTCTCAAAATCTTGCACTGCCTGTCATATGAAGTATGTAGAAGAGTGAAACATAGAACCAGATAGGGAACCATGATAGTGGCTTGGGAAGAACTTGAGATATGTTTTAGTCCAATAAGACTTGCTGATATTTTGAATGTTAGGGATTTAGTAAATGGAGGGATCTAGACTATCTCTTGGACATTGACATCAGGAACAAGCTGATACAATTCACTGAGATGGGAGAAATGGAAAGAGGAACAAATTTGTTTAAAAATGGGTGTGCGAAACAAGAATTTTGTAAAGTTCAAGAATAGCAAGCACCCAAGTATGAGATATAGACGAGACAGATAGATGAGGTTTAAACTCAAAGAGAGAGCAGAGCTGAATATAAATTTAAGAGTTATCAGTTATTTTAGTTTCCTTGGAAGCTCAAACAAATAACATGAAATGGATTAGGTTAAATAAAGGGAATTTATGAGTTTATGATTTGAAGCTGGGAAAAAGTCCAAATTAAGGTGTCATCAAGGCGATGCTTTCTTCCCAAAGACCAACCCTCTGGGGGTTGTTGCCAGCAATCGTTAGCTTCTCTGTCACAAGGCAAACACATAATCTCTTGGTCTCTCCCTTCACGTCCACGTTCAGCTTCTTACATCTTGTGGCTTTCTCTCTCTCTCTCTCCAAAGTTTCATTCCACTTATATTAGACTCCAATAATAGGATTTAGACCTATTCTAACTGAGGTGCACCACACCTTAACTGAAGTCGCCTCATCAAAAGGTCCTGCTTACAATGAGTTCACACTCACAGGAATGGAATAGATACAAGAGCATGTTTTTTCTGGGGTACATATAGCTTCAAATCACCACATCAGTATATAAGTGGTTTCAAAGCCATGGAAATGCAGGATATGTGCAGTTACAGAACATGATTACAAGTACATCAACCTCAAGTGTTGGTGAGAGACTCAGATGCATCAGAAAGTGTTTCGAAAACTCTCAAGTTTTATTTAAAAATTAAGTGTTATACATAGATGTAGTTCTTTCTGGTTCCCCCATACATACTTTCTAAGTCTCTCCACATTCTCTTATATGAAAACTGTCTGCTATTGACCTCTTAGCGGTCCCAACTATTTTCCCTAGGTCTTCCAAAGTACCACCTTATTATGATGAGCAGCCATATGCTAATTTACTTTTCACAAACTTCCTATTCATTAATTCTCCTCGGCACTGGATTTTGTGAACCCATTTAATCTGGAGAAAATGAACAGAAAAGTAAGTTTTTCAAATTACACAAATATATATGCTTTGTAATATTGTGCTTATCTCAACACCACAAATCTTTTACTTAGATAAGGAAAGAATATGGTTATGTTATCCGTACATCCTATTTGTGAATGTTAACTATTATATACAGATATGCATATACATATATGTTATTCTTAAATAACATTTTCCAGAAAATAGCTATTTTTAAAAATTTTTAACCAAGTTCATTATTGCTTAAGTTCTCTTATCAAATAGAATTGAGAATTCTAAGTCTGATTTACTACCACTATTTAATTGAGCATTTTAAATGTGCAGAAAATCTGGTGTCTAGTCTATATTAATTATATTTTTAAGTCAAAAATATCCTTAGAATTAAAAAAAAATGTACTTTAAAATAGCCATTATATAAAATGTATTGTCTTTCCTGAAAAACATTTTACAATTATTTTTATTATAATCAAATAACTTTGATCCATAGCTTAGTGGCATCCATACTAGAAAATAAATTAACATATTAAACAAAGAATTTCATGTCAGAATATTTTTACTCTGAGCAAACAATGTAAAATGCTAAATTAAATTTTTTTACTAAGAGGATGACAAGTTGCTCAAGTACTGTAAAACTAATAATTTGCCTTTCTTAAAATGGACTAACCAAGAAAAACATCCTCTTCAAAGGAAATACTACAGAACCTGAAATTTATACAAGAAGAAGTTAAGATTGAAAATAATTTTGTCTTGAAACACGCAGCAGACCCTTCTGTAGAAACATTTTACAGCATTATTAGACAGTTTTAATGATTTAAATCTTACATATAAAACCTAGGTAATGCTTTGGGATTAAAACTATGGGATTATAAAACAAATGCATTTGATTTTTTTTAATGGTGCCAATTTCAGTAACAAAAAACTCATACCCCAGAAAAGTTATTTTAGGTTTGAAGAATGTCAATTCTGCATTCTGAGAATATATAAGCCTACTTTTTCTTGAGGAATAGGATGAAAGACCTTTTGGTTCACCATTTATTCAATATCCAACATCTATTATTATCCAGTAACTCTTTGCACATTTCAGATATGAAGGATGCATAGTGATCAAGGCAGAGGTTTCTGCAGCCATGGCTCTTATACTTTATGGCAAGGGAGTTGATAAATTAGAAGAGCAAGAGTGGGTAGTGACTTATAAACCAAAGTCAGTAGGCTGGTTAAGATTATGAGCACAGGCAAGCTGAAATAGAAAAGTACTAAGTGCCAAAGACGCTCAGGTTTGGAAGAATCAAAATACAGAAGTATTTCTGTATCCACGGCAAACAAAAAATTTCCATACATTCATTATGTAAGATGACGTATGAGAAGACCAATAGATCATTATAAATTATTTCTCAAACACCTAAGCTGGACAGATTGTGTTTAAATTTCACATTGTAACATTAAGTAGAACAGAATGAGAAATGTCAGAAAAAAATAAAATGAAATTTATGCTTTTTTTACTTATCATGGTTCACAAGGATCATTGTTGATACAATTAAAAAATGAATATACCTTCTATTATTGTTAAAATAATGTACTGCATAATAGTTTGAAATTATAAAATTGATTATTTTATATGTTCTTTGGTGAGAAAAGTTCTGTAAATTTTTCCAAACTATTTGATATAATTGAAATAGTGTTATACTAAAACAGCACATAGAAATGGGAGAAGGGAGGACACACTGTATGAAATGTGCAAACAGATTTGGGATTTGGCATTTGAGAAGAAAGCTCAACTTAGCAAAAGGCTATATATAAAAGATAAAATGAGTCCATAAAGATATGAAGACAAATTACAATTGGGAGAACTAGCAATGTGTGATGCAGATTCCTGATCACATTAGAAGATGTACAATTGATCTTGTACAGTGACAAGACTCAGAAAATACTGATTTCTACTAATCAAATGCTTAAGAAATTGATCTAAAACCTGAAGCTAATTAATAATGGGAATTATAACTGTCAAATAAATTGTAAATTTGCATCAGCAAGTAATCACTGTTTCCTCAAATCACGGAATTCTATGCAGAAATCTATATTAATATCAAAGGTTGCTGGAATGCTCAAGGAGTCTGACAAGAGCAGACAGTCAAATAATCCTAAAAGTCAAAAAAATGAAGTTATATTTATTCGTCTGTAGATCTCAATGTATTTGCCAAGTAGACCAGCTCAGGTAGAGTAGTTAGAGGAACTTGTTTCAAAACTTGTTGCATAAAAGCACTAGAATATCACTATTACATAAGTCCAAGAAGAGAGAAAACTAACTCTAGTCCCTAGCTCCAGAGAAAAGGAGGAGACCAACTGTCTTATGTAAACCAATTCATCATAAATAGTCTTGGCTCCTGGTACTTCTCCAGTTAGTTGGATTCCTACATATCCTCTCAGACAAGTGCCAGCTAGAAGAAGGACTTTGTTTTCTAAGTTTACCTTCATTTTCTTCTACGTTATCTCGCCTCCTTGTGATAGTCACTAAAGTTGAAACTTTATCCAGTCACTGAATCTTAATAAATTTCATATTGCCTTAAGTCCAATTGCTAGTTTACTCACTACTCTCTCCATTCTTCTGTTGGCAATTAGAGAAAAGACTTTAGAGCTTATCAAAATCAGGCAGTGAGTGAGGAGCAGCAGCCATTTAAATGGCAGTTCCCAATTCAGCAGGAACATTATGGGAAATTGTTTCTAAACATAATTGTAAGAATGCCTTTAGAGGTTTCTTTTTGGGGAATTAAGGTCCATGTTGTTCACCTAGCAGGAACCTAATCTCTGAACCCAGCTCCAATCAGAACACAGTACAAATAGACAAGAAACATTCAGGGAGGCCATAACACCCTTGGCTCCAGTTCATTCTTTCTGTTAAATCTAATGAAATCTCATTGTTCCTCAAGGACAAGGAATATTGGATAATTACTTTTGTTTCAAGCAAACATGAAGATCCAGGAGACCTTACATTTAGAAGTTCTTTTGAAGGCCAATAGATTGAAAGCACTCATCATAGCACCTACTCCTCTGAACAGCGCTGAGAGACACATTGACATTATCTTACCATGTGAATTCTATTTGCCAATTCCAGGTTGAATATCTCCCATCTTCCAACAGTTTTTCCTTTGGGAAAGATAAACTATATTTGATTGCTTAAGAGCAGTTGCCATCTATTTTATTTATTGCTCTATCAACACTATCTAGCACACAATCTGGCACAAAATTAGTTCTTAGTAAGCACTAATAAATACATGAGTGAGTGGGGCTTAAAATTTCTCTGTACTGGCAGTTGCAGTACAGCCCTGCATCTCTTTGATAATAATCCAGTACCCCTGACTGGGATTTCTGTGTGTTTGCAAAATTCCTCAGGATTCATCTATACTCAGTCCCCTAGGTTACTGCAGGTGGTGTTCATTTCCTTATTTAATAATACAAAGACTTAACATATTTAAACATTCATAGAGAACTGTTCATATATACATTCATATACCAATTTGCAATCGTATTTTGTCCAAATTATTATTTTATATTTTATATATACTAATAAATAAAAATAAAGCCTATTTGTGGTAATGACATTTAAAAATTAGTATGCATAAATGTTTGAAAATGCTTTATGATATACCATTTTCCATCAGAGGTATAGAAAACAGATAAGGTACTGAGCATCATTGCTTCGCAGTCTATGACACATTCCCTGGACTAATTATTAGTAGGACCATGTGACAAAGGTATTGAATCACGCATCTAAGGCTCTTTACTGGCCAGCTCCTTTCTGTCAAAACAAGTTTTTCGGCCTAAATATAAATCAGAGTCCTGATAGCTACAATGTAGAAGAACATAGATGAAGATCAATCCTAAATGAAAGCTTAAAACTTATATTTGATGCCCTGAACTTCCTATACGGTCCCACTCCCTCCAACCCAAACACTGTCACCTTGCACACAGCTTGCTCTCTTTAAATCAGCATAATTCTCCCCTATTCTTGACATTCCTTGCTGATACTAATTAGTAACAAACAAGATGTTAGCCAAAAGGGAATAAATTAGGACCCTCCTATGCCTTCTAGAGCCAAAGGAATAAAACTAATAAAGACATTTTGGATAGGCAGCAATTCCTTTCCTCTTCTGTCTCCAACCCATATCTGTGAAGAGTTAAACAAAAATATGGCATAAGATACTGGATAGAGATTGATGCTCCACTGTTTTGTCTAACAGTCAAACTGGTAGCCTCTATATTTAAATAAAATCCCACAAATAGCATGATTTTTAAAATGTAAAAATCCTACGTGAAGAATAAGACCCATTTTTACACTTGAGAAGTCAGACTTGTTTTGCATTTCTATATTCCCCAGAAAATTAAGTAATTTCAAAGATTCAATGACAGTTATCAGTAGATGTGGGGTATTTATTTCAAGTTTTTGAAAAAGTTGAAGAAGGCTGATACCATTTTATGGGTATTAAATTCTTAAAAGCTTTTTTTTTTTTTTTTTTTTGCATGGGCAGGCACCAGGAATTGAACCCAGGTCTCCAGGTCTCCAGTATGGCTGGCGAGAACACTGCCTGCTGAGCCACTGTGGCCCACCCTGGTTTTTGTTTTCTTTCAATGGACCAATGAAATCAATGCTGCCCTCTACAGAGTCTAAAAGAATGGGAACTCAAAAAATTATTAGAGTTGTCCAAATAGAGGCATTGGTCTGTAATGTCGACTGTCCAAGTAGAGGCATTGGTCTGTAATGTTGACTGTCCAAGTGGAGGCATTGGTCTGTAATGTTGACTGGTAACTAAGACATGGTTGCCTCTCAGGTGAGTTATTCACAAAGAGACACGGTAACTGGGGACTAGGAGCCCTAAATATCAGAGAAGCATAGGAACTTTAGCAGACTGAAAAGAGACACACTTTGTTTCTTTACTGCACTGTATATACCTTTACAGATCAATCTAATCGATGGCTTTTCTTTAAGAGGAGAAGATTATGCCACAACTTCCATTTTTGGCAACCAAAGATGAAAAAACATACAGGACCCAGGATATAAAACCCAACAGTAGATTTAGGACTTCTTCCTTCAGCAGCCAAATTCGGACAGGGTTTTCCCTGAATCCTGCCTTGAACAAAAAGCTGAGAAGAAACTCCTTCCTGTGGAATTTGTATCGCATGAGCATGAGCCAAACAATAGAGCTAGAACTTAGTTCTTAAGCAGGAAGCCCTGGGAGTGGAAGCTACTGGCATTTGAATCCTCCTCTAGAAAACAGTATCAGAGCAAGGCTCTCAGGACCTATCTGGAGGGAAACTTGTACATTGCTTTCATTCCCACTAATGGCGAGGAGACAGTTAGGACCTAAATAGCATTTAAGAAGGAAATAGAACTTATTATTTGATAAGATATTATGTATTTCAATTTAATAAAAAAATTATATTAACAGTCTCTAAATTGCTTAAGTAAGAACTCAGTGACTAGGTTCTATAACACAAGACTACAATGCTTCACCATTAAAATTAAATTTAGATTATTAATATCTAAAGTGCTACAGAGGAGAGTAAAAGTACACTATGAAGAATGAAATTTAAAAGGAATTGAAGGCTGACATTCTTATGGAATAGCAAGGTGTCTCAAACAGCCAAAACAATTTTGAGAAAGAACAAAGTTGGAAGGCTCATACTTCCTGATTTCAAAATTTACTACAAAGTCATAATAGTCAAAAGATGTGTTGGTATAAAGACTGACATATAGACTAACGGAATAGAATTGAGAATCCAGAAATGAAATCACACATCTACAGCCAACAGATTTTCGACTAGGGTTCCAAGTGCATAAAATGAAGAAAGAATAGTCTGTTCAACAAATGGTGTTGGTAAAACTGGATACACACACACACACACACACACACAAATGAAGCTGAACTCCTACCCACACACACCATATACAAAATTAACTCTAAATGGATAAAATATGTAAATATAGGAATTAAAACCATAACACCTTTAGGAAAAAACATAAGGGAAAAATATCATGACCTTTGATTTGACAAAGGTTTCTAAGATATGACACCAAAAGCATAAGCAACTGAAGGAAAAAAACAGATAAATTGGCATTCATCAAAATTGAAATCTTTAGCACATCAAAAGACATAATCAAGAAAATGAAAAGGCAATTAAAAATTGGAAGAAAATAGTTCCAACTCATGTATCTGCTAAGGAGTTAATATCCAGAATAAATAAAGAACTCCTACAATTCCACAACAAAATGAGAAACAAGCCAATTCAAAAATGGGCAAAGGACTTGAATAGACATTTCTCCAAAGAAGATAAACAGGCATCCAATAAGGACGTAAAAAGATGCTCAATATCATTAGCCATCAGAGAAATGCAAACCAGAACCACGTGATACCACTTCACACACACACACTAGGTTTCAAAAATTGGAAAATAACAAGTGTTGGTGAGGATGTGGAAAAATTAGAACCTTTGTATATTGTTGCTTGGAATGTGAAATGGTGCAGTCTCAATGGAAAAAAGTTTGGCTTTTACTCAAAAAATTAAACGCAGAATTATATAACCCAGAAATTCCACTTCTAGATATATACCCAAAAGAATTGAAAACAGAAACTGAATTGAAGAGGTACTTGTACACCAGTGTTCACAGAGACATTATGCACAGTAGCTAAAAGGTAGAAACAACACAGATGTCAATAGACAGATGAATGGAAAAACAAAATGTGGTATAAACATACTATTGAATATTACTCAGTCATAAAAAGAAATGAAGTTTCAGATATATCCTACAAAATGGATGAGCACTTAAACCATGTTGAGTGAAATAAGCCAGGCAGAAAGGGACAATTAGTGGATGATTCTGTTTATATGAAAAAGCTAAATAAGCAAATCCTTAGAGACAAAGTAAATTAGAGATTATTAAGAGCTGGAACCAGGGGGTAATTGGGAGTTTTTGTTTAATAAGTACAGTGTTTCTCTTTTGGGTCATGAGACAGTCTTCATAATGGATGGTAGGTGATGTACTTATACTGTATTATTTGGAAATGCATTAATTTTGAAACCTATTGAGCTTATCATTTTAGAAGCAATCTTTATCAAATGATGAAAGAGAAGCTCAAACTGATTTAGGCCACATGCCCCAAAATCATAGCCGGTAGGAGGCTGACTCCAAACACTCTGTTCTGGTCACTATGTAATGTTGATTGATCAACCACATTGTTGTTTCCATGGCAAATTACTATCTACATTATCTCTGAAGGGCTAATGTTTTATAATGACATCTACCTAGCTGGGATTTTGAGTCTACTCAGATATCTCTGATACCTGCAACACACATCCGAAATCTCTACACAACTGGCCCATATAAAGGTGAGGAAGAAAGTCAAATTCTCTAGATCTTCTGGAATTGCTATCCCCCACTCTGACGTAAAATCCCTCCAGTTCATAGCTGTCCTAGGACAGTGTGCGTGCACGGGCAGGGCAAAGCGGGTGCATCTACATGTGTATATATATATATCAGTGCATATTTCTAGGCTGCTGACATTTCTCTAGCCAAGGACAATTACACACTTCCTCCAAACCCAGTCACACCCTGCAGGTTAATGCATCTGCTCTTACTGGGATGCAAAACTGTTAGCAAACACTGGCCTTAAAAGACAGAAGGCTTGGTTACTTCCAGGCTCCCTAGCCTTAATTTTATAATGACTATGTAGACCACGAATAAGAAGAAGGAAGCAACAGCATTTTAGAAACACGTTTCTAATCAGACAGCCAGAGTATTACACAATGTGCCTCAATCAACTTGTCTGCATTTTCCCCCAAAGTTCTTCTTCCTAGGATTTACAGTCTGGTTACATTTATCTCTGTACCTGTTCTCCTAGCATGCAATCCCTATGGATTACATTCTCCTTCCAGATTCTGTTCATTCATTCATGCATATATGCACTTTCACTGGTTTAACTGTTTATTAAGGATAGTGGCTTTTCTCACACTATTCCTCTTACCTGAGGTGCCCTGTTCTCCTTACCACCTTTCTAGCTCCTTCCATCCAACTCTACTCTCATCTCCACCCGGAAATAAGTGCTCCACTTCTGTGCTCCCCACACTCCCTTCATTATCATAGTGACATTATCATAGTGGTAAGAAGTTTCCTGCTTTCTCTTTGAGTAAGTGCTCTGATTCTGGGAAATGCTTTATACATTGCTCTGCCTTGGATATGTAGGAATTCAATAATAAAGATTTGATCTAGTGAAAAAAAAACTAGGTTAAAGCTCTGTATGTGATCGCCACCTGTCATGGTTAGGGACAGGTGTCAACTTGGCCAAGTTGTGGTACCTGTTCATATGATTGGGCAAGCGCTGGCCTGTCTGTTGCAATGAGGACATTTCATAGGATTAGGTCATGATCACGTCAGCTACATCCACAGCTGATTCCATTTGTAATCAGCCAAAGGGGAGTGTCTCCTGCAATTAGTGATGCTAAATCCAATCATGGGAAGCCTTTTAAGGAGGACTCAGAGGAGACAGATTTCCATTCCTGCTTTGGCTGGTGAGCCTCTCCTGTGGAGTTCATCCAGGCCATCCATTGGAGTCGTCGGCTTCGCAGCCTGCCCTGTGGATTTTGGACTCTGCGTTCCTACGGTCACGTGAGACACTTTCATAAATTTTATATTTGCAAGTGTTCCCTGTTGGTTCTGTTTCTCTAGAGAACCCTAACTAATACATCTTGGTACCGGGAGTGGTTCTTAAGGAACAGAATCTTAAAAATGGGTTTTTATGAATGGTTTTCTACTCTGACTGGGCTCAGAGACACTAAGGACTCTGATTCCTGTAATCAGAATGACACTCCCAATCCATGGACTGAGTTGGCAAAGGAGATAGTCAAAATATCATCATTCGATTCTCCTAATGCTTCGCTTGTACGAAGCCAGACTCTGGGGGATAATGTTTTTGACACCTTTACAGAGTTTTGTAGAAATAAGAGTTATAGAGATGTTGGTTGGTTGTTGTTAGATACACTGTCTACATTAAAGGATGAAAGGGATGGGCTTAAGGCTTCAAACAAGAAGCTTAAGTGCCGTCTGAAAGATGTAGAGGTTTCTATGAGTATCCTGAAGGAAAATTTTATTTCCTGTAGCCGTAGACTTGAGATCTCTGAAAATCAGACTCAGAATCTTATTGTTAGAGTAGCAACTTTACAACGTAAACTGAAATCTCAGTCTTGCATGGTGTCTGCTGTTAAAGTGAGGGCATTGATTGGAAAGGAGTGGGACCCTGAAAAATGGGATGGTGACATATGGATTGATAATGATGTTGGGGGTGAGGTTGAAACCCTAGACCATGCTGAGCCTTCTTTAGATAACCCTGTAATAGTCTGCCCTGAGGACATAGCCGCCCCACCTCCAGCTTGCCTTGAGGAATTGGCCACCCAACCTCCTCCTGAAGGGATTAGCCCTAGAGTTATTAATCCTGTTTCACCAGATGAAACTGCAAATGAAAGCCCTGAAGCAAATGGCTTGGAAGATATTTCTAATTCTTTTCATGACCCACCCCCACCACCCCTCATTTCTTCTAGACCTATAACTAGACTAAAGTCCCAACAGGCCCCTAAAGGTGAGGTACAAAGTATCACACATGAGGAGGTACGTTATACTCCAAAAGAACTGTGTGAGTTTTCCAATTTATATAGACAGAAATCAGGGGAATATGTGTGGCAATGGATTTTAAGAGTGTGGGATAATGGTGGGAGGAATATAAGGCTGGATCAGGCTGAATTTATTGATATGGGCCCACTAAGCAGAGATTCTGCATTCAATGTTATAGCTAGAGCAGTTAGAAAAGGTGTTAACAGCTTGTTTGGGTGGTTGGTTGAAACATGGATCAAAAGGTGGCCAACATTACCTGAGGTTGAAATGCCAGAACTGCCCTGGTATAATGTAGATGAGGGGATCCAGAGGCTTAGAGAGATTGGGATGTTAGAGTGGATTTATCATGCAAAGCCTGCTCTTACACCCCAGGAATGTCCAGAGGATGCACCTTTTACCAGAACAGTGAGAAATAAATTTGTGAGACTAGCACCATCATCCCTCAAGAGCTCTGTGATTGCACTTCTCTGTAGGTCAGATATTACTGTAGGAACTGCTGTCACTGAGCTGGAATCCTTAAACACAATGGGGATGACAGGATCCCGAGTTGGCAGAAGCCAGGTGGCAGCACTTAATCACCAAAGACAGGGTAGACGTGGGTATTATAATAGACAACAAACTCAAAGGAGGCATCAAAATTATATGACACGCAGAGATTTGTGGCATTGGCTAGTAAATCATGGGGTGCCTAGAAATACAATAGAAGGGCAGCCTACTAAATTCTTGTTGGAGCTGTATAAGCAAAAGAGTTCTAGGTCAAGGGAACAGAAGTCTAACCTGAATTACAAAAACACAGAGTCACGGCCCCTTAACCAATTTCCAGACTTGAAACAGTTTACAGACCCTGAGCCCCTTGAATGAAGGGGAGGCCAGGTCCCTATGGGGAAGAAACCTGTTACACTGCCACAAATTTATACTGTTAACCTTCCTCTAAGTCTTCCCCAAGGAGACCGACAGCCTTTTACCAGGGTAACTGTGCATTGGGGAAAAGGAAATGATCAGATATTTCGGGGATTATTAGACACTGGTTCAGAAGTGACATTAATTCCAGGGGACCCAAAACGTCACTCTGGACCACCAGTCAGAGTGGGGGCTTATGGAGGCCAGGTGATCAATGGAGTTTTAGCTCAGGTCCGTCTCACAGTGGGTCCAGTGGGCCCCCGGACCCATCCTGTAGTTATTTCCCCAGTTCCGGAATGTATAATTGGCATAGACATACTGAGCAACTGGCAGAATCCCCACGTTGGTTCTCTAACTCGTGCAGTGAGGGCTATTATGGTGGGAAAGGCCAAATGGAAGCCACTAGAACTGCCCCTACCAAGCAAAATAGTAAATCAAAAGCAATACCGTATTCCTGGAGGGATTGCAGAGATTACTGCCACTCTTAATGACTTGAAAGATGCAGGGGTGGTGATTCCCACCACATCCCCATTCAACTCTCCTATTTGGCCTGTGCAGAAAACAGATGGGTCTTGGAGAATGACAGTGGATTATCGTAAACTCAATCAGGTGGTAACTCCAATTGCAGCTGCTGTTCCAGATGTAGTATCATTGCTTGAGCAAATCAATACATCCCCTGGTACCTGGTATGCAGCTATTGATCTGGCAAATGCTTTTTTCTCAATAGCTATTAGTAAGGACCACCAGAAACAGTTTGCTTTCAGCTGGCACGGTCAGCAATATACTTTCACTGTCCTACCTCAGGGGTATATCAACTCTCCAGCCCTATGTCATAATCTTGTTCGCAGAGAACTTGATCGTTTCTCCCTCCCACAAGACATCACACTGGTCCATTATATTGATGATATCATGTTGATTGGACCTAGTGAGCAAGAAGTAGCAACTACTCTAGATTTACTGGTAAGGCATTTGCGTGTCAGAGGATGGGAGATAAATCCAACAAAAATACAGGGGCCTTCCACCTCAGTAAAATTTCTAGGTGTCCAGTGGTGTGGGGCATGTCGAGATATCCCTTCTAAGGTGAAGGATAAATTGCTGCATCTGGCCCCTCCCACAACCAAAAAAGAGGCACAACGCCTAGTGGGTCTTTTTGGATTTTGGCGACAACATATTCCTCATTTGGGTGTGCTACTCCAGCCCATTTATCGAGTGACCAGAAAAGCTGCTAATTTTGAGTGGGGACCTGAACAAGAGGAGGCTCTGCGACAGGTCCAGGCTGCTGTGCAAGCTGCTCTGCCACTTGGGCCATATGATCCAGCAGATCCAATGGTGCTGGAAGTGTCAGTGGCAAATAGAGATGCTGTCTGGAGCCTTTGGCAGGCCCCTATAGGAGAATCACAACGCAGACCCTTAGGATTTTGGAGCAAAGCCTTACCATCTGCTGCAGATAACTACTCTCCTTTTGAGAAACAGCTTTTGGCCTGCTACTGGGCCTTAGTAGAGACTGAACACTTAACCATGGGCCACCAAGTTACCATGAGACCTGAGTTGCCTATCATGAGTTGGGTGTTGTCTGACCCACCAAGCCATAAAGTTGGGCGTGCACAGCAGCACTCTATTGTAAAGTGGAAATGGTATATACGAGATAGAGCCAGAGCAGGTCCTGAAGGCACAAGTAAGTTACATGAAGAAGTGGCACAAATGCCCATGGTTTCCACTCCTGCTGCCACATTACCTTCTCTTTCCCAGACCAGAGCTATGGCCTCTTGGGGTGTTCCTTACAGAGAATTGACTGAGGAAGAGAAAACTCGGGCCTGGTTTACAGATGGTTCAGCACGATATGCAGGTACCACCCGAAAGTGGACAGCTGCAGCATTACAACCCCTTTCTGGGGTGTCCTTGAAGGACAGTGGTGAGGGGAAATCCTCCCAGTGGGCAGAACTTCGAGCAGTGCACCTGGTTGTTCATTTTGCTTGGAAGGAAAACTGGCCAGAGGTGCGTTTATATACTGACTCATGGGCTGTTGCTAATGGTTTGGCTGGATGGTCAGGGACTTGGAAAGACCATAATTGGAAAATTGGTGACAAACAGGTCTGGGGAAGAAGTATGTGGATAGACCTTTCTGAGTGGGCTAAAAACATGAAGATATTTGTGTCCCATGTGAATGCACACCAGAGGGTGACTTCAGCAGAGGAAGATTTTAATAATCAAGTGGATAAGATGACCCGTTCTATGGATACCAGTCAGCCTGTTTCCCCAGCAACTCCTGTTGTTGCCCAATGGGCTCATGAACAAAGTGGTCATGGTGGTAGGGATGGAGGTTATGCATGGGCTCAGCAACATGGACTTCCACTCACCAAGGCTGACCTGGCTACA
Organism: Tamandua tetradactyla; assembly: GCF_023851605.1. Taxonomy (NCBI): domain Eukaryota; kingdom Metazoa; phylum Chordata; class Mammalia; order Pilosa; family Myrmecophagidae; genus Tamandua; species Tamandua tetradactyla. The sequence continues at coordinate 47,811,455 of NC_135350.1, forward strand.
GCCACTGCTGAGTGTCCAATCTGCCAGCAGCAGAGACCCACACTCAGCCCCCGATATGGCACCATTCCCCGAGGTGACCAGCCAGCTACATGGTGGCAGGTTGATTACATTGGACCCCTTCATGGAAGGGGCAGCGATTTGTTCTAACTGGAATAGACACATACTCTGGATATGGGTTTGCTTTCCCTGCACGCAATGCTTCTGCCAAAACTACTATTCGTGGGCTTACAGAATGCCTTATCCATCGTCATGGTATTCCACATAGCATTGCTTCGGATCAAGGAACACACTTCACAGCAAATGAAGTGCGGGAATGGACACATGCTCATGGAATTCTCTGGTCTTACCATGTTCCCCATCATCCAGAAGCTGCTGGATTGATAGAACGGTGGAATGGCCTTTTGAAAACTCAATTACGGTGCCAACTAGGTGGCAAAAACTTGAAAGGCTGGGGTAATGTTCTCCAGGAAGCTGTGTATGCTCTGAATCAGCGTCCACTGTATGGTGCTGTTTCTCCCATAGCCAGGATCCATGGGTCCAGGAACCAAGGGGTGGAAATGGGTGTGGTGCCACTCACTATTACTCCTAGTGATCCACTAGGAAAATTTTTGCTTCCTGTCCCTGCTACCCTGAGTTCTGCTGGTCTACAGGTTTTAGTTCCAAAACGGGGTGTGCTTTCTCCAGGAGAAACAACAGTGATACCACTGAACTGGAAGTTAAGATTGCCACCTGGCCACTTTGGGCTACTTATGCCTCTGGATCAACACACCAAGAAGGGGATTACATTATTGTCTGGGGTAATTGACCCTGACTATCAGAAGGAAGTAGGACTGCAGCTACATAATGGAAGTAAAGAAGAGTTTTCTTGGAATATAGGAGATCCTCTGGGGCGTCTATTAGTACTACCATGCCCTGTGATTAAAATCAATGGAAAACTGCAACAACACAATCCAGGCAGGACCACTAATGGCTCTGAGACTTCAGGAATGAAGGTTTGGGTCACCCCACCAGGCAAAGAACCACGGCCAGCTGAAGTGCTTGCTGAGGGGAAAGGGAACATGGAATGGGTAGTGGAAGAAGGTAGTGATAAATATGAACTTCGACCACGTGATCAGTTACAGAAACGAGGACTGTAATGCTGTTTGTTTTTGTTATACTATTTAAGTTGTAAGATAGCAAGTTTAAGGATGAATGTTGCCCAAGGATTTGCAAGCTATTCTGGAGAGATTTAATGTGTTTCCAGTTATATGCAGGACAGTTGAGTATTGTCAGGTAAAAGAAAAAATGTGTGCTTATTTGTTTTCATTTGGAAATTAAGTATGGTCTAAGGTGATATATATACATATATATATGTGCCAAGTTGACAAGGGGTGGACTGTCATGGTTAGGGACAGGTGTCAACTTGGCCAAGTTGTGGTACCTGTTCATATGATTGGGCAAGCGCTGGCCTGTCTGTTGCAATGAGGACATTTCATAGGATTAGGTCATGATCACGTCAGCTACATCCACAGCTGATTCCATTTGTAATCAGCCAAAGGGGAGTGTCTCCTGCAATTAGTGATGCTAAATCCAATCATGGGAAGCCTTTTAAGGAGGACTCAGAGGAGACAGATTTCCATTCCTGCTTTGGCTGGTGAGCCTCTCCTGTGGAGTTCATCCAGGCCATCCATTGGAGTCGTCGGCTTCGCAGCCTGCCCTGTGGATTTTGGACTCTGCGTTCCTACGGTCACGTGAGACACTTTCATAAATTTTATATTTGCAAGTGTTCCCTTTTGGTTCTGTTTCTCTAGAGAACCCTAACTAATACACCACCTAATCTATCTGGTTATGAAATGTCCAGATGTTCAGGGGTTGATAAGGTCTGAAATACCAATACAACACAGTAGAATTCTAGGGCTTTTTTTCTTTCATTTTTAGTCTGTATTGGTTTAAAGCAAATTCCTCACATAATGTCATTTTACCCTCACCTGTATCAGGAAAGACATTTTATACAGCATAATTAAATTAACCACACTTAACAAAAATATTAAAAATCCATTAACAGGGCGGGCCACAGTGGCTCAGCAGGCAGGGTTCTTGCCTGCCATGCTGGATGCCAGAAACTTGGATTTGATTCACAGTACTTGCCCATGCAAAAAAAAATTAAAAATCCATTAACATCATTCAATACCCAATCCACATTCAAAATTTGTTCAATCATCTTAAAAAATACCTTTTTAAAGTTTATTAAAATTCAGATCTAAAGAAAATCCACACATCTAATTTAGTTATTTTTAAGTCTTTTTTAATTAAGAACTACCCCTTCCCTATCCTAACCCCATTCCGTTGTCTTGGAGGAATAGGGTTTGTTGTACTAAAAATGCCCCAAACTTCGGATTTCTGATTGCCTCCCCATATAGTTCAACTCATTCTCTACATATCATGAAAAGTACATTTAGTTATAAAGGTTCTATTAGAATCAGCTCCAACTTCTTTAGAAAGAATACTTCATAAGTGGTGCCATGAAACACATATAGTAGCATATCAAGAACACATAATGCCTAGTTGTCTCCATTAGTGATGCTAACCCTAAGCAATGACAGACTGGTCCTTCCACTAAAAGTTATTTAGTATTTTTTCTCTTAATAGTTTTAATATCTGTTATGGTGATCTTGACTTATTCAATCATTTTAATAGGATTGTAAAATGAGATTTATAATTCCATCATTCCTTCTAAATTTTTTAGCTGAGATTTTTCTATAAAGAATGTTTTCTCATTAGCTGGGACTGTTTCTACCCTGAAATACAGTATGCATACATACAACAAATATTTCTTTCTCTTTAATTACCAATGGTGAAAAATGACTTTTATTTGTTTCAATTCATTTACTCTCTGTAGAAAAAAAAAAGAATTTAAGAGGCAGTCTGTCAGCAATAAGTTCTAGATTAAAGAATTTTATTGAAAGTTGAATTTATTTTTGTCAGCTTAAAATCTCTTCTTATTTAATGACTGCATATCCATACATAAACTACTAATATTTTTATGCAACTAGAAAAGTTTTTTAAAAGCATACTTTAAGGCTGAATGTTGTTAAGATGTCAATTCTACCTATACTAATTATAGATTCAATGCAATAACAATCAAAATTCCAACAGCCTACTTTAAAAACTTGGGAAAACTAGTTATTTAAATTCATTTGGAAGGGAAAGAAATCTAGAATACTTAAAGACATTCTAAAAAAGAAGAGTGAAGTCGGAAGATTAGCACTTCCCAACTTTAAAGCTAACTACAAAATCATAGTATTCAAAACAGCATAGTATTGGCACAAAGACAGAAGTATTGATCAATGGAACCGAATCGAGAGTATGGAGATTGACCACCAATTTTACCGTCGATTGATCTTCGACAGGCTCCAAAATCTACCGAATTGGGACAGAATAACTTTTTCAATCGATGGGCTTGGAAAAACTGGATATCAATAGTCAAAAGAATGAAAGAGGACCCATATCTTACACCATATACAAAAATTAATTCAAAATGAATCAAAAACCTAAATATAAGAGCCAGGACTATAAAACTCCTGGAAAATAAACATAGAGAAATGTATTCAAGTACTGGTAATAGGAAATAGTTTCCTGAGCTTTACATCCAAAGCACGAGCAATGAAAGAAAAAATAGATAAATGAGAGCACCTCAAAATCAAAAGCTCTGTGCTTCAAAGGATTTTGTCAAAAAAGTGAAGAGGCAGCCAACACACTGAGAAAATTTATTTGGAAACCATACATCAGAATAAGGAAAGTTTGATATACCATATACCTAAATTATACAACTCAACAGCCAATTAAAAAATAGGCAGACAATATGAATATACATTTTTCTGAAGAGCAAATATAAATAGCTAAAAAAGCACATGAAGAGTTGCTCATCTTCTTCAACTAAAGGGAAATGCAAATTAAAACTAGAATGAGGTATCATCTCACACCTGTAAGAATGGCTACCATTAAACAAATAGGAAACTACAAATGTTGGAGAGGATGTGGCGAAATTAGAACACTTATTCACTGCTGGTGGGACTGTATATTGGTACAACTGCTATGGAAGACAGTTTGATGGGTCCTCAGAAAACTAAACATCGAGTTGCCCTACGACCTGGTAATACCACTACTCAGTATATACCCAGAAGAGCTGAAAGAAGTGACATGAATAGACATTTGCACACTGATGGTCACAGTGGCACTATTCAAGCCCATCGACAGATGAGTGGGTATGCAAAAATGTAGTACGTACATGCAGTGGAATATTATGCAGAAAAACAATGAAATGAGATCCTGAGACATATGACAACATGAATGAACCTTTAGGGCATAATCTTCAGTGAATAAGACAGACACAAAAAGAAAGATACTGTATAATCTTGATACTATGATTCTGGTAAATATGACAATGACAAGGGTCAGGTGCCAAATGAGTTGCTCTGAATAATAAGCCAAGAAGTTATCAGCTCCCAAGTGGAAAGTCAGTGCCACTTCCTCTGACATTTTGCTCTAGTATCATCTAGATGAAGATTAGGGGGAGAAATGGAGAATGCTGTGCTCTCTTGCCCACATTACTCCCCCCCTCCCTCCTTCTTTTCTCCTTTCTCTCTCCCTTCTCCTTTCCTCTCATTTTTCTCTCTCTTTCTCTTTTTCTTCCCTTCTTCCTTCCCTAAAATAATTTTTTTTTAATTTTTTAAAAAGAGAAACCACACAGCTTAGCCCAACCCAAACTGCCAGCCCACAGAACTGTCAACTAATAAACAATTGTCATTCGAAAACAAAATACTCCACCACACACAGATGTGTATCATAAAAGCACATATGAATACATGAAACTGCCTTGGCCTATTGGAATGTCTTCCCCATAATTTCTTAGGCTTTGAAATTTTGAATAAAATATGCACTCCGTCAATTAACACTTCATGGAAGACCTCAGTGGAATTTTTAACCAAAGAAGAAAGTGATAAAAATATATATATATGTGCACAGCTTGAAAAAAAAGTTCAGGCAAAAAAATTCCACAGATGCCTGTGTTTCAGACTGTTAATTACCTTCCAGAATCCTATCCATTCACCCTTATTCCTTTTAGAAATGGAATCTCAGAGGTCTAAACTAGGCACATGGCTGTGCCAGACTAGAATCTGCATAACCTAAGATTGAGTGCGGTTATGTGCCATAGTTAAGCCAAAAGAACGCGATGCATATAATTTACGGGTCTTCCTCCTAAAAGTAAATATGCTTGCCATGGACTTCCTCTTTTCCTCTTCCACCTGGCTAGTAAACAATGCCACTGTAGCATCTACCCTGAAACAGAGATGAAAACCAAATGTAACGGCAGAAATGACCCCACCAGCCGAGGTGCCTCAATGGCCTTTTACAGCAAAATTATTTAGTAGTCCTAAATAGGTCAAATGACAGACTTTGCAGAAAATTAGGTTTCTATCTTATTTGAGCTGATATTTTGAATCTCTTTACTGCAACAGGTTAGCCTGCACCTAACTAAAACAGCATCCCAATAATCTTATATTCAGCTGTTGTTCAGTGTGATGGTGATAGACATTCCTAGATATATAAAAATTCAGAGGAAAAAGAATAAAAATTAAAACGAAGTACATAACTTCAGATTACTAATAATTAGGATGCAGGACATGGGAGATATAAGCAATATAAGCCCTTAAAAAAATTGCAATGTTTATAAAAAGCATTAAAGTGACCACTAGGTGCAAATAACTTTCAAACTTTCACAGAAAAACTAAGCTAAATAGCAACCCATAAAATAAGGAAATTGGCTTTCTGTTTCTAGCAACTTGGGTTAAAGTTGAACAATTGTACAAAGACACATGTAATGGTACAAATACATAAAATACTAGCTATAAACACAGCAGCAAAATAAGAGTTCGTATATAGTTCAGCTCAAAACGTAAGTAAAGGAACTCACACGTCTATGGCCAATTGAGATTTTTGGCTGAAAAAATAAAATAAAAGACATACTTACCACAGGCATTGACTTTAAAAATCCTATCTGTTGATGTTTACAGAGTTATTACATAACAACAAGCTAATATATATTTTGTAGTTTCATTTCTTTAAACTTTTAGGAGTTCAAACGGAGATCTTCAGAAGCTATCTCTCTCTTTCAACAATTTACTAAGAAAATTTTTAAAAAGTCTTTTATATCCATTCATTCTTTTGAATAACACATTAGGATTCTAAATTATTGCAGTGACATATTGTGAATATTCCAAAATTTTCTAGAGTTTTTACATAAATTGAAACTCAGCCACATTTTCTACTTGTTTGTGAATATCAAACTTAGTCTAATATATCACTCAATTGCTTCTTAAGATTGGATGTTAGGTTTCATTTCTTATCAAGAAAAAATAATAATAATAAAGAAAAAATTGATAAGACCTATTGAGTTCTTACTGTTTGTCAGGCACTATTATTCATTTAATTCTTACACCAATCCCATGAGGTATGTATTATTTATTATACCTATTTTCTAAATGGGTAAACTGATACACAGGGAGTTAATAAAAATCTGAGCTTTCATAATAAATGGGGCAGCCAGGATATCAAATCAGAGCATGCACTCTTTGACTCTAAACTCTTAATAGCTATGCTATTCTGCATCTGGTGTTCAAAAGCTAGATTTAATGTTGCCATTAGCTCTTTAAGAGCATCTTAATATTAATTTTTGTATCTCACCCACTGGCTTACTCATAATAAGCACTCAATAAATTATTGTTGAATGAATAAGGTAAGCTTGGCATGACATTGCAAAACAATTTCATAATAATTTACAATGGTGACATAATCATCCTAAACAAATATGCTAATGATTACTTTTGATGATGGCTGTGCTGTTTTGAAGCCAGAAAAGCCAGGCTTTTTTAACCCAATCTTGTGGGTGCAGATTTATTGTGGATGGGATCTTTTGATTAAGTTATTTCCATGGAGAAGCGATTCACCCAAGTGTGGGTTGGATCTTTTGATTAGATTATTTCCATGGAAATGTGACCCCATCCATTCAAGGCGGGTCTTAATTAGTACTGGAGTCATAAAAAGAGACAATATGGAGAGCAGACAACTACACATAGACATTTGCAGATGCTTGGAGAGCCAATATAGAAAGCCACTAGATTCAGAAGCTGAAAGCAATGCAAACCCAAAGCAAAGTACCCAGGAGATGCCAGCCATGTGCCTTCCCAGTTGAAAGAGAAACCCTGGATATATAAGAATTATATCAGCTTTTCTTGCATGAAGGTATCCTCTTGTTGATGCCTTAATTTGGACATTTGTATGGCCTTAGAACTGTAAACTTGTAACTTAATAAATACCCTTTATAAAAGCCAATCCATTTCTGGTATATTGCATTCAGGCAGCTTTAGCAAACATAAACAAAGGTGTTGGATATAAAGGGAATTTCAGCATTATCAAAGCTGTAGAAACATATATGCATTTAGAAAGATAGGAATGCTTAGAGTAACCATGTGAGGAGGTGTTGAAGTTTGCAATAATTTTTTTTCACTTAAATTTTTCTGTAATAAAACTGCATCCATGGGCGGGCCGCGGTGGCTCAGCGGGCAAAAGTGCTTGCCTGCCATGCCGGAGGACCTCGGTTCGATTCCCGGCCCCAGCCCATGTAAAAAACAAACAAACAAACAAAATACAATAAAACAAGAAAATGTTTAAAGATGTTTCCCTTTCTTCCTCCCTTCCTTCCTTCCATCTTTCCTTCCTTCTCTCTGTCTTTCCTTCCCTTCCTCCCTCTCTCTTTAAAAAAAAAAAAAAAAAACTGCATCCATGATGGAAAACTAAAAACAAAATTTGTTACATTTTTATGATATAGGAAAGCAAATCTTACTAAGAAAAATCTTCAGCTTCTAACCTAGACTTCAAATTGATTTAATTTCTGTCATCAATATTCACTTTCTTTAGGAAAGTGTCTGTACCCACTCAGATAAATGTAATAATTAAATGCACTCTTCTTTAACTTTCATTTATAAAACATATTCATTTATAAAACAATGCATCTTATTAGGTATCTTTACTCAATATCATTTAGATGCCTTTTGTAGAAATCATTTTAATATATGATCTCTTCAATTACTCGTTGAATTGGGGCACTACAGTTACAGACACAAAACTGAAATTAACAAAACTTAGCAGACATTTAAAATTTGTTAAAGAAGAAGCAAAAATCTCCTCAGCAAAAGGTGGATTTGATATAAAAAGCGGCCATTTATTTATATGCTATGACCTTGCAACCCTTCTACTAGTTATATATCAAAAAGAACCAAAAGCAGGGAATTTAATAGGTTTTGTACACCAACATTCATAGCAGCATTATTCACAATTGCCAAAAGATGAGAGCAACCTAAGTTCCAGCAACTGATGAATGGATAAACAAAATGTAGTATATACATACAACTGAATATTATTCAGCCATAAAAAGGAATTAAGTCCTTATATATGCAAAGATGTGGATGAACCTCACAGATGTTGAGTGAAATAAACCAGATACAAAAATACAAATACTTTATGATCTCACTCATATGAACTAATTAGAATAAGCAAATTCATCCAGGATATATAAGGGACTGGGTTGGGGATAGAGAATTGGGGAGTTAATACTTAATTTGTACAAGATTTCCATATAGGTTGATTGTAACATTTTGGAAATAGATGATGGTGATGGTAGCATACTATTATGAGTGTAATTAACATTGCTGAATTATATATGTGAACATGATTTAAAAGGGGAAATTTTAGATTATGTATATGTTACTGGAATAAAAATTAAAAGATAAAACAGGACTGTATATCACAGTAGACAGTATTATTAAAAATGGTCCATATTATAAAAAATTGTACCACTATAACTTGTGGTACAAATGTTCCACATTTGTGGAACTCATAAAAATGTTCCTTTCATGAATTATAATAAATGTACCATACTAATATGTGTTACTAATAGGTGTGATATATGGGAAAAATACACCTAAGGTAAACTACGGACTATAATTATTAGTAAATATTTAATATTCTTTCATCAATTGTGACAAAGGTACTAACACTAAAGCAAAGTGTCAACAACAAGGGGGTAAATGGGAATGCTGTATTTTTACATGGTGTGCTAGTTTGCTGGCTACCAGAATGCAATATGCCAGAAATGAAATGGCTTTTAAAAAGGGGAATTTAATAAGTTGCTAGTTGACAGTTCTAAGGCCAAGAAAATGTCCCAATTAAAACAAGTCTATAGAAATGTGCAATCTAAGGCATCCAGGAAAAGATACCTTGGTTCAAGGAGGCCGATGAAGTTCAGGGTCTCTCTGTCAAGTGGAAAGGAGCATGGCAAACACAGTCAGAGTTTCTCTGTCATCTGGAAAGGTACATGGTGAACACAGTCAAGGTTTCTCTCTCATCTGGAAAGGTATGTGGCGAATATGGCATCATCTGCTAGCTTCCTCTCCTGGCTTCCAGTTTCATGAATCTCCCCAGGAGGCATTTTCCTTCTTCATCTACAAAGGTCACTAGATGGTGGACTCTGCTTCTTGTGGCTATGTCGTTCTTCTCTGTGATCTCTGAAACTCTCTCATTCTCCAAAATGTTTCCTCTTTTATAGGATTCCAGTAAACTAGTCAAGACCCACCCGAATGGGTGGAGTCACATCTCTGTGTAATCAAGTTTAATACCCACTCTTGATTGAGTCACATCTCCAGGGAGATGATCCAATTACAGATTCAAACATGCAGTACTGAATAGGGATTAGAAGAAACAGCTGTCTTGGTAGAACGGGAGTAGGATTAAAACATGGCTTTTCTAGAGTACGTACATCCTTTCAAACCAGCACACATGGCTCTTCTGTAAATTTACAATCTCTAATAAAAAATATTTTTTAATTCTTTGGACCACATGTATAAAAAATCCTTATAATTCAATAATAAAAACTAACCTAACTAAAAATGACCAAAAGATCTGAATAGACATTTCAACAAAGAAGATATACAAATAGCTAAAAAGCACATGAAATTATGCTCAACATCATTAGTTCAGGGAACGGCAAATCAAAACCACAGTGAGATACTGCACTGCACCCACATCGGTGACTGTAATCGAAAGAGGATGTGGGGAAATTGGAACCTTCACTCATTGTGAGTGGGAACATAAAAAATGGTGCAGACACTGGAAATTGATCTGTGAGTTCCTCAAAATTTTAAATACAAAGTCATTGATTCTCATGGAATTTTTATGGAAGAATTATTCACAATAGCCAAAAGTTGGAAACAACCCATATGTCCACCAATTGATGAATGGATAAACAAAATATTGTCCATCCATGCAATGGAATATTATTGGGCATAAAAAGGAGCAAGGTTCTGATTCATGCTACCACTTGGATGAACCCTGAAAATCTGCTAAATGAAAGAAGTCAGTAACCAAAGGACACATATGGTATGATTCCATCTACATGAAATGCCCTAAATAGACAGAGCCACAAAGACGGAAAAAGGATTGATAGTTGTCTAGGGCTGGAGAGATGGGGAATTAAGGCATAATAGCTAAAACATACAGGGTTTCTTTTGGGGGTGATGAAAATATTCGAAAATTGTGAAAATTCACAACACCATGAACACACTATAAACCATTAAATTGCCTACTTTCAATGGGTGAAAAAACTCATTTCAGCAAATGATATACAAAATTCTTAAAAACTGATGATTATAAAAGACTCCTTTTTTATAATTTTTCCTTCAGATTTTTAAATAATGTAGACCTCATATTTCATCTTGTTATAGCCTGTACTTTAGTCTTGCCTTAAACACACTATAAAAGACCATGGATAGGGTGGGGCATGGTGGCTCAGCAGGCAGAGTTCTCGCCTATCATGCCGAAGACCTGGGTTCAATTCCCCGTGCCTGCCCATGCCAAAGGGTGGGGGGGAAGACTATGGATAAACTTGATATATAATAAAGGAGATAGAATTAAAAATGAGGAAAAGATTTTTCTAAAAATTGGAACCCAATGATAAGAATGAAAAATAAGATATCTATGCAACTCATCTGAAATGTAATTAGAGAGAAAAAGAATACTTAAATCACATCAGAGGTATTCATTTTCTATTGCTGCTGCAACAAATTACTACAAATTTAGTGACTTAAACTACATAATTTATTATTTTCAGTTCTGTACGTTAGAAGCCTGACACAGTTCTCACTGGGCTAAGATTAAGATGTTGGCAGGGTTTCATTATCTTCTGGAGGCTGTAGAGTTACATCTTCTTCGTTGCTTTTTCTAGCTTTGCTTTTTTAGCTTGGCTCATGTCCTTACCATCTTCAAAGCCAGAAATGGTAAGTTGAATCCTTCTCATATCAAATCACCCTGACCTCTTCTTCTGCCTCCCTATTCCACTGCTAAGGACCCTTACGATTACACTGACGGTAAGTTGATTAGCATTCTTAATTCTGTCTGCAATCTTATTCCTCTTTCTCATATTAAGTAATGTAATGTATGATTCCAGGAATTAGGGCATGGACATCTTTAGGGGCCATTGTTCTGTCTACCATGACTATACCTGCATTCTCTTTAAAGCCCCTGCTTTGGAATTTACACATATACTATTAAATATATTTAAAAGACAAATGTTTAAGTAACATTGTCATTCACTGAGACCTAGTGTTCAGCAAGAGACCTAATTCAAATACAAGTTTTGCCATTAATATGTTTGATTTAGTTTTCCTTTTTTAACTTTTCTACTGCTTTATTTTTGATTGCTTTAACTTGAATAATTTCTAAAATTTGTGTGTCATTATAGCTTGCACACAAGAAATTTCATAAAGTTTATATGCTAAGATTTTCTATTTTCTTGGATGACTTAATAGGAAATGTCCTAGGAATATCATAATGTTAAATAGTATTTTAATCTTCCCATAAAGAACACTATAAGGGTAATATTATTAACCAAATGATAGGAATATCATATAGACAAAAGTGACAACCCATAGTTGTTCACTATAAACTTTCTCTCATCCTCTAACATTTGTTCATTAACAAAGGAAAGAGAAAAGACAGCTACAGTCAGTACTGATATAAAGGTTTGAGTGCGTATTTTTTTCTTATTGATCTAGTACACACTTCTGGGAAAAGAATTTCAAGCATCATAAAATCTTTCTTTAAATTCTATTTCCCCAGATAGAGTTGCCACCTGTGCAGTTATAGATTCATTTTACAAGATTTTCTGACTCCTCCATTTCTTTTATTACTATCCAGTTTTAGATAGTAATCCTTTTTCATACAATCACTAAAAACATATGTGTTCCCATGTTTTCAAATACTATGGTAATATATACCAGAGCACAAAATATTCTCTTTTTACTTCTTGGAATGGCTCTATAAATGAAATATTTGATATTGAGTATAGCTATGTACACTGTCCTGGATATAAAACAGGCCCAATTGCATGTAAAATTCTTAGAAATACAGAATAAATGGGTAAAAACACATGGTAGTACAGCTCTAATCACATGTTAACTAGCAATAATAAATATATAATATTCAAATATATTTTCTATTTTCAGGTTTAGAAGTAGGGACACCCATGTTTTAGTCCCAGCCCTGATGCTAATTTACATGAAAATTTTAAACAAGCCACTTTTAAGCCCTCAGGGTTGTGCATAGTTTCCTCAATCCATAAAATAAAGAAATAGAGACTAGGTCTCCAAACTCCCTTCCACTCTTAAAATTTTATCAGCAATTAGTGGCTACAGTCAGGAATCCAAATTGTCTCAAGAAAAATATGTAACAAAGTTACTTCATATGTACTTTGAAAAACCAGTAGATGAATTTACACTTTCAATGAGGCTTAAAAGTATGCATTAGGTTCGATTCCTGGTGCCAGCCCATGCAAAAAAAAATTATATATATATGCATTAGGGTAAGCTGAGTATAATGGCAATGAGTTCAAATCTGTTAATCTTAAAAATCAGTAGCTTACCAATATATATGGATCTTAAAATATTATATAATTTTCTACAAGTTTAGGGGATTGTTTTAGTTTCCTAGCTGCTAAAACAAATACCAATCCAGGGGCTGGCTTAAACAATGGGAATTTATTGTCTCGCAGTTTTTATGCTAGGAGAAGTGCAAAATCAAGGCATCAGCAAGGTGATGTTTTCTTCCTGAAGACTGTGGCGACCCTTGGTCCATGGCTTTTCTGTCACATGGCAATGTACTTGGTTGTATCCTCTCTTTTCTTCCCCAGATTCTGTTGGCTTCCAGGTTCTTCCTGTGGCTTCCTCTCTCCATCTGACTTTTACTCTGCCTATAAAGGACTTCAGTAATCAGGATTGAAACCCAACTTGATTCAAGGGGGCGGGGGGAATGACACCTTAATTGAAGAAACATCTGAAAGAGATCTTATTTACAATGGGTCCATACCCACCAGAATGTGGACCCAGACCAAAAACATGTCCATACGAGGATACACAATTTAATCCACCACAGGGATTTTATTGATGGTGGTTGATAATTTTAGCACATTATTTTGTTTCTGTGGCTTATAGAGATGTTCCAGAAACAAGAAACTATGAACTTCACAACAGCATTCTCATTTTCAGCGAAAGTATAGTGGCACCTTTGTCCAGACTATTTGCCTTCACAAGTCAGACAAAATCCACAGAATATCAATTGGCTAGCTCTACCAATACTAAGCTTTTTCTTTTTTTTTTCATGGGCAGGCACCAGGAATCGAGCCTGGGTCTCCAGCATGGCAGGCGAGAATTCTGCCTACTGAGCCACTATCACGCTGCCCAATACTAAGCTTTTTAAACAGTGATATCTATTCTTAGAAAGTATCTATGACTATGCTTTCCCAGTTGCCATACAAGATGGTATCACTATCTTAGAATATGACGTTTCTATTTGCATGTCTAAAAGAAACCAGTAGCCTAAAACATATCCACTGGACATATTGATAATTTCCCAGGAATAATGAACACCACCTTTGTTAATTGATTAATCTTTAACAAGGGTACTTGCTTGGATAGATTTATGAAGTAAATTAATACAGAATAATTTTTAAAAATATTTTATGTGCAAATGAATGTTATATTACAAGCTTAAGCTGAGTTATAAATGATCAGTACAAACCCAGTCCTAAAACATCAGGGGGTTTTGTACACACAATGTAGTTGGAAATTAATTTTGATAGATATATTCTGGGAATTCAATTTTTAAACAATTGATCCAATAAACAATTAGCAATATCCTCACAATATCTACTTAAACATTTTCATATAAAATCCTCAGAGTACTATGTAATAATAATAAAGAAGTATGGGGATAATTCTTAAAAGAAACAGTTAAATATTTTGCATTTATTTGTTTTTAAGGGAAATACTCTGGTTGATAAAGAAAAATATATATCAAGTAGGTAGTACCCAGACCTATATTAAATTGCAACATCTGAGTAAAACAATGAAAAAAATCTGGATATAACTATGAGCAGATTCTTGGCCAGTGTAAATTAGAGCATATGTTTTAGCTTAATGGCATTATACTGCAAGTGTTTTGTCACTTGGTTTCTATAGTTTCCCAGAATGTGTTAATGTACCAGGTGTTCACTTGAATCAATTAGTAACAATACAAACATTTTTTCTATCTAAAATTCCAAGTTGTAGGGTAACTTTATTGAACTAAACAATTTTTTTGACTAAAGTGTAATAAAGTACTCTTGTTTGTATTGCAAAAAGTCCTGTTGACCCATAACATTAAAATATCTAGTTTGAATTTATTTGACTAATGGACTTTATAATATTAAAACACAGACTAATTTTCATAGAAAATAATTTATTAAGTTATTAGCCTGTCACAAATATTTTTACTTTTGACCAGTATTATGCCCTAGTACTACTTAACAGTTGAAGAACAAGTAATGATGCAAACATTTATTTAAAGTCTAATTTAGTGTTTTCTTAAGGATATGAAAGTATTTTAACTGGTTTTCTTGTGCACATTAGCATAATAAATGATCTGAGAAATTTTGCAATGAAGAAATGAGCATGACTTTCTTAAACTCAGCATTTCCCAAGTATATTTGACTACGGAACCCTGATATCCCTTAAAAGCCATTATCCTCAAACAGAAAGTGCTTTAAAAACCATTGCATGGAAAATATCTCTCCAAGATATTTTCATATACTTCATTTATGATTCTTAAATAATTTGGATTCAAAATTTTCATGTCCAAATATTTTCACTTTAAGCCTCAATGACTCACTTTTTAAAAACTAGAGCCCATGATAATAGGATGACATTAACATCACCTTCTAACCCAAATAAGTGCAGTAAATATCCCCAAAGGCACTGTGGCCGACATCAAAAAATTGGGCGGGCCGCGGTGGCTCAGCGGGCAAAGTGCTTGCCTGCTATGCCGGAGGACCTCGGTTCGATTCCCGGCCCCAGCCCATGTAACAAAAACGGAGAAACAGAATACAATAAAACAAGAAAATGTTTAAAGATGTTTCCCTTTCTTCCTTCCTTCCTTCCTTCTCTCTGTCTTTCCTTTTAAAAAAAAAAAAAAAAAAAAAAAAAAAAAAAACTGCTATTACAGATATTACTTTTCACTCCTTTAGACTAAATTAACAAAAGTCCTTCTATTTTTTAAATTAATAAATCACAATTTATATCCACCCAATCATTCTTCCAGATCTCTCCAATCATGAACTATGATAAATTAACATTAGGCATTCCATTCTAATTAATGCAGTTTACCCCATGAATTTAAGGTGAATCAGAAGTCACCCTAAACATCTGGATGTCTGATATTATTGCTTCGTACTCCCTAATTAAGGTGTAATTATTTAAAAATTTTTGGTGAATCTACCATATAAACATCCTACCAAATATGTTTGTCTTGTTTTTTGGCCAAGATACTCAGTACAACAATGTGTTCCCAGGGAAAGTATTTAAACCTTATTTATTTCCAAAGATAGAGTTAAACATTCATCTAAGGAACATGTAAAGAAATAGATTCAATTCATAGTGTTATATTCAGAAAACACAGGAGAACATATTCATTCGAACTGAAAAATTGTCAGGCGTTTTCTGATATTGAATTCCAAGAAGGTTTAATTTTTAGGCTTAATATTATCTTTCAAAATTAATCATGGATTTTTTATTTGCCCAATACTCAAAATAATTACAATATTACAATTCATTTCTTTAAATCCTCATAAAAATAAACAGTTTGTAAATTTCAATTTATATTTTATTAGGTGCAAGTTTGATAGGGTGATAAAGAAAGGCTATCAAACAAAAATTTTTATACTACAATTAAGTTCTGTGAGGAAAGAGGAATGAAACAACAGTCAAGAAGAAAAATGAGCAATTAATATTTTCAATTGTTAAAAAGACCATGTCTGCATGGTTTTTAAATGGGAAGTAGTATACATTCATCTGTTATGTTACTTAGATTCTATTTTTAAAGGTGGTTACAAAACCTCAGGTATGCCTTCCTGTATAATCATTTAAATTACAATGGAAACACTATATGTCAACTCAAGTAATACATGAGAGAGTACATTGTTTTCCAAAACAATTTTAATGAGTACATGAGCAAAACTGTCTGAAGACCACTGGTTTAGCAAAGTGAGAGTGAATAAATGCACTACGGAAAAGTGGTAAGATTGCAGGTGCACAAAGGATCCACAAAAGTTAGTGGGCATATATTCAAGCTGAGACCAGGTAACACAGTTGCAAGATTTTCTCTGGCCAGTTTCAGCTCACTCAGCTACACTGCACGTGCAGGTGTATAGAGTGAGAATCGGATTTAACCAGGGTTGTAGTTTTTCCAGACAACAATAATAAAACATAAAATCGGAGCATGTGAGTTGATAATGTCTGTAAGGGAGGGATTACAGTTATGGAATCTTAACTAAGAAAGGAAGGAAAAGGGAAAATGAAGACAGTAAAGGATACTGGGAACAACAGGCCATAGGTCTCATGGAGTTCAAAGAATATATCAAGACAACTAAAGTAGAAAGTTGAAGAGGAGAAAGTAGGATGCTTGAAATTCAGATTATGACAGGATAACACACATTAGTAATGCAAGATCTAGGGACTGACCATGAAATGCAATGGATAAGGTAGGTTAGCACCCAAGTTTATTGGAGGAGAGGAGTCTTAGGAGCTGAGTGGCCAGACTAGAGGGCTTATCTCCATGTTTACTGAATCACCAAGAATTAATGAGAGGTACAGTGATAAAGAAAGTGACAGAGATCCAGAAACCTAAACTATAAGTCTATAGATTTTATCAAGAAGGGGGTGGTAGATGGTACAGTCTGAAGATATGATTTTCAAAGCTGGAGGATTAGGGAGTATTTTAGTCTGTTAATGGTGCTGGAAGTTCAATATACCAGAAATAGGCTGTTTTTTATAAAGGGAATTTATTAAGTTACAAATTTTCAGTTCTAAAGCCATAAAAACGTCCAAACTAAGACCTCCAGAAAAAAAATACCTTAACTCAAGAAAAGGCTGATGACATTTTGGATTTCTCTGTCAGATGGGAAGGCATATGTTTATGTCTTCTAGCTTTCTCTCCCACCTCTCCCTTTCAAACAGCTTCCTGGGATCATTTAATAATGTCCAAACTATGACCTCCAGAAAAAAAATACCTTAACTCAAGAAAAGGCTGATGACATTTTGGATTTCTCTGTCAGATGGGAAGGCATATGCTTATGTCTTCTAGCTTTCTCTCCCACCTTTCCCTTTCAAACAGCTTCCTGGGATCATTTAATTTTTCTGCATCTCCAAATGTCTCTGTGTCAGCTCTGAAGCTTTTTCCAAAATTTTTCCCTCTTAAAGAACTCCAACAGGTGGATTAAGACCCACCTTGAATAGGCAGAGCTACAACTCCATAGAAACCACCTAATCAAAAGGCCCCATCCACAATTGGTTGGGTCACATTTCCATGGAAACAACTTAATCAAAAAGATCTCATGCTACAATATTTAATGAGGATTAAATAATTGGCTTTTCTAAGGTACACAACAGTTTCGAACTGGCACAGGCAGACAGGGAGGATTTATCTGGGTATTAAGGTGTGGGAAAGACCCACCATCACTTGAGAGGGCTTAATGGGAGAGTGTGTCCTAGGGAAAAGCCATCTGATAGAGAATGAAATGATTAGAAAAGAGGTTGCAGATTTAGACTACTTCCTTCGCTGCCTCCCTGGACCAAGCCACTATCATTTCTCACCTGGGCTACTGCAGTTATAATATAAATGTGACATCCATCCTTAACAATGTACAGTTCTTACGTGGCTGTCAAGTCTCCATCTGTGAAGGCCCCTGTACACCTCTCTGGACTCCACCTCTGTTGGTAGCAACCCCCTCTCTCTCTGCTCTCAGCCATGCAGTCCTTCCCACTACTTCTCAAACATGCCCAACTCTTCCCCCTCGCAGCCATCATGTTATTTTCTGTCGGGAAGGTCTCTTCTTGGATCTCTGCATTGCTTGCTTTTTCTCAGTCTACTGAGGCGTTTGCTGAGCAGGCTACATAAAATAACTGGCACCATCTAAGTCACCCGGTTACCTCATTCTGCTTCATTTTCTTCATTGCACTAATTACAATTGGAGATTGCATTTTGAATTGATTTGTTTACTTGTTTATTATCTATCTTATTAGGATAGAAGGCCCATGTACACAAGGACCCTGTCTATCTACTTAATCCCTGTAACCCAGGATCTATAATAGCTCAATCAACAAATAATGCTGGTGAATGGAAGAATGAATAAATAAATGATGAGTATGCAGGTATATTTCTCTAATTTTTCATTCCTTTTTTATCACTTCAAATACAAACCTCAAGTATCGGCTTATGCAACTCAGTCTGATACTCTTTTGCATCATTTACTTGAATATTTCTAACCTGACAAATACTCATTTCATTTATACTGTATAAAAGCATATTTAGTTCATTTCCCAGTGCCTGCCCATGCAAAGAAAAGAAAAGCACATTTAAATAGTTATCATAGTGTACTAATGATGAGTTGTGGGAAATTATTTCTAAAGTCAAGCTTCAAAGTTAGTAGCCTCATAATAAAGAAGATGAATTTATATTAGATGGGTTTTTTGACAGGCAAGCATGGGAGTTATTTAATACCTCATAAACCATTATATATTTGGAAACTGACTTTAAATTTATTATCCCACCCAGGACACTTCCAGGCAGGAAAACAAGGTTGCAATCATAATGCACTTTCTTATTTCCTTTTATAAAAATAAGGAGTACTATTTGTCACGTTAATCATCTCAGCTTTCAGGTATTTGAAGAGATTCAAAACTCAATAAGCTAAAAATACATACAAGTTGGTTCTTCCAGGAAGATTGTGGAATAGAATAGGCCAAATTCAGCCCTGCTCTAAGGAACAGCTAGGGAAGTGACAGAAAAACAACCAGGACAGCAATTCCATGGTGCGAATGACCTGAGAGGGTCTTCTACACCACATATGAAGGTCCTGATGGAAAAACCTAAGGAATTGAGATGCAGAGAACTGAAGAAAAGAGCTTAAAAGCACCCCTTCCCACCTCCCCATGAACCACAAACTGCCCACACACACCGCACACACCCAGGTCATACCTCCTGCTGCCCCAAGAACCCATGCCCTATCCCCCTCAAGAACCACACATATGCACCCCACCTTGCTACCTTGTGCACGCATGCAGCACCATGCCAGCCCCACCCCCAGCCCCCCACCTGCACTGCCCCACACTAGTGTATACACCTTACCCCTCTACACCTAAGGACTGCCCCTGAACTCTGACATCTGGACCCCAAAATCAGAGTCCCTATACCCTGACCCCAACACCCCTCACAGGTATCCATGACCTTCCTGCACACCCACCCCCAAGCACGCCACACCTCTTGCTCCCTACACCCTGTTGCTCTGTGTGCCACTACCCCCTTAACCCATGCATCTGCAGAGCCTCCCCAACCCACCTCCCACTGTGCCCTGCCTCTGTTTCCCCCATGCTGTGCCCTGCCACTGCAATTTGAGGTCTGCCTGAGCTGCACTGTGCTCCCACAGCCCCCACATGGCCCACCCCATAACCCCACGAACCACACTTCACATTCCCAGGCACTAGTGTAGTGCCTCTAAACCATGTCTAGCTTTGTACCACAACTTGCCATCATAGCACTGCACCCTGCCCCTCTCCCATCCCTCAAATACAGAACCTTAGACTACTGAAGGAAATCAACTTCCAGAGTAATCCTATCAAGATAATTACATGCCTCAAAGGCAACAGAAAATCACAAAGCATATGAAGCTACAGACAATATAGTCCAGCATAATGACCAAGTTAAAACCTTGGAGGAGACAGACTTTGGAACAACTAATCAACTCTACTAAATAAATTCAATGGGCTGGATAATAAACTAAAGAAGATCAAGAAGACATTAGAAGAACACAGAGAAGAATTTGAAAGAATAAATAGAAAAATACCAGATAACAAAGAGATGAAAGATACTGTAGAACAAATAAAAATATATACTAGAGACATACAACAGCAGATTTGAAGAGGCAGAAGAAAGAATCAGCAAGATAGAGGACAGGGCAATTGATTTTGAATTCACAAAAGAAAAATAGGAAAAATTTGAATTGAATCTCAGGGAAATGATGAACAAGAAAGTGCACAAATATGAGAATTATTGGTGTCCCAGAAGGAGAAGAGAAGAGGGCTAGGAAGATTAGTTGAGAAGATAATGGGGGGGAAATCCCAACTCTTATAAAAGACATAAATATCCAAATCAAAGAAGCCTAACAAATCCCAAATAGAATAAAACAAAATAAACCTACTCCAAGACACCTACTAATTAGTCTGTCAAATATTGGAGAAGCAGAAAATACTGAAACTGGCAAGAGAAAAGTGATCTACCACATACAAGGGAAACCACATAACACTGAGTTCACATAAGACTCAACAGGCACCATGGAGGTGGGAAGATAGTGGTTTGATATATTTAAGATCCTGAAAGAGAAAGACTTCTAGCCAAGAATTCTGTACCCAGCAGAATTGTCCTTCAAAAGTAAGGAAGAGATGAAAATTTTCATAGACTAACAGACAGTGAGAGAATTGTCAAAAAGGGACTGGTCCTACAAGAAATATTAAAAGGAGTTATGGGGCCATGGCGGCTCCACAGGGAGAGTTGTCACCTGCCATGCCAAAGAGCCAGATTCAATTCCGATGCCTGCCCATGAAAAAATTAAAAGGAGTTATGTCAGCCGAAAAAAAGATAGGAGAGGGAGGTCTGGAAGAGGACACAGAGTTTAAATGTAACAGTAAGGGTAACTTAAAGTATAAAAAGAGAAAGAAGGAAAAGAATATATTGACTGACAAATAAAATCCAAAGGACAAGATGGTAGATTCAAGAAATGCCATTATAGTAATAACTGTGAATATTAACAGATTAAACCCACCAGTTAAAAGATACAGGTTGGCAGAATGAATTAAGGAATATAATCCATCTGTATGCTGCTTACAATAGATTCATCTTAGACCCAATGATACAAGTAGATTGAAAGTGAAAAGATGGAAAAATGTTCCATCCAAGCCTTAACCAAAAGAAAGCAGGAGTAGATAACTAATAGTAGGCAAAATTCACTTTAAATGTGAAATCATAAGAGACAAAGAAAGATACTACATATTGATAAAAGGAACAATTCACCATGAAGAAATACTAATCATAAATGTTTATGCACCCAATCAAAGCAAAACTGAAGGGAACAATAGACATTTCAATAATAATAGTGGGAACCTGTAATACACCAGTCTACTCTATAGATAGAAAATAAGACAAAAAATCAACAAGGAAATAGAAAAGTTAAACAATTTGATAAATGAATTAACCCTAAAAGACATACAGAGATTGTTATACACCAAAACACCAGGACGTACTTTCTTCTCTAGTACTCTAGAACATGTTCTCTAGGATAAATCCTATGCTGGGGCACAAAACAGTTTGGGGATTCCTTAGAAAACTAAATATTGAGTTGCCCTATGAATTGGCAATACCACTATTTGGTATAGATCCAGAAGAGCTGAAAGCAGTGAGACAAATAGATATTTGCACACTGATGTTCATAGCAGCATTAGTCACAATTGCCAAAAGATGGAACAATCCAAGTGCCCATCACAGATGAGAGGATAAACAAAATGTGGCAAATACAAACAATGGGATGTTATGTAGCAATAAGACAAAATGATGTTCTGAAGCATATGACAACATGGATGAACCTTAAGAACATTGTACTGAGTGAAATAAGCCAGACAGAAAAGGATAAATACAGTATGATCTCATTTTTATGTCTTTGGTAAGGGTAGAATCAGATTTTATAATACAGAATATAGGGGACCAAGAGATACATGGAAGCTAGAGATGGGAAAACAGTTAGCTAATGAGGTTGAACTTAAATGTAAGGTAATGTATAGAAGTGAAGGCAGTTCATTAGTGGATCTATAAGTAATATTGCCATATTGAAAGTGAACATGATTGAAAGGGGTTGTATGGAGCCATGTATTTCACCAATTAACACTACAGATATGAATAAGCGCTTGCATGAACTTCCCCAAAGGTATGAATCTTGTACAAAGAGTTTATAATAGCAGGGTATAGGGGAAAACTACTATTGCATGCTATGGGTTATATTTAACAGGAAGACATCCTCAGATTTCTATTTGATGAGGATGTGTTTATCAGTTGTTTTTCTCTTGGGACCAACAAAAATTGTCTAAAATTGAGAGTGTTGATAATTACTCCACTAAGTGAGGATAAATGTGAGACATGGACTGTTGACTTTGGACATTATACATGATGCCAATGGATGGGAGTGGCTGAAGGATACACAACTGAGCAATATAAGGGTGGACTGTGGTGTATACATATGGTGGAATATTGTACTGCTACAGAAAGGAATGAAGCCATGAGGCATGCAACATTGTGAATGAATGTGTGGGACACTATGTGATCCAAATAAGCCAGAAGCAAAAGAGCAAATATTTTATGGTCCATTGAGAAAATACTTACAAGAAAATTGTAAGCTTTATAGCACTGACATTTAGTCCGGATCTGTAATTGTCCTTTCTAAATTTTGAAAGATTGTACTGTATATGTAAAACTGGTATTTCCCTGGAGCTGTGGATAACTGGTTGACACTTAAGACTCACAGTAGAAGTTCTACAGTTCTGAAGGCAATCATTGCCACATACAACAACTGTTAAATAAACTGAAAAAGAGACCAGGTTTCAAATAGATATAAGACCAAAGCTTATCTTCATTCAAGACTAAGGTAAATCAGAATACAGGGGTAAGCAGGACATTGTCTGTATTTTAGAACTTCACCTAATCAATGAGACCAAAGTAAGAGAGGTTTATTTTGTCTAAAACCTAAATTTTCTGTACCACACAACCTAACTCAACTTGTCTGGATTTAAAAAACCTAAACACAGGGAGCCCAGAATGAGAATGAGTACTTGTAATTCTGTAGCACTTAATGTAATGCCTGGATACATAGCAGAGTATATTGAGCTAATAATTAAAAAGTATTGGCAAAGTCCCTTGAGGGATGGGAGAAATAAATATAACTATTAAACTTTACCACCAGGAACATCCTTGATACTGTCTCAAACATTAGGGACTTACAAATCAACAGGCCAAGTCCTTAATCTTGAGGCCTGCTCTTGTGAAGTTTATTTATGTAGCAAAAAAGCTAAGCCTACCTCTAGCTATGCCTAAGAGTTACATCCAGAGGACCTCTTTTGTTGCTCAGATGTTGCCTCTCTCTCTTTCTCTAAGCCCAACTCTACAAATGAAATCATGACCCTCCCCACTATGTGGGACATTACATCCAGGGATGAAAGTATCCCTGCAAGACATGACTCCCAGAGATGAGCCTGACCCTGGCGCCAAGGGATTGACAATGATTTCCTGACCAAAAGTGGAAAAGAATTGTAACAAATAAAATATCAGTGGCTGAGAGAGTTGAAATAGAGTGGAAATGCTACTCTGGAGGCTATTCCTACACAAGCATCAGCTAAATATTGCTCTTTATCATGGCTTGCCAAACCCCAACTAAAACCATTCCTTACAATCCTAAAAAGCACCTAGGGTTTATCTGTGATTCTACAAAGGTTCCATACACTTTGATTACTTTCCATAAACCTACAACCTCCAGATGGGTTCCTATGCCAGATAAGTCTTGAAACCCAGAGGGGCCAGCCTCTCCAGAAAATCAACTAGTTCCATCCCCCATTCCCATACTATTGATAATGTTTTCCAACATGAAAAAGTTAGAATGGGCATAGCCGAAACATCCCTAAGTATAGGGAGAAAGATCAAAGGAAAAAGTGGAATTATAACAGAGAAGGTAGGACTTAACAAATGAGTATGACTACTAAATCATTATAGTGATATCTATCAGTCTCCAGTGTCTCAGAGCAACTAGAAGGAAAAACCTAAAATTGTAGAACTTAACCTATGCCAAACTCTGAAATCTGTTCAATAACTAATTGTTATGTTGTGGTATGAAATGCATTGCTATTTTGTATGTATATTATTTTTCACAATAAAAAAATTTTAAATATACAGAATCATGTTTCTCAAACAAAATATGTGCTTTCAAATTAACACATACTTCTTAGCTTATTACTTAATATATTCCTTTGCTTTTTGAAAACATAAAATTGGAGAAACTTGAGACATGACCATGAAAAAATTTTTTAATTTGTCAATTTAAATTGCAGTTTTCAAAGTCAAAATATAATTTAAACAGTAAAGCAAAATATAATTTAAATAGTAAAAATAAAGTAAAAAATTTTAATAATAAAAGTTTTAAAAATAATATGATTAGTTTCTTTTAATGTAATTTGTAAACAGTTTGGTTTATTCACTAAAATGAATTGCTAAATTTTCTGAACAGGTTAACACTTTTCCTATTTTACTCAAAAAGAACCCAAATTCTCAAAGTAAGAGCTACTTTATAATAGAGACTGCCTCTTCCAAAAGTTAAAAACTAAATTTTCTAAAAGTGCGTGACCATAAAAATATACCAAAAACTATAAAATTTGAAATTAGATTTTAGAACTATTTGGGAAGAAGTGATGATGCTGACCCTCTGATTGAATTTGTTTTGCAGAAATATTTTATTGCCTTTAGGAATAGATGTATGTTCTACCTTCTACCTGGAATATTCTTTACCTAGCTCTTTAAGTGGGCAACCATAACTCAATCACAAGATCTTATCTTTACTGTGTCTCTCTCTGTGCAGCATCTGTCCTCATACATTTGAATTAATGCCCCCTACTCTAGCTTATCAGGGCAGTGTGCAGTTCTCCTAGCAGGACTTTCTATATCATTATTATAATAGTCTATTTGCTTGTTTATTAACTTTAAGCCTAATAAGCTTAAAGTTCCTTGAGAGCAGGAGCTGATTACCTTCTTCACCAATGTATCTGTCTCAAAGCAAGGTGGTGAATAAATAGTTTACAATAGATTTATTCATGAATCAATGAAAAAATGAATGTCAATTAACCACCTCATTGATGCTTAATGATGTGCTTGAATATAGCCATAGTATCCCTTATTTCCTAAGAAACTGAAATTGAACAATTCATCAGGGGAGTTCTGACAGAGATAACCTCTGTTTTATTTTTATAAGGTTAAATGTGCACCACTCTTTATCATGATAAATGCAGCATCAAAAAAATATTATTTAATAAACAAGTTGTAGGTTTACAGAAAACAACATGCAGAAAATATAGAGTTCCCATATACCCTACCTGACTTGTAGTTTTTGCTATTGTTACTATTTGCATTAGTATGCTACCTTTGTTACAATTGATGAAGCAATATTATTTTAATTTTTCTATTAAAATTAGGAAATTAAAAATTAAAATTAGAGTTAAGGTTGAGTTGTACAGTCATGTTTATTTTTTTAATTTTTTATTCTAGTAATATATATACAACTTGAAGTTTCCCCTTTTAACTGCATTCAAATAAATATTTCAGTGATGTTAACCACATTTACAATGTTGTGTTACCATACCACTATACAATACTATAGCTTTTCTATACCTCACACAGTAACTCTGTACCAATTAAGTATTCCCTATATCCACCCCAGCAACTGGTAAATAGTATTCAAGTTTCTAACTCTCTGAATTTGCTTATCCTAATTATTTTATATCAATGAGATCATGCAATATTTGTCCTTTTATGTCTGGCTTTTCCACTCAACATGATGACCAAGATTCATCCATTTTGTTGCATGTAACAGAAATTTTCTTTTTCTGTGGCTAAATAATGTTCCATTACATATATATATATATATATATATATACCATATTTTTTAATCCATTCACCCATTAAGAGACACTTTGGCTGCCTCCATCTTTCAGGTTTTGTGAACATCAGAAGGCAAATATTTGTTCAAGTCCCTGCTTTCCATTCTATTTGGTATATCTCTAGAAGTGAGTATGCTGCTTTGAGACTGTCATGTAACCCAGAAAAATCATGTTCTTTCAATCCTAATCGAAACTTGTAGTAGCAGACCTATTGCTTGGTTGGGATCTTTTTTATTAAGTTGTTTCATGGAGATGTGACCCCCCAATTATGGGCGGCACGTTTTGATTAAGTGGTTTCCATGGAGATGTGTCTCTGCCCATTCAAAGTAAGTCTTAGTCTGCTTACTGGAATCCTTTAAGAGGAAACCATTTTGGAAAAAGCTTCAGAGCAGACAGACACATTTGGAGATAAAGAAAGAAAACATGCCCAGGGAGGCTGTTTGAAACAAGAAACCAAAAGACCAGCAGATGCCAACCACATGACTTCCCAGTTAACAGAAGGGTTCCAGACACCATCAGCTTTTCTTAAGCCAAGGTATGTGTTCTAGTTTGCTAGCTGCCGGAATGCAACACACCAGAGAAGGATTGGCTTTTAATAAAAGGGGATTTATTTTGTTGGTTCTTCAGAGGAAAAGCAGCTAACTTTCCACTGAGGTTCTTTCTTACGTGGAAGGCACAAGATGGTCTCTGCTGGTCTTCTCTCCAGGCCCCTGGGTTCCAACAACTTTCCCCGGGGTGACTTCTTTCTGCATCTCCAAAGGCCTGGGCTGAGCTGCTAGTGCTGAGATGAGGAATGCTGAGCTGCTTAGGCTGTGCTACATTACATTCTCTCATTTAAGCACCAGCCAATTAAGTCAAACGTCACTCATTGCATAGCAGACACGCCTCCTAGTTGACTACAGATGTAATTAGCAACAGATGAGGTTCACGTACCGTTGGCTTATGTCCACAGCAACAAGACTAGGTATGCTCACCTGGCCAAGTTGACAACTGAATCTAACTAACACAATATGTTTCTCTGGATGCCTTAGTTTGGACATTTTTATGACCTTAGAACTATAAATTTGTAACTTAGTAAATTCCCTTTATAGCCCATTTCTGGTATATTGCATTTCACCAGCATTAACAGACTAAAACATATCTTGGTACCAGTGAAATGGGGTGCTGCAGTTTGCAAATATGAGCTTGTTGGAATAGCTTTTTAAATAGGTAATGGGAAGATTCTGGAAGAATTGTGATATGCTTGATAGAAAAGGCCTGAATTTGAATAGACTGCTGGTAGAAATTTGAACTCTAAAGATGCCTCCAATGAGGCTTTAGGCAGAAATGATGAATGTGTCACAAACTGGGAGAAAGGTGACCCATGTTTTAAAGTGGCAGAGAATTGGGCAAATTAAGTACTGCTGTTGGATGGAAGTTAGAATTTAAAGGTGATGCTTAGCTGAGGAAATTTCCAAATGTGGAAAATACAGCCTAGTTTCTCCTTGCAGTTTATAGTGAAATGCAACAGGAAAGGAATAAGTTGATAATTCAACCAAATTATCAGGAAACCAAAATTGATGGTCTGGAAATTCAGAGCTTCCAGAAAGTGAGATCCCAGAGAATAGTATCCCACATGAGGATTTAGCTAAACATGGAACCAGTCAGGACAAATCATGAAAATCATGATTGGGGGTGGAGTTTTCCATAAGGGATCTGTGGAAAGTCCTATAGTCTGATGGGTGTGATCCATGTATACTGCACAGAAAACCAGCAAGTGTCTTGCAAGACATGTATAAACATAACCACTGCCAGTCTGAAATAAAAGGAACAAACTGGAGGAAAACTTACTTAAAAAGCAGAACCAGAAACTAAAGTCTGAAGCCAAGAAATCTCTGCCCAGGAGAGCAGACCCACTCATTCATGTGGAAAGGATGAGTTTGCCTTGGAGACAGAGGGTAGGAAGAAGACTGCTGTATTGGGCCTCAGAGAAGGTGGAACACATTGCCTGGGGACTGGGGGAGCCTGGAAATTGCCCCATTGTTCTGAGAGCATTGGGCATGTGCTCTGGAAATGGCAAAGTAGTGAGTGCTGCCCCGATGCTTGGAGAGGATAGAGTCAAGACAAAGGTGGTCTCTCCAATGCACCCCCCCCCCCAATGTAGCAACCCTCATCCCAATGTTTGGAGAGAACAGGGCTACTGCATAACCCCTAGAGAAGGTGGGACTGCTGCTTTACCAAGCCCCAACAGTAAATGACTCTCAGACTTTGAAATTGAATGGCGCTTGCCCTGCAGGTTTTAGGAACTATTTGGGACATTTGACCCCCTATTTTCCTTTCAATATCACACTACAGAAATGGGAATATTTATCCTATGTCTGTCCTTCCATTTTATATAGGTAGCAGATAACTTGTATTGAGTTTTACAGGCCAACACCCAAAGGGAAATTTTTGTCTTAGGACAGACCAGGCCTGTAACTGACTTTAATGAGATTTTTTTACTGTTTCTGACTTTGTATTGTATTTGTATTGTTACTGAAATGGCTTAAAGATTTCGTGATAGTGTGATGGAATGAATGTACTTTGTATATGGGAATAACATGTTTTTTGAGGGATCCAGAGGATGTAATGTTCTGGGTTAAGACTGCTGTGTACTGCAGAAAAGCCATGTTCTTTCCATGGTAAACCACACTTGTGAGGGAAGATCTATTGTTTGGGTGTGATCTTTTTTATTAAGTTGTTTCCATGGAGATGTGACTCACCCAATTGTGGGTGTGGCCTTTTGATTAGATGGAGATGTGTCTCCACCCATTCAAGATGGGTCTTGGTTAGTTTACTAGAGTCCTTTAAAAGGAGAACTATTTTGGACAAAGCTTAGAAGCAACATAGATGCAGATGTCTGGAGATGCTTGGAGTGCCAAAGGCAATGACTGGAGTACTGACAGAGAGAGAAGAGATCTAGACATGGACTTTGGAGATGCAGAGCTCTGCAGATGTCAACATGCGCCTTCTCATGAGATGCTAAGCAAGCCAGAAGCCAGAAGGACCCATAGAAGCTGACAGAGCCATGTGAAACCAGAAGCCAAGAGAGGATACAGAAACCAGCCCATGCCTTTCCATGTGACAGGCATTGGCTTTTCTTGAGCCAAGGTATCTTTATCTGGACGCCTTAGTTTGGACATTTGTATGGCCTTGGAAATGTGCTTTGAAAATTATTGCTTTTTCTTACTTTGTTTATTTGTTAAACATACAATTAAAAAAAACTTTAAAAAGAGCTGTAAACTTGTAACTTAATAAACTCCCTTTGTAAAAGCCAAACCGTTACCTGTATATTACATTTCCAGCAGCATTAACAAACTAAAACAGTGGGATTGCTGGGTTATACACTAGTTCTATAACCACCAAACTGTCTTTGACAATGACTACACATTTTTAGATTCTCAGCAACAATGAATGTTCAGATTTCTCTGAACATTCAGAGAAATATTGAGAACATAACAATGCTATGTTCCTATTTCTCCACATTTTACCCCAAACTTTTTATGTCTACCAGGGTGAAAATGTAGTTCATGGTAGTTTTGATTTTCATTTCCCTGATGGCTAATGATATTGACCATATTTTCATGTGCTTTTTGGTCATTTGCATACCTTCTTTGGAGGAACATTTACGCAAGTCGTTGGCCCATTTTTTAACTTGGGTTGGGTCTCTAGATGTCAAATCGTATGATTAATTTATATATTCTGGATATTAAATGCTTATTGTATAGGTACTTTCCAAATATTTTTCTCCCATTCTGTGTGATGCATTTTGAGTTTCATGATGAAATCCTTTGTTGCAAAAAAAGAAAATTAATTTTGATAAAGTCTTACTTATCTAAGTTTTCTTTCACTGCTTGTGCTTTTGGTGTGAAGTCTAAGAAACCACTGCCTAACACAAGGTCCTGAATATGCTTCTCTATGTTTTTTTTTATAGTAGTTTTATAAGCTTTATAGTTTATATTTAGGGTTTTCATCCATTTTGAGTTAATTTTTACATATGTTAAGGAGGGGGGCTTCATCTTCATTCTTTTGTATATAGATATCTGGTTCTCAGCATGATTTATTGAAGAGACTATTCCTTCCCCATTGAGTGGACTGGACGTTCTTGTCAAAATCAATTGGCCAGGAGGTGGGGCAAGATAGTGGCATAATGAGACATGGAATTTAGTTCATCCTCCAGGTCAGCTAGTAAAAAGTCAGGACCTCGATGGAACAACTGTTGGAGGACATCAATGGCTGGACACAAATCATACACTAGTCTGGAACAAGTGGAATGGCTGAGATCACACACAGAACTGAAAGTCTCCAAAGCCACAGAGGCCACTGCCCCTACCCTACAGGCCTGGTAGGCTAGTTCCCCTAGGGAAAAAGAAATAAACCCCACTGGAAGCAAGGAAGGTAGCTCAACCAAGTTCCAATTATGACATTAATTAACCTATTCAGATTGCTGAGCACATATAAACCTGCAATAAATATTAACAGAACCCAGAGTTTTTGCCCTGGCAGAGGAGAGGCAGGGATTTTTGAGTTGGACAGTACAAAATACTGGAAAAGGGCTGGGCCCCAAGAAAAGGGGCACACAGAGCCTGGGTATGCATAAAGCCATGTACCAATTCCAGCTCTTCATTCACAAACCTGGAGAGCTGGGGTCTGGCTCTGAAAAAGCTTTCTTTCTCTTTTTTATTTTTCACTTCTTCATAGCTCATTAGAACTGCAAGCACTTTCAGGCTTCAGCACTGCCCTGGCAAGGGCAGAATTAAGGAATTTCTGAGAAAAAAAACAACTAGACAGGTGAAAGGGGATAATTACTTAATCTTCCCCCAAGAAAAGGGGTCAGGGCCCAGCTTAAGTGGCTACCCTCCTTCAGGTAATTCAGACCCCAAGGGATGAAAAACAGAAGCAACCTAAGCCTGCTTCCTATCTCAGCCTCTAACTCAACCACCACCGGCATGGAGATGCTGCTGAGAATTAAATGTATTGCATCACCTTATGCTAGTAGGAAGTTGTAGGCTGACAAGTGCCACAGGCTGGGCAGGGTAAGAAAAGCACAGAGTCTAGAAGCTTCATAGGAAAGTCTAGCAATCTGCCAGCTGTCACCCTCAGGGAAAAATGATACTGGCTATGTTCTCATCCTGAGACGTGGGCCTGTCTTGTCTGGGAAAATCTGACTGGGGTCAATCATATCTGAGGAGACCCCTTTAAAAAAGATTCCCTATAGGCAGGACAAGAATCAGAAAAACAAGAGCAGAAAACTTCTGATCAGTTAAACAGAAGCCATGCTAGAGGTCTAAAATAAGTTGAACTAAATGCCAAAGAACAAATAGAGAACAAAGCCAACCAGGACAATTCTAGGTAAAAGAGTGAAAATGACCTCCTGAATATACTAATTAAGGAAAGCAAATGCCTAGACACGAACAAAATATAATGAGTCATATTAGGAAAATCGAAGATATGACCCAGTCAAAAGAACAAACCAACATTTCAAACGAAACAACTAATTAAAGATGTTTGGACAGACATGTAAATCACATCAAAAATCAAACCAAAGCATTGAAGGGAGACATGGCAAAAGAGATGAAGATATAAAGAAGATATTGGGCAGACACAAAGAATAATCCAAAAGTTTGAAAAAACAAATGGCAAAATGTAATGGAATGAAAAGCACATGGAAGAGATGGAAAAAAAAAACAATGGAGACCAACAACAGTAGATTTGAAGAGGCAGAATAAAGAATTAGTGAACTAGAGGACAGGACATCTGAATTCCTACACACAAAAATCAATTGGACTTAAGGAAAAAATTGGGAGAAGATGGCAGAGTACAAAGATCAAGGAATTAGTCCCTCTTCCAGAACATTAATTGAACTGGCAGGACTGTCTGACCCAACTGTTTTGAAACTTGAGTCTAGTAAAACATTGTGCAGCATAAAAGGAAAAAGCACAAGTAAGAGACTGGTAAATTGTGGTAAATAATTTCATTCTCCATGAAGCAACTACTATCCCCTACCTACAGCTTCACGAAAGCCAGCAGTGGAGTCTTTGATCCTACTCCTAGTACAGCCTGTTGATGTCAAGGTGGGATATAATGACCCAGTTCCCAAATCTGGGGCTGTGCAATCCAATCACTGGCCACTGATTTTGATTAGCTACTTCAAGTTATAACCAAGAAATTAAGAATTTAAAAATATTATGATTACTGAATAATTATAATCTAGCCTAGTCCTGTTTATACTATCCCCATGTATATCAACTACTGTGATGAGAATAACTCCATTCCCAGTAGTTTGAATCCATAAAAATTTTGAACTCCTTGAACTCAGAGGGACAGATTTTGGGACACAGAGGCCGTCTGAACTCCTGCTTCATGCATAGCAATAAACTTTTTCTTTCTTTGAAACCCCAGTTTCAAAGAAACTGGATTGGCTGTTGTGTGCATTGGACAGAGAGCCCACCACTATAGTTCAGTATCAAAATTGCTGGGGTTGCAGATCTGAGAGCATCTATTATTCCAATCAACATCAGGCAAAAGTAACAGAGGAGTCTTAAAGACAAGTACCTTTCCTCAAAACTATGGAAAACTGCAAAAGAGCTGCATTTACTAGGCAAGTGTTAAATCAAGAAATCACAGCTTCACAATGCCATGGGCAAAGCTCCTGGTGCCCTTGGTGGCCCTTCCCTTACCCACCCCAGGGCAGCATGGGGCCGGCCAGCCATTCCATTGTGGGTCTCTGGCCTTGTTACTGCTGATTAAGACTGATTTAGGAATCTCTTTTCTGGCTTGCCCTGTGCAGAATTTTCCCTCCAGGCAAAAACAGGATGGGAGAGCTAATGTAGTATGAGAAACAATTGAGATAAACATCCTAGGGCAAAGGTTTACCTACTTTAAGGCTTATAATAAAGCACCCAGAAGGGAAGAAAGTCTATGTCATAGGAAATAGAGGGGGCATTCATATTCCTGTAAACAAGGAAATACCTAAGGCTACTAGCAAGCACAAGCCCAAGATAAGACACCACACTGGCTCAGATAAGACAGGGAGGTGTCGGCACTTTGCATTTGTTTTATTATCATTCCTTATAGGAGGGTGTATTTAGCATTGGTTTTCTTGCTTTTGTTAGCTCCTGGCACTCAAGATGAACAAAGAAACAGGAAAACATGGTTCATCCAAGGGAAGAGAAGTTTTAAAAAGAAACCAAGGAGAAATACTGGAGTTCAAAACCACAACAGCTGAAGATGAAAAAATGCCTAGAGGGTTTCTAGAGCAGTTTGGAGCTGCCAGTTCCACATTGTTTCAATTACTCTATCTTCTAATAAATTTTAAGATAGGGAAGTGTGAGTCCTTCAACTTTCTTCTTCTTTTTCAAAATGGTTTTGCTTATTTGGGACCCCTTATCCTTCCATATAAATTCGATAATTGGTTTTTCCATTTCTTAACATAGGACTGTTAGAATTTTTATTGGGATTGTGTTAAATCTGTTCACTGCTTTGGGTAGAATTGACATCTTAACAATATTTAGTATTCCAATCCATGAACATGGAATGCCCTTCTGTTTATTTAGGTCTTCCTTGACTTTTTTTTAACCTTTTTTTTTATTTATAGTATAACATATATACAAAGCAAAGAAATAAAACAGCAATACTTTTCAAAGCACTCTTCACAAACTGGTTACAGGATAGATCCGAGAGTTTGTCATGGGCTACCATATGATTCTCTCATATTTTCCCTTCTAGCTGTTCCAGAATATAGGAAGTTAGCGGGCTTAACTACTTTTTTATCATCACAATCGACATTTTTCTCCTTTTTCTGTGAACAATAACATATATACAAAAAAGCTATAACTTTCAAAGCACAGCACCACAATTGTAGAATATATTTCAGACTTTGACAAGGGTTATAGTTTCACAATTTTAAGTTTTTACTTCTAGCTGCTCTAAAAATTGGACACTAAAAGAGATATCAGTTTAATGCTTC
This sequence comes from Tamandua tetradactyla, assembly GCF_023851605.1. Lineage (NCBI taxonomy): Eukaryota > Metazoa > Chordata > Mammalia > Pilosa > Myrmecophagidae > Tamandua > Tamandua tetradactyla. The sequence continues at coordinate 47,845,859 of NC_135350.1, forward strand.
AGCATTTATATTCATTTGTTAAGTCCTATCATCTATACATAATTCCACCATCACCATTGATCTTTTCATACCTCTCATTGGGGTTGTTTGGGCTATGGAAATTCTAAATATTTGATATTGGAAGGGCCTGTCACTAATATGGGCTAGGGAGATGGAACTATCTGATGTTCTGGAGAGGCTGGGATAGGTTTCAGGATTTATCTCAGCCAGGGGCCCATCTGGAGTTTGTAGGTTTCTGGCAAGTTACTCTAGAACCTGGAACCCTGTGGAATCTTATAAATTGCCCTAGGTGTTCATTAGGATTGACTGGAATGGTCCTGGTTGGGGGTTGGCAGGTTACGATAGGTAGCAAGGCCTACCTGAAGCTTGTATAAAAGCAACCTCCAGAATAGCCTCTTGACTCTTTTTGAACTCTCTGCCATAGATACTTTATTAATTACACATCTTTTCCCCCATCTGGTCAGGATGGAAGTGTTGATCACACAGTGCCAGTCCTGGATTCATCCATGGGAATCCTCTCACATGTCGCCAGGGAGACTTTCACCCCTGAATGTCATGTCCCATGTAGGGAGGAGGGCAATGATCTCACTTGCAGAGTTGGGCTTAGAGAGACTGAGGCCACATCTGAGCAACAACAAAGGCCTCCAGAAGTAACTCTTAGGGATGCCTATAGGGGTAGTCTAAGTTTCTCTGTTACCTACATAAACTTCACAGCAGTAAGTCTCCTGATTGAGGGCATGGCTTATTGATTTGGGTGTCCCTAAAGTTTAACATCAGGGGATTCCCTGATGGTAAGGTTTAATAGTTTCATAGTCTTTCTCCCCTCCCTCAGGGGACTTTGCCAGCACTTTCTCATTATCTGGTTAATATACTCTGGGATGTTTCCAGGCATTACAATAATCTATACAGCATTAAAGCATTTTCTCATTCTGTGCTCTCTGTGTTTCAGTTGTTCAAATGAGCTATACAGACAGATTGAATTAGATTGTGCACTACAGAAAATTTCAGTTTCAGATCAAATAAACCTTTCTTCCATTGGTCTCAAAGAGTATGTGTGACTCTAAAATATAGACACTGTCTTCCTTACCCCTATGTTCTGAATTACTATAACCCCAGTCTGTTTGGCTTTGTTCTTATCTCTAAATATCAGGTTATATATATATATATATATATATAACAGGCTCTCAAAATCCAGAAATAATAATCACCACTCACGACTTAATGTGTCTGCTCTAAAAGCTTACAATCTAGGCCCCTTATCAGCATTTTCAAAGGTGACCATAACATTCTTCTTCTTTTGTTTCTGGCTTATTTTGCCTCACCAAAATGTCCCACATGTTCATTCACATCATTGCAAGCCTCATGACAATTTTCCTTTTTGTAGCAGCACAACCTTCATTCATAAGTATACACTACCATTCACCATTCTATTTCCCCCTCAGTCCATCCTTCAGTCATCTGCATTCATCGGGCATCATGTAGAGGGCCCAAAGTCCACAGTTTATGAACATTTTCGATTTTAGATAATTTCATTGTTCCAAAGAGACTGAAAACCAATAAACACATCCTCACCAAATAAGAGATCTAACTCTCCTCTTAATTCTTGTCCCTCACCCCATTATTTACCTCTGCTGTTGCTGTGGTAGTTCGGATGATTTCCTTTTGTACATAGTTCATAGCATGCAACAGCAGTTTTTCCCCTGTACCCTGGACTTAAACACTCTTTATACAAGAATCATATATTTGAAGTAATTCTTACAAGAACTCATTCATATTCCTAGTGTGACTCAGTGGGACACATAGGTCTATACGACCCCTTTCAAACTTGTTCATTTTCAATACGGTAATATTACTTCTAGACACACTAGAGAATCACCTTTGCTCCTATCAATTCCTTTACATTGGAGTGCAACCTCATTAGCTAATGGTTCACCCATCTCTAGCTTCTTTGTATCTCTAAATCCACTGTATTCTGTATTATAAGCCTTTGATTATACCTTTATGCTGGTCATAAAGGAGAATCATACAGTATCTATCCTTTTGTGTTTGCCTAATTTTGCTCAGCATTATGTCCTCAAGGTTCATTCATCTTGTCATGTGCTTCAGGACATCATTTTGTCTAACTGCTGCATAATATTCCACTGTATATGTGCGTGTGTGTGTATATATATATATATATATATATATATCACATTTTGTTGATTCACTTTTCTGTTGATGGGCATTTGCTTTGTTTCCTTCTTTTGGCAATTGTGAATAATACTGCTATGAACATCAGTGTGCAAATGTCTGTGTTGTTGCTTTCAGCTCTTCTAGGTATATACCCAGTAGCGCTATTGCTGGGTCATAGAGCAGGTCCACATTTAGTTTCCTAAGGAGCTGTCAAACAGTCTTCCATAGTGACTGCACCATTTTACATTCCCAACAGCAGTGCATAAGTGTTCCAGTTTCTCTACATCCTCTCTAACATTTATACTTTTCTGATTGTTTAATAGCAGCCATTCTTACAAGTGTGAGGTGGTATCTCATTGTAGTCTTGATCTGCATTTCCCTTATATCAATGAAAATGACCATCTCTTCATGTCTTTTGAGCCATCTGTATTTGCTCTTCAGAAAATGCCTATTCATATCTTAAGCTCATTTTATAATTGGATTGCTTGTCCTTTTGTTGTTGAGTTGTATGATTTCCTTGTATATACAGGAAATCAAACCATTGTCTGATATATGATTTCCAAATATTTTCTCCCATTGAGTTGGCTATCTCTTCACCTTTTTGACAAAGTCTTTTAAGGTGCAGAAGCATTTGATTTTGAGGATTTCCCATTTATCTAATTTTTCTTTTGCTGCTTGTGCTTTGGGTGTAAAGATTAGGAAGCTACCTCCTATTACTAAGTCTTGAAGGTGTTTCCACACATTTTCTTCTAGAAGCTTTATGGTGGTAGTTCTTATATTTAGGCGTTTGATCCACTTTGAGTTAATTTTTGTGTAGGGTGTAAGATAGCAGTGCTCGATATCAATATCCAGTTCTTCCATGCCCAATTATTGAAAAGACTATTTTGTCACAGTTCAGAGGATTTGGGGGCATTGTCAAAAATCACTTGACCATAGATTTGGTTGTCTATTTCTGCACTCTCAATTCGATTCCATTGTTCAATGCTTCTGTCTTTGTGCCAGTACCACACTGTTTTGAACACTGTGGCTTTATAATGAATTTTAGAGTCAGGAAGTGTTAATCGTCCCACTTCGTTTTTCTGTTTTAGGATGCTTTTAGCTATTCAGGGTCTCTCTCCCTTCCAGATGAATTTGGTAGTTAGCTTTTCCAAATCTTCAGAGTAGGTTGTTGGAATTTTGATTGGTACATGTTGAATCTGCAGATCAATTTGGGGAGAATTTACATTTTAACTATATTTAGCCTTCCTATCCATAAGCAGGGAATGACTTTCCACCTATTTAGAGCTCCTTTGATTTCTTTAAGCAATGTTATGCAGTTTTCTGTGTACAAGTCCTTTGCATCCCTAGTTAAGTTCATTCCTAAGTACTTGATTCTTTTAGTTGCTATTTTGAATGGAACTTTTTCCTTAGCTGACTCCTCGGCTAGCTCATTGTTTGTGTATAGAAATGTTACTGATTTTTACACATTAATTTTATATCCTGCCACCTTGCTGAATTTGTTTATTAGCTCAAGTAATTTTGCTGTATATTTCTCAGACTCTTCTAACTATAGTATCACATCATCTGCAAATAATGAGAGTTTTACTTCTTCCTTTCCAATTTGGATGTCTTTTATTTCTTTGTCCTGTTTGATTAGGTAGCTAGAACTTCTAGCACAATGTTGAATAATAGTGGTGACAGTGGGCATCCTTGTCTTGTACCTGATCTTAGGGGGAAGGCTTTCAGTCTCTCTCCATTGAGCATGATCCTGGCTATTGGTTTTTCATATATTCCCTTTATCATATTGAGGTAGTTACCTTTGATTCCCTATCTTTTGGAGTGTTTTTTATCAGAAAAGGATGCTGAATTTTGTTGAATGATTTTTCAGCATTAATTGAGATGATCATGTGTTTTCCCTTTTGATTTGTTAATGTGCTGTCTGACATTAATGGATTTTCTTGTGTTGAACCATCCTTGCATTCCTGGTATAAACCCCACTTTGTCATGTTGTATAATTCTCTTAAAATGTTGTTGGAAAAAGAAATAAAAAGACAACAGAAAAAGAAATAAAATGATAATAGAGAGAAAAAAACATGTCAAATTTATAAATGCAATCTAAAATGTTTGAAGATTTAAACATTTTTGTTAAATTTGTGAATGCACCCAAACTGAATTCAAACGTTCTTTAAGAGTGATAAAATTTGCTAGACTTACAATTAGAAAAAGGTTTGTAAACTGAATTAAAAGTCTACGAATTGCCTAATAAAAAAAAATGTTGTTGGATTCGATTTGCTAATATTTATTGAGAATTTTTGCATCTATGTTCATTAGGGAGATTGGCCGGTAGTTTTCCTTTCTTATACTATCTTTACCTGGTTTTGGTATTAAGATGATATTAACTTCATAAAATGAGTTAGGTAGTGTTCCTTTTTCTGCAATTTTTTGGAAAAAAATGAACAGGATTGGTGTTAGTTCTTTCTGGAATGTTTGATAAAATTCCCCTGTGAAGCCTTGGGATTTTCTTTGTAGGAAGATTTTTGATGAATGATTGAATCTCTTTACTTGTGCTTGGTTTGTTGAGATCTTCTATTTCATCCTGAGTCAGTGCTGCTTGTTTGTATGTCTCCAGGAATTTGTCCATTTCATCTAAGTTGTCTAGTTTGTTGCTGTATACTTGTTCATAGTATCCTCTTATGATTTCTTTCATTTCTTCAGGGTCTGTGTTAATGCACTCCTTCTCATTTCTGATTTTGTTTATTTGCATCCTCTCTCCTTTTTTTTTTTTTCAGTCTTGCTAGTGGCCCATCAACTTTACTGATTTTCTCAAAGAACCAATTTTTGGTTTTATTGATTCTTTCTATTGTTCTTCTGTTCTCCCATTCATTTATCTCTGCTTTAATCTTTGTTATTTCTCTTCTCCTATTTGCTTTGGAGTTAATTTGTTGTTTTTTTCCTCAAGTTCCTCTAGGTTTGCTGTTAAGTCCTCAATTTTTGTTTTTTCTCGTTTTTTAATATAAGCATTTTAAGGCAATAAACTTCCCTCTCAGCAAAGCCTTTCCTGCATCCCATAAGTTCTGATAAGTTGTATTCTCATTTTCATTCATCTCCAGATAGCTGCTGATTTCTCTAACAATTTATTTGTTGACTTACTGGTTGCTTAAGAGTGTGTTATTTAATTTCCATATATTTGAGAATGTTCTCATTCTTGGGTGGTTTTTGAGATTCAGCTTCATCCATTGTGATTAGAGAAAGTGCTTTGAATAATTTCAGTGTTTCTAGATTTATAAAGACCCGTTTTGTGCCCCAGCATATGATCTATCCTGGAAAATGTTCCATGAGCACTAGAGAAGAATGTAGAACCTTGTGCTTTGGGGTGCAGTGACTTACATATGTCTGTTAGGTCTAATTCATTTATGAAGTTATTTAACTTCTCTATTTCCTTGTTGATCTTCTGTCTGGTTGTTCTATCCATAGAGGAGTTGAAGCTTTCTACTAATATTGTTGAGACATCTATGCTCCCTTCAGTTTTGCCAATGTCTGTCTCATGTACTTTGGAGCTCCTTGATTGGGAGCATAAACATTTATGATTGTTATATCTTTTTAGTGAATTGACCCTTTAATTAGTATATAGTGTCCCTTTTTGTCTTTTGTAATGTCTTTACATTTAAAATCTATTTGTCTGATGTTAGTACAGTTACTCCTGCTTTCTTTTGATTACAACATGCATTGAAGACTTTTTCCATCTGGTCACTTTCAATCTATTTATATTCTTGTGTGTAAGATGAGTTTCTTGTAAGCAACATAAAGCTGGAATATGTTTCTTAATCCATTCTACCAATCTGTATCTTTTAATTGGCAAATTTAGTCCGTTAACATCCTAAGTTGTTACTGAAAAGGTGTTTCTTGATTCCACCATCTTACCTTTTTTTATTTTATTTCTCAGATCTATATATTCTTTTCCCTCTTACTCTTTATATTCTTTAAATTACCCTTAGTGGTACTCTCCAATTCTATGCCCTCCTCCACACCTCTTTCTCCTGTCTTTTTTTTTCAGCTGACAGAAGTCCTTTTAGTATTTCTTGTAGGGCTGGTTTCTTGTTGACAAATTCTTTCAGACTTCTTTGTCTGTGAAAGCTTTAATCTCTCCCTCACTTTTAAAGGAAAATTTGGCTGGGTACAGAATTCTTGGCTGGAAGTCTTTCTCTTTCAGGATCTTGAATATATCACACCACTGCCATCTAAGCTCCAGGGTGCTAGTTGAGTAGTCTAAGCTCAGTCTTATTTGATTTCCCTTGTATGTAGTAAATTGTTTTTCTGTTGCAGTTTTCAGTATTTTCCACTTCTCTTCAGCATTTGACACAGATTAGTATGTGCCTTGCGGAAAGCCTATTTGGATTTATTCTGTTTGAAGTTCTTTGGTTTTCTTTGACTTGTATATTTATGTCTTTTATGAGGGTTGGGAAAATTTCCCCCATTATATCATCAACTATTCTTCCTAGCCCTTTACCCCTCTCTTCTCCTTCTGGGACACCAATGATCCTTATATTTGTGCATTCTGTTTTGTCTATTATTTCCCTGAGTTCCCACTCAATTTTTTCCAGAGTTTTTGCCATTTGTTATCACGAGTCTTCGAAATCAATTATCCTGTCTTCTATATCACTTGTTCTTTCTCTTCAAATCTGGTGTTGTGCGCCTCTAGTATGTTTTTTATTTGGCCAACAGTCTTTAATCTCTGTGATTTCTCCTATTTTTCTATTTATTCTTTCAGATTCCTCGTTGTGCTCTTCTACTGTCTTCCTGATCTCCTTTAGGTCATTTGCTGTCCCACTTATTTTATTCAGTAGAGTTATATGAACATCATTGATTAGTTGTTCCAATATCTGTGTCTCCTCAGGTATTTTAATTTGGTCATTAGACAGGTCTATATATGTCTGCATTGTAATATGCTTAGTGATATGCTGTCTTCATTGCATGTAGGTATTCTGGTTGATTTACTTCGCGAGTTGATTTCTTTCAGTAGTCTAAGGCCTTGTGTTTGTGGGATGGTTGTACAGCTGGGAGCAGGGCATGGGGTGGAGCACTTAGTACGATGATTTGTTTCAGGGCAGGGACGGGTGCAGGTTGGGGATTTTATGCTGGTGCTTGTAAACGTGGACACCCAGTGGCCAGGCAGGATGTAGCTGTGCAGGTGCACCAGTCTGTGGGATGTAATGCTGGTGTGCACTGGTCCAAGGCCCAGGGCCCTTTGTGCACATGCATTCAGTGGTGGCAGCAGCTCGGCATTAGTGGATTGGGGGCAGATGTGACCCGGCTGTGCAGGTCGCCACTTTTTCAGAGCTGGGGAGTGAGGCTGAGGGCTGTGCACATATGTGGTTCTAGGACTGCTGTAACATGCAGTTCCCAGAGCTGAATGATGTGATTGGGAGTACTGCGCATGCGTGGGCCTGGGAATGCTGCAAATGCATGCAGGGAGCTCAGGGAGGGCCGGGTGAGGCTGTGCGACTCTATGGCTGGAGGCAAGCGGGGGTAGCCTAGGTATGAAGGTTAGTGCCCCACAACCCTTATGCACTGGTAAAAGCCTTCGGGGAACAAGGAGGGGAAGGTAGTGTTCCAGAGGGTTGTAGGAGAGGTGGGTTGGACTGCGCTTGGGGTGGAGGTGTGGGGCAAGTACGTGCAGTGGGGGCTGGTGGGGTGGAGGTGCCTGGTGCATGGGGAATGGGAGTGGGTGAGTGGGTTCAGGTGCATGGGGTGTGGGTTGAGTCGCTGGTGAGGGTAGCATGCCCAAGGAACACAATATTGGCTTACTTCCTAGTCCCGTGTACCCATTCATGCAGTCCCGCAGGCTCTACAGCTCTGCACTTCCAGGCCAGGCTCCAGTTCTCTGCTCTTAGTTCCTCAGCCTCTGCAACTAGGGCTGTCACACATGGTGCAGAAGGCTCTCCCAGGTCAGCCACAGTCCCAAATTGCTCCCTCAGTCACCCTCCTGTCCCTTCTCTGACTTTTCCATGGAGCAGGGCTAATCTCGAGCTATTCTAGTCCTTCTTTGACTTTGGTTTAGCAATATTTTGTAGTTTCCACATATAAAGTCTTTACATCCTTGGCTAAATATATTCCTTGGTATTTGATTATTTTAGTTGCTATTGTACAAGGGATTGATTTTCTGGTTTCTTTTTCAGATTGCTCATCACCACTGTGTAAAACGCTACTGATTTTTGCTTGTTGATCTTATATCCTGCCATTGTGCCGAATTTGTTTATTAGCTCTAGTAGTCCTGTTGTGAATTTTTCAGAGTTTTTATATATAGGATCATGTCATCCATAAGTAGGGAAAATTTTAATTCTTGTTTTAAAATTTAGCTGACTTTTATTTATTTTCCTTGCCTAATTCCTAAGGCAGGACTTTCAGTACATTATTGAATAACAGTAGTCACAGGGGTCATTCTTGTCTTTTTCCTGAGCTCAAAGGGAAATCTTTCAGTGTTTCACCATTGAGTGTGACATTTGCTATGAGTTTTTCACATACCGTGTTAATTCATGTTGAGGAAGTTTCCTTCAATTTCTTGTTTTCTAAGTGGTTTTAAAAAGGAGGGGTGCCTGGCTTTGTCAACGGCTTTTCTGCATTAAAGGTACCATATTGGGGTTTTTTTCTATTACGTGATATATTACATTAATTGATTTTCTTATGTTGAACCACCAATGTATACCTGAGGTAAATTCCACTTATTCAGAAATATCCTTGAGTGACAGGTGCTAAGAAAAACAAACAATCGAATGTAAACAAACACCTCTCACAGTCTTTGCAAATTGGATCTGCACCAGCTTGTTCCTCTTTAGAGCTTAGCCCTCCTATATAGAAGATTGGCCCAAGGTAAATGTGAAATGCAGAGTCCTCTCCATCTTTTCTCAGCCTGTATCTTGTCCTGAGCTTGTGCTTGGTTATTGTCTTAGGAATCCCCTTGATTACACTAATGTGAATGCCCTCCCTACTTATTATGAAATAGACATTTTCTCTGTCTGGCATACTGTATTATACTACTTAAAAGCAGGAAATCAATTGCCCCAAACTGCTTTGACTTGATTGTTTTTGTATACTGCTTTAGCTTTCCACAGACTGTTCTTGCACTGTAGAGTACAAATTCTGGGAGGACAATCCTGAGGCAACTTTCCTAGTTCAATTTTTCAGGCAAAAGACTGGCACCAAAATATAGCCACCCTGGTATGTTCTATCTCTCTCCAGAAAATGGCCAATGACTCACAAAGGGTGTTCAAGCTGACTCTGCAGCATGCTGAGGAGAAGAGTAGAGGAACCTGCAAGGGTATCATGAGCTTCTACTATGGTTTTTAAAATAGTGTTTTCTCAATAAGGCACTCACCCAGTTCCTGCAACCCTTTAACTGTTTTCTGGATTTTGAGTAAGATGGTTCACAAATTATCACCACTTATTCAAAGTTTCTGTGGGGAAACAACAGCCTGGAGCATCTTACACTGCCATCTTGGTTGACCAGAAGCTCAAAACTTTGATTTTGGCTCTCACTGCAAATGTGCTGTATTATTGGTTTCTCTTATTTTAATATATTCTTCCTAAAACCTAAGAAGAGTCAAAGAAAGCCATTAGCCCTCCTGCTATCTACTTCACTAAATAACTCATATTATGTCCATGATCCTTATGTCCAAGAGATACAAAGAGGAGGAAAATATCTTAAGTCCAAATAAAAGTTACCTGAAAACAACTGTCTCTCCTGCTCCCTTTTTAAAGTTCAACAGTATTTACAAGACATAATCGATTCCAATTTAGTATTTAAGGAAATGTCTGTGTAACATTCTAAAATGAGTGAGATCCAACAAACTGATTTATATTAAATTCCAAGCTTAGAACTCCTAAATCAACATTCTAACAGTGTTAGCTAGTGAAAGTGCAGGGACAGCAGGGCTTGCCATGGCAAACCGAAAGCTGTCAGTGAAGGATGGCTGCAAGGTCATGTGCTGCCAAGGCCTCAATGTAAACACAGGTGTGTGGGAAGGAGCGCGAGGGGCTCTCCCATTTAACAGCTAAAGAAACACTGGCAGTCACGCTTTGGAGTGTGAATGTTAAATTTCAAAAAAATATCATTTTGTAAAATCAATATATCTTATTCTGCATGTCAATACATCCTTAAATTAAATAGTTCATGAAGCATACCTAAACCTCATATCATTGTTTTACGTTGAAAAATTAAACAACTTGAAAAAGTTATTTCCCTCCCAGTCCCCCTTGAGTGTCTCCCTGCTGTGCAAAGTTTTCTAAAGTTTTTACTACCTCATTTGCTGGCATTTAGCAACAATTCCTTTTTATGGTTGCATGGAATTAATATAACCAGAGGATTTTTTCCTGCCAAGGTTTTCTAAATATCATAGTATTGCTACTTTAAGACATGACATAATGAATATGACATATATTATCAATAAGTGTATCAATGAACATTTATTGATATATTTGTTTTGAGGGAGGTTTGTTTTCATTTTCGGGGCGTTGGACTGTTTTCTAATAGTTGTTTGGGGTTATGTTTTTAGTTTTGGGGAAAGAGTTGGTTAGTTTTCTGACATATCTGATGTTATCAAAAGTAGTGTTAAAGATTGTGGTGGTGAATGCATAACTATTATACCAAGAGCCATTGATGTACACTTAGGATGGATTGTATGGCATGTGAATAAAACATTTCAAAAAAACAAAACAGAAAACTACAAGTACTGGAGAGGACGTGGAGAAATAGGTACACATTTACTGTTGGTGGTAATGTAGACTTGTGCAGCTCCTCTGGAGGCAGTTTGATGGCTCCTCAGGAAGCCAAGTATAAAATTGTCATATACTCTGGAAGTTCCAATACTAGGTATATACTTGGAAGAACTGAAAGCAGGGGCACAAATAGACACTTGCACACCAATGTTTGTGGTGACATTGTTCACGATTGCTAAAGGAAGGAGGCAGCCCAAGTGTCCATTAACTGATAGATGAATAGGCAAACTGTGACATATACATACAATGGGATACTGTGCAACCATAGGAAGTAATGAAGTTTTGATGTATGCAACAGCGTGGATGAGCCCTGAGGACATTATGTTGAGTGAAATAAGCCAACATATGGTTTCACTACTATGAACTAACAATAATGAGCAAATTCTGAGAGTTAAATTCGAGTGTGTAAGTTGTCCAGAAATAGAATGATAGTAAAGATAGGGCAATTGATACTTATGGAGTACAGAGTATTTGAGGTTGATTATAAATGTTCAGAAATGGATAACAAAATACTGTGGGATGGTAACACAATACTGTAAGTGTAAATAACAAAGCTAAGTGTGTGAGTATGGTTGAAAGAGGAAGATTAGAGTTGCGTATGTCATCAGAAAGAAAGCTAGAGGACAAAAACTGGGAATGTGTAACTTAGCGAAACCTAGAGTAGACAATGATGGTGGTTAATTGCCCAAATATAAGAAAGTTCTTACATGAACTAGAATAAATGTTTGCCACCATTACAAGATATTAATAATAGGGTGGCAAATGGGAAAATATACAATTAAACCATTGTCTACAATTAATATTAACATTGTAATATTCTTTCATTAATTGTAACAAAGGCACTATACCAAAGCTAAATGTCAATAATAGGGGAATATTTTTTCGGAAGAAATGTTCTCATATTGACCGTGGTGGTGAATACATAAATATGTGATTATACCAGATTAAGCCGTTGATTGTACACTTAGGATGGACTGTTTGGTGGATGAATAACATTGTTTAAATATAAAAATTTTAAAAAACAAAAGATCAATACATGCCAAATAATTACAACAAATTCAATGTAGTGAAAAAAAAAGTAGTGTTTAGCTGGTGCACAACGACCTTCAGTGTAACCATTAGTTATGAGCAAACAGGTTTCCAAGGCAGACAATCTAGCTCTACCTGCACCACCTACTACCAGAAGCGTGAGGAAACTATGCAAATTTACTAAACCTTATAATCTTTCTTTGTAAATGGGGATTATAGTGGTATTTCCTGGTAGGAGGTTGTTTTGTACATTAAATGAATAAATACACAGAAAATATTGGTGCCTGACTGGCACTGGTACAAATTAATGTTCTCTATCACTATTATACTCTTAATTAGTAATAGCTTATTTCATTTAGAACTTTATTTCATTTGATAGGGTTTATAAGCTGCTTGGTTGAAGTATAAAATGTAAAATGCAAACAAATATATTTGTAATTGATTTCTCTGCTGAAATATACATCTCCCTCACACTACCTTATTTCCTCAATTTTAAACACTTCTCTTCTTTCCGTTTTCACGGCTCAAAATTTTAATGCACAGTGAAAGTAAATGCTGGAAGGAAGATGAGCACATGCCTTCTCCAAAGAAGGAGAAGCAGTCTGAAGACCTGATCCTTGCATTGTAAGGACTAGGAAGGGTCACTCTCCCTCAGGCTATGCTAATAAGGGATTGATGAACTGTGCTTCTCATTGGTTGAACATTTCTCTTGAGGCAATTAATGTTCTGCTCAATGAAAGATGGCACTTTGGTAAAACAAAAAATAAATTTTTAAAAATCTGTTGAAATGTATCCCAGAACTTCATTAAAAACACACCATGTGATCATTCCTGACTCACAAACTGCTGACAAATTTTGAGTTAACCAAATAATCTCATAAAATTGAGACAACTTTCATAACCCAATTAAAGTTAAAAGAAAAATCAGTATGGGTCATTAAATAGCATCAAGTGACTCAGTACTGCCATATATAATAAGTACATTTGCATAAGGTATTTAAAAATATCATATTTCCAACTGAAGATGGTATATATATGAAATGGATACATTGTTCTTAATGATGAAATGAATCTGATTTATGAAAACATTGCTCTAAAATGTGTTCTGAAAGTCAATATATTCAGATACAGCATTAGAGAGCAAAACGGAAGGTACACTGATAATTCATCCATTCATTCCCTTATTAATTTATTCAACAAATAGTATTTATGTGAGAAAGTTTTACATATTTCACCTCAAACTTGTCTAGTGCTTTATTGTTTGCCAAGTGTTTTTACATACATATTCTTATTTGATTGTCACAGTGCACTCAGCAGATGAGGGAACTGAATATAAGATATTTAGGATGTGTCCAAGGTAGCAAAGACTTAGTCTTTATTTTTCTAATTACTGTCTAGTGATCTTTTCACTACTCTAATGTACCTAAGAAGCATTTTTCATTATACAAAGGGAAAGCAGATACTGATAAAGCTCATGACCACAGAGAGGACATGGGAAACTTTCTTCAGAATGGAGACTGCCCTAGTGTTCCTACCATTCTTAAGTGAAGTTCTTTTGCTAAATCAAATGATCACACAGCTTTATCCTACTTTTTCTCTTCTTTTTTACTAAGAAGAGTTTTTTTTAACTGTGAGAAGCTTCATAATTAAAAACTTACATAAAATAAGTAAACAAAAGTAAAACAGATGGCAAGAACCAAGGAGAAGAGGAATTAGATATATCATACAGAAGACTTACATAATTGAGGGAAATGAGTATCAAATTAGGTCCCAAGTTTCCTAGCAGCCACAGCAAAAATCAAAACATGATAAATTACATAATTCTCAATATTAGAAAAATAAGGATATTTCTTGAACTATAAGACAATTTTCCCAACAAACTCTTAAAGGAAATTTCTTACCTGGTTTCTCTGATTGGAGAACACAAATTATACATTGAATGGCATCTTTTCCTAACATCCCAACCTTGCAATCTTCTATATATTGTTAGTTATTGTCAATGCCGTTATTTCCATACTATTCATATACTGTTGCATAATTTGCAAGTGTTTTCACATAGAATATCTTTGCAATAAGATACTGTTATTATCCCCACTTAACAGATGAGAAAACTTTCATTCAAATGAGCAAACTTAGTAGTTTGACCAAGGTCACATAAACAGTAAATACTAAATCTTAAATGCCTATGCACCTCTTCTTACTCCAAATCACATAGTATTTTTCAAAAATATGCTCCACACTAGCAGTAAACTCTTGCCAAGGCCCATTTGAATAATGGCAGGCATCAGAGTTGCCTGGGGGGGTTGAAAACACAAATCTGCAAGGCTTTTCCACCAGAGTTTCTGATTTAGTAAATGTGAGCTATGGTATGAGAATTTGCATTCTTAACTGTTTCCCTGGTGACGTTAATGTTGCTGTTCAAGGGCCACATTTTGAGAACCACTGGCCTAGTAAAGTTTTTAAATATACGCAGTGTTTCAGAAAGTATTTTAGCTGATTGCTTCTTTCTCAGGCATCCAAATGTTTGGCAATGTAGATCTAGTCACTTAGAAAAAGAATAATGGAAGAGAAGCAGGTGATACCTAGAAATACTATCTTTTCCTAAGCCACTCATTTAACAATGAGTTTTCTAAAGATAATCAAGGAATCAATATTTATCTTTGTGCTTACTGCCTTCCTTATTAAAAGGACATCTACAATAGTGGCATATTTCCTGTGTTCAATATTACTTCGTAAATGAAAAATCTAGGTTACATATAAGTGTTAAAAGAAACAAGACAGGTAATATTATGCTTATGTGGTATGAACTTTTTTTTCTGTAAGTTGATTCTCTGTCCACACAGGTCTCATATTATCACAGCATTTGGTATTAAGATCAGTACTGCTTAAACTATAGCACATCTTCCAGAGTTGGAGAGCACTTGAAAGGAAAATATTTTCCCACAAATTGAAAAAGAGGGATACAGGTGGAGTTGTGGCCTTAGAAGACTGCTAAATTGAGAGAAGGAAAGGGATTGGTCAACTCTTTCTATGAAGACATTCAGGAGGCAGATGAGTTTACAATAAAGGTACAGAGGAAATCTAGAAAGAGGGGAGGGTGAATTCGTCCAGAAAGAAAATCCAGAGCAAAATGACAGCGAATGAAGCAGAGGAAAATGACAGGCAAGGCTCGCGTCCTGGGAAGTCATTAAGGTGGGGCACCACCAAGGTGTGGGCTGAGAACAGGTTGAGCTGCTCTGCTCCAATCACCATCAATAGCCCCACATTTTTAACAGCTGGATGGATGTAGGGAGTGGGCAGAGTATCTTGCCATTTTCCATGGTATAGATACTACTTAGGTAGATTTCAAGCTATCAATGGATTACCAGTCTGGGAAAAGCTATGAACAATCAACTCATGAGCCTATGAAAGCTGACTCTAGCGCACTACTGCCCCAAACCCACATTAACCTCAAACACAATCTAGAGGAAAAACAGTGTATGGCTATGCAAACCCAGCTTCAAGACTATAGTTCTACAACCCAGCCCTCCCCTCACAGCCTTCTTCTAGAGTGTTCACCATAAAATCCACCTATATAAAATCAAGAGCTATATCTTCTCTGCAGTTGAAAGAGAGACATACAATTACCTTCTTTCAACTTCATAAACAAAACCTTGACATAAAGTTATTTCATCGTTTGCCACTGATACATTTGTCTAGCTCTTCTGATTGCTACCTACACCTTACAGTACAAGAGCCTGAGCTAATTCAGGACTGCAGCATCATGGAGACGGAGAATATGTGATGATGGGGTGGAAAAGCTTACCTCCGGTCAGCTACAGGGGCTCTGGATGAGCAGGACAACAAAACCAGAGGCCAGGAATAAGGAAGGCTGCTTTCAGCTGACTCTGTATGGTTTGCAGTAGGCAGGAGAAGGAAAGAAGCCTCACAACTACAGTTGGCTTTTTGGGGACCAGAAACAAAGTAATTATCCCAGTTGTTAAGCCCAGTGACCATTTACAGTCCATTCTAGTGCTGATAAATAGTCCAGAAAACACAGTACCTCAAAACTGAGAACTTAGACTAAACATATTGAGATAGGGTAGTTTTGCCCCTATTTTAGATAGCTTTGACTATTTGTAAATTAAAAAAAATTCCTTTCTTAAAATATGTACAACCAATTTATATAGAATTTTTAGAATCTTGTGATACTTGGATCTTTTCTTTAAAAGAATATAACAATGAATATTTTTGGTGTTATTTTCATGGCATAGACTTTTTTATTCCTTCTCACAGAAAGGCCTTAGAAAGATCCTGGTTCAGAAGGGGCTTCTAAGTTATACTTTTTGCCATTTTCAATATTTATTAGTGTGCTACTCAGGTCTGCAATGACATTACATAAAACTAGATAATTTTCCTTGACTATTAGTTCTATGTATTCAAAATGGCTAGAAAACAACTTGCGTTTTTAAAAGGTATCCTGAATTGTTTTCAGTTATCCTCATTTAATTTTAAAAATTACAACTTAGAGCCTCAAAGACCTAGAAATAGTTTATCTCCTCTGGACCTCTGAGATGATCTTTTTCTTCCCAGAAATTACGGCCACTGAATGAAAGCTCTATGTGACACATAGCTTAGAGTTGCCAGGCTGCAGTCCTCAGAGCTGTGAAAGTTAATTATATGAAATACTTGTCTGGTGTTCCTTTTCCTTTTTCCAGGACTGCCTTTTTCAGAAGCCCTGCTTATCTAAATTTGAAGAAAAACAAAATAGCCTTAGGATGGTTAGAATATTAGGGAAAAAAGCTCCAAAATGAGTTGTAAGGTTACAATTTGTTATGTAGGGCTATGTTTTATAGTTTGATTGTTAGGCTGGTTTGGTTTGGGTTGGGATTGTTAAAAATTTTTGTTGCTCTATATCATCTCTTGCTTTTCCTTCTCTTTCACTGTTCCAAGGTGGGGTGGGGATATATATTTTAATTTCTTCATAAAATAGCAACAGTTCTTAGAATGTGTAAAGAGATGAAGGACCAGTGAAGAGCATAGAAAGTTGAAGGAATTAGTTCCTTCACCCCTCACCATCAAACTAGGGGTTGCTCCCCAGATCTTTTTGGGTTTTTTTTTGCATGGCAGGCACTGGGAATTGCACCCGGGTCTCCAGCATGGGTGGAGAAAACTCTGCCTGCTAAGCCACCGTGGCCTGCTGCTCCCCACATCTGTAGGGCATTTTAGAATCTTTATCCCTGTAACCCTCTAATAACTCTTTTCTAATGTGACAAATTTCACTCCTTTCTTTCTCTCCCTGCACAAGGAACTATGATTTTTCAACTGAAAGACTGTACCTCCATCACCTACTTTTCCTGCAAGCTTAGTCTATATTTAAAGCTAGAGGGTCTTACTGGGATTTTTACATATGCATTTTCAAGCATTTTTATTTGAGTTTCTAAATTAGGGTGTTATATAAGTTATAAATGTCAAATTAACTATTTACATCTTTTCTTGAATTTTGTCTGCTGAAAAATAAAATTCATTGCATACAATGCAAAGATTAGTAATTTAACAAAATAATCTGGATGATTTACATTCTACACCCCCCCAAAACTATAACTTTCATTCTCCTATGGATTGTAAATAAAGTTTGATCAGTACATTAAAATACTTTAGTCATAGGAAAGAAATTTTTAAATGGAATTATGAAATAATTTACTGTTTTAATTCTTTTCCTTATAAAATGAATATGTCCATCATAAATGATAAAAAATACTGGTTAGTTTCAATTTACCAGAGTAGACAGTCAAATAGCCAAGTAAATAAAAGACATAAAAGTATTCTCTTCAGTTCACAGGATCCTTATTTTTTTTCTATCAATCAATAATATTCCAGGAACTTGTTTAATATGAAGCACACTAGAAAATGTCAAAATATTATGAGAAGGGAGTAGAGGCTATAAACTTCCTGCAGTTTACAGTTGTGTTATTTGGTCCAACTCTCAGAAAGCTTAACACATTTAGAATTTATTAAAAATGAATTATTTTAATACCACTAACTTTATCTGCAAATGGCAAATGCAAGAAAGAAAGTGTTTAAAGAGAAAGGTTAAAAAAATAATGGAAATAAAACAAAAATGAAAGTTTGCTGGTTTGTAGTTTATTTTGTAAACCTCTGAAGTTTGGAATCCTGGACGATATACTCCATCTGTAAAGTTATGAGATGTTGACAGCAAAGTTTTAAATATTGGAAAATATTGAAAGACACTCATTGTTTTTAAACTTGTGCATTACCCAGTATGGCTGCAATATTCGGCATTATTACAATGTTTGAATGACCAATGAATGTCAATTTTTTTCATTTATAGATAAATACATCATTTTCTTAGTAATGCTCAAAAGAGGAAAACCCATAGAAAATACAGCATATATTTTTGTGTGTTATGCAGCTGCATTCAGTTTCCTTTAGCTTAACTAGTAATGTAAATAAATATTACAGTAAGCAATTGGCCACATAATAATGTTAAGGACAAAATAACCTTCCATATTTTTAGGAAGTTATAATTTGGTCTTATATTTGCTCCAGGATTAAATTTGGCATAGAAGCTCTTGATTTTGTGTGTGTGTGTGTGTGTGCGTGTGCGTGCACGTGCATGTGCGGGTATACATAGGTTTGCTTTGTTTTGTTTTTTACAAAATAAAGTCAAAATCAGTTTTCTTGTTATTTAGTTAAAGGAAGCCAAAAACAGCAGTAATTTAGCTGAAGTTAGATACTTTTATACATTTCTAATTTAAAAACAGTTTTAACTTTAAAAATGAAATGTTACAGACATTCGTGGATAATGAAGACCAGGTCCAATTGGCAGAGCTTTAATGTTTGTGCATGTGAACTTATGCATGTAGTAATAGTATTACCTAGTAAGCAAAACACCACTTCAATGAACCTCTACTCTGTTGAGTATAATGTATGAAAAACTGAAAGGAGCTAGCATTATTTCAACTAAGTATTTATGTTTAGTCTTTTTTAAGGTCATTTCCTTTTGTTCATAAAATTCTTCAAAGACATTCTTTTGGTGATATATGTTCTTTCCTCATATAATATTGCAGCATCCATTCCTAATTTATTCATTTCCATGATAGCGTTTTTTTAAGGAGCCAATCCCTATAGATTATTTTCAGAGTTGGGATTTTCTTTGGAATGTTTAGGCAAATGTTTCTTTTCCTTTACTTTATAATAGTTTTAAGAAGTCTCGTGTTATTTTTTAAGTAATTTTATTCAGATTTAGTGTTGCCAAAAGATATTGTCCCTGGCCTACTCACTGTTGTTTGGGGGCAGCAAACACTGTGCTTTTTTCACATCTAAACTTCAAGGCAACCTAATACGCATAGCTCCTATTTCACTTCAGATTTCACTCAGGCATTCACCAGTCCCGTTCTGTTGTTCTGAGGGGTCAATTTTTCTTGCCCTCCTTGCCTCATTCTCCAATATTCTGGGCAGAATTTTATGGGGATAAAATGTAAATTTTCCAGTACATGCTATTATTAGGACTTTGTCATTCATTGACAAGGAAAATTTAGGAAAAGTTGGAATTTTTCCTGGGTGGGGAGCTAACAAGTACACTTTAGGAGTTACTGAACTGAAAGCACCTATGAGTCATCCAGTCAGAGATTTCACATGAATAGTTGGATAACAAATCTGAAAGTGGGGAGAGGTTAGGGCTTTTGTAAACTGGGGAAGCTTGGGTGAGATGAGATCACTCTGAGTTTAGAAAGAGAGAAGAGAGCAAAGGACTACCAATGACACTGAATAAACAAATCGGCGGCAAGGGGTTGGGACAGAGAGAAGAACATTAAATCCGCGTCAACAAAAGCTATGTACCAGAGAAACAAACAGGTGTGTGTGGCTAGGGAGATGACAACAACAGGAAATTCAGCAGAAAATTAAGCAAAAAAAAAAAATGTGGAGAATATTGACTTAGTTTTAAATTAAGAACTACAAAGTCTTTGGTGACCTTATCAAGAATAACTTAGGTTAATAGTAGGCTAAACCAGCTGTACTGAGTTGATCAGAGTGCATGGAGATTACTCTCTCAGGAGAACTATTCAAGAGAAGGAGAGAGATATAATAGGAAATACAGGAGTTTCAAGATTGAGGAAATGCTGTTTATTTCATTTGTTTTTAATAGGGTGAGAATTCAGTGTATTTATACATTAAGAGGAAAGTGTCAGCAAGGGGGCAAGGTAGAAAATACAAGAAGGAGAGAGGAAATCCATGTATGTTCCCATTCAAGAAATGTCAGTGAGGGGACTGAAGAAAGAGTTATATTAGCCTGACCACTGCTTTCTTGAGAATTCCAGATGGACTGTAGGTTGTCTTTTTACTTTCATGATGCAGCCCTTTGATGCACAAAAGTTTTTAGTTTTTATGAAGTCTGATTTGTCTGTTTTTTATTTTGTTGCCCATGCTTGATGTACATAAATCTCAGAGAAGGTAAATGAGATGACAGTCCAAATGGAGCCATTATTCTTAGTAAGACAGACTCTTAAACATAACTGGGGTAAAGCAATTAAAATGATCACAGTTCAGAAATAAATCCTCCTATGTATGGCCTACTGATATTTGATGAGGTGCTAAGTCCATTCAGTGGGGCAAGAATGGCCAATTGATTTTTTTTGGGGGGGTGCATGGTCCGGGAATTGAATCCAGGTCCCCCCCATGAAAGGCGAGCCTTCTACCACTGAACCACCTGTACATCCGCCAATTGATTTTTGACAGCAGTGCCACATTTACTCAGTGGGTAAGAATAGACTCTTTAACAAATAGTGCTGTGAAAGCTGGGTATCCATATGCAAAAGAATGAAGGTGAGCCCCTAACACTATACCATACAGAAAAATTAACCCTAAGTGAATCAGAGATCTAAATATAAGAATCAAAACTACAAAATTCCTAGAAGAAAACACAGAGAAGCATCTTCAGGGCCTTGTGTTAGACAATGGTTTCTTAGGTTGTACATAAAGCATGGGCAACAAAATAAAAAACAGACAAATGAGACTTCATAAAAACCAAAAACTTTTGTGTATCAAAGGGCTTCATCATGAAAGTAAAAAGACAGCCCACAGAATGGGAGAAAACATTCAGAAACCACAGCTGATAAGGGTCTAATATCTGATAAGGGTTTAATATCCAGAATATACAAAGAAAATTTACAATTCAACAACAAAAATCAAACAACCCAATTTAAAAATGGGCAAAAGTCTCAAATAGAGATTTTTCTGAAGATGATATATAAATGGCCAATCAGCAAATGGAAAGATGCTCAATGTCGTTAGCCATTAGGGATGTACAAATACAAACCACAATGAGATTACACACCCACTAGAATGGCTACTATTAAAAGCAGAAAACAAGTGTTAGAGAGGATATGGAGAAACAGGATCATTTGTTCAGTGTTGACGGGAATATAAAATGGCAAAATTGCTTGAGAAGACAGTTTGGTTTTCAGAATGTTAAATATGGTATTACTATATGACTGGACAATCCCACTTCAAGGTATATACCCAAAAAATTGAAAGCAGGGACTCAGATGTTTGCACATGAATGTTTATAGCACCAATATTCACAACTGCTAAAAGAGAGAAGCAACTCAAATGTCCGTAGACAAATGGGTAACCAAAATGTGGTATATATATATATATATACAATGAAATAGTATTCAATAGTAATAAGGAATGAAGTTTTGATACATGTGACAACACGGTCGAATCTTGAAGACATTATATTGAGTGAAATAAGTCAGGCACAAAAGGATAGTTATTGTATGATCTCACTTACATGAAATACTTAGAAGAAGCAAATTCATAGAAACAGAAACTAGAACAGAGGTCACCAGGGTCTGGAGTAGAGGTATAAATAAAGAATTAATGCTTTAATTGGTACAGGATATCTATTTGGGATGATGGAAAAGTTTTGGTAATGGATGATGGTGATGGTAGCACAACACTGTAAGTGAAATTAACACCACTGAATTATATATTTGCGGTTGGTAAAAAGGGAAGATTTTATGTTATATAAAATTTTATTCTATACTAGAAAAAAATTAAAAAAACAAAACCACAGTACTATACAACATAAACAGTGAACCCTAATGCAAACTATGAACTATAGGGTTATCAGTATAATTATAATAAAATTGTTTCTTCTATTGTAACATAGGTGTGACACTAATGCAAACTGTTAATAATAGGGAAAACTGTATGTGTGGGGGACAGTATATGAGAATTCTGTATTTTCTGCATGATATTTCTGTAAACCTACAGCCTCTCTAAAAAAAAAAAAATACGGTGATGATGTGGAGACTCTGTAACATTCAAACATGACTGATGGGAGTAACTGATGGGAGGACTGATGCTGCAGTAACTTTGAAAACAGTTTGGCAGTTTCATAAAAAGTGAAACATTCTTTTCTTATAGGACCCAGCAATTCCACTGTTAGGTTTCTGCACAAGAGAAATGAAAACACATTTCCACATAAATACATACGTGGGAATTTTCAGAACAGCATTATCAAAATAGCCAAATCTTGGAAAAAATCCAAAATTCCATCCACTGGTGAATGTCTGAAAAATGTAATAGAGCCATACTATGGAATATTATTTATCCATAAACTAGAAACCAAATACTGATACATGCTATAGCATGGATGAATCTTGAAAACGTTATTCTAAGTAAAAGAAGCAAGGCACAAAAGATTACATAATATGTCATTCTATTTTTATGAAAAGTCCAGAAACACCTAATTCAAAGATAGAAAGAGTAACTGTTGCTTGGGATTGGGTTGCAAATGCGTTTGACTGAAAATAGGCATAAGGATCTTTGGGGTTGATGGAAATCAGATTGTGGTGTTGGTTGCAAAGCTCTGTGAACGTCCTGAAAATTACTGAACCATTATAAGAACAAACATCTAACTCCATGTCTAACTGTATGCCCAGGAAGAAAGTAAAAAAATTTGGTGAAAAGCTAGCCAACTGCTGAGACCAAGAGTTTGGGTAGGAGTAATTCAAGAAGTTAGGTAAGATGATGATGATAACTAGCTTGTTGGCTAGCTAGACAGAGATTAAACTGATAGAAAAGATTAAGAAATTGAGAATACAGGCAAAGGAATATATGAATAGTGATAAAAAAAAAAAAAATGAAGTGAAGCCAGAGAGGAAAGGAAAGACTTGAAGTAAAAGTAATTAAGGAATTGGAGATTAAGACAATGAAGAATATGGGATGAGAAAGCTAAATAGATTAGAAACTGTGACCAAAACATAGGTCAACAGAATTTTGAGTCCAAAGATAAAAGAGAGGTCTTAAAATGAGAAAATGTAGGATGCAGCCATGAACAGGTTACTGAAGTCTAGAAAGTCTAAGAACTGTGATGTTTCAGAGCTGTGTGAACCACTGGAAGTGACGAGGGAGGATGAGAGCACCACTTCAAGTGACAGACAAATTTGTGACCTAGATGCCAAAATCCTTGAAAAACACAAGAGATGGATGAATATGTCACAGAAGAATAGCAGAGACTGTCAGGAGTAAGTCTCAAAGTAGAAAGAGGATTTTTACTGGAGGATGTAGGAGTCCAGAAAATCAATAGGGAATTAATGTTGGGACACATGGAACAAATAAGTAACCTGTATAGTGGATAGTTGCCAGAAAGTTTTGTCCTCAGATGGACAGCCTAATATTAGTTAGGGGAAGGAGCTGCATGACGAATTCAATGAAAAATTAGTGTTACAGCATAATATGGTTGCAGAAGCTTGGAGCACATCTGAAAAGGCTCTGAGGGGGTTGGGAAGTTGCAGCAGAGTAATGTCAGCTCAGGAGAGAAATTATAACTACAAAATCTTGAATTTTGAAACAGCCTAAGAATTAAGGGCAAGAATAGGAGGCATGTTGGTAGCAAATGGAACTCTCACACATAAAATTGTTCCAGCGCCTCCTGTGGGTCACAGAGAAATAATGTTCACTGCTTCCAGTCAAATGGGCCCTGAGAGCTGATGTGTGCTCTTGTGCCACATTGAGGCACAGAATCTGTGGTATCGCTGTGAACCTCTTTCTTAGGGTCCAGGTTCCTAGGTTACTATGCAGGGTGCTTCTCCTCCACAGGAATTCTGACAACCTGCATTCTACCGAGTCACCAAGAAAAATTGTTCTGCATATCTCCTTACTTTCAAAGGTTGGACTGTCTCCAAACAGAAGCCTTAAGAAAACAAATGAGTTGAAATGCGAAGGACCTAGCTAGCTACCTGCTTGGCAGATTAGGGTACAGAAGGATTTAAGGAAAAACTACAAATAATATCTCAACAAATTAATCTATCATATATTGACATATTTATAATAAATGAAGTTTTAGCAGCACTCTAGATGCTCAGATAGTATATGAAAAGCAAGAATATTTCCTACTAATTTGTCAATTCGTCTAAGCCAAGGAGATTCCATAAGTAAAATACATATCACTCCATTTAATTTTACAAAGTGCGAAAATTCACAGGAATATATTTCTAAATACCTCCAGCACGGCAGCTTCTTTGACTATCTTTCTCAAACAAAGGAAATGAGATTACCCAAAAACAACTTTCTAAGCTATCTGAATGATGATTTAGGGTTTCAGAGATGCCATGATGGCAAAGGCAAGTAACAAAGACAATTACCCAATTTTCCATGTGAATTATTGTTGTGATTGTTGGAGAAAGTGTTGCCTATGGATCATCCAACATTATGACCCTTGCCTTTCAATTTAGTGGTTAACTGAATAATTTATTTCTACTCAAAAACTTCAAAGTGGTAGTTGAAAAGCCTACATTTTGGTATAGTGCAAACTACATTTGCTCAGTATAACTTTCATTTTTGTATTCTTCTAAAGCCCCATAAAACAATAAGAACATTACTACTATCCATTCTCAGATGAAAACACTTTTGCAAAAAAATATTTGGTATGACTGATCATTGTCTCAGCCTTGAAATATTTTTCTCCTGGTATCCAGAACACCATACTCTGTTGGGTCTCTTTCTGACCAACCTTCTCTATCTCTGCTAGTTCTTCCTCATTGTCTCTTTAAGTTGGGGTGTTGCAGGCCTCATCCCTGGAATTCTTTTCTCTATATTATCTATTCATCTGATTTTTAAAACCATCATACTTACATGGCTCACAAATTGATATCTCCAGCCCAGACCTCTACATTAACTCCTCAAATTGCTATCCAACTGCTCTGCCCCATTTCCACTTGGATTATTTCTACATAGCATCCCAAACTTGACCTGTTTCAGACATAAACTCCAGATTTCAGCTGTCGTATTTGCTCCTCTCCCAGTCTACCCTACCTAATATAATAACCATTCCATCCTTCCAGATACTCAGAAAAAAAACATTTGAAATCATCCTTGGCTCTTTCTCTTTCTCATACCTTATATTTAAGCCATCAAAAAGTATATTTTTTCTAGTTTCAAACTTTATCCAAAACCCTGATACCCCTCACCAACTCCTGGTTGACCAGCTTTCATCCTGGTCCAAGTGGCACTATGTCTTCCTTGGTTTTTTACAATAAAAAAGCTCTTGCTGCTACCCCTGCTGCCATTCTTGTTTCCATTACAACCTATACATAATAAGTTAGAGAAAGATAATTTTACATCAGATCATGGCATTCTTCTTCAAAAGCCATCCAATGGCTTCACATCTCAAAAGTGAAAGCTGTCCTTCCATGGATCTACATACTGTCTTATCATGTATCTGCCCAACCTCTTTATTTCTCTGACCTCATATCCCTTTAAATAATTCCACTCCAGCCCACACTGACCTCCTTGCTATTTCTGAAATATACTAAGTTTGCTCCTGCCTAAGTGTCCTTGTTCTTGATGTTCCCTCGGTGTAGAAGTACTTTTCCTATCTGCTCTCACGGCTTTCTACCTCAGTTCCTTCAGCTTTTTGATCAAAAGTCATCTTTTAAATGAGGTCTCTCTTGATATTTCTTTAAAAACTACATCCCCTCCACTCTCTATCTTCCTATCCTGTTTTATTTTTCTCCAAAGTACTTATGATAATCCATTATATTATATATTTATATCACTTGTTTATGTTTTTCTTCAACAAAACATAAGCCCTATGGATACAGCAATTTTTGTATATTTTGATCTCTATGCTCATAGTATTGACAGACATATAGGTGTTCAATTAATACCAGAAAATAAATAGATAAAGCATAATTCATATGTATGTGAATCATTGAATATTATAAACTGGTGACTGCCAAAATTTATATTTAAATATTAACCTTAAAAATGTCAAGTCCTTTTAAGGATATTCTTATTTTCTTGGCCTACATGCTACAAGATGAAAATTTTCACTTACTAGTATTGATTTTTTCTACTCTGTAGGAATTGTTCTCAACTTCACCATCTATTTTTCTAATTTTTTAAATCGTAACTTTTTAAAAAAATTTTTGAGGGCTAATTTCTTGTTCTCCAAGGGTTGTTTGCATAGCATTCCACCCTTGTTTTTTTTTTTAATATTGAATAGAATGTGAAAACGTACCGTATGTGCATAGGAAGTTCATTAAAATCCCCATATAATCTAAGTATCTGTTTTATATGTGTGCATGTATGTGTGTATGTATATACGAATGGGATTTTTTTTCATATTTATCTTAGATTCTCTTTCTTATATTTTAAGCTTCCTCAAATGCATGTTAAGTAGTCACCTCTTCACATTTAGGAATGAGTCAAATAGAAGCCAGTAAGAAACTAATTACAAGGGAACTGTGTGCCTGGGTGTTGATGAACTTTTTGGTGGTGAAAAACCATTTTGCTTGAAGACTCCTATGTGCCAGAAATGCTGAGGTCTTTGCTCTGGGCATTGACTCCACAACAGTTGTCCACATTCAATCCAGAGTGTCATTTCTTTCTGAAGGGAAGAGGTCTCCAATTTTGCCTAAACTTTGATGCTAGTTTTCAGGTAATCTGTCCACCATGTAAAGCATAAAAATGGGATTAGGATTAAAACATGGCTTTTCTAGGGTACATACACCCTTTCAAACCAGCATACTAACTAAATCAGAATTTATGAGAGAAATAAATCCACACTGAAGTTTGAAAACAAATGAATAAAAGGATGAAACTGAGATCTAATATCTTATTTCAAGTACTCTTATAGAAGTTTAAGTGTCTCTAGCTGAATATTCACAGAAAACTCTATTGCTTATTAAATACCTGAATGTGCATGATATGCAATCTTCAGTACAGGCAAAAGTATGATCTTTCCTAACTGTTTATATAATTTTAAAAAGTTTCCTCAAACATGAATAAAGGAAAGAGATTGAGCTCTCACTGCTTACTCTATAACCCCATGGATGAATGCATGCCATGCCAATCACAAGAAACTTGATAAGATTGTGGTTTTCATGAGTTTTACACAGGGTTTACATTGACTCTCTAAGTCAGGCAAGTTAATAACCTGCACCAATTTTAGTTTTTCCTCTGCTCTCAATCCCTATGCAAACACTAGGGGCTGCTTTATGTAAATACTCTAAGTACCAAATGCATCCTCCTGGCCATCTGTTTTTAACTCCCATTTCTCATGGTGTCTTTGATGGAAACATCATTTTAAAATGAATCACCATTTGAGAAGGGTGAATTGAGAAGGGTGAATTGCTTTAAGCTAAATTAGCATCTCTGAAGATGACTAATGGCAAACATCAATGTGGACAGATGTTTTCATTTGGGGAAATATGTTATATCCCTTAAAACAAATCCCATAATTTACTCTCACCACTTCTATGGTTCAACAGATAATCAAGTAAAATGCAATAATTTAATTACATTATTTTTCAAACGTATTGTTGCACCACAGTGTTCTTAATTCAGCTTGATTTGAAGCCCCTTTTATGTTAACAAGCTTAACAATAATAGTTTTACCTCCAAAAAGCATTAAATTTCTGAAATCTAAAATAAATTTACTATTGTGTGTATTTTACAAATGGGTTTTATCCAAACAGCAGCATGGCAATATAATTTAGCTAGTTGCATACAGATAATCATGTCCTTAACAAATCTAAGAGACCAATAAATTCTTAGAAGAAATTCTGAAGTCGTTATCCTCTTCTCTTTCCCAGAAATGGCAGTAGCTAGAAAAACGAATTTGGATTCATGTGACCTATTATTTATTCTATGAGGTGGATATCAGGAAGAACAAGCGGGGAATGAAATGAATAGCTGAGGGCCTGTATGACTCAAAAGGCTGCTGTAATTGACTAGAAGATAGTCACAGGGCCAGGCAAAGGCTACATGTCCCTTTAACCTAAGTAAAAGATTCATGTTACAATGTGTTGTGTACTACAAATGCCAAATACGTGACCTGCACACTCTCAAAGGGCAGGCTTCCCTGAGCCCCCACGGTCCCTTAATGTCTCTGGAGGTAAAATTATCTTTCCATTTCTTCTGGTCTTTTTTATGCTTTTTGCTCCCCTCAACTGTTCGAAACACTTGAGTTACGTGCCTACCTGCTCACTAGGTACAAGTTAACAGGTGACAAACCCAGCACATTTCAAAGTATTTATGGCAGATTCACTTTCTCAGAAACAATTTTCCAGGTAACAGGCTAGGTTTAGACCTGATTGAATCTAGTCTCTCACTGAGCAATTAGCAGATCAGTGTAAGCAAACTTGAATTAGGCTCCTTCTCACCAATACGCAGTTTGTTTAGAGTAATGGGTAAAGGTGAGGAGGAGATTTTAATTAATCTGAACTATCTATCACTGGAACTGTCCTTAATTGTGCAAAACAGCCAGAAAAGGAAAGGAAATGAAGATATTATGTTGTTGTTCTAGTTTGCTAGCTGCTGGAATGCAAAATGCCAGAAACAGAATGGCTTTTAAAAAGGGGAATTTAATAAGTTGCTAGTTTCCAGTTCTAAGGCTGAGAAAATGTCCCAATTAAAACAAGTCTATAGAAATTTCTTATTTAAGGCATCCAGAGAAAGATACCTTGGTTCCAGAGGCCGATGAAGTTCAATGTTTTTCTCTCTCAGCTGGAAGGGCACATGGCGAACATGGCGGCATCTGATGGCTTTCTCGTGGCTCTACAAAAGGGACTCTCTCCAAAATGTTTCCTCTTTTAAAGAATTCCAGTAAGCAGCTCCACCTTCAATGGTTGGAGACACAACTCCATGGAAGCTCTCTGATCAAAAGTCACCGCCCAAAATTGGGTGGGTCACCTCTCCATGGGAACGATCAAAATGCTCCCAGCCAGCAACACTGAATGAGGATTAAAGGACATGGCTTTTCTGGGGCCACCACAGATTCAAACTGGCACAGCTGTCAAAAGTAGTAGACTTTAAATCAAGTATAAACAACTTAGTTTAACTTAAAAAGAAAGTATTTCAATAGATAATACCACATTCCATCAATACTATGTTTCATTGATCAGTATTTAATCACATGAAAATCATTTCTACACTGAAATAAACACAAATTTAAAAAATAATGAGTCCTTGGCGGGGCAGGGGGTTCAAGGGTGGTTCAGTGGTGGAATTCCCTCCCGCCATGTGGGAGACATAGGTTCGATTCTCAGTCCATGCACGTCTCCCCGAAAACAAACAAACAAAATACAAGCAGACAGACAAAAATTCAACAAACAGTGCTGCAATAATGAGATACTCACATGGAAAATAATGAAATATGACCCTGCCATAAACTATACCAAAAATAATAATAATAATGAGCCCTTATATGAGTGTTAAATTACTAGAAAATAAAAATATCACATATTTGAGTGCTAAATTACTATAACAATTGGCAAAGCTTTCTCAATTTCTCACAATTTTTTTCTTTATTCTATTTTATATTTATATCATTTTTTATTTTGATATATCTGACTCATTCAGTCAAACCTTTCTAACCACTGCCCTCTTTTTTTTTTTTTTTTTTTTTTTTTTTAATTTTTTTTTTTATTAATTAAAAAAAGAATTAACAAAACAATTAGAAATCATTCCAATCTACATGTACAATCAGTAATTCTTAATAACATCACATAGTTGCATATTCATCATTTCTTAGTACATTTGCATCAATTTAGAAAAAGAAATAAAAAGACAACAGAATAAGAATTAAAACAATAATAGAAAGAAAAAAAAAACAAAAAAAAACAAAAACAAAAAACCTATACCTCACAATTATCCCTTCTCTTTTTTTTTTTTTTTTAATTAACGGAAAAAAAGAAATTAACCCAACATTTAGAGATCATACCATTCTACACATGCAATCATTAATTCTTAACATCATCACATAGATGCATGATCATCATTTCTTAGTACATTTGCATTGGTTTAGAAGAACTAGCAACACAACCGAAAAAGATATAGAATGTTAATATAGAGAAAAAAATAAAAGTAATAATAGTAAAATCAAAACAAAACAAAACAAAACAAAAACCTATAGCTCAGATGCAGCTTCATTCAGTGTTTTAACATGATTACTCTACAATTAGGTATTATTGTGCTGTCCATTTTTGAGTCTCTGTATCTAGTCCTGTTGCACAGTCTGTATCCCTTCAGCTTCAACCACCCATTGTCTTACCCTGATTCTAACTCCTGCTGAACTCTGTTACCAATGACATATTTCAAGTTTTTTCTCGAATGTCCGTTCACATCAGTGGGACCATACAGTATTTGTCCTTTAGTTTTTGGCTGGATTCACTCAGCATAATATTCTCTAGGTCCATCCATGTTGTTACATGGTTCATAAGTTTATCTTGTCTTAAAGCTGCATAATATTCCATCGTATGTATATACCACAGTTTGTTTAGCCACTCTTCTGTTGATGGAGATTTTGGCTGTTTCCATCTCTTTGCAATTGTAAATAATGCTGCTATAAACATTGGTGTGCAAATGTCCGTTTGTGTCTTTGCCCTTAAGTCCTTTGAGTAGATACCTAGCAATGGTATTGCTGGGTCGTATGGCAATTCTATATTCAGCTTTTTGAGGAACCGCCAAACTGCCTTCCACAGTGGTTGCACCCTTTGACATTCCCACCAACAGTGGATAAGTGTGCCTCTTTCTCCGCATCCTCTCCAGCACTTGTCATTTTCTGTTTTGTTGATGATGGCCATTCTGGTGGGTGTGAGATGACATCTCATTGTGGTTTTGATTTGCATTTCTCTAATGGCCAGGGACATTGAGCATCTCTTCATGTGCCTCTTGGCCATCCGTATTTCCTCTTCTGAGAGGTGTCTGTTCAAGTCTTTTTCCCATTTTGTAATTGGGTTGGCTGTCTTTTTGTTGTTGAGATGAACAATCTCTTTATAAATTCTGGATACTAGACCTTTATCTGATATATCATTTCCAAATATTGTCTCCCATTGTGAAGGCTGTCTTTCTACTTTCTTGATGAAGTTCTTTGATGCACAAAAGTGTTTAATTTTGAGGAGTTCCCATTTATTTATTTCCTTCTTCAGTGCTCTTGCTTTAGGTTTAAGGTCCATAAAACCGCCTCCAGTTGTAAGATCCATAAGATATCTCCCAACATTTTCCTCTAACTGTTTTATGGTCTTAGACCTAATGTTTAGATCTTTGATCCATTTTGAGTTAACTTTTGTATAGGGTGTGAGAGATGGGTCTTCTTTCATTCTTTTGCATATGGATATCCAGTTCTCTAGGCACCATTTATTGAAGAGACTGCTCTGTCCCAGGTGAGTTGGCTTGACTGCCTTATCAAAGATCAAATGTCCATAGATGAGAGGGTCTATATCTGAGCACTCTATTCGATTCCATTGGTCGATATATCTATCTTTATGCCAATACCATGCTGTTTTGACCACTGTGGCTTCATAATATGCCTTAAAGTCAGGCAGCGCGAGACCTCCAGCTTCGTTTTTTTTCCTCAAGATGTTTTTAGCAATTCGGGGCACCCTGCCCTTCCAGATAAATTTGCTTATTGGTTTTTCTATTTCTGAAAAATAAGTTGTTGGGATTTTGATTGGTATTGCATTGAATCTGTAAATCAATTTAGGTAGGATTGACATCTTAACTATATTTAGTCTTCCAATCCATGAACACGGTATGCCCTTCCATCTATTTAGGTCTTCTGTGATTTCTTTTAGCAGTTTTTTGTAGTTTTCTTTATATAGGTTTTTTGTCTCTTTAGTTAAATTTATTCCTAGGTATTTTATTCTTTTAGTTGCAATTGTAAATGGGATTCGTTTCTTGATTTCCCCCTCAGCTTGTTCATTACTAGTGTATAGAAATGCTACAGATTTTTGAATGTTGATCTTGTAACCTGCTACTTTGCTGTACTCATTTATTAGCTCTAGTAGTTTTGTTGTGGATTTTTCCGGGTTTTCGACGTATAGTATCATATCGTCTGCAAACAGTGATAGTTTTACTTCTTCCTTTCCAATTTTGATGCCTTGTATTTCTTTTTCTTGTCTAATTGCTCTGGCTAGAACCTCCAACACAATGTTGAATAATAGTGGTGATAGTGGACATCCTTGTCTTGCTCCTGATCTTAGGGGGAAAGTTTTCAATTTTTCCCCATTGAGGATGATATTAGCTGTGGGTTTTTCATATATTCCCTCTATCATTTTAAGGAAGTTCCCTTGTATTCCTATCTTTTGAAGTGTTTTCAACAGGAAAGGATGTTGAATCTTGTCAAATGCCTTCTCTGCATCAATTGAGATGATCATGTGATTTTTCTGCTTTGATTTGTTGATATGGTGTATTACATTAATTGATTTTCTTATGTTGAACCATCCTTGCATACCTGGGATGAATCCTACTTGGTCATGATGTATAATTCTTTTAATGTGTTGTTGGATACGATTTGCTAGAATTTTATTGAGGATTTTTGCATCTGTATTCATTAGAGAGATTGGTCTGTAGTTTTCTTTTTTTGTAATATCTTTGCCTGGTTTTGGTATGAGGGTGATGTTGGCTTCATAGAATGAATTAGGTAGTTTTCCCTCCACTTCGATTTTTTTGAAGAGTTTGAAGAGAATTGGTACTAATTCTTTCTGGAACGTTCGGTAGAATTCACATGTGAAGCCATCTGGTCCTGGACTTTTCTTTTTAGGAAGCTTTTGAATGACTAATTCAATTTCTTTACTTGTGATTGGTTTGTTGAGGTCATCTATGTCTTCTTGAGTCAAAGTTGGTTGTTCATGTCTTTCCAGGAACCCGTCCATTTCCTCTAAATTGTTGTATTTATTAGCGTAAAGTTGTTCATAGTATCCTGTTATTACCTCCTTTATTTCTGTGAGGTCAGTAGTTATGTCTCCTCTTCCATTTCTGATCTTATTTATTTGCATCCTCTCTCTTCTTCTTTTTGTCAATCTTGCTAAGGGCCCATCAATCTTATTGATTTTCTCATAGAACCAACTTCTGGCCTTATTGATTTTCTCTATTGTTTTCATGTTTTCAATTTCATTTATTTGTGCTCTAATCTTTGTTATTTCTTTCCTTTTGCTTGCTTTGGGGTTAGCTTGCTGTTCTTTCTCCAGTTCTTCCAAATGGATAGTTAATTCCTGAATTTTTGCCTTTTCTTCTTTTCTGATATAGGCATTTAGAGCAATAAATTTCCCTCTTAGCACTGCCTTTGCTGCGTCCCATAAGTTTTGATATGTTGTATTTTCATTTTCATTCGCCTCGAGGTATTTGCTAATTTCTCTTGCAATTTCTTCTTTGACCCAGTCGTTGTTTAGGAGTGTGTTGTTGAGCCTCCACGTATTTGTGAATTTTCTGGCACTCTGCCTATTCTTGATTTCCAACATCATTCCTTTATGATCCGAGAAAGTGTTGTGTAAGATTTCAATCTTTTTAAATTTGTTAAGACTTGCTATGTGACCCAGCATATGGTCTATCTTTGAGAATGATCCATGAGCACTTGAGAAAAAGGTGTATCCTGCTGTTGTGGGATGTAATGTCCTATAAATGTCTATTAAGTCTAGTTCATTTATAGTAATATTCAGATTCTCTATTTCTTTGTTGATCCTCTGTCTAGATGTTCTGTCCCTTGATGAGAGTGGTGAGTTGAAGTCTCCAACTATTATGGTATATGAGTCTATTTCCCTTTTCAGTGTTTGCAGTATATTCCTCACGTATTTTGGGGCATTCTGATTCGGTGCGTAAATATTTATGATTGTTATGTCTTCTTGTTTAATTGTTCCTTTTATTAGTATATAGTGTCCTTCTTTGTCTCTTTTAACTGTTTTACATTTGAAGTCTAATTTGTTGGATATTAGTATAGCCACTCCTGCTCTTTTCTGGTTGTTATTAGCATGAAATATCTTTTCCCAACCTTTCACTTTCAACCTATGTTTATCTTTGGGTCTAAGATGTGTTTCCTGTAGACAGCATATAGAAGGATCCTGTTTTTTAATCCATTCTGCCAATCTATGTCTTTTGATTGGGGAATTCAGTCCATTGACATTTAGTGTTATTACTCTTTGGATAATATTTTCCTCTAACATTTTGCCTTTTGTATTATATATATCATATCTGATTTTCCTTCTTTCTACACTCTTTTCCATATCTCTCTCTTCTGTCTTTTTGTATCTGACTCTAGTGCTCCCTTTAGTATTTCTTGCAGAGCTGGTCTCTTGGTCACAAATTCTTTCAGTGACTTTTTGTCTGAGAATGTTTTAATTTCTCCCTCATTTTTGAAGGATAATTTTGCTGGATATAGAAGTCTTGGTTGGCAGTTTTTCTCTTTTAGTATTTTAAATATATCATCCCACTGTCTTCTAGCTTCCATGGTTTCTGCTGAGAAATCTACACAAAATCTTATTGGGTTTCCCTTGTATGTAATGGATTGTTTTTCTCTTGCTGCTTTCAAGATCTTCTCTTTCTCTTTGACCTCTGACATTCTAACTAGTAAGTGTCTTGGAGAACGCCTATTTGGGTCTAATCTCTTTGGGGTGCGCTGCACTTCTTGGATCTGTAATTTTAGGTCTTTCATAAGAGTTGGGAAATTTTCAGTGATAATTTCTTCCATTAGTTTTTCTCCTCCTTTTCCCTTCTCTTCTCCTTCTGGGACACCCACAACACGTATATTTGTGCGGTTCATATTGTCCTTGAGTTCCCTGATACCCTGTTCAAATTTTTCCATTCTTTTCCCTATAGTTTCTGTTTCTTTTTGGAATTCAGATGTTCCATCCTCCAAATCACTAATTCTATCTTCTGTCTCTTTAAATCTATCATTGTAGCTATCCATTATTTTTTCTATGTTTGCTACTTTATCCTTCACTTCCATAAGTTCTGCGATTTGTTTTTTCAGTTTTTCTATTTCTTCTTTATGTTCAGCCCATGTCCTCTTCATGTCCTCCCTCAATTTATCGATTTCATTTTTGAAGAGGTTTTCCATTTCTGTTCGTATATTCAGGATTAGTTGTCTCAGCTCTTGTGTCTCATTTGAGCTATTGGTTTGTTCCTTTGACTGAGCCATATTCTCAATCTTTTGAGCGTGGACAGTTATCTTCTGCTGCTGGCGTCTGGGCATTTATTCAGATTTCTCTTGGTGTTGGACCCAGCAAGGTTGTAATATTTTTCTGTGAAATCTCTGGGTTCTGTTTTTCTTATCCTGCCCAGTAGGTGGCGCTCGTGGCACACGTTTGTCTGCGGGTCCCACCAGTAAAAGGTGCTGTGGGACCTTAAACTTTGGAAAACTCTCGCCGTCCTGGGGGTTCGCTAGCCGAAGCGGCTTGAGCCGGCCCGGGTCCGAACGCAGGGAGGGTTGCTGGTCGCCGCAGCCAGGGAAAGAGCCCGTCCGAATTTCCTAGTCGGCCCTGGGCAACAAGCGTGGCGGGAGGGCGCCAGCGGCAGCGGCCCGCCCGAGAGAGTGCACGTTCCCCGGGAGTCACGGGTTTGGAAGGGGCCTCCCCCACCCGTCACCGTTCTCTGCGGCCTGGGGGTTTCCGATCCAATTCTCTCAGTTGGTCCGGGGGCTGCGCGTGGTGTGGGCGCCAGCCGTCTTTGTTTCAGGGGACCGCCTCTCCAATTCTCCCAGCCGGCCCGGGAAGGGGGAAGGGAGTAACTCCGGCCGCTTGCCACCCCGCCCGGTAAGGCCCGCGCGCCTCAGCGATCTCACCCGAGCTGCTTCTCTCAGCCAGCCAGCCGTTCCAGGATGGGGTACGCTGTCTTTTTTATCTCTGTTGTGGCTTTGGGCGCTTTCTGTATCGTTTCTACTCCCCTAGTAGGTGTCCTGGAGAAGAAACTAAGATCCGCGCGTCTTACTAAGCCGCCATCTTCCAGGAAGTCCCAGCCAACCACTGCCCTCTTCACTTCCTATTTTAAAGAAGTTCCTTTATTCTGTCTTTATAAATCCACTAGTTATTAATTCACTCTTCTCCCCTCATGAATTATAAAGTATTGGTTCACAAACTGTTGTCTACAACACACGTAAACAATTTCCTTCACAAAAGTTAATTTGGGAGTACCTATACGGGGCTCGGTGAAAATGCACTGCATTTTCTTTGTATTTTATTATTATAATATAAAAGAGACCAAATATAGGACCCTTTCTTGATCAATAAAGCACTCAGAAAAGTAGAAATAAAAGGAAGCCTTCTCGATATGATAAACATCATTTATGAAAACCCACAGCTAGTATCAAACTCAATGGTAAAAGACTGAAAGCTTTCTCCTTAAGATCAGGAATGAGACAAGGATGCCCACATTCACTACTGCTATTCAATATTGTATTAGAAGATCTTGCCAAAAAGGTTAGGCAAGAACTAAAAAGTTACCCAAATTGAAAAGGAAGAAGTAAAACTATCTCTATTTGAGAACAACATGATAAATAGCCAGGAAACTATTAAAGCCAAATACTGAATTCAGCAAAAGTAACAGGGTTCAAGATTATCCCTCAAAAAAATTGTGTTTCTCTAAACACAGTGGAAAATCCAAAGAGGGAAGTAAGAAAACAATTCCATTTATAATAACATCCTGAAAAAATAATATATCTAGGAATAAATTTAACTAAGGATGCAAAATATTTGTATTATGAAATCTACAAAACACTGCTGAAGGAAAATAAAGACCTAAATAAATGGCAAGGCAGCTCCTGTTCATGGATTGAAAGAGTTAACATTGTTAATATATCAATTATTATCCAAATCATTATATAATTCAATATAATCCCTATTATAATGGAACAGCCTTTTTTTCATAAGTAGAAAAACAAATCTCCATATTTATATGGAACTGCAAAGGGTCCCACATACCCAAAATACTCTTGAAAAAGAACAAGTTTGGAGGACTCTCACACCCCAATTTCAAATTGTACTACAACGTAACAGTAATCAAAAGAGTGTGATATTGGCACAAAGATAGACAAAAGGATCAGTGAAACAGAAGTGAAAGACCAAAAATAGACCCCCATAACAATGGCCAATTGATTTCTGACAAGGGTGTTAAGTACACTGAGTGGGGAAAATAATAGTTTATTTAACGAATGGTGTTGCTGAAATTGCCTGTCTATGTGCAGAAGAATGTACCTCACACCATAACAAAAATCAACTCAAAATGGATAAAGGACCTAAATTTAAGAGCTAAAACTATAAAATACCTAGAAGATAGCATAGAGGCAATTTTTCCAAACCTAGGATTCTGAAATGGATTCTTAGATGTGACTCCAAAAGCACAAGCAACAAAAGAAACAATAGATAAATTTGATTTCATCAAAATTAAAAACTTTGGTGCATGGAAGGAAATTATCAAGAAAGTGAAAAGACAACCTATAGAATGGGAGAAGATAGTTCCTATCAGATAAGGGTTTAATATACAGAATATATAAATAACTTGAACAATATAACAAAAAAAAAAGACAAACAGTGGTAAATGGACAAAGGATTTGAGTAAAGATTTCCTCAGAGAAGATATACAAATTGATGATAAACACATGAACAGGTGCTCGACATCATTAGCTATTAGGATAATGCAAATCAAATCCACAATGAGATAGCACTTCACAAACACATGCAAGGCTATGAAAAAGAAAAAGGAAAATAATAAGAGTTGGAGAGAATACAGAGAAATTTGAATTCTAGTGCATTAATGGTGGGAATGTAAAATGGTGCAGCCACTGTGGAAAGTAGCATGGTGGTTCCAAAAAGAATTAAATATAGAATTACCATTTGACCCAACCAGGTACATAACTAAATAGAGTGAACACAACATTATTTACAAAAGCCAAAGGATGGGATCAATCCTAGCACCCAACAACAAATGAATGGATAAGCAAAATATTTACGCATTTTGTACATTGTGTGTTTGTACATACATGTTGCACCATGTACATACACACAATGGATTATTATCTGGCCATAAGAAAAAGAAATAGCATTATAGCACATGCTGCAATATGGAAGAACCTTGAAAACAATATGCTCAGTGAAATACACATGACACATAAGAACAAAAATTGTGTATCAATTACAAGAGATGGCTAGATTGAGGAAATTTGCAGAGATAGCAGATTATAGGTTACTGGGAGAGGAAGGAATGAGAAGAGGGGAAAAGGAAGAGTATTTGGTAAAAAAAAAAAAATATATATATATATATATATGAAATACAAAAGATTAGGAAAGATGTTAAAGATTGAGTAAAACTGAAATTTTATTAATTTTTTCAAAATATTTAGTAAGAAGTGAGATTTCTTATGGACATAAATTGTCTAGTAAATGGTTTTATATTTGAAATGCCTAAATGCAAATCCCATAAAGAATTTTTGTGACCATCTCAAATTTTTCATAGTAATCTCAGTGATAAATATTTTCACACAAGCAGGTGGTAGCAAATGAATATATACTTTTTAATTTCAATTTTAGGACTGCTTTTTTTTTTTTCGGCATGGGCAGGCACAAGGAATCAAACCCACGTCTTTGGCATGGCAGGTGAGAACTCTGCCACTGAACCACCATCGCCTGCCGAAGGTTGCGATCATTTTTAATGAAAATATTCTTCCTCCTTTTTCCTGCGGAAAAAAAAATTCCCTTTTAAAATTAGAGGTGAAAAACCTGGAAATTTCCAAAAAGAAGTTGCAATAATTAAAAACATCTTAGTAATGATTAAAACAATAGGCAAAACAGATTAATGGAACAGACGAAAGTTCAAGTAAGCTGTCAGAATGTGATATACTTTAAAGGGAAAGGCTTTTAAAAAGGGGATTTATTAAGTAATAAGTTTAGAGTTCTAAGACTACAAAAATGCTCAAACTGCATCCAGGAAAGATACCTTAATTAAAGGAAGGTCATGAGTATCTGCAGGTTTAATTTATCTCTTTCTTCCCTATTTTCTTCCTTCCTTTCTTCTTTCCTTTATCTTTCCTCCTTCTGTCCTCCCTCTCTCCCCATTCTCTTTCTCACTCCTTTCTTCCCCCTCTCCTTTACTTCTTCCTTCCTTCTCTTCCTCCTTCCCTCCCTTCCTTTCTTGCTTCTCTTCTTCATACTCTTCGTCTTCCTTCTCTTAGTTCTTCCTTCTTACTAGGCTTGGTAAAGCCACTAACTTAGGACCAGCTCTTTTACTTCTAGATTTCTGTTCGACTTGGCCGCCACTTGGTTGCATGATAAAGCTGTGTCCTGTCTCTTTGGGATATCTGTTTATCCTACTATTTGACCTCTGCTGCTGGCAGCTCAGTAGCCTCTGAATGTCACTGATTTGTGGCAGCAAATGTTATCCTAATTTGGGATTGGCTTTCCTTCTACTGAGAGGCCAAGCTAAAAACTGAAGTCTGTTGCAGGCCAGCCTTGTTCTGGATGGTTCTCCTTTTCTTCCTGTGGTACTCTACCACATTCATACGATAGTTCATTGTCCCTTGTAACAGAATTGTAAGCCTTATGAGGGAAGGAACATTTCTTGAATCCTCAAGGTCTAAACAGTGCTTGCTTCATAAAAAGAAGATCATAAGTATTTGTTGAATGATAGAAAAGTGACTGAATCTCACTTATGAATATAGATAGAAAAATCTAAAAGAAAATAAAAACAGAAACTGTCTTACACTCATCACTAAGTTCTTCCTTCTATTTGTTTCATCTGTGTTATTTCTAGGGAAAAGTCTTCGCAGTTTTTGGCACAAAATCACCAGATCTTACACAACACAAACCTTAATTTCAAAAATGCACTTTTGTGTATTTCAATGGGAATCTGTAATTGAGAGAAGGGGGGTTAGTGTGCAAAACTTGCCATCTTTCCCAGAACATACCCATGATATTTTTAATGAAAAAATAGTATTTCTGAGCTTTGTAATTTCTCATATGTGCCAGACAGAGCACTAAATGACTCCCTCCACTCTCAAAGAACAAAGATTTACCCTCATCAAAGAGAATTTAGAAAAATGTGTGGCATGGCAGGTTTTGAGCAGTTGTTTTGCTACACCTATTGTTCTTAGTGTATTCTGTTGATCTGTTTGTTCCCAAATTGTAAACTATAGAGATTAAAAAAACGCTCCTAAAAGATGAAGTTTTATAATTTCTCCTTAAATGTTATGTTTTGGAAGTGATA
Organism: Tamandua tetradactyla; assembly: GCF_023851605.1. Classification (NCBI taxonomy): domain Eukaryota; kingdom Metazoa; phylum Chordata; class Mammalia; order Pilosa; family Myrmecophagidae; genus Tamandua; species Tamandua tetradactyla. The sequence continues at coordinate 47,886,292 of NC_135350.1, forward strand.
CATGTATCATATACTAGAGTGATTAGAAAATCATTTTATTTTGTGTGTAGATGGGATGTTTCTGCTAATGCCTGGCTAGGCTTCTAAATAATATGTCCCAAAGCCTATAGCTATGCATTTTCTAAAATGGTCTGTGCTGGAACTAAATTCTTATTCTAGGAGTGGAAGGTGTGTTGGTTTGTTAAATGCTGCCAGAATGCAATATGCCAGAAATGGGTTGGCTTTTATAAAGGAAATTTATTAAATTACAAGTTTACATTCTAAGGCCATAAAGATGTCCAAAATAAGGCATCCAGAGAAAGAGATCTTGATTCAAGATGGGGCTGATTATGTTTGGGGTTTCTCTGTCAGCTGGAAAGCACATGGCAATGTCTGCTAGCTTTTTCTCCTGGCTTCTCGTTTCAGATGACTTCCCCGGGTTCATTTTCTTTCTGCATCTCCAAAAGTCTCTCTACATGTCAACTCCAAAGATTTTTCCAAAATGATTCCCTCTTAAAAGACTCTAGTAAGTGACCCTTGAAGGGTGGTGTGTAGTCTGGTGCAAGTTGCCGGAATGTGATACACTAGAAGTGGAAGGGCTTTTAAAAAGGGGCATTTAATAAGTTACAAGCTTACAGCTTTAAGCCTGTAAAAATACTCAAACTAAGGCATCCAGGGAAAGATACCTTAATACAAGGGAGGCTGATGGGTCAGGAATACTTCTGTCACCTGGAAAGTCACACGGCTGACAGGTATCTGCTAGTCTCTTGCTCCTGGGATCCGTTGCTTTCAGCCTCTGTTCCTGTGGAAGTTCCTCACTTTGCTTCTCCAGCCTTTCATTTCTTGACTTCCCTTGGCTCTCTCCAGGGTCTGGCTTGCTTAAATCTTATGGCAACATCTCCTGACCTCCAAGCATCTCCAAACATCCATATCTCTGTTCTCCAAGTGTCAGCATGTGTCATCTCTGGGCTCTGTCATGTCTGAGGCTCCTGTCCTTTCTGGCTCTCTCTAAAATGTTTCCTCTTTAAAAGGATTCCAGTAAACTTTCATCTCTTGGCTTCCCTTGACTCTCTACAGGTTCTGGCATCTCATGGCAACATCTGCTGGGCTCCAAGCATCTCCAAATATTCATGTCTCTGTTCTCTGAAGCAACTGTTCTCCAAGCATCTACATCTGCTTTCTCCATCTGCTCAGAAGCTTCTGTCATTTCTGTAGCTCTGTCTGCTCTGAGCTCTTTCCAAACTGTTTCCTTTTTTAGAGGACCCACCTAGAATGGGTGGAGTCATATCTCCATCTAATCAAAAAAGCACACCCACAATTGGGTGTGTCGCATCTGTGTGGAGATAATCTAATCAAAAGATTCCAACCTACAGTGTTAAATCAGGATTTTGCTCCCACAATATTGGATCAGTATTAAAATATGGCTTTTCTACGGTACATAACATTTTCAAACAGGCACAGGTGGAGACACATCTCCATGGAAACCACCTAACCAAAAGGTCCTACGTGCAATTGGGTGGGTCACATGTCCATGGAAACAACCTAATTAAAAAGATCCCACCCAATAATATTGAATCAGGATTAAGGAACATGACTTTTCTGGGGTACACAACAGTGTCAAACCAGCACAGAAGGACATAAAAAAAAAAAAAATGTTTGTGGAAAATTGGAATACTACTTTACTTTATAAAATAAACTGCCACTCCCAAGTTCTGCTTTTCTCAGTTGCTCAAAAATACAAATGAATCACTTATTCTTCAAATAAAAAACACAAATGATTTTGATAGTTATAAACAGAAACTCATTTCATTGTAGTTCACTTATTTTTCATTGATTTAAATTATTTGAGAAACATTTCAATTTTAAATAAGTAATAACACATGTAGGGAATTTCATGTTAAATTTACCTTATTTTTACTAAATCCTTAAGTAATGTGTATTTGGTTACCAATTTGGAATAATATAAAAATTACATAAATAAATACTAATTAATTCACTGGCCCTTGGAGGAACTTGTAAATTCAAAGTAAGTTAAAGAGAAGGTATTCAATTTTTATATTTTATTTTAATTTATAAAATTATTTTTAGAAACATTAAATTTAGAAAAACTTTATTTTCTGTACAACCACTTAGGGTTTCCTTGAAATTTTTTGATAACTGTATTCATAATCTTTTTTAGATTTACCCAAAGCTTCAAGTTTCTAGTATCATCAAGTAAAACGCTTCCAACTGATTCCACTAAGGATTCATATGTCATATGCTATTTTTAGTTTCTTTGGCTACTAACACAGTTATGGGCTCATAGCAAGTACTCAATAAATATGTGATAATCGGTCAGTTCTTTCATTCAAAAATTATTTATCAAATTTAAATATTTGATAAATATCAATAATCAAAATTATTTGATAAAATAATTTATCAAATGATACAAATTATTATGTATCAGGTATTAAAAGCAAAACATAGAAGGTAAATTTGTCTATTTATGCTAAAATTAGGAACTTCCATATTTTGGTTATTGCACCTTGAGATACAGCAGTGCCAGTCTGAATCTGTGGCAGACCCCAGAAAAGCTATGTCCTTTAATCTTCATTCAGTATTGCTGGCTGGGAGCTTTTTGATTGTTCCAATGAAGATGTGACCCACCCAACTGTGGTAATAATTTTTGATCAGATAGCTTCCATGGAGTTGTGGCTCCACCTATTAGTCCTTTAAAAGAGGAAATATTTTGGAGAGAGTCCTTGTTGCAGAGCCATGAGAAAGGCAACAGACGCCACCATGTTTGCCATCTGCCCTTCCAGTTGGGAGAGAAACGTTGAACGCCATCAGCCTTCTTGAACCAAGGTATCTTTCCCTGGATGCCTTAAATTGGACATTTCTATAGACTTGTTTTATTTGGGATATTTTCCCAGCCTTAAACTGTAATCTAGAAACTTATTAAATTCCCCTTTTTAAAAGCCATTTGTTTTCAGGTATATGGCATTCCAGCAGCTAGCAAACTAGAACAGATTTTGGTATGGAAAGTGGGGTGCTGCTGTGCTTTGCAAATACCAAACATATTGGAATGGCCTTTTAAATGGATAAGGGGAAGATTCTGGAGGACTTGTAAAGAGCTTGATAGAGAAGGTCTAGAATGCTTTGAAGAGACTGTTGCAAAAATGTGGACTCTAAAGTTACCTCTGACCAGGCTTTAGACAGGAAATGAGACACATGTTATTGCAGACTGGAAGGAAGGTTATCCTTGTCTTAAAATGGCAAATAATCTTGCAAGGTTAACTAGTGGTTTTGGCTGGAAAGAAGATGGTCTTGGGCATTTAGCAGAAGAGATTTCCAAATTAAATGTGGAGTGGAAGGTGCAGCCTGATTTCTACTCACAGCTTATAATAAAATGTGACAGGAAAGAGATAAGCTGAACTGACCTCTTGGGAACAAAAGAACCAGAAATTGGAAAATCCTGGCTTTCAGGACAGGAGACCCCAGAGTGGTGACCCATATGAGGATTTACCAAATGTGGACCCAGCCAGCCATTTCAGAAAAGCCAAGATTGGACATGGAGCTATCCAGGAAGGATTTGTGGACACTCCTTATGTCTGATGGGCACAATCGAAGCCACTGCATAGAAAGCCAACTAGAGTGCTGAGGGACCTTTATAAACAGAGCTGCTGCCAGTCTGGACTAGAAGGCTCAGAGAAGGGACACACTGAAGGAAAAATAACTTCAGAGCCAAAGCCATGGAGGCTGAGGTCTGAAGTCAAGGAGACTCGGGCCAGGACAGCAGGCCCACTCAAGCACGTGGAGAGGGTGAGTTTTCCCTAAAGGCAGAGGATGGCAGTGGAAGAGTCATGTCTCCTCAAGCATTGGAGAAGGTGAAGCATATTCCTTGGGATTTGAGGAGAGCCTGGCTGCCATCACATGGAAGGGTTGTGCATATGCCTCAGAGATGGCAGAGCCTGGATGCAGTCCTGATCCTTGGAGAGGGTGGAACTGAGAAAACGGTGGCTTCCCCAGTGTCCCTCAAGGTTGCGTTTGGAGAGAGGCAGGCCTCTACCTAGGCCCTTGGAAAGGGTGGGACTGCCATATCCTAAAGCCCCAAAGATAAATGACTCTCAGACTTTGAAGTCTAATGGAGTTTGCGCGGCAGGTTTTCGAAACTACTTGGGTCCTGTGACCCTTGTTTTCCTTCCTCCCTATGAAAATGGATTTATGCATCCTATGAAGTTCATTCCTCTTTTGTATGTTCACAGCAAGTAACTTGAGTTTTACAGGTCCAGAGCCAGGGAAATTTTTTTCCCAAGAAAATTTTTGCCTTAGAACAAACCATGCTTGTAACTGACTTTGATGTGATTTTATACGGTTTCTGACTTTGTATTGCATTTATATTACTACTGAAATGGTTTAAGGCTTTCTAATATTGTTATGGAATGATTGTGTTTTGGAAAGAGTATGTCTTTTTGGGGTCCAAAGGCTGGAATGCGCTGGTTTGAACCTGTGGTGGACCCCAGAAAAACCATGTCCTTTAATCCTCATTCAGTATTGCTGGCTGGGAGCTTTTTGATTGCTCCCATGAAGATGTGACCCACCCAACTGTGGGTGGTAACTTTTGATCAGGTAGCTTCCATGGAGTTGTGGCTCCACCCACTAATCCTTTAAAACAGGAAACAATTTGGAGAGAGTCCTTTTGCAGAGCCACGAGAAAGGCAACCGACGCTGCCATGTTTGCCATGTGCCCTTCCAGCTGAGAGAGAAACGTTGAATGCTATCAGCCTTCTTGAACCAAGGTATCTTTCCCTGGATGCCTGAAATTGGACATTTCTATAGACTTGTTTTAATTGGGACATTTCCTCAGCCTTAGAACTATAAATTTGCAACTTATTAAATTCCCCTTTTTAAAAGCCATTTCATTTCTGGCGTATTGCATTCCGGCAGCTAGCAAACTAGAACAACATCTAAAAAATATCATTAAATAGCATCTATTGTTAAAATGATGTTCTAACAACTGAATCATTATTGTTATAAATATTAGTTAATAATGCACAAATATGTTAGATCCAAGTAAATAAGCTTACAACAGAGACTCCTTTTTTTCCCCTAAAATTCTTTGTTTCCTTCTCCCATTAAAAAGGACTCTTGCTTTTCTTGCAGGACATGTGGCTACACCAAATAAAGATTCTCTTTCCCAAGCTCCTTTGATGTGTGACACTTCCAGGATATATTCTTTTGCTTCTTTTTCCTTAGTTTACTTTTTAGAGAACTGTTTATGGTGATAAGTTATCTTGCACATATAGACAAGAGCAATATCTTAGAGACGACTGAGTTACTTGATAAATTGAGCCTGAGCCTCCCCCCACCTACCCTGCCCCATCAGAATTTTAGACTACTACATCCAGACTGCAATGAGAAAAGACTAAACCTCTAATTTCTTTATGTGCTTTACTTGAATATGTGTTACACATACCAAAACTAATTCCTAATAGAGAATTTGGTATCAGAAGTGGGGGATATAAAATGACATAACTTGAATACATGGCATAAGCTTAGCAGTTGAGAGGCAAGAAGCAGAGATACAGATATCGGAGGTGAAAACCTGATGATCCTTTATATGTTAAGGCAAAGTGATGCTATAACTGTTGCTTGCACTATCTTAGAAGGTAGACTATATGATAATTGAGGCCATTACATTAGTGGATATCATAGGAAAGATGGAATTTTTATGTGTTGGTTGCTTCTTGCTCTTTCAGAAAAATCATGTGAAAGAGGTGAACTTAGGCTGGAGTTAATATCTGCAAACAGAAGTAGAAAGGAATACAGTTCTAAGAAAAGCTCTTTGTGCCAGGCTAGCAAAATAATTCACTGAGAATCCTATAATTTGAGGACTTGAAGGGTTGAAAAAGTCAACTCCTTCTGTATTCGAAACCAAATCAGTTATAATTGGGGGCTTCAAAGCCACTGCTTTAGTAGGGTATAAGTCTGATGCCTGCCAGATGAGGGTGCCAGACCAGAGGCAAAATAAAATTAAGGATATTGCTTTCCCACCAAAACCAAGTGGTTCATATAGCCTCAATCTGGGTAGCTTCCACCCAGAGAGGGGGTGAACAAAGCACACAGGGTTAAGGAAAAGACAAGCATCTTCAGGCCTAAAAACTACATCCAGATTAGATCTTTGGCTCTAGTTACTTACACATGGAACTGATCCAAAACAAATTGCCTGGAAGCTTGCTAAGTTTTTTAGGTAATTGTATGGCTACAGCACAACAACCTGGCCTGCAAAAGCCTGTAATTGTTCAACCCCTAGGAAATCCCTGAGCTGCCAAATCTGGAAAAGCAAGAAACAGGCTACAAAAACATTGCAGACTCCAAGCAGAGTAATCTCTCTAATGCCTACTCAGTTTATGAGAAAGGAGGATGGAAGAAAAGAGAACACCTTCCAGAGGTTAGAATCAAAGACTTTGAAGAACAATAGATATTTCTTCCCATAGAGGAGATCAGGGACTTCCAGGTGGGCTAACCAAGGGGCTTAATCTGTTGTTGGATCAGGTAATATTTGCAGTTCCTCCCTACTGGGATTTGATAATTGTCATGGTCTAATAACTGCTATATATTTCCCAATCACCCTCGTCTGAATTGGAGAATTTTAGATTGTTGTGTTCTCTTTCTTCAAAAGCCTTGAGTATTGAATATGTTGGGGACAGACAAACTTATATTTTAATTTCCAGGTTTCCAAACCATGAGGCTGCACATCCATGCTTAATGGAGACGACTACTCTTTACCCATAGATGAGGGACTTTTAATTGTTTTCAGTAACTGATAGGATGTTAGCGTTTGCTCCCTTGGAAAGGTGAAGATCTTACATGTGAAAGACAGAGATATTTGGGTGCTACATGGATAGATTGTGGCAAAGGATGCTAGTTGTACTCAGATTTCCTCTTTTTTCTTCTTTCACAATTATATAGCTCCTAATTTTCAGCTATGTACAAGAAAGGTAAGAGAGAGAGAGAAGGAGAGGGAGAGAAAGATGTAACCATGTGATTAGTATCTGTCCAATAGAATGTGAGAAGAATTGATGGGCGAAAAATAGGATGTCTTTATAGGAAAGTTGCCTTTCTCTGACCCTTACTCTATCATGTGTTTAGAACATAGGTAAGGTAGTAAGCTTTCCTGGAACAAGAAATATAGATAATTTTGTGGAGAGGGAGGGAGAGCAGCAAGATAGAAGTTGCTTTCATCCCTGGGTAACTGTACAGTATGGCCACCATACCACCATACCTGCACTGCCAATTTTTGGAATGCTGCATGAGAGAGAAATAAGCTATCACATTGAAGGTGTTGACATTTTGGATTTTGGATAAGTTAATTATTTCTGCACAACAAGCAACCTCAAAATCTCAGTAGTGTATAAAAATAAGTGTTTATTTCTTGCCCGTGAATTTATGAATTGGTTGGGACATCTCTGTTTCATATTTTAGGTAGTCTGGGAAGTTATGCTCCATATGACTCTCATTCTTCTCTTTTGAAAAGCCTAGCCAGAGTATGTATAGTGCTTGTAGCTAAGAGTAATGACAATCAGAGAAAACTCTGCAGTGAATTATGTAACATGAATGTTATGCAACTGAATAGAAATATATGATGAAACAGAAATTTAGGTGATGGTTCTAAGGTGTTATTTAGTATTTTATTGAGTGGAAGTGAATGATTTTTATCATTGCTAATGCTGTCATTATGCCATCTGTCTAGCTAGAACTGTGAAGAGTCTGAGATTTTACCCTATCCACACACTAATATGTTAGCTTGTCATAGTTTTGCGGACACTAGCCGAAGACTGAGACTCACGGGTCAGCAATACAGGAAAATTTATTATTCACAGCGCTGGTCAATAGTCAGTTATCAGTAAGTTTTGCACCTGTTCTCTGTGCTCCAGTTCTCATAGGAAAACACAAATAAGGCTCTTGATACCTGCACACAAGTGAGGTGCATTATGGGAGAGGAATCCTGAGTTGAGAGAGCACACAGTTTCTTAAAATGGGTGGTGTTCTAGTTTGCTAGCTGCTGAAATGTGATATATCAGAAACAGAATGGCTTTTAAAAGGAGGAATTTATTAAGTTGCTAATTTACAGGTTCTAAAGCTGTGAAATTGTCCAAATTAAAACAAATCTATAGAAATGCCCAATCTAAGGCATACGGGGAAAGATCCCTTGGTTCAAGAAGGCTGATGACATTCAGGATCTCTCTCGTCTGAAAGGGCACATGGTAAAGTCCTCTAGCTTTCTCTTCTGGCTTCTTGTTTTCATGAAGTTCTCCAGGGCTGTTTTCCTTCTTCATCTCCAAAGGTCTCTGGCTGTGCGGGTTCTGTCCTGGTTCCAAACCGGGACTCTTTCCAAAATACTTCCTCTTTTAAAGGATTCCAATAAACTAATCAAGGCCAACCTCAGATGGTTAAACTAATCTAAGGTTAATATGCAGAGCTGGGTGAGTCACAGCTCCATGGAGATAATCTGATACAAAAATTCCAATCTACATTATTGAATACAGATTAAAAGAAATGGTTGCTCCCACAAGATTGGATGAGGATAAAATATGACTTTTCTATGGTACATAATCCTTTCAAACCAGCATGTTCCACCCTCTGGACACTAAAAAAAAGACATGTTTTTCCCATATACAAAATACATGAATCCCATCACGTATCAGAAATCCTTAAGCCATTTCATAACAATACAAACATAATACAAGGTTAAAAGCAGTACAAAATCTCATCAAAGTCAGTTGCAGGCATGGACAGTTTTAAGACAAAATTTTCCTCTGGCTCTGGACCTGTAAAACTCAGAGCAAGTTATTTGCTACCAACATACAAAGGAGGGACAGTCATAGACTATATATTCCCATTTCCACAGGGAGAAATTGGAAGGAACACAGGGGTCACCGGACCCGAACAGTTTCAAAAATCTTCAGGGCAAACTCCATTAGATATCAAATTCTGAGAGTCATTTATCTTTGGGGCTTTAGAAAGGGGCAGCCCCACCCTTTCTCAGGGCCTATGCAATGGCTGGCCTCTCTCCAAATGCAACCTTGGAGGACATCGGGGAGACCGCTTTTTCATTTGTTCCACTTTCTCCATGCATCAGGGCCACAGCAGGGCTCTCTGCCATCTCCGGGGCACATGCTCAGCCCCTCCATGTAGTGGCAGCCAGGCTCTCTCCAATCCTCATGGAAGTTGCTAAACACTCTCCAAAGCCTGAGGCAGCAGGATTCTTCCACTGCAATGAGGTGGAAGGCCCATCCTCTGCCTTTGGGGCAAACTCACCCTCTCCAAATACTTGGGTGGGTCTGTTTCTCCTGGCCCAAGGTTTCTTGACTTTAGACTTTAGCTTCCATAGTTCTGTCTCTGAAATTATTTTACCTTCACATTGTCCCTTTTCTGAGTCCCCCAGTCATGACTGGCAGCGGTTCCACAGCACTTTTGTTGGCTTTCTATGTAGGAAGCAAGGATTGTGCCCATCAAACAGCAGGAGTTTCCACTCATCCTTCCTGGCTAACTCCATTTCCAATCCTAGCTTTCTCTGAAATGGGTGACTGGTTCCACATCTGGCCAAATTTTCACATGGGGCACCACTCTCTGGGGCCCCCCTCCTGGAAGCCCAGAATCTTCCAGAACATCAATTCCTTGTTTCTTTGTACCCAAGAGTTCAGTTCTCTGCTTATCTCTTTCCTGTTGCATTTCACTATAAGCTGTGAATAGAAGCCAGGCTGCTCCAGCACTTTCTACATTTAATCTGGAAATCTTTTCTGCTAAATATCCAAGTTCATGGCTTTTAAAATCTGCCTTCCAGCCAAAGCCACTAGTCAATTTTGCCAGATTATCTGCCATTTTAAAACCAGGATCGCCTTCCTCCCAGTTTGCAATAGCACACGCCTTGTTTCTGTCTAGTTCTTCATCAGAGGGATCTTTAGAGTCCACATTTCTACCAACAGTCTCTTCAAAGTTTTCTAGGCTTTCTCTATCAAGCCCCTCATAACTCCTCCAAAATCTTCCCTTTATCCATTTACAAAGCCATTCCAACATGTTTGGTATTTGCAAACTGCAGTAGCACCCCACTCTTGTACCAAAATCTGATCTAGTTTGCTAGTTGCCAGAATGCATTATACCAGAAATGGAATGGGTTTTAAAAGAGGGAATTTATTAAGTTGCAAACTTACAGTTATAAAGCTGTGAAATTGTCCAAATTAAAGCAAATCTATAGAAATGTCCAATCTAAGACATATAGGGAAAGATACCTTGGTTCAAGAAAGCTGATGATGTTCAGGGTTTCTCTCTCAGCTGGAAGGGCACATGGCAATGTCTGCTAGCTTTCTCTTCTGGGTTCTTATTTTCTGAAGCTCCCCTGGGGCCATTTTCCTTCTTATTTCCAAAGGTCTCTGGCTGTGTGGGCTCTGTTGTGGTTCCAAATGTGGACTCTCTAAAAAATGCTTCCTCTTTTAAAGGATTCCAGTAAACTAACAAGACCCACCTAATGGGTGGAGTCATATCTCCCTCTAATCTAAATTAATCCTCATAGTTGGATGAGTCACATTTCCATGGAAATAATATAATCAAAAGATTTCAGCTTATGTTATTGAATAAGGATTAAAAAAATGGTTGCAACCAGAAGATTAGAATAGAATTAAAATGTGACTTTCCTAGGGCACATAATCCTTTCAAACCAGTGCAGGTGACAAACATGCTATTCTCTCTATCTATATAAACATATTTGGAAAGATATTCTGGCTCTGCTAGCAACACTGCTGAAATGCAAAAAACCTGTGGAAAATTATTTTCCAAACTGCTCTTGCTGAAATCATTAGTGACATTCTGATTTTTTTCTAATGGACACATTTGTTTTGGATTCTCTATGCGATAGCACTATGGTAATTTTTCCTCTTTTGGTTTCAGTTACACATTTTCTCAAGGCTTTCTTCTTACTTCCTTGATCATTTATTCATTCTTTCCTTCCTTTATCCATCAAACATATTTTGACCAGTTAGTATGCTCCAGGTAGTCTAGCTTTGGGAAGTGAATGAAACAGAAAAATCCTCTCTTCTTTCATGGCTCCTGCAGTCTAGTTGGAGAAACTTAGATAATAAACAAGGTAAATAAGTAAAATAATTTTTCATTTTATTAGATGGTGACAGGTTCTAAGGAGAAAATTAATTCAGCAATAGGGAGCAGGGGAATAAGAAGATTAGGATACGGCTGAAATATGAGAGTGTAGACCTCAGTGAGAGGTGTCGTCTGCATAAAAATCTAAAGGAAGTGAGCAGGACTTGATGCTATTAGAGTTAAGGTGGGTAGATGAGGTTTAAGAAAAGGGATAAGAAGTGTATGGGCATTGAGCCTAGAATGGGCCTGGAGTGTCTGAGGTTTAGAATGGAGGCTCATGACTCATCTGCTTTATGCCCAGCTTCCAAAGGACATCCCGATTTTTACAATCTAAATCATTTTTTCTTTTGCACATTTATAATTTAATATGCATGCGTGTGCATTGACAAACTTCATCCATTCGTAACGGTTAAAGTAGAGAATTTTTCCAAAAGGTAATCTACTTGTTCTAAGACAATTAGTGAGTAACCTTTATTTTTTATTTTTCCCCACTGATTTGTAATGTTACCTTTGTCATAAAATAAATTCTTATGTGTGCCGGTTTGAAAGTATTATGTGCCCAAGAAAAGTCATGTTTTAATCTGATTCAATCTTGTGTATGCAGCACTTTCTTTTAATGCTGATTCAACACTATAGGTTAGAATCTTTTGTCTATCTCCATAGAGATGTGACACATCCAATTGAGGGTGTGAACTCTTGATTAGATGGAGATGTGACTTCACCATTCCAGGTCAGTCTTGATGAGTTTACTGGGATCCTTGAAAAGAGGAGACATTTTAGACAGGGCCAGAAAGAACAGAAGCCTCAGACACAACCGAGCCCAGAGCTCACATGTGCCGACACTTAGAGAACAGAGATATGGGTGTTTGGAGATGCTTGGAGGTCAGGAGATGTTGCCATGAAATATTAAGCAAACCAGACCCTAGAGAGAGCCTAGGGAAGCCAAGAAATGAAAACCTGAGAAGCAAAGTGAGGAATTTCCACAGGAACAGAGTCTGAAAGCAATGGATCCCAGGAGCAAGAGACTAGCAGATACATGTCAGCCGTGTGACTTTCCAGGTGACAGGAGTATTCCTGACCCATCAGTCTTCCTTGAATTAAAGTATCTTTCCCTGGATGCCTTAGTTTGAATATTTTTATAGGCTTAAAACTGTAAGCTTGTAACTTATTAAATGCCCCTTTTTAAAAGCCATTCCACTTCTAGTGTATCACATTCCGGCAACTTGCACCGGACTACACACCACCCTTCAAGGGTCACTTACTAGAGTCTTTTAAGAGGGAATCATTTTGGAAAAATCTTTGGAGTTGACATATAGAGAGACTTTTGGAGATGCAGAAAGAAAATGAGCCCGGGGAAGTCATCTGAAACGAGAAGACAGGAGAAAAAGCTAGCAGACATTGCCATGTGCCTTCCCAGCTGACAGAGAAACCCCAAACATAATCAGCCCCATCTTGAATCAAGATCTCTTTCTCTGGATGCCTTATTTTGAACATCTTTATGGCCTTAGAATGTAAACTTGTAATTTCATAAATTTCCTTTATAAAAGCCAACCCATTTCTGGCATATTGCATTCTGGCAGCATTTAACAAACCAACACACCTTCCACTCCTAGAATAAGAATTTAGTTCCAGCACAGACCATTTTAGAAAATGCATAGCTATAGGCTTTGGGACATGTTATTTAGAAAGCTGTCCAAGCATTAGCAGAAACATCCCATCTACACACAAAATAAAATGATTTTCTAATCACTCAAGTATATGATACATGTATCATTTCCAAAACATAACATTTAAGGAGAAATTATAAAACTTCATCTTTTAGGAGTGTTTTTTTAATCTCTATATTTTACAATTTGGGAACAAACAGATCAACAGAATACACTAAGAACAATAGGTGTAGCAAAACAACTGCTCAAAACCTGCCATGCCACACATTTTTGTAGTCTCTTTGATGAGGGTAAATCTTTGTTCTTTGAGAGTGGAGGGAGTCATTTAGTGCTCTTTCAGGCACATATGAGAAATTACAAAGCTCAGAAATACTATTTTTTCATTAAAAATGTCATGGGTATGTTCTGGGAAAGATGGCAAGTTTTGCACACTAACCCCCCTTTTCTCAATTACAGATTCCCATTGAAATGCACAAAAGTACATTTTTGAAATTAAGGTTTGTGCTGTGTAATATTTGGTAATTTTGTGCCAAAAACTGCAAAGACCTTTCCCTAGAAATAGCAAAGATGAAACAAATAGAAGGAAGAACTTAGTGAGAACTCCCAATATTTTATCATCATAAGATATTTTCTGTTTTTATTTTCTTTTAGATTTTTCTATCTATATTCATAAGTGAGATTCAGTCACTTTTCTATCATTCAACAAATACTTATGATCTTCTTTTTATGGAGCAAGCACTGTTTAGACTTTGAGGATTCAAGAAATGTTCCTTCCCTCATAAGGCTTACAATTCTGTTACAAGGGACAATGAACTATCGTATGAATGTGGTAGAGTACCACGGGAAGAAAAGGAGAGCCATCCAGAACAAGGCTGGCATGCAACAGACTTCAGTTTTTAGCTTGGCCTCTCAGTAGAAGGAAAGCCAATCCCAAATTAGGATAACATTTGCTGCCACAAATCAGTGACATTCAGAGGCTACTGAGCTGCCAGCAGCAGAGGTCAAATAGTAGAATAAACAGATATCCCAGAGAGACAGGACACAGCTTTATCATGCAACCAAGTGGCGGCCAAGTCGAACAGAGAGCTAGAAGTAAAAGAGCTGGTCCTAAGTTAGTGGCTTTACCAAGCCTAGTAAGAAAGAAGAACTAAGAGAAGGAAGAAGAAGAGAAGCAAGAAAGGAAGGGAGGGAAGGAGGAAGAGAAGGAAGGAAGAAGTAAAGGAGGGAGAAAAAAGGAGTGAGAAAGAGAATGGGGAGAGAGGGAGGACAGAAAGAGGAAAGAAGGAAGGAAGGAAAAAAAACAGGAAAGAAAGAGAGAATTTAAACCTGCAGAGATGTAGTTTCTCTGCTGTGGACCACCACATTCCACTGAGGACCCAGGGCATGCCAAATGAACATAACAGGTGGAAATCCCTGCCTTGGAGCTCACATTCTAATGGAGGAGGATCTAACAAGTATAAGGTAGGTAAAGTATACAGCATGTTAGAGAATGATAAATGCAATAGAGAAAAACCTAGCAGGAAATATAGATAAGGATGAGATAGCCACAGGGGGGCAAATGAGATAAAATGTTTAAATGGATTGGTCGGGGGAAGGTATCACTGAGGTGACTTTGGGATATAAACCTGAAGGACTTTCAGAAAGTAATTGTTCTAGTTTGCTAGCTGTCAGAATGCAATATACCAGAAACAGAACAATGTTTTGAAAGGGGAATTTATGGAGCTGCAAGTTTACAGTTCTAAAGTAGTGAAAATGTCCAAATTAAGGCAAATCTATAGAAATGTTCAAATTAAGGCACCAATAAGAGGTTACCTCCACTCAAGAAAGGCCAAGGAAGTTCAAGGTTTCTCTCTGAACTGGAAAAGCATATGGTGAACATGACGACATCAGCTAGCTCTTTCTCCAGGCTTCTCATTTCATGAATCTCTCCAGGGGTGTGTTTCTTCTTCAAGTTCAAAGGTCCCCAGCAGCATGGGCTTTCACAGTTCTCATGGCTCTCACAGATTCCGTGGCTCTGTCTCTTTCTATAAAATGCTCCCTCATTTAAAAGAGTCCAACAAAGTAATCAAGGCCCACCAGGAATGGGTGGAGTCACATCTCCATCTAATCAAGTTAATATCCACAATTGGGTGTGTCGTATCTTGGCGGAGACAATCTAATCAAGTTTCCAGCCTGCCGTGCTGAAAAGGGATTAAAAGAAAAGCTGCTCCCACAAATTGGATCAGGATTAAAACATGACTTTTCTAGGGTGCATAAATCCTTTCAAGCTGGCACAGTAATCCATCAGAATATCTGGAAGAAGAGATTTTCAGGTAAAAGATTTAAGATTGAGAATATCTGGAGTATTGCAGGGGCAGCAAATAACTTAGAAAAACTGGATTTGAGGAAGCAAAGGGAAAAAGAGCTTAAAAAAGCAATAGTGGCCGTGGTACAAGGATAATTCAGTGTTAGAATTCTCGCTGGGTTCGAGTCCCAGCCCATGTACTTCTCAATAAAACAAGCAAATGAATGAATGCAAAACCAAAAAAAAAACAAAAACTGAACAACTGGTGCTGCAATAAGGGGATGTTCATACAGAAAAAGAATGAAACGTGACCCCCACCGTACAGTATACAAAAAAAAAAAAGTAGTGGGGGAATCCAAGAGTAGTTCAGCAGTAGAATTCACGCCAGCCATGCAGGAGACCCGTGTTCAATTCCCGGCCCATGAACTTCCCAAACAAACCAGCAAACAAACAAAAATTCAACAAACAGAGCTGTAATAAGGGGATACTCACATAGAAAAAAAAGAAATTGACCCCTGCCATACAGCATACAAAAAATAGTAAAGGCAATGGATTAGATGTGCATTGGGAGAGAAAGGGAGAAGTGAATGATAACTTCTAGGATTTTGGCTAGGGTAGGTTTTTGGAGGGAATTTTAGGATTTCAAGTATATTTGATATTCAAGAGAAGATGTGGAGTAAACAATTCAATAATGAGTCTGGAGATCAGTGGGACGTCTAAGTTGGAAATTTAAAAGTAGGTAGTTATCAGAGTTTAAAACCATACTAATAGATATTATTACAGAAGCAAAGGAGGAAAGTAAGAAAAGAAGCTCAAGGACTGAGCCCTTGGATACTCCGAAATTAAGAAATTCAGGAGATAAGAAGGAACCGGCAAAAGAAATTGAGAATGAACAGCCAGAGAAGAAAATCTAGGACAATTACAAGGCTAAAGAAAGAAAATATCGTAAGGTAGAGGAACCATCACGTTTCAAATGCCACTAACAAGTTAAAGATGAGAACTGAGAATTGACCATTGGATTTGTATGTTTTCTTTATTACCTTCTACACCATTGTAAAGTAAACTCCATATGGCAGGGGATTTTTCTAAGTTATTAAGGAATCCTCACGCCCTAAACAGCTCCTGAAACATAATTTGCGCTCAATAAATATTTATTAATAAAGGCATGTATCTCACTTATAAATATATACAAAAATCTAAAATGAAAAGTATGGAAAAACACGGTACGATGACAAAAATGTTTATGAACACTGTTAGATGAAAAAAATTAGAAGACTGCTATAAAGCTGCATGTTCTAATTGATACCAATTTAAACACAAAATCCAGAGAGAGTAATAGTACATAGAGAAGAAAACTTGGACTTGAACATAGGGATTTACAATTTTAGTTTTTTCTTTTAACATCCAAGCCATTTCTTTTATCTAAACCTTGAATATTTACTAATATTTCATTTACATAATTTTTGCAATGACAAATTAAGAATTATAGCTATTACCCCCAATCAACTTCTTTCAAAGAGTAATATTTCATCCTATTAAATAGATGCCAAAGAACTCCACTACAATCAAGTTAGTTAATATTATACATATTTATTCATAGCATGCTCACTTTCTTAAAATCAAATTTTAGACTCATGCTGTAGTATCTATCTGCATCTATACTAACTGAATGTAGTATAAGAATTCCATAAAGCAGAGTTTATAATTCAAAATGACATAAAATTTCAGCACCACGGCCACCAAAATAAATTAGCAAGTGAAGAATGTTAATGTCATAGTAGAAATGCAATGATAACACATTATCAAATGCAATTAAAGCAGAAACATTTCTAGGAGGCTATAAAATCTATTCAGAGATAAATAGGTAGGTATTTATATAAATAAATCTTATGAATAACATAATTTTCTAAGATATTTCACATTCTTAAAGATAAAAATTTATCTTTAACAATGTATTTTCTCATCAATTTTTAGTCCAAAGAGTACTTGAGTCTTTCTGTAATTGTACCTATTTTGTTTCACATAGAAAATTCACCCGTGTTCAACAAGGCTAATAAAAAGGCATCTCTTTCAAATAAAATGACTCAAGAGCAAGTAGTCAGTCACAGCGGATGACTGATTTTACAATATTAGTTGAATATTGGGAGGGATGCATGGAGATCTACCAGATTTTCCTAGGCAATTTGCCAGAGAGAGCTCTTGTCAAGAAAAACAGTACTATGATTTCAACTTTGAACTCTGAACATTGTGTGAACTTGTCAAATACTCATCCCAGAAATAACCTCATGCTCTTTCTGAAAATCTTGCCAAATGCAATGAATCTGATTTACTGGGAAAATGTTTAAGGCCAAAAAAAATACACGCTGTATGTAGAGTGTCAATAACTCTGGAAATATTGGTTTACCTCTATTCATGATAGTACGTTAAAAGAATGCAGTGTTATTTCTGCTGAAGTATATTTTACCATAATCAGTTCATTTTTTTTCTTCCAATGAGACATTTTCTTCATATGGTACTACATTTGTACATTATTTTCCTAGAGTATTAATACAACAGGCTAAAACAAAATGCTACTAAGATCAAGATTTCAGATTCTGCACCCCAGCCATTCCCCAACCCCATGTAGATCACTTACATTATTAAAATTACTTCTATAGCCTAACTCCTTCCCAAATCACTTTATCAAATATAGCTAAAGAATAGCCCCTGCCTGTTTTCCATTTAAAACAAGCTTTTTACAGCAGGAATTGGATAGGTAAGGATAGGAGCAGAATGAAAGTCCCAGTTTTATATAACCAGGAATCAAACTAGAGACAAAAAAGTTAACCACAAATGGGAGGAATTATCATATAGAGTCAAAGAACAGTATCAGATAGAAAGCAGGCAAAATAACAAGAACAGAGGTCAGTGTAGGGCACTCAAACGAATTTCACCAAAACCATATTCCATCAATTGTTTCTGTTTTTAGTGGGGCTCTGGCTTCGCTAGTGGCTTGCTTCCTAGAATATTAACTTTATTAATTATCTTCTGAGAAATGTAAAGTTTAAGAGAAGAGGTATTCCTTGAAATTGCCTAATGGTTTTTCTTTATATTCATAGCATCTAATATATGGCCAACAGGAGATACTTAATGACTGTTTGTTAATTAGTATTAATACCTAAAAATTAATAGACACCACACATCAAAAATCTAAAGAAAAGTAAAATTTGAACCTGCTGCTAAATATTTTTAAATAAACAGAATACTGCCTTCTGCCTTTTTATATGGTTTCTAAGCATTATAAGGAGATGAAATAAAGGTGAAATGACTTCACAAAAATTTTATGACATTTTCCTACCCTTTAAATACCTAAATTGCTATTTAATGAGCAGCTCCTTGATTTGGGAAAGGAAAAACAACACTAACATTGGCAACTACATACTATAGCGGAATGGGTCTTAATCTTTTAGGATCATATAACTTTGAGGATCTAATTTTAAAACAATGGCCTTTCTACATAAATGTACACATCTTACCCAAAATGTCATACATATTTTAGGGGCTGTTCACATCATTCATTGAGGACTGAAAAAATCTCTCAGATGCAGGATAAGAAGGCTTCCTATAGAGATGAATAGAAAAATTCGAGATTTGTTATTTCTAAAAGGCCAAGAAAGATTAAATGCATCATCGAGGCAATGCTTTCTCCACAGAAGACTGGCAGTCTTGGGCTAGCTTTTGGTAATTGTTGGTCCCTAGCTCCTCTGTTACATGGCAGTGAACCTGGTGGCCCCTCATGGGCCCTCCCTTCTGGGTTCCACTGGCTTTCAACTTCCTGCTTATGGTTTTCTCTCTATCTGTCTGAATCTTCATTCTTATAAAAAAAACTCCAGTAATAGAATTAGGACCCATCCTGATTAAGCTGGGCCACACATTTACTGAAGTAACCTCATCAAAAGGGCCTACTCACAATGAGTTCGTACCCATAGGAATGGATTAAGTATAAGACTATGTTTTTCTGGAGTACAACGCTCCAAATCATGATAATAATCCCCCATAGTAATAGGCTACAAAAACTACATGATCGCTTCAACCAATTCAGGAAAAAAACTGATGAAATTCAACACCCATTCATGAGAAGAAAAAAAAAGGACCACTCAGAAAAATAGTAACACAGGGAACTACCTCAACTTGATAAAGCGCATCTAAAAAAACCTGCAGCTACCACTATTCTTTGTTTGTTGTTAACACTGTTCTTAATGGTCTATATGTCTTAGGCTACCTAAGGGATGAGGACTCACAGGACTGCTGTTGATTGTGTCTGCCGAATCAGAGGCCCATTGACGGCATTATATCAAGATGGGACGCTCCACTGCCAGTCCTGTCTGAGCTGCACCTGCCAGACTTTGTCCAAGGGTATTATATCTTATCTGGGTTTACAGAGTATTTCCCCTGCCAGAGAACATAGGAAGATTACTTCTGGCCTGGATAACGTGGCACACCACCGTGATCTTTACATTGCTGTTGTCCTTGCTGCTGCCCCTTTTCATCCTCTGCTCCCATAGGCTGAGGATCTGTTAGCAAATGCAAGGGACACCATCACATTGTGCTGGCTCCTCAGTGAGGTTCCTCAATGATGAAGAAATGTAAAACCCCCATGCGATATGCCTGACTTTCTTGAGTGCTGCATCACATCAACATACTACAGTGTTAGTCTTATGAGCAGAGGATCTGGGAGAATTGCCCAGTGATCCAGCCACCCTGGCATTTATAGCTGTGGACCCTAACCCCTCTGAGGTGTTTGTGACACTCTGAAGAGAAAGGCAGCAGAATATGAGACAGAGTGGAAGGACTCAGAAATTTTTCCAGTAATGACCTATAAAGGTCAAACGAACCCCAGACAAGGAAGATACTGAAACTGAAGCCAGAAATATTACCAGACTGAAAATTCAAATCATTCTTGAGGATTTTCTTCAGCTGGAGGTAAAAACAACAGCTGACTGGTTGCTAAGGGTATTCAATACAGGTCCAAATTATTAGTAACACACCCAGTTGATGAAATGACTAGCAGGTATTGCCAAGGACTCCAAATCACTAAATGCTCTGAGATACTCCCCTAATGACCTCAAAAAGTAAAAGACATACCCATCCATAACAGGTATTACCACCAAGACATATGCACACTGTATACAATTAATGACATATGATTGAAGCTTAAAACAATTGATATAATGTAATAGGCATGACATTTCTTTGAACATTCAGACAAAAGAGACCCAGAGTTAGTCTCTGATTTGGGGGGAGGCCCTCTTTGACACTTTTACAGAGAGCCCACCCCTACCTCTCACCTCCCCACTCCCAGCTGCATGGGCAGCCTTGCTCAACTTTGCAAGGCTCACACTATCAGTGAAACTATGGACCCGGATGAGTTATTGGTAGGATGTGTCGTCTCCCACCAGAGTCAAGGCTTATCAGGTCCAGGCAACCACCCTACATGGTTCCAGAAGACTCCTCCCCTAAAGGACCCTACTCCTCCTCCTCCTGCACTTCAAAGACTCAGTCCCCTGTTCGCCTGGGAGGTGTGACGACAGAGTAACTCTTATTAAACAGCTACCCCTAGTGGTGATACTTTTACTCTTACTTTCCTATAGGAAACATTTATAAATACCTAACAGGTCACCTGGAATAAGACCAAAGGTTTGAGTCCCTTATTAAGTAATGCCAAATGGGATCCCTGTGGAACTTCCCCTTCCAATAAAAATGATAAATGCCTCAATATAGCCTGAAACAAGTACTATGGGGCTCCAGTTTATAAACCAAAACCTCCTCAAGGTCATTATACCTACCATCTCCCTATACAATAGTCTTATTGGGCTAGTTCTTAAAGCCTCCACCAATGAAGGGGCATTAAACAACAATTATACCAAATTAGTGCACAAGGTCTGCCTATCAGTATTCTCATTCCTAACTCAACTAATTAATAAAAGATATACATAGGAACATGGCCAATTGCTTTGCTGTGACCGAGTTAGCCAACATGTTTTACTCAGAGTCCATACCTAAAAATAAAAATTCCTAATTGCTGCTACCAAGACTTTAAGAAATAGTCTTTTTTAAAAAACTGCTTGTTACTGGCATTATATAGCGATATAGGTGACATCCAATTAAGGGATGATTCTCCAAAGGGCACCTAGCCACACTCACACATCATTTACAAAAATGACACTTGGCAATAGCACCACATTAAATACACAGTCCATCAAACTCTGTCAAATTTCTGGGTATCATGTGGTCATCTGAGAGCAAATAGATTCCCACCAAAATCAAACACAAGCCCACCTTTTACCCAAGGCATGCACAACACCTATTAGGATTATTCATGTTCTGGAGATAATACATTCCATGTCTCTCATTCTCATTATGGCTTATACACAGAATCACATGGACATAGGCCACTTTCCACTGGGAAGGGCCCCAACAATGTTCCTTAGAATCGGCACACTGAGCCATTTCCCTTGCCTTGTTCCTTGTCTCACAAGGAGCAGATCTTAAATTAGGGGCCCTGGTTATCTCCAAATATGCCTCTTGGAGTCCTTGGACTAAGCATGGAAAATCCTGGTTGTTTATTGGACTTCTTTTAAAAAACAGAGGTGCTGTCTCTGTGCTCCTCCCCACTTGATAGATAACTTCATTTTTTCATGCAATGCCAGTTATATCCCTGAGACATGATGTTGAAGGTCAGAATAAATGGATTTGGCCATATTGGAAGCATGGTCATCAGAGCTGCTGTAAACTCCAGCAAATTTCACATTATTCCCATCAGTGATCTCTTCATTGACCTCAAATACATGGTCTACATGTTCCAGTATAATTCCACCCATGACAAGTTCAAAGGCTCCATCAAAGCTGAGAACTGGAAGCTGGACATCAATGGGTATCTCATTACTATTTTCCAGGAGTGAGATCCACCAAAATCAAATGGGGTGATGCTGGTGCTGAATATGTTGTGTCGTCCACTGGTGTCTTCACAACTCTGGAGAAGGTTGGGGCTCACTGGAAGGGTGGGGCCAATCGTCATCATCTCTTACTGTTTGGCTTATGCCCCCATATTTGTGATGGGCATGAACCATGAGAAGTTTGACAACTCCCTCAAGATTGTCAGCAATGTTTCCTGCACAACCAACTGCCTGGTGCCCTTGGGCAAGGCCACCCATGACAACTTTGGCATCACAAAAAGACTCATGTCCACAGTCCATCACTGCCATATGGAAGATGGTAGATAGCCCACCCACTCCCAAGAAAATCCTAGTGGCTGTGAGTCTGCCCAGAACCTCATTCCTGCATTTACTGGGGCTGCCAACATCATCCCAGGGCTGCCAAGATCATCCTGGAGCTGAATGGGAAACTCACTAGCATGATCTTCCACATTCACCCCTGCCCACCCATAATGTGTCCATTGTGAATCTTGCCTGCGATCTGGAGAAAGTGGCCAAATATGATGACAGCAACAAGGTGCTAAAGCAGGCCTCAGAGTATCCCCTAAAGGGAATCCTGAGCTACACTGAGAACCAGGTTGTCTCCTGTGACTTTAAGGGTGACACATTCTTTCACTTTTGATGCTGGGGCTGACATTGCCCTCAATGACTACTCAAGCCCATTTTCTGTATGAAAATTAATTTGACCACAGCAACAGGTGGTCCAGATGGACTCCAAGAAGTAAGAATCTCCTGGACTCAGCCCCAGAAACAGCATAAGAGGAAGAGAGAGAGAGTCAGCTCCTGGGGAGTCCTAGCCCCAACTCAATTCTACAACACTGAGAATTGTCCAAACTCCACAGTTTCTATTCCAGACCCCCTGAAGAAGGGAAGGTACATGACAAGGTATCATGAGTACACAGTAACCAAAAAACAAAAAGCAGAGGCACCTACAAGGCCACAATTGGTTGCTTGCATACACAGATTCTCATAATGCCATATGTGAGAGTTAATTCCCAGCAGAAGCTAAGCTCAGCCACTGAAGCCTCACTGATAAAATGGAAATGGTACCCATAGGAGAGGGCTAAACTTGACAAACAGGTCTTTTTCAAATTAAAAGAGAATGTGGCTTCCCATGCTCAGCCTCTTGCTATGGATCTTGAGATGCTGGTAATGACTCCCCCATTACCCCATCCTCTAGTCAAGTGGGAAACCCCTTGCAAAAAACTGTCTTGACATGTAAAAGGAGTTGGTATATCTTTCTGATGACAATGCTATCATTGTATGCAACACAGCTCACTGAAGGGCCATAGCGTATCACCCAACCTCAAACACCCCACCTACCCAACATGGTTGTTTGGGGTCTAGATAGTTGACACTGATGGAAGTGGTCCAGTCAGCCCTCCAGGGTCCTCTAAGATGCCAGTTACCTCCATATCTTCATTAATTCTTGGGTCAAATGGAAAACAAGAAAGGCCCCTGTGGAAGACTCCACATTTGGAAACAGCTTGCAGCCTCATCTATTTCCACACATGTTTGACTCAAACATAGCAGAATCACTGTTCAACGGCCTTACCAAAAAAGAACCAAAAATTCATTCTTGTACAGCATATCTGGTAGGTCCTTCAGAAACTGCCCACTCAGACCACCCAAGCTTCCCTCCCAACTGACATATTGGGCCCCTGGTGCCTCAGGGCTCAGAGGTCCCTCTGCTTTGGTGGAGTAGGCACAAAAAAGGGGTTTCCTCTAGGCTCATCACTGGCTAAAATAGTAAAAGCTTGGTTTATGCTCCAAACCTGCCCATTAATATCCCACAGATATGGTCACATTCCACAGGATGGGAGATAAAACCTCTTTCCATTGCCATATTAATTATAAGGAACCATTTCCCATCACTGCTGGAGGTGTCAGGAAGTTATGGGTCATAGATTTACTTACCAAACCACAAGGCCTTAACATACAGGCCCAGGAATGCTCAAATATTATTTGACTAATCCTAAAATTGTACCCAGGAATGGGATGGAAGAGACGGCTCTCTGTTGCTCTCCAACGTGCCACCTACTTCCAACATGCCACCAAGCATAGCTAATGGCCAAGGCTATCCATCAAATGGTCCCACTGACACCAATGCATAAGTGAGTTTTGACTCAGTAATAACCTAAATAAGATTGTTATACAGCACCAAAGTTCTCATGAGTATAATCCAATCAAACCTGCACAGCTAACTGTCCTCTAACCCACCCTACCAAACATAAACCCATTCTAAGATAAGAGCTTAGATTGCAAAAGATTTTCAAAAACTTAATATCCATTTAATTATGTCCACAGTTGGCATGTAAGTTTCAACAAAACATATTCTTCCTATAGAGGGAAATGCAGAGGGCTACATGAAAACATGCAGCCAAAGCCTTTGCTAGGTGCATCCTAGACAACCCCCTAAAAGTCATGGAGCTCTATAACAACAACCATTTACAAAACCTACAGAGATATCATGATGAAAACTGGGCAATGGTATTTAAAAACTCATGACAAAATTCTCCATTTTTATGGATTGCTACAAGCACAGTATATCCACCCTTGGGTTGGCCACTGGCAATCACCTCGCTTGCCTTAGATGAATATTGTTCCTGCCCATGACCAATGAAGGGGCTCTGTCTTGGGTTGAATCCACTGCAAAAGTTGGAGTACAGTGCTTAAAGCACTACTTGAAGTCCTGGTACTCAGACTTGGACCTATACCCTGCACAGAGTGCCAACTGTCTGCCCAGCAAGCTCATGCAGTACCTTAAAGTCTGCACAATTGTAAACCACTCTTTCACAATTATCACTTCACTCTGAGATTCGCAGACCCCTAACGGTCCTGCACACCCTAGAATCTCAACTCAAGGGTTCCCTGCACACTGTTAAGAGTAACCCCCAAACCCATGTTTATATCTCCTGCCCTACAGTCCCAACTAAAGGGTTCCCTACTCACTGTTAAGAGTACCTTCCAAACCCATGTGCATATCTCTACTTTCACCATCCTTTTCCCTATGACACCTGAACCACCTCTTTGTTATATTTACCTACGGACAATTTTTTTGTGTTTATCATTGAAATAGCATCCCATAAACTACTACAATGGAAATGCCACCACCATGGGCAGGCCTCCACCCCAAAGCTTGTACAATACCCTGCCAAAGTGGCCCCAGATTATTTTCTGTTTGGGACAAAGATCAATGACTCTTGGGAACCCCTAAAACTACAAGATGACCCCAGAGTGGCTATTATCTGTCCTTCACAAATATGCCTACTAGGAAGTTGCGGGTCGCACAGACCCAGAACTTAATGACTATATTAAATTAATATACCATTTATTTTACCTTCTATATCTGCCCAGACTCCAGGCCCCTTGACCAAATGTCACCAATTGGCCACACAACTGAAGCTATCTCCACACAGCCCTTCAAGAGACCTATACTCTGATGGATGCATCAATCAGCATCTTCTGTGGCCCCAACCTTAGATGGTCAACACTTCCCATTCTTTTCACTACTTTTGCCAGATAGGGGTTGGCCCTCTGTGGACCCATGACTCTGGGTCTACATGTGACAGTACAGACAGTAGCCTATGGAAAGAACCTCCTGGCCCCATATTTTTAGGACTAGGAGTCCTTGCCAGGGTCACTGGAGCCACTCTGGGAGCCACATCCCTACAAAAACAAGTAAATATCTTCCAGGCCTATCAACAGTTGTCAGTCACCATAGCCCACCATGTACAACTGGTACACCAGTCCCTGGGCCTCATGCAACAACAGCATTGCTCCCTGGCTCAAATGGCCTTTGACAATAGATTAGCATAGGACTATCTGCTGGATAAAGGGGGTAGGGTAGAATTTGTGCTACGACAAGCAGAGCCGGTTGCATGTGCATCAACAACTCAAGACAAGTCCAATGCAATTTACTAAAGATGCAGAAACAGATACACTAAATCCTTATTTTAGTTTGCTAAAGATGCCAGAATGCAATACACCAGAAAAAGACTGGCTTTTATAAAGGGGATTTATTTAGTTACAAATTTACAGTTCTTTGGAGGAAAGGCAGCTAGCTTTCTTCTGGGTTCCTCTGTCACAGGGGAAGGCCACAGAAACTTCTACTGGCCTCCTCTCCTGGTTTCTGGTTTCAGATGGCTTTTCCTGGTGTTCCCTCTCTGCATTTTCAAACATCTGGGTCTATGTTGGCTCTGAGCACTAAGTTGAGCTGTGCTGAGCTGCTTCTCTCTCTTTTGACTTCTCCTTTTAAGGCTTCAGCTGATCAAATTAAAATATCACTTATTGTGGAAGGTACTCCCCTTAGTTGACTGCAGATGTAATCAGCCATAGATGAATTTCACATGCTGATGATTTAAGTCCACAGCAACAGAAGAACTCGGGTACCATCACCTGATCAAGTTGACACCTAAACCTAACTACTACAATCCCAACACCTTTCTTAAAATGTATAATTCCTCCCAAACCCTCACTATCTTCAAGCCTACCTGGGACCTTTTCTCATGGCTAAACCCCATTACCTAAGGAGACTGGCTCCACCAGAACTCCCAATTACTAGTAATAGGACTAGTTTTTATTATGATTATAGTGCTCTTATTTAGACTGATCATTCAAACCATAATGAACAATTTAAATATGTCCTTAAATATCTCAACTACTAGATAGACCACAGGCATGACAAGAGCTGCTGTCAACTTCTCCAAATGGCCCTTACCCCTTTTGCTTTTCACTATATAAGGTTTAACTCTGCCAATCTTCAGCATCTGTTGGAAAGCCCTATCCTCCTCTCTGGGTTCACGATAAAGGCAAAAGTCTAAGACCCATATTTTCATCTCTCTTCCCTCCTAAGGCCCTTGCAAGAGCCTAGGTCAGATAAACCTCAGGCCCCCATTATCCGCTCTACATATTCAAGGGCTTTGACCTAACAAAACTGTCCTTTCATGCATTGTCAGCTGTCTTGCTACCTGTGTTTGCATCTCATCACCAAAAAACTTCCACAAAACATCCAAAATACAAACATTCATGAATTATTCCATTTATCTAAAAAACATTCTTGAACTGAAAAAAATTATAGAAATGGAGCCAATAGATTGGAGGCTGCCAAGGGTTAAGGAGGGGTAGGAGGAGAGAGAAGTGGATGTAGTTAAAAAGAGGGCAACTAGAGGGATCCCTGTGGTGATGGAAATGTTCTTTATCTTGACTGTATCAATCTTAATATCCTGGTTATGATGTACTCTGGATTGGCAAGATGTTAACATTGGAGAATATGGGGTAAAAGGTATATGGCATCTAGGTATTGTGTATTACAATTGCAGGTAAATCTACAATTATCTCAAAACTAAAGTTTTAATTTAATAAAAAAATTATTTATATAGAGAACAATACAGATCTGTGACAGCTTTATTGTCAACAGAAATTCTTTAAAAGCTTGTGGAAATTAATACATGAACCGTTGTTTCTATATTCAGCTCCATCAACCGTCTTGACTTTATTTGGGTTCTATCTCTGAATTTTGTTTCAATCAAGCTCTTCTGCTACAGGGTCAGGCCAATTCTGTGACTTCTGGTTATAGCTTACTGTGTCCCACATCTTCATACAACAAAGTAATGTGGGTCCCAAAAAGAAAGCAGGAAATATATGAGCTTTTTAAATATTTGCTGACTGTGGATATTTGAAGCTATATGTACCCCAGAGGGGGGAAAAAAAAACATGTTCTTAAATTTAATCCATTTCTGTGTTATGTGGACCCATTGTAAGCAGGATTTTTTCATGGGGCTACTTCAGTTATGGTGTGACCCAACTTAATAACATGGATCTTAATCTTATTCTAAGGTCTTTTTTAAGAGAATAAAATTGAAACAGAAAGAGAAAGTCTGGGAAGCAAGAAACCTAAAATCAACAAAACCTAGAAGAGAATAGACCAGCAGATGCCACCGTATGCCATGCCATGTGACAGAGGAGTCAAGAATCACCAGCAGCTGGTCTTTGGGAAGAAAGTACCGCCCTAATAATACCTTGATTTGGACATTTTCTTGACTTCAAAACTGTGAGTAAATAAATTCCCATTGTTCAGCCTAGCCCATTTCATGCTATTTGCTTTGAGCAGCCTAGGGAACTAAAATACAGACTTTTTAAGCTTCCACAGTAAAAGTAATCGAGATGTTTTTTTTTAACCAGTGAGCCATGAAGACAGACCACTCAAAGTGGATACCAGACCATGAAAAACCAGCACTTTCTAAGAGATATTTAGTGGAATATTGGTAGACGTTTAACAAGTCCTCAGGATAAAAACCCTGCTTTATAGAGTTTGCCAAGGTCAGTGTGTGAATACTCTCACCATTTTCAATTTCAAGCTGCTCATGCCCAACCAGCTCTTGTGAGTCAGTATGAGCCAATACAGCACACCACCAAATGTAAGATACCAGGGACAGAAAAAACTAACTGACTAACCAAACTAAACTCCTTGTCTGAGATTTTAACCTGCAAGCTTGAAAACCTGGGATAAAACCAGTAGGTCTTTGAGAATTGAACTAAATTGTATGGCTATTCAAAACAGGTCAATTTTTCTTCTTTGTTTCTTATTTTTACTAAGTATCAGCCACCTCAAATAGTCAAAGATAGATGAGAACTGAAAGTATCCTCCTCTACAATTTGCTACCAGATTATATTTAAAAGGGTGTTGGCGTCACGATGTATTGTGCCACACATACAAGCATTTATCTCGAGCAGGCACAAACTCTGTTCTACAAGTTCCATGAAATCCTCACTTTGTTCTGCAACTCTCCAAAAAGCAGCTTATATAAAAGATGAACTTAGAGACAAATACAGTCTTCTGGTGCTATATAATTCAGCTGAGTATCTAGTTGATTAAAACAATGAACCTCCTTTAAATTGTGGGATAAAGGGGTGAAGGAATATCTGTACTACTCCAAATTGATTAAGCTGCTGGATACACTTAATTTTTCTAATCCAGCTATACAAAAGTGGTAGTGCCTATTTCTATCCTGTCTACATATCTTGAGAATTCCTTTTTTCATAAAAGAAAAATTATGTCGCACATCACTTATGCTAATTAATGAAATTTCTTGAACTGATTCAGATAACTGTTGCTTTCAAATGCTAATTAACTTCCTAGGAGTGTGGATTCCCTATTAGGTTATTTCCACAGTTTCTAAGGTGTAGATTAAAACTAATTTACACATATATAACACTTTCTATGCATAAGTACTTAAAAGTAATTTACAGTCCAAAAACAAAATCAGATTTTAAATTTGTTGTAATATATTACTTCAAGAAAATAATATACATTTAGAATTGCTAGAAGACATGGTATCAAATAGCCTTTTTTTTTTTAGGGAAAAACACAGCAAGGACTGAATTACCTTCACAGTGTTGACAGTATGCTGATTCATTCAACTCTCATATTAAATACTATCCCCCTGTTTAAAATAGTTAGTGGATTTAGCAATCTAATAAAAGTTATTAGAATGTGTACTAAATCTTCCACTACTAATAATGATAGATAATATTTTTTGAAGTTTACCTTTTGCTAGGCATTGTACTAAACTTGACAGATTACCTCATTGAATTTACAGAGCAACCCTGTTAGTAGGTATTCTCATTTACCCTCATTTTATACATGAGAAAGCAGAGGCTTGCTGTTAATATCTTGCCCAAGAAAAAAAAAATCATTAAAAATCTCTGAAAATTCTAACTTATATGTCACCTAAATTAACTACATTCCAGCTTTATAAATGCTGAATTCTAGCTTTTAAAATCACTTTTTTTCAATGACTATGAAGAACAATAGATACTCTTCAATCTTCATATATTCTCCACCTTTTAGAAAATTGTTACAGAACTCCATATGCCAATATAAAGAAAATATCCATACCCTTCCAGAAAACATAACATAAATATGGTCATATTAGTATAAACAAAAGAAATTGCAAATAAATATAACATCGCATCTCCTCTCATTATTTCCTTCAAATAATAACTGAAATAATCTCTAGTAGATAAATGCTGGATATGATCAGAGAAATAAATATATATTTATATATACAAATAAATATAAAATGTTTTTATATTTAACATTGATATGTTAAATGTCAAATTCATGTTTTTTTTTCTTTTTTTATTAAAAAAAATTCCTTTGAGAAGTTGTGGGTTTACAGAACAATCAT
Source organism: Tamandua tetradactyla (assembly GCF_023851605.1). Lineage (NCBI taxonomy): Eukaryota > Metazoa > Chordata > Mammalia > Pilosa > Myrmecophagidae > Tamandua > Tamandua tetradactyla. Next base: position 47,916,521 of record NC_135350.1, read on the forward strand.
GCATAAATACAGAATCCCCATGCATCTCCCCACCACCAACACTTGCACTGGTGAAGAAACCATTACAATTGATGATAGCACTTTTTTTGTAATTATACAAATTTTGTGACATTAGTTACATTTATTACAATTGATGAAAGATCATTAAAGTAGTACTATTAACTATTGTCCATAGTTTGCATAAGAGTTTTTTCCCCCATATTCCCAAGCAATTTTTTTCCATACATGTTTTTATGTTATTATTCATTTGCCTACCTACTGAGTAAAAGGGATGTGAAATCCAAGGATTTTACAATCACGTAGTCACAAGATGAAAGCTATATAGTTATACATAAATTATCAAAGATCAAGACTCTTGGATTACAGTTCAACAGTTTCAGGTATTTCCTTCTGGCTATTCTAATATACTAGAAACCAAAAAAAGAAATATCTCTATAATGAGTCAGTGCCATAATCATTTAGTAAATTCTAACTTCTCAATTACATGTCCTCCCTCTCATTTGATCATTCTCTCAATCTTCAGGGATATCTGGGCAATGATCATTCTAAACTATTCTGTATTATTATGCTGTAAACAGGTATTGACATTATGGGATAGAGAAATGAAACTGGTTGATATTCTTGAGACCCTAGTACCTCTGGGTTTCAGGGCTTACCTGGCATAGGAGACATCTGAAAAACTTTCTGAAAAAAATAAGCATAATAGATAAAACTTTTCTAGAGTCTTAGATGGAGCACCAGATTATTCTTTAGGATTTTCAGAAATACTGTTGGCTGGGGTTTGGCATACTGTGGCAATTTGCAATCTATCCAAAGCTTGCCGAAGAGTACCTTCCAAAATGACCTACTGACTCTATTTTAAACCTCCTAGCCATTAAAACTTTATTTTGTTTCACTTCTGTTCCCCTTTTTTTCAAGAAGACATTGTCAATCCCACAATGCTAGGTTCAGGCTCATCCTTGGGAGTCATGTTCCACAAGGCCAGGAAGACTTACACCCCTGGGAGTTATGTCCCATGTAGTGGGGAGGGCAGTGTGTTTACCTGCAGAGTTAGCTTGGGGAAAGAGAACACATCTGAGCAACAAATGAGGTTCTCTGGAAGTAACTCTTAGGCATAATTATAAGAAAGCTTAGCTTGGTTATTACAGAAATAGGTTTCACAGGGCAAGCCTCAAGATAGAAGGCTTGGCTCATTTTTAATTGGGAGCCCTCAATGCTTGAGAGAATATTAGAAACTTCCTAGATGAGAAAGTTCAATAGTTCCACATTTTTCTCCATTTCCTCTAGGGACTTTGCAAATACTTTTTTATTTTCCACCCCAAATACTCATGAATATATCAAGGTATTACAATAATCTATACAAAATAACCAGATTTCCTTCCCTTTCTAGTTTCCATGCAATTGTGCTGTTTAAATAAACTGAGCAGACAGGTTAAATTAGTACACCACAAAAAATTTAAATTTTGGACAAGATAAACATCCCTTCCTTTGGTCTCATACAGAAGTTGAAAATTTTAAATAGAGGCAATATCATCTTTCACTCCTTAGTCCTTATCAGCAGCTTCACTCATATCTCTAATTGAAGTATGATCTCTTTTTCAGCTTCTTTAGCAGTTGCTGAATGGAGTAATACTGATTTCAGAGATGCAGAACTCTCTGAGTCTCAGGTGTAACTCAGTTACCCAAAGTTCCAGGGAATTACCAGGTTATTCACAAAGAGCATAGAATCTCAGAATTTAGAGGTAACAGTTAAAACTCAGGAAAGAATGTGACTGCTGCAAGAGCTTACAATCTAGGAACCTTTACAATGAGCCTTTTTGACTATTCTATACTCCTTAATCATCAATTGCCCAATCTCTGCGCACTTTTTATCTCCTGATAACCTATGCTCTCAAATTTAATTCTCCGACTTTTCTCATTATAGTTAGTTTATATCAGTGACACCATACAATATTTGTCCTTTTGTTTCTGGCTCAATGTAATGTCCTCAAGGTTCATTCACTTCATTGCATGCCTCATGGCTTCATTCCTTTCTGCAGCCATTGAGTCAATTCAAAAAAAACATAGAAAGCTAAAAGCTCTAGGTAATCTGTTAAGCAAAGGTCACTGCTTCACTGTCTTCGGTGGTGAATTTTATTAAATATACTGACATCATCAAATTGTTCACTATGCATAACTGGTGAACAAATGATCCCCTTTTTTCATCTATAAATTTAAAAATATGCACACACAAACATATTTGATGTATTTTTAGTAGTATCAGCTTTCATCTACCTTATTTACCAGACTTTTTTATTTTAATTCAGTCAGTTTTTGACAGGCATCTATTCATTCCCCAGTGTAAAATCACTCCCTAGCCCATTCTATGACTTAATTAGCAATGCCACTCTTTTACAAAAGCTACATTAAAGGAAATGTTTTGAAACAGTGAATATGTAACAACGCAACATGTGATTGAAATTCAGTACATCACCTCTCCTGAATTTTATTACTGCAGATCCAGAACACAACTCTTTAGAAGTTTGCTAAGGGCAAGACTCCCTTAATTGGAAAAATTTGTATTTATATACCTACATTTACAAAGATTCTAAGTGGAGGGACCTCAGGAGAGATAATTGGACAAGAAAATAACTCTTGCTTCACAGAACTAAATCAGTCCTTCCCCTAGGAAAAGGAAGGGGAGAGAATAATCCTTGATCTTGCAACAGTATCTCTAATGCTACTTAAATTCTCATAAATTTATGAGTGGTAATAATGTGTTCGATTGTAAAGGAAAATAGTTTTTTCATGCTCCCAGTGAAGAAATGGTTACCAGGAACAAAATGCAAGAATTCCATAAGTGTCATTTGGCATGCAGTTATCACTTTCAATTTGATAGATATATATTAAGCATGCATTACTCATTTAACAAATATTAATAGAGAAATTACCACATGTAAGACACTGTGCTGGGTATATAGTATGTGCATTTGAAAGGATTATGGACCCTATAGAAGCCGTGTTTTAATCCTGATCCATCTTGCGGAGGCAGTCATTTCTTTTAATCCTTATTCATCACTATAGGTTGGAAACTTCATTAGATTATCTCCATGAGGAAGTGACACACCCAATTTTGGGTAATAATCTTTGATTAGAGGGAGATATGGCTCCACCCATACTAGGTGGGTCTTGATTAGTTTACCAGAATCATTTAAAAGAGGAAACATTTTGGAGACAGCCACAGAGCCATGAGAACAAGAGCCTACGCAGCCAGAAACCTGTGGAGATGAAGAAGGAAAATGCCCCCAGGAGAGCTTCACGAAACAAGAAGCCTGGAGAGAAAGCTAGCAGATGTCACCATGTATGCCAAGTGCCTTTCCAGTTGAGAGAGAAAATCTGAATGTCATCAAACTTCTTGAACCAAGGCATCCCCTGGATGCCTGAGCTTGGACATTTCTATAGACTTGCTTTAATTGGGACATTTTCACAGCTTTACAGCTATAAACTAGCAACTTAATAAATTCCCCCTTTTTAAAAGCAGTTCCATTTCTGGTATAATGGATTCCAGCCCTTTGCAAACCAGAACACCGTATAAAAAAATTGTATTTAAAATTAAGGGCTAGACTTTGCAAGAGGTTAAAAAAAAAGGGTTAATAAATAGAAATATTGAATAGAGCTTTATATTAATATAAAAATATTTATATTACTAATTAGAAAGCAATAGTAATTACTCATTAGAAATTAGTAATTTCTAACACTTATTAGAAAGCAAAACATACATGAGCTATCTAGAGTAACATAGAATGCTATGAGAATTTGAAGGAGTTGAAGGAAATGTGCATTGATTTAATAAATATTTGTACAGTGAATTCCCTATGCCTGTATTGAATGCCCCAAGTACCCATCACCCAGCCTCCACAATTATCGATGTTTTATAAATCTTAATCTATCACCTTCTATCTTCCCCATGCCTCAAATATTTTAAAGGAAATTTTATATATCTTATTTCATTTGTCTCTCTAATGGAAATAATTTTAAAATATAGACACGGCATGCACACACACATACAATATCATTATCACACATAACAAAATGTAAAATAAAATTCCTAAACACCCTATACTCCTTTCTTCCTGTTAATGCTTTCTAGCTACTTAATTTAATGTCGTTTTCTATGTAGACTTTGTTGTATAATTTAGTTTGCTTTGAAACTTTTCAAATAAACTTTTCAATCTTTATGTGACTATGACTGGAAACGAGGTGCCCAAGCTCTGGTGGAGATTATCAGCTGGAGTGATCTGATTTAATTTCACACAGGGAACCTTCGCATATCTCCATGACCCTTCTACATGTCCATGGCCGTATACAGTGCCTTGGGGGATTTGAAAGGGGTACTGTCTCCTGCAAATATCTGTGCACTGAAATGCGCTCAGGCATGAATAGGTATCACTCCTTATGAACAATCTATGGTCAAAGAATTGGTCTGGGTGGACTGCCCCTAAAGTGTGCAGGGCTTGTATATCTATAAACAATTACATTAAATAATATATTATGACATTCAAAATTCTATATGATAAAAAAATTCTGTACTGGTTTTAGTGATCAATGATTACTTAGCAGTAGGTAAGAAGTACTGTGAAGGCCCAGAGCCTGGGGTCCAGGCTCCCTCCTAAACAAGAATAAAACCCTGAGCATGTAACAAGACTGTTTTAACCAAGAAAAAGGTCAAGAATGTAAACAATTTCCCTGGAGGGAGAAGAATGTAATCATGGATGTAAACCCATTAAATGATTATACTAGAGGACCAATATCCTCATACTACATGGGATATTTTTGTGCCAAAATCATATATATATGTTGCCCCTTTCATTCCCTAGGTGGTGCACTATCCCTCTGGACCTGCCACCTCCAAAGACTCTCTCCTGTTCATAAGTCCCAATAAATCTAGGTCTGCCTCTGTGCCTGGCATGCTTTTCGGTCTCATGGCAGCACCAGTCCATGCTTTGCATGAACTTGGTCTAAGCCTGAACAATTCACGAGCCAGTCAGAAGACTGAGATACCACTGGCAGCAGTAGGCATGAGTCCAGAAAAGGGAGACTCAGTGGGAGAAATTCTGGGTTGGCCTGCATGATCTGTGCAGGGAGGGGTGGCTGCCCTTCTTGACTGGTGGGGATACCGTGAGAATATGGTGATGCCATAAAAACTCCAGCAGGGTTGCTAACTATTTTGCAACAGATAACAAGACAATTAAAACTTAGCAAATGGAAAGGAGAATGCCAAGTAGCAGCAGCCATAGCCTGGCACATTTTAGTGGTCCTACACATGGCCACAGAGACAGAACAGGTGGCAAAAACAACAGTTGCCATCTAGAGAAGGATTTAAATTAAAAGAGGGCACATGGCTTGCTCAAGTTGACATGAAAGATGCCTTAACCGAGCACCTGTATGGTGTTAATGGTCAATTAGAAACTTTAGCTTGTAGATATGCTCAAGTTTGTGGTTCAAAATTACCCCGAGTTTGAGTCCAGAGAATAATAACTAATCCAGGGGGGATTAAGATCCCAAAGATTTCCAATCTGAGGATGAAGAGGAGAAAAAGGAAGAGGTATGGGAAAGTATGGGAAGAGGAGTCACCCTGGCAGGCAAACCCACTGCTACAGTAAAAATTAAAAACACCATGGGGTGGACCCTCAGAAGCTCAACATTACTATGACAGATAATAGTGCTGCTGAATTAGGTGATCTCAGGCAGCATTATAGGCAGAAAGTCAGAATCATTACCTAATCGGCTTATGTAATTATTACACTGAGGGTGTAATAATAACTGGGATGAAAAGGAGTAAGCTAGCATCTGTTAAAATGCACCCAACCCTACACCAGTGCCTGCATGCCAACCTAAATCAAGAAGAAACAGTATCTTTTTTAGCCTGGCTAATGCCTGTATGAAAGGCTCCCTGTCCTGATGAAGGAGATATTCCACACAGTACTCACGATTGAACACCTATGGAAGAACTGCAAGATGTTTTATGGAGTCTCAGGATGAAACATGCAATATATTCTGAGAATTTTGCAGTTCACAAAATGAAATTTTTGCAGTATGAATGAAAGATACCATCCTGCCCTCTGCTCCGAATCATTTGTATGGACCCCTTGTGTCCATTTTGAATTCTCTAGTGGGACAACCCATGTCGAGAGCTGCTCAAGCCACTGCAGATCACTGGGGAATCAGAGCGGCTCTGGAAGAGTGAGGGTAACAGGAAAGACTTTCCACGAACATAATGGCCCTAATCGGGTCTCACATAAGCAAATCCGGACTGATAGAATTGCCATAGGGGCAGAACTAGAACTGTAGATAAACAAACAAATGCTGTTTTAGTTATATTTTGGAGCCAATCACCCAAAGACAAAGCTTTACCAAAATGAATCCCTGAACAGCTGAAGGGGAAGATAAACCAACAAGAAACCCCTCTTAAAACACAAGAACCCTCCACACCACAAGGAGATTTGGCAAGCTACATATCCCCTCCCGTAGGGGTGGGGTCAAGACCCCCAGGTACAAGCAATAACCAGAGATCCCAGGGATGGGAGGCCACATACAGAGTTAACCATTTATTGGTCCCCTACTAACAAACAGAGAGTGTGGGCACTAGTAAACACTGGAGCTGAATGTAATCTAATTTATAGAAATGTGACCCGATTTAACAAACCAATGCTGGGCATAGATGGCTTTAAGCGAAAGACAATCAGAGCCAAATGACACAATTTGATTTTACAAATTAGGAGACTGTCCCCCCACCCCACCCCCAGAAGACACTGAATACATTTCTCCTATACCCAAATATATATTAGGAATTGTATGTCTCCTAAATTCCACATTACAAACTACCATAGGACAATTCTGCCTCTGGTGTAGAGTAGTGAAAGCTGTCTTAAAGGGGCAAGCATAATGGTTCCCTGTAAAAGTACCACATTTGCAGAGGATTGAGCCATTAAATATAAGCTCTTGAGGTACATCAAGAAATTTCTGCAACTAAAAAGAGTGGGAATATTAATAACAAGAAATAGTCTTTTTAATAGCTCTGTGTAGCCAGTACGGAAACCTGAAGGAACTTGACACATGACAGTGAATTATTATGCGTTAATTAAAGTAACACTACCATTTGTATGCAACTCCATGTCCCTGCCACATTACATGATTCTTTACCACACACTCCTAGCAACTGGGAAATGGTTAAATCTAGATATTGAGTGAAATATACCTTATGATGATTTTATCCTTTAACTATTCTTGCCCCAAGAGGAGTTGCAATGATTACAATGATTACAATGAAAAGCATATAACAGCTTTAGCTAATCATACAGCTCATGCACTTAATGAATCTAAATTGGCAATATTATTGTTAAATGATGAGACAACTGAATTACAGAAAGTTGTCTTACAAAATAGAATAGATTTAGAAATTTTAACTGTGGCCCAAGGTGGAACTTGTGCCCTTATAGACATGCAATGTTGGGTATATATTCCTGATCACTCACATATTTCACAAACTTAAAATCAAATGCAAGAGCATATACACAATATTGATCAATCATCTACTGACCCCCTTTCCACTTGGTTTAATTCTCTTACTCAGTTTTGATGGCATCTCTTTGTAGGATTATCTGCCTTATGTTTGGGATTATTACTATTCTGTCATCTTTTATATTATTGTTGGTATATGGATACAATCTGTCCTATGGTCAACACAATTGTTACATGAGGGTAGATTATGGTATCCTAAGGCCTGGTCCCCCTCCTAAATGGGAATAAGACCCTGAGCATATAACAAGACTGCCTTAGCCCAGACAAAGTTCGAGAAAGTAAAAATATCCCTGGAGGGAGAAGAATGTAATCATGGATATAAAATGGCAATGATTGTTTCTTAGTCTTAAACATTAATCTTAATAAAATATCAGGTCCTAAGCCCTTTTAATGACTATACTACACACCCAATATCCTCATACTATATGGGATAACTTTATTCTAAAATCATATCCTATCACTTGCACCCCTGTCCCTTTGCAGCGTGCTACCCCTCCAGATCAGCCACCAGCAGAGAGTCTCCTGTTTTTAAGTCCCAGTAAATCTGTGTCTGTTTTTGTGCCTGGTGTTTCTCAGTCTCTCAGCAGCAGCGATCCATGCTTTGTATGAACTCGGACTGAACCTGAACAGGTATTTAACACTTTTATTGTCTAATCAGTGCCTACGAAGGGTCCTCCTAGTATCTAGACAGCATCTCTTCCTGAACAGGTCCAAGAGTTCTCGATTTATGTTTTTTATTGCCAAAGGTAATTTCCTAACTCCCTTAGGAAAAGAAAAGTAGTATTCCTGTTATTACTCATAGTGCATGGCTCTTCAGAACATGTTTGTATTGACACAGTATAGATAGTCTTACCTCTGTAGTTCCTTCACACCAGTTGTTTCATGCCAATTACATCCTCCATGGTGCCACCAATGAATGGTGGTGTCCAGTGACTCTCAAAGGATGACTTTGTGTTTATTGACAATGGTGACAAATGCTAGTCTTAATCAGAATATTCAGGGAAGAATGAACTATGGCTCCTTATATGGTCATTTACCCTTTGGAATTTCATAACATAGAAGAACATATCTTACAACAGCGTCTTTTCTTGAACTCTTTAGGCCATAATCACTGCATTTTTAGATGTGATCTCTTTCAATGTCGCATCACTGCCTTCCACTCACCACCAAAGGTGAGGAGGGTAGAGGAGGGCTCACAAGAAGAGAGAGAAGAGCAGTACCACTGGGGCAAGGAATGTCTCTCCCTCTTTTGACATGGCCTAAGACTGATTAGGGAGGCAGTCTTGGGAGGCAGGAGAGGTCATCAATCAGGAGGGCTCATTGGAGCTGCAGAAAATGGTCTCTAAAGTTCTCTGATATGATAAGGCATGGCCCCTCATAAGGTTGCCTGATACATGGCAGAGCCTGCAGAAGGGTTGGGTGACCACCTCAGATGCCAATAAGGGTCACCTGCTGCTGCCTCTACCATCCTCCAGTGTACTAAACTGGAGGTAGCAACATCACAGGAGACGCACAGGCCCACACAAGCAATTAAAACTCGAAGTTCAGTCGGTAGCACAGAGCCCTGAACTGGTACATTGTCCATATGAGTGACTCACCTACAATCAGGGTGTCAGCACCATTTTGGCACTATGGGCTCTCAGAGAAAGAAATACTGCTCCAGTCAGGAAGAGATCCATTCACCAAAACTACCTGCTGAAACTAGGACCCACACACCAGCCTGAGTTGACCTCATAGGTGTGAGTCCCAGAGCTCTAGTGAAATCTGACTGGTCCCATGTCCAGGATAGGAGAGACACCCTAAAAGGAGAAGTAGGAACTGTAGCCCACAAGGTAACTGATCTTGGCCCAGCCCCACTCCAGTCCAGGAACCATAAGAGGACATTAAAAACATTGAAGAAAAGAGCTTTCAGCAACCAGAAAGCAGAAAGACAGGTCTGAGCTCAGGATGCCATGCCCCACCTAGAAGGTACTGCCACCCCCTGTGTGGTAACCCAAGGGTCAGGACTCCCTCCCTTAGGAGAAGAGAAAAATAAAAAGAGCTTTAAGCACTTAGCAGACTGCATGACCAAAGCACAGGACAGAAGGAAAACGACCTTTCCAGAGGAGGAAAGAATGATAAAGATACTCAAATAGACCACCTGAAACTTCTTGGAATGATTCTATATCCTGTATGTTTCAGAAAACCTTGAAATGGTACTTTTAATGATTATCTACCCAGTTTTCCCTATAATGTATCAATGCTGAATCTATATCCTGTACGTTTCAGGAAACCTTGAAATGTTACTATAATAGTTAACTTTGTTAGGAACATGTATAGGCTTTCTCTTGGCTCTGTCTTCTTTGTCTATACTCACTATAAAACCCTGTCTCCTCCTCTGATCAGTGAGTAGTGCTGACTTCCATTTGCAAAAGTGCTGACTTGCATTTCCCATCTGGTTGTCGTTGGGAAGAATCTTCTCCTGTTAATAAATCCCTATTTAAAACTCCATGGGCAGCTTTCTGCCTGGCATGTTCTTTGGTCTTGAGGTTGTGTTGGGCTGATACATCAGTGTCTCAAGAACCACAGGAAACAGAACGTTTTGAGAAAAACACTCAAAGTGTTGGTTCCCTAAGGCATGGAACCTGGGGCAGTGGGCCCATTTGACTGGATCTAAAGGTAGAACGAGACTTTGTATGAAAAAGGTCCCTCCCACAGAAGGGGGAGCCAGTTAATATTTTCCATAGCTCAAAGATAAATCTTGCACACCGGAAGAAGAGAATTGGTCCACAGGTACCACCCAGACCTGGCTCCCTGGGCCTGGCCTTTGTCTGTACTCTGAGCCTCTCTGAATAGTCCCATCAGATCCAGCCTCCATTCCAGGCCCTTCTCACTTCTTCCCATTGGATTTGTCTGGAGAATGATTAGTGAGTGAAAGGATGCAATCTAGTTCTACACCCTTTATTATTAAGTCTGTTATTATGGCAGCACTCAGACCTTTAAATCTGGGCTCTTGCAGTTAAAATACCATGGCTTTTAAAGCTCAAAGGCATTTTCTTTGCTTTTTGGGGTTGCCAGATATAAAACGGGATGCCCAGTTAAATTTTAAATTTCAGATAAACAATGGATAATATTTGGGATAATAGCATACTAAAACATTATTTATTGTTTCTCTGAAATTTAAATTTAATTGGGTTCCTATATTTTTATTTGCTAAATCTGGCAACCTTAGCTATGTCACACTTGATGGATTTCAGAGATCACCAATAGTCCATTTATTATAAGATTTCTCTATTATTTGGTTAATTTCTTAGTCATTTAGAATACTTCTTAAAATAACATTTTCAAGAAGGGCACATGGGTGAGAGTGCTTTCTAAACCTTTCCACGTACACAAATTTCTATTGTGCTTTACACAAAGATGGCAGTTGGGGTATAAAATGCCTAGGTTGCAAATCCTCCCAGCAAAATTCTATTTTGAAAGTTGATTTGTCAGAAGAGAGCTTCAGGTCTATCTTATATAGGTTTTAATGTAAGAACCTATTTCTTTTGCATGGATACTTGTACTATACACATGCTTGTACTAGACAAACATATAAAGAACCCACTACTACCTTATTCTACTTAATTACTTACATGGTGGGGTTAGATTATTAGCTGCCTAAAGACAGATTATATATTATTCATCCTTGTACCACAGTGTTCATTGTTGGAACAGACACAGTAAAAACTGGTTGAATGAATAGCTGAATTAGTTATTCCCAGGCAAGGAAGAACCAGCATGATGAGCAAAGGCAGACAGCTGGAAAGGTATGAGGCCCTCAAATATGTTATAAGAAATTTAAGATTTTTATCTGAAATCATTGGAAGATGAAGTTAAAAATGCAGCTTGCTACCAGGCTATAGAGGGCTAAACTGAGGATTCTTTTAATTTGGGTGGCAATGGAAAATCAATGTTTTAACATTAGTGAGGGAAGAAAAGGTCACTTATTTCTTAAAGTGCAGAGGCCTGTTTTCCATTAAGTGTGTTATACCAACAATTTCTTAAGACACTGAATTACAGTGTATTGTTATTAGTATAAATTCAGTGGAATGATAGTGTTGTGTGTCTGGTCACTGATTTCTCTGTTACTCAAGTTGTGGCCCTGAAGTAAGGTATATTTTTCACTACTTTTTAGTATTTAGGGAGCACATTGCATACTCTTTCATAATGTTCAGTCTTTGGACCTGTTAACTTCATATTTTTCCATTAAAATGGAAAAAAAACAACCTTGGCATTTACTTGTCTAAGTCCTACTAATGAATGGTCTCTTAGCAAACCATGATGAATTACTGTTTCCATGGCATGGAGTTTTGTTGACAACCATAATAATTTCTAAAATTAATTTATACGTAGAGCTTAGTTTTAAAAAGCCTTTCATATATGTGTAGTGCCATTCTTTGAAATACCAGGATAAAGTGGATGGATGAAGAAAAGTAATCAGAACAGTAATTTTTGTTGTGTTTTGTGTTTTGTATAAAAGTGTGTTTTCCACTTGGAAATTGCATTACAACTATTGACTCACTGTTTTAGTTTGCTAAAGCTGATGAAATGCAATATACCAGAAATGGGCTAGCTTTTACAATGGGGATTTATTAACATACAATTTACAGTTCTTAGGCCATGAAAATGTCCAACTCAAGACATCAACAGGACAATACCTGGACTCTAAAGACAATCTGTTGGCATCTGCCACACCTTTGTCACATGGAAAGGCACATGGCTGGCATTCGCTGCTCCTTCACTCCTGGATCTTGTTGCTTTCAGTTATGGCTCCAGTGGCTTCCTCTCTGAGCTTCTGTGGGTCCTCTCAGTTTCTCCAGGGCTTTTCTCTATGTGCTTCTCTTAATTTCATCTCCTTTAAAGGACTCCAATAAGTATATTAAGACCCACCCTGGACGTAACTTAAATAATGTAATCAAAAGGTCCCATCTACAGTAGATCTGCAGCCAAAGGAAAGGAGTAAAAGAACATGATCCTTTCTAGGGAGCATACAGCCTGCAAACTACCACACTCAACCATTACAAGATGTGCATATCATTTCATGAAGTTCCAAGACTCCCTAAAATCCATTCATGGAGTTCCTCTCTTAAAGGGTCTGGGGTTTTTGGGTTCAAAACCTGATTTACTTTATATTAAATTGTTTTCTTTGAGTTTATCCTGCTTTTCCTTTTTATCTAAACATTTTAAGTAAGGGGAAGCCAGAAGGAAATAAAAATTTATGGGAATATAAAATAAGTAATCAGTAAATTCCAATTGTTTAGAAAGCCACTATACCAAGACCACAAAGCATCATCAATATATTGTCCTAATATCTCAACACAGAAATCAGTCTGTATTTAAACTGGTTTAAATCTAATTTCAGTTATTTGTCCCATAAATGCATATGAGAAGCTACAAAGTAACATGATAGGATTATGGGGGAAGCAAAGGGACTAAAACATAACCTATGTCCTCAAGGAGATGGTAAATCTAATAAAGGCTCTAAAAACCTAATATAAGTTATGATAGCACAAAATAGGACTTGAATTCTCCTAGGAAAAATACAGATAATACTATAGTATGTTATGAGAGCCCACAAGAAGAGGAGAGTAGGGTTACTAAGGTATATCAAGAATGCATCATGAAATGCTTCAGCTGAGCTTTGAATAATGGATAGGATTTATATTTGAGAAGATTAAGAGAGAGGCCATTCCAGACAGTATAACAAAACAGTGCCTGGCACAGAGCAGATCTCCAATACATTGTAGCTAAGTGAATGATCAAGCAAAGGAATAAGGAAAGGGAGAGAGGCAGGGCTGTACAAGGTCTGTGTAAGACACAGTGAATAGTTTGTTTTGGTGAAAGGAAATGTGAAAGGGAATCATAGAAAATAGATTGAAAAAGTAGGCTGAGGTCCTGGGTAATGGGAAGCAGAGTTTTGAGCTAGAGAATGACAAAAACGGAGTTGTGTTTTAGTAATAACAGAACAGGATCTAAAATTCAAGGGACAGATGGGTGCTAAGGAGACACAGAACAGCAGGTCACATCACAACCACTTTCTTATCAAAACCTCCCCCTCTATCACAGTGCAGCACCTGGAGTTACTTGAAACACTTGTAAATGTAATAGGATATGAAATATGATTGTATATAAATAGCCACCTGTATCATTCAGAGTTCTTTAGAGCCAATAGGATATATGTATATGTGTGTGTATATATACATAAGGAGTTTTATTTTAAGGAATTGCCTCATATACCATATAAACATCTATCCTTCAGAAGATGGTATAGGTTGGGTTCCATGCCCTCTGACAATAATCCAGCCAAAATATTCCACCTCATTCGTTTTATTTGGGGGAGGATTTCATGTGAGATTTCATTTGCAAAAAGATTCTGCTAAAGAAAAAAATGAAAAAAACCTTTGAAAACCATTGACCTAATGATTGTGCTTCATTTTTATTCCCTAGGCTTGATGAAATTCTACTTTAGAATTATGTAGAACTCTTTTGATGCTCTACAAAAAGTTTTTAAACTATGTTTCATTAAAAAATGGGATTCAGAAAAAATATACTTCTCTAGTTGCTTTATCCAGACATGTCCCACTATACCAGAGATGTCCTCCATCCCTTACGTTCTCATCACACCTGCTCCAAGGAGCCGACTGGGCCTCCCTTTCAGAGAAGACACCTCATGCTTGCTGAGAGGACAATGGACCATATGACTCTGTTAGCCACAACTGATTTGATTTAGGTCAATCAGACTTATCTCCTAGAAATTTGAAATCATGACTCACAACTTTTATCAGTTTCTATACCCCTATTTCCCTATTTCCCACTGTCTGTATTCACATGTCTCATGATCACCCTACTTAATACAAATCCTTCGCTCTCTCTCTCTAAGGCATTTCCATGGCACCACACTTGTCAAACAAGAACAAATCTCTCCCTCCTCTGTGCTACTTAAATATGTAGCTTATGTTTCTTTCATACAATTGTTCAGCCTGAAGTAATAATAGGTGAATTCGTGCTTTACTCCTTTCTTTTGGTAAAAACTCCTTAAAGAAAAGGGCTTTTCCTTACATAACTTAGCATCCCAAAACATGTCAGGCAAAGCACATTGCATTTAGTAGCAACTTATATACTTATCTGTATTGTAAAGTTGGTATGCTTAGTGTTTAATAAGAAAAAACTGCATAGTATTCAGGCAATTGATCAGAACTTAAGTGCAGAAGCTTAAAAGTTGAAATGACCATTATGAGTTTTTGTATAGGCAAGTGATCTCAGTAGAGAGACAGCAGAGTACAGAGACTAAAAGCATTCTTTCTAGATGACCTGGGTATGAATCCCAACTCTGCCACTTACTGGCTGAGTGACTTGGTTAAGTTACATAGTATCACTGTGACTCAGTTTTTTCCTTCAGTAAAATGGGCCTAATAACAGCCCCTACTCTGTACGGTTATTATGAGTTTTTAAGGAGTTAATACATGCAAATCTCTCAGAGTAGTACCTGGCACATAAGAAACAAGTGACTGCATAGAATACACAATGTCCATCTTAAGTGTCCCAGCTTCTGTAACAAATACACACAATGGGTTGGCTTAAAAACAAAAATTCATTGACTCATAATTTCAGAGGATAGAAGGCTTACTTCTTCCTTGGGTCAGTAGTGTCCTGGCTAGCCAGCAGTCCTTGGGTTCCTTGGCTTTCCCAACACATGGCAATATCCTCTTCTTTCTCTTCTGGGTCCTACTGAATTCTAGGCCTCCAGTGAGAGGATTAAGACACATCCTGATTCAGTTGGCCACACCTTAACCAAAAATAGCCCATTTGCAATGCATACACAACCAACAGGTATGGATTAAGATTAAGAACATAATTTTTGGGAGTACATAACTCAATCTGCCACAATGTCCCCTGTGTTTATAAAGGCAGGAACATTAATAGTGATGTTTAATAAACGTTATCTATTATTATGATATCAATATATAACTGTTCCTTCTTTCTGTTTATCACAAAGTAAAAAAAAAAAAAAAAAGTCAGAATTCTGGAATCCAGAAACGAAACTGGGCAAAGAGAAACTTCATCCTAAAAATAACCTTCAAGGACCCTTAATACCAGTAGTCTGGTAAACTACCCAAGTATCATCTGAAATCACAACAAAACAGTGAAAGAAACCATGCGATAATTTAATAGTGTGAGATACATAGGCCCAGAATCTCAAAAGTAGTTTATTGATAAGTAAATGAGAAAGGCACCATTTTTCTTAAAATGATATAAATGTTATAACATGTAAATTGATAATTTTTAAATAAATGCATTGGTTTATATTCCTTGATCCATCTGGATTTTCCCAGAAGCACTTTTTAGTAGAAATACAAAGATTAAGATTAGGTTAATTCTAATCAACTTCAGGCAGTAATAAAATTAAGTGAAGTAATAAATGAGAACAGTTAGTGAATTGAGAACAGGTTTGATGAATTAAGTACCAAATAATGTATATGAATTGTTATTTCTTTAAATTTCCTCCAAATTAGTTACATTCTGGTACAACCATAAATTTAATATAACTGTGTGATCACTTGTGGTCTTCCATATCATTTACACCTTTCAGAAATCTAGATGTTCAAATTCTGAATACATCATCTAGATGCCACCATTCAGTTTTCCTACTCGTGGGTTGAATGACCAAAGGAAATACTCATCCTTGGATACATATAATGCTGCATTGGTGAAGGAGAGCAATTTAATTATGACACATGTCACAAAACATCACCAAATTTTACTCCAAATCTAATTCTTAGTCCTTGTATATTCAACACATATTTACTTATGTTCTCCTAAAGCAGATTATTATTTTTGGAGTTCAGCATAATCTAAATATTAATAGAAGCTTCCAGTATCAATGTAGGATATTTCTAAGTGTGTGCAACTTATCCCTAGAACAGTAAAGTGAGAGAAGCCAACCAAGGTTTGAGTTCTGCCTTTGTCACTAACTTATTGAGAAACTTTAAGCCAATTACTGAATTTCTCTAAGTTTCAGTTTCCTTATCTGTGAAAGAAGAAACGCACCATTTCCCTGTGATTAAATGAGATAATATAATACCTGACCTTCAGTATAACAATAGCTACTATGATTTCCTGAATTATCCTTGCAGATCCAGAAAGCTCAAAGAAGAAAGGCCACATATACTGCAGTTCTACAAATGGACAGATTAAGAAGCACTTTCTCCCTCTTTAAATCACCAATACCTATGGAGTAAGGAAGAGATCAGTAATACCCACCTCTGCAGAATTCTAGCTTCTTTTCCTTGAGTACACATTCCTAAACAATTGCCTTCCAGGTAACTTTCACAAGAGTGAAAACTGCATGCACAGTACATTGAAGAATTTTAGCAGGAGGGCTAAGCTAGCTCCTTGCACTGAAGTGGGAAGACACTTAAAACTATTTAAGGCAGATGGCTATCTATTTCTGGTTTTAAAGATCTCTAAGGATTGAACTGCCCCGTATTCCTTGGTTACCTGTTTCAGTGTTTAATCCCTTCTTTATAGTTAAATCCATCTTTATGACTAACTGAACTTTTTTCTTTTGCTACAATCTGAAGGTATTTCCTTTTATTTGGTCTCCTGTGGAAGTAAAGAACATCTGTTCTGCATCTTCCATATAATAACCTTTCAAATACTTGAAGACAGTTAAATCACCGCTTATCCTTCCCTTCTCCAAGTTAAACAGTCCTGATCCCACCGAGCCTTCTCTGAGGAGTTAGTCCCCATTCCTTGCATCACTTTTGCTGATCTTCGCTGGACTGTCTCCAGAGTCTCCATACTCTTTGCCAAATGTAAAGACCAAAATCAAATACAGTAATAATGCCAAGTACAGCAGAAGGATTAGTTTTCACTTCTGTATCCCTCTCTTGATAAAATATTCCAAGTGGTGTACTTGTCTTTTTTTTTTTCCCAATAATAGATTGCTCTTTCTAAGCCTCTTTGCTTTGTAATTATGTGTGCTATCATTCTGTGGCACTTTCCTCCATATTCATATCAGATTTCAGGTGCTTCAACTAATTCCTTCCTTTTCAGTAAAAAAACAAATTTAGACATGCACAGCTTCAGAACAATTTTCTACCTTCTACAAAAGCTAAAATAGAAAAGCTGTGAAAACAAAATAAAAATTCATCCAATCCACAAAATGACCATCAACATTTACATCTCCCTGACATTTTAGAAACCTGGTTTTTTTTTCATGATATGTATGTAGAAAATCTATTTTCTTCTAGTCAAAGAACGATTTAATCTAACAAACTTTATAGGAGCATCTTGCAAACAACAATAACAAAACAAGCTGAGGAATTTACATTTACAGAAGGATTTGTTGATAAATTTGTGAAACTGGTGAGTTCCCAGCACATTTTAAATCTGCATTGAATTTAAAAATTTCAATTCACATTCTACTCTGTAATAATAAACATTAAACATACATTTTATGACATCTGCACTGGTTAAAATTTTTGAAAGCATTTCTTAAATGACACATTTCTGAGTTTTTGGGAGTTGCTGATAACTGTAATTTTTTACTTTGAACTATTTTAAGTAACTATTTGCAACCAGTTGTCAGTTCTTATGTATTTTCTCTTATCCTACATACTGTTTTCTTTCATGAAGATACCTAATTAATTATGTACAAATTTCTCATTTCATATGCACTGTTACTTCTCCAAAATATGTATTTTTCAGCAGCTTGTATTTTACAATACACCACATAACCATTTAATTGTTTAGAAATGCTGAAAACTAAAGATGTAAAGGAAAAATGCTGCGGTGATTTAAAGAAAAAGCAAAATATTATTTCACTTTAAGATATAAGTCATAAAACATATAGGTTACTTTCTTCATAATTTCTCAAATGTCTTCTGAGCCCCTCCTGGGTGTCTCCAGTCATAGCCCTTCTCTGAAATGTCAGAACACAATCTAGGCAATGTGTGCAGGAGACACCAGCGTTCATCCTTCCTATAAATTAGCACACACAAAAGTACAACTTACTCAGTGCCTCCCCAGTAACCTCACAGTCAAGTTAATTTCACATTCTTACTATCAAAAAATACCTTGAAGACCTTGAAAAAGCAAATTACCAACTGTGAGAAGCTAGTTGAAGAAGTTATATAGCTAATACAAACGTATATAAAATATCCCTGAATTAATAAATAAGAAAAGCACAAACAACCCAGTGAAAAATGGGCAAAAGACACAAACAGGATTTTCATAATAATGACTGATAAACATATGAAAAACTATTCGATATCTTTAGTGATAAGAGAACACATATCAAGACCACAATAAGAAGCCATTTTAAAAATATTTAATTGGCACAAATAAAACAACCAGACAAGCATTAGATGGTGGTGTTTGCTAAAGCAGCCAGAATGGAACACACCAGAGATGGACCAGTTTTTAATAAGGGGACTTATTTCGTTAAAAATTTATAGTTCTTCAGAGGAAAGGCTGCTAGATTTCATCTGAAGTTCTCTGTTAAATGGGAAGGCACATGGTGACGTCTGCTTATCTTCTCTCTTGACTTTGGGTTCCAATGGCCTTCCCCAGATCAATTCCTTTCTGCGTCTCCAAACACCTAGGCTGAGCTGTGAGTGCCGAGATGAGGTATTCGGAGCTGCTGAGCTTCCTTCTGACCTCTCTCTTTTAAGCCTCCAGCTAATTGAATTAAAGCTCACTCATTGTGGAAGGCACTCGCCAGCTGACCACAAATGTAATCGGCCATAGATGAATTTCACACACTGATGACTTAAGTCCACAGAAACAGAGCAACGGGGCATTATCACCTGGCCAAGCTGACACCTGAACTACCATAAACGGGATATGGATCCAAACATTGTTTTATTCATTGGTGGCAGGAAGGCAGATTGGTCCAGCCACATTGGAAGGTTAAACATTCATGTATTTTAAACAACCGACATTTTCCAAACTATGTTGTATGTTGGGAGAAACTCTTGCACATGGGCTTCAGGAGCCATAATTGTAGAAGCAGTGTTCACAACAGTAAAGCCTGTAAGCAACCTAGACCCTCACCAACAGGAAAGTGTAAAATTGAACGGTGATGAGTGCAGTAGAATATTATATGGAAGTCTATAATAAAGAAACTAAACAACAAACAACAATGTAAATGATTGCTAGTATTAAATATGAGGAAAGCATATACCAAAAGATTCATATGGCAATATAATCTTTTTATGAAGTCAATTTAAAATACTCTTTTAAGAACACATATATGGGGATGGGGCCGATGGAGAAAGGAAAAAAATGAGGCTTTTTGAGTGGGACAGTACAAATTACGGGAAAAGGACTGGACCCTAAAAAAGTGGGGAGGGGAGAGCACACAGAGCCTGCAGATACATAGAGCCATGTACAACTTAAGCTCTTGATTGACAAATTCCAGGAGTGGGGGTCTTGCTCTGAAAAGGAATTTTTTTTTTTCTTTTTCTACTTCTTAACAGCTCATTAGATGAACTAGAAGCCTTCTCAGGCACCAGTTCTGTCCCAAGCAAGGGCAGAATCAAGCTCTTGCAAGAGACAAAGTAACTAGTCAGGTGAAAGGAGTTAATTCCCTAAAAGCTGTACCTTCCCCAAGAAAATGGTGGGACCCAGTTCAAATAGAATCCCTCCCTCAAGGAATTCAGGCCCCAGGGACTGGAAAACTGAAGCAATTAATGCCAATCTACAAACTCTCCTCTGTCTCAACCACACCCCCAGCAGGAAGAATATGCTGAAATTAAAGGCACCACATCACTTTACCATGTTGGAAAGCTATAGGTAGACAAGTGCCACATACTGGGCAAGAGAAGGAAAAGAGTATAGAGGCTTCTTAGGAAAGTCTAACAACCTGCTGAGTCTTTCTGAAGGGAAAACTGATGCTGGCGAATCTTTTCTCCTGAGATGTGGGTGAGTCCAGTCATAGAAATCTGACTGGGGTCTGTAATATCTGAGAAGACCCTCCTCAAATAAAAAAAAGTGGGGGTCTCCATATAGGCAGGGGAAGAAACTGAAAAACAAAAACTGAAAAATTCTGATCAGTTAAACAGAACCTAGGCTAGAAGTCTAGAACAAGTTGAACTGAATACGAAAGAACAGATAGAAAACAAAGCCACCAGCAAGAAAATCCAAGGTTAAAGAGTGAAAACAACCTCTGGGATAAACTAATTAAGGAAATCAAATGCCTAGATGCCAGTAAAAAATAATGAGTCACACTAGGAAAATTGAAGATACGGCCAAGTCAAAGGAACAAACCAACAATTCAAATGAAATACAGGAGTTGAAATGACTGATTCAAGATGTTCGAACAGACATGGAAAATCTCATCAAAAATCAAATCAATGAGTTGAGGGAGGATATAAAGGCACTGGGCAAACAAAAAGAAGAAATTGAAATTCTGGAAAAACAAAACATAGAACTATGGGAACAAAAGACAATAGAAGAGATAAAAAAAACAATAGAAACCTACAATGACAGATTTGAAGGGTAGAAGAAAGGATTAGTAAACTAAAGAACTGGAAACCTGAAATCCAACATGCAAAAGAAAATACAGGAAAGGAATGGTAAAATATGAGCAGGGTCTCTGGGAACTGAATGCCAACATGAAGTGCATGAATATATATGTTGTGGGTGTCCCAGAAGGAGAAGAGAAGGGAAAAGGAGAAAAACTAATGGAGGAAATAGTCATTGAAAATTTCCCAACTCTTTATGAAAGACATACAATAACAGATCCAAGAAGTACAGTGTACCCCAAACAGAATACATCCAAATAGACATACTCCAAGACACCTACTAATCAAACTGTCAGATGTCAAAGTGAAAGAGAGAATTTTAAAAGCAGCAAGAAGAAAACAATTCATCACATACAAGGGAAGCCCAACAAGAGCATGGTGGATTTCTCAGCAGAAACCAGGGTGGTGAGAAGGCAGTAGTATGATATATTTAAGATCCTAAAAGAGAAGAACTGCCAACCAAGAATTCTATATCCAGCAAAATTGTCCTTCAGAAATGAGGGGGAGATTAAAACATTTTCAGACAAACAATCACTGAGAGAATTTGTGGACAAGAGACCAGCCCTGCAAGATATATTAAATGCAGCATTACAGACAGTAGGGAAAAGCAGGAGAGAGAGGTCTGGATCAGAGTATAGAAATAAACAACATCAGTAAAGGTAAAAAGAGAAAAAAATTAAATATGACATATAAAATCTAAAAGGCAAAATGGTAGAAGGAAGTATTACCTTTACAGTGATAACTCCCCAATCAAAAGACATAGACTAGCAGAATGGGTTAGAAACAGGACCCATCTATATGTAAAGAGAAATATCTTATAAAACATGTAGTAAGAGGAGGTTTCCTAGATCTTACCCAAAGCACGAGCACTGAAGAAAGAAATAGATAAATGGGTACTCCTCAAATTCAAAACTTTTGTGCATCAAAGAACTTTGTCAAGAAAGTAAAGAGGCAGCCTACGCAATGGCAGACAATATTTGGAAATCACATATCAAATAAGGGTTTAGTATCCAGAATATATAAAGAGATTCTTTAACTCCACAATAAAAAGACAAACAACCCAATTGAAAAATGGGCAAAAGACATGAACAGACACTTCTCAGAACAGGAAATACAAATGGCTAAAAGGCACATGAAAAGATGCTCAACTTCACTGGCTATTAGAGAGATGCAAATCAAAACCACAAAGAGATATCATCTGATACCCACTAAAATGGCCATTGTCAAAAAAAAAAAAATCAGAAAACAACAAGTGCTGGAGAGGTTGTAGAGAAACAGGCACACTTATTCACTGTTGGTGAGAATGTAAAATGGTACAACTGCTGTGGAAGGCAGTTTGGCAGTTCCTCAGAAAGCTAAGTATAGAATTGCCATATGATCCTGCAATCCCATTGATAGGTATCTATTCAGAGGACATGAGGGAAAGGACACAAATGGATATTTGCACACCAATGTTTATAGGAGCATTATTTACAATTGCCAGGAGATGGAAACTGCCCAAATATCCATCAATGGATGAGGGTCTAAAAAGGCTGTGGTACATACATACAATGGAATATCACACAGCTGAATAAAGTCATGAAGCATGTAACACTGTGGATGGACCTTGAGGACATTATGCTGAGTGAAATTAGCCAGAAACAAAAGGACAAATACTGTATGGTCTCACTAATATGAACTAACATTAAAGAGTAAACTTGGAGAATTGAAGTTAAGAACACAGGTTATCAGGAGATAGAAACAGGGTAAAAATTGGACAACTGGTGCTGAAGGAATACAGTCTGTGCAACAGGACTGATTGTAAAAATTAAGAAATGGGTAGCACAATACCACCTGATTGTAGCTCAATAAAATAAGTACTGAATGAAACTGAATGGAAGTATGATAGAGGGAAAAGGGTTGCGAGCCCTTATGAAACCAGAAGGAAAGACAGAGATTAAGAATCAGAGAGTACAATTTAAGAATGCCTAGTGTAAACAATAGTAATGATTAAATGTACAAATTAAAAAAAGTTTGTGCTTGAAGGAGAACAATTGAATGTCAGTATTGCATGGTGTTGAAAACAGATGGTATATGGGGAAAAGTACAATCAATGTAAACCAGTGTCTATAGTCAACAGTAGTAACACTGAATAGAACAACAGCATTACACCAAAACTAAATGTTAACAGGCAGGGGGATGGGAAGGGACATGGGTTTTTTTGTGAAGAAAAGGAAATGTCTTTAGATAGAGTATGGTGGCGAAGGCATGTTTATACGCTTAGTCTGGCATATGATGTGTATGATGTGTGAATAAAATTGTTTAAAAATAAACAGAGAGGTGCGGGAGAAAATACAGAGAAAGTGATGTTCCTAATCACTATCAGCAGGGAAATAAGAGGTGCAGCCCCTTGGAGGGCAGTGTAGTGGTTCCACAGGAGGCTAGGGGTGGGTTTCCCATATGATCCTCAAATTTATTTGCTCAGTATACGGAGGAACTGAGTATGGAGACACAAATGGACATTTTCACACTGGTGTTTATGGCAGCAGTGTTTCTGACGAACAATGAATGGAGGTGGCCTAAGGTTACAATGATTCAGTAATGGAAAGATGAACTGTGGTGTATACATACAATGGACATAGGAAGGAATGACGTTGTGGGGCATGCAACTAGGCGAATGACCCTGAAGAGCTGAATGTTGAATGAAATGTCAGGAAAAAAAGACAAATATTATCACTCCTCAATCATATGGACTAACTATAATTTAAAATTCAGCAAACAAAAGTTGAGAGCATGGGTTATAAGGTTGGGGCTTATTATAAAGGGTTCCTAGATTGTAAGCTCTTACTGCTTACATATATTCATGAGTCACATATATTCATGAGGTGTAACTGTTCATTGTAAATTCTGAGACATTGAGTTGTTTGTATATAACAAGATCTTTCCCAGAAACTTGGGGTACTTATGTGACACCCGAGACTCAGAGTTAGAGCTCTGAAGCTATGAAAGTGAGAAGCACCCAATATAGGAACTGTTTAAAAAGTTGAAAATGGGATCAGACTTCAACTAGAGGTATGAGTGAAGCTGATCTTGATAGGACTAAGGTATACTAGAACAATGGGTAAAGGATGATAATGTTCATATTTTAAAACCTCAACTTCTGGGTGAGACTAAAGGGAGAGATGTTTATTTGGTGCAAAATTTATAATTTGTGTAGTGCATTTCCCAATTTAACTTTTATGGTCGGTGTAGTTGAACATCATAAATGCATGGAATCTTGCCTACTTGCAGTTTCACTGTTCCTGAAGCCTCAGGGTGGGGGTTTGGGAGGCAGCTGAGCCAGAAGGGTGGGGGAGAGGCCTGTCTC
This sequence comes from Tamandua tetradactyla, assembly GCF_023851605.1. NCBI lineage: Eukaryota > Metazoa > Chordata > Mammalia > Pilosa > Myrmecophagidae > Tamandua > Tamandua tetradactyla. The sequence goes on from NC_135350.1 coordinate 47,940,977, forward strand.
CTCCAAAGCCTGCTTGCCACAGTGTGATGCTCTGATAAACCCCAGAGTGATTTGGGCAGTGAATAAGGAAGTATTTGCAAAGTCCCCTTGGGGGAATGGGGAGAAAGGAGGAAATATTCGGCTTCCCCAAGTGAAGAATTTCTAATACTCTTGTAAGCAGTGGAGATATTCATATCAAGAGGCTGAGCCCTCAATCTTGGGTTCACCCCATGAAATTTATTCCAGCAAAAGATAGGCTAAGCCTACTTAAATTAGGAATAAGAGTCACCACCAGAGAACCTCTTTTGTTGCTCAGATGGGGCCTCTTTCTAAGCCAACTCAGAATATGAACTCACTGACTTCTGTCCTACATGGGACATGACTAACATAGGTGTAAATCTCCCTGGGAACATGGGACAAAAAGCCTAGGATAAACCAGGACCTGGCATTAAGAGATTGAGAAAGCCTTCTTGACCAAAAGAGGGAAGACAGAAATGAGACAATATAAAATTTCAGTGGCTGAGAGATTTCAAACAGAGTCAAGAGGTTATCCTAGAAATTATTCTTACGCATTATATAGATATTCTTTTTTAGTTTATGGCATATTGGAGTGGCTAGAAGAAAGTACCTGAAACTGTTGAGCTGTGTTCCAGCAGCCTAACTGCTTGAAGATGATTGTATAAAGATATAATGTTTACAGTGTGACTATGTGAATGTGAAAACTTTGTATCTGATGCTCCTTATATCCAGGGTGTGTACAGATGAGTAAAAAACATGGATAAATAAATAACTATTAAGGAGAACAAAGGGTAAAATAAATTGGGTAGATGGAAACACTAGCGGTCAATGAGAGGGAGGGGTAAAGTGTATGGCATGTGTCATGGTTAGGGACATGTGTCAACTTGGCCAAGTTATGGTACTTGTTTATCTGGTGGGGCAAGTGCTGGCCTGTCTGTTGCTGGCCTATCTGAGGACATTTCATAGAATTAGATCATGATCATGTCAGCTGCATCCACAGCTGATTCCATTTGTAATCAGCCAAGGGGAGTGTCTTCTACAATGAGTGATGCTTAATCTAATCACAGGAAGCCTTTTTAGGAGGATTCAGAGGAGACAGATTCCATTCCTGCTTCAGTTGGTGGGCCTCACATATGGAGTTCATCCAGACCGTCCATTGGAGTCATCGGCTTCACAGCCTGCCCTGAGGATTTTGGACTCTGCATTCTCACGGTCACATGAGATACTTTTATAAATTTTATATTTGCAAGTGTTCCCTGTTGATTCTGTTTCTCTAGTGAACCCTAACGAATACATTTGGTACCAGGAGTGGTTCTTAAGAAACAGAACCTTAAAAATGGGTTTTTATGAATGGTTTTCTACTCTGACTGGACTCAGAGACACTAAGGACTCTGATTCCCATAATCAGAATGACACTCCCAATCCATGGGGTGAGCTGGTAAAAGAGATAGTCAAAATATCATCATTCGATTCTCCTAATGCTTCACTTGTATGAAACCAGACTCTGGGGGATAATGTTTTTGACACCTTTACAGAGTTTTGTAGAAATAAGAGATATAGAGATGTTGGTTGGTTGTTGTTAGATACACTGGCTACATTAAGGGGTGAAAGGGATGGGCTTAAGGCTTCAAACGAAAAGCTTAAATGCCGTCTGAAAGATGTAGACGTTTCTATGAGTATCCTGAAGGAAAATCTTATTTCCTGTAGCCGTAGACTTGAGATCTCTGAAAATCAGACTCAGAATCTTATTGTTAGAGTAGCAACTTTACAACGTAAACTGAAATCTCAATATTGCATGGTGTCTGCCGTTAAAGTGAGGGCATTGATTGGAAAGGAGTGGGACCCTGAAAAATGGGATGGTGACATATGGATTGATAATGATGTTGGGGGTGAGGTTGAAACCCTAGATCATGCTGAGTCTTCTCTAGATAACCCTGTAATAGCTTGTCCTGAGGACATAACCACCCCACCTCTAGACTTCCTTGAGGAATTAGCCACCCAACCTCCTCCTGAAGGGATTAGCCCTAGAGCGATTAATCCTGTTTCACCAGATGAAACTGCAACTGAAGGCCCTCAAGCAAATGGCTTGGAAGATATTTCTAATTCTTTTCATGAACCACCCCAACCACCCCTCATTTCTTCCAGACCTATAACTAGACTAAAATCCCAACAGGCCCCTAAAGGTGAGGTACAAAGTATCACACATGAGGAGGTATATTATACTCCAAAAGAACTGTGTGAGTTTTCCAATTTATATAGACAGAAATCAGGGGAATATGTGTGGCAATGGATTTTAAGGGTGTGGGATAATGGTGGGAGGAATATAAGGCTGGATCAGGCTGAATTAATTCATATGGGCCCACTAAGCAGAGATCCTGCATTCAATGTTATAGCTGGAGTGGTGAGAAAAAGCATTAACAGTTTGTTTGGATGGTTGGTTGAAACATGGATCAAAAGATGGCCAACATTACCTGAGGCTGAAATGCCAGAACTGCCCTAGTATAATGTAGATGAAGGGATCCAGAGGCTTAGAGAGATTGGAATGTTAGAGTGGATTTATCATGCAAAGCCTGCTCTTACACCCCAGGAATGTCCAGAGGATGCACCTTTTACCAGAACAGTGAGAAATAAATTTGTGAGACTAGCACCATCATCCCGAAAGAGCTCTGTGGTTGCACTTCTCTGTAGGTCAGACATTACTGTAGGAACTGCTGTCACAGACCTGGAATCTTTAAACACAATGGGGATGACAGGATCCTGAGTTGGCAGAAGCCAGGTGGCAGCACTTAATCGCCAAAGACAGGATAGACGTGGCTATTATAATAGACAGAAAACTCAAAGCAGGCGTCAAAATTATACGACACACAGAGATTTGTGGCATTGGCTACATGGGGTACCTAGAAATACAGTAGAAGGGCAGGCTACTAAATTCTTGTTCGAGCTGTATAAACAAAAGAGTTCTAGGTCAAGTGAACAGAAGTCTAACCTGAGTTACAAAAACACAGAGTCACGGCCCCTTAATCAATTTCCGGACTTGAAACAGTTTACAGACCCAGAGCCGCTTGAATGAAGGGGAGGCCAGGTCCTTTTGGGGGAGAAACCTGTTACAATGCCACAAATTTATACTGTTAATCTTCATCCAAGCCTTTCCCAAGGAGCTCAACAGCCTTTTACCAGTGTAACTGTGCACTGGGGAAAAGGAAATGATCAGATATTTTGGGGATTATTAGACACTGGTTCAGAAGTGACATTAATTCCCGGGGACCCAACACATCAATCTGGACTACCAGTCAGAGTGGGGGCTTATGGAGGCCAGGTGATCAATGGAGTTTTAGTTCAGGTCCATCTCACAGTGGCTCCAGTGGGCCCCCAGACCCATCCTGTAGTTATTTCCCCCGTTCCGGAATGTATAATTGGTATAGACATACTGAGCAACTGGCAGAATGTCCACATTGGCTCTCTAACTCGTGCAGTGAGGGCTATTATGATGGGAAAGGCCAAGTGGAAGCCACTAGAACTGCCCCTACCTAGCAAAATAGTAAATCAGAAGCAATATCGGATTCCTGGAGGAATTGCAGATTACTGCCACTCTTAGGGACTTGAAGGATGCAGGGGTGGTGATTCCCACCACATCCCCATTCAACTCTCCTATTTGGTCTGTGCAGAAAACAGATGGGTCTTGGAGGATAACAATGGATTATCATAAGCTCAACCAGGTGGTAACTCCAATTGCAGCTGCTGTTCCAGATGTGGTATCATTGCTTGAACAAATCAATACATCCCCTGGTACCTGGTATGCAGCTATTGATCTGGCAAATGCTTTTTTCTCAATAGCTATTAGTAAGGACCACCAGAAACAGTTTGTTTTCAGCTGGCAAGATCAGCAATATACTTTCACTGTCCTACCTCAGGGGTATATCAACTCTCCAGACCTATGTCATAATCTTGTCCACAGAGACCTTGATCATTTCTGCCTCCCACAAGACATCCCGCTGGTCCATTATATTGATGATATCATGTTGATTGGGCCTAGTGAGCAAGAAGTAGCAACTACTCTAGATTTACTGGTAAGACATTTGCGTATTAGAGGATAGGAGATAAATCCAACAAAAATACAGGGGCCTTCCAACTCAGTGAAATTTCTAAGTGTCCAGTGGTGTGGGTCATGTTGAGATATCCCTTCTAAGGTGAAGGATAAGTTGCTGCATCTGGCTCCTCCTACAAACAAAAAAGAGGCACACCTAGTTGGTCTTTTTGGATTTTGGCAACAACATATTCCTCATTTGGGTGTGCTACTCCAGCCCATTTATCAAGTGACCAGAAAAGCTGCTAATTTTGAATGGGGACCTGAACAAGGGGAGGCTCTGCAACAGGTCCAGGCTGCTGTACAAGCTGCTCTGCCACTTGGGCCGTATGATCCAGCAGATCCAATGGTGCTGGAAGTGTCAGTGGCAAATAGAGATGCTGTCTGGAGCCTTTGGCAGGCCCCTATAGGAAAATCACAATACAGACCCTTAGGATTTTGGAGCAAAGATTTACCATCTGCTGCAGATAACTACTCTCCTTTTGAGAAACAAGTTTTGGCCTGCTACTGGACCTTAGTCCAGTAGAGATCAGTAGACTGATCGCTTAACCATGGGCCACCAAGTTACCATGAGACCTGAGTTGCCTATCATGAGCTGGGTGTTGTCTGACTCACCAAGCCATAAAGTTAGGTGTACACAGCAGCACTCTATTGTAAAATGGAAATGGTATATACGAGGTAGAGCCAGAACGGGTCCTGAAGGCACAAGTAAGTTACCTGAAGAAGTGGCCCAAATGCCCATGGTTTCCACTCCTGCCACATTGACTTCTCTTTCCTGGAGCAGAGCTATGGCCTCTTAGGGAGTTCCTTACAGTGAATTGGCTGAGGAAGAGAAAACTCGGGCCTGGTTTACAGATGGTTCAGCACGACACACAGGCTCCACCTGAAAGTGGACAGCTGCAGCATTATAACCCCTTTCTGGGGTGTCCTTGAAGGACAGTGGTGAAGGGAAATCCTCCCAGTGGGCAGAACTTCAAGCAGTGCACCTGGTTGCTCATTTTGCTTGGAAGGAAAACTGGCCAGAGGTGCATTTGTATACTGACTCATGGGCTGTTGCTAATGGTTTGGCTGGATGGTCAGGGACTTGGAAAGACCATAATTGGAAAATTGGTGACAAAGAGGTCTGGGGAAGAAGTATGTGGATAGAAAGCATGAAGATATTTGTGTCCCATGTGAATGCACACCAGAGGGTGACTTCAGCAGAGGAAGATTTTAATAATCAAGTGGATAAGATGACCCGTTCTGTGGATACCATTCAGCCTCTTTCCCCAGAAACTACTGTCATTGCCCAATGCACTCATGAAAAAAGTGGTCATGGTGGTAGAGATGGAGGTTATGCATGGGCTCAGCAACATAGACTTCCACTCACCAAGGCTGACCTGGCTACAGCCACTGCTGAGTGCCCAATCTGCCAGCAGCAGAGATCCACACTTAGCCCCCGATATGGCACCATTCCCCGAGGTGACCAGCCAGCTACATGGTGGCAGGTTGATTACATTGGACCACTCCCTTCATGAAAGGGGCAGCGATTTGTTCTAACTGGAATAGACACATATTCTGGATATGGGTTTGCTTTCCCTGCACGCAATGCTTCTGCCAAAACTACCATCCATGGGCTTACAGAATGCCTTATCCAGTCATGGTATTCCACATAGCATTGCTTCGGATCAAGAAACACACTTCACAGCAAATGAAGTATGGGAATGGGCACATGCTCATGGAATTCTCTGGTCTTACCATGTTCCCCATCATCCAGAAGCAGTTGGATTGATAGAACAGTGGAATGGCCTTTTAAAAACTCAATTACTTTGCCAACTAGGTGGCAATACCTTGAAAGGCTGGGATGATGTTCTCCAGGAAGCTGTGTATGCTCTGAATCAGTATCTGCTGTATGGTACTGTTTCTCCCATAGCCAGAATCCATGGGTCCAGGAACCAAGGGGTGGAAAGGGGTGTGGTACCACTCACTATTACCCCTAGTGATCCACTAGGAAAATTTTTGCTTCCTGTCCCTTTTACCCTGAGCTCTGCTGGTCTCCAGGTTTTAGTTCCAAAACAGGGTATGCTCCCTCCAGGAGAAACAACAATGATTCCACTAAACTGGAAGTTAAGACTGCCACCTGGTCACTTTGGGCTATTTATGCCACTGGATCAACAAGTCAAGAAAGGGATTACATTATTGTCTAGGGTAATTGACCCTGACTATCAGGAGCAAGTAGGACTGGAACTACATAATGGATGTAAAGAAGAGTTTTCTTGGAATATAGGAGATCCCCTACGGTGTCTTTTAGTACTACCATGCCCTGTGATTAAAATGAATGGAAAACTGCAACAATGCAATCCAGGCAGGACTACCAATGGCTCTGAAACTTCAGGAATGAAGGTTTGGGTCACCCCACCAGGCAAAGAACCATGGCCAGCTGAAATGCTTGCTTGCTGAGGGTAAAGGGAACATGGAATGGGTAGTGGAAGAAGGTAGTGACAAATATGAACTTCGACCACATGATCAGTTACAGAAACGAGGTCTGTAATGCTTTTTTTTTCATCTTATATTATTTAAGTTGTAAGATATCAAGTTTAAGAATGAATGTTGCCCAAGGATTTCCACCCTATTCTGGAGAGATTTAATGTGTTTCCAGTATATGCAGGACAGTTGAGTATTGTCAGGTTTAAAAAAATGCGTGTTTTATTTTTTTTATTTGGAAATTAAGTGTAGTTTAAGGTGATACATATATATAGCTGCCAAGTTGACAAGGGGTGGACTGTCATGGTTAGGGACATGTGTCAACTTGGCCAAGTTGTGGTACCTGTTTATCTGGTGGGGCAAGTGCTGCCCTGTCTGAGGACATTTCATAGAATTAGATCATGATCATGTCAGCTGATCACTACAAATGATCATTACAAATGATTACATTCCATTTGTAATCAGCCAAAGGGAGTGTCTTCTACAATGAGTGATGCTTAATCTAATCACGGGAAGCCTTTTAAGGAGGATTCAGAGGAGACAGGCCCCATTCCTGCTTCGGCTGGTAAGCCTCTCCTGTGAAGTTCATCCAGACTTTCTGTCGGAGTCGTCGGCTTCACCGCCTGCCCTGAGGATTTTGGACTCTGCATTCCTGATGTCACATGAGACACTTTTATACATTTTATATTTGCAAGTGTTCCCTATTGATTCTGTTTCTCTAGAGAACCCTAACTAATACAGTATGTATGAGTTTTTTCTTTTTTCTTTTTATTTCTTCTTCTAGAGTGATGCAAATGTTCTAAAAAATGATCATGGTGATGAATACACAACTATGTGATGATATTGTGAGCCATTGATTGCATACTATATATAGAATGACTGTGTGTGACGATTTTTCAACAACAAAGAACACATATAGATACAATAAAATATATAAAAGGCAAAGCAAATGAATGTCAAACACATCACATTCAGGATGCAGTTTAATTTATAATTGCAAAAAAAATGGCTTTGATTTTTCATACACCCTTCCCTGTATCTATAAACTAGTACATGTTTGTGATTTCTCTCAAGAAGTACAGTCTATTTCTCCATTCCTTGGATCTGGGCTGCCTTGTGATTTGCTTTGGTGAATAAAATAATACAGATGCAAGTGTGCCAGTTCTAAGCCCAGGCTGCTCTCCTTTAGACCCCTGACCCTGTCAGGAGAACAAGCTCAAGCTAGTCTGATAGAGGTTAAGAAGTCACATGGAGCAGAGCTGAGTTATCCCAGGCAACCCTCCAGCTGACCGAAGACCAGGCAACAAACCTAGCCAAGATCATCTGAGCCAGGTCCACAGCAGCAGAATTCAGTCAATCCACACACTTTTGAACTGAATAAATGGTTGTTATAATTTTAATCCACTACATTTTGGAGTTGTTTGTCACGTAGAATTTTCATGGCAATAGAAAACTCATACACCTCAGGTGAGAGGAGGCAGGGCTGTACTCTGTATGTTTGATTATTTTGTGCTCTGTTTTTATTATTTTAATTTTTATTTCCATTAATTGACATAGTACACAAATGAAAAACTGTATTTTCTCTATTGTATTGCAATTTAATGATATAGCAATTTAGTTAGCCTTGTTGCCCTATCACTAAGCAGCAAAAAAAAAAAAAAAAAAAAAACATAACCCTGTTTTTAAGAATAATTAACTGAGGGTAATAAAAAGTTTGGCTATTCTTGTTTATATTTTCCCCTATAAGACTGCATAGATGTGGTACTACACAAACTTTGGATCATGCAGATCTCAGCCACCTACCAGCTGTTTAACCTTGAGTAAGATAGTATAGCCTCTCTGTGCCTCAGTACAATTGTTTATACAATGGAGATGAGAACAATAATGTTTCAAGGTTACTGTGGAAACCACGTGAGATGATACTTATTTATAGCCTAAACATAACATATAGTCAACAAGTGCATAGTAATATTGTGAAGGGTTTCACAAGTATCGGAGTTTGAAAAGTTTTTCTTTACCTGATAAATATGAATGATATCTAATACTGTTTGCATTATAAATGGATAAAGAGTAAATCTGACATCCACTGGGAAATACAAAACTTAGAAGAAAACAACCACTATTATATCATTCTAACCTAAGGCTTGTTGACCTATTTCTGTAGAACTAGGCCTTTAAACACGTTGGAAGCAAATGTACAAAGCTGACTAAATACTGTTTTGACATCTTGGGAAAAAATGTACAAAGTTCATTAAATACTCTGAAGGTTGAACCTACCCTAAATTGATATACTGACATTCCTATGTCTATCTAAACTCATTCCTTTAAGGTCTTGTGTATGTGTAATATTACTTTTTTCTCAGGTAAGATATGGCACACCCTGATGGGTATGTAAAATTAAAAAAAAATAATATCCATTATGTCACAGTTTTGTGCGAGCTAATAAAATAATGTGAGTTGGTCTCATTCATAAGTATTGTCAGGGCTATATCTAATAACTATACTAAGAGTTATATCTAAATACTTTTTTAGGAGCTGAAGACAGGCTCTATAATGAAGTAAAATAATGTGCTACTCAGAAATTTATTAAAGTGTATTAAGTCTAATGAAACTTAGAAATAAGTCCAGTCTTAAATTCATATTCCATGAATAAATTGAATGACTGATTGACATATTTGAAACAGGACTACTAATTAAAAGTTTGCAGAAGGACTTCAATATACTAACATGAGAAACTTAATAGCCCTTTATAAATATACAAGCATTTACTGAATGCATTTTTGTCCTTTTTCCTTACTATTCTTTAAATTTAAAAATATTAAAGAATCTGTCATATGCACAAAATACATTCTGCGATGGAGTAGATTATACATTTAAATGACCCAACAAGCTGTGAAAAACTCAAAAACTTAATGGAAACAGTATTATCATTCCCATTTCATGATGAGGAAATCAAAAGAATATAACATCCCTACGAATAATATTTAAAATATCAAAATTAAACAAGGATTTTGTCATACTAAACAGAGCTTAGAGTCAGAGTTTTAGAAAGCCTTCTTTGGTGGTTTGACAGTGTATGTACCTCAGAAAACCATGTTCTTATAGATAACTCATTCCTCTGGGTGTAAACCTATTGTAAAAATGACCTTTCGATGAGGTTACTTCAGTTAAAGCATAGCCCAGGGTGGGTCTTAACCCTTTTACTGGAGGTCTTTATAAATGGGATGAATACAGAAAGAGAGAGGGAAAAAAAGCCACAGAAGCAAGAAGCTGAAAGCAAGGAACCCTGGAAAAGAAAGGAGAGACCAGCAGACTGCCATGTGCCTTGCCATATGCCAGGGAAACCAAGGATTTCCAGTCTTCACGAAGAAAGCATTACCTTGAGGATGCCTTAGTTTGAACATATTCCCAGGCTCTAATCATAAGCAAAAAAAATTTCCATTGTTCAAGCCAAATGATTTCCTGGTATACTGTTTTCAGCAGCCTAGCAAACTAAAACACCCATCATAGATTTTCTAAGGTTCAACTAAACACTGATTCCCAAGATTACCATAGGCTACACTTGCCATCAAACTACTCAGAAGGTTAAAGACACAAACCATATACCGCTAGTAGGGCAGCCTCAGGTGTTTCTTTTCTGTAGGAATCTTTGCGGCTCAGGTAAAAGGAAATAAGACCCACAAGTGGCTGACACAGAATCTACCCAAATTCCAAAGCCTCATGCACCGCAGAGGTCCAAAGCTAGCATAACAACTCCAGTATGACGTCCAGAATCCTTTAAGGGGACGCGTTTACAAGAGTCACCACACTCAGGAAAGCCCAAAAGTGTATCTTCCTATGAGCTATTACTATCCAAGTGCACTTTACCATCAGGGATCATTTTTACCATTAGGCAATATCACCTGCCAACATAGCTGACATACCACAGCAGGATTTTAGGGAAATGGAATGAGCTACAGAATTAACTGAAAGGCAAATTCTCATGCAGAAGTTTCACCTCAAGTTTACACCTTTGAAAGATTGAGATGTGCCTTTTTCTGGGGGACAGCTTAGTGATGGAATGTAAAACTGCATAAACTTTGATCAAGCAATCTCATTTAGAGCAATTTTACATAAGGATGTAACGGCACAATAGAAATGATTTTCAGTAAGATACATGACGATTTAGGTAAGGTGAACTGTTTTTAAATAATATAGATTCAAACTACATGAGTTAAATCACTTAATTTTTAGTTTAGGCCATGGGTGTCAAACCTGAGTTTCCTTTGTCAATGCTGAATAAACATTAGTTTTGCAAAAAGGGAGTGACAAACCACCTCACTGCTACTTCATTCTTAACACATAAAGCAACAGACACCTTCAAGTCCTAAATCAAAAAGTCATTTTTTCAGCCAGAATTTGATAACCTACTATATACCAGGCACTGTGATTGACTCTGATGAGATAGTGGTGACCAAGAGAGAAAAAATGTCTGCTCATGAGGCACGTATATGCAATTGAGGAGAAAGATATTGCACATATAGACAAATCAAAATAGACAAAAATATATCAGATAAGACTTCAAAGAAAAATAAAATAGGGCAATGTTGTAGCAAGCAAGTGACTGCTGGGTGGCTAGTTTAGGATGGCTGTCTGATGAGACCTCTACTAAGAGATGACATATAGATTGGTATCTAAATGACAAGAAGGAACCAGTCATAAATGATCTATCAGGCAGAAGAACTTCCCAAGCAGAAAAAAATAGCCAGTACAAAGAACCTATGTCAGGAATAAGCTTAATGTTCACATATAAATAATGTTAAAACTATCAGTTAATATTTTAAAAAGAGGAAAAGAATTCAAACCAAGAGCAACATTTTAAATTTACAGATAACAACCTTGGAATTTATAAGCAAATTATTTCCTATACTCCAGCCCCTTCTGCGTGAAAATTATTGTTACAAAGAGCAACAATCACATTAAAAGGAAATGTTTTCTAGCACCTATGTAAACCAATTTTATTTATTTATTGCTGTGAGCTTTTCCAAACTATTTAGAATTAAAATGTTTTAAAAGCACAGAAAAAAATGTGAAAAGGAGTCCCAATTCGTTCTTAGGCTGAGAAAGTTCATTATCACTGTCCAAATCCAGGTGTAAAAACAGTTTTGTTAATGTTACAAATTCACTACTTTGAGAGGAAAGCTACCCAAACACACCTGCAGCTTTTCAAAACTAATTTAATATTGTGTTAAAGTCAACATATTAAGGACATGAATGTTAAGTCATCAAAAAGCTCCACTGCCCAACTTGCTACTTAAGAGTGAATGAAACAGGTTAGTTTGTTTCTGATAAAGATAAACTTACATTTCATGCCATTCTTTCACAAATCCAATATTATCAGGCGGTACTTGGTACATATGATTCTACCTTAGCATTGGCTTGGTCACACTACTTATATGGTTGAAAATATATAGAACAATATATAAGAAAGAGGTTATGTTCAGAAGATATGACATTTAATGCCATTACTTATTATATTAAGCAAAAGAATATGGTAGTAAAGAAGCCAAGTTCTGACACCAAACTACAAAGGTTTCTGTCTTGCTTCTGCCACTTATTCATTGTATAAACTTGGATTAATAAAATCTGCATACCTCAATTAGTTTCTCTATCTGTGAAATATAAACAAAAGTACTTATATCTAGGTGGCTATGAACATTAAACAAGTTAAAACATACAAAGTGCTTAGTATGTATCAGCAAATGATAGCTACATTACCAATAATAATTTTCATTATAGTATACTGAAAATGTCCTCAATTGGATCAATCTACTATCAAATAATCCACTCCCATGAAAGTTTATATATCTAACATTGAGATACAAAGACATATACACACAAAGAGAGAAAAATATATAAATTAAATAAAGTACAAAACAAAAAGTGATAACATTGGAACTTGGTAAAAACAGTTCAACAAATATAGAAGTTCAGTTTTAATTCTGAATCTATTTCTATAATGTTAATTTATTTTAAAGATTTTCCATATGTTCTGCTAATCATTTGTACCTAATATTGCCATAACAAAGAACTCTTCTGCTCAAGACTTTACCTTCTACCACTCCAGCACTGGACTTCCCACCTCCATGATTAAATTAGTCCCTCATGACCCTAATTTTAAGAATCTAAGGATTTATTAGAATGCACTCAGTTGTCATGGATCTGGTCTCATACTCAGGGAACTTAGAAAACAAGAAAATCTTCAGTTGTTTCTAAATCAGTAGTCCTTCCAGACAAGATCCCTGTAAATAGAGTTGTCAAAGACCAGATGAGAAACTCAGTGGTATCAGAGGAATAAAAGATTAATGGAAAACATTTTGATTTTAGCTGCACCAGAATACCAGGGATGAGTATAGTGATAAGAGTTTAGGAGGAAATGTTTATTTGAGGACAAAGGCTTGATTTTATCATAACGCATCAATATCCACTTACTGGGTAACTCATCATATTTTAGTTCCACATGGGCTACCTGAGTTAGAGACATTTTCACTTTGTACCTGCATTACTGAACTGATAATAAGAATAGCTGATATGATTGAGCACATTTTAAGTGTCAGACACTTAAAACTAAAATGCTTGTTGTTCTAGTTTGCTGGCTGCCAGAATGCAATATACCAGAAACGGAATGGCTTTTAAAAGGGAGAGTTTAATGAGTTGCTGGTTTACAGTTCTAAGGCTGAGAAAATGTCCCAATTAAAACAAGTCTATCAAAATGTCCAATCTAAGGCATCCAGGGAAAGATACCCTGGTTCAAGAAGGCCGATGAAGTTCAGGGTTCCTCTCTCATCTGGAAAGGCACATGGTGAACACACTCACAGTTTCTCTCTTGGCTGGAAGGGCACATGGCAAACAGCGTCATCTGCTACTTTCTCTCCTGGCTTCCTGTTTCATGAAGCTCACCGGGAGGCATTTTCCTTCTTCATCTCCAAAGGTCGCTGGCTTGTGGACTCTGCTTCGTAGTGCTGCAGTATTCTCTGCTCTCTCTGAATCTCTCCTTCTCCAAAATATTTCCTCTTTTATAGGACTTCAGAAACTAATCAAGACCCACTCAAAAGGGTGGAGACATGTCATCCCCTGACCCAGTTTAACAACCATTCTTGACTAAATCACATCAACCAGGCAGATGATCCAATCACAGTTTCAAACATACAGTGTTGAATAGAGATTATTCTACCTTATGAAATGGGACTTATATTAAAACATGGCTTTTCTTAGAGGGCACACTTCCTTTCAAACCAGCATACTTATTAAGTATTAACTTATTTAATTCTTAAAAAACAAATTATAAGAAATAATGTAACAGTATAAGAAAATAGATAAGATCAATATAAGAAACTTATTCTATATCTGTACCAAGCTATAAACAACCAGAATGGGATGTTTAGGGCACTTTTATGGTATATTATAAATTACTTCAGAAGAAATCTAGTTCAAAATTGTAAGACTTGTGAAGAAAAAGTTATAAAACTTCACCAAAGGAGGTTTAAAAGGGTCTAAATAAATAAAGATGCATCCAATGTTCATAGATACAAAAACCCAGTACCTTTATAATGCTAATTCTCTCTCAAATTGACCTAAAAAGTAGACACTATTCCAATTAGATCCAATATTTTTCTTGAAATCTGACAAAACAATTCAATTTATTGTGAAGTTATAATAATTAAGAGGGACATAATATTGGATTGAAACACACAAACTAGCCAATGAAATTAAATGGAAAGTCCAAAAAGATACACCACATTAAACAGAGGTGACATGTTAAACTAATGGGGAAAGATAGGACTCTTCAAAAATGGAACTGGAAAACAAATAGTTATCTTATCTACATGGAAACAAAAATAATTGAATCTCTACTACCCTCCTTGCATAAAGGACTTAAATGTCAAAAACAAAATTTTAAAATATTTAGAAGCAAATATAGTTGAATATCTTTCTGATGATAGGGCAGGGAAAGTTTTCTTAAGCAAGACGCAGAAAATAATTATTAATAGAAAACAAGTGATAAATTTGAATATATAAAATTAAGATTTCCTCTTCATCAAAAGACATTATAAAGGAAGTGAAAATGAAAGTTACAAATTGGAGAACATTCTCTTAGAACATATAACTCATTATAGAATAGTATCAGGATGAGATACTTTAAAATTCCATCAAAACAATAAGGAAGAAAACAAGCAAACAGATAAATGTGAAATACATGAACAAACATTTCAAACATGATGAAATGCAAATGGTCATTAAATATATGAAGAGATAATCTCACTAGAAATGCAAATCAAGACCAAAACAAGCTATGATTTATATCCATATACCTGACACAAAATTAAGAAATGTGAAACCATCACGTGTTGGAGAGGAAATAAATAAAGAACTTCTTTCATCCACTGCCAATGGGCATATAGATTATATATGATCTTTGGAAAAGTTTTTGGTCTTATTTTTAAAATCAAATGGCTACATATGCTAGGATCAGCAATTAAAACCTCAACATTTTACTCAAGAGAAATTCCTGCAAATATGCATCAGTACATGTGTACAAAAAGTGATCCGAGGGACACTATTTTAATCAGCCTTTAGTAATGAGGTCCCCATTCCTAGAGGTGAGTGGCAGGCAGACAGCCTTGGCACAAGGTGGTGGTCCAAGTATTAAATGTTAACCTGCGGTGACCTGTGATGCCATGCCATTGGAGGGGAATGCTCTGCTAAAAAAAAGATGATTCAGTCATTTGAAATGTAGGAGGGGAATGATAAATATGAGAACAATGGAAGTAGATAGTTGTTGCTAAATTCAATTAATAACCTATAGGTTGATAATGTATCAACAAGTAACCAACAACTGAAACAAAATACAAGAGCTAGAGAGTGTATTTGTCTAGTATCAAAACAAAATCTCATTTCATGCAGCCAGCAAGCAGAACAAAATGAAGGTCAAGCCCAGCATTTCACAGTCACAGTGGCAAAGTCCAGAGAAAATCAGACACTCAGCAGAGGCAGACTTGATAGAACAAAATCAAAGCTCTAGTTAAGAAAACCTAGGTTCTTGACAAAGAGGATGGGGACATCAGAGTAAATGTTCCTGAAGAATTTCATTCCTCAGACCTCTGAATCTTCTGCCTGAAGCAGTAGCCCACTCTTCTACATTAAAAGCTATCATCCGTATTGTGTGCATGTGTGAGAATTAAATGAAAATAATGAATGGAAAAATGTTCTGTAAAATATGAAGTACTGTATAAAAAGCAGAATGCATCTGTTGATGGTATTGCTGTTATAGCACTTTCATAATACTATAAACTTGGAGAGAAACTGGGGGAAAAAAAGAGCTAGCACCCTCCCTTTTCCCCAATGCAACGAGAAAAGACAGAGAACTTGTTCCCATGAGACAATATGAACCAACTACAGGAGCTGTCCCCACGTCCACTTCGGGCCATGAGGCCTATAACAGAAGTTAAGCCACAGCCAGACATGTCAGGTGTGACGAGGGAGAAAAGGAGCGGCAAGACCTAAACAGCATATGCCAGCAAGGGCCAGAGGGGTACTCAGCCGGGAAGCCGGAAAATAAGACTGTATGAGCAGAGTTCATTGACTTGGGGCATTCTGGTAAGTAACTCCAGGAAATCACACAAACTCACTTCTAGAGTGGTTGTTGGAGTCAGCTCTCGGAAGGCTCGAGCGATTGGCTGACAGGTGAGGACATGGGGCATAGGCATGCTGTGCCCTGCTGATGTGGTGAACTGCAGAAGCAAGTGCTCTCAGGGCTGACTGCGGACATGGGGCATAGGCACGCCATGCCCTGCTAATGTGGTAAACTGCTGAAGCAGATGTTCTCAAGGATGCTGACTCAAGAGCCCAAAGAGATCTGAAAAGAGAGCACTCTGATAAGAAATAAAGTTTCTGGGGCAGGAACTGTGACCCAAACTTTGTAGCTTTGCAGGCATGACAGATATTCAAAAATAATCTTGCTTTGATTTATACTCCTTAAAGCAGTTTCCATGTGAGAACACAATAAATATGTGGATGTCAGTTTATTCGGGACACCAGGAGATGAGCTTGAGTCCCCTGACCCCACTTAACTAACTTCTTGTGTCTGTCATTTCTTAATTCTGTGCAGCACCCCTTCTTCTCCCCTGTTCTCCAGGGAAATCCCGGCAAGTGGTTCCAAGAAACTTGGAAAAAGCTATGGCCTACGCTGAGTGCAGCTATAATACCTGAATTGCAGAAAAAAATTTTTGAGGAAGAGATTAAAGGGTTCAGGAAAATAGACATGTTAGAATAACATACCAGAGAAGACATACCAGAGAATTATGGTCTATGGAAAGAAACAGAGAATCCTCACCCACCAAAGCTATCAGAAATATACTGGCCAGATTAGCACCAGAATCACTAAGAAGTTCAGAGGTGGCTCTCCTCTGCAGGCCAGGACTGAAAATAGAATAATTTGCCCCAGACCTTCATTCAATGAGAGAAATGAATAATAGTACCTCGATGCAACAGTGCCAAATGATAGCTTAACACCCAGCAGCCAGGGGCTTATAGTCATCATAAGGACCAGTGAGGCCAGACAGTTGTAAGAGGGAGTACATGCTATTGGGCCTTTGTGTAACTTCACATCTTTTTTATGTGATATGATGCCAACCTTGAGAAGGCTACTGGCAAAGACTGAATGACATCAACTGGCTAAGTCCTTTTGTCTATGTGAAAATTCACTTGACAGCAAAAAAAAAAAAAAATTATGATGTGGGAGTGGGCACAAGACCATGGGATCTCCTGGTTTTATGTCACATACCATTCTATCCAAAAGTTGTCTGCCTGAAAGTGGAACAGTCTGCTAAAAGCACAGTTAAAGTGACAGTGTAGAAGCAATATCCTTTAAGGACAAGGTGCCATCCTCTAAGACACTGTCACCAAGAAACACAAGGGTTCTATTGAACTACAAATTATGGCTGCCACCTGGACACTTTGTGCTCCTTGTGCCCATGAACCAACAAGCAAGAAGAGGGGTAATCGTCTTGTGAAAAGTAGCTAATGCTGATCAGCAGGAGGTGGTGAGGCTGCTTTTACAGAATGGAAGGGAGAACACGTGTTGAACTCAGGTGACTCACTTAAACACCGCTTGGTACTCCCTTACTGGATTTTAGATGAGCACAGGCAAATGTAGCACCTCTAGCCTGAGAAGGGTAAGATCTCAACCGCCTCAGTCATCTTATTACAATGCTATAGTTATCAAAGCAATATAGTATGGCATAAGGACAGACATATAGACCAGTGGAATTGAATTGAGTGTTCAGAAATAAACCTGTACATCTGTGACCATGTGATTTTTGACACGGGTGCCAAACCCGCTCCAGAAAGAAAGATCTCTTCAACAACTGGTGCTGGCAAAACTGTATGTCCATATGCAAAAGAATGAAGGTGGACCTCTCCCTCAATCCACATTAAAAAAATTAGCTCCAAATGGATCAAAGACCTAAATATAAGAATTGAAACTAGAAAACTCCTAGAAAAAAATCTTGGGGAAACATCTTCATGAACTTGTATTAAGCAATGGTTTTTAAGGCTTTATACATAAAGCACAAGCAACAACAGATAAAGAATATAAATGGGATGTCATCAAGATGAAAAACTGTTGGCATCACAGAACAGCATGCAAGTCCAAACGCAACCAACAACCCAGAAAAAAGGATGTAATTGGGACAACTGAAAATATTGGAATATGGATTGTGTGTTTTCTATTAACATTAAATTTCTTGAACTTGACGGATGCACCTAAGGTGACTTAGTGAGTGTTCTTCTTCTCAGGAAATGTACCTGGAAGTGTCAAGTGTTAGAGGAGCATGATGTATACAACATGCTCTCATATATTGAGATAGAGCAGATAGACAGGTGATAAAGTTATATAATAAACATCATAAAATGCTAAAAGCTGGTAAACCTAGGTCTCTAGGTGAGGGGGTATACTGGAGTTCTATGTAATATTTATGTATTATTTTTGTACTTTACTGTAAGTTTGAAGTTTTTCAAAATAAAAGATAAGAAAAAAGGACAAAGTCCAGGATGAAAGAAATATTTGTAAACTACATACTCAAAAATGGTTTAATATCCAGAATATTAAAAATCCTTCAACTCAACAACATACCCAATTTTTAAAATTGGCAAAAAGCTTTAATAGACATTTCTCCAAAGATGATATCCAAATGGCTAAAAGGCACAGGAAATGATGCTCAACAGCATGAGCCATTAGGGAAATGCAAATCAAAATCATAATGAGACATCTTTCTAGTACCCACTAGGACGGGTACTACTGAAAGCAGAAAAGAGCATGCATTGGGGAAGATGTGGAGAAATAAGAACAGTCGTTTATTGTTGGGGGGATGTAAAATGGTGGAAATTCTATGGAAAACTGGTTGCCAGTTCCTCAGAAAGTACGGAATTACCGTACGATCAGATATCCGACTTTTAGGTATATACTTAAAATAATTGAAAGTAGGGACTTGAACATATATTTGTACACTGATGTTCACGGAATTATTCCAAGTTGTTAAATCAAAGTGTCCATCAAAAGATGAGTGGATAAACAAAATGTGCTTTACACATACAACGGCATATCATTCAGCCATAAAAAGGAATGAAGTTCTGATACAAGCAACAATATAGATGAACCTTGAAGACACCATTTTGAGTGGAATAAGCCAGACACAAAAGGACAAATATTATATTATCTCACTGATATGAAATAATTAGAACAAACAAATGTACAGAGTCAGAAATTAGAATACAGGTTACCAGGGGCCAGGGTGGTGATAAAGAAGATAATGCTTAATTGGACAGAATTTATTTGGGGGGTTACGGAAAAGTTTTGGTAATGGATGGTAGTGATGGTAATACAACATTGTGAATGCAAGTAGCACCACTGAATTTTATATGTGAATTTGAGTATAAGGGGAAATTTTAGGGTGTACATAGGTTACTAGAATGAAATTTTTTAAAAACAGATCTGTACAACACAGTGAAACCTAAGGTAAACTATGGACTCTAGTTAATAATATAATTACAAAAAGATTTGTTCATCATTTATAACAAAGTACCACACTAATGCAAAGTGTTAATAATGGGGGGTAACATGGTAACTGTATTTTCTGAATGATTTTTCTATAAACTTACAACTTCTCTAATAAAAATAAAGCACAAACTGAGCAAGACAAGTCCAAACACACCAAAATGTAAAAACTGACACTTGATATTTGACTAGGTTGACTAATATGATATAGATTAATGACTTGCCCAGGTTTTAAATTTAATTCCAGATGTATCTGAAGATAAAAGGGCACAAGAGCATTTTCCTGGGTCATCAAGGAAAAAAAGAAAAGAAAGAAAAGATTATCGGGATCCCTGTACATTCAGGATCTGAATTACAAAGTCGTCAAAAAAGTAAAAAGGTGGCAACGGCTAACCAATACAATTACCAGCTCAACCAGGACTACCATTTACTTTATCCATCCACATTTCATGTGCTGTGTTTCAGTAAAATAAGGTCATTATTCTGGAACCAGTCTTAAGAGAGTCTAACTCATCCTAAAAAGACAAGCTGATCCAAAGTGAGGAGGCTAATGATCTTTCAAGCTCATCCAAGAGATTGTTCAGCCTGAAGGATGACTGAGTTGTTATCACTAACTAGAAACCAGGAACCCGATTCTCAGTCTGAGCCACCATCTCTTTACCACCCATGGAGCTCAGGTGAACTTTATACTACAAAGGGAAATTATCTGAAGCTTAAGCTTGTATCTGCCTCAGTAAACATCATGGCCAGCACCTGAAGGAGAAAATACTCTGTCCTAAAAAAAGAGTGCCACCACTTAAACTATTTCTACCCCTTTCCTCTCAGTCTTTATAGCCTCAACTTTGTGGATACTAAAGCTAGCTGGCATGAATCTTAGTAGAAGAGAGATATTTACATGATAGTGGAGCAGAGATGGTTCTGAAACAAAGGTTGAGTGAGCTGGGAGAATGCAGAAACTTGCCCACCTTCTGCCAATCCAATAAATGTGGAGTGTAAGAAATAAGCTGGTACAATTTTAAGGAACACAATGTCTTAGCAGAGGAACAGGTAAATATTAAGACAAAGAGGATGGAAGAATGACTTGTCAAGAAGGTGAATTTATCATAGAATTGAGGCAAAGTGGATGTGTCCATCTTCACACCCTTCTTTGCCTGATTAACTCCTACCTATCCTTTAAACATCAACTTAAGCAGTCATGCCTCAGGGAGAGCTTACCCTGATTTTTACACCCCTTCACTTCTCATTTTGATTGAGAACTACTTCAGTGTGTTTCCATAGCACCTATGACAGCATTTATCTTCCTCTGTTGCAACTGTCTTTCTTTAATCGAGATAAAATTCACATACCATAAATGTGTCTGCTTTTTCAGTATTTGATTTTTTAAGTGTCTGATTCAATCAATGATTTTTAGTTTATTCATAAAGTTGTTCAACCATTACCATTAATTCGAAAACATTGTTATCACCCTAAAATGAAGTTCTGTTCTGATTAGCACTCATTCTATAACCCTCTCCCCTCAAAGGGAGGTACTGTCATATGCTCTATTATATCCCCAGAACCTTGCATAGTTCCTAATGCAGTATGGCTATGTATGGATATTCATGAAATAAATTAGTTGAATAAAAGCCCCAATTACTTTTTTCATCTTTTACCTTTCTCTAAGACATCCCATCAACAAAATTCCCCCTCTGAATATCTTTAATTTTCTTCTCTCTAGTCTCTTTGTCCTGTGGACATATTATGACTAACTAACATATTTCTAGATCTCAGCAGTTCTTGAAATGGGTCCTCTGTGACTGCTAGACCAAGGGACAATGATCTGTTTGGAGTTGCTCACCTTCATATTAGAGAAATTAAAATAAGATAATCTGAAAGAAGTGTTTCTGAGTTGGTACCAGTTGGCATGTGGTCAGATTTCCATGCATATTTTCTCAGTGGTTCTCTAGCAAATAAAGGACCAGGACAAATGCGACTCTAAGACACCCTCTGCTGGTACTACTGTTGAATCTACTTGGACCAGGAAGGGAGGGAGCAAAGTGGTTCTCACGGGGCAAGGGAGAACATATGGAGCCCATCCCATTAAAAAAGCCACCAGAAGCAATCTGCAGATAAAAAAAAAAAGCCTTCCAATCTAGCAGCTCAGGGTGGGGATTAGCTTCCCATGATGGCACTTAAGTAACCTGATGACTTCCAGCTCTGGCCAGTTAAAGACCTTGCATAGAGGAAATACCCACTTTGATCCTCAAACATAAGGATAGACATGTGTCACTGATGGAACTTATACTTTAAACATGACCAACCCCTCTTGAAATAAAGTAGGTTATATTGCTAATAAAACTATAAAGTCTCACAAAATATCTGAGCACTTCTCCTGACTGGTAGACAATTATTCTGATACTCACAGATAGTGAATACTCCTCCTGAAACTTTATAAAAGACACATTAAATTGTTCACCTACAATTCACATCATCTCATTTTTTTTAACTTTTTTATTAATTAAAAAAAAAGTTAACAAACAAAACATAAAGATATCATTCTCATTTCATTTTTTAAGAACAGAAGTTGAAAGTGAGTAATTTTGAGTGCAGTAAATTTTTGACCTATGCTAGGTAGAACGGCCTCCCGAAGATATCCACGCCCTAGACATCCCTAGAACCTATAAATATGTTACGTTGTATGGGAAAAGGGACATTGAAGTTGTAATTAAGGTTGCAGGTTTTAAAATAGGGAGGTTGTTCTGGATTAGCTAGATGGGACCAAACTTTTAATGAGCTATTGAAAGGAGAGATTTTTCTCCGACTGCTGGTAAGAAAGACGATGGTGCAGAGGGGGAAGCTGGAGAAATGAGGCGTGCGAGAGGGACTCTACCCATTGTGGCTGGAAGTGCGCTATTTGAAAACCCTGAGAAGGACTGTGCACAGGCTCTAGGAACAAAGACCAGCAACCAGCTGACAACCAACAAAGAAACAGGGATCGTCTCCATCCTATAATCACAAGGAACTGAATGCGGGCAAAAACTTGGGTGAGCTTGGAAACAGATTCACTCTCAAAGTCTCCAGACAAGTAGTCAGTCCAGCCAGCGCATGGATTTCAGCCCTGTGATAAATTGAGCAGAAAAGCTCATCTGAGCCGCGCTGTACCCAGACTTCTGATGTACAGACTATAAGATAATAAAATTGTGTTGTTAAAAGCAATTAAGTTGGTGATAATTTGCCACTGCAACAGAAAACTAATATATTACTGAATATCATTATGATAAATTCCAATATTCTGTTGTTCTGAAACACAGTAACAACAAGAATTATCTATTAAAATTGTACATTCCCCAGATCAACTCACATTCCACCACCAAATGTTATTTTCTAATAATAAATATACGGGAATTTCTACACATGATTACGGGATATACCAACATCTACAATTTAATCATTCATTTTTAAAAAACTAAGTAGATGATTACTTCATCAAGTCCTTTTAACACTGTCATTAACTTAGTGCAATTCACTTCAGGTGTACATCCCTTTGTCTTTAACATTTTTAATTAGATTCATATGCTATATAACCATATATTAGTCACATTAACAAAAGCCAGTGTTCATGAATGGAATTGAATGAATGAAAGCTTGAAAAATGTGAGAACATACATGATGCCAAAGATTTATAAACTTCAAAAATACAAAGAATGCTGGAACAAAAGTCACTCATAATTGAGTGCATAAATGCATAAAACCAATAATATTGAATTACTTTTAACAGGATTTTATTAGGATTCTGACCATATTCTGGTATTTATATTTCTTAAATTAGTAGCTCAAAGTTGCCTGTGGCTTTATTGCAAACAGATTACAATTCTTCCATTCCTGATCTGCAGAACACATGTTCGGAATATTCCAAGTTCTATTTGCTTCTGCAAATGTTTCCAAATTCCAATAATGTCAACTACACGGGACTCTTCCAGAAACTCTAGAATGAAATACAAAATCTAGGTTTGGAACTGGACACTTACTTTTTCTGAGTTCTTTCAGCCAGGCTTGCAATCTCTATAGCTGCCTTCCTTGCTTCAAAATCTTCCCTTTTCACCACCTCTCCAGTCCCTCGGTAGCCTAGCTCCACCAACTGGCGGGCGAGACTTTCGTCCTAAACAGAAAACCAATTGTTAGATTTGTGGGTGAATAAAGCATCTTATTTTTTATCCAGTGTACACTAAGTAACTGTTTAAATGGCAAAATTAAATTTATTACTTCAAAATGAGACAAAATCTATAAACTATGAAAAATTAGAATTCTTTCTAACAATACACACGTCCATCTGAACTGGTAGTCCCATTCCCATAGATATAAACTGAAATGAGAATAAAATATCAATCACTAACTTTTCTCTAAGAGGATAGAGGACAAAAGTCTGTTGTGTTTTTACTTAATCTATGAGAACAGATGTATACACTTAATAGAGCATCTTTAAAACAATAAAATAAGAGACCATAAGTGCTCATAAAAGACTTTTTTAAAAAAACAATGGCACAAAAAGAAAACTGGGCTTCTTTTAGACTATTCAACATTTCAGAGACTTACTTCCTTAAACTCAATTAACTGATGACACAGAGCATTACATCTTCAAATACAAAATAAAGAGGAACAGACGAATTCCCTATTTAACTAGTAATATATTATTTACATATGATGTTGGTACCAATAAAAACAGGGTAGTAGGAATACAGGGAAAAAAAGCTTCAAATTGAATAACAAATTCCCCCACAATTTTTTAGGCCTTTTATATTTCAGATACTTTAGGAATTGCCTCACACATTTTTGTCATTTGCATGTTATATTCAAAAAAGAATATCATTTCCCCAAAATTTGAAGAGGTATCATTTTACATGAAATCACTAAACTATTACTTAAAAATGTTTACATATTAATAATAGTCTTATATTATCACCTTAACTAAAATATTAGAGTCTGAAATACAGTGAAAACAACATATAATTTTTGCTAAAGACTCTTAATTAATATATCACTGGTGAATGAAGGAGCTAACAGAATCAAATGAGAAAATATAGGATTCCTGATTAATATTCAATCCATAGTGGCTATTTTAAAGGGTCTGTTCAAACACAGAAAAACCACAACATTTTTAGAGACTATAAATCTAAGAAAACTTGCTACTTTCTTTGTTAAACATTAAAAAGCAAATACTGAATTCTACATAGAATTCAGTACTTTACAGTGGAAAAATCAGCCTTGGGAGGCCCAGAAACATTTGCCATGTTTTTGACCAGAACCCTGCTTGGTACATTTCCCTTTCACCATTCCCAACACAAAACTGAGCAAATAGCTCCCCCTAGCGGAATTAATATTTATTAGAAAAAAGCAATGTATATTTTGGATTTGGTTTCCAAAAATGAGATAATTTGAATGTGTATTCTCTTAAATATATTACTAAAAATGAGCTTCTGGGAAGGACTCTCAACTCAGCTCTGTAAGAATGTGTATTTTTATAAGAATATAATTCCCTCGAGATCAACAGAGTAAAAACAAAAAGTTGCTATATTTATCTTGTGCTTTAAGTGAATTGTAAATTCCTGAGTGCCTTAGGAATTCCTGAGTGCCTTGCTTACCTGGGCTACACAAAGTAATTTAGAGAGTTCTGCACTTACCTACACTAATCTATATTGCAACAAATGGTATGATCTACTGAAAAAAGAAGTAGAAAGTTGACGGTGATTGCCCCACCTACCATTACCATGCTCTAACTGATAAAATTACAAGTCCTTTCTCCATTATGACAAGTTTGTACCACTGGAATAATCCTATTTAAAAGCAAAACTACTAGCCTGAGGGAGGTACAATGTGCAAGATTATCCCAGGAGCTAAACCTCTCGAGACCTGTATTAGTCAGGATTCTCCAGAGAAAAGAACATCCAGAGATTATATATGCGGGTGTGTTAGTACTGATACATATATATACATATAATCTATATATAAATAGATATAGATTTGTAAATATTAAAATATTTATTATCGGAATTGGCTCACGAGACCATAGCGAGTTCGAAATCCATAGGTCGGATCACAAGTCGGAAACTCGATGAAAGTGATATTGAATTCCCCAGGAGAAGCTGACCGGAGTAGAGAGAGAAATTCTTCTCTCTAACTGCTGAAATTATCCTTTCTCTCTTTAAGGCCTTCAGCTGATTGGATGAGACCTCTCTCATTGCTGAAGGCAATCTCCCTTGTTGATTGCAGATGTAATCAGTCAGAGATACAATTTGTTGACTAATGATTTAAATCCATGAAATATCTTCATAGTAACAAGCATACCAGTGCTTGCTTGACCAAACAAATGGACACCATAATCGAGCTAAGTGGACACATTCAATTAACTATCACAGAGGATTTGGTTTAAAATGGAATCTTGACTTACCAACTCTAACACAACTTTTTTCCTCCCAAAATGATGCCCTGAAAGGACACAGAGGATAAAGCTGCACCTAATGCCAAGCATTAGTACTTAACAGCATCCTTATTTCCAGAACCCATAATTTTCCAAACACTATAAGAAATTTCAATCAGACACATAGACTTGGATTGGAAAAGAAAATCTTAGACCCATCTGAAAGTTGGTTAAGAAAAAATAATAATACATACTATTTCTGTTTCCTGACCTAGGATTCAGAAATGAAAAGTCTGACAATTGGAAAGCTGGGTGCCTGGCCACCCATCCCAAAACAAAATGGGTGCTGTCAATTTCACCCTATTTTTTCTTCTTTAAAAAGTAATACATGGGAGGGGCCAAGATGGCGGCTTAGTAAGGTGCGCACATTTTAGTTCGTCCTCCAGAGCAACTACTAAATAACCAGAAACAGTACAGAACAGCTCCCAGAGTCACGACAGAGAACGGACACACAGCGTACCCCAGTCTGGACCAGCTGGACCGGCTGCGAGACTCCGCAACAGTGAGTTTCCCGAGCCGCGTGCACTTTCCCAAGCCGCAGCGGCCGGCGACCGGCGTCCCTCCCCCACAGGTGGCTTCCCAGAAGGAAAGGAAAGAGTCTCCAACAGTGGCAGGGACTGGGTCCAACCAAACACCAATAGTGGCATTAACACACAAATTCTGACTGCTAGAAGTGGGCCCCCAGCTCAGGTGAAACTGATCAAGGCGAAAGTCGTCTATTGGGCTGACTGAAAGGGAGGAAAGGGGACGAAGTGGAACCTTCTGGGGCTGTTTCTGCGGAGGCTTGGTTGCATCTGGACTCGGCGCCAGAATTGCACAGGCTGTAACTGCCCCGGGCACAGAAACAGGCTGCTTTCAGGGCTGTCTACCACCTGAAACTTCCCCACGGGAAGGGTGAAACGCAACTCAGGTGGAATCCCTCTCTCATGGAATTCAGATCCCAGGGCTTCGCAATTTGAAGCCATTAAAACCAGCCTACAACCTTTCCTCTGTCTCCACCACGCCCCCAGCAGGGAGAGCCTTCCAAAGTTAAAGGAGCCACAACATATTTTGCTGGTGGGACCCATAGACAGACAAGCGCCACATACTGGGCAGGATAAGAAAGCAATCTCCAGAATAAACTAATTAAGGTAATTAAATGTCCAGAGGCCAGCAAAAAATAACAAATCACACCAGGAAAATCGAAGATATGGCCCAGTCAAAGGAACAAACCAATAGTTCAAATGAGATACAGGAGCTGAAACAACTAATTCTGAATATACGAACAGAAATGGAAAACCTCTTCAAAAACCAAATCAATCAATTAAGGGAGGACATGAAGAAGGCAAGGAATGAACAAAAAAAAGAAATGGAAAGTCTGAAAAAACAAATCACAGAACGTATGGGAATGAAAGATACAGTAGAAGAGATGAAAAAAACAATGGAAACCTAAAATGGTAGATTTAAAGAGACAGAGGCTAGAATTAGTGAACTGGAGGATGGACCATCTTAAATCCAAAAAGAAACAGAAACTATAGGGAAAAGAATGGAAAAATTTGAGCAGGGCCTCAGGGAATTGAATGATAATATGAAGCAAACAAATATACGTGTTCTGAGTGTCCCAGAAGAAGAAGAGAAGGGAAAAGGAGGAGAAAAACTAATGGAAGAAATTATTACTGAAAATTTCCCAACTCTTATGAAAGACTTAAAACTACAGATCCAAGAAGTGCAGCACACCCCAAAGAGAATAGACCCAAATAGGCGTCCTCCAAGACACTTACTAGTTAGAATGTCAGAGGTCAAAGAGAAAGAGAGGATCTTGAAAGCAGCAAGAGAAAAACAATCCATCACATACAAGGAAAACCCAATAAGACTATGTGTAGATTTCTCAGCAGAAACCATGGAGGCAAGAAAACAGTGGGATGATATATTTAAATTACTAAAAGAGAAAAACTGCCAACCAAGATTTCTATATCCAGCAAAATTGTCCTTCAAAAATGAGGGAGAAATTAAAACATTTTCAGACAAAAAGTCACTGAGAGAATTTGTGACCAAGAGACCAGCTCTGCAAGAAATACTAAAGGGAGCACTACAGTCAGATACGAAAAGACAGAAGAGAGAGGTGTGGAGAAGAGTGTAGAAAGAAGGAAAATTAGATATGATATATATAATATAAAAGGCAAAATGGTAGAGGAAAGTATTACCCAAACAGTAATAACACTAAATATTAATGGACTGAATTCCCCAATCAAAAGACATAGATTGGCAGAATGGATTAAAAAACAGGATTCCTCTATATGCTGTCTACAGGAAACACATCTTAGACCCAAAGATAAACATAGGTTGAAAGCGAAAGGTTGGGAAAAGATATTTCATGCAAATAACAACCAGAAAAGAGCAGGAGTGGCTATACTAATATCCAACAAATTAGACTTCAAATGTAAAACAGTTAAAAGAGACAAAGAAGGACACTATCTACTAATAAAAGGAACAATTAAACAAGAAAACATAACAATCATAAATATTTATGCACCGAACCAGAATGCCCCAAAATACGTGAGGAATACACTGCAAACACTGAACAGGGAAATAGACACATCTACCATAATAGTTGGAGACTTCAATTCCCCACTCTCATCAATGGACAGAACATCCAGACAGAGGATCAATAAAGAAACAGAGAATTTGAATATTACAATAAATGAGCTAGACTTAACAGACATTTATAGGACATTACACCCCACAACAGCAGGATACACCTTCTTATCAAGTGCTCATGGATAATTCTCAAAGATAGACCATATGCTGGGTCACAAAGCAAGTCTCAACAAATTTAAAAAGACTGAAATCATACAGAACACTTTCTCAGATCATAAAGGAATGAAGTTGGAAATCAACAATAGGCAGAGTGCCAGAAAATTCACAAATACCTGGAGGCTCAACAACACACTCTTAAACAACCAGTGGGTCAAGGAAGAAATTACATGAGAAATTAGTAAATATCTCGAGGTGAATGAAAATGAAAACACAACATATCAAAACCTATGGGACGCAGCAAAGGCAGTGCTAAGAGGGAAATTTATTGCCCTAAATGCCTTTATCAGAAAAGAAGAAAAGGCAAAAATGCAGGAATTAACTGTCCACTTGGAAGAACTGGAGAAAGAACAGCAAACTAATCCCAAAGCAAGCAAAAGGAAAGAAATAACAAAGATTAAAGCAGAAATAAATGAAATTGAGAGCATAAAAACAATAGAGAAAATCAGTAAGACCAGAAGTTGGTTCTATGAGAAAATCAACAAGATTGATGGGCCCTTAGCAAGACTGACAAAAAGAAGAAGAGAGAGGAGGCAAATAAATAAGATCAGAAATGGAAGAGGAGACATAACCACTGACCCCACAGAAATAAAGGAGGTAATAACAGGATACTATGAACAACTTTATGCTAATAAATACAACAATGTAGATGAAATGGACAAGTTCCTAGAAAAGCATGAACAACCAACTTTGACTCAAGAAGAAACAGATGACCTCAACAAACCAATCACAAGTAAAGAAATTGAATCAGTCATTCAACAGCTTCCCAAAAACAAAAGTCCAGGACCAGACGCCTTCACACGTGAATTCTACCAAACATTCCAGAAAGAATTAGTACCAACCCTGCTCAAACTCTTCAAAAAAACTGAAGTGGAGGGAAAGCTGCCTAATTCATTCTAAGAAGCCAACATCACCCTCATACCAAAACCAGGCAAAGATATTACACAAAAAGAAAACTACAGACCAATCTCTCTAATGAATATAGATGCAAAAATCCTCAACAACATTCTAGCAAATCGAATCCAGCGACACATTAAAAGAATTATACATCATGACCAAGTAGGATTCATCCCAGGTATGCAAGGATGCTTCAACATAAGAAAATCAATTAATGTAATACACCATATCAACAAATCAAAGCAGAAAAATCACATGATCATCTCAATTGATGCAGAGAAGGCATTCGACAAGATTCAACATCCTTTCCTGCTGAAAACACTTCAAAGGATAGGAATACAAGGGAACTTCCTTAAAATGATAGAGGGAATATATGAAAAACCCACAGCTAATATCATCCTCAATGGGGAAAAACTGAAAACTTTCCCCGTGAGATCAGGAACAAGACAAGGATGTCCACTATCACCACTGTTATTCAACATCGTGTTGGAAGTTCTAGCCAGAGCAATTAGACAAGAAAAAGAAATACAAGGCATCAAAATTGGAAAGGAAGAAGTAAAACTCTCACTGTTTGCAGATGATATGATACTATACGTCAAAAACCCTGAAAAATCCACAGCAAAACTACTAGAGCTAATAAACGAGTACAGCAAAGTAGCAGGTTACAAGATCAACATTCAAAAATCTGTAGTGTTCCTATACACTAGCAATGAACAAGCTGAGGGGGAAATCAAGAAATGAATTCCATTTACAATTGCAACTAAAAGAATAAAATACCTAGGAATAAATTTAACTAAAGAGACAAAAAACCTATACAAAGAAAACTACAAAAAACTGTTAAAAGAAATCACAGAAGACCTAAATAGATGGAAGGGCATACCATATTCATGGATGGGAAGACTAAATATAGTTAAGATGTCAATTCTACCGAAATTGATTTACAGATTCAACACAATACCAATCAAAATCCCAACAACTTATTTTTCAGAAATAGAAAATCCAATAAGCAAATTTATCTGGAA
The DNA here is from genome assembly GCF_023851605.1 of Tamandua tetradactyla. Taxonomy (NCBI): domain Eukaryota; kingdom Metazoa; phylum Chordata; class Mammalia; order Pilosa; family Myrmecophagidae; genus Tamandua; species Tamandua tetradactyla. The sequence goes on from NC_135350.1 coordinate 47,971,780, forward strand.
GGGCAGGGTGCCCCGAATTGCTAAAAACATCTTGAGGAAAAAAAACAAAGCTGGAGGTCTCACGCTGCCTGACTTTAAGGCATATTATGAAGCCACAGTTGTCAAAACAGCATGGTACTGGCATAAAGATAGATATATCGACCAATGGAATTGAATAGAGTGCTCAGATATAGACCCTTTCATCTATGGACATTTGATCTTTGATAAGGCAGTCAAGCCAACTCACCTGGGACAGAACAGTCTCTTCAATAAACGGTGCCTAGAGAACTGGATATCCATATGCAAAAGAATGAAAGAGGACCCTCTCACACCCTATACAAAAGTTAACTCAAAATGGATCAAAGATCTAAACATTAGGTCTAAGACCATAAAACAGTTAGAGGAAAATGTAGGGAGATATCTTATGAATCTTATCATTGGAGGCGATCTTATGGACCTTACACCTAAAGCAAGAGCACTGAAGAAAGAAAGAAATAAATGGGAGCTCCTCAAAATTAAACACTTTTGTGCATCAAAGAACTTCATCAAGAAAGTAAAAAGACAGCCTACACAATGGGAGACAATATTTGGAAACGACATATCAGATAAAGGTCTAGTATCCAGAATTTATAAAGAGATTGTTCAACTCAACAACAAAAAGACAGCCAATCCAATTACAAAATGGAAAAAAAAGACTTGAACAGACACTTCTCAGAAGAGGAAATACAAACAGCCAAAAGGCACATGAAGAGAGGCTCAATGTCCCTGGCCATTAGAGAAATGCAAAGCAAAACCACAATGAGATATCATCTCACATCCACCAGAATGACCATTATCAACAAAACAGAAAATGACAAGTGCTGGAGAGGATGTGGAGAAAGAGGCACACTTATCCACTGTTGGTGGGAATGTTAAATGGTGCAACCATTGTGGAAGGCAGTTTGGCGGTTCCTCAAAAAGCTGAATATAGAATTGCCATATGACCCAGCAATACCATTGCTAGGTATCTACTCAGAGGACTTAAGGGCAAAGACACAAACGGACATTTGCACACCAATGTTTATAGCAGCATTATTTACAATTGCAAAGAGATGGAAACAGCTAAAATGTCCATCAACAGACGAGTGGCTAAACAAACTGTGGTATATACATACAATGGAATATTATGCAGCTCTAAGACAGAATAAACTTACAAAGCATGTAATAACATGGATGGATCTAGAGAACATTATGCTGAGTGAGACTAACCAAAAACTAAAGGACAAATACTGTATGGTCTCACTGATATGAACCGACATTAGAGAATAAACTTGGAATGTGTCATTGGTAACAGAGACCATCAGGAGATAGAAATAGGGTAAGATAATGGGTAATTGGAGCTGAAGGGATACAGGCTGTGCAACAGGACTGGATACAAAAACTCAGAAATGGACAGCACAATATTACCTAATTGTAATGTAATTATGTTAAAACATTGAATGAAGCTGCATGTGAGGTATAGGTGTTTTTTTTTCTCTCTATTATCGTTTTATTTCTTATTCTGTTGTCTTTTTATTTCTTTTTCTAAATCGATGCAAATGTACTAAGAAATGATGAATATGCAACTATGTGATGATATTAAGAATTACTGATTGTATATGTAGAATGGAATGATTTCTAAATGTTCTGTTAGTTAACTTTTTAATTAATAAAAAAAAGAGTAATACATGATTGTTGTAGAAAACATAGATGCTAAAGATAAGCATATCACCCCCGATCTTACCATTGAAAGAAAATCACCGACATTTAGGAGTAGAGATTTGATCCTTGCTCTGGACATGGCAGTATTTTTTTTTAAAGCAAAAATAGAATCATGCTGTGCAAAGTCTTTCAGCATTTACCTGCTTGCCATTTAGCAATATAACTTGAACATGTTTTTATTAAGTATACATACAATACATTTTAGTGATTACGTGTTCCATAAACTCTGTGAGGACCAATACTGTACATAGTTCACTATTGTAGCTTTAGGTCACTATTTAGCATAGCATACCACTCAAAAATAATTGTTGAGTGAATAAATAACTTAATATATCCTTTGCTATTGGACATTTAAATAGTTTCAGATATTTCACAATTAAAAATCACAATGATATAAACATCCTACCAACTAAATAATTGAACAAAGATAAATAAATTCCTAGAAGTAGAATTGTTAATTCAAATAATACTTTTAATTTTGATCAAATCTCTAACCTTCCTTCCTCTGACAATGAAAAACATTACTGCTTTGATTTGCATTGCTTTGATTATTAGTGAAGTCCACTATCTTATAGGTTTATCAGTCATGTATATTTCTTCTTTTTGTTAAATCCTTTACTCATTTATTACTAATCTGTAAAAACTTTGTAAGTGTACTGAATATACTAACTAAATGTCTGCAAAATATGTGAAAATATTCTTCCCAGGTATGCTGGTTTGGAACTGTTGTGACCCAGAAAAAAATGCTTTTAAAGCTAATCCATCTCTGTAGGTGTAAACTTAGTGTAAGTAGGATCTTTTGATAAGGTTATTTCAGCTAAAGCATGGCCAGCATGGGTGTTAATTTTCTTAATGGGGTCTTTTATAATCGAGATGAATGCAGAAAGAAAATGAAAGAAAGAGACAGTGACAGAGAGAAAGCCACGGAAGAAAGCAGCTGAAATCAACAAATCCAAAAAAAGAAAGGGAGAGACAAGTAAACACTACCATGTGCCTTGGCACATGGCAGAGGAGTCAAAGATAATCATCAGCCAGTGTTTGGGAAGAAAACATCACCTTGAAGTTGCCTTTATTTGGACATTTTTCACAGCCTCAAAACTGTAAGTTGACAAAGTCCTATTGTTAAGCCAACCCATTCATTGTATCTGCTTTCAACACCTACAAAACTAAAATACCAGGTCATTGTTTTACTGTAACACATTGTAGTTTTGCTTTCACATCTAAATGTTCAAAGCATTTGGAATATATTTTGGTGTTCAGTATTGGAAAAAAAGTGCTTTTACATTTTCAATTTTTTTTTTCAAAATCAGGCAACTGTGAAACCATTATTTGTTAATTAACTATCCTTTCTCTACTGATTGGAAATTCTTCACTTTTGTTTACTTAATTCTTAAATATATTAAGATTGATTTCTGAATTTCTATTTAGAATTCTACTGATTGATCTCTCTGCTCCCTCAATTTTATCACAGATTGTTTGGATGCTGCTCTTTCAACCTGCTTAGGTTCTTTCCATAAATGATATTATACTATGTGCACATAACTTGGAGTTGATTTTTCATGCTACTATATAATCATGGAAACTGAAGCTTTATTGGGGCATCTATCCAAATCTAGTTGTTTTTAGCTACTACCTAGTATTCCAGTCTCCTGTCCCTGGTCTCTCTCCTCAAATTTATAAATATCTGGGTATTTCCCAATTGTTCAATTTTATTTCAGAGAAACATACAATATATATATATATATATATAGTGCATGCTTCTTTTCACAGGTTTTTCTCTAGATAAACACTAATTATTAGAAAATCAGAGAAATGGTATATCCACATTGAAAATTTAGCATGTAGTATTATCAAAAGTGGTCACACCAATTTGCATTTCCACCAGCAACACCTGAAAGTATTATATTCTCATACTTTCATTTCAATTTGATACTATCACTTCTAAATTTTACCCATTTGGTATGTTAAAAAAATTATCATTGTTTAAAATTGCATTTATCTCCTTAATAGTAAATATAATCATATTTTCATGTTGATTTTTAATTCCCAAATAAGAATTATCTTGTATCCTTTTCTCATTTTTCTATTGGACTTTATTTATTTTATTGATTTGCAGGGTTTTATTGTAATAGCAAGTTGAAAATGCACTTTGCAAATACTGTCAGGCTTTTGCTTATATTTTGATTTTTTAAAATTTATTTTGTGTACTGGTTTGCAACTGTTATGTACCCCAGAAAAGCCATGTTCTCTTAATCCTAATCCAATTTTGTGAGGCAGACCTACTGTTATTTGGGGGTGGGGGAGGTGCATGGTCTGGGAATCTAACCCAGTTCTCCAACACGGCAGGCGAGAACCCTCCCACTGAACTACGCTTGCACCACCCTAGACCTACTGTCTGGGTAGACCTTTTGAATAGGTTGTTTCCATGGAAATGCAACCCACCCAATTGTGGATGGGACCTTCTGGTTAGATGGAGATGTAACCCCACCCATTCAAGGTGGGTCTTAATTAGCTTACTGGAGTGTTAAGAGGAGAACATTTAGGAGAAAGCTCAGACATAGACATTTGGAGATGCAGAAAGAAATGCCCCAGGAGATGCCAAAAGCTGAAAGAGCTGTTTAAAACTAGAAGGCTGGAGAGAAGAACAGCAAACGTCACCATGTGCCTGCCCATGTGACAGAGAAACCCTGGATGTGATCAACCTTTCCTGAGTGAAGATTTCCTCTTGTTGATGTCATAATTTAGACATTTTCATGGCCTTAGAATTGTAAATTTATAACTAAATGAATTCATTTTGTATAAGCCCATTCCATTTCTGGTATATTGCATTTTGGCAACTTTAGCAAACCAAAACCTTTGTAATAAAGAGTTTAAAATTTTTAGCAAAGATATTACATATCAATACTGACAGAAATTTTTAAAATAGTATGAAGGAAAAAATTGCTTTAATGCACTGAATAGACAAAGAAAGTCTGAAAAGAAACAGCTAATCATTCAACTAAAGGAGGTGAAGAATGTATACCAAATAAACCTAAAATATGTAGAAGAAAATATTTAATAAAGACAAATGCAAAAATAAACAAAATATAAATTAAAACAATAACAAAATATAATAAAATGGAAATAAATCAAAATATAAATTGAATCAAGTAAGCTCTAATGGCTCAGTAAATGCTATGAGCTTATTCTTTAAAACAAATGATCAAACAATAAAATAGCATTTAGCAAGACTAATGGTAGGAAAAAAAGAGTACCCAAAAAGTCAATTTCAGAAATGAGAAATGTGACAATTACAATGATTAAAAACAAAAAGCTATATACAAATTTATACTAATAAATTTGAAAACTCCACATGGAAATAAATAAAGCATTTTCTCAAGTTATTATTTCAAAAAAGATCCGCGGATGGTAAGTTTTATGAGTTCTTGATTAAAAAGCAGAATTCTTTACTTTGCTCTCCCATTTGCTAACTAGAAACTATTTATCTAGTTTACTATATGGTACATTCAAAAGAGTTAATTGAAGGGAATTTAATAGCTGAGTCAATTTACAAAGGGATGGACAGGGTTAAGAGAAGTCCCTGATGGAAAACGAAATACCAGGGGATGACAGGATCTTAAAGACATTAGCAGTACTAGTCTATGAGAGTAAGGGGAGGGAGCAGTTCCTGGAACACAGAGTGAGCTATAGCTGTGGGACAGAGTTGTCTGGTATGCGGTGTGACCTTTGAGAGAGGAAACCATCCATTGATAACTTATAGCACCATAGGGAAGAAATCTTGAAGAGTAAATGTCCCAATCTCTCTCTCCTGGCTTCTAATTTATTTTTGTTATCTCCTACTGGCTGAACCCAACTGGCCAAAGGGAAAGGGAGCCTGGTTGAAGTAGTCAACAAAAGTCAGCGCATGGGGCTCAGAGCACAAGCATGTTAGAGTAGATAAAATGTAGATCTGGAGGGCCAAACAGAAAATATTCAGTACAGCCAGGAAGAAAAATTTTACATTCAAAATAAAATTGCCTCAGAAGTTTAAAGATATTACTCTATGTTCTCCTAGGAATCAGTACTGGTAATACAAAGTCTATGATCAATCTGATTCTTATTTATAGATAAATTATCATGAATTATTTTGAACTATTATTTTATTCTCAGAGTTTTGAAATTCCACCATTATCTGCCTAGGAATGGATCATTTTTATTCATTGACTACACAGTTAATAAGACCTGGTCAGATCCAGATCATGTTTGTGCAAAGGATGGGCTGAAGCTACCATTAGACTAAAAAATACACCAGGCAGAGAAGTATACACAGATTTATTAGGACTTACGAACAGGAGAAATTCTCCAGTGGCAGCAATTCAGAGGGATAGCACTTTGCAAAGAGATAGGGGTGCAGGGGGCAAAATATGACTAGAACAAAGACATTCCATATATTATGAAGACATCAGGCCTCTAGTTTAATCATTAAAGGGGCTTGAGACTTGATGCTTTGCTAAGATTAATTTTATGACTAAGATACAATCAATGCCGTTTTACATCTGTGGGCACACTCCTCCCCCTCCAGGGAGACTGTTTACTTTCTGGAGCTTTGTCCTTCACTAAAGCAGGTTTGCTACATGTCATTTAAGAATGGGCGCAGGCTCTGAGCTGCCACAAGCCCTTACAATCCAGTACTTATTTCCAACGCAAAGAAATGACTTATTATATTTCCTCCTCTTCACCTTCTGTATGCTTTCCTTCTGGTATGTCTATTATATGAATGTTGAGCCTCCTGAAATTATTCTTTCATATTTCCTTTCATATCATTCTTTCATACTTTCTTCTCTTTTTTTGCTCTACATTCTGAGAAATTCATTAATTTGTCCTATAGAAGTATCCATTCTTATTTAGCATTTTTAAAAAAGCTTCAGGGCGGGCCGCGGTGGCTCAGCGGGCAAAGTGCTTGCCTGCTATGCCGGAGGACCTCGGTTCGATTCCCGGCCCCAGCCCATGTAACAAAAAACGGAAAAACAAAATACAATAAAACAAGAAAATGTTTAAAGATGTTTCCCTTCCTTCCTTCCTTCCTTCCTTCTATCCTTCCTTCCTTCTATCTGTCTATGTTTCCCTTTCTTCCTTCCTTCCTTCCTTCTCTCTGTCTTTCCTTTAAAAAAAAAAAGCTTCAATTATGTTTTTAATTTTCAAGAATTCTTTCTTGCTCTTTTATTGCTCCCATTTCATAATAGCCTATTATTTTGAATATGGATTTAATAAATTCCAAAATATCTCTGAGGTGGAAAACTGGAACTTACTTAAATTTCTCTCTGGCTTTTAAAGAATGATTTGTTTTTGTCTGAAGTAAATTGTTCTCTGTATTCATCCTGGTCCTTTTCTTTCCTGCTGTTGTATTTCCTCAGAAGCCTGAGTATACAACTTCTGAATGGAGGACTGGGTTACTTGGTGTGGTCACTAGAGTGGATTCCCTCTGCAGTCGCACAGGTTTGTCTCCCAACTGGACTCTCCTCCAATTAGACAACTAAGGAAGTTTTGTGTAAAAAAGCACAATATGACACTTAGCAGACCCCACCTGAAGATATGTGGACATGAAAAAGGATGGAAGGCGCGATGTATCCTCTCAACCTCATTACCAAAATAGGAAGGGATTGACATAATATGCGTAATTATTTCCAGATTTTCTTCTCCTCCTCAGATGTATTGTAGGCTTCTAGCACTATTCAGTTACTTCAAGTCCACTTCTGAAGATCTCTTAGACACCTTTATTCCCTCCAGGACTCCTCATCAGGCATATAGTTAACTTCCATTAGAGAGCAGTTCTCTGGTTTATTTTTGAGTCAAACGCTGCCTCTGGCCTAACTATTTAGAATTTACCTCTTTAATCAATTATAGGCTCCCTCTTGCTCTTTGTGTTTTAGTGACTCTAACTTGAGTTTTCTTTAAGTCTGTTTTTACCTTTCTAATACTGGTATTCATTGCTCATTTGCCAATCTGATTCTACTTTCTAACCTATCAGAAATATGCACGATTTCTGGTCCACTAAAGTGCTATCCATTCTTGCTTTCTAGTGCATTACTGACTTAATTTTTTTCATATATACAAGCATAGATTAATAGGTATATAAGTAGGAAATAAAATTTGGAAGGAGGCTAGAAGAGAGAGAGGGAGGGAGACCAACCTAAGTAAACCATGGTATAAAGATACTATGGATTCAGTAGAGCAATTTTAAAGATAGGAGAACCTATGTAGAGTGGTATGGAGACATGCTCTATATTTTTTTTAAGTTACAGATGTATATATATATATATATATAAAAACTTTTATGAAGGAAATAACAAAACAGTAATAAATATTTCTGAAGAATATTCTTATATTTATGCAAACACATGTACTAAAGACTAGAACGATACATACAAACACATGACAGCAGTTCCCTCTGGGGAAGAGAAAGATGACTAAAATTTGGTAAGGAATTCTCAACGAGTGGACTTTAGATTGATCTATAAAGTTTTCATTATTATAAGAGTATGTTCATATATTATTTTGTCACTTAAATTGATTATTCCATTTTACTTTTCTAAATGTAATTGTAAAGAATAAGAAATCATCAAGGCGTTAAAAGAAGTTTAATTCATAGCAGAATGGTCTATTAAATTTTTTTACCACCCTTTCACTCATTCATCTCTCAAGAACCAAACAGCATTTATAGTGAAGTAAGTTTGAGACTATATTCTTGTTCACTATGAAATCATTAAAACAGCCCATTTTCCCCCATTAAGTCTTTGAGAATAGGGTGTACTGGTATTCGAAATGAGAAATAAAAAATAATTATTTTAGGGCGGGCCACGGTGGCTCAGCAGGCAGACTTCTTGCCTGCCATGCCAGAGACCCGGGTTCAATTCCTGGTGCCTGCCCATGCAAAAAAAGAATAAAGTAAAATAATTATTCTAAAAACTGGAAAAACACCAGGGAAAAAGGACAATTGAATGAAAGGGAAATTTTATTTCATTAAATCAAATAAAATAAGGCAAACATGAAAAAGATGGATTCATTCATGCATTCATTTATTTGGTTAAAACATATTAGCATCTGCCATGGACCAGATACATGCTAGATACTGGAGGGAAAAAAATGGTATGCAAATATAAACATGGTAGGGCTATAAAGGAAAGGGACAGAGTTCTATGAGGATATTGGAGAAAATGAGTTGAGATTGGGGTTGTGAGGGACTAAGGAAGTGGCACTTGAGCTGATGTATTAAAGGAAAGTATAATTTAAATAAAAGAAGATATGAAGGGGTCCATCACGTCTACCATTTGTACTGTTTAAAGCTACTTCATACAGGCTTGAGGATGGCAGCTCCTCAAGAATTCCTATTGTCCTCTTTTCCTGGGGGAATTTTAGAAAAGGAAGAATAATGGAATGAATTGCACACCTGGCTGCTACAGCTCACCTCAGGACCTCTACAAATACTTCCATTTGCACTATACATTCTAGATTCCCCTCACCTTCACCTAACACCTCTGCTGGCTGTGGCTTATTAGTGGTATGAGCCAGACCTTCATTCTTGGGGTATGAACCTTTTTAAGTCTTGTCCTTTTTTAATCTTTGATTGCTGCAATTGTCCATTTACTACCACAAATGAGAAAGAGAGTGCCAAGAGGCATCCAAGAAAATCACGTGCATGCCAAACACAACCTTCATGGCCCATTGTCTAACAGTAGTCTTAACCCCTTCCTGGCAATCAGGGTCAATTAACCCTGTGAAGGTGGTGGCTTATCATCTTGCCTCTTGATTCCTAGACAAGAAGCCTAAACAGTCCAGGCAACAGTTGTAGCTTATAGTTCAATGGGACCCTCACCAAGTCACCTAATGAAAATTGTGCCACCATTAGGCCCAGGTCCTCTAGCTTTACAAAGACCACAGTGATGAAAGAGATCACAAGTGGGTCACTGGGAGGAATGATGTGTGGCCACTCCAGTTTCAAACTCTTAGTTCATAGACTAAGAGAACATAGGACAATGAAAAGAACTTAGATTCATGGTATTTATTACATCCTGGAAGATGGCGCTCCATTCTTTTCAGGTATCACCTCCAAACTGACTCTGGTCAGGTGCTGACTTTCATAGCTCCTTTGCTATAATTGTGGACCCCCTGTTCTGACACAAGAAAGATAAATCTATTCCTGTAATAGGTGTTCTAATCCTGTCAGGATAAATTAATGGCCCCTCCAGAGTCAAGGGACTACACGTGGTCAATTTGCCACCAGGAATTTGATTGGTTGCCTTGAGAAGTGGTACCATATCAAAGGCGTTGATAGGTGCGCCACTCAGAGATGACAATAACTAAATCAGCCCTGATAAATGCAAACCCAAGCTGTTAGGCCCAAGCACAGCTTCCATATCTGTCATTGTAGTCACTACTTCAATGTGTCCATTATGCCAGCACTGAGGCGACCAATGACAGAAGTTGGCTGACTAAAATGACTGGCCAGTTCATTTTGTCTACTTGGATATATAGTGCCCCTTCCATCTTAGAAGTTCAACCACATATGCCTCTGCCATTTGCCACTTCCCATGTATCCTTTATGTTCTTATTTTGTCCACTTCTCCATCCACACAAAGTAGATGACCTTTGGAAAAATGTTCCCTCATCAGCAATCTCTTTAGTTGATTGCAGATGCAATCAGCCTTAGATGTAATCAACTGACTAATGATTTAAATCCATCTATAAATTACCTTCACAGTAATAATAAGGTCAATGTTTGCTTGACCAAACAACTGGACACCATAACCTAGCCAAATTTACACATGAAATTAACACTACACTTGGCTAGGTGTTTTGTCTGTACCAAGATCAAGGGGTATGCTAGGAGTTGTTTCTCAATGTATTCTTTTCCATATAGGCATAGATTTGCACCTGGCCTCTCCTGATCCCTTGTTGTGAGGCAGGCTTTGACTGTTAAAAACCATCTTACTTTAATGCTGTTGCTATGTTGCAATCTTTTTCCCTGTAATAAACTGCAGATTTGTGTGATTGTCATTTTGGATCTTACTAATCTTCTTTAGCAATTGAACACTGTTAAACTACCACCATTTGTGCACGAAACTAGAATTTTGAATACCTAGGTCAGATTTGTCAGCTACTATTTATAAGCTCTCAAATATTGCTGAGCCTTTTAGAAAAAGCAAAACAGTATCACCTTTATTACTATATCACTCAAGTTTAAAGATTTATCTTAGAGTTGAAGTTTGGTCAGTAGTTTTAAGTAAACTTTTTCATTTTAAAATAAAACTCAGAGAGGGTGCAGGGTAGTTCAGTGGTAGAATTTTCGCCTGCCATGAAAGAGACCCAGATCAATTCCCAGCCCATGCACTTCCCAAACAAACAAACAAATGAAAAACAACCAAACAAAAAAAATCAACAAATGCTGCTGCAATAAGGGGATACTCACATGGAAAAAAGAATGAAATGTGATCCCTGCTATACAGCATACAAATAAATAATTAAAACTCAGATATAAGCCCACATAAAACAGACATAGAGCTAAATTAATTATTATAAGATGAACATCCTCATAACTACCACTCATATTAAGAATAAAACTTTACTTCCTATCTCAGGTGCAGCCCCATGTGCCCCTTCCTAATTACCATTTTGTTTCTTCTCATAGGAGTCACCACTCTGACTTTTACAGATATCTTTCTTTTTTTTAATTTACCTCCTCCCTAACTTTATGTCTTTCCTGTTCATTTCCTAGTCAATGAAGAACCTGAGTAGTTTGAGCTACAATTTTTCACAGTCCAGTTTCTGCTGAATGCATATTCATGGTGCAGCTAAGTGTGGTCCTCTGTCTTTTCAATTTCCTGCAAATTAGCAACTGGATACAAAGACTTGATCTATCACTTGTCACATTTATAGGTGGTATTTTGTTTCTTCATTAACTAATTTCCAGTTGTCTCTCTTTTTGTGGTATTAGCATCAGTGGAGGCTCAACTCTATCAGTTTCACATGGATTTCACTCTAGTCAATTTGTGTGTGTGAAACACATTTTTAGATGTGTTTTCATCTAAAACATACGTTGTCTAAAGCATCACTTTGGAAGGGACTGTGATAAAAATGGGTTCTTTCATGTTGACAATAATTTGTGCCCCTTGAATCTGAATGCTACATTTGCTGTGTATAAAACATTCGGCTAACATTTTCTTCCTTGAATATCTTAAATAAGTCATGTCATTTGGTTCTGGCTTTTAAGCATTGCTGTTAAAAAGTCTGATGATAACTTAATTTGCTTTACCTTATAAAAAAAGGTAAAAATGCTTTCTATACCTAGATATCTGTTGGGAATTGATTCATGTGCCCCACAAAAGATATGTTCAGGTTCCAATCCATGGTCCTGTGGATGTTAACCCATTTGTAAATAGTACCTCTGAAGATGCTTTAATTATCATGTAAGAACTTATTTATATTAGTAGTGTTAATCAGTGGGACACATAGGTCTATACAACCCCTTTCAATCATGTTCGCCTTCAATATGGTAATTTTACCTATAGACCCACTAGTGAACTATCTTCACTCCTATCTATTCCTTTACATTGGAGTTCAACCTCATTAGCTAACTGTTCCCCCATCTCTAGCTTCTGTGTATCTCTAAGTCCCCTATATTCTGTATTATAAGCCTCTGATTTTACCTTAGCCATGGTCATAAAAGTGGAATCATACACTATCTATCCTTCTGTGTCTGCCTTATTTCACTCAGCATTATGTCATCAAGGCTCATCCATCTTGTCAGGTGCTTCAAGATGTCATTTCGCCTTACTGCTACATAACATTCTAACATATGTATATACCATAGCTTATTAATCCATTTGTCTGTTGATGGGCATTTGGATTGTTTACAACTTTGGCAATTATGAATAATGCTGCTATGAACGTCGGTGTGCAAATGTCTGTTTGTGTCACTGCTTTCCGCTCTTCTGGGTATATACCAAGTAGTGCTATTGCTGGGTCATAGGGCAACTTGGTATTTAGCTTCCTAAGGGACTGCCAAACAGTCTTCCATAGTGGCCATACCATTATACATTCCCACCAGCAGTGCATAAGTATCCTAATTCTCCACATCCTCTACAACATTTGTAGTTTCCTGTTTAATAGCAGCTATTCTTATAGGTGTGTGGTGTTATCTCATTGTAATCTTGATCTGCATTTCCCTTATACCAAATTAAAATGAACATCTCTTCATGTACTTTTGAGTCTCTATTATTTGCTCTTCAGAAAAATGCCTATTCATATCTTTAGCCCATTTTATATTTGGGTTGTTTGTTCTTTTGCTGTTGAGTTGTATAATTTCTTTTTGTATACAGCATATCAAACCTTTTATAGAATGTGTGAGTCCCAAATATTTTCTCTACAACTTTTGACAGTCTTTTGAGGTCCAAAAGCATTTGATTTTGAGGAGTTCCCATGTATCTATTTTTTCTTTTGTTGCTTGTGCTTTGGGTGTAAAGTTTTGGAAGCTACCTCGTATTACTGAAGATGTTTCCCAGATTTTCTTCCAGAAGCTTTATGGTACTAGTCTTATATTTAGGTGTTTGATCTGTGTTCTAGTTTGCTATCTGCCAGAATGCAATACACCAGAGATGGATTGGCTTTTAATAAAAGGGGATTTATTTTGTTAGTTCTTCAGAGGAAATGCAGCTAACTTTCCACTGAGGTTCTTTCTTACGTGGGAAGGCACAGGAAGGTCTCTGCTGGCCTCCTCTCCAGGCCCCTGGGTTCCAACAACTTTACCCGGGGTGACTTCTTTCTGCATCTCTGAAGGCCTGGGCTGAGCTGCAAGTGCTGAGATGAGGTATGCTGAGCTGCTTAGGCTGTGCTACATTGCGGTCTCTCATTTAAGCACCAGCCAATTAAGTCAAACATCCTTCATTGCAGCAGGCACGCCTCCTAACCGACTGCAGATGTAAATCAGATGAGGTTCATGTACCATTGGGTTATGTCCACAGCAACAAAACTAGGTACACTCACCTGGCCAAGTTGACAACTGAATCTAATTACCACAATCTGCCTTGAGTTAATTTTTGCATAGGGTGTAAGGTAGGGGTCCTCTTTCATTCTTTTAGCTATTGATATCCAGTTCTCCCATGCCCATGTGTTGAAAATACTATTTTGTCCCAGTTCAGTGGATTTGGAAGCTTTGTCAAAAATCAGATAACCATAGATTTGGTGGTCTATTTTTGCACTCCTGATTCAATTCAATGCTCAACGCTTCTATCTTTGTGCCAGGACCATGATGTTTTGATGACTGTGGCTTTATAATGAGTTTTAAAAACAGGAAGAATTAATCCTCCCACTTCATTCTCCTTTTTTAGGATGCTTTCAGCTATTCGGGGTCTCTTTCCCTTCCAGATGAATTAGGTAGGTAGCTTTTTCAAGTCTTCAAAGTAAATTGTTTGAATTTTTATTTACGGCATTGAACCTGTAGATCAATTTAGGTAGAATTGACATCTTAACTATATATAATCTTACTATCCATCAGCAGGCATGTCCTTCCACCTATTTAGACTTCCTTTGATTTCTTTTAGCAATGTTATGTAGTTTCCTGTGTACAAGTCCTTTATATCCCTAGTTAAGTTCATTCCTAGATACATTATTCTTTTAGTTGCTGTTTTGAACGGAATTTTTTCCTCAACTGACTCCTCAGCTAGCTCATTGCTTGCATATAGGAAATGTTACTGATTTTTACACAATAATTTTATATCTTGCCACCTTGCTTAGTTTGTTTATTGGCTCAAATAACTTTGCTGTAGATTTTTCAGGATCTTCCAAGTATAGTACCATAACATCTGCAAATAATGAGAGTTTAACTTCTTCCTTTCCAATTTGGATGCTTTTTATTTCTTTGTTCTGACTGATTGCTCTAGCTAGAATTTCTAGCACAATGTTGAATAATAGTGGTGACAGTGGGCATCCTTGTTTTGTACCTAATCTTAGGGGAAAGCTTTCAGTCTCTTTCCATTGAGTACGATGCTGGCTACTGGTCTTTTTTACGTATTTCCTTTATCATATTGAGGTAGTTACCTTTGATTCCTATCTTTTGGAGTGTTTTTATCAGAAAAGGAGGCTGAATTTTGTCGAATGCTTTTCCAGCATCAATTGAGATGATCATGTGATTTTTCACTTTTGATTTGTCAATGTGTTGTATGGCATTAAGGGATTTTCTTGTGTTGACCCATCCTTGAATTTCTGGTATAAACCCTACTTGGTCATGGTGTATAATTCTTTTAATATGCTATTGGATTTGATTTGCTAATATTTTATTGAGAATTTTTACATCTATGTTCATTAGGGTATTAGGCATGTAGTTTTCATTTCTTATAGCATCTTTACCGGGTTTTAGTATTAGCTGCATAAAATTAGTTAGGTAGTGTTTCTTTCCCCTCAATTTTTTGGGAAAGTTTGAGCAGGATTGGTGTTAGTTCTTTCTGGAATGTTTGCTAAGATTCCCCTGTGAAGCCAATCTGATTCTGGGCTTTTCTTTGTAGGAAGATTTTTAATAACTGATTGAATCTCTTTACTTGTGATTGGTTTGTTGGGATTTTCTACTTCTTCCTGAGTCAGTGTAGGTTGCCTATGTGTCTCCAGGAATTTGTCCATTTCATCTAAGTTGTCTAGTTTGTTAGTGTATAGTTGTTCATAGTATCCTCTTAAGATTTATTTTATTTGTTCAGGGTCTCATTTCTGATTTGCATCCTCTCATTTTTCCTTTGTCAGCCTTGCTAGTGCCCCATCAACTTTATTGATTTTCTCAAGAACCAACTTTTGGTTTTATTGATTCTTTCTATTATTCTTTGGTTATCCCATTCATTTAACTCTGCTTTAATCTGTTATTCCTCTTCTTATATTTGGTTGGGGTCAGTTTGCTGTTCTTTCTCAAGTTTCTCCAGTGAGCTGTTAAGTCCTTAATTTTTGCTCTTTCTTGTTTTAAAATATAGGCATTTAGGGCAATAAATTTCTGCAGCACAGTCTTTGCCACATCCCATAGGTTCTCATATGCTGTGTTCTCATTTTAATTCGCCTCCAAATAGCTACTGATTTCTCTAGCAATTTCTTCTTTGACCCACCAGTTGTTTAAGAATGTGTAATTTAATCTCCATGTATTTGTGAAAGCTCTCATTCTTTGTGGTTACTGATAATCCAGTTTCACTCCATTGTGATCAGAGAAAGTGCTTCAAACAATTTCAATATCTTTAAATTAACAAAGACCTGCTTTGAGCCCCAGTGTTCTAGTCTGCTAGCTGCTGGAATGCAATATCCCAGAAACAGAATAGCTTTTAAAGAGAGGAATTTAATAAGTTGCTAGTTTACAGTTCTAAGGCCAAGAAAATGTCCCAATTATAAGTCTACAGAAATGTCCAATCAAAGGCATCCAGGGAAAGAAACCTTGGTTCAAGAAGGCCAATGAAGTTCAGGGTTTCTCTCTCAAGTGAAAAGGCAATGGCGAACACAGTCAGAGTTTCTCATCTGGAAAGGCACATGGTGAACACGGTCAGGGTTTCTCTCTCATCTGGAAGGGCACATGGTGAACACAGCATCATCTGCTAACTTATTCTCCTGGCTTCCTGTTTCATGAAGCTCCCTGGGAGGCATTTTCCTGGTGGACTCTGCTTTTCATGGCCATGTCATTCTGCTTTGCTTTCTCTGAATCACTCATTCTCCAAAATGTTTCCTCTTTTATGGGACTTCAGAAACTAATCAAGACCCACCTAAATGGGTGGAGACATGTTGTCACCTAATTCATCTTAATAACCACTCTTGATTAAATCACATCTCTAGGGAGATGATCTGATTACAGTTTCAAACATACAGTATTGAATAGGGATTATTCTGCTTTTATGAAATGGGATTTAGATTAAAACATGGCTTTTCTAGGGGACATACATCCTTTCAAACCAGCACATTCCACCCTCTGGACCCTAAAAAAGACATGTTTTCCCCATATACAAAATACATTCATTTCATAACAATATATTTAAACCATTTCAGTAGCAATATACATAAAATACAAAGCTAGAAACGTAGAAACTCCTATCAAAGTTAGTTACAGGCATGGTCTGTCCTAAGGCAAAATTATCCTCTGGCTTTGGACCTTTGGAAATTCATAACAAGTTATTTGCTGGCAGCATGCAAAGGAGGAACAGTCATAGGATACATATACACGCTTTCATAGGGAAGAAGGAATACAGGGGTCACCGGACCCATACAGTTTCGAAAACCGGCAGGGCAAAGTCCATTAGATTTCAAAGTCTGAGAATCATTTATCTTCAGGGCTTTAGAAAGCAGCAGTCCCACCCTTTCCAAAGGCCTACGCAGAGGCCTGCCTCTCTCCTAACGCAAGCTTGGAGGACATTGGGGAGACCACCTTTTTCTCAGCTCAACCCTCTCCAAGCATTGGGGCTGCACCCGGGATCTCTGCCATCTCCAGAGCATATGCCCAACCCCACCACGTGGTGGCAGCCTGGCTCTCCCCAAACCCCAAGGCATGTGCTTCACCGTCTTCAAGGCCTGAGGCGGCATGACTCTTCCACTGCAATGAGGTAGAAGGCCCATCCTCTGCCTTTGGGGCAAACTCACCCTCTCCATGGGCTTAGATGGGTCCACTCTCCTGGTCCGAGGCTTCCTGACTTCAGACCTCAGCCTCCATGATTTTGCTTCTGAAGTTATTTTTCCTCCAGTGTGTCCCTTCTCTAAATCCCCCAGTCCAGACTGGCAGCGGCTCCGTTTATACATGTCCCACAGCACTCTCTTTGGCTCTCTATGCAGTAGGTTTGTATCATGTCCATCAGACATAAGGAGTTTCCACAAATCCTTCCTGGATAACTCCATGTCCAATCCTGGCTTTCTCTGAAATGGCTGACTGGTTTCACATTTGGCCAAGACCTGATCTGGGGCACTATTCTCTGAAGTCTCCCTTTCTGAAAACCCAGAATTTTCCAGAACATCAATTTCTGGTTTCTTTGTACCTAAGAGTTCAGTTCTCAGCTTATCTCTTTCCTGTCGCATTTCACTATAAGCTGTGAGGAGAAACCAGACTGCACTTTCCACATTTAATTTGGAGATCTCTTCTGCTAAATATCCAAGTTCATGACTTTTAAAATCTGCCTTCCAGCCAAAGCCACTAGTCAATTTTGCCAGATTATCTGCCATTTTAAAATAAAGTTTGCGTTCCTTCCAGTCTATAGTAACACATGCTTCATTTCTGTCTAAGTCTTTAACAGAAGTGTCTTTAGAGTCCACATTTCTACCAACAGTCACTTAAAAGCATTCTAGGCCTTCTCTATCAAGCTTCTCACAACTCTTCCAGACTCTTCCCCTTATCCATTTAAAAAGCTATTCCAGCCTGTTTGGCATTTGCAACCCACAGCAGCAGCACCCCACTCCTGGTACGATAATCTGTTCTAGTCTGTTAGCTGCTGGAATGCAATATACCAGAAACAGAATGGCTTTTAAAGAAGGGAATTTAATAAGTTGTTAGTTTACAGTTCTAAGGCCAAGAAAATGTCCCAGTTAAAACAAGTCTATAAAAATGTCTAATCAAAGGCATCCAGGAAAAGATACCTTGGTTCAAGAAGGCCAATGAAGTTCAGGGTTTCTGTCTCAAGTGAGGAAGCACATCATGAACACAGTCAGTTTCTCATCTGGAAAGGCACATGGTGAACACGGTCAGGGTTCCTCTCTCATCTGGAAGGGCACATGGTAAACACAGCATCATCTGCTAGCTTCTTCTCCTGGCTTCCTGTTTCATGAAGCCCCCTGGGAGGCATTTTCCTTCTTCATCTCCAAAGGTTGCTGGCTGGTGGACTCTGCTTCTCATGGCCATGTCATTCTGCTTTGCTCTCTCTGAATCACTCATTCTCCAAAATGTTTCCTCTTTTATAGGACTTCAGAAACTAATCAAGACCCACCCAAATGGGTGGAGACATGTCATCACCTAATTCATCTTAACAACCACTCTTGATTAAATCATATCTCCAGGGAGATGATCTGATTACAGTTTCAAACATACAGTACTGAATAGGGATTATTCTGCCTTTATGATATAGGATTTAGATTAAAACATGACTTTTCTAGGGGACATACATTCATTCAAACCAGCACACCCAGCATATGCTCTATCCTGGAGAATGTTCTATGAGCACTAGAGAAGAATGTATATCATTTGTTTTGGGGGTGCAACAACCTATATATGTCAGTTAAGTCTAATTCACCTATCAAGTTGTTTAACTTCTCTATTTCCTTATTGATCCTCTGTTTCTTCTATCTATAGAGGAAAGTGGTGTATTGAAGTCTTCTACAATTATTATTGAAATATCTATCACTCCCTTCAGTTTTGCTAATGTCTGTCTCATGTACTTTGGAGCTCCTTGATTGGGAGCATAAACATTTGTGATTGTTATTTCTTCGTGGTGAATTGCCCTTTTTATTTATAGTGTCCTTCTTATGATGTCCTTCTTATGATGTCTTTATATTTAAAGTCTATTTTGTCTGATATTAGTATAGCTACTCCTGCTTTCTTTTGGTTACAACTTGTGTGGAAAATCTCCTTCCATCCTCCTACTTTCAATCTATTTGTATTCTTGCGTTTAAGATGAGTCTCTTGTAAGCAGCGTATAGCTGGATTATATTTCTTAATCCATCTGCGAATCTGTATCTTTTAATTGGTATGTTTAGTCCATTAACATTCAAAGTTATTACTGAAAAGACATTTCTTGAATCCTCCAACTTATCTTTTGGATTTTATTTGTCAGAGCTATATATTCATTTCCCTCTTTCTCTGTTTATCCTGTAAATTACCCTTACTGGTACTCTTCAGACTTCCCTCTCCTGTTTTTTTTTTTTTTTCAATTGGCAAAACTCCCTTTAATATTTCTTGCATGGCTAGTCTCTTGTTGACAAATTCTTTCAAAATTTGTTAGTCTGTGAAAATCTTAATCTCTCCCTCAGTTTATGAAGGACAATTTGGCTGGATATAGCATTCTTGGCTGGAGGTCTTTCTCTTTCAGGATCTTGAATATATCATACCACTGCCTTCTCGCTTCCATAGTGCCAGTTGAGTAGTCTGAACTCAGTCTTCTGTGGTTACCCTTGTATGTAGTAGATTGTTTTTCTCTTGCTGCTCAGGATTTTCTGTTTTTCTTCAACATTTAACAGACTGATTAGTATGTGTCTTGGGGAAGGCCTATTTGTATTTATTCTATTTAGAATTTGTTGAGTTTCTTTGATTTGAATACTTATATCCTTTATAAGGTTTAATCTGTCCAATCAGATTAAACCAATTATATCTTCAATTAATCTTCCTAGCCCTTTACTCTTCTCTTCTCCTTCTGGGACACCAATGGGTCTTATATCTGTGTGCTTTATTTTGTCCATCATTTCTTTGAGTTCCAATTCAAATTTTTCCATCTTTTTTGCCACTTATTGGTTTGAGTGTTTGCAATCAGTTGTCCTGTCCTCTAGTTTGCTTATTCTTACTTCTGCCTCTTCACATCTACTATTGTGTGTCTTAAGTATATTTTTTATTTGGTCTGCAGCATCTTTAATCTCTGTGATATCTGCTATTTTCCTATTTATTCTTTCAAATCCCTCTTTATGCTCTTCTAGTGCTTCTTGATCTCCTTTATGTCGTTAGCTATCCCACTTATTTTATTCAGTCGAGTTATCTTAACATCTTTGATTAGTTGTTCCAAAGTCTGTGTCTCTTCTGGTGTTTTAATTTGGTCATTAGACTGAGCTATATCTGTCTGCATCATGATATGGTTAGTGATCTTCTGTTGCTTATGAAGCATGTAAATATCTTGATAGGTTTACTTTGGAAGTTGATTTCCTTCAGTAGTCTAAAGTTTTGCATTTGATGGACGTGGAGCAGAATGAGGGGGGAGCAAGGCAGGGCACAATAGTGCAGTGATGTATTGCAGCACAGGTATAGGCACAGGTTATGGTGGTGCCTGTGAGCATGGGGTGCAGTTTCAGGGTTGTGAAGGTGCAGTACAGCAGACAAGGTATGGGGTGAAGCTCAGGCAGAACTTGGAGCACAGGAGCAGGGTGCAGCATGGGGGACACAGAGGTAGAATGTGGTGGGAGGTGGATGGGGAGGCTGTGCGTATGCATGGGGACTGGTGTGCAGGTAGGATGTGGGTGGGCATGTGGACTTAGGGGCTGTGGGTATCAGAGCATAAGATAGGTCACACAGAAGTTGGGGAATGGGGGAACAGAGTGCGGCATGTTCTTGTGCAGGGGGAGGGGTCCAGAGGGCCCTGGATGCAGATGTGAGAGTGTGTAAGTGCTGGCACAGGCTACTGGGATTCCGGGACATGGGTCTTGGGAGTGGGGGGGTTGGTGCTGGGCAGGCAGTGCCCTGGCATGGTGGAGGAGGTTGGAGAAGATGCGCATGCTAGTGCAGGGCAGTGTTCATTTAGCACAGATTCGCCCATGAACACCTGCCAGTTGTGGGAGCAGGGCACTTGAGCCAGGGGGTGGAGCAAGTGTGCATGTTTGTGGGACAGGGGCTCGGGTGCAAGTGTCAAGAAGTCAGTGGACAAATATGTGGGAACCCAGCTGGGGGGAGGATGTGGCTGCATGGGTGCACAGGTCTGAGGGGCGGGGCCCTGGAGTGCACTGTCAAGGGGGCGGGGCTTTTGTGTATGCATGCACAGAGTTCAGGGGCAACAAGCTGTGGCTGCACCTGTGTGGGCTGGGAGCAGATGTGGCCCAGCTACGCAGGTCAGCTCTTGCCCAAAGCTGAAGGGCGTGACTTGGGTGCAGGCACATGCATGGGTGTTCATCAAATATGTAGTTTCAGATTTCTTTTGTTGTTCCTAAAGTTTTCTTGAATTATAGTTTATTATTATTGTAATTTATTCTGTTCCCTTGCCCTGATTTACTTCTTCAGGGACTACTGGGTTAGGTTGTCTTTCTATCTTCAGTAACTGTCAGTTTTTCTTTAATCTTTTTCTTTCTCTTTCTTCATTTTCTTTTATTTTTTAAAATGTTTCCCTTTTTTAGCTTCTATTTCTTTAAGATACTATCTCTTGTGCTTATTCATTCTTGTGTTTTCTCTAGTTTAGTTTTTCTTTTTGAAGTTGTTTTTCAATTGTTCCTAATTCATTCCTGAGTTCTCTCACCTCATTTCTGAATTATTTCACATATATTCATATGTATATAATTTTTAATATATTTTAGTTTATATTCAAATAGGAAGACAAAGTCCTCCTCCATTCTGTAAGCATGTCTTTATGACATGCTTTTATTGTACATAAGGATGTTACTCTTTTCCTTCTCGTTTTCTTACAATTTTGAATGTATTTTGACTTTAATGCTTTTTACATACTCAATTTCACTACTTCTGAATTTTTAGAAGATGTGGCTCACAGAAATTTTTTCTTATTTTGTTTTCATAGTATTAAAAAAATACGGCACTTGTTTTCTGAGATTTCCTTCTTTTTCATCTCCTTCATTCTTATCTGTACCTTCTTCTTTCAAGTTTCAATTTCAAATTTGAAATCTGCTCATTTTTTATTGTATTCCTAATCACTTCTCCACAGAATAGAGCAATGCCCAAAAGTGAGCCATGGGCGGTAGTTTTATGAGTTTAAAAAGGTTCCTTCAGAACTTTTGAACTCACCTCTCCTAGTTTCCGCTGCTCTTCTTAAATTGAACCTTTGCACTTTCATATAATATCTTCTCTCTATTTGAGGATTATCCTGATCATTGGTCCTTGAGTTGCCCATTGTTTTCTCCCACACAGAGGATGATACCTTATAGGTGCTATGACTTTTGGTGGTTTGTCCCTATCAGCTTTTATTTTGGGATTCATGAGAACAACTTTCACCTAGTTTTGTGAAATGTCATTCGGGGGGGTTTAGTTGTGCTCTCCAACTATGTCTTGCTTTTGGGTCACCCTATTCTTCTGTTTTGTTTCCCCCTACCCCTCTGACCTCTGATTCTCATTATTCTTTTTGAGTACCTCTTCCACTTCCATGCCAGAAGTAACAGGTGTTCTTCAGTATTTTTTTCTAAGCCCCTGTTCTTGTCTCACTTTACACACTCTCCTTGGGAATTCTCCAAGATTCTACTCTTGTTATTGAGATCAATACGAATAAAAGTTGAATGGATTGTAATATAAACATACAAAATATAAGTTTAGGGAATTGTTTGTTTGACAGATAATTGAGATACTGAAGAGGATATTAGGCTCATAACATTTTAATTTTATAACTATCATATAGTTTTAGAAGTATTGGAGATGCACAAGTCTTGCTTCAGTTTCATTGCTGATTAACAGAATTCACATCTGTGAGGAAACTAGGTATTTTTACTTAGGCAAGAAATCTGCTTAATGACAAATAAGGACCCTCCTTGTCATGGTCAGTTTCATGTGTCAACTTGGCCAAGTGGTGGTACCTGTTTGTCTGGTTGGGCAAGTGTTAGCCTGTCTGTTGCAATGAGGACATTTCATAGAATTAGATTATGATCACGTCAGCTGCATCCACAGCTCATTCCATTTGTAATCAGCCAAGGGGAGTGTCTTCTGCAATGAGTGATGCTTAATCTAATCAGTGGAAGCCTTTTAAGGAGGATTCAGAAGAGACAGGCTCTCTTCCTGTTTTGGCTGGTGAGCCTCTCCTCTGGAGTTCATCCAGACCTTCCTTTGGAATCATCGGTTTCACAGCCTGCGCTGCGGATTTTGGACTCTGCCTTCCTGCGGTCATGTGAGACGATTATAAATTTTATATTTGCTAGTGTTCCCTGTTGATTCTGTTTCTCTAGAGAACCCTAACTAATACACTCCTTAAAGCTGAGAGCAGTTAATAAATGCTAAATTTGATTTCTATTGAACAAATAAAAGACTGTAGCAGATACTAAAATATATGAAGCTATTTCATAGGGAATAGCATTTACTCTGCACTTTGATGCAATAAATAAAGTAAAAAACAAAGTGGTTGTTTGTTGGTTGGCTTATTGTACAATTAAGATATGTTATGTTACTACATTTTTCCTAGATCCTCCCTCATTCAATACCTGTGAAGTAATTTAAAGGTATACCCCAAAGGCTTAATTTGTCTTGTTTATTTATTTCTATTTTCTAAATAATTGGATAATAATTCTCCAAGTAAAACTTTATGTTGATAATCTCTGTAAATAGTTTGGCCATGATTGGGATTCATCAGTCAGGGAAATTTTTAAATAATTCTAAGAACACCACTTGATCTTTTAACTGAGAAAAGCAATCCAACTAGGAATTTTCCTTTTTTAGTGGTTACAGACAGCTATTGAGATGAAAGGACTGTGTTCATTTAACCTGACACAATTACTGAGAAAGAACCTAAAAAATCATAGTACAATAATTTGACTAACTTTTTAAATATTTGTTTATTGATTTAGGGGATTGGTTTAATTAGGTAAGATGTTACTAACTTTCAGAACTAACACTGTTATTTGATCAGCAGAGATAAATGGAGTTGTTAATACTGGGTATATTTCATTTAATGTTTTACAAGTATATAGTAAAATGAGCAAAATAAAATGGGCATCGAAAGGAAGAGTCTCCCTACCCTCCTTAACTGTCTTACACCTCCTCAGCTCTTCAAATAGTTAACTATTGTCACACTTGATTTTCTTTCCATGTTTTTCTTCATTCCTCAACAAGTATCATATCAACGGTTTTGTAGTTATTATACTTACATACTACTTATGTACTTAGAGTGGCCCAAGGTGTTGAATGATAATATATAGACCAGGGTGTTGGTAAGCAATAGATGGAAAACTCAAAAAGGGTGACTAAAGGAAACAAAAACACTTTCACAAGACATTTGGCAAAATCCAGCGTCCTTTCTTGATAAGAACACTTAGAAAAGTAGGAATATAAGAAAACTTCCTTAACATGATAAAAAGCATATTTTAGTTTCCTAGGCTGCTCCAGGAAATACCATGAAACAGATCGACTTAAACAATGGGAATTCATTGGCTTACAGTTTTGAGAGCATGAAAATATCTAAATCAAGGTGTCCTCAAGGAAATGTTTTCTTCCCAAAAACCAGCTGCCAGTAATCCTTGGCTTTTCTGCTGCATGGGAAGGCATGTGTTGATGTCTCCTGGTCTCTCCATTCTCTTCTAGGTTTCATTGATTTCAGCTTCTTGCTTCCATGCTATACTAAATTCATCTATAATGGACTCCAGTAATAGGATTAAGACCTATCCTGAATGGGGGGAGGGGGAGGGTCATACCTTAACTGAAGTAGTCCCATCAAAAGGTCCTACTTACACAGGTTTACACCTATGGGAATGGATTATATTTAAGGACATTTTATTCCAGTATACATACAGCTTCAAACCACCACAGCATGTATGAAAAACCCTGCCAACATTCTACTTAACAGTGAAAGACTGAAAGCTTTCCCTCTAATGCCAGGAACAAGACTAGGATGCCCTTTGTCACTACTGTTATTCAACACTGTACTGAAAGTTCTAGCCAGATCAGTTAGGCAAGAAAAAGAACTACAAGGAATCCAAATTGGAAAAGAAGTACAACTTTCCCTACTTGTAGATGACACCATCCTATATATATAGAAAAAGCCACCACAAATCTATTAAAGCTAATAAGTTAATTCAGCAAAGTGGTGAATAATAAGATCAGCCTGCAAAAACAGCAGTTTTCCTATACATAGAAACACATATATGGTAATGAACAATCTGAATTGAAAGCAAGAAAAAAATCTGTTTACAATAGCAACTAAAAGAAACAAATATCTAGGAATAATCCTAACCAAGGATGTAAAGAACGTGTACATGAAAACTACAAAATATTGCTGAAAGAACTCAAAGAAGATCTCAATAAATGGAAGGATTTTACATGGTAATCAACTGGAAGACTATTTATTGTTAAGGTGTCAATTCCACCTAAAGCTATTTACAGATTCAAAGCAATTCTAATCAAAATTCCAATAGCCTTCTTGCAAAAATCAAAAGCCAATGATCAAATTTATATGGAAGGATATGTGGCATGGAATATCCAAAAATATCTTGAAAAAGAAGAATGAAGTTGGAGGACTCACATTTCTTGACTTTGAAACTTATTACAAAGCTACAGTGGTCAAAACAGCATGGCACTGGCACCAGGGTAGAAAAATAAACCAATGGAATAGAATTAAGATTTCAGAAAGAAACCCTCACATCTATGGCCAATTGATTTTTGATAAGGGTGCCAAGTCCATTGAACTAGGAAAGACTGTTTCTTCAATAAATGGTACTGGAAGAATATCAAGCAAAAAAATGAAAGAGGACCTCTATCTCACACCATATAAAAATTTAACTCAGAGTGGATCAAAACCAAAAAGTAAGAACCAAAACTACAAAACTCCTAGAAGAAAACATAAGAAGTATCTTCAGGACAGAGTATTAGGCAACTGTGTCTTAAACTTTACACCCAAAGCAGAACAACAAGAGAAAAATATAAACAGGACCCCCCATTAAAATTAAAAACTTTTATTCATCAAAGGATTCTATCACAAAAGTTAAAAGACAACCTACTCAATGGGAGAAAATATTTGGAATCCATATATCTGTAAACGTTTAAACTCAGAAACTATAAAGAAATCCTACAATTCAACAATAAAAAGACAAACAATGCAATTTAAAAAAATAGACTAAAGATTGAATGGATATTTCTCTAAAGAGGATATACAAATGGCTAAAATGCACATGAAAAGATGCTTAATATCATTAGCTATTAGGAAAATGCAAATTAAAACCATAATGCATATTGTTTCACATCCACTAGAATTACCATTATTCAAAATAAAAAGAAAATTACACATGTTGGAGAGGATGTCGAGAAATAGAAACATTTAGTCATTGCTGATGGGAATGTAAAATGGTGCAACCACTTTGGAAGACAGTCTAATGGTTCCTCATAAAGAATTACTATATGACCTGGCAATCCCACTACAAGGTATACCCAAAAGAATTGAAAACAGGGACTTGAACAGATATTTGCACAACAATATTCACAGTGGCATTATTCACAATTGACAAAAGATAGAAGTATCCCAAATGTCCTTCAACCGATGAATGGATAAACAAAATGTGGTATAGATGTAAAATGGAATATTACTCAGCAATAAAAAGGAACGATGTTCTGATTCACATAGCAACATGGGTGAACACTGAAGACATCATGTTTGCTAAAATAAGCTAGAGAACAAAAGGACAAATATTGTACAATTTCACTGAGGTGAAGTAATTAGAATAAGCAAACTCATAGTGTCAGAATCTAGTATATAGGTTAGTAGGGGCTGGTTGGCGGTAAGGAATGGGAAGTTAGTGCTTAAACTGTACAAAATTTCTGTTGGGATTGATTGTAAAGTTTTGGTAACGGATGGTGGTGATGGTAGCACAACACGGTTAATGTAATTAATAGCACTGAATTATACATTTGAATGTGGTTAAAAGAGGAAATTTTAACTCATATATATATTACTAGAATAAAAATCAAAAGGAAAAATGTAGGACTGTACAAAACAGTGAAACCTATTTTTAAACCTATAACTAATAATATAGTTAAAACATCCTCTCATGAATTGTAACACACGTACCTCACTAATCAAGGTGTTAGTAATAGGGTGATATGTGGGAACTCTGTATGTTATATATCTTATGCGTGTTATTTCTGTAAACCTCTAGTTTTTTAAACAAAAAAATTAATTAAAAATATCTCTATAAAAATAAATCATATAAATTATATATATAATATATAATATAATAAATATATGTATATATCACTATTTACAAAGATAATGGCAGGATTAACTGAAACCAATAGGGGATGGTGAAGTATCCAGGGCTAGTAATAATGGGAAGCCATTAACAATCACTAGGCCTAAAGGGGATAGAGGAAAAAGCAGTTTCTAGAACAGAGGTTGTTCTGGTTTGCTAAAGGTGCTGGAATGCAATATACAAGAAACAGGTTGGCTTTTTCAAAGGGGATTTATTAGGTTATAAATTTACAAATTTACATAAAAATGTCCAAACTAAGTCATAAACAAGAGGATACCTTGTTGAAAGGCTAATGGCATCAAGGGTTCTTCTGTCACATGGGAAGGTACAGTGCAACATTTGCTGGACCTTCTCTCCTGGATTGGTTTCAAAAAGACTCTCTCAGCTCCTGTGGGTACTTCAGGCTTCTCCTGGGGCATGTGCTTTCACTCTTAGCTTCTTTTGGTTCTCAGCTCTCTCCAAAATGTCTCTCCCTTAAAGGACTCCAGCAAGCAGATGAAGACCCACCTTGAATGTGCAGGACAACATCTTCATGGAAACGATCTAAACAAAAGGTCCCATCCAGAATGGGTGGGTCACCTCTTCATGGAAACAACCTAATCAAAAACCACCCAACAATAGGTCTGGCCACACAAGACTGGATTAAAAGAGCAGAGCATTTTCTGGGGTACATAACAGTTTCAAACCAGCACTCTGGGCAGAGTTGAAACCGCCATGACCAGTGCACTAGGGCTGCCAGAACTTGGAAAGATTGCTTTAGCAGTGGAATGAGAAGTTGGCAAACCTAAGGAATGCAGTCACTTCCAAACCATAGTCAACAGGGAGTAAGTTATTTGACCTCTTTCTTCCAGTCCTGTGATCTTCTGCTGGTATCTCCTATTTTGCCCAAACCAACCCCAAACCAAAGGGGCCATGTTAACACTAACCACAGAGGTCAGCTTCCAGAGGCACAGAGCAGGATGGAAGAGGGGAGAGTAGAAATCTGGAATAGACAGTAAGACTGTTTCACGTGAAAGTTATTGGTAATAACTTATTACGGGAATAAATTTATAACTTTCTGCAGTAGAGTAATATACTATACTATACTACACAATAATACACTACACAATAAAGTACCTGGACAGTACATTGTTATAAAATGTTCGCTGAATAAATGAATCTGAGGTAAAGACTGGAAATGAGTCTTAAATTCTTAGCAATTAAGGCTATATCTATCACAGAAGGTCCTTGGTGAAGGATTATTAAATTAAAAAGTGGTTGGAAGAAATCTTGGATGCACGGATGGAAGGATGAATGTGTAGATGACTCATAGAATTGTACATAATAAAGAGCTTTGGACAAAATCTAGTCAGCATCCTAATTTTGTATGTGAACAAATGGAGTTTTTAATTCATTAAAAATGTAACATTGCGTACTTAGAAACCAAATATCACAACTCCAGGCTCTTCCACAACTACAATATGCTACCTCTTATTTGTCACTAAAAATTCGCTCCAATCAAAGCAAAGTCCATTTTGGGTGCCCATAACAGAAAAAAAAAAAAAAAAAGAGCAAGTAATTCAGGGGAGTCCATTTGTCTCCATGTGACACTTAACTTGTATACACAAAAAATATTCGAGAATATTGGTACCCAAAGAATAATGGCACTTTTTAATTTTCATTACTCAAACCAATAATACATAGACTTGCCTTAATATCATTCATCTAAATCTTATTTTTATGAAAGTACAATAAGAATAAGCTTAGTCAATGCCAGATATTAAAATAATTTTTTCCTTATCCTTCTCCAAATCACCATCTTCCATTTGGGAGACCTTTAAAGTTCTAATTGATAATACACAAAATATATTAATTTCTCACCCCTAATTACATTGGTGTTTTAAGTTCCCTGCCTTAAAAA
This sequence comes from Tamandua tetradactyla, assembly GCF_023851605.1. Taxonomy (NCBI): domain Eukaryota; kingdom Metazoa; phylum Chordata; class Mammalia; order Pilosa; family Myrmecophagidae; genus Tamandua; species Tamandua tetradactyla. The sequence goes on from NC_135350.1 coordinate 48,001,220, forward strand.
AAAACTGAAACTGGGGGTGCAAGTGTAGTTCAGTGGTAGAATTTTCACCCCTGCCATGCAGAAGACCCAGGTTCGATTCCCGGCCCATGCACTTCCCATAAAAGCAAACAAACAAAAGAAACCAACAAAAACAGACAAACAAATAAAAAATTCACAAATGGTGCTGCAACAACGGGATACTCACATGGGAAAAAGAATGAAATATGACCCTGCCATACAGCATGCAAAAAAAAAAAAAAAAAACTGAAACCTTTTTTATTGATACTAGTCTTAAGCATGGCAACAAGTGCTACATCTGCTATAAAGATGATTTTATTCTATTCAGATGTTTACTGGCTATTTTTCATTTTTATTTATTTAAAAGTTCAATTATCAAACATTGTTTAGAAACATTGGGTTCATTCTCCCCACCACCCCACCACCCCATTTCACTGACTTATGTGCAAGGCATAAAATTCACTTTCATAATTTTATACATATTGTATAAATATTAGAAAGCCTCCACCTGCCATACTGAGTGCTCAATGGGCTTCAGCAGTGGAAAGCAAGCCAGGCCTCCTACCGCCACAGTACCAGGATGATGCAGCCCCTGGACTGGCCCCAGGTGGGGCAGGAGCACAGGTCAATCCTAAGAGGAGACTGACGGTTAAGGTTAGAAGACAAACCTTCTACCTGTAAACACTTCATGGTGAACTTACTAAAAAGAAGAAAAGCCCTGTGTTATGCACCTAAAGCCACACTGGAAACTCCAGAAGAAAGAATGACCTCTAGAAATCAGCAGGGAGGCTCTGAGAACTCCTAGGAGCCACCACATGGGGTATAAGAGATGAAAACTGCAGAACTAGCTACATGAAAATAAGCATCTTTCCTCCAACCTTTCTTAGTAAAGCCTCATCTTGAAAGCCTTTTGGAATCCTCTCTCCAAATGTTCTGTGCAACATGAGTGGGAAGAGTCCTGCAGAGAGCAGCTTGAGCGTTAAAACCAAAAAGAACGCACCACCTAAGATAATCCAGCAGGGTGTAGAAGGAGAAGGGCCACTGGATATCTGGGCTGTTGTGAAACCAGGAAGTACCAAGGGGAAAATTGCATTCTTTGCAGCCCCCCAGTGTAGCAACAGGATAGAATCTAACAAACAAAGAGTTCTTGGGATATTGATGGGAGAGCTACTAAAAGAAGGAAGAAATCAGGAGATCTTAAAAAAGCCAACATACAGTTAGAAAAGATGAGGGAAGTCAACAGCAGGTGCTACCAGCGTGAGCTTTTTGCATGTGGCATTGCACACTGCTCTGTGCATTATGTGACTGACGGTGGCGACGCAGCCTATGCAGGAAGACCTCTATTGGTCATACAGATGGCAGCCTTCCTTGAGCTCTGCTAGACAGTTGTGCAAAAAGCTGCACAAATTCATCTGCTATTGTGAGGTTTTCTGGGCAATCCAGAGGTGTCCCTCCAGCTTCTGAGCTCTTTTTTACCCCAGGAACCTGTGAAGAACCCACGGAGAAGTGAAATCTTGAGGTTGGTGAACCAGAGTGAGCCGGCCCAGGTCCTTGACATGGTAGCCAAACTGGAGTCACAGCGTCTGAAACAACAGAACCAGCATGAGCCTGGGAGCCTCTGGAGGAATAACAGCTTCTGTCTGAATGTGGGCTGGGTGTTGTTTGCAAATGGCACTCAGGCTGATGAAAGTAAAACAAAAAACGGTGACTTGGAGGCACTTGACACTCAAATGAATCCCATGGGGTCTGTATCTGTGGACTGTAGCCCCTCAAGAGCTGACCACTCTTCTCCTAAAGCGGACCAGGCCTGGAACAGTGCTTCTCACAGCTCTCCTTCATTACCAGCAGATAGGAATTTCCATATGGACAGTGCAGAATTTGCCAGGTGAGCAAATTGACATGAAAAACAGCAATAACTGTGTTGTGGAAATGACAGAGGAACTTGTTGGGTTGCTTTTTCCTCTTCAGACCTGTCCCCAAGCCACTGAATTGCCCACAAATGTTGATGCTTTTAAAAGCAGAGATCTTGTGCTGCTTACTAGCCAAAATCCTGATCAAAGAAGAAAAGAATCTTTGTGCATCAACATCACTGTGTCCAAGGTCGGGAAAGACAAGCCTTCTAGTTTAAACCCCTGTGACGACCCACTTCCAAGGATATTATTTTTGCCACCTAATAAGTGCCAATTTGTTCCTAGTTGAAGAAAGCACAACAAAAGAGTCTTCAGAGGACAGCCAGCTTGAAGATGCTGCTGAGGCTGAGAGTGTATCTGAAGAAAAAACATTTCAGCTGAACCACTTGTCCTCCAATCTTCTGTGGAAAGTACATTACCAGTTCTTGAGACACCCAGTTGGAAGAAGGAACTGTCTCAAAACTTTCTGGAGACTAGGTTTAGAATTCAGCAGCTTTTGGAACTTCAGCAGTACATGGCCATTTTGTCCCACCACATTATGGTGAAACTCTTTAGGTTACTTCCCACCAAGAGTTTAGTGGATCATAAATGTACCTGCTGCTATTTTAAGTTCATCATTGAATACTACAACATCAAGACAGCAGATTCTTGCTGGGTTTGAGTTCCACACTATAGAGAGCATCCTTGCAAGCAGGGCAAGAAAAAACATGTGAAAGGGTACAAGTCCCTGTGCCAGTGGCACCCCAAATCTTATTGCCAAGCATTGCCCTATGGGCCAGGATATTAGATGTGCTGCCATCGGTCTCATAAAGGCTTCCCCAGTTGTAAGCCGGAGCTTCATGACAATCACTGGATCCCTGCCTGCCACAGCTTTAAATGGAGAATCCATAAGAAAGCATAAGGGACTGAAACTGAAGAGGAATATTAAAGTCTATGTGAAAGGCAACCAAAGAAAAAAACTGATTTTTAAAGCTGCAAACATACTACCCAGATATACCGTTCAAATGAGTGTTGCCTCACAGAGTCATCAGTCACTCTAGGAAAATCTTACTCCACTAGGACTGTACGAGCTGTACAAGAAAAGTGGTCTTATTTTTCTATAGTGGTACCTCACATTTGATCCAGGGTGGCATTCAAGTCTAATTTACTTGGCTGCGAATAACTATGCCTGTTTTCTTAAAAAAAAAAAAAATCAAATCTATTCTCAAAGGATGAAGATTTGCACCCCATGGAGAACAGTCGGAGGAGTACACTGCAGACTCTGCAAGCACTCCCCAGAATAGGTGCCAGAAACGTTTCCAGCATTGGCACCACATTTGAGATGAGCAAATAGTGCTCAGTGAACCACACAGCAGCTCTCTTAAATGAAAAGTTTGTTTGAAAAGGAAAAGTCAGGCACCTTACTTTAGACCTTATACGTTTGCTCCTGTAAGAGTGATGTCTGTGGTCAAAAATGAATTTCATGCCCCGTGGTGTTTACAGTGTATATAACTGTTGTCTGTTCATAGGACTATGGAAACTGCACATTAAACATGAGTGCCTTTACCTTTAGATAAGTGTTTTTGGCCCTCTGTAAATGATACTATTAAAAAATTCATTTGTATATAATGGACAACTGACTGAACAACATAATCACTACAATGCAGCTAAAATAGCGTTGTGGCTATAATGGTGTGTTTTTTTATTGTCCTGTCTCAAATTTGTACATCCTGTATAAAATATAAATGTTTTCCAAGTAAACCATGAATGTTTCCTGTATAATATATGAATATTTCTGAAAAGAGACAATAAATAGTTAAGAGGCTAACTTGTTCAAAGGATACCAAATATTGGTTTAACTGGACAACCTTAAAATTAGCATAGAGAAAAATCCTTTGTTATATTTTAGTGATCTACCAAGAATGAGAATGTCATATATAGGCAGATTATAAAATCCTTGTCTACTTTAATCATTCTTTCTGGTTACAAACTTTTTTTAACTTCAGTAAAAGCATACATCTTAAAAGATACATATATATTAGCAAGCTTATTTTTATACCTGGGAGATATGCTAGAAATATCACCTAGATTTTTTTTAACAGATTATTCCAGAAAGATCAAATTATTTGTCCAAGATCACATAATATGTCCGTGGCAGAGAAAGGAGTAGAATTTGACTTTTCCATTTCCCTAAAACGGTTTTCATATCTAGCATATGAATATGTTTTGGAAGATAAAGGACCCTTCAAACTTCAAAATCCATAATTTACGTTAAACCTCACTATAACAAGGATACTGCCCTTTGATACAGTTCTTTATTATGAATCGGCGGAATTACATCGCAGGGGAGAAAGCTCAGCAGGCCTCTCAGCCCAGTGGTGGAGCCCAGAAGAACAGGTTTGAAAGGAGAGTGAGTTGGGAATGGGAAGGCGAGGCAAAGACACAGAAACTGAGGACACCTCAGGGTGTCTGAGTGTGTGAATGCGCCCCTGTGTTTTTGCGCCGGATAGTACAAGGGGCCCAAGCTCGGCCCGGACTGGGACAGCAAGGAGTGGGGGACCTGGCGATTCACTTCCCCGACTGAGCGCCGCCGACCCTAGACCAGACGCCGCATACTGGCGCTGTCAACCGCCAGGGGGCGCACGCCGCACAACTCCGGGACAGGGTGAGGGACTGAGGGGCGAGACGCGGAGTAGGAGCCGCCCTTACCTCCAGATAGTACAAGTCGACTGTAGTGATTTGCGAGTCGAGGAAATCTTCATAGGTGTTGAACTGAGTGACTATATTGTCCACAGAGGTTAGGCCTTCTTCCTGATCCATTGCGGTAGTCTGGGACGCGGCGGCCCTAGCAACCGAGGCACGAGGAGGCTCCACCCACTTCGTTCCTGCCAATCAATTGGAGGCCGGCGGCGCCTTGGGCGTTAACCCCGCCCAGTGTTTTCATAGAGTTTCAAGCTTCTGCCTAACTCCTGGAAGCTCCGGGTCAAATTACCCACCCCCAATTTTTTAGTGAAGTATGTGGAGCAACGGGGCAAACTGCAAGCCAGAGTTTAAAATTACGTACTTCCAGAGTATTTAGACAAAATATTGTGGATCAGCGTTCTCAATCTCATTCTAAAACAATGTTATGCAGCACAAAAATACCGAAGTCTGTTCTCAGGCAACTGAAGGTCCATATCTGCAAGGGTACGTGTATCACAGTAGAGGTCTATGAAAATGGTTTTGTGACCAAGTGCAATAACAAAATATAAACGATTTTGTCACATTATTTTTAAATACTATCTTGTGGGTGAATCATTGCTAATGTTTGAGTATGAGGAAAAGTATCAAAATTTGTGAATTTTCTAAAGGAAACATAGTCAAGAAAAATATCTTTAAAGACTTCTTTTGGTCCCAAGTACTTGCTTTCTTTTTTTTTTTTTTTTTAACTTTTTAAATTTCAGTAAGCATACAGTGAAAACCTTGCCTTGTTGAAGCTGCCTCTTAAAGGGTGAAATATATGTGGAAACTTAAAAAGAAAATGTTTTTACTACAGACTTATTTTTGTGTTCTTTTACAACATAGCTTCACATTTTTTAAACGGGTTGAAAATAATCCAACATGGCAGCTCGCAAAACTTTTCAGAACCCATTTCTGAATTTTAACATTTTACAAATCACTTTTGGAAATTAACACCTATATAATGAGTATATTTGGAAATGCATTAAAAGACAATTTTGAACATTATTTTTATATTAATCATAGAAGCTGGGAGAAGAGAAAGAAGCGAGAGAGAAACCCAGAACACTGATAACATAATAAACTGATCCAGCAGATGAAGAATCATTTATTGAATGCTCCCTGCATACCAGGCACCATCTTAAATGCTACTCATGGACTGACTCATTAACTAGTATCAGTGTTAAAATTAACAACCATCAGCAAAATGACATCATCTAATATCTAAAAAAATAAGGGAATTGTAAACTCAAATAGTCCAATAGAGAATAAACTCATGTGACTTAACATCCCAGCTTGTGGGGACATAGTTCTCAGCATTTTCTGTTATTTAGAGAATTCTGTCATTCTCTCCTGAAAGAGGCATTATTCTGGGTGAATTGAGCACAAGAAAAGGTTTAGAAAAGATTCAGTCATGTACTATGTATAGATAATAAAAGTATTTCTTTTAGTACAATAATAATAGCTAATATTTGTTAAGTCCTTATCATGTGTCAGCCCTATACTAAGTACTTTATGTGTATTATTTAATTTAATCATCACAAAAAAGTAGCATTATTATTATTCCCAATATAGAGGCAGAATAAATGTAAATGGCTTGTCAAAGTCCTAAAGATGAAAATACTAGCATAATTTATTATTCCCCATTTTCCCACAGAGAGAAAGCAGAGGTAATAGTGATTTGAAGAGCCTCTATTACATGGACCTAATTATGAAATTGTTTTATGGTTTACTAGGGAAAAAAAGAGGTCAAATTGTGTAAGGAAAGATGGATTGGCACAAATAATAGGAGAAAAGGGAACATGATATTTTGAAATGTGGAGACAGGAGGGATCTGATCCCTCTGGGAAAAGCCACAAATTGTTTTGACAGTTCTGAGGGATACAGAAATGGCAGTAGAAGAAATGAAACTGACTAGATAGAAGAGGCAAAGCTGGTAGCAAACCTTTGAAAGCTAGGTTGAAGTGTTTGCTCAAAGTAGTAGTCATGTCCTTGAACAAGAAAGGAATGCAATGAAAATTGCCTCGGGTGCTGATGATGCAATCATGCAATCATGTACTACTGAAAAAAAAAAAGTCTTCCTGTTAAAGCTCCAGAGTGCTTGCATTTATTACCACATTTGCTTTGAAGCTCTTCTTCATCAAGTTTTCATCACTTTGAAGGTTATTTTTTCTATATCGTTCTGTTATAATCCATTGTGATTGTTCATTTTCAGGCAAAAGCTCATTAGATTTACCATTTGGGCAAAAGCCCTTTGATGAATTAATCTCTAAAGCATCTAGAATTAAACAATCATAGGAAATATTTTCAGTCAGAGTCTAGTAAAGTCCTCCACTTTGAAACATCAATTGAGAGTGATTTTCAACAAATGTTTCTCTATTAATGTAAAAATGAAGGGCAGAAAGTGTAAATTTAGGCTTGTAGACTTGTTCCTCACAGAATGTCTAGAATTATTAATATAATTCCATTATCTCTTTTTCTTAACTTTCAACTGAAATTCAAAACCACCTGTGAACCTGCACCTGAGAAATTACAGGTAAGAGTGTAATGAGGAATTTAATGAGTTTCAGCAAGTCCATTTCTCATTACAAGGTCATTGTTATGATCATGAAATACCATGCATTTCTGACTTGAGATCAGAATTTTTTAAGATTGAAACTTGGAATTTTGCACCAACCTCAGAAATTCATCCTTTGCACAAGGACAAGCAAAGATTATGTATATTTACAACAAAACCCCAATATGTAAGAGAGAAGAAGCATAAGTTATGAAAAACTAACAAAATATATACCTTATTTAGCTTAGTGATTGAGTAAAAAATGACCATGTAAAATTAAAGATAATAAGAATGTGGGTGAAATCTAAGTTTTCCTTTGAAATAAACAGACTTTGATTCTGTGCTTACCTGATGAAGTATATAAAAGTATTTCAAATTAAGCTCTACACTTTTCTGTTTCCAAATATTCAGCAATAGATGACGATAGCTAGGAAAGTGAAAAGAAATCATATTTTTGGTTGACATTATAGGACGATGTCAGGGTCAGGTTTATATGTCAACTTGGCCAGGTGGTGGTATCTGGTTGTCTGGTCAGGCAAGCACTGGCCTGTCTGCTGCTATGAGGACATTTCATGGACTTAAATCATGATTATGTCGGCTGCATCCACAGCTGATTGCCTTTGTAGTCAGCCAAGGGGACTGTCTTCTGCAATGAGTCATGCTTAATCTAATCACTGGAAGACTTTTAAGGAGTATTCAGAAGAGATAGTCACTCTTCCTGCTTCAGCCAGCCAGCCTCTCCTGAGAGTTGGTTGAGGACCTTCATCGGAGTTGTCAACTTATGGCCTGCCCTGCAGACCTTGGACCCTTACTTTCCCACATTTATGTGAGATGCTTTTATAAATTTTATGTTTATGGATATCTCCAGCTGGTTCTGTTTCTCTAGAGAATCCTAGCTAATACAGATGATTAATGCCTTGTTTATTATTTTAGTATAATGCTAAACACTCAGTAAAAACTTGAGACTCTATTCAGGTGGACTTAATAAAGTACCATGTTGTAAGAAAGAAAAAATATTCATGCTTGCTATAAGAGATTTGGGTCTGGAATGTTGTCCAGTTGCTTATTAAGTTTCTGTGGATTACATGTGAAGGCTATTGCCTAACCACCAACCAAGGAGAACCTTTTTCCCTTTGTAATAATGCTTACATGGAAGTTATTTAAGGATATTTCTTGCAATGAACTCACTGGACTTCCACACAGTCTCAATTATTTTAAAGTGTTTGAGTCCTGGTTCCACAGCTTTTGTGTCATGGAGATGTAGTGTGTTCATGTAGTTTTCTATTCCTGAATTTTCTCATTCTTTGCTAATAAGTGACAGTGTGAAAGGAAGGGCCCAGAAAAGACAAAGAAAAGTATAAAATGGAACTGCTTTCCAGGACTGGGTTGATGAGTATTAGCAGTAGATAAGGGTTGAAAACTACTACTGGCCTATGGAATAGGAGATGGGTATCATCACCCCAACCACCTCCTTTGGAACAGAGAAAAACTGATTCTTAGTGGCTCTATAGGTTATTCTTTACAATTTATTGCCATAAAGGTAACATTTTGAGAAGAGAATGGTCACAATGTATTCCAGCCCAGCACAACCACAAGACCAAAGAACATGCCATGCAGAAAGTTACTCATGAGTTTTTAATTAAGAACTTACTAGCAGAAAACATTCTTCCCAATGGTAACAGTTAGGAAATGGAAGTCAGCACTCCATGCAAACAAGAGATAGAGGAGTGCCAAGGGTCTGGCTTATCAGGTTCAGCAGATTTTTGTGACATTTGGTTACAATGTAGTTTCAGCACAGTCCTGGGAGAATTGGTTAATGTTCTTGTTCTAGTTTCCTAGCTTCCAGAATGCAATATACCAGAAACGGAATGGCTTTTAAAAGGTGAATTTAATGAGTTGCTAGTTTACATCTAAGGCCGAGAAAATGTCCCTATTACAACAAGTCTATAGATATGTCCAATTAAAAGCATCCAAGTAAAGATACCTTGGTTTAAGAAGGCTGGTAAAGTTCAGGGTTTCTCGCTCAAATGAGAAGGCACGTGGTGAACATGAGCAGGGTTCCTCTTTCATCTGGAAGGGCACGTGGCAAACACAGTGTCATCTGCTAACTTCTTCTCCTGGCTTCCTGTTTCATGAAACTCCCCAGGAGGCATTTTCCTTCTTCATCTCCAAAGGTCTCTGGCTGGTGTACTCTGCTTCTCATGGCTATGTTGTCCTGCTCTCTCTGAATCTCCTTTTCTCCAAAATGTTTCCTCTTTTATAGGACTCCAATAAACCAATCAAGACCCACCCAAATGGGTGGAGACATGTCGTCACCTAATCCAGTTTAACAACCACTCTTGACTAAATCACATTATCCAGGGAGATGATCTGATTACAGTTTCAAATTTACATTATTAAATAGGGATTATTCTACCTTTATGAAATGGGATTTTGATTAAAACTTGGCTTTTCTAGGGGGCATACTTCCTTTCAAACCAGCACTGTTCTAGTTTGCTAGCTGCTGCCCTGGAACTGGAATGACTTTTGTGTGTGGGGGGGAGGGGGGCCAAGCACCAGAAATTGAACCGGGGTCTCCAGCAAGGCAGGCGAGAATTCTACCACTGAGCTACCTTCGCATAGCCCTAGAATGGCATTTTAAAAGGGGAATTTATTAAGTTGCTAGTTTACAGTTCTAAGGCCAAGAAAATGTCCCAATTAAAGCAAGTCTACAAAAATATCCAAATTAAGGCACCAACAAGAAGTTACCATCACTCAGGAAAGGCCAGTGAAATTCAGGATTTCTCTTTCAACTGGAAAGACACATGGCAAACATGGTGATGTCTACTAGCTTCCTCCACAGGCCTCTTGCTTCATGAAAGTCCCTGGGGGCCTTTTCCTTCTTCATCTCCAAAGGCTGGTGAATTCTAGAAATGCCCCACTTGGGGAGTCCATGCCCATTCACTCTAGCGTACCAGCATGCCAATATTTCTAAACTCCTATTTACATGATGTAGCCTCTCATTCAATGCATCCTTCAAATCTATTGATTTCTCTGTCTTTCTGAGATGGTCTGCTTTAGCTGGCCATACCACACACAACAGCCAACCAACTGTAGCACAGTCAAGCAAATGGGCAACCACTCCGCATGTCAAGGAAGCAGGCCACCCTCAGATTACTCCCACAGACTTGTGGATTTCTCTGTCTTCCTTGAGACAGTCTGCTATAGTTAGCAGTACTGCACAGAACAACAGCAACTGACTGCAGTGCAGTCAAGCAAGTAGGTGACCACTCTTCACATCAAGGAAACAGACCACCTTAGGATTACCCTTGCAGTGTCTCCTTCCCCAGTACTGGAAGACTTAAATACCAGAGAACTCATTACAGGCCATACAGGGGTTCCCCTTGGGGACTCAAACTTCTCTATACTCAAGCCCTTTATGGCTAGCAGTTCTTTAGTCTCTTGGTTGACTCACCAAATGTTACATCTCAGCACAACCTCAAGACCAAAGAACATACCAGGCAGAAAACTACCCATGAGTTTTAAAATTTGGGACTTATTAACAGGAGAAAATTATTCCCAAAGGAAGTCAGTTGGGAAATGGAAGTCAGCACTCCATGCAAACAAGAGAGGGGGGAGTGCCAAGGGAGTGGCTTATAAGGTTCAGTAGACTCTAGCAATTTTGGGTTACAACATAGTTTCAGCAGAGTCCCATGAGAATTGGTTACCAACAGTGATTAGGGGAGGGGAGTTTTAATGAATATCATTCAGGATGCTATGTGTTTCCATAGGGGAGGGGTTCCTGACCCCTGGGTTGCTACATAGGGTCAAACACTCTGCTGAGACACAGTACTATAAGGACAGAAAAAGTGTGTACTAGCAGTAACAACAGTACTTTATGTGTTCTGTCCTGCATGCCTATGGTTCCCAAATCTATATAACCAGTCAGGTTACTCTCCTGAGGTCCAGGACACATAGCTAACTGCCTACCAAACGCATTTTGGCTGTAAAAAGAATTAATGCTCTTCCCCCACCTCCTAAACTTGCTTCTTCTCCAATGTTCACTCTCTCAACATATGGGCCCTTGTCCTTTGGGTGACTCATGACAGTAAACTGAACATCAGTCTTGAACCTTGTTTCTCCCTCACTCTTGAAACCCACAGCCTGTTATTTTTATCTCCCAAGCAGCTGTAGTAAAAGTGTCGATTTCCCTCTGACCTCATTGCCATTGGTTCTTACCCTAAATTGAAGACTGACTCCTGAACTCGGAGAGAAACTTTCTTCTGATCTGCTTATATCTTCCTGGTCCCCGTCTGATCCATTCTTCAAAATGTGGTCAGGGTCCGAGCAATTGTTTAAAAATACTATAATGATCTGATGATCTGATCTCATCATTGTCCATTTAAAGCCTTCCATTGGCTTGAAATTGCCCTTAAGATAAAGTAAAATTATGCTTTTAATGCAACTCACAAGCTCTCCACATTCTGACCCTCATTTGGTACCCTTCGTCTAACATATGACATGTTCCAACGGCACCAGACTGCTCAGACTGCCTTAAGTTTACAAAGGAGCTATCATGTCTTTTGCCTCTGGGTCTTCAAACACCATGTATATGTGTGGTTGGATGGATGGATAGATAGATAGATAGATAGATAGATAGATAGATAGATAGATAGATAGATAGATACATACATACATACATACATACATACATACATACATACATACATACATACATACATACATACATACATACATACATAGATGGATGTTAGGGCCCTGTTTTACCATCCCTGGGCTGCCATAACAAAGAACCACAAATGGAATGGCTTAAAATAACAGAAGTGCATTTTCTCACAATGTGTCAACAGGCCTATGCTTCTTTTATAGCCTGTAGGGAATATTCTGTTCCATGTCTCACTCCTGGCTTCTTGTAGTAGTTTACGGCAATCCACAATATTCTCTGCTTCATTTGTTTGGACATTCTCCCCTCTGTTGGCTGTCTATGTCCAATTCCCCCCTTTCTATAAGAACACAAGTCACACTGAATTAAAGCCCATCCTAATCCAGTTTGGCCACATCATAACTAATAGCGCCTACAAAGACCTTACTTCCAAATTAGGTCATTCACAGGACTAAGGATTGAGACTTGAACATATATTTTGGGGGAACGCAACTCAACCCAGAACTTCCCCTATAATATATTTGTCCTGTGTCCTATTAATTCTCCCTTTGTTGTGTCTCACTTGCAATAAAGTATTTGCTAAATGTCTATGCTCCCTAAAAACTCTATGCACACAAAGACAAATACTATGTCAACTCTGTTCACCACTATAATCATAGTATCTGACATGGCTCCTGGAACAGTGTGAGCCCTCAAAAAATGTTTTCTGAAAAATTGTGTTCTGTGTTTCACTCATTGATTTTAGAAACTATTATGTGAAAGATACTTAACAATATCAGAATAATGTGCCAGAGACCCGGGTTCAATGCCCGGTGCCTGCCCATGCGGAAAAAAAAAATACAGAATAATGTTAACTCAAGGCAAGGAGAGATTTTGAAGCATTGTACAAACTCAGAGGAAGGGAAAAAACAGTTCTAACTGGGGAGAGGGGAGCAAGAAAAGTTTAAAGGATGACATGTACTTTGTGCTGGATGTGAGGAATGAGATGTAGAAATGATACTCAGTGAAAGTCCATGTGAATGAATCACACTAAGTTTTCAAGGTAAGAAAAGGAAGAATGACTAGATAAGTTTGGTTGTAGTGAGAGACATGTATAAGGGTGGGAGAGATGGAATGGTAGATTCAAGCAGACCAAGGTGGGATTTGTCAATTTAAGAAATTTTCACCATATTCACCATGCAAAGGAGAGCCAAAAGTTTTTGAAGAGAAGTAATCACAACTATGGTTTTGAAAGATTATTCTGACTACAGTGAATGACTAAAGGAAGAGGAAAGAAAATCTCTTAGGTGTTGATAAAGGAGAAGGGGAGTCTGTATTTGGAGATAATTATAGGGGAGATGGATGCAAGAAATCCTGGGGGAAAGGTGAATCTTGAGATGTGCCACATATTCCCAACTTGTGTACCCTGTATATTCATTCTCAGTACAATTGATACTGGGCTAGGAGCTAAAGAGATATTTAAGACCCAACATCTCTCCCTTGGTGGAGGTACAGCTATCTCAAGCTGCTGGACACACCTCACCAAAACTGGTAAGATATAAATGCTCACCCAAGAATGAAGCTGCATCTGAGTTATAGTTTTGTTTGTTTGTTTGTTTGTGTTTTTTTATATATATATTTTGTATTTTTTATTTTTATTTTTTTCTCTATATTATCATTTTATTTCTTTTTCTGTTGTCTTGCTATTTCTTTTTCTAAATCGATGCAAATGTACTAAGAAATGATGATCATACATCTATGTGATGATATTAAGAATTACTGATTGCATATGTAAAAAAAAAATATGCTCACCCAAGCTATAGCTTATATTTTTCTTGTTCATGGCATAGATTATTAGCTTGCTGGCTAACCCATTGTGCCTAACCATAACAAAGAGAGCCTGCAGCAACCAAACACAGGGAGTCTAACACTGACTCTAAAATTGTACCAACCAGACATGCTGACAAACATAGTATACTATCTTAGACCAACATGCCACTGAGCATGGATAAATCACCACTCATAAGGGGTATACATTAAAAATGGGTATAATAGCATCAATTCCTAAACAAGATAGTCCACAGACCCACAACTATCCAAGTACTGTCTGGTGAAGTGGCCACAGACTGGCTACATGCTTACCCCCAACTCATACCTCTGATATTACGAACTCTATGCTTCAGTGCACTACCTCTTATGCTGGCAGAAGCAACCCTGGATTGTTTTTTCTTAACACCTTAAGACATCAATATAGTTTATAAATGTGCTGAGAAAATATACCTTTCCTAGATGAAAATATCTCAAGTCCCCCAAAAAGCAGCCCCAAGTTTCAATAAATGTACTTCTGATCATCCCAAAACTCTAAAGGAGATTTGTGAATCCAGTAGCCACAAGGCCTATGAAAACAAATCATGGCCTTCATGACCCAAGATAATTCCACTAACCAAGACCCTGTGGCTTTAGCTTTACCCCAGTGGGCTGGCCACCACAGATGACATCACCCCAGACCAAGAGCTCATTGATGAAGATGACTTCACCTTAAGTGATGTTGCCCAAGGCCAAGAGCTTGTCACTGAAGATAACGACACCCCTCACCAAGGAGCCAGCAACAACAGATTTTACTCTCCCAGGGCTTGCTCTAACCAGACCCTCTTCACTTGGACTGTACTACACCCAGTTCCAACTCCTGACTCAAATATCCAACAACAGCTTCAGAGATGTCTTCACCAATATGACCCCGGAGCTTCACTTCACTGAAATTGCTGTCTACCTTCTGGAAAATTCCCAACAGCTAAGACCACACTACCAAACCATGAGTGATAAATCCCATGATTGCACCACCACCCTGTAATACATGCAAACACTGTGGGAAGCCAAATAGTGCTTACAAAACCACACCACAGGGCTGGCCACGGTGGCTCAGCAGGTAAGAATGCTTGCCTGCCAAGCCCGAGGAGCCGGGTTCGATTCCCGGTGCCTGCCCATGTTAAAAAAAAAAAAAAAAAAAAACCACACCACACAGGGGACCAACACCACACCATTCCCACCTCACCCTCCACTGGAGAACTTGTCCATGCTATATATTCTTCTAAAAATCCGCAATGACTCCTATTGGCCATCACCTCCAGCCAACACATAAACACCTTTCACCTTTAACATCTCCACAACACAAAAAGCCAACATAATCCAGTCCAAAGATCCCTGTTAACTGAAGCATTACAGGATCTATCACAATGAGTTAAAATGAAATAGGGACTTTTTCACATCATTGTGCTGCTTCAGCATCTCCAAGGTCAATAATAGCATAAGAGGTTTTCATTGTCATAATGTGTCTTTGACCCTGTTGTCAGGTTCTTCGTGACTACCTCTGATACCTGCTTATATAAGATAAGCAGCTTCTTCTTCTCCTACCCGCATCCTACAGGGCATTCGTGCCCTGTAAGAGTCAGATACAAACACCACTATCCCCACTTACGCTTGGCCAACCACTGCAGCTCTACCCCTATAACACTTAGGAGACATAGCCCCCAGTCCACTGTAACACTTCACTCCCCACTTACTTGATTGAGCCTACACTCCTGACGTGTTTCCCCATGTGGTTCTGCGAGGTGTTCCTCTCCTTTCTGTTCTAGGACCTATAAGTATTAACAAACTTTTCACTCATACATCTCTGAGTCACTCATTCTTGCCACACATGAAAGTCTAAATAATAAAGAGCCTTGCAACTAAGCCAATACAGAAAGGGAAAGGGAAATAAACAAACAAAATTTAAAAAAACAAGAACAATATTGGCTTCCTAAAGAAGCATTAACCAAAGTGGTGCCAATTCCATTAAGAGCTAATTCAACTCACTGGACTCAGCTGAACTTCTCCATGATACCAAATACTCTCTACTGCAGATGAACTAATCATAATAAAAGATGTCTTCAGTCATCTTTCTCAGTGATTCTCACTCATCAAAGCCAAAGTAAAACATATGCACTCAAGCAATAATTTAGTGTAACCAAAAAGTCAGGCAATATACTAGACACTGAGAACACAATGGAAAAGAGAGACTGGTCGCCTTATGTCTTCAAAAACAGTACAATTCAGGGATGGGAGTAGAAGGGCCTGAATTGGTAATTGACTGAGAAAAAGAGAGAAGAAGATGAAATAAGCAGATTTGAAGAAGCAAATTTATAAATAAGTCAAAAAAATTATGGTTGCTATGATAAAGTATGTGTATTATAATAGAGTAGAATATGTGAGAAAAATCGATTTTAAATGTGGAAAACTGACTTCACAGAAATAATGTGAGAATGTTGTGTTTTAAGCATTTAAAATCTATAGAATATTTTGTCTTTTGTAAAAGAGTGAATTAGGACTGAGTGGTCTCTGAAGTCACACCTAGCTTCAGAATTCTATGACAATATTCTAACTCATGCTTCCATTAAGTGTTTAGGTGTAACCTATGGAAATCTCTGAGAAAGGAGGGAAAGAGTAAAATTGTTCCCCAATAATGCATTTTGCTGGAGAAAAACTCAGAACTGTATAAAATTATGTCTTGGTCACAAATTTCAAATGGGCACTCACCATCCTTGGCAAGACTACCATACTGTTTAGTATATTGGCTTTCCAGGTGAAAAAAAAATCTATTTCAGGTCTTCTTTTCTTTCCAAAATTGCTGTTTGTGCACCCACACTTTAACCCAATGTGTGCCATACTCACTCCCGTGTGATTGATAATATTGACACCCACAATTAATTGAGACATATATAAGTAATCTTTCCAACAACCAGTCTACCAGCTTACAGCAACCTGGGCCAATGATCACTGCCTTCCCTCACGTTCTCGTGGATACACTGCTCCTATCAAAAATAAACTCCTCTAATAGTATAGACACAATCTTCTCTCAACGTCTCAGGCACTTAATCTTGCAGTCAATAATGTTGTCCTTGACTTCATTAATTTTTCCTGCTCTATGGATAATCCCAACAGCATACAAACATGTTTTAGTATTTCTTATCCTTAAATGAAGCAAACTCCTTTGACACCACATTTTTAAATTACTGTAATATTTATCTGCTTGCCTTAAAAAAATTTCTAATTAAAAAATAAGTTCTTCAGAGGACTTCCTGGAAGATGGCGGCTTAGTAAGACGCGCGGATCTTAGTTTCTTCTCCAGGACACCTACTAGGGGAGTAGAAACGATACAGAAAGCGCCCAAAGCCACAACAGAGATAAAAAAGACAGCGTACCCCATCCTGGAACGGCTGGCTGGCTGAGAGAAGCAGCTCGGGTGAGATCGCCGAGGCGCGCGGGCCTTACCGGGCGGGGTGGCAAGCGGCCGGAGTTACTCCCTTCCCCCTTCCCGGGCCGGCTGGGAGAATTGGAGAGGCGGTCCCCTGAAACAAAGACGGCTGGCGCCCACACCACGCGCAGCCCCCTGACCAACTGAGAGAATTGGATCGGAAACCCCCAGGCCGCGGAGAACGGTGACGGGTGGGGGAGGCCCCTTCCAAACCCGTGACTCCCGGGGAACGTGCACTCTCTCGGGCGGGCCGCTGCCGCTGGCGCCCTCCCGCCACGCTTGTTGCCCAGGGCCGACTAGGAAATTCGGACGGGCTCTTTCCCTGGCTGCGGCGACCAGCAACCCTCCCTGCGTTCGGACCCCGGGCTGGCTCAAGCCGTTTCGGCTAGCGAACCCCCAGGACGGCGAGAGTTTTCCAAAGTTTAAGGTCCCACAGCACCTTTTACTGGTGGGACCCGTAGACAAACGTGTGCAACGAGCGCCACCTACTGGGCAGGATAAGAAAAACAGAACCCAGAGATTTCACAGAAAAATATTACAACCTTGCTGGGTCCAACACCAAGAGAAATCTGAATAAATGCCCAGACGCCAGCAGCAGAAGATAACTGTCCACGCTCAAAAGATTGAGAATATGGCCCAGTCAAAGGAACAAACCAATAGCTCAAATGAGACACAAGAGCTGAGACAACTAATCCTGAATATACGAACAGAAATGGAAAACCTCTTCAAAAATGAAATCGATAAATTGAGGGAGGACATGAAGAGGACATGGGCTGAACATAAAGAAGAAATAGAAAAACTGAAAAAACAAATCGCAGAACTTATGGAAGTGAAGGATAAAGTAGCAAACATAGAAAAAATAATGGATAGCTACAATGATAGATTTAAAGAGACAGAAGATAGAATTAGTGATTTGGAGGATGGAACATCTGAATCCCAAAAAGAAACAGAAACTATCGGGAAAAGAATGGAAAAATTTGAACAGGGTATCAGGGAACTCAAGGACAATATGAACCGCACAAATATACGTGTTGTGGGTGTCCCAGAAGGAGAAGAGAAGGGAAAAGGAGGAGAAAAACTAATGGAAGAAATTTTCACTGAAAATTTCCCAACTCTTATGAAAGACCTAAAATTACAGATCCAAGAAGTGCAGCGCACCCCAAAGAGATTAGACCCAAATAGGCGTTCTCCAAGACACTTACTAGTTAGAATGTCAGAGGTCAAAGAGAAAGAGAAGATCTTGAAAGCAGCAAGAGAAAAACAATCCATTACATACAAGGGAAACCCAATAAGACTTTGTGTAGATTTCTCAGCAGAAACCATGGAAGCTAGAAGACAGTGGGATGATATATTTAAATTACTAAAAGAGAAAAACTGCCAACCAAGACTCCTATATCCAGCAAAATTATCCTTCAAAAATGAGGGAGAAATTAAAACATTCTCAGACAAAAAGTCACTGAAAGAATTTGTGACCAAGAGACCAGCTCTGCAAGAAATACTAAAGGGAGCACTAGAGTCAGATACAAAAAGACAGAAGAGAGAGATATGGAAAAGAGTGTAGAAAGAAGGGAAATCAGATATGATATATATAATACAAAAGGCAAAATGTTAGAGGAAAATATTATCCAAACAGTAATAACACTAAATGTCAATGGACTGAATTCCCCAATCAAAAGACATAGATTGGCAGAATGGATTAAAAAACAGGATCCTTCGATATGCTGTCTACAGGAAACACATCTTAGATCCAAAGATAAACATAGGTTGAAAGTGAAAGGTTGGGAAAAGATATTTCATGCAAATAACAACCAGAAAAGAGCAGGAGTGGCTATACTAATATCCAACAAATTAGACTTCAAATGTAAAACAGTTAAAAGAGACAAAGAAGGACACTATATACTAATAAAAGGAACAATTAAACAAGAAGACATAACAATCATAAATATTTATGCACCGAATCAGAATGCCCCAAAATACGTGAGGAATATACTGCAAACACTGAAAAGGGAAATAGACTCATATACCATAATAGTTGGAGACTTCAACTCACCACTCTCATCAAGGGACAGAACATCTAGACAGAGGATCAACAAAGAAATAGAGAATCTGAATATTACTATAAATGAACTAGACTTAATAGACATTTATAGGACATTACATCCCACAACAGCAGGATACACCTTTTTCTCAAGTGCTCATGGATCATTCTCAAAGATAGACCATATGCTGGGTCACAAAGCAAGTCTTAACAAATTTAAAAAGATTGAAATCTTACACAACACTTTCTCGGACCATAAAGGAATGATGTTGGAAATCAATAATAGGCAGAGTGCCAGAAAATTCACAAATACGTGGAGGCTCAACAACACACTCCTAAACAACGACTGGGTCAAAGAAGAAATTGCAAGAGAAATTAGCAAATACCTCGAGGCAAATGAAAATGAAAACACAACATATCAAAACTTATGGGACGCAGCAAAGGCAGTGCTAAGAGGGAAATTTATTGCTCTAAATGCCTATATCAGAAAAGAAGAAAAGGCAAAAATTCAGGAATTAACTATCCATTTGGAAGAACTGGAGAAAGAACAGCAAGCTAACCCCAAAGCAAGCAAAAGGAAAGAAATAACAAAGATTAGAGCACAAATAAATGAAATTGAAAACATGAAAACAATAGAGAAAATCAATAAGGCCAGAAGTTGGTTCTATGAGAAAATCAATAAGATTGATGGGCCCTTAGCAAGATTGACAAAAAGAAGAAGAGAGAGGATGCAAATAAATAAGATCAGAAATGGAAGAGGAGACATAACTACTGACCTCACAGAAATAAAGGAGGTAATAACAGGATACTATGAACAACTTTACGCTAATAAATACAACAATTTAGAGGAAATGGACGGGTTCCTGGAAAGACATGAACAGCCAACTTTGACTCAAGAAGACATAGATGACCTCAACAAACCAATCACAAGTAAAGAAATTGAATTAGTCATTCAAAAGCTTCCTAAAAAGAAAAGTCCAGGACCAGATGGCTTCACATGTGAATTCTACCAAACGTTCCAGAAAGAATTAGTACCAATTCTCTCCAAACTCTTCAAAAAAATCGAAGTGGAGGGAAAACTACCTAATTCATTCTATGAAGCCAACATCACCCTCATACCAAAACCAGGCAAAGATATTACAAAAAAAGAAAACTACAGACCAATCTCTCTAATGAATACAGATGCAAAAATCCTCAATAAAATTCTAGCAAATCGTATCCAACAACACATTAAAAGAATTATACATCATGACCAAGTAGGATTCATCCCAGGTATGCAAGGATGGTTCAACATAAGAAAATCAATTAATGTAATACACCATATCAACAAATCAAAGCAGAAAAATCACATGATCATCTCAATTGATGCAGAGAAGGCATTCGACAAGATTCAACATCCTTTCCTGTTGAAAACACTTCAAAAGATAGGAATACAAGGGAACTTCCTTAAAATGATAGAGGGAATATATGAAAAACCCACAGCTAATATCATCCTCAATGGGGAAAAATTGAAAACTTTCCCCCTAAGATCAGGAACAAGACAAGGATGCCCAGTATCACCACTATTATTCAACATTGTGTTGGAGGTTCTAGCCAGAGCAATTAGACAAGAAAAAGAAATACAAGGCATCAAAATTGGAAAGGAAGAAGTAAAACTATCACTGTTTGCAGACGATATGATACTATACGTCGAAAACCCGGAAAAATCCACAACAAAACTACTAGAGCTAATAAATGAGTACAGCAAAGTAGCAGGTTACAAGATCAACATTCAAAAATCTGTAGCATTTCTATACACTAGTAAGGAACAAGCTGAGGGGGAAATCAAGAAACGAATCCCATTCACAATTGCAACTAAAAGAATAAAATACCTAGGAATAAATTTAACTAAAGAGACAAAAAACCTATATAAAGAAAACTACAAAAAACTGCTAAAAGAAATCACAGAAGACCTAAATAGATGGAAGGGCATACCGTGTTCATGGATCGGAAGACTAAATATAGTTAAGATGTCAATCCTACCTAAATTGATTTACAGATTCAATGCAATACCAATCAAAATCCCAACAACTTATTTTTCAGAAATAGAAAAACCAATAAGCAAATTTATCTGGAAGGGCAGGGTGCCCCGAATTGCTAAAAACATCTTGAGGAAAAAAAACGAAGCTGGAGGTCTCGCGCTGCCGGACTTTAAGGCATATTATGAAGCCACAGTGGTCAAAACAGCATGGTATTGGCATAAAGATAGATATATCGACCAATGGAATCGAATAGAGTGCTCAGATATAGACCCTCTCATCTATGGACATTTGATCTTTGATAAGGCAGTCAAGCCAACTCACCTGGGACAGAACAGTCTCTTCAATAAATGGTGCCTAGAGAACTGGATATCCATATGCAAAAGAATGAAAGAAGACCCATCTCTCACACCCTATACAAAAGTTAACTCAAAATGGATCAAAGATCTAAACATTAGGTCT
This sequence comes from Tamandua tetradactyla, assembly GCF_023851605.1. Taxonomy (NCBI): domain Eukaryota; kingdom Metazoa; phylum Chordata; class Mammalia; order Pilosa; family Myrmecophagidae; genus Tamandua; species Tamandua tetradactyla. The sequence goes on from NC_135350.1 coordinate 48,022,831, forward strand.
AAGACCATAAAACAGTTAGAGGAAAATGTAGGGAGATATCTTATGGATCTTACAACTGGAGGCGGTTTTATGGACCTTAAACCTAAAGCAAGAGCACTGAAGAAGGAAATAAATAAATGGGAACTCCTCAAAATTAAACACTTTTGTGCATCAAAGAACTTCATCAAGAAAGTAGAAAGACAGCCTTCACAATGGGAGACAATATTTGGAAATGATATATCAGATAAAGGTCTAGTATCCAGAATTTATAAAGAGATTGTTCATCTCAACAACAAAAAGACAGCCAACCCAATTACAAAATGGGAAAAAGACTTGAACAGACACCTCTCAGAAGAGGAAATACGGATGGCCAAGAGGCACATGAAGAGATGCTCAATGTCCCTGGCCATTAGAGAAATGCAAATCAAAACCACAATGAGATATCATCTCACACCCACCAGAATGGCCATTATCAACAAAACAGAAAATGACAAGTGCTGGAGAGGATGTGGAGAAAGAGGCACACTTATCCACTGTTGGTGGGAATGTCAAAGGGTGCAACCACTGTGGAAGGCAGTTTGGCGGTTCCTCAAAAAGCTGAATATAGAATTGCCATACGACCCAGCAATACCATTGCTAGGTATCTACTCAAAGGACTTAAGGGCAAAGACACAAACGGACATTTGCACACCAATGTTTATAGCAGCATTATTTACAATTGCAAAGAGATGGAAGCAGCCAAAATCTCCATCAACAGAAGAGTGGCTAAACAAACTGTGGTATATACATACGATGGAATATTATGCAGCTTTAAGACAAGATAAACTTATGAACCATGTAATAACATGGATGGACCTAGAGAATATTATGCTGAGTGAATCCAGCCAAAAACTAAAGGACAAATACTGTATGGTCCCACTGATGTGAACGGACATTCGAGAATAAACTTGAAATATGTCATTGGTAACAGAGTTCAGCAGGAGTTAGAAACAGGGTAAGACAATGGGTAATTGAAGCTGAAGGGATACAGACTGTGCAACAGGACTAGATACAAAAACTCAAAAATGGACAGCACAATAATACCTAATTGTAAAGTAATCATGTTAAAACACTGAATGAAGCTGCATCTGAGCTATAGGTTTTTGTTTTGTTTTGTGTTGTTTTGTTTTGATTTTACTATTATTACTTTTATTTTTTCTCTATATTAACATTCTATATCTTTTTCGGTTATGTTGCTAGTTCTTCTAAACCAATGCAAATGTACTAAGAAATGATGATCATGCAGCTATGTGATGATGTTAAGAATTAATGATTGCATGTGTAGAATGGTATGATCTCTAAATGTTGGGTTAACTTCTTTTTTTCTGTTAATTAAAAAAAAAAAAAAGAGAAGGGATAATTGGAGATGAAGGGATACAGACTGTACAACGGGACTGGATATAAAAACTCAGAAATGGACAGCACAATACTACCCAATTGTAATGCAATTATGTTAAAACACTGAATGAAGCACATGTGAGGTATAGGTTTTTTGTTTTTGTTTTTTTTGTTTTTTTTTCTTTCTATTATTGTTTTAATTCTTATTCTGTTGTCTTTTTATTTCTTTTTCTAAATCGATGCAAATGTACTAAGAAATGATGAATATGCAACTATGTGATGTTATTAAGAATTACTGATTGTACATGTACATTGAAATGATTTCTAATTGTTTTGTTAATTCTTTTTTTAATTAATAAAAAAAAAAAAAAAAAAAAAAAAAAAAAATAAGTTCTTCAAAAAGTATTCTGGGGGTGCAAGGGTAGTTCAGTGGTAGAGTTCTTGCCTGCCATGCAGGAGACCCAGGTTCGATTCCCGCTCCATGTATTTCCCATAAAACAAATAAATAAGCAAAACAAGCGAACAAAAATTCAACAAATGGCGATGCAATAATGGGATACTCACATGCAAAAATATTGAAATGTGGCTCCGCCATACAGCATACAAAAAAAAAGTATTCTATAGTTGCCATCACATCACCTTTAGGTGCTCTCCTAAGCTGATTCCAGTCAAACGTCTTTTCCCACCACTTCACTAAGTTGACCCTTTTCCAGGTCACCAATTCCTTCCTTGCTATCATATCCAAGAGATATGTCTCTGCTTTTAACATACTTGAACATTCAGTGATATTAAACAGAACTGACTGTTGTCTCTCTTCAGTGAAATACTTTCTTCTCTAGGCTTCTATCAGCACACTCATGCCACACTGACATTCCTTCTTAATATTTGCTAATTCCACCACTTTGGTTCAATTTCTAAATATTGAGGTGTTCCCAGAACTTAATCCTGTGTTCTCATCTCTTCTGACTCTATGCTTTCCCAGATAATCACATCCAGTTCTATAGCTTTAAATAATCTCTCTATATTAGAGATTCACAAGTGTATGTCTTTAGTCTTGACTTCTCTTCAAAACTCCATACTCACATATCTAACTACCACCTTGACATTTCCACTCAAACACCCATTAGGTGTCTCACAGTTTATGTGGTCAAATGTGTTTGTTTCTGTCCCACCCTCAATCTTCCCCATTTGAAATAGCAACTCCATCTACTCAGTTGCTCAAGACAAGAATGCAGAAATCAACTTGTATCTGCCTTTGCTTCACACCCCACACTGAATCCATCAGTAAGTTTAGCTGTATCAACTGCCAAAAAACATTTCTATACCATCTGCTTCTTTCCATCTCCACAATTTTTATCTCAATGCAAACCAGTGTAACTTCTTGCCTGGATAGCTACAATCTCCTCCTAACTAGTCTCCTACTTTCCCTCTTACTTCCTCCCTTCATTCAGATCCCACACAGTAGCCAGACTGTTTCTTTGTTTTTTTTGGGCGGGGGGGGTGTTGGTGGGTATGGGTGGGTGCATGGTCCAGGAACAGACTGTTTCTTTTTAAAATGTATATCAGATGACCTCAGTCTCCTATTTAAAATTCTCAATGACTTCCATTGCACTTGAAATAAAATCCAAACTCCTTCCTCTAGTTTACAAAGATATGAATCAGTTACATGCCTGTTTTTCTGATCTTAATATATACGTCAATCCACCTTATTCTCCCACTAACAGATGGCCTGTTATTGTATATTGGTCTTCTTTCTGTTTCCAGAACCCATCATGATCAATCATCTTCCCTTGGCCCAAAGTGCCATCCCTCCCCATTAGTACCAATCTTTTCACAGCTAGCTCCTCCTTGTCATTGTGATGTCAAATTAAATGTCACATATACATTAGGGTTCATACTAAACCACCAGTCCAGTAACATTTTTTCATATTTATTTATTGGAATGTACAATCTATATAATAAAGATATTGTCTTACCAGTCCTCATTAGTATATCCTCAGCATCAACAGTGTGCTTGGCATGTATTAGGTACTCAATAACAATTTAAAGATGGAAAGAATGCACATCACAAGAAAGTTTTATAAAAGTAATCATTTGATATTTTATAAAAGTCTTAGATTCAAAGAGAACATAGTCGAAACTAAATATCAACCGCATTTGCACTTATTTCTAATAAGTTTCATTGAGTCAACTGAAACTCATAGGAAATCACTTAGTGCTTCCATGAAACTATAGAAAGGTGAAAGGGACCACAGCTAGCTATTGTGGTTGGTATGCCTGACAAAACAAATCTTGAGTGAGTGGCTTGTTATTATCACTTCTGCTCCCAGGCAGTCTCCAGGAGTCATAATACTGTAGAGATCATACTCCATCTCCTCTGAATGTAGTAAATTACTACATTCATGTCATCCTGTAAATCCATAGTTGAAATTTAACCTCATAGGTCTTCCCTGTTACTCTTCATTTCCTCATTCCTCAAGAATCTGGCATTAAGAGACCACAGGCTTCTGTTTAACAGGACACACCCCATACACAGACACACAAAAATAAATGCAATGACACAGTTCAAGGGCCATGATTCAGACATACAGGGACATATCTCATATACCTAGAAAAAGAGGAAAGATATGGATGCCTAGATGTGAAAATAAAATTCTCTCTCAAGATCCACTTTCAGAAAGGACCACCACAGATGCAGTTCATTGTGAAACAGGAAGATCATTTTTCAATAAGACCACCTCATAAAAATTGTTTGGACAGATTTTAGCCTGAGAATAGTAGTCTGTGGACAATTTTTAAACCAATCTTTATCTGATTGAAATGTTCAGTTAAATATCTTTAACTGAAAGAAATGTACCTAGATTTCTTTTCTTTCTTGTGTGAAGTCTCAATTTCAGGTAGAAATTGGAAGGTGATACAAGATATTTCCTCCTTCTTTTATACCTACTTCATAGGGCTATGTTCTACACTCTGGCTCCTAGGCATGACTGTCTTAAGGCACCTCTCCAGATTATATGTCCATATGGCCAGCCAGTCATATAATAAGTAGAATTAAATTTTCAAGCAATGTGGTGTTATTTCTAAGGAACAATGTGGTAGTGGAACTGAAGTGGCAAATTTAGGTCAAAGGTGGTACATGTCAAGATATAGAAGATCCTTTAAATAAAAATGTAGAAAGTCATTAGTTGTAGGTATTGTGGAAGAAAAGTTTTATTTAGCATCAGCAAGTTGATATTCAAATGCAAAATAGATAAGATGGATATTACTTTTAGGAAACTTCAGACATGACTAAAGCTAACTGTAGCCAAATAATCTCAACACAAAACATACTAATCTTAGAACGTATTTATGAAAAAAACAAAAAGTTTTTTATGAATAGATAGCATTACCATTTGCTAAAATTTTACAGTTAGCTTTAGCTAAGTGAATATGGAAATATTGATTTTAAAAACTAAGAATGAATATTGCTGTCTTCTACTGATGTTTCAACAGTGTGGACTTTCAATATAAACTTATTTTAATGGATATAACACAAATATGTCCAAGTATGAAATAATATTAAAAGATTCTCCAGTTGTTGCTTTTCTATCAGGACTGCATTACCATTTTTAAAAATTATGTTTGCCTTTTTCCTAAAATTTCCTCTTTTCTATGCCTCCTTAGAATATCTTATTGTCATATGAATATTCCAATATATACATTACTAGCTCTGTGTCTTTTTTTCAAAATGGCTGATACTTTGATAATTTCAATGTCTTTAAGTACTTTTTCCTAGGACATATTGATCTGTGTCCCTGTCTCTCATCATAGAATACTTAGACAGAAGGAGGTGTAGTCATGGCCTCATGGTCAGCAGCACAACTGAAATGGTTGTCAATGACTCTGTGAAAAAATTAAGACTAAAGCTTTAAAATGTGACTCTATATGCATATTTATGACTAACTAAAGGCATTAATAATGACAAATTAGACCTTCATTTATGATACCATGTATAATGCACCATGCTTCTTAAAGTGGTTTTTTTCCTGTTTCCTTTTACTATTTAATTTTATGAGTCAATTACTGGACTTTGCGGGTTTTGGCAAAGGGCTGATAATAAAAATTGATTAGAGAGTACTTTGAGAGCCTTTCTTTATCACCACTTCGGAGAGCAAAATAGTTTCTACCCCATCAGTTCTTTCATAATTTTCCCAGTAGGTTATGCATTACAGAAAGAATGTACATGTAATATAGACACATTTTTTTAAAAATATAGTTTAAGAACATTGTCCCTTATTTTGATTAAAAATACAATGAGAGGCTTAAAGCATTCTTCTAATGCAGTTTATCAAGAACAGAGTGAATATTAGCAATCACTTCAATTAACCTAAATCTCTTGATGTTTCCAAATAATCACTGACATGCAGGAGGAAATCTAATTGTTCATTTAAAACAGACTAAGAATATGCTAAACAATTAAAAATAAAATTAAAGTTCCTGATTTCTAGAAGTTAACCTGCATAATTACTCAAAAATGAATAATGATATTATTTTAATGAAATTTTTGCACACTTTCTATTATAGGCTTATGTAATGTATTTACCATTATAATATGCATGATTACATAACCAATTTGTTCCTCCACATGTTAAGCAATCTTAATTAATAGGCTTTTGGGGCTAATATAATTGTTATGTAGATCTTTGGATACTAATAGAAATAAAAAGCAATTATATCTTTTGGTCAGTTCAAGAGAAAAGTATTTAAGGCAATTTTCCTGAGAAGCCAACAATTAGTACATATAGTAATGGGGGTTAGGTTTTAGAAACTCAGGGTGCACTTCTAATTCTTACATTTATTTACTTGTGAACGGTAATCAAGTCCTATAACCCCTTTGTATATTTATCTACCCACTGAGAAACCGTGATAATAAATTACAGCTTCTTTCAAGCCAATGTTAAAACGGTGAAGTTAAATGAGAGAACATAAAACAGAGACCATGTTTTCTGCTTTTTATTTTAATTATGGGTTATTTGAACCATGTGGTCTGCTCGCAAGGACATCAGATAACATCAAATAACTCTTAAGGATCTTAGTCCAGAACCAATTTTGACTTTTCTATTTGTGATGTGTTCTGTTATTATTCTCTCCATTTGCAATATAAATTTTCCTTCTACTCCATAGTCTACCCTGCTTCCCCAGCTATCACCTTGGCTGTTGCTTCTGGCGAGGAATTGGATTTGCTTCTGTTTATTTTGCTTTATATTTCCCCCAGAAATGCATTTAGCCCAGCCTCCGGTGGGTGGCACTCTAACCTGCATCTCCCCAGCCTGAAAGTAAGCTCTAAACAGTGCTTCCCCCTTGTCTGTCAATGATGCCTGGCAGGATCAGTTTTCTCCCTCTAGGTGAAGGCCAAAATATGGTGTGATTTGGAGGGCATTCAGACCTGCCAGCCAAAACCTCCCCTGGCAGCCTACCTGAATTCCAGCCAAGGATCATTACTGTTGCACCTTAAAAAGACTTCGTTGTTCTGAATCTGAAACTAGATTCTGGTCCCCATTCCCACCTTTTTCTATTGAAATGATTGTTTTTCTTACATGACTGAGAATTCCAGGTTCCTTGCGATTTCAACAATTGTGCTGTAGCACAATTTACAGTGCTTGGTAAATCAGGTTGTTCTTAAATTACTGGTAATCAGTTGATGTCCCTTTTATGCTACTTTTGTATTTAGGAAAAAGTGTATTTAAAAAGTTTGCCTTCTCAGTAAGGACAAGGCAACTGTATGCACACAAGAGGAGAGCAGCACAGGAGTGATGGCAGCAGAGATGATGGCAACGCTAACCAGTACGAGAAAACTCCAAGCACAAACAAGGGACAGCAACAAGACTGATCCTCACCAGGTGATTCTGCTTCTCCAAAGTGAGGATACTCGGACTTTTCATTTTACTGTAGAGGTGGTTTTCCTTAGAAATGCCTTTTGAGAAGGTGTTGATTATAACAAGATACAGCCTTTCATTACCTGGAAGAAAGAACACAATCATTAGTAAATGGATCATCGGAGATACATTGAGTTAATTATTTAATTAAGCTGCTTACAACTGCATAGCCCTTTTTGTAACAAATGGAGACCTATCTGTGTTGATTTGGGTGATGAGGGATGAGGTGCATGGAAGCAGGGAGCCCTGCCCCAGTGGAGTAAACTGCTGTGATTAGAGATTAAGAGCATTCAGGAATACACATGGGGCTATCTTGTGCTTTTTGAGAAGAAATCACCAAAAGGATTGAGGAATGCCTGAAGGAGTGGCCAAGTGGATCAAAGGGCCATCTTAACCAACTTGAGCATCTTGCCCTGGGCTTCCAGTGAAATTATTCTAAAAATGAGTTCCCTTGCTCCTTGAAGAATAGAGGGTGGAGATTTTATGGGGGGTTGTTTTTATAAAGAAGAATTAATACTTACTCCCAGTCCCACACCCCAAATTTGCATGTCCTTGAACCCACCCTCCTACTCCTCACATCCCTGGTGCCAAATGCATATGAGGTCCAACCCCACCCTGACCCCTTTGGGCAGGGGTCCGTGTGCTTGCAGGGCAGAAGGGTCTCTTGGATGCCCTGAAGACAGATAATACTGGGATTCTGGGTGCACAAAGCCTACTGAACAAGGAAAGACTCCGGATCTGGGTACATGTGTCTTTTTGGCCTCTTGAACGACTCAAATGGAGAGAAGCAGAACTGGAAAAGGAGGACAAGCTTTAACACACAGGACCGGAGCAGAGGCTCTCCTTGCCAGTCTAAGGGCCACTTCCTCCTCCTTCCTATATCCCACAGTGACTCTGAGCAAGGCTGAAACCTCCATGACCAGTGGAGAAGGGCAGTTTATAACATCGCCATAGTCCGTGATATGTCCGAGACCAAGAACCTTTTGCCAACCACAACTGGGCCACAACCAGATTGTTCCCCATGTGTATTTGGTGCTTTTAATTTTCTAGAAAAGGAGAAGAAAATAGAGCAGTTGGAATGGAATCCAATAATCTTCCAAGAAAAAATATCTTGTCCTATCCTTTCTATTCAAACTGAAACTGTAAAGACACTCCAACTATCTTAAAAATTTGTGATAACATAGATTGCCTTGTGTCATATCTCCCTTACTGTAGTGTTGTGTACACACGCACACACACACACAATTTTAATTTAACTTTTGTGGTGGCTTAAGGCATTTCTGAGATTTTATTAACACCACTTGGAAAAATGGAAAATATCTTAGTGAACAAGAAAGCACTGTATCAAAAAAAAGTGAAAATATGGATGAAAATTCTGATTTCTTTGGAAGAAAGGTATTCAAACAGTCAAAAGTGTTATTAGTTTCTGTTCTCTGTATCATAGAATAATCAAGTTAGAGCCTAAAGATCATCTGTTTCATTTTACAGATGAGGAAACTGAGGTCCAATGAAGTTAGTCATCTAGAAAAGACCTTGTATACAATATATGCTTAAAATATTTATTAAATGAAGGAAAAATTATCCTAGGCTAGGAATTGTGACAGAGCCAGTGATAGAGGCTAGAAGGACTCCTGATTTCTGGTCAACTGTTTTTCCACTACTTATACTCACATTTTTCCTATCCATATTCAGCAATGCATTTAGGACATAATCCTAGTCAGGCAGGTCCAAAATCCAATTTGCGAAGGGAGGGGAATAACAAAACTAAAGTGTACGTTCCCATCACAAAAATGTGATGCTGTACCTTCTACTCAAGAGAACCCTAAGACTGAGTCTTTTAAGAAGCATAAGAAGGATATTCTTCCCTCATGCTCCATGGGAGCAGGACCTTGGCAAAAGGGAGCCTTTCTTACCTTCTGACCAGATGGGGGCGGAAGTGTTTTAGCCTCTATAGCCCAGGTGCACAAAAAAGAGATTGGAAGTATAGCCCAGTGTACCTAAAACCCCTCTTCTCTGAAGAGTTACTAAAAATTCTTTATCGCTGAAAATCTAGACTACTTCAATTTCCTAGGTACCTCAGCAAGCAGCCTAATCTATTTTTATTTTGCAGTGTCAAATATTTTATCTAAATAAAGTAGTTAATTGAGACAGAACTCGACTCAATGAGATTTTTCTTATTAACTGTTCATTGTCTTTTAAAATGACACAACTACAGATCTGCAAAAAAAGCATGAAGTCATTCCCTCCCAAAGCAGTGTCCCAAATGTAATCCCATCTGCTTGATACTTTGACATTTTAGGTCTGGAAAAGCACAGGATGAAAGATGGCAAAGAGCAGGGAAATTCTAGTTCAGAAGTGCAACAGCTCACTTAGCACAGAGCTGTAGAAAAATAGAATCACAAAACCACTGTGACTAATACATTTTTCAGATTTATTAAGTAGAAAGGCTCAGAGGCAAAAGAGAGACAAGAAGGCAAACAGAATTGGCTCTTGCACTGGTTTTTCCAGGATTCTAGTGCAATGCCCTAAGATTATTTTCATACCAGCGTAAGAAGGATAGGTTGTAAATGTACAACTCATTGGCAAGATAATACTTTCTGCAAATAGTATTTTAGACCAAGATATCAACCAAAAATGGATATAAGGGTTACACCAACTGTTTCTCAGGATAGTGTGCACCTGTTTAGAAAAAAAAAAGTCTGCAGAATTTGTTCTCCTATTTCATATCCTTTGACCTCTTCAACCATTAACTTTACAATGCTAATAATTGACAAACTAAAGCTAAAAAGAATCTATATTTTTGAAGTATATTGGATGTCTGTTCATGCAGACTAAATAGAGATATCTTCAAAACAAACAGTTTAAAATGTTTATTTTGCATAGATGTAACTGGAAAACTCACACTGAAAGTACTGGATACTTAATATTGAAAGTATGTGATTGTTGTTTCAGAAATAATTCATTTTTTTGTAACAGTTTTTTTTTTTTGAGATATACTTCACACACCATACAATTTACTCATTTAGAGGGTACAATTGATCGGTTTTTAGCATATTACAGAGTTGTGTAAACATCACTACCATCAGTTTTAGAACATTTTCATCATCCAAAAAAAGAAATCCTGCACCCCATTACCTAGTACCACCCCACTCCCTTCAATTCCCCTACTCTCCTTCTGCCAGCTTTAGGCAACCACTAATCTAGTTTCTATTTCTATAGATTTGCTTCTTCTGGACATTTCATGTTAATGAAATCATACAATGATTCACGGCACAATCTGTGGTCTTTTGTAACTAAGCTTCTTTCATTCAGCACAATATTTTGAAGTTCACCACGTTGTAGTAATACATTAGTAATTCATTTTTGTAACTGAACAATATTCCATTGTACCAATATACCAGAAATCCAAATGTAATATCCACTCATCAGTTGATGGACATTTAGGTTGTTTCCATCTTTAGGCTACTGTGAATAATGCAGCTATGAAAATTAGTCTACAGCTTTTTTTTGTGGACCTATATTTTCACTTCTCTTGGGTATTTACCTAGGAATGGAATTACTGGGTCAACTGTAACTCTGTGTTTAACTTTTTGAGGAAGTACCACACCATTCTCCAAAGTCAATGCACCATTTCACATTCCCACTAGTGGCGTATGAGGGATCCAATGTCTTCCCTTTCTCATTAATACTTGTTGTATCCTGACTTTTTTATTAAAGACCACCTTAGGAGGCAAAGTGGTATTTTTTTTTGTGATTTCATTTGTATTTGCCTGATGACTAACGATACCAAACATCTTTTCATGTGTTTATTGGACATTTGTATGACTTTTTAAAAGAAATGTATATTGATATTTGTTACTCATTTTATAAATTGTGTCTTTGTTTGAGAGAGCTGCTATGACAAATACCACCCACTGGTTCACTGGTTGTCTTAACATCAGGAATTTATTGTCTCATGATTTCAGAGGCTAAAAGTGCAAAATCAAGGTGTAGACAAGACCATGCTTTCTCCTCAAACTCTGTAGCCAACAAATTATTCTTATTAAACCAACCCATTTTGTGGAATTTGTTTTAGCAGCCAGGAAACTAAAACTACATATGGCAACTTTCCCACTCTATTTGGAAAACTACTTCTGAAATCACTTTGTGATACATTAAATAATAAAAACTATCAGTAATAGGTACATGACTGATAGCAAATCAATAAAAGTTAGTCAAGGATTACATAATTGATTCTGAGAATACATGACACTTTTAACATGTCTTTCTGTCCCAAATCATCTAGCATGCACACAGCTGTCCTCAATACAAATGTTCTTAGACATTCCTTAAATAGCTCAGCTGACAGTTTAGTGTTTTACCACAGAGAAGACAATGAGTTCGGGGGCAACCACCTGACCTTGTACTGTGATCCCCAGAACCCAAGCAATATTACAAGCTGTGTGGCCATGAAGTTTCTCCTAGAAAATACTATGTTTTTTGAGGAGATTTAATCTGGAAGTTAGGAGGGAGAGACAGAGAGAGATGGTGAAATGTTTGAGATGAGGTTAAAATCCCACATCAGAAGGAAGATTAATCAACAATGCAAGGTCAGCTCTGTTCTTAGATAGTCCATATTATGTGCATCTAGAAAGGCAATGAATATAATTACAAGGAAAGTTTAAGCATTTAGTTTTCTAGTTTAGCAGGTTCTATTTCATGTTTTTAGCAATTACCCACTCACACATTACTTTTTAAGACCAAACTTTAGCTATTATAAAAACAGTTATTGAATGTATATTAAAATTTGGCAGAGTTGATAGCCCAAGTTATCATATTTTACAATAAAGCAAACCACAAAAATTCTTATTTACAAGTGACTTATCCGAACATGCCCCCATAAATTGTATTTAAATGCTGCTGATTTTAATCTCAGAGTTGATTTTGATCTCATTGTTGTTTAATCTCATTGAAACACTGGAGCATCCATATTAGCAAAGAAGTAAGGAAAACATTCTAGAAGTCACTCTCAAGCCTTAACTATTAACTAGACTGACCTGGATTTGAATCCTGGGTCTACTTTTGCTACTATGATATTGGGCAAGTCACGTAACCTTTCCTAATTCTGTTCTCTCATTCATAAATTGGGAGTCACAGAAGTACAACAACTTGTCTGTTGTTTTAGAGAGCTAAATGAGAAAATAGAAGTAAAAAATTTAGCACAGTGCTTGGCACATAAGTTTTCAAATAGACTTTGAATTGTATTTCCATTCTTAATCCATTTACCTGAAAATATTAACTACTAATTTATATGTGTTATACTCATATTTATTGTCATTATAATTGAAAGAAAATAAGAATATACTATAAATTATCTATTTATAATGAAATATATGTATTTTTGTTCTCTATATTTTATATATTGTGTTATATAATATAACATATTATGTATTACCTACTATGTAGTATATATCATTTTAAAACTTTTGTACCTTATCGATCAATTTACTACCTCCTTTCCCCCCAGGAATCAGCAATCCTTCCATGGAGGGCAAGTAAATAGCAAATCACAGCCTGAATTGAACCCATATGCCCACAATAATTCAACTGCTGCTATTACGTCCAGGTTGTGTCTTTTTCAGGGGCACTAGGCACACACTAGATGAGATATGACAATCCCATTTCATCTATCTGTCATCTAGAGAGTTTAGCATGGTACCTAGGACATAACAGGAGCTCAAAAAATGTTCAGCGAATAAGAATTACATCTCACCTACTTGATGAAAGATGGGGAAAGATAATAAGGTAGATGAAAAAAAATGTCACAGGAAACTGTCCTTTTGGATATGCTATAAATCAATATAATAGTTAACTCTGTTTTAATAAATATCATTGATAATTATGTACAGAAGTAATTGTACAATTTATAAATAAATATATAAAATTTGGACGTAGTACCAAATTTTTTTTTATTAAAAGGATTGATTATAAAAGGGTATGGAGACTATAGGCCTGGGAGGCAGTACTAAAATATTCCTCATCCATCTACTTATTCATCAGTCTTCTTTTTTAGTTTAAAATTTCTCTTGCCCTAAGTTTTTATTGTTTATATCAAGGAATGAAGGAAGAGAGGTAACAGGAGCTCTGACTGAATATCAGCGGATGTAAAATAGACTGTGAGAAGTCTCCTAGGCATCCAATTTCTCAAGTCTTGTATGTACCACATAAATTATACCATCAAAGTAATCACTCTGATTGTGTATGTATGTTTATGTGTATGTCTGCCTGCTTAACTATGTATTTGAAATACTTCATACCTCATAGTTGGAGAATTTGTCTTGATAACTCATTTGTATCTCTCTTTTTAAACTAAAGCAATCACTTTCTTATTAAGCCATCTTATTTATAGGTATTTTTATTAGTTTGGGGTTGTTCTCTTCTCTAAAAAAGTAAAAATAAAAGGCTATATCTGGAAGACCAAAGATACCCCTAGCCGGATACCAGGAGACATTGAATGATCGGATTGGAAAAGGACGACATGAGCTCCTGGAGACGACGGGGATAGTCTTCTGGCAGGGGCCGAGACCACACTCCAACTGTTTATGTAGATGGCAACTGCAAAAATAATGGTAGCGATGGTGCAAAAGCAGGATTTGAAGTCTACTGGGGACCTGGAAATCCTCTAAATGTAAGTGAGAGGATTTCTGGACAGCAGACAAACCAAAGAGCTGAACTGCAGGCAACCCACACAGCAATTGAGCAAGTGAAGAGCCAAAGCCTGGATAAACTCATTACTGGAACAGATAACAAGTTTGTCATCAAAGGCAAAGGGATGGATTGATGAGTAGAAAGAAAATGGATGGAAAATGGCTTCGGAAAGAGATGTTGTCCACAGAGCAGATTTTGAGAAGATTAATCAAGTTTCCCAAGGAATGGAAATATGTTCCCCGTCATTGTGGCATCAAAGGCAATGAAGAAGCTGATAGATTGGCCATGGAAAGATCCAGAAAATAAGACAGTTTTCATCATAAGAGTTAGCTGTCCTCTTGGAGCTATACCTGCTGATGCTCACCCATTTCCAAGCATTTCTTAATATCCTCCATGAGCATCTCCATACAGAACTTGGCTTCTCACCCTTACTTGTTTCTACCTTTTCCTATCACTGATATAACTCTTTGTCAAATGCAATGTAATAAAAGCAGACTCCCGGGCTGTGCGAAAGGCGAGAATTCTGCTCAGTGGCCATGCTGGAGACCCAGGTTCGATTCCCGGAGCCTACCCATGCCAAAAAAATAAATCGATTAAAATAAATAAAGACTATAGTTGCCTTTGATTGTGGATGAACCCATTACCCTAATTTACCCACTTACAACCTAACTAACTTTGTCACTTAGAATTTCTGTCACAAATCATCCCTTGGATAGGCGGTTCTCCTTTATATACATAAAATATCAATCTATTATATACGTAGTATATATTGTTTTTTATTTCTATTGGATATGTATTATAAAATACACATGAAAAATAAATTGGAAGCGATGAAATGAACACAAAAATCATGTTTTAAATAGCTGTTATGTAATAATAATTTTGCTATCACTGATATTAACATTTTTATTGACAGCAAAATGATTACGTTTTGTTTTCTTTTGTTTTTAATCTTGGTTTAATCTTTTGTGGTACATTAATTCAAACTCTGGATCTAAATTCAGTATACTTCAATATGAGACACAAAATAAATGTCACACCTGAAAAAGTATCCTAATATAACTACATAGATCCGAATGGTAGAGGTAAAAGGTAGGCTCTGCTCAGTGAATCACAATGCTATTTTTAGATTCCATCTGTCAGCTGTGTAAAGAATTTTTGCTGAAATCCAGCAAGTACATCTCTATCCACCCTAATAACAATCACTTTTCTTTCACAATAATTAGAAAGTACTATCATGTGGAGCTCTCATTTCTTCTGGTCCAGTACTTTCTAGTTCACCTTCTAATCTGGATCATGTAATGCCTCTAAAGCCACTTTTTGGTTAAAGACCATCTATATATCTAAATAGAGATATATCATTATTTGTCAAAACATGTAAATAAAAATTAACATCTATTGATTGACCTGTACTTCAACAATAAAAATGTTTCTATGAAATTCTTAGATGAGTTCTTCTGATTTAATATTTGGATGTATATTAGAGTAAGAGGGAAAAAGGGAAGGAGGAATAGAGAGAGACGGAAAAAGAGATCGTTTAAGCTAAAGCAGAAGGAATATTTACAACATTAAAGTGTAAAAGGGATAGAGTACAGGAGTAATAAAAATAGAAGCCCTGTCTCCTTCCTAAGTACTGAATTTAGAATCCTATCTTTGCGTGGTTTCCAGACCCAGCAGTTGAAACCAATCATAATGAATAGAGTATAATAATTGTGTGATAGGCTTCAAATGGTACCATTCAGAACAGCATGCTATCTGGAGCATCATGTATGAGAAGGAAGGAACGTGATGCAGCCAAGCTTTCTTCAGTCCTAGTTTCTAAATGGACATCATAAAGGAAAAAAAAAATAGTAACACAATATCAAATGTAAGCTTACCTAACAGTAGTCTAAAGAAAATGAAACCTGAGAAGCTTTTATCTTTTTGCATGCAATTCCATTTCTTTCATGACAACTTGATTTTTTTTTTTTTTTTTTTTTAAAGAGAGAGGGAGGAAAGGAAGGAAAGACAGAGAAGGAAGGAAGGATGGAAGGAAGGGAAACATTTTCTTGTTTTATTATATTTTGTTTGTTTGTTTGTTTTTTACATGGGCTGGGGCCGGGAATCGAACCGAGGTCCTCCGGCACGGCAGGCAAGCACTCTTGCCCGCTGAGCCACCGCGGCCCGCCCTATTTTTTGTTTGTTTGTTTGTTTTTTACATGGGCTGGGGCCGGGAATCGAACCGGGGTCCTCCGGCATGGCAGGCAAGCACTCTTGCCCGCTGAGCCACCGCGGCCCGCCCGACAACTTGATTTTTGACAACTTGATTTTACAGGTAACTTAATGGTGGCTCTGATTGCTCTTGTGACTTTACATTTGGAAGAGGTAAAGTGGATTCTAAGTTCACAGAGTGAACACAATTCTAACAATTTCTGCATTTTTCTTACACGTCAATCTTATTTACCGAAAATCATTTATTTTTTAGCTTTAATAGATGAAAAAGACAAAGGAATAAGACTGGGAAATAGAGATCTGAGATGCATTGTAGTAGTGATCTCTTCATAATATACAAATGTCCACCTTACATGAAACAAAAGAAACTACTCTAATAATGAGTAAAGCTTTTATTTCAGAACTGGGACGAAGCTTAGTCAGCAGTACAGATAAAGAAATAGGCGCAGAAAATTTAACTTACATCACCTAATTGTAGCTCTTGGTGGTGGCAAGGCAGGCGCTCCAATGCAAATCTTCTCACTCTGAGACCAAAGTTCTTTTCATGAACTTTATTATTTTCCCTTTCCCCTCAGTATGGTTGCAAATGGAGTAGTAGGCTCAATTTATGAGTGTACTTATCTATTTATACATGGGACCACCAGCAGCTCTGTAAAAGACAGGTCATATTAGAAATAGGGACAGTAACAATGCCGTTTCCTCATTTGTGATAGAAACCGATAACTCAACTAAATAGTAACTGTTACTGACCTGTACTTTATTAAATTGTGCCTTAAGAAAGCATCACTAACTTTCTTTCATTCCACTTTAGGTTTGGCAATATTCCAAGCTTTAAGTCTCTATAGCAATAATTCTCAACTCAGGCCATCCATCAGAATCATCTGAGGAACCCCCCAAAATATGGAAGACTTTTTGCACCCTACCTTATAGAAAAGGATCCCTAAGATTCTGAAACCTTAGCTCAATACATTTTCTGTCATTTTTGTTCTTTTCTTTAAAAAAATTGCTCCAAGCCAGTGTTCTCAAACTTTACAATTATCACACTCTCCCAGAGAGGCATTACTGGGTCCTAGTTCCAGAGTTTCTGATTTAGTAGGTATGGGATAACACCAGAGAATTTGCATAGCTAACAAATCCCTGGTAATGCCAATGATGATGGACAAGGGATCACACCTTGAGAAACCTGCTCTGAGCAGTTTATAAAGGTCCATCAAGTTCATTCCTCCATGATGACCTATTCCCACCAAACACAAAATTCTTTCAGGTCTAAATCTTATCCTCAACTGTTTCCCATCTCATAAGTGTCTAACCTTCAGCAAATTTGCCTCTCAATAGCTTTTGTAAGCTTCTGGCAGATTTTATAGTCAAGATGCTGCCATTTGGTTTTAGTTCTTAAAGAACAATGCATTTCCTCTGAACATTTCAAATCCATTTGAACAGAATAATGTTCCACAATTATGTTTAGAGACATGTTATGTAACACAACTGGGGTCACAATACAATGTCTCTTGTCTATTCCATATAGACATGAAGGGGCACATATGTGCTAATATTTTGATTCCTTGCCCAGTACAACTAATTGAATAAAAGCTCACCTGATACTCGTCCTTCCGAATTTATTAATTCGAGGGACCTGCTGGTAGTAAAGGGGAACTGTGGACCACAGTCTGGAGAACACCAGGATAAACTCAATGAACCAGGAATATATGTGGATCACTGAAAATTTAGAATAAGGAGAGGAACCAACACTTAGTGAACACATGCTACATGCCAGGGCATTACATATTTTTAATACACAAGAATCTCTTTTAGAAGCAAATAGGATCAGCTCTTAATTTATAAACACCTAATTTACAATATATGAATAGATTGTAACTCCTTTCTTTCCTTCACCTTTCCAGACCCAAGGAAGAACTGTGGAAAAATGTTGATGTTTTCCAAAGATATTGAGATACATTCATAAGGAAAAGAGAAGCTATGAAAAACAGGAAAAGATCATTCATTGTTTTCATTCAACAAATATGTATGCAACATGTATTAGGTGCCAGGGACTGGAAATAGAGTAGAAAAAAGAAAACATGTCATTCTACATGTAGCCTCATTTTATGAGGAAGACAGGTGGTGATAAACAAATCATTAATTCAAGTAGTACTAATATTACAAGGGAAAATAAAAACAAGATAAAGTGTCAGAGTGTGGCAGGGCAGTGAGATTTCTATTTGGGAGGTGTATTAGTCAGAGTTCTCTAGGGAAATAAAACCAACAGGGGATATCTATAAATATGAGATTTTATGAAAGTGTCTCACTCAGCTGTGGGGATGCACAAATTCCGTAGGGCTGGCCATGAGCTGGCAATAATGATGAAGGTCTTCAATGAATTCCCAAGAGAATTCTGGCTGAAGCAAAGAAGAAAGTTCTGCCTTCTGACTGCTGAAATTGTCACCTCTTCCTTAAAAGTCTCCAACCTATTAGATTATATCCAACTGACCAAATCAAATCCAACTGATTGCATTAAACCAAACTCTTGGATTGTCTCATTGTGAAAGACACTCCCTTGGTCTATTGCAGATGTAATCAGCCATAGATGCAATCAACTGACTGGTGTTTTAAGTCCATGAAATATATTTGCAGTAAAGGTTAGGTGAGTGCTTGCCTAGCCAGACAACTGGGCAGTACTATCACCTGACCAAGCTGACACAAGAACTTCATCACAGTCCACCTTTTGACAACTTGGCAAATACATCACATTAAACCATACTTAATCTCTAAATAGAACACAATTATAGGCTTTTTTTTTTTTTTGCCTAACAATATTCAGTTGACCTGCATCCAACCAGAAATGCACTAAATCTCTCTAGGATAGGGTGCAGGTCCTTGGGTAACATTCACGCTTAAACTTGATATCCTCTAACCTAAATACTATAACATGACTGATACAACTTATGCCATATAATAAAAGGATAAGATAGAGAAGAAACAAAGATGTTTGCTTTATGTACACATACAGACATCCTCATCTCAAAGGAAGGAAGAAATACTCGTACCATTACAGTCCTTGTTTCCATAGCTGGCCATGGATGCTCACCTTCCATGCGGGAGACCTGGGTTTGATTCCTGGGCCATGCACCCCCTACCCTCACTCCCCACCCCCCCAAAAAACACTATAGCTGATCATGGGGTCATAGCTCATATTTATCACTACCTTCTTATACTATCCATTCCATGTTCCCTTTACCCTCAGCAAGTACCTCAGCTGCCTATGGTTCATTGCCTGGTGGGGTGATCTAAACCTTCATTCCTGAAGTTTATGGACCATTTGGTAGTCCTACATGGTCTGGGTTGTTGCAGTTTTCCATTTACATTAATCACAGGGCGTGGTAGTACTAAGAGACAAACTAGCCAATCTCCCGTACTCCAGGAAAACTCTTCTTTACCTCCATTGTGTTGTTGCAGTTCTATTTCCCATTGATAGTCAAGATCAACCACCCAGGCAGTACAGTAATTCCCTTCCTTGCCTGATGATTCAGATCTGTTTTGGTTTCCTAAAGCCGGACTCTGAAGAAAGGCCATCAGCATCTGGAACACCTCTGTCAGCCAGGAAGGCATGTGGCTGGCATGTGCTGGTCTTTGCTCACAGTTCATTGCTTTCTCTCTCTAGGCAACTATGGGCCCTCTCTTAGCTTCTTGGGGACAAACTCTGGATTTCATCTCTTAACCTTTCTCGGCTTTTTCCAGGTTCTGGGTGCTTCGGGTTCTGTGAGTCCTCGTTTAGCATCTCCCGTGGCAATTCTGTCACCAAGCATCTGTGCTTTCTCCAAAATGTCTCCCTGGTAAAGGATTCCAGTAAGCAGATTAAGACCTACCTTAAATGGGCACAAAAAAAACCAAATCAAAAGTCCACCTGACAATAGGTCTGCCCCCACAAGATTGGTTTAAATAAGATGGCTTTTATGGTGTACATAACAGTTTTGAACCAGCACAGGAAGTAAGAGAAAATCTCTAAGACAGTGATACTTTCAGCACAAATCAAATGAAGGATATAGAGTATTATAAGCAAAAAAAAAAAATCCCTGAAATGTGGGACTTCGGTCAAAGACTGTCTTATCCAGCTTATACCTACCAGTCAAAATAAAATAACAATTGTTTCTTCCATTCTTGAATTCCATCAATTCTATCAAAATTGTGATTAAGAAACATTTCTTTTTAAATTGCCATTACTCTGTATAATAAAGACAATCACATTTGTATGAATTAATTTAGATAGTTTCCTCCTAACCCTGAACTGGAACCGCCTACCGTCTTGCCTAATAAAACTAAGCCCACAACCTCCAAGAATGGCCACTGGAATTACCAAGGATATGTCTAATAATCCCACCTTGAGATCTAAAAAAAGAAATTTCCTCTTCCAAATCTCACACATCACCACTCTGTCCTTGCTGGCCATCTGTTTTTCAGCCTGGCCCAGATATGTACTGTCTACTTGTTCCCCATTTCTCTGTACACCAAAGGTCAGACTAAAACATTTAAATAAGATATATCTAAAGGTTAAAGCATAATGAAGATAATCAAACAAAGAGAATAACCTTCAATCAACCTTCAAAGCTAAGTAGAGAACTGACAAGCCCAAATTTATGGGGTCCCTTAATTTAAGATTTCCTACCTAAATAGCTGCTGGGAAACTCCTTGCCTAGTCCTAGCTTTGTTAGCTGAGAACCTGGTGGTGTTTACCCAGATACCTCTGAATTTAAACCTAAGAAAGAAAGGGTGCCCTCATTCTTTCAAAGGGCCATCATTAAAACCCAGTTCCATGTCTCAGGACTTTTTCTATTCTAAGACGACAATTTGGGGAGTATCCGCTCCTTCAAGGTAGATTTTCCCACTCTCAGGAAGATAATCTTATTTTCTGTTTCAATAGAATAATACCTCTAATGGAATGGCAGCAGGTGCATCCAATATTTCTCTTAGGCTGTTGGTCTCAAACTGTGGCCCAGTGACAAGTAGTATCAGCATCAGTTGGTGTTCTAGTTTGCTAGCTGCTGGAATGCAATATACCAGAAACAGAATGACTTTTAAAAGGGGGAATTTAATAAATTGCTAGTTTACATTTCTAAGGCTGAGAAAATGTCCCAATTAAAACAAGTCTATAGAAATGTCCAATCAAAGGCATCCAAGGAAAGATATCTTCGTTGAGGAAGGCCGATGAAGTTCAGGGTTTCTCTATCAAGTGAGAAGGCACATGGTGAACACAGTCAGGGCTTTTCTCTCAGCTGGAAGGGCACATGGTGAACACAGCATCATCTGCTAGCTTTCTCTCCTGGCTTCTGGTTTCATGAAGCTCCCCAGGAGGCATTTACCTTCTTCATCTCCAAAGGTCGCTGTCTGGTGGACTCTCCGCTTCTTGGTGCTGCAGCATTCTCTCCTGTCTCTGAATCTCTCTCTGAAATGTTTCCTCTTTTATAGGACTCCAGTAAACCAATCAAGACCCACCCAAATGGGTGGAGACATGTCTTCACCTAATCCAGTTTAACAACCACTCTTGACTAAATCACATCATCCAGGGAGATGATCCAATCACAGTTTCAAACATACAGTATTGAACAAGGATTATTCTACCTTTATGAAATGGGATTTAGATTAAAACATGGCTTTTCTAGGGGGCATACATCCTTTCAAACCAGCGCAGTTGGGAACTTGTTAGAAATGCAGATTATGCCCATCCCAGACTGCTGAATCAGAAACTCTGGTGGGGGGTGGTGCAGGGGTGGGAAGCAGCAATCTATATTTTAGCAACCCTTCCAGGTGGTTCTTATGCAGAATAAAGTGTGGAACCAATGATATAAGAAAATATATTTTTTGATGTTAGTATTTGGGGGAAAAATATTGGGGGATTTTAACAGACTTGTTGAGGCCTCCCTGAAAGAGAAACATATTACTAAGAATGAAGTTGCCTGGGAACTTGGGGAGAATAACCCTTGGAGTGGGAGAAGGGCCTAGTGAAGAAATGGAGCTCTCATTGATTTCACACATGCTGAGCGTGTACCCTGTCACTGGGTGTTCTGGTGGAAGCTATGAGCACCCTTTTCTGAAGAGAGGAAGAGGAATAGCTGGATGTAGCCCAACTAGATGACTTTCAGAAACACACCCTGCCCAGGAAGTCCACTATTTTTAATGCTCACAGGACCAACTCACAAATATGTCAAAAACATAAATGAATCTATAAATGATGTTAAGAAATAAATCTGGTTAGTGAGAAAAAAAAGGTGGAGGAAGGGGATGGGGCTAGAGTGTTGCTTGAGTCAGAGAGATTCAGGTTTAATCCTGACAATCACTTCCTAGCTGGATGATCTCAGGCAAATTACTTAATCTAATCAATTTTTTCTTATCTATAAAAGGGGATAATCATACCTACCTCAGAAAATTGTTATAAGGATTAAAAGAGATAATGATAGAGTTGGCACCCAGTAGGAACTCAATTGTCCAAAGGCACCTGGCAGACCCAGTTTTCCCTCGAGCATAATGGAAGTAGTCCTGACCTTTTCTTAAGTGGAGGCTTTTGCTATTGCGTTTTTTGCTTTTCATTATCTGCTTTGTCTTGTTGCAATAGAAATGACCCCTTGAGAGTAGGTGGGAACTGTTTTCATATCAGCCCTGTTTTCTCTCCTCCTTCTCCCTGACCTTTCCAGTTTTCTCCCTGCAGCGTATGCGTGGGCCTGGTGCCGCCGCAGCCGTGTTTATGTACTCCAAAACACAGCCGCTCCACTTGTGAGAATCAGTCTTAATTAAGTAATTTATCTAGGATAACTCAGCAAATCTGGGTGTTAAGTAGAACAGTCCCATATAGAGAACTTAATTTCACTTTCCCGTTCCACCTTACAAAGGTACCAAGGACCATTCAGGGTAGAAGAGGCTCACCTCTCATTTTTCTTCACTCTGCCTGTTTTGGATTTGTGGGTTTTAAAAGTAAATACTTATTATACATAGATGAATGCTTCGTGCCAGTTATCTGTCAAGTGTAGCAAGTACTCAGCCAGTAACTGCATTAGGTTTTGGTTTAAAGCCACTCTAAATGATTTATTGTTTTTAAATTATTTACATAGCATTATTCCTTTCTTGTAAAATGCAAAAGTGCTGTCAGGAACAGCACAGCGGCAAGGTTATGAATGGTGCTACAAGTAAATCAAGGTAATTAGAGGCTTCAAGTTGCAAATACTGACAAGTTCTCCACCAGCCACCACTTCACTGAGGATAATAAAATTTGCATGATTTTCTGACATTATATTCACCACATATTTTCACCACAGGCTCACTGTAATTACTTAGGGCATGATCTCATGCTCAAGGCAAGCAGAACTCTCATTGAACCCAACCATGACTATTACAGATGCTTAGAAATGAAGAGGATGGAATTAAGGGAAGAGTTCCCTACATACCTTTAGGGATCTGTGATACATCAATTGAATCTTGACACTAAGAAAAGGGAAAATATTCTCAACGACTCCTAAGCTACTGTCAGGTCAATTATAATGAGACTAAGCTATCTCAAAGATAGGCCTTGGTTTTGTGACAATTGATTCCTGCAATTTGTTTTCTGGTTCTTTGATGTCAAAAAAATAAATAAATGGTGATGTTTAATCCCCAAAATGAAAGCACATTTAGGCATAGCTCTAGGCATAACCACGGAAAGAAAAATTCCATGTTATTCTTCACAGATCAAAATGAATAAGGACTTGTGTGCGCTGGTAGTTCAGTGGTAGAATGCTCTCCTTCCATGCGGGAGACCTGGGTTTGATTTCGGGACCATGCACCTAAAAAGAAAAAGAAGGAATTAAGACTGAATATGCCAAAAGATTAGTGAGTACCTCTAATAGTACAGGGTGACTAAAGCATATCTGCAATCCACATCCAACCTCTCATTTTGTCGAGTTATTTCCTGTGCTACTGCATTTCTGTTTCAACCCAGCTCATGAAGACCATGGGTTGGTGCAGCCCCAAGACCAAAGAACACATCAGGCGTGGAGTTAGACATGAATTTTATTAGGACTTCTGAACAGGAGAATATTCTTTCCAATGGCGGCATTCAGGAAATGGAAGTCAGTACTCCTTGAAGGTGGGGATGCAAGGAGGTAGCTTATCTCACTCCTCAGGTTATGAGAAAAGAGTTTCAGTAGGGTCCCATGACGCAGAGGTTTGGAGATTTGTTATTAACATTAGGGGAGAGAAGTTTCAATGTTTTACAAGATAAGGGTGTTTATGATACCATCTGTACGTTCTTTTCCTCCCTTTGACTTTAACTTCTGTCCAGGGCATGCAGGCGGCCACATGCAGTAACTTACTCTCTATACGGAGGGGCAGTCTGGGCCCTGGGTGTCCACCATTCAGCCCACAGAGCAGACAACATTAACCATAGGGCAGACATTGAATCCATATTCCACAACAACAGTATAAGAGACAACAGAATACTAGGCGCCCCCCACATAGAGATAACAACTCTGCAAAGAGATACCACCTTGGCCATGAAAGGGAATGAAACTATTTAGACAAGGAGTTTACTGATAATTGATCAATATTATGTGCATGCTCTTGCATATGATTTAAAACTTGTGAGACATTGTGCAAATGATCAGGAATATATATACAGCACTATACGTTAATTAAGGCACAGGTGACTCTTGGCACTACAGTGAGGATATCTAAGCTCATTTTATTTTGTATAGCTAATTTCCTAAGCCATGTGGTTATAGCAAGGATTTAGCTATTTTGGAATCACTAAGTGCTTGGGCAGTATGATTGGCTAAAGCTGCCACATGTTCTTCAGTAACTATTGCAGCTCCACTTTGTACAAAAATAGCTAAAGGATAATACCACAAGGAAGTATGTTTTATTCTGTATATAGCTTTAACCATTTCCCAGTTACTAAGAGTATGGAATAAAGAGTCATCTAATGTAGCAGGGACATAGGGCTGTCCCCACATATAGCATCCTTCCAGTTATAGGGTAAATAGGCCCAACCATCTTGCCTAAAGATCCATAGACATTCCTTAGGGGAAAGATTTCCCCCCAGTTGGTTGGAAATATTCTTCCAGTGGAAAAGACTATTGTTTTGTAGTTTAACAGTAAAATTACCCAATTCTGGGGTAACCTCCCCACATCACAAATTCCATCGAGTCATTCCATACAGACAGTGGCAGCATGGTCTACTGTTATAGTTTCTGCCATCAGTCATCATAAATTATCACATACCACATACCCCAATACGGGTCAGGTCTGGTTCACTTGTTTCCATACAAGGGAGGGGAAGTAAGCACTCATTTTATTATAAGTCAGTGGTTGGACTTCGGTCTTAAATGAGAAGATTCTTCTCCATATTTTTCAATGCATTGAATTCTGCCAGGCCAGCAGCGTACTCCACACAGTCCAGTTCACAGGGGTCCCAGTCCAAGGAAGGCTGGTGTCGCCCAAGCATGGCAAGCCATGCAGACCCAATATGGGTATGACTGCGGGCATGAGTTGCCACTGAAGCCTACTGTAGGAAGGCATTTGGCTAGGGTCCTGCGGATGAGAAGACAGATGTTTCTGGGGGAACAATGAGGGCTAATTCCTGCTGATCTAATAATATATACATCAGAATTCCATTGGTTAATAATAAGGTACCAGATAGAGTAACATTATGGGGAGGTTTTAAATACCAGATATTCTCTCCTTGCAAATCTTGAGAGTCCCCTACAGTTACATCAGTTGTTAATCTGGGTATAAGAAGGGTCCATATAGTCATGCATAATGTTCTCATGGGAATAGGAGGACTCAGATTCTTGATAAAAAAATTAACAGGCATTTTTTGTATAGATGATGGTCTGGTTACAATATATTAGGTGACTCCTAGTCCCCAAGGGGCTTAAGATTTCCAGCTAATGCAGCTGCATAGGCCAGCACCAAGTCCGAAAGACCTCATTCTCCCTTGTTTGTATGGCCTGGGGCATAGGCAACAACAAATTATTTTCATTCCCCTTTTTAGGCTGGGAAGTGGCTGGCCTTTTAACTTGTATTTTCAGTGCCTGCATCACTCCTTCCATTAGCATTTCAATAAGAATGGGTGCAGCTGCCTGAGGCATCACATTTAAATAGACTAAGGTCTGATAGAGTCTTATTCCATTATTGAAAGGACCTTTTATCATCTTTCAATTGTTCCTTTAAGAGAGCATTCATTTACTCAATAAGGTTCATACCCGTGGGATTATAAAGTAGATGAGATGTCCCACATGCTGTTCTAATCCATAGCCCATGATGGGTTATATGCCCAGTGAAAGGGGTCCTCTGATCACTGTTTATTTTTGTAGGCACTCCATACCAGACACTTACCCTTTCCAGACAGTCTACGTGGATCTCAGGTTAGCTTTCTCCACTGGAAATATTAACAGAAGTCCTGTGTCATTGTCTACTGCAGTGAATGCATACTTTCCCCTTTCTGAGAGTGGAACGGGACCAATGTAATCCATTTGCCACCGAGTCATTGGGATTTGTGACTGGTCAATGCATTCCTTCTGTTGCTATACCCTACATCACTGATAGAAGGAACACAAAGGGCGCTTTCTAGTGACGTCCACTAGCTGTTGATATGTGATTGACAGCTGGAACTCCTGGGGCAGATGCCACAGGGTTTAATACCCTCAATGTTCACTTTTCTGATGAAGCCATTCCACTGCTTCCCTTGGTTTCAGCCGTGCTGTTCTGAATCTATGTGAGTGCATCTGCTTCCACATACCAGGGTAACGTGTTGGGACTATGTGCAGGGACATTATAGACCATTATAGACATTTGTTACCTTTCATTGTTAGCAGATATCAAAGATGTCTTTCCACATTTCTTGTCCCTGGGGGAGCGGGGGGCAATCTATGACTGTCCATTGCTCCTGCTTCCAGGTTGCCATCCAGGTCAAAAGGCCTTTTCAAACAGCCCAGCTGTTGGTACAGAGAGAATGCCTCCTGGGTCATGCACTTTTACCATCCATTCTGGTCTTAGCTCAGCCCACTGACTGCTTTCCATAGCACCAATCTTCTACCAGATAGTGTTAGTACTGGGTTGTACTGTCACAGCTGTCCATGTAGGAGGCTGCATGCTAGCGGATTCTTCAATGTATCAAGCAGATTTGGGAATGGTACCCATGCCTCCTATTGTGGGTACTTCAATAACTATTTCAGGTACAGTGACTTTAACTGTTGCATCTTTAAAACAGGACATTGGTCCAAAACTCCCATGCATTTCTGAACTTAGAGGGCTGGTATGGAAAACGCTGCACTATAGCAGGTAAGTTTTCCATTCAGTCAGTGTGCTCAGTTGGGCATTGCCAGAGCATGACTTAGAAGCTGTGTCAGTTATCTACCCCTGAATAGGGATGGCCATTTTCAAGGTGATGGGGCAAATTTGTGTCAGTCCCTCCACCTGCAATAAGGCATTATATGCAGCACACAATTGCTTTCCCAGGGGCTGTATCTCAGTTCTGCTCCTTCCAACAATTGTGAGCAAAAGCCAAGGGGCATTCATTTAGAATGGTGCCTCTGCCACAAAGCCCATCCAGAGCCAATATGAGTGCTGGCTATATCCAATTCACAGGGCAGGTCTGGATCTATGTGTCTCAGTGTTTGTGCCTGCGCTATTGCCCTTTTTCCCTTTCAGAAGCATCCTGTTGGGAAGTATTCCATCATTCCCAGGGATGCCCTTTCCTAACCAAAACATGCAAAGGTTTTAACACTTGGGCTAAGTAAAGAACAAAAAGTCTCCAATAACCCTAAGAAAACCATTCATTGTTTTGTGATTTATGGCACAAGGAAACACTGCACCTTATCAATTACAGCAGAAGGTACAGTTTTTGTCTTACTCAACCATACAACACCCACAAATTTGATAGAACAGCCAGGGCTTTGCATTTTAGTATAATGGACTGCCCATCCCCAGCTCTTAAGGTGAGATAGCAATGAGCCTATAACTCTTTAATTGTAAAAGAGGGTTACTGGCTAACACGACATCATCAGTATAATGAAATAGAGTTACACATGCAAGACTTTTCCACTTAGCCAAATCCTTTGCTATGAGACCATTGCAGATGGTTGGGTTATGTACACAAATTTGACCTGTGAAAGTCCATTGTTGGCCTCCCCAAGTGAAGGTGAATGCAGGCCGGCTTTTGATTTTTATAGGAAAATACTAAAGAAAGCATTAGCAGGATCCAATACAAAATTATATTGACACAATTGGTACTAATCTCTTTTAATAAACCAACGATGTTTGGGACAGCGGCAAACAAAGGTGGTATTACTTTGTTTAACTCCTGATAATCTACTGTCATATGTCACATTTTATCAGAGTTTCATATTGGCCATACAGAACTATTGAAAGGGCTATGGGTGGGTGTTATTATCCCTGCCCAATCCAACTCTTTGATAATGGCTGAGATTTCTTGGTGTCCTCCCAGAAGTTTATATTGTTATGTAACCATGACCCTCTGAGGCAGGGGTATTTTACAGGGAATCATTTAGCTTGTTCTCAGTACTGCTCTAATCACTCTACTTTGGATATAGGGTTCCCCTATAGTGGTCTGCAACATGGCATTCTGTAGAAGGTCAATTCCTAAAATATATTCCAGTATAGAGGAAATACATACCATATACAATTGGAGGGGGGCAATCTTCCAATTTGCAAGGTTAAATTATGCCATTTGTCTCTGATTGTCTTTCCCTCATAGCTATCTATGGCCAGCATGGGTTCATTAAATCAGGCTACATTTCCACAAATTATGGTACATTCATCTCCCTTATCTACAAGTGCTAATTCTTGTATAAGTATCCTTGTATAAGTAGGGGACCAGAAGATGATTAATTTTACATGTGGTCTCCAATCCCCAGGGTTCCCAGCTGTTATTCATATCTGGGAAAATCAACCTGTCCCCTATGAAAGAGGAAAAGAGGCTTGCCAAACCTCTTTCAGGAATGGCGAAGTTCTGGACTGGAGCTCTGAATGGTGTTTTTTTCCTGAATTCCTTTCTCTCTCGGGAGCTTGGGAACTCACTTTATTAAATATTTGGTTCTTAAACTGTTTGCTCCATAGTTTTACAAGGACTGCATTAGGTTGCCTATCTATATCGTTTATCTCTATGCCAGTGGCAATGAGATCCGCCCACATCTGCTTGCTATCCCGATTAGGACCTTCATGCTCACAAGGAGTTTTTCCCATTGTCCTTACTCTCACTTCCTTTCTCTGTAGCCTCTCTGACTTTCTGAGGTCAGCTACAGAATAAGTGGCAAGGGAGATGGGCTATCCTACTAGAAGATTTCGGATAGACAGGAGAGGCCCATAGTAATGGTTGGGGGATGGGGGGTAGATTGCAATACCATGTTTTTCATTCTTGCAATGAAAGCTTCAATGAAAGGACCTATGAAAGCTGTGGCATAAATGGCATGTTTCATTCCCAGCCCTCAAAGAATCTTGTAGCTCCTCCATATTTTAACCATGGGGATATTGTATTGTATATCCGCCATGAAGCCTTGCACCGATCAATCAGCCATACCAATAAGGAGGCAGTTTTTGCTTCAGCTGTGTTAGCATGCCAGAATTTTCATAGCAAAGGATGGCTTATAATA
This sequence comes from Tamandua tetradactyla, assembly GCF_023851605.1. NCBI lineage: Eukaryota > Metazoa > Chordata > Mammalia > Pilosa > Myrmecophagidae > Tamandua > Tamandua tetradactyla. The sequence goes on from NC_135350.1 coordinate 48,052,631, forward strand.
GATGCCAATTTACTCATCTCTTCTCCAGAAAGCCCTGCCCCTCTGCTCTATCCCATAACTGTAGAAGCCAATTGGGCAGGTACTTCCTAGTTTTTTGTCTAAATCACCCAATTCAGTAGTAGTATAAAATCTCATAGTAACATGTAATTTCTGTTCAGGAGGTTGGACTTGCTGAACCCTGAGGGGTTGATCTTATAATGCTTTCCATTTCTGTTGTATTATAGGATGAACCTGTTGGGGCTCTTCATCCTCCCCTTCCTTTTCTGAGGAGGAGTGTATGGGGTCCCATGCTTTGGGGTCCCATCCCAGAGTACTTGAAATCCTCCAGACTCAAGCATGAGCAACTTATGGCCTCTGATTCAGCCATATCTAACTGAGACTAACAGAATCTCTAACTGACCATCCACTTGGCACAGGCGATCAGTCAGAGGATCTTTCATTTCCTCCTGGGCAAGGTGTGCATCTCTGTCAACTTTTAATTTTCCTCTAGATGGTGAGCTGTTGCTTTTGCTACCTGTTCTGTTTCTGTGGCCATATATACGGCTCCTAAAATGAGCAAGGCCATGTCAACCACTACTTGGCATTCTTTTTTCTTTTTGCTAAGATTTAGTTGTCCTACAATCTGTTGCAAAACAGTAATACTACTGAAGTTTTTAGGTCATCCCCATATTCTCACAGCAGTCTTCATCCATCTAGGAGGGAGGCCATCCTTACCAGTTATTCCAACCCAGCTCTTGAAAAACAGGGATTGGTGCAGCCCCAAGACCAAAGAACACATTAGGCATGAAGTTAGATATGAATTTTAGTAGGACTTATGAATAGGAGAAGATTCTTCTTGATGGAAGTCATTTAAGAAATGGATGCCAGTGCCTCATGAAGGTGAGGTTGCACGGGGGCAGCTTACAAGGGTTTAGGAAAAGGCCATTCCATAGGTTATGAGAAAAGAGTTTAGCAGAGTCTCATGACACAGGGTTTGGAGATTTGTTATCAACATATCAGAGGAGAGGAGTTTCAAAGCTTTACAAGATAAGTGGTTTATGATACCACCTGTATATTATTTTCCTGTTTGAGAAAGTCCATCAACCTTTAACTTCTGTTTGGGTCATGCAGACACTACATGCAGTAACTTATTCTCTATATGGAGAGGGAGCCCAGGCCCTGGCTCTCCATAATCTCTCATGTACACCAACAGACTAATTCTTACATTGTCCACATTCAGACTCAGTGAATCAAAGTCATATCTGACATTTGCTCTTCTTTTCTAAACCTTAGAATATCCCCAAGCTGTCTCAATATAAAAAGGAAAATTTGGGTCTTCAACTACACAGTAAAGTACAGAGTTTCAAAGATGAGCATACTATATAAACTAAAATCATATCCCTCCTTCTGACATTGAATTTGAAGTCACTGAATTTGAGTTAGAATGCCAACCTTGCCTCTTACTACCCTTTGATACTGAGAAATTTATATAATCCTTCAATCTCAGTTTCTTACTCCTACTCATGCAGTTGTTATAAGGATTAAAGAGATAAGGTGAAAAGACTTACTGCAGTGACTGGCATATATATAAGAAGTACTGATTAATTATGAATGAAAAGATAGAACAAATTACATGTAAAGTCTTATCCTGCTTTGTAGCTCTTTCAGTAAGCCCACCTGGAATTGACAGCCTTACTATGGAAAGATAGTGTCTAAATTGAGAGAAAATGAGACAGCAGGTAAAAGAGTCACATTTTCTAGAATTTATTAACTCTGTCAGACCTGAAAAAGAAGGGTTTGAGTGGTGAATGATCTCTCCTACCCACATCCCACCATGGAAAGCAGCTGGTAGCGTAGCAATAAAAGTAACCAAGGTGGAGCAATCAGATTTTAGGCATTAGAAGTTATTGCTCCAAAATTATAGTACTCCTAAAACTAGAGGTATCACTGGGTAAATCCTTCAGAAAATGCAATTCTTGAAAGCTTCTCAGATCTTAGGCTGGCTCTGGTCAATGTCACAACTATAATATTACTGGATCTGTCTCCAACAGAGATGTTAACATTGTAGATTTATCTGTCTTTGTACAGGGGTCCCTTTTGTAATGGTAAAGTATATGAACTTGTAGTAACATATACGCAATCTTTAGAAAAGTGGAATAAAGTCCTTTGCAAATAGTTTGTGTTAATTACCTTAGATTACATCAAACTCTGCGGTAGGTTTACTCATCTTTAATTATATCCATTTTTAGACCAGTAGTAACTTACGAGATTTCTGGAATGTGTTTAGTAATCCACCAAGAAGACTGACTCAGAGTCTTAGAAGAAAGATATTGTGTGTCCAATTGCTGTGACTATCATTTGTCACACTTTATCATGAATAGGGAATATATCAAAAGTGAAAATACTTTCATAATGGCAAGTATGAATCTTATTATGTAGAAATGACATATTCTATATTGAATCATATCAGTGGTCAAAACTTCTGCAAAGAATATGCATGCCATTTTTCTTCATGTGCCCTTTTCTTTGCCCCCTACTATATTTTGGAGACAGAACAGACCATGTTTTGTAGAATTCAGGAGTCTGCTCATTTGGTGGGCTGTTGATAACAGTAGTGTTCTCATTTCTCACACTCAAGCTACATGAAAAATTAGTCTTATCAACTCTTAGAGAAAGAGCATAAGCTTTCAGAATGAGTGCTTCACTATTGAATATGTAGTTTATGACTGAAATAGTTAAGCACATCTTAAGTTCAGTATTTACAGGGGCTAATACTGTGGTTTTCTAATTTAGTAAGATTTTGACCAGATGATTTAAGTTGCTATTAATGTAGCAGTCAGTCAATCAACATGGTTACAACTAGTGAGCAAGTTTTCTGCATTTTTAAAAGCTTAGATTTGGATAGTGCCTTAGAAACAATTTAATCTAACCTAAATGATATGTCTATATCACTGCTTTGGCTTTTTTTTTCCCTATTTGTGTTAACAGGTAAATTTTTCTTTCTTTTTTTCTTTTCATTTGGAAGAATTCACCATAAGGGAGAATACAAGAATCTTAGAAAAGAAAGATACTTCTACACCAGCAGCAAAACTGGAGTGATACTAGGAAATGTGATCCATTTTGGAAGAGTCAAGTTGTAGACAAGAGTTAAATCTAGTAGGAGAGTTTTAAAGGTTTTTGGTTAGCGCCATATTGTAATAATCTCATGAACTCCTTCTGAGCCAAAGTAGAATAGTATTAAATGAACTTTGAGAGTTGGCCTACAATAACAAAGAAGTAAAGAAGTGTTGATTTTTTTCATTAATTCAATTAATTGCACTGATTAAACTAACCAGGTCTGATTGACACTTGCCTCTCCTAAGCATCTATAACTGCTAAATGAATAATTTATGAGAGTTCCATGTTTAAAAGTTTTAAGGACTGTGTGTTCCTAAGAGAAGATTTTCTCTTATTCCTTTCTCTCCACTAGGGCCATTTTAAAAGAGTTGCCAAAATCTGTGGCGCTTTTAGGGAAGAAGAACAGAAGATTCCCCATGACAGTACTTACAGTATGAACAGGGGTTCAGACTTAAATGCAGCCAATTTGGAAACTGGGCTGAAGGGAAAGTAGCAGAAAATCCAGCTCACATTGATGGGAAATTTTAAATTTTCCCATTCTAAATTCGAAGGTATCAAAGGTCTTGGCCAGGCTTTTCCAGTTAATTCAGGACAGAGCAAAGTTCAGGACACAGACTCCCATTCACTAGTCTCAGCATTTCACAATACAGAGCAACACACTCACATGGCTCCCCAGTTTGGAGAACTTATCCTACAGAAAAGAGACAAGACAAACGTGCATGAAACCACTATAGGAAGACTAAGTATCCTTTAGTTATTTTTACATATCTGCACAAAATACATGTTTGATAAATATTCTCTTACAATAAAAGTCATGGCTTCTTAAAACTCTATGTTTAAAATAGTTATCAATATATTAACTAGCTTTGTTTGTATTTGCCACTAACCTGTGTGATTTGAAATGAGTGAATGATAAGTGGATATCTGACCTACAAAAGAAATGAAGCACTGGGAGGTGCAATTGTGGCTCAGTGGCAAGAGTTCTCACTTGCTGAACTGGAGACCTGGGTTGGATTCCCAGAACCGGCCCATGCAAAAAAATAAATAAATAAATAAAAAACAAAGAAATGAAGCATGGACTCAAGCAATTATCAACTCAGTTAGTTGAACCTGATAAAAAGGGTATATCATCTAAAACTTCAGTCTAGACTTTTTCAGTAGTAGACTTTGGGCCTAAATTATCTAAGCCTCATTTCTTTCACATATACACAACTTACTTGGAAGGTCAAAGCTGATTGCTAACATAAAAAATAATAATAATTGAGTGATGTCATCAACATGGCAACATAACACATAAGACATCCACGGAAAAAATTAGCCCTAGAGAAAAAGAACTAACTAATTCCAAAGAAATCAGAAGGAAAGAAATAACAAAGATTAGAGCAAATATATGAAATTGAAAGTAAAAAAAGAATGGAAAGAATTAACAAAATCAAAAGTTGGTTCTTTGAAAAGACCAATGAAATTCACAAACCTGTAGCTAGACTGACAAAGAAAAAAAGGGAGAAGGTGCAGATAAATTCAATCATAAATGAGAAGGAAGACATTGCTACTGACCACACAGAAATAAAAAGGATCATAAGAATATGCTATGAACACCTATATGCCAACAAAATATACAGCCTATATGAAATGGACAAATCCCTAGAAATACACAAATTACACTGACTGTAGAAGAAATAGAAGATCTCTACAGAACAATCAGAAGTAAAGGGACTGAATCAGTCCAAAAATATCCCTATAAAGAAAAATCCCAGGACCAGATGCTTTCACAAGTAAATTCTACCAATCATTCCAAGAAGAATTAACACCAAATCTGCTCAAATTTTTCTGAAACAATTGATGAGGAGGGAACACTACCTAATTAATTGAATGAGGCCAACATTACCCTAATACCAAAGCCAGAAAAGGACACCACAAGAAAATAAAATTAAAGTACAGTTTCTCTTATCAATATAGATGCAATGATCCTCAACAAAATGCATGCAAATCAAATCCAATGGCACCATAATCAAGTAGGTTTCATCCCAGGTATGCAAGGGTGATTCAACATAACAAAATGAATTAATGTAATATACTGCATTAACAAAAGGAAAGGCAAAATCACATCATCAATTGACACATAAAAGTCATTTGACAAAATCCAGCATCATGTCTTGATAAAAACACTTAGAATATAGGAATAGAAGGAAATTCCCTCACCGTGATAAGAGTTTTATTTGAAAAAACCACAGCTAATATCATACTTAATGGTGAAAGACTGAAAGCTTTCCCTCTAAGATCCAGACCAGAACAAGAATGCCCACTGTCACCACTCTTAATCCTCACTGTCCTGTAAGTTCTAGCCAGAACAGTTAGGCAAGAAAAAAGAATTAAAAATACTTACAAATTGGAACAGAAGAAGTAAAATTTTCACAGTTTGAAGATGACATGATCCAATATAGATCATGAAAAAATCTACATCCTGAAAAATCTACAACAAAGCTACTAGAGCTAATAAACAAAATCAACAAAGTGTCAGGAAAAAGATCAACATGCAAAAATCAGTGGTGACTCCATACACTTCTAATAAGCAATCTGAAAAGAAAGTCAAGAAAAAAATTTCCATTTCAATAGCAACTAAAGGAACCAAACATCTAGGAATAAATTTAACCAGGGATGTAAATAACTTGTACAAAACATTGCTAAAAGAAATCAGTGAAGACCAAAATAAATGGAAGGACATTCCATGTTCACGAATTGGAAGACTAAATATCATTAAAATGTCGATTCTACCCAAAATGATTTACAGATTCAATGCAATCCCAATAAAAATTCCAATAGCCTACTTTCCGGAAATGGAAAATCCAATTATCAAATTTATTTGGAAGGGTACAAGGCCCCAAATGGAAGCATCTTCAGAATCTTGTCTTAGATAACAGTTTCTTAGACTTTACACCCAAAGCACAAGCAACAAAATAAAAAATAAATAAGTGGGACTTTCTCAAAAATTGAAGACATTGTGCTGAGTGACATAAACCAGGCATAAAAGGACAAATATTGTAAGATCTCACTGATATGAACTAACTAGATTAAGCAAACTCAGTGTTAGAATATAGGTTACCAGGACCTGGATTGGTGGTAGCGAATGGAGTATTAACACTTAATTTTTACAGAATTCCTATTTAGATTGACTGTGAAATTTTGGAAATGGGTAGGGGTGATGATTGCACGTTATTGTGAGTGTAATCAACAGAACTGAAATATAGATGTGAATGTGGTTAAGAGGGGAAATTTTAGGCCATATATATATTATTAGAATAAAAGTTAAAAGATAAAAAAAGAATCAGAGGCCCTAAGTTAGCTTCACACAGGGGAAAACTATTCAACGTAGTAGAAAACATTTTTAAGTAATATCTCCATAATAACTGTCATAATATATTTAAAAAACATCATCTATATTAAGATTTAAGGATCTGTGGACAAATAATGTATGATTTCACCTATATGAAATAATTAGAATATGCAAAGTTCATAGAGTCAGAAACTAGAATACAGGTTTCTAGGGGCACAGATTGATGTAAGGGAATGGGGAGTTAACTTTAGTTGATGCAGAACTTCTATTTTGAGTGATGGATGTTGGTGATGTTAGCATAAGATTGTGAATGTAATTAACACCACTGAATTATATATTTGAAAGTGGTTAAAATGGGAAATATCTGCATATATATAACCAGAATAAAGAATAAAAAAAATACATTAGGATAGAACTGTATAACAAAAGTCAACCCTAATTTAAACTGTGGGCTATATTTAATGGTATATTTATAATAATATTATTTCATCAATTGTAACAAAGCTACCACCCTATTGCAAAATGTTAATAGCAAAAACTGCATGTGTGAGAGAAAATATATATGGGAATTCTGTACTTTCTGCATGGTTTTTCTGTAAACTTACAATTTTTTAATTAAAAAAAGAGAAAAAAATAAAAATAAGAGAATACCACGGACAAGACTAAAGTCGCCCATTACAGTAAGAGAACGCATTGTGGCTTACACCAAGCACGTCATTCTTTTGCTTCATCTGTAAAATAGGGGTAATTCTTTCTATCTCAGTTTCTGTAAGGATAAAATACAGTCATTTCTGCTATACCATAATATATGCATTCCTAAATATCTCCATACAAGGCCTATGAGAAAACGGGATTTGGGGCACGAAACCCAAACACTTCATTGGTGACACCTAAAAAACAGTTGGGAACCCAATAAAAATGATGACAGTTTTACACATATTAATTAGTTAAGTATATATAAATATTAAAATAATTATGGTGTTTTACCTTAAAAAATATCTTGAAGTTTGCTTATACCAGTGTACTCTGTACAAGAAAAAGAGAAGACAGAAAGAAAAATTTTATCATGAAAGAAGGAAAGTGAACTGAGAAGAGACAGGAAAATATCTAAAAGGGCTGAAAGGAAAGACAAGAAAGTTAAAAAGAGGGAGAGTGCTGGGCTGCGAAACGAGGGTGGCCATCAGTAGTATCATATCTTGGGATTTATTGCCAAGTGGGTGAAGTACAGTTATCTGGAATCAGATGGCCATTTGTAACACCAAATGTGAATAGGTGTGGCTCAGTTTCCTGAGGCGTGTGCATGGGCACTTTGTCTATTCCTACGCAGCTTGGATCAGCTGAAATAATTAATGTTTCTGACAAACGAAATTGCATATAAGCAAATACGAAAAGCGATGCAATGTATCTTAAGCTCAGATTGTTCCATAATATGACAATCAAGTTGAAATAAATTAGTGTCTTCAAAACAAGTGTTGACATAGAATGGATAGTAGTCATCATTCAATCAGTAAGTAAAGAGTACTTCCAGTGTGCCAAGCACATTGCTAGACACCAGAGATACTGCAGTGAATAAGCCAAACAAGGCATCTTCCCTTAAGATATCTAACATTCCAGTGAGGGTGACAGACTCCTTATATTCATTTCCCTGATGAAACACAGGGGGAGAATGCTCTAAAAAATAAGTAGATGAGATGGAAGGAAGACATTTAGATAGAATCAGCAGAAAAAGCATTTCCAAAGAGGGAGAAAGTGGAGTTAATGAAGAACTGGGGAAAGGCACTCGGGGAATGGGGAATCATGGTTAGGGAAGATTGACTGCTGTTGAAGGGAAAAGTAGAGGGAGGAAAGGACTAGATCCATTCTAGTGTACAGGGAAGCTAGTTGATGGTTCTGAGCAAGGAAGTGACATGATCATATTTTAAAAAGTTCTCTCTGAATTCTCTGCAATATCCACTATTGTTGGGGCAGGATGGAAGCAGGGAACCAGTTGGGATGCTATTACAATGTACAAAGCTAAAGAACAGAGAGAGAGAAACAGTAGGAGCCAGGATTTATTCTAAAGGATTAGCCAAAAAAAGTAGATAGTGGTGGGTTGGATGAGGTTTATGAGGGAAAGAGAGGCACAAGAATGATTCCTAGACTTTTGGCTCCAGTCACTGCATAAATCATCATGTTTACTAGACCAAGGAAATCAAGAGGCTTAACCTGTTTGGGTACAAGAGTTGAGTTTAGACATGCTGGGTCTGAGATACCTGTTAGACTTCCAAGTAGCAATGCAGAGCAGTTAGATAATTATATGAACCTGGAACTTGGGGAGAGGTTGAGGATAGAGATTTAAATTTGAGGGTCGTTAGCATACATTTGATATTTAAAGCAGAGGAGGGAGTTTAAAGAGATAATAGAAAAGAGGCAAAAACTCATCCTGGGGATCCTGCAAGTTTTAGAGGTCAGATAGAGGAGAAGCTAGCCAGAGACTAGGAAGGAGCACCCACTGAGCTAACAAAGAGACCAGGATCATGTTTTACATCAGAAATCAAATAAAAAATGCATTTCACGAAGGAGGGAATGATCAACTTTTTAAGAGACTTTCAGAAATTGTGATTATAAGTCATAAATTTATTACATTCCTTATGTAATTTAGAAAACTGCAGTTCGTGTGTTCTAGTGCAATATATAAACACACATACTTCCAGCTAATATTTTGGGTGCTAGAGCAGAAAGTTCAGGCCTAAGATCACACTTTGGATAAATAAAACTTGTGGGTTTGTATAACCACTGAAATGTCTGAATCTGGCATTGCTTATGAGTATAGAGTTCTTAGAGCCCATGAGAATGTTAAAATATGACTATATCCCCCATATGTGGTGAGAAGATCCTCTTCTAGCTTCCTTCTGAATTTTCTCTGATGATCCTTGGCAATCCATGGTATTTACTAACCATAGTAACTTTTCCTAGAGATTGGGTTGCCTGGAAATGGATTCTGAGACCGGCTGAGATTAGCATACAGTTTATTGGGGGGAATGCTCTTAAGAGTTACGCCTGTAAGGTTCCCAGATATAGCAAATATAAATACAGTAAGTCTATGAAATATTTGGAAATACATACTATACTATAAAATTATTTGCTGTTTATCTGAAATTCAAATTTAACTGGCAGCGTTGTATTTTATCTTGCATCCTTACTAATAAGGAAGTGAAGAAGACAGGGTAAAGGTAGAAGCTGGTCTTCCATGTGGTTACAACCGAGGCCTGAGCCAATCCTAGAGGTGCTTTGGGGTTGGGACAGCCCTTCAGACTTACAGCAAATTGAGACAAGGGGGTAAGGCCATTGATTTTGTGACTCAGCCAGTAACTGGTCTCAGGGTGTCCCTAGGAGAAGGTGGAATTTCTGGCAGGTCAGTTCTGTCAGACCAAAGAATACAGCCCTGAGCAATTCACATTTCTAGCGGTTGGGGCACAACATCACGGGAGCAAAAAGGAAATCTGGACTGACTACCACAACACCCAAGTCTTAATTCCAACATTTCAGAAGTTATATACTTCCTTTTAGGTGATTTACTTCTATATCTAATGAGTTAAGGTAGATAAATACATTCTGAGAACTACAAAGTTTTATTCAAATGTAAAAGGATAGTAGTAAATAATGTATCTGAATTATAAAGGCTATTAGTATTAACTTTGGAATCCAATCCCTCCACCATTGTGCTTATGGGGCCTGTTTGTTTATTTATCATCTTCTATTCTAGACTATAAGTATCTTGAGGGAAGCAAACATGTCTTATTTATCTCTGAGTATCTAATACTTAGTACAGTATTTGGCATATAATAAGTATTCAGTCAATGTCTATGAAGCGAACAAGCAGGAAATAAATAAACAGCTATGCAAATCATAATTTACAACAGTTAGACACATCCTCTATTAGGGTGGAAGAAAACTAATATTTAGTCCAAAAGTCAATGTCATATATCATTGTCAGTCTTCTTCTTATTTTCTTAGGTAATGCAAAACACGTTCTACTCTCCCTGGCTTTTGAGTTTCTTTATTGAGCAATTAGATCCTTGGCCAAACCTCAGATAATTCACTTGGTGTTCACGTTAGTGCATTACTGTTTTGATCTACAACTCATGACATGTTTCAAAGAGTTAGGGAAACATGAACTCTTTCTCACTTGGGTCCTTGTCCTTTGGAAATTTTAAGAACTCCCTTTCTAAAAGGAAAAAGATTTAATTCTTTGTCTTAACCATTAAAGCCTTGTGAGAAGTAAAAAAGGCCCCTATTTCTCTCCTAATCTGAAAGCTCACCTCTTATGAATGCTTCCTTCCATTTACCCTTATGTGAGTCACACGGATGCTTGGAGATAATCCCCCAGTAGACATGCTTCTCCTCACAGAATGAGTGTTGGCATGAAGTAGTCTCCAGTTTCCCCAAAGCCAGACCAGTGATCCCAGATTTTAACCACATTGAATTCTTTCTGCACGTCCTGCCTTTGGCTCCGCAACTACCTTTACGCCCACAGCATGCTGCTTTGACCACGGAGGCAGGCACTTGCAGGGTGGTCCTATGAGCAAACTCTAGGGAGAAGAGACATGAAATATTTATTGACTGTTGGCCAACGGTACAGGAACGTTGGCTGAAACCACTATGAGGGTACCTTTGTAAGTAACACCCATGATAGACACAGCAACGTTTGCCAACCCCTCAAATGTCCTGGGGGAGGTTCGTTTGTGCTAATCCCAGCACCACAAAATCAGCAGCTGTTCACAAAGGAGTCTGATATAATCCTTTGTTTAAGACTAACAGTGGGAGATGGCATTTTATAAAAAATACACTAAATTAATCTTAGTTTTCCTGCTTCCCACTAACGGGTAGGAAAAATGCTGGAAATTTAGGAAAGTCTTAGGACCACATTCACTTCTTGTTTTTTGTTGTTGTTTTTTTAACTCACAGATGTGTTTTTATGCTGCGCACATCTTTGTCTTGGGAAATAAACCAAACTCTGGGACACACAAGTTAGTCTTTCCAAGTTCTGAGCAATTCTGAAATCAATGTCATTGATCTTTCAAACCCAGAAATCAGATCAGTGTTGACTCCACCAAAAAGAATTTGAGGTCTCTCTAGAAAAGCCTATGTGGATCTTAATTATCTTTTACTAAGCATAGAAAAATCTTGCATCTTTGTAAATACCTTGTATGTCTATAACCAATAGAAAGAATGTTCTGAATTCCCAAAGAGAGCACCAAAAGAACTTGTGAATTGCTTCTCAAGTAGATAATACTGTGTACATTTGGGTGTCCATTATGATGAACAGCCTCCTAATGTATTAGTTAAATTCATTTGACAAGAACAAATGTCATTATTAACTACTGATAATTAAATAAAACACCCAAAAGATATAATCCACCTGCCCTGCTAATATAAGCAAGAATATGTTTCCCCTGAAACAGACCCTGTTTTTAGTTCTATCCCCAGAACCCCAAAATGCCTGGTATATTATAGGGACCAAGTGAACATTGAATGCATTAATGGCTTTTGTTAGAAATTGCTGCCATAAATATCAGTGACCAAGATGTCTTTATACCTTTAGGTCGAGTAGGCTCCTTTGGACTTTGGATTTTTACTGGACCTAGTTGATTTTGCATCATTAAATACTAAACTTCTTTGCAAGTTTAATAGAAGTGAAATCTTGTGGTTTGTGCTCTGCACCAGCATGTTGAAATATTTGTTTTTCGCTTATTTTGTCTCTTGTCTCTAGACAATGAAGGCAAAGAATCTTAGGCAGAATTATTTCTAAGATGAAAACATACTTTGTTTCTCAGGAACAACCAATTTTATCATACATTGCTACAACTAGCCAACAGAAATGAGAATGAGGACTTCCCTTCTTAATATAATTTAAAGGAACAGTAGGCCTCAAAAGGGATTTATAGAAGATATTTTCAAGACTATTTTATCTTCCTTTCTATAACAGAAAACATGTTTTCATCCCTTTGGACTTCATCCTTGATGCAAAAAAGAATTGAATGAGAACATACTACTTTTGTGCTGTTTTTTGTTTCTAAAATTTAAACTCATTCTTTCACATGCCCCAATATGATGGTAACTGTTACAGAAGTCATTGTATATTCTCATTGTACATTTAAAATTCTAGTGTCCAGTTATACTGATATTTCAGGGACATTTTATTGAGGAGAATATAGAACAACTAGCAAACTTTTTAAAGATGTAGATGTATAACCTACATCAACATATGGAAACAGGTTACGGAATGCAAGCAGCCTATAAAGGGAGCGCTATCGTAAAAGGAAGCAATGCTGTGGAAGCACAACCATAATTGCACTCCAGAGAGTAAAAGGCATTGTGCTGCTTCCTCAGCAGAAATTCACCTCCCTGTATGAAAATCTGATAAATTTTCCAGTTTCCCACAGAGAAAATGACAGAGAATTTAATGAGAAACACATTGGAACCAGACCTGTCACCGTGTGATTATGCATTCACTAATCTCTCTGTAGGGTACAGGAAAAAGTCAGTCTTCTCTATAGAGAGAGTTTATCTGAGGAAAGGGGAAGAAAACATGTCCAAAAACAAATTACCAAAAATGAATGTCTTCACTTTCCCACTGACACCTACTGACATCCTACTGGACTATTTGTATAGCCTACAGAGAGTAAAACCATCACAGTTTGCATAGTGACCTATATTTATGATTGCCAATAAATTGCAGGATGACTAATTTATTGATATCAAAATACAGTTTGCAAATGCCTGATATTTTTAGTTTGGTTTCAAAATTTGTGTTTGAAATGTCCAAGTCCAATGAGAGAAGTAGCAGGTGTTCTTACTTCTGTTGTAGGAGCTGTTTCATATTTAATATGAAAATTCTCTTAGCCATCAGCAAGCATCATCTTCATCAAGTACATGTTATTATGCATCTGTATCCATCCTATCAGCATTTTTTAGCACCTAATGTATGTCAGAGACCTATATACATATCATGGAAAGTTCTGTGAATTAAAAGAAAACAGACTCCCCAAAAAGTTTCTCATAAGGAAAAAATATTCAAAATTGCTATCAGCTAAGAGCATTTCTTAAGCGCCTTTAATTAGCCTGATTTTGAATTGGGCAATGTGCAAAGAAAGGAACATACTGATAAAGGATAGGGCAAGGAAATGAATGTCTCACTACCTGAGTGCCGAGTGCTAGCTAAGACAAGACCTTAGAAAATATACACTTAATTATAGAGAATGTGAGGGAATGGTGATGGAAAGGGGTGTCATTGCTGCCTCTATTTAGAGAAGTGATGTAAAACATTTCTTCATGAATTCCCAAAGACTTCATGGAAGAAGTGAAATGTCAGTCACAAAAGAGATATTCAATAATTGTGTGTTTAATTAATTAAGGTCCTAGAAATAATACATTATGCATCTCTATCCATCCTATCAGCATTTTTGAGCACCTAATGTACATCAGAGACCTATACATTATAAATGTAATAATACATAGAATGTATTATTACATTACATAGAATGTAATAATACATAGAATAATACATTGAATGTATTATTAACAACATATTCCTCTGACCTTTCTCCTCCAGTTGAACTCAAATTTGCAAAGTCCTTCATGAAATGCTGAGCCCAGATTTGATCCCTTTTTTCTAAATCACTTCTTCAATCTCACACTCATTCTTAAAAAAAATCTAAGACAAGGCCTTTTCAAAAATATCTGTGTTAACTTTATTGACTTTTTTTCGTGTGGTTGTCTCATTTCCCTAGGTAGATTTTTAGTTTTATCTAAGAAGGAACCATCCTCCTTGTTTGGTATATCATAGAACTTGCAACAATTTAAGGTTCATACAGTCATTGATGATAAGGCTGAAAAAGATGTTAGAGATCATGTACTAGAATGCAGAGAAGGAAACAAAGGCTTGAAGAGTGATCTGGAGTAATTTTATACTAGAGTCAGGACAACAATTTAATTAACCAAAAAGTATATAAGAGAGCCCTTGATTTCTAATCCAATATTTTTTGATTATATAAAGTCACTTAAATACTGATTTTTGATAAGCAGATTGACTGGCTGATTTAATGTTGTCTGTGATTATTGGATGTAAAAATGCCTCCACTGACTTACATAAGGTTGGATTCTTCTCTTTGACTCAGCACAGGTTAAATTCTTGTAACTTCTCTCTCCTGCAACTTTCCAATAAAGTGAGAATAAGGTAGAGGAGGTTGACTCTTTCCCTCTATTAGTATCTTAATTGGACTGGAACTAAAAACAAAATAAATGATCCATGCTCATTTACCTTTCTTTCTAATATTTTTAAATCTAATCATTGGCTAAAAAATGGATTTTTACATGATGAGAATTTTAGATGTAGTAATGACATAACTCTTAAAAGAGATGTAGAATTCCTTTGACAAGTTATATTGGTTTACTTTATATTGCAAAAGTGCATACAATGCTGTTTGCATTTTTTAAAATTAACCCTACAGGGAATTTTCTGTAGGGTTCTCAGAGAATAATATCAGAATTAAAATACTTGTTTAGTACAATACTCTCATTTTATTCTTAAAATGAGTGAAGTCATGGTTTGGATTCATTCTTCTTTGAAAAGGTAAAAAATGTTAATAGTGAAAAATTGTTTTCTATTTCAAGATCAATATTATAAAAATTTATTTATCAGAGTTATGATATTTTAGTTTCCATTAAACGCAATAAAAACATCTAAAACTAAATAATTATTAAATTTGGAAATAATTTATGTTAATATCCCCTTTATTGTCGCATGACTCTGAACTGTTAGGCCACTCTAACTCTGCTAAGGGATTTATGATAATTTATATACACCCACATTCTCAAATCAGTTTATTTAGAAAGAAATGATGATAGACTTTTTGAAATAAAATCCACAGTTTGTTACAACTTAGTGGAAACCTCTATTTACCTCTGTAGAGGCTCCAAATAAAAAATATCAAAACTTAACTATATTAAATGTGATTTAATTAATAAAACTGCAATGTTGATCTACATGTGTCTGTTTTTATCTTCTAGGCAAATTACGTTCCTAAAGTTTAATATAAATTCAAGTGATATAATTGAATAACTTTGTCTAATTTTAGATGGATTACTTAAAAACCATGAAAAATGGCCTAAGCAGGGGCCCCCTAAGAAATTAGTAGGTATTAGTAAGTTTTCTTTACATGAGATTATTCAATTAGTTAATTTAGGTAAATAATGTTTCACTGAACATTAATTAAATGTAACTGTGTATCGCCCATATACAAAAGATGTATTATTGAAAGTTTAAAGCCAAGTTTAAAAAAATTTTTTGAAATCAATGAATCTTGACTTGCATAGTATATATTTGGTAGTTACACTACTTTAACCTTCTTATGCTAAATCACATTGAACTAGGAGTATAAGAAAAACAATTTTTTTTGGTTTAATATGAACTACCAGCAGTATTTAGCCAAATAGAATACAATATATATATTCATTATTTTTACCTTATTGTTAATCATCACTAATATCATGTTTTCCTAGCTCATTTAACAGTCCATTATTTGGTCTCCTATTTTACAAGTTAAATTTTTCATGTGTATGAAGAACTTGATATGCAATGTACAACTCTTAATTGGTTAAAGTAAACTAAGGGAATGTGTTTACCTTTATAAAATATGTATATAAGATGATGTACCCATAGGATTAGAATCGGACATAACTTCAGTCACACAATCTCATTGTTTCACTTAACTGAGGTGAATTTTAATGAGTAAATTAATTAAAACTTGTATAGTACTCATTTTATATATTTTTAAAAGTATGCATTAACTGCAAACAATGTCTAATCAGATTATTGGCTTTTAAGAAGATACCATACTAGAATAGATTCATGATGTTTTAATTGATGGATGAATTAAAATAGTTTGTTTCCATTGAAACAAAGCAATGGGCTTAAGTGGGAGTAAATTCAATTTTTATAAGTTTACACTTTGAATTTGGGCACCAAGTGTAAATCATACTTCATTCTAAGGGAAAAGAAAGGTTTATCAGTATTTAAATTTTTTGAAAGCATGATTAAACACAAACCACAAACTTTCTATGAGCTCTTTTGCTCTTACTATGAAAGACATATTTTTAAATATTAACTATAGTTTTTTATTGCCACATTTCTGAATATAAGATAAACGCATATCTCGTAGAGTTCCTTAAAAATGATTACCAAGAAAATAGATGAATACATAAATTCTTTTATATTTTCTATGATTTACACCTAGAATTCATATTTGGTCTGAGAATTAAGTGTCGTCTTCAACTCATCAGATTCCCAAATTGTTTCCCATATTGCTGGTCCAGCTTTTATTTATATATCAGAACACTTCTTTATGAAAGGGCAGATCTATTCACTGCAATGGTTACTTTAGAAAAGGAAGCTCAAAGTGGGTTACTGAATAATGAGAATATTTTTGACAATGGGATGTGACATGGACAGCTGTTAAATGAATCATCTCGTTCGGTTCTCCATGTTTTTTCTCTAAGTGGGTTGCTCCCTGTGGCTCTATACTGTGGGGATAGCAGAGGTCCATAGAAGAGGTATTTTTAAGCACTCATTTCATACTGTACGCTTGATGGACAGCGTAAAATATATCCCTCCAGCTGTTCAAGAATGAGAGCAGAGGGGAGATAAAAGAAAAAATGAACGTAAGAAAGAATTAGATCTCAATGAGATGCTGCAAATTTAGTGCACCTGTACCTGCAATCCTATTCCTTACTTCCAGTTTTCAATTCCTTATTCTTTCTCTTCACTTCCAATCTAATCCAGCCACAAAAGAGTAGAATTCATGTAATAGGAATTTACACACACATGCACACACACCCACAAAATGCAAGCTGAGCCTTTAGTGCTGGGGAAGAGAATTTAAACATGTTAAGATGTAGAAATAAACTTACATTATCTGAGGTATGTTAAAAAATAATAATAAAAAGTGCGATGAGTAGGAAAAACGCAAAAGAAATCCACGTTACAAATGGGCTATAAACATATGTATAATTCATAAGCCATATTAAAATGGATGCTTATGTTCTATCAATTAAAACAACAAAATTAAGAAAATATGCTCCATGTAGAGGTACTTTTCTTTAAAAACAAAAACAAGAAAACAAAAGTTAATAAAATATTTTATCTGCACCAAAATATTCTTTGGAAACCAAAAATAAAAAATGTACCATGTATGTTCTTTCAAGTTGATCTGTAAAAGTCAGAAAAATATGTAGTCCATGCTATTTAACTTCCTGAAAATACAGAGTTCTAAATACCTCCTAAGCGTAAAGCAAAAGCCTTTACATCTTGCTGAACCGAGGCAGTGTTCTGTATTAGTACAAAGAATTCCAGTTCAATTGCTATCAGAAGACAGTCCCGCTTCAGCCAAACTGAAACACATGCCCTGACTTCAGTACAGTGTAGCCTAGCTGAGGCTCTTTCCAGACATTTCTCTTCAGAGCTCTGAAGACACCTATAGAAAGTCCTGAGGGGAAAGAAAGGTTTCTCACAAGGCAAAGATGAAATATTATCCAAAACGAAACTTGAGTCTGTATTTCACTGTGTTGGGACTTTTCCGAGGCGCAGAAAGCGAAACCTTTGGTTTGATGGGGTTAGGTGGCTTTTTCTTTTCAGGAACGGTAACTGTGAAAGAAAGTTCTGGCTGCTCCACCTGCTTGAATCTTGGCAGAAAATGGGTAGAAACATGCTGGGGTTTCACCCGGGGGCTGCAGCCTCGTTTAGCTTTCCCTCTTTTATTTAGTGCCACATACCACTCCCGCCCTGTTTTTTCAGTTCTATGTATTGCTGAGGCGTAAGTATTATAGCAGTTTTCTTGAAATCTCTCCCTAAACTTGCAGTCGTCTGTAAATTTGGCCTAGAAGGAGGGAAAAAAAAAAAAAGAGGAAATGTAAGTAGTGGCAATATTTTCAGTTTGTAATAAAATTCAAGGATTTTACTATTTAAAAAAACAAGAATTCAGTTGACTCCTGCTATACCATTCCTTTTCTTTTTTTTTTTAACGTTGGCAGGCATCGGGAATCGAACCTGGGTCTCCAGCATGGCAGATGAGAACTCTGATGCGGAGCCACCATGGCCTGCCCTGTACCATTCCTTTTCATTTGCTTCTTTTAAAGTTGTTTTACATTTGCTATTTTTTATTTCTTTGCTGTTATTTTATTCTTGTTTGTAACACTTTCTGTTTCCTACACTCTTAGTGACCCATATTAACACACATAAAAATTATAATTGGAACTTAATATATTTACATATTTTTACTGTTTAAAATGACTTTGAGAATTGTCATTTTTCCTCCTAAGCCACCCCCCCCCAAAATCAGAATAAGTACATACAAAATTATCTCCTGGTGAAACTATATAACTTTGTGTTTATCCCTTTGAAACAAGCACGTTCTGAGAGAGAGGTAGCATTTGGCCCTATTAATACGGCATATCTTAGGGGGTTTTTTTAGGAAAAAGATGTATTCTCACACATGATACAGAAGAGTATGTTTAATGCAGAAAAGACAAAAGTAATTCAGAATGACTAGCGATGCTTCAGTCACACACACACTCAGAATAGCTGCCCTTGAAAAGATCTCAGAATAGTGAAAAAAGCAGACGTGTAAAATCCCATCATGGTACAGCTTGAAAAATAGAATTATGACAGCAGTATGCAGAGGGTACAATAATAGCACAGAAGAAGGGCATCTAAGAGAGTGGGGAAGCCTAGAAATGATCACATTCGAGCTGAGCCTTCAAGTACAACTAGATGTTAGCTATGTAGGTGATAGGAGAAAGGATTTCGGGGAGTGGGAACTGTATGTTCAAAACTCAGCATGAGGCAGGCCACGGTGGCTCAGCAGGCAGAGTTCTCACCTGCCATGCTGGAGACCCGGGTTCGATTCCCGGTGCCTGCCAGGTGGGAAAAAAATTAAAAATAAAAGTAATTCTAAGTAATTCAGTGTAACTTCCACTTAGGATGTATGGGGAGAGTAACAAGAGATGAGGCTGACAAAGTAGGTGAGTAAAAGCTGTGAAAAAGTTTAGTATGCCGTGTTGGGGAGTTTGAAAGAATAAGGTGTAGGAGAAAGAGCATGAGCAGTGGAGTCAGACAGAGATGTGATCAAAAATGAAGCCTCTTTATCCACAATTCTTACCCATAGCATTATTATAAGAATCAAAATAGTTTTGTAGGGCAGGGATCTGTGGCTTTCATCAAACTCAAAAAAGTCCACTACTCCCAAAGAATTAAGAATTCCTGCCCAAGCCAGGCCACACTTTTCACCATTCCAGGGAGCACAGTTTACATAGAATTCTTAGGCTTGGGAACACCAAAAATTTTGGCCCCTGCACTTTCAATGTTGGACCAAATAGTTCTATACTGGAATAAAATATCCTTTTTTTCTGGGTCTTTCTAAAAATGCCGAACTTTTCTCTGAAATGTAGACTACAGATTTATAATCTAAATGTCTGAACACTGCAAGGCAACCCACACAGATTATTGTTGGCAGCCACGTGGAATTATTGTCTTGTGCAAATTATGGAAGACAACCAATAATAGAGCCTTCCCAACCTTTACCTTGTGGATGGCAGTTTACCCAAGTTGTTTACATTCAAGTGTGGTTCAATCCATACAACTCTTCATTTGGGGGTTGGGAACCTATGTATTTAGATGGTCCGTAAATTTGCTGATGATTCCCTGGATTTTATCTCTAACAGGCTGGGCTTTTAAAGAGTCACCAACTATGGGATTCCTTTCATCCAGGCTTACAATCTACAAGGCTATATAACCAGGCCAAGGGTGCTATATTTATATCACTGTAGAAGATCACATAGTTACTGTTCATATTTTTTATTAAAAAAAGACTTTTTTTTCCAGTTAAATGTAGATTTGCCTACAGCTGCTCAGCTTTTAAAAGAACTTAAATACTCTTCTACTTAATTAAATAATTTGAAATTTTTTATTTTAAAATTAAAAGCTACCACCATCTGGACTGTTACCTGCTGCATAACAGTATTTGCATTTTGGAAAGGTGTGGAGATTTCATTGAAGAATAGTAAATATGTTTAACTGCATATGAATTCATTTTTCTTAAAATGTAGTTGCATTTTAAGAAAACAGTGATTGCTCTGTTCAATTTTGACCGAGTTAGGTTTTGTAAGTGTATTGCATTATTTAACCCTTGGGTTTTACCTTATGGTGACAAAGAAAAGAAAGAACATGTCAATTTTTGTTGAGGTGGCTCACACACACACACACACACACACACACACACACACATATGCACACACACCATGGTATATTCAATATATCTATCTCATTGTAGGGTCATTGATAGGAGTGAAAACTCACCCTCCCAAATGCCTATGATTATTCCATCCAAAATCTTTCTCCCTTCCTCCCCAAGATTCATGTTCTAAGTTTCTAACTTTAAGAGAAGTTTTTGCAGGAAATGACTGGTCAGGCTCTAGCTTTTCAAGGGACATCTGATGTTCAGAGTTCTGAGATCCCACACGCTACTTGCAGCCCCTCAGCCACTCCAAATCTCACATAACAGGAGTACAGGCATTCAGACTGTTTTGGCTTTCTTAATTGGCTCCTAATTTAATGTTTTGTCTGAAAAATTCTTCCAGCTATGCTGAAACTGAACCATTTGAAACATACATTTCAGTGAACTTTTTCATCAGGAGATCTAGTTTCTTCTCAAAGGATCAAGTGTTCAGTCAGTATTCCAGCCTGGTTCAGGCAAGGTGGTGACCCTACGAACTAAGTAAGGCTCTGCAACTAATGCATGCATGAAGCATCGTTCAGCAGAGGGCCATTAAGCAGCATAGTTCTTAGCCACAGGTACTCAAAGTATGCACATTTACCATTTGACAATTTGGGATAATAAATTTCCCAGGGTAATTTAAATTTTTAAAACCTCCTTTCAATTGCAAGAACTCCTTAAATTATACATTATAGACCATAATAAAACCCACTATAGATTGAGTTGAGCTTTCAGAAAAGTTTCCTTACTGCATGCATTCCAGCTTCTGGTTCCCCTAACTCATTCTAGTGCTACCTGGTTCCCACTATCTCCATCAATGGGGCTGCTCAAAACAGGTGGCCTAAGCCACCTAAGGGCTGTTTTGTATGGCTGTGAAGGATGTTCCCTGCACAAAGGCAACAACCCAGCCCTGGTGGTGAGTGGAGATGAAAGTCAGGCTCTGCTCCAATTGCTTCCAAGCAGTGTTCCCTAGTGCAGGGCAGCATGGGCCCAGAAGACCTGCACTTTATTCTTAACCATATAAAGTTCCATATAGGCTGATCGTATTCTTCACACGCTATCTCCAGGGCATGGCCATTTATCCTGCTTGACACTGAGTATTCATCTATTTTATATCTTAGTTCCTCATACTGAGAAATCAGGGAAATGTGTAAGCTGGCTTTAATAATAAACAAGCTGAGCTAATATAGGGCTGTCTTCTCCCAACCAAAGGGCTTTCTTCTCCCAACTTCATGAATTGCCTTAAAGTTACTTGGGTGGCCTGTTCAAAATACAAATACCTAGGCCACATCTCCAGAGATTGTATTTCATGAGTCTGAGGTGAAACCCACAAACTTGCCTCCTTAGCCTGCATGCCATGTGATTTTGATACAGGTAAGGTGAGGACCACACTTGAAGAAACACAGTATAAGATAGGAGTTTTCAGCATGCATGTAGTTCAGTGATAGAATGCTCTCCTTACATGTGGCAGACCCAGGTTTGATTCCTGGACCACACACCAAAAAAAAAAAGATAAGAGTTTTCTTTTTGATTCTCTTAATAATAATTCCAAAAAGCTGGGCTACTAGGGGATACTACGTGTCAGGTGTATTACATACATTTCATTTCCCATGAGAATTCTATGACTATTATTAGGATACTGTTATCTGAATGTTCAGTCTGCAAAATAAGGAAAATGATCCATCTGAAGCCCATTTTATCAAGGGTCAGTGAAGGCCTGAGACTTAAATCGCAGATCTTCCGATTCCTAGACTGAGGCTCTTTCTATAACATCATATATATCTATACCTTAAGTTTTTTTATAGTTTGATCTGCCCTCAAGTTGCTCCATGTTAAAAGATTGATGAAAAACAATTGCCACATCCCAAACCATCAGAGAGATATAACACCATTTTCTGCTTTAAGCTTAAATGAATCTCTGAAGCTCCAAGTCAATTCATCACACCCAGAATTCCTCAGCAAAACAGGCCCTCTGACCAGTGCAAGATGAAGGGAAGAAGTGTCATTTACTGCAAATGCAGAACCTTGAATCCATTTTGGTGCCTGAATCACTAGACTTTCCATTTTCTTATGTAAATCGAAATCTCTTGGAAGGCGAAAGATGTTTCTATTCAAATGCCTTAATAAAGCTCATCGTCTTGACTGGCAAACTGGAGAGCTTAATAAGTTAGTTTTTGATGATGATGATAACTATTGCTCAAGTCTTCCATCTCTCCTTTCAGCAAACATGCCCAGCGTTGGGGGTGCTGACTCCTCCTCACTCTGCCCTTAGCTCAGGAAGTCCAGTCCAGACTCTCATCCTAGGCAGGCAAGCCAGCTGGCACCCTCTGAAATCAGGAAAGGAGGATGCTGTACTCCTTTGCTGAAGGCTAACGATCAAGCACGCATTCCATGCTTGTTTCGTAAACTCTGCAATTAGCCTTCTTTCCAAACATGATCCCGTAAAACCCTGAGAAACAAAAATAATTCTACCACATGCTTCTCCCTGGATCTTTAAGATGAGCTAAAACGTTTTTCCTCAGCAGCTAACAAGCTATCTTGCCTACTATATGTAAAGACTGAAGCTTACACACAATAACTAACGTTTCCTGGAACTGCAATTATTTTAAGGGAAAAAAAAAAAGATGCACAAGAGGACTCGGAAAGAATTAGAAGACTGACCATGGGAAATCCTTGCTTCTTTAAGAATTTGAGCCTGAGAATTTTGCTTTCAAATTAGATTTGTGGGATAAAGGAAAACCCAGGAGATAACGGGCTACTGTTTGCACAAAAAGTTTGGGAGAAAAGAACGTTAATCATAAAATAAGATTTGGGGCTTGTCTAAGTATCTGAGTAGGTCACAATTGACTGACCCCAAAATCAGAAAACCTTATAAGAGTCAAGGTTGAGCATCATCAAACAGCAACCTGAGAGGAAATTATGGAAAATCTTTTTTAAAAAGATCCAGGCACTTCTCTAAGTGACTGATAAATATATATATATATGTATATGATCACATTTAAAATGCCCAGATATCACAATTGATCATTACTTTCATTTTCTTCCTTTACAGGTGAGAAAATGGACGAGCAGAGAGATTAAAATGGCACAGCTAGTAGGTGGGATTTAGCATCTGGGACAATCTAACTATACTCTTCACCACCACCCTGAAAGGCTTTTCACTCTTACCTCTTGACCCATCTCTGAGAAATCCAGAAAGACTCTTAATGGAACTTTAAGCAAGACAATAAACCTGTTTGATTTGAAGGATGGGAAGGAAAGGAAGTAGGAACAGAGAGGCAGGCAGAAAGATAGAGCCTGAAAGAAAAGGGGGCTCAATCCCAGAGAGTACCTCAGCTTGGGAATGGGCTGAGAAAGAGGACAGAGGTCTCAGTGATGGCTCTTAGTAAACTTTATGGCTCTTTGGGAAATAATCATCTCCTCTTACCCTCCAAGATTCCTGGGACATATTGGCAAGGAGAAACTGTACACCTTCATGCTGCGAGAAAATGTTGAAATCACCTTTGTGATGGATTTTTGCTGCATTGTATTTTTAGAATATGCTAGTAAAGCCTTTAAAAGGAGTTGTGTGTATATTAGGTGCTTGAATGAATGCAGGAAGCAATACACACTTGAATGATTGAAGTTCAAATAAAACGTCTCTTACTGAATTAAGAAACTTAGCACAAAAATGAAATCAGCATAAACGTTGCCTAAATCCAACTGTTCTGGGCTGAAATTTCTGTTTGCCATCGTTGTGTCCATTGATCTTGAGCATTTGCTAAATAAAGATCTTCTGTTAACAAAACATATCTGTTCAGTTTTGAAAGTTCATCTTAAGAAGGGTGTCTATGTACTCATCATCTTATTGACTAACCTACATTCGTAGAAGTCTTTGATAAGTACTGTGACAGCCACATCCCTCCTCCATAAGCATTACAATCAAGAACTGGAGACACAACAGTAGATCACAAAAAAGACAGTCCACAAAGTCCTCAATAAGACTGGGGAAGGGGAGAGAGAACAAGCAACCAGAAAGAAAATTAAGGTCATATTTGCAACTTTAATCACAAATCCAAAATTGTCTATTTTTATAGCTATTTAACAGTGCTACAAATGCTCTACGAATAAACCACTGTATTCATTTTCAGACGAAATATGGAATCTTATTAAAGACTTGGGATTGCCCCCTAAAAATAATAGATTAAAACAATGTAATTGATTCGAAACAAAACATATTATTTCAAACTAGCTTTTGTCTACCAAGTATTATAGCATTTAAAGAAAAGGACAGAGAGAAAATTTTACAGGCATAGTTCTGGTTCAGTCACTTGTTAACTGTGTCATGTTAGAAAATAATTTAACATCTGAGACTCTTTCCTCACTTTACTATGTAATGAGTTTATGCAAATGAAAAAGGTTTTAATGAACTATAGAAATATTGTTTTTCCTAATCAATTTTTAATACCTTGATTCTTACTATAGAAACCATATTAGAAATCTATAATTATCCATGAATATTTTTCAATAAAGTTTGAGCACTATTTTCCTCAGAATTATAGGACTACTTTACATTTTTAGTTGGTAGATAAAACTTTAAAGGTAATATTTAAATGTTTCTGCACAATTATTAAGGTCACTCACAAAGTATACATCTAATCCTAAAAATATAGGGGTTTTTGGCTTCATGGTGATGGTAATTTTGTAGAAATCAAATAATCATATTTAAAGTCACAAGACCAATTTTTCAACATGTTTAACTAGAAACTAAAAACAGGAAAGAAACCATCTGGGCATAAAGCTGATAATTGCTAGGATTAATACTATTTCTAAATACAACGTCCTTAAAACTAAATCACTCTATAATTTTATTAGGTCTCCAGCTAGAGAAAAAAGTATTGTCCAAGAAAAAGCAGACCTGGACCACTGGTTTTAAAAGAACCCACATTATTGTAGGGCTTAATTTTTATCTACGATTCAGCTCAAAGTCATCAGAATGACTTTTATATCAAAGAGCTCCAGTGAGTGACAAGAGCAAGACTTGCTTTGCACTGTTTAAAAAGTCACCCATGAAATAACTTCAGCCTGCCAAAATGAGAAAGAATAACAGATGCTGTTTTTGCATTATCTGCATTATTTCAACCAGCCATCCTTAGACATTTGGGTCAAATTTCTAGAAATTTGTTACTTGCATTTGACAGAGGGATCATGTTTCCTAACCTCTTAGTTTGACCTTTCTAATTGGCATCCATTTGTAATACTTCTTTTCTGTGGCAATTATCCTTAAACTGGTCCAAATTTAGTCTAGTTTTGCATGTGTTAGGGCATAAATCAAGAATTTTTAAAAAATTAAGATGATGATTTTTCACCCCAAACAAACAAACCAATAAAAGAAAAATTCTTTATATGCATTGTGTATTGTGATGCTTAAATTTTGAAGGTGTTTTAATATTGTAAAACCTCACAGTAACTACAGAATAGCTTTTCTGTTCAGGTATGTGTTCAATTATTGTTTTCTCTCCTGGACCTATTTTTTTGTTTTTGTTTTTTTGTTTTGTTTTGTTTTGTTTTGCATTACAGAGCAATGCAAAACTTTGCCCTTTAAATAAATAAATGAAAAATATCAAAAATATCACAATTATTTTATGAATATTATAGCTTACTAGAGTATAATAAGCAGTTCAGAAAATGAAGTAGATAAAATTGTATAATTCTTGCAATGGGAGATAAAGACTTTAAACAGTGATTTTTCATTTATTTTAACAAACTGAAATTTTAGCAAATTATTATATTTATATTGCACTCAGATTATCATATAGTGATAGATAATATTTATTAAACACTTACAGTGTGACAAATATGGCTTTTTGAGCTTTACCTGTATTTTCACAATTAATCCTCAAACTAACTATAGAAGTAACTTGAATTATATGTCTCTTCCAAGAGGTATTAACAAATCACCCTCAGATGCCAATGAAAGTGAAATTGTAAAAAAATCTTAGACACTGAATCAAACGAAATTTTCGCTGAATATTTAAAGGTCTCTAAAATAGAAATCACAACTAGCAAATTGCAACTAATAACACTCAATTAAAAATAAAAAGTGATAGTTATCCAATTCATTTAATAAGAGCAAAAAGGCTTAACTTTGAGAAATAATTACTTTTTAAAATGATTTAATACGACAAAACTTAGTACACTACAGAAAAATGCAAATTTCTTCTAAGTGCCATGGGTATGGGCTAATACAAATAAACAGAATCTGCAGATGAGGAAAATAAGCTAAACATATTTCATTATCATTAAGATGTTACAATGCTTCCCAAGTAATGGGCATTTCCATAACAAAAACATAGAAATCAATAGTTTGCAGATTTATTTACAAACAAAAATTTCTGAAGAATTTTTTAAGAATGAAAAATGTTTCATATTTTAAGAAGTAATTACATTTGAAGTGATGAAAATACAAGATGAGAATCTCTTAAATATATCAATTACATTTTTTTTTTACAGAGGGTGAGAATCTTTACATTATTGGGTGCTTCTCTCCATACTTAAAATGAAAATGTTACATTACTTAGACATAATTTAATGTAGTATGAACAGTTTATCACAATTAAATAAGAAGTGTATGTACTAAAGACACACACATTTATAAAATAAAGTCAAATTACCATAAGCATATAAACTGAAATTGTTACATACTATATTATGTCCACAATGTTTTCTGTATAGTTGGAATGTAAGTAATAAACTACCACATTTGTTTTCAAATGATATTTCCAAGCAAATAAGACATTGAAGTGCATACACAAAAAAACATACACCATTCTCTTAGTTAAATGTACATATAATTTTTTAAAATATTAGGTTCTCTGGGCAAGTTGTCTGTCCTATCTATCAATATTAGTAAACACTTTGTTTTGTTTTACAAATGTAAAATCTCCAATACTTCTTTAACAAATATAAAGTGGTTCTACTTACACTTGCATGGAGTTTTCCCTTTTTTGACATCGCTAAAAATTTGTTGCTGAAAACTCCTCGTATTCCTACAATCCCCTGAGACACAGCAAATATTTCCAAAATACCTAGGATGACAGAAATCCCAAAATAAAACACAGACTCTTCTATACATCAGTATGGATGATTACATTTCTACATAGATTTTTTTCTATTCCTTATCACCATAAAAAAATGAAATTTAGTATTTAGCATCCTATTTTTCATGGTATTCACTATGTTAAAAAAAGAATAGCCTTTAAAGTGTTCATTTTAAAATGATTAATTTAAAATGTAAAGGTTTGGTTTGGTTTCATTAGTAATTTTTTTCTAACATATAATAAACTACTCTTAGTAAACAATGTTTGACAACAGAATCTTTTTAAGTTCTAAATGAACTGAAAATACATTTTTTCCTACATGTTTTTCAAAATAATCTCAGCTACTGTTTTTCCCTCAGAGATAATGCACTACTTTCCATATTAAAGCCAGAAATTCCATATTCAAAACTAATATAAACAGTTGAAACCCTTGGAAATAATACATACTTAAATAAAATAAATTCTTCTTCCCAAATCACCACTATTGTAAAAGTATAAGTAAGCAATATGCCATACTCAATCACTTAGTGAGAGTTCATTTAAAGATGCACTAACAAGTTATTGAAAGCATTATAAATAATTTGGGATTATTGGCTCAATGAAGTGTTTAATGGATTAAGGTTTGGACATCTTGCATTTATATGATTTTTCTTAAAAAATGAGGTCTTTTATTATCATTCATGTGTCATATTTCACAGTTAGTATTTCCAAATCAAGTTCCTGTGTCTTTTACATAAATTTGCAAGTGTGCCTTCACTGGGTCAAGAGAATCATACACTATAGCTCACAGACTACTTTAAGTAGATGTAACTCATTTAGTTGGAATTCTTACCTGTTGATCATAAACTCATATAAATGTTATATGAATATGAGAAAAGCATAATTTTTCTATGAATTACCTGTATAAAATTGAAAATAAAAAGAGAATGTAATACTACAGTTCACTAGAGTATTCTCTAGAGTTATAAAAGAATTGTCCTAGGAAGAAAAGGAAGGAAGAGAGAGAGGAAACACAGGTGGGAGGGGACATGGTAAGGAGACAGGGTGGAAAGGAGAGAGGGAGTGGAATGAAGGGAAGAAAGGAGGAAGGAAAGGAGGGACAGAGGGAAGAGGGAAGAACATGTTAACATTTTAATCTATAATATTCTGAAGATATATACTAATCAGAGATTTGCAATAGGATTCTATGCTGCATAGACAAATTCATATTTTCTCGAAATAGCCCTTTCCCAGCAGCATTTAAAGTACATATAAAATAATTCTGTTTACAAGGAGGTATATTGTATATATATATACTATACATATATATATATATATATATATACATACACACACATTTATATGAATGTCTTTATTGAGCACTTGTAGTGTGCAACGTGAGCTAACCATAATTGCAGCAATATTTCTGCTTTGTTATTCAAATTGGTTTCTTGAAAATACTCAGGAGGTTCATGGGGAAAAAGGAGTGGGTGAAAATTTCTTTTTCTTATAAACATTCTTAGTCTGGAGTGGATAACACACACCCCAGGGAAACTGCCACTACCAATTTATTCATGTTTGTTAGGGAAAAAAAAACCTAAAAATTCTTCTTTGAAAGGAACCAGTTTTGTTTTTTGGGAGAAATTGCTAAAGAAGCTGGTGTCCCACAAATCCTTTCTTCAAAATATTTTCAAAATGCAGTTTACAACAGATTTTGCTACCCAAACTACTTGACTGTAATGCACACCTAAAGAGTCACAGCATTATCATTTTATCAAATAGTAATCAAGAACACAGAATGTTTGTAAAGTTAAAGAGCACAGATGTAATATGTTGTAATAACATTGTTCCTAATAATGTTGCAGAGTACATCTATTGCAACTTTAGATTTAAATCTATCAGAATTACAGAATAATGTTGAGGAAGCATTATGGTATTAGGTATTTAGATATTTAGGAGGTAGGGGATGTTATTGGAAACACTGCATATATGTGGGTAAAAAAGGGAGAACAAGAAAAATTGTGTGTGGGTAGAATGATACACACAAAAGAGACAATATAGAGTTGGTGGAAGGTATGTTGACTCCCAATTTACTCATGGTTCTAGATTGATAAAGGTTTTCTCTCCATCCTCTGGAAAATCACCTGGTTTAGTAAATGCAAATATATTGTGTATTAAGTGGAAAATGCATGATAGTACAGAAAGTAAAATTCTCATTAAGTGTGTTTGCTGACTAATATTTAAGATATGCAGATAAAAGGGCACTACAAATACTTGTTTAATGGAAATACTACCTCTGCCTACATAAGCCTCCAGTTTCTAACAAATGACAGAAATACCTATTTTGGCTCATCATGACACATTGGACATTCTGTGTGCAAATGTTATATAGAATTTGCATTGCAGTGAATTTTATGTATGGGATAATTGAAGTAATATATATGAAAGCTTAGCATCTACTAGATACTGCATGGTTTCTTTTCTTGTTAAGTGTTAGTATAAAAATGATGTATTCACTGAGAATGAAAGATCTTTTAAGAAAATTATAATAACTGAAAGCTGAAAAAAATATATTTTTAAACATACTGTTCTACCTAATATTCTGAAGAATGCAGGAGAGTAAAGAGATGAGGTGAGATCAAAGAATTGTTTTTTCATATAGGCAATTTCAGCAAGATCTTGTAACTCTTAATGTAAGTATGGCGCAATATTGGGAGAATGTTAAGATCCTAATTTCCAAGGTAATTACGGCAGTGATTTCACAATCTTGTCGTTTCTTCTAGAATATTGGAGCAGATTTTGCAAGCCCTAAAATTCAGTTCCCTACTTTCTCCCAAGAGATCACCGGCCTACCAACTTTTCTATGCCAACCCTCAGTAAGTTTAACGCACTGAAGAATTCTACATAATTGTACAGTTGGCATTTTTAGACTATGTGCATTAAATTGCTTATATGTAATATCCCAGAAAGCATGCCTCTAAAACTGATTGTTTTTTAAATTTCAGTAATTTCCTGACTTCTACCATTAGGAGCCAGTAATAATTTGATAAAAAAATTTGCAATTAATGTTGAGGATGCCAAGTTGGTATCCACAAGCAAAACTTAGGCCAAGTTTTTCCCACAGATCATAGATATTTAATGAATACTTGCCAAATTGGATTGTTTTATTTGATCCTATCGCTCTCCCCTTCTTCCGTTTCAAGACACCTCCTGTGCACACATACATGGATGCATGTTTTAGTACTGATATTTTGGCCTTCTCTCCTTTAGGGGAAAAGGATTCAGTATAAATTAATTCACCTTAAAGTGACAGTGACAACGTGTTATCATTCTTAATAGGCCCCCTTTTAAGAAGGTCAAAAGAAGAGGACATTCCGGACTCTGGCCTTCCTCAGCTCAACTGTATGTGGTCACAGTGCATGCCTCAGTTTCTCCCAACCACTCAGTGGGAGCAGAGCCACCCAACCCTCTCACTGACAGGGCAAATCTTCTCTTGCCAACACACCCAAGGTGCCACCTCCTTGTGCACAATTCAGACCAGGCTGCTCAGACTAGCCAAACACAATTCTCATCTTTTTTCTAAAACTTGAAAATGAATTAGATAGTAAGAGTGCTTTGTTTTTGTTTTTCCCTACTGGATTTACCACTCAGAGAAACGATGGCTGAGATCAAACCCACAGTGCCTACAGTTCTCCAATACTCAGGTTAATGCTGCAAACCCACCCAAAACAATTACTGCCAAGACCTGAATTTTTTAATGTCTGCTGCCCTGTGTTTATAGGACTATGCAAATGTAGACAGACATGTAACTAAGGGAGATTTTAAGGATCCAGGATGCTCCCCTGCCCCCCACACCAAGGCTAGTAGAGGAAGTAAATGATGTATATGTCTTTCTTCTTTTTACCTGGCACATCCCCCTTGCCTCAGTATATGGGTTGGAGTCTACTCTTGGGCCCATTTAGGGTATTTTCCACAATGATAATAGCAGCAGTGGTAATGCTGTCAGCATATTCAGGAATATTTTCTCCCACAAACCCAAGGGCAGGCCACCCTTAGCTAAATCCCTCCCAGTGACTGCAATAGTGCCCTGGGAACTCAGGAACTGGTGGGCCCAGTTATAAGCTGCCATACATTATGTGATGTAGACAAGTGAGGGAACGACAAGTTTCTCAATATCTCCTTATCACCAAGTGAGGGAAGTGAAGGAGGAAGCATAGGTAAGGACTCCCCTCCCAAAAGATGCAGCTTCCCCAAACTCCTCCTACTCAGGTGCAGCTCTCCAGATTAGAAGTATGTCACCCCAAACCTCGCACTTTTCCTAAACTCAGAAGTAGTGACAGCCAGGGGCGAAAACATTCCTCACACCCTGATCTCATCTAAGAGAAAAATGCAATAAAAGTCTGTGCATCGAACCAGAGACTTTTTAATCCTTTCTTATTCCATGATAAGTCATTTTCAAGGGAGTGGAAAGTCAGACAAGGTGCATGTCTGAAACACTATCGTAACATTTTATAACACTTCTACTCTTCTTGTTGGTGCTATTTTGTAGAGTAAGGAATATTGATAAGTTTTTTGGGGTTTTTTTCAACACACTTTTATTTTAATCTTAGACTTCTATCTTTATGTTGACATTTTCATAAACTTTTATCTATATATAACTGGAGCCACATAACAAGTATGAGGAAAAAATCTTGTGCCTTATGTCAACAGTTTTGCTAACTTTTAGGCTGAAAAATGACAGATGTCTAGAGTTTACTTTATGTTTAATTAAAATCAGCATTTTTTTAGGAAATAATGAAATAAAAATTTAAAAAAGAAGATTGCTTAACAGAAAGAATAATTCCCTATTAGTGGAATTTCAGGGCTGACATCTAGGTTGAATGAAGGAGGAATTATAAGGCAAGCCCTTTTTGATGTCTTTTAGATATACATAGATTATTTAATCTATTTACAAGCATAAGCACGCATTGAAAGTAAAATTATTTCAGTAATAAAACATATATTCAGATTTTTTACCTTAGTCCCCTCCAGATTTTTTAATATAATAGGGCACTATTGATGGTGATTGACACAATTATATAAACTTCTCCCTTTTCTCAGTGACAAAGATATTGAAATGAATAGATATTGCATTCATTCAAAACTTTAAGCAGCCCACAAAAAAATCCTCCAAGAAAAATAATTTAAAAGTGAAGTTTCTCTACTTGTGGCCACATGGCAACAGATATTTTGTGCCAAGTTATCAAATCTGAGTCTTGAAAATATTTAGTTTAGCAATCTTCATTGATCAAATTAATAACAGCAATTCTCCACATGAGGTTTTCAATATAGAATATATAGATTCTGGTTTAACTAGGCTTGTGAACTGTCTAATGATTGAATGTGTATGACACAAAAATTAATAGCAAATACAAATATTTTAATAATCAGTAAAATCAAGGGTTCTGTGTAGCCAAAATGGATAACTGGAAGTTTCACATTTTATGTGAATATTTTGACTTTGTGTATCAATAGCTTTAATATAAATAGCTTTGTGTATCCCCTCTAAATTGATGAGTTTCTGATTGCCTATTCCTCAGTAGCTCAAGACAAGTCAACAGAAGCATTGTATTGAAACTGAACTTGAAGAATATAAATAAATGCAACACCTTTGTTTCTACCCATTATCTGGATCTTAAGGTCTGTCATCCCTCTTTTCTCAATCCTCCTCAATGTACCGCTCAATGGAGTTTATATGTGCTGCATTTAATTCCACTTTCTGTCTTCAAAACTTAGGATAGCTATTGTATAAGAGAAACTAACAATATATGAATTTGTACATCTACACTAAGCAAATTGTGCTTCAAAATCTATAGCCACAGTGTTCTGATGGTGTAACTTGAAAATATCCACAACTGGCAAAAAAATTACTGTCAAATCATATTTGTCAAACATATATTCATTTTGTTCTATATGGCAAATACTACCAAAAACTATCGGATTTGTGAGAATCTGTTAGAACGCAGTTTCATGACAAAGCTTTGACTCTTTTCTGAAGTAGCAAGCTTGTGACTACAAAAAATAGGAGTCTCCTTCACTGACAGCTCATAGACAATAGAAGTAGATGATGGTATAAAATGAAAGAGTCCATGGCCAGCGCCTTGATTTGGAAAGCGTCAGAAAATGATCAAGTGCTACCCTCAGGAGGTTCATGACCAACTGCAAGTTAGCAGGCAACTGGTTCTTTTTCACTGCTACTGAACGGCAGAGAGCATTTCACATTTCCAAACTAGATGTCATTCTGCTAAACAAGAGATATTCCATAAATGCTTCATTGATCAATAGTAGCAAAGCCATATAAACAGCCCAGACATCACAAAGCAGAAAATGACTATGATTTGAAGCATTCATATTATGTGTTCTTCTGTGAGAAAAATTTAGGGAAGTCAAAAGGAAGAGAAGATGAAATCAAAGAAACCCCAACGCAAAGATAATCAAAATATCAAGCCTTGCGAGGTAACGTCCAATGCTGTGTACAAGAAAAAAAGGACGAGTAAGTGAATGAGCGTAAAGCATGTGAAAAACAGACTAGAATCTGAAGGGCTGTTGTAAACTGGAATGAATTATGAAAAGGTTCACTAAATCAAGAAAGTTTTACCTAGGCACTATTTAGAAAATTTCCCTCTTTTTTCATACATGTCTTTCAACATGGATGTTTAAATAAGTTATACCCTGGGAATAATAGATATAGGCAGATGTGTTTATTTATTTATTTGTTGCTGTTGTTGTTGTTGAAAATATCCTTGTTGTATCCTGTTTCCTTGTTGACCTGTTCTCATTTTCCCTCCTATATCTGCATCTTCCCCTCTGGCAAGGCCTAGGCTCCAAAAATCAAAGTAGAGAAGAGGATGAACACCTTGGCAGCGAGCCTTGTCACAGATCCCTGTTACACCAGAACCCATCCCAGACACACCCTGTTAGCTCCTAGTCGACAGCTCGCTGCTTTGTACCATGTAACTTTGGGTCTTTCCTTGGAACACAAACACTGTGCTCTGCTAGTGCTGATTTCCTGGGTAAACTACAAGAACAGAATAGACGAAGTTCTCCTGTACGAGAAAGCTGAAAGGGTTACTGCAAGTGGAGAAGACACTCTGATATCCGATGGAGAGAAGAGTTGGGTGGGACAAAATGAGAAGGACAAATGCATATGCTGAAAAAGACACCACCCTCCTCACCCCTGAAATCTAAGAAAGATATACCTTCACCCTTTAGCCCCTTAGCACCAAAAGAGGGGAGTTACTTGATAAAAGTGAAATGAACCTTATAAGGTGGAAGCAGGCACCTCTAGGGAGGCTGGCAGCCTGTGGGAGCCCCCGGGCTGGTTGAGGTGTATGCAGGGCACTGGTGCCTCGCCGCCCGCGACTGCCTCCAGCTGGAGCGGCATTGCACAAAAGACTAGACAGAGACAGGTGGCGGGTGTGGGTCTGCTACTCTCCAGGCATGAGCCACCAGGTCTTCCACATTTGGTCTACTTAATCCCACGGAGGAAGTTACCAAGCCGGACACCCCACTGTGGTGCCTACCGCCAACCCGGCTCTGGAGACGGTTGCCAGGCTGAGAGCCTTGCGGTGGGGCACGCGCTCCCCAGGAGCGCCGGGAAAGAGGAGACCAGCGGCTCTCGGTGTGGCTGGTCTGAGACCTGGCAATTTAAATACTCCTGGGAGCTACACTCCAGGTTCTGGTGGAGGCGCGCAGCGCTATCTCCCGGTCACGTTTCGGTTCTCCCTACGCATCTCAGAGGCTCGGGTTATGGTTCTATCAGGTGGACCGACCTCCGTTGCAAGAGCGATCTGGCTCCACAGATAAGCCCTGCAGATATCGCCTCAGCCCCACACACAACCCCTAATCGTGTCTCTGCTAAGCTTCCTAGAGGCAGTGAGAGGAGACAGAGGAGCATCTGTGATGGACTGGAAATTCAGATGGGGTAAAAGGGAAGCTGAGATGAGAGAGGAGGAAAACAGAGAGACTGCTGAAAGAAAGATCAGAAAGAATATGTCTAACTTGGTTTAAAAAAAAAAATCCTACACAGTTTATACCTGTGCTGAATTGAACCTCCTCTAAGGTTCTTCTAAAATAAAGAACTTTCCCCTAATTGTCCTTGGGGACCAGAAGTGGTCTGACCTTCCTAACAAAGCTACTGTAATGACTTAAGATACTAAACCCAACTCTAGAGTAAGTAATTACAGCATCCATCATGTATTTCTCTCTAAACTGTCCAGTTTTCCAGATTACTGTCTTCTGCCGAGCTGGTGTGTGTGTGCGTGTGTTTGTGTACGTGGGTATAAACACACATACACAAAAACACACATATACATACATATGTAGGATATTTATACACACACACAACACACACACAAGTATGTATCTATGATGCTAACTTGACGTTTATGGCAGCAGTTGGGTATTTAAGGCTTGGTTCTTCAAAGAAAAAAACTCAGTTATGGGGAAAAGGGATGCGCTTTGCTACTTAAAGGAAAATGTCAGCCTAGTTCAGAAGCAGAAGGTAAACAGGAAAAGAAACGAGAATTTTGTTTTTCCCCAGGGCGGCTGGAGGCTCGTCTTTGGGGCCAAGAGCAAATTGGAAAGGAGGTTCCCGTGTTTGCACCAGCCTCCAGGCAACCTGTACCTAAGGACTCGCCATTCCTCACGCACACCACACCGAGGGGTGCGTGCGCGCGCCCATCCAGACGCACCTCCACCCAACCCGCCCTCCGGTTCGAATACCCAGCCGGGTCCTGGTGGCCCGGCTCAGGAAGAGCAGCCTGCGGCCCATAGAACGCCCCGTTTCCCTTCTGAATCTCCTGCCGCCTGTCAAGGATGGATTTGTAGGATTTTGTAGAAGCAACTTACTTAACATATTGGCTTCGTGGGAGCCGTTGACTTTGCCATCCGGGTAGATTTGTAGATGGAAACCGATGCCCACTCTGCAGTAGAGGCTGCCGGTCCGGCGCCCCGAGGGGCTCCACTGGAAACTGCTCTGCTCCAAGCCGCTCCCTTGGCTGCCCAGAGAAGCCACCGGGGAGGAGGAAGCAAAGGAAAAAGAAGAGGAAGACGTGGTGCTACTACTGCTGTTCCTTTTACTGTTGCTTCCTTCAGGGTTCCTATCAGTGACAGCGGATCCGGGGTGCCCTTTGGGGGCAAGGCGCTTCTCCTCCTGAGCCCAGGCGCTGAGGATTAGGTGACTGAGGAAGAGGAGGAGGAAGAAGAACAAGCTCATTCTTCCAGTTTCGGGGGTCCTAAGTGCATCTTGCAAGGCTGGTCCTGGGCTCTGTAGCCCCCGTGTAGCTGAGTGCCTCTGGCGCTGCCCACCTCGCCGCACGGGGTGGACATAGCCTCGAGGAAGCGAGCAGGAAGGACCGACAGACAGAAAGAGACAGAGGGACAGAGACGGAGAGAGAGAGATGCCGACTGGCCACCGCAGCAGATCTCAGCGCTAGTACCGGGATATTTATAACGCCAGTGATCTCACTGTTCCGTGCACGCCTGGGAAGCTTCCCCTCACCCGCCGCTTTGTGTACTCACTGGCCCGTACAAGGAGGGAGCCTCACGGTCCTGGGGGCGGGAAGGGGGGTGGAGGAGGGAGGAGATGGGAGAGAGTGAGTGGGAGGAGAAGCCGGGTGGAGGGAAGCTGCACCCGGGACGCTAGGTACGCCCACACCGGGTCCATGCACCCCAGCAGTCTTCACCCGCCGCCCGGCCATCTCTCGTCCCTGTCTACAGCCAACGCCGCACGAATTCAGCGGGGCACCAGCGGCCGAGTTCTGCGGGAGCAGAGGCGGAAATACGGAGTTGAAACGTGGAAAAGGGTTCTCCGCAGCATCTTCCCTTTTTTTGTCCTTCCCACCTTCGCCGCACACTAGAGTCCCAGCAGAACACTTTTACCTGTCCAACACCGAATTTCCAGATTCCCTTCCTTCCCATCCGCAAGAGATCCCGCTATCACATTCCCTTTCTCCGGGAATCCCCCAGCATCTCGTCCCGCCTGGGAATTGCACTGCGTCAAGTGCTCTCGGCAGGGGAACAAATCAGGATTAGCAGCCTAACTTGGGAAGGCTTTGGTGTTGCACGGTTGGGAGTGAAAGCTGTTTTTGCTGTTGTTTGGATTCGTTGCTGTTGTTGTTACCTATTTATTAAACAGTTCAAGGAATGAGTTTCTTTTTGAGAGCCAAGCTGAACATTATGCCAAGACTGGAGCTGCTTTCTTGTTGGAAATTCTCTGTCACACTGAACATTTTACCGTTTTTTTTTTTCCCTTCTGGGAAGCTCTCGGTCTGTCTCTGCGAGAGAGTGAGCGCACATGCACACCGCGCTAGGGACCGGGTCAAGAGCGGCAGGCTCTGGGCACCAGCATATGTGACTGACAGCCCAGTTGTCCTCTCTCGACCCAAGATCCCCTTGGCAGGAAGGATTAGCTAATAGCTCGCTTCAGCTTACTCCGAGATGCCATTGACTGAAGGACCGACCCCATGAATGATTAATGATGCGCGTGCTGGATTTCAAGCTCAGGAAACCTGAGAACGGAGAATTTCCCTGTATGCAATCGCTCCGGACTGTCATTTATCTGGGAAATAAACCTGACTCGCATTCTTGGAATAATTTTCTTCTGAAAACGTATTTGAAGCTTTAAACTATGCTCTGATACATTATTCATCAGTCATTTCAATGAAAAGACTCAGATACTGACCGATAAGGCCAATGTAGCATAAGCCAAGGTTGACGTTAAGATACACCTTTATCCATTATTGAGTACCCACTTAAGGATTCCTATCTCAATAATGAAAAGCTTATAGAATGTATATGGACCTAGGTGTCCAGGATCGGAATTCTCCAGTGGTCAAAGCACTTAACATCAAGGCAACTGTAAGAAAGTCACCTGGACAAGGCAGCGAGCTCAGGAGGGAAAGAAAGGGTACACTGCACACAGATGTGCACGTCAGGGCCACCATGCTCCTAACACCCCAGATAAGATGCTGTTCTGGGAGGAACATACCTTCTCTATCCGTTTTTCTAGGCTGAAGATGTACACTTCAGGCCTAACCTTTGTGGGTAGGCAGACTCTTACAAGGCAGCCCTGAAAGTAGACAATGAAAAACAGACCCAGCGGTCCCTCAGAACGGTCTACTTGGCTGAAGTTGCCTCCTTCGGGGTGGATGATTGTGGGATGCTGAGACTGGGCACTGTGCCTTCTGCTGGTGATGCCCTAAGGCCGGTGACAAAGCTGTTAGGATTTAAGACACTGCCGGATCCTATCAGAAAGTCCGCCCACCTCCATCCGCCCCCCTGCGTCCCCGCCCCGCACCACGCGAGTCACAATCTACTCTTTCATGCCTAAAGTGGCAACGGTTCCCCGAAGCAAATCCCGCTGCTTCTTTCTCCCCCTCCTCTTCACGAGGAGTCTGCTGAGAGAACAGTAAAGTGGCCTCCTCCCCAATCGCACCATCTGCCTCGTCCCCAAACCGGAGAGGCCAAGGCGACTAGGACTCTTGGGAGACCAGGCTTCTGGAACGGAGATTTGGCCTCTTGTCTTTTCTTCTTGCTCTCTGCTTCTCAGAGCCCACCTGCACTGAAACTGAAGCAGTCATGTAGAGTCCAGTTGAGAATCAAATACTTGCTTACAGAGACCTAGATAGGGCAGGACACCTGCTTAGGCTTTAGTCCACCTCAACCTGGCGGGTGGCTAAGTGCGCTATGGCCTCCTCCCAGGTCCGATAATGAGGCTTTAGAAACACCCGGGAGTCCACTGAAAGAAGAGAATTAACCAGCCCTTATGGGCAGTGATCTAAATTTGGTGAACCAGGCCCGGGATTGTTTCTTCCACATTAAGGGGGGAAAATGAACACTCAAGCGCTCACACTTGTAACAGAATTGGCATTGGGTGTGCATAACCAATTAGGGTAGGTGTTAAACTTTAAAAAGTTATAATAAAAGGTTAAACATGAATTTGGGCCCTGAAAAACAGGCCTGCAAAGCTGAATAACGAAACGGAGGAGACGACGTCCAGTCTGAACAGTGCGCTGAGCTGCCCAAACCCCTCCCTCCGCAACTCGGTGGAGGAAAGCGTGGTCAGCTCTAGACTGCGCCCTTCCTAATCCACCCCGGAGCGCGACTCGGCAGAATCTGTGTTCACACCAAATCCGAGGTCTGAAAAATTCTCATTTCTCATCTGCTACCCCTTGCTTTGCTGGTGTAAACTCCACCCAAAAAAGAACAAACCCTACCACTTTTTCTCTGCAGACTTTCGGGAAAGAGAATCGCCAAAAGCCACCCCCTCCCGGGAACTATCACGATCCATTTACAACTTGCAAAGCCTGGTTAAGGTTGTAAGGGAGTGCGCTAAGAACTTGTGCGAGGTGTGGTTCCCTAATTCCTGCTCTTTCCTAGCCCTGGAAGCAAAGTCAAAGAGAAAGTGATTGTGCCTGGATACCTGCAGCTTCTCTAAAGGCTATGTTCTGCCCACAACCCTTGACTAGGGGCCAGAATCTCTACCCAACAGGTTAATGGGTCTCATTAATGGGGGGGAGGGGGCAGAGGCTGCACGTGGGTCTGCTGCAACCCTAACCTTTTTAGGCTCACTTTACAGTCCCCATCATCTCGGACACACCTTCTCTAGTCCCTCAAGATCTGGTAGTCCCATCACCTCGGACTCACCTTTTGCAAGCTGGGCGCTGGGGCCCCTTTCCCACTTGCCCCTAGTTCTGTGTGGAAAACTGAGTGACCAATTATGCCTCACCTCCTTTGTGGTTGCAGCTACACCCTATTAACCACAGGAATCAATTCAAAGGAAGATACAGTTACATTTATCCTTGGGCTGGAGTGCAAAGGCTCAACGGAATGACCAAGATGAAGAAGTCAGAGTCCAAGCTTCCCTTCTCCCAAGGGAAGTGTTATTCTCAATGTTTCTCTGGTTGTAAACAGAGGCCAAGGCTGACAAGACCAAGGTTTCAGAGGTGGAACCTGCACCTGGTACATTCAGAGGACATCTGGCCTGGGACAGAGGGAGGGGCAAGTGGCAGATAGTGGGAGGGGGTGAGCAACTCTTGGAAGCATGAGAAAGAGTCTCTGGAGGCTCTCTAACTGCCAACTAGATTGCACTGGTTCCAGCTACCTCAGTGGCGCCAAATCTCTGCTCCTAGAGGTGCAAGCACTGTGAGGTTGGCCTTTTCTTAGGTTTCAAACCTTACAATGGAAGACAAGGTCTGTTTTTGTTTGTTTGCTTGGTCCAAGCAGATGAGAAACCAGTGGCTTTCAAAATGTTTTCCAGGGAAGGCTTCTTCTGAGCCTAAAGCAGCCACACCTACCCTCCCACATATTCAGGCGCTGTATCCTGACAGCAGTATCAGGTTTTCTAACCAGATCTCTGGTGGTGTCTCTCTAGTTTTATACAATTTTTAATGGAGGCAACTGCATTGTTGGAGGAGTGAGAACCTTCACAGGACCCTTTATTTCATCCAGATCTGGCTTTTCACCACCAAGTGAGCAGCAGCTGCAACAACACATAGTCTATGGCTAAAGGGACACTGAGCAGGCTGAGGAGGGAGGAAGGGCCATGTGTGAGAGATAAACAGACTGAGAGGTGGGAGGGGGATGATGGTATTGTTAGAAACTGACCAGGGCCTGAGGTTAGACCTTCTTGCCTTTCCTGCAGCATCTATTACTTCTATCTGAGAAGGGGGCTGTTGTGTAATGGCAACCTGCACTGGTCTCCTCCACATCTTTGATGTCAGAAAGCATGCCAACCTTTGCTACTAAAATGAGGTCTTTTGTGACTTGAATTGGCTCAATGAAATTGGTTACTTTTTCTCATTGAGCTCAACTCTTGTGCTTTCCAGTAACCTAGTGAAATATTTTTGTTTAGTTTCTGGTACATCTATGCAATGAGTCCCAAAACACTATAAACCTCCAGCTATCTTGCAAACATTTTCCAACTGCAAAGAAATAACAACTCTTAAATTACTAGAAGCCCCTTATCTTACCCATGGCCAGATATAGAAGACAGGAAGTGCAGTTTCCTATGCTTGTTACAAATGGGTGAAAAACACATGCCACCATTGTTCCCAAACAGAGCCCACTCTACTCTTTGTAGGGAGCTTGTTCCTGGCACAGCCTGTATCTAATAATGTCTAGAGGGGGCATTCTGGGCATTGGTAGAAAAGTAGAGTACTTCCAGTCTTAATTCCTATAAGAAGTGCATGGAATGAGAAGAAGGGCAGGGACTCAGAAACTTTTCTCATCGATGAATATGGGAGAGGGTAGTGATTTGAATAGAAGCTATTAGAATAGTTGTAACACCTTGAGAGACAGGCCATGAGGAAATGGGCCTTCATACATGAAAAATGATGCTTGATGGGAATACAGAGAAAGGAAGCTCAGTACCCCTTTTAGGGCATCCTTCTGGGTGCCAAATGGGAAAGGGGTAGAGAGAAAAGAAGTGAGACCAAGCCTACTATCAACAACAAACAGATAGGAGGCTGCAGAAACCAGACCACATGCATGTGTTATTCATTCACGAGCCAATTCAAAGGCCATTTGTTCAGAAAGTAATTTGATCAAAGCTGAACTCTCAGACAAAGTCTGAAAGCCAGCACACGCAAACTATGCTTTAGCTTTTCCATAATAAGGTGTTTATTTTCCATTAGTGCTAAAGGGGAAAGAGGACTATAATTGAGATGCAACTGTTGTAGGGCAAGTGCACAAAATTTGAAATAAGCCTTCAACAATAGTAAGTCAATGTTTTGCTTTGATTTAGATTTTTTTTGTTTCCCCAGAAAAGTTTAAGCCTTACATTTTAGAGAAGTGCTGTTTGCATGCTTTTTCTACAATTGAGTACTTTCTGGGAAGTACGAAAAGTAATTTCTGCTTACCTAAAGCTATTAAAGCAAAACAAAACAAAACTAATTCCCTTCCTCTAACCTCTAGATGATGTGGTTACTGAAGAACTGTTTG
Organism: Tamandua tetradactyla; assembly: GCF_023851605.1. Lineage (NCBI taxonomy): Eukaryota > Metazoa > Chordata > Mammalia > Pilosa > Myrmecophagidae > Tamandua > Tamandua tetradactyla. Next base: position 48,095,410 of record NC_135350.1, read on the forward strand.
TGAGAAGCACTTTTTGAATCTTCCAATCTTTTATTGCTGTTGTTGCAAAATAGCTAGCTCAAAAAGTCCTGGACCTTTCATTCAACGATCACTATATAAAAGCATTTGATAATCCCCATATGTAACAGCTAGAGTTGACCTCCCTATGTTTCCCCCCTAGTTCCAATGTAAATATAAACAAAATGGAATTTTAAATGAAGCAAAGGGGCTTAATAAATGTAATTTTCTTTGAATATCAGGATCACATATACAAAATATGAAAAATCATGTTGGTAAAGTCCCCAACTTTTTTTGATATCTAATGGGTCCTTGACCTTAATCCACACCATACTTTTTTTTTCCTTCTGGTGGCTTGCTCAGATCAGATGAGTGAAAAGATTTTAGCTTAGCTCCTGAAACATATGAGTGAAGAAGTTTATATTCACAGATGTTTTAAAATGAATTTCCTTTATGCAAATCACTCTACTGCGTGCCCTATGTTTATAATTCCTGTGCAATCCTCAAGGGACAGATTGAGAGCACACACCATATAACAATCAAGACTTTTTCTTGATTGTAAATGAGACATTTCCTGCTGGGGACTTGAGAGTCATAAATGGAACTTGGAATTATAAGGAGAGTCACCAGTACTTTGATTTAATAATTGCATAGCTGTTTAGTTGTTTCAGTTTTCCCAAGTAAATCCTAAACTTCTCAAAGGAAAGCTCCTTTCAGCATGCACTGCTTTATAATTTCCTAAGTGCACAATAATGCAAATCCTAAATGAAGATCCTTATGCACAATGATTTCAAAAGATGGTTCAATCGTTATTTAAACCTCTCTCCCAAAAGAAGTGAGAACGTTGGCATTTAAAAGTACATTATCATGCAGGGTGATTTGTTGTCTATCATTTCTTCTAGCCAGGGAACTGAGGATTCATGAGAGTTTAAGTTTGTGTGTGCATGTGTTTTCATCCTTTACATTACCACAGCTCTTAATTACAATAATCATTTTCGCAAATGGGCTTTGTTTTCTACTCGGGTTCCCTGGCTTTTGGCAGGCTGCACTGGGCAAACACCTGTTGTCTAGTTATACAGAGAAACACCTGTCAGTGAAGCCACTAAATACTAACCTAGGGGCTGTCATTGAGGGTCTTGGGAACATTCGCTATTGTCAGAAGAAAGGGAAGGAGCACCTGCTTAGGGCCATGGAGGGCCAAATGACAGCTTATTGACTTCTGATGGAAGATGCTGATGAATCCCTACCCCCTCCTCTTCCTGCTCCCAGAGAAATGCAGCCTGGGGCCGCAACATCTGTTAGGGAGAGAATGACTGTGGTCAGATTTGAGGAAAATTCCTTTTTGAGGGGTACATCATTTAACAGATACTAAGACTTTCAGGTTTCAAACTCTAAATGGCTTTCACAGCTAACTTCCAGCTGATGATAAGGAAGGAGGGAAAGTAAGAAGAAAAGAGAGAGGAAGCCTAGGAATGTTGAAAGAACATGAAAAATAGAACAAAAAAGAATTTTTCCCCATGTGGTACTTTCCTTCAGAAAACCACCATTCTCAGTGTGTGGGTGGAAGTGGGCTGGTTCTATATGTAGAGACTGGGATATCCAGTCTGAAAGACATTGGGGGAAGTTAGCATCAATTTCTAGTCAATTATTATTTGACATCTAGATATTTATCTATCTATGGCTTATACTCATACATAGAGGAGGAAGAACAGAAGGAGAAAACATTTTGGGATGGAGGGAGAGAAGAGACAAAAAGCCCCCATTTTTTTCAAGGTAGGTTTTAGTATGATATTTATGTTTTTAAAAAATTCCCAATTTTTCCCCATGCTCACAGTATGCAAAAATTCATACTAGTTATGGGGAAGTTCTTGAACTTGCCTCATCCTCTGAAGGATTACCCTAAGAGCTGAGTATTGCAAGGATCAGGCAATCAAGCCTTTCCATCTGCATCTTTCCAGTTGGATGTGATGTCCATGATATTCTGTGGGAGAAGCTGCCAGCCTGAATTCCTCCTCCAGATGGATTTTTCTTCTCTCTTCTGTCCTGTTGTCTCTCATGAAACCACTCTCCTTTCTTTACATTAGGATTCTTCCCAGACTCCGGAGTTCTCTTGGCATTAGATATAAAGGGAAAACGGGGGCGGATGCAGAAAATTGTAAGAAGGAAGGAGGGCAGACTGGAGAAATCATTAAAATAAATTCTAATCTTGGATATATCTTTGATTTTTCTCTTTCCTGCAAACCCTATATCCAGTCTATCTGGAACATTTTTTGCTTTCATCTTCAGAGTATACCCAAAATCTAACCACTTCTTACCATCTCCACTGCAACCATCCTCATTCCAGCCACCATCACCTCTCACATGGGGAGTTGCAATTACTGGTCTCCCAGTTTTCTACTTTTCCTTTTACAGTTTATTCTTAAAGCAGCAAAGTAATATTTTTAAAGATAAAAGTTAGCTTATGCCACTTCTCTTAAAACCACCAGTCACTTCTCATTTCACTCAAACCCTCCCGGTGACCTTCAAGGCCCTCCGAATCCCCAGGCTTCCTCCTTTCAAGTCATACTGACTTCTTGTGGTTTCCCCACTCAGCAGATACGCTCTCTCTTTTGGATATTCCCATGGGCTGCTCCCTCTTTCTGGAAAGCTCATCCCCTATATATTTGTCTGGCTAAATCTTTCATCTCCTTTAAGGGGAATGTTTTTTCTTCTCAAATGTCACCTGGCCACACTCTATAAAAAGATCCCCACACACCTCCTAACATCCTCATGCTGCATTTCTTTTTTATTTTTCTTGAATCAAAATTATTTATTTATGTAATAAACAGTTACATTATCCTTACTGTGGGCCAGGCATTGTGGCCAGGTATTAATTCATATAATGCTCACAACAACCTTATGGAGTAGGCACTATCATCTAGTCTATTTGTTTGGTGATGAGAAAACTTAAGCGCAGAGTGGATAGGTCACACAGCTAGAAAGTAGAGGAGATGGGATTCAGACTTGGACAGTTTAGTTTCAGAAGCCATGCTCTGACAGTGTTCATTTATCACCGGTAACATATTATAGGACATACTTCTGTATTGCATTTATTGTTTATTGTCTGCCTCAGCCAGCTAGCATATAAGCTCCATGAGGGTAAGAATCTTTGTTTAATTTACAAATATTTGCCAAGCATCTAGAATAATGTCTGACACATTGTCGTTATCCAGTAAATATTTGCTCCATGAATAAATAAATCTAATGGTTGAGAGTCTGCTCCCTAGCTTGAGCTACATTATTTCAGACTCATTGCTGAAATAGCCACTCTTCAGGTACTTCGACTTTAGGGAGGATAAAAAAAGGGATCCTGGTGCAGATATTTTATTTCACCCCATGATTTCTGAATGTGTAAAAGTGCATCAGGGATCCTGCTTTTACTTCCCTCTGCTTTTGTTTTCATCCTCAGTTTCCTTTAGAACTCCATTCCATAAATGGTGTAGGCAAATGTGAAGGAACTCAATATGGAAAAGAAAAGTAAGGGATTCACTCTTGTTCTTACACACACATGTACATACTAAACATTACTTAACTATTTAAAACTTATTTCTTGTGTGAATTTCATCTTAATGACAACATTCAGAAATATCTGAGACCAGAAAAATGAGGACTCTGTGGCAGAAATGTAGCTGGTTGTCGTAGTACCCATACTTGAAAACAAAGCAAAGTAAACCTTGTACAGTCCAGATTTCCTTAAGATTCAAGCAGAGCAGAATGGCAGCCTGCCATGACTCCACACAGTTCATTTTGTGGAGGCAGCAGGAGGTGGAGTGGGAAAGACCCCCCAAAGGAATTCAGTATAACTGAATTCTACCTCAACGGCTCACCCCACATATAAATGCACACACAGCATAGAACTGTGGTGTCCTGATTAAATCTCAGAGTTCCATTTTCTTCTCTGTAAAAATCGGGGTAATAATTTTTGCTCCAATGTCCTTTGTTTTGAGGAACAAATAAGAACACAAATGTGACAATGAATGTCAAATAATTGCACATATAATTTATTGCAATAAATATGTCAAAATAGTGCACTTCATTAATATACGAAAAAGTCTAATATGCAAGTATAAGAATATTCTAATCAGTTCAGCTTGGAGAAATGCAGATAGTAAAACATAAAATTAATAATCAAAAGCTTGGTCCAGTAGTTTTTAGAAGTTCAGATTATGATCCTTACAAGTGTTTCAGCAGCTAAAAGATAATTCCAGTGAATATCTGTGGATTATGAAATACATGAGATTTATCTGCCTTATTCTTAGGACAAGCCCAAAGATAATCAAAGCAAAGTAGCCCATCTGTGTTTTAAACTGTCTTCTTCAAACAGCAATCCTTTTTATTGCCAGAACCAGCAAAGCAGTAAGGGTCACTAATGTGTCATATTTTCTGACTATAAGACCTCCAGCAAGTATACTAGTTGGGAGGGTGTATGAATCTCTTGAGTTAACTTGTTTCCCTTCAAAAGAGAAGGTCTTTGCGTTAGATCTTCATGTCAGAATGCATTTCTAGCAGCCAGACTGATTCATGGTAGTTAAAGCAACTGTATCCTAATATAAAACAAATAACCTCACAGTGACTGAGTTAAATAACCTTTCAGGGGCTACTTTGCTAGAAAAGATTACTTGGAACAAGATCTAATGCATTTTGTAACAATAAAACAAAGATGTTAAATTTGTCAGTTTTAAGAGTTTTTCTTATATGGGATTAATTTTCAAAGTTTTAAAAAAGTATTTTAGGACTTCACCATGCATTAAGGCTCATTTGTAATGTGCTTTGATTTGTTTGGAGAAAGATGGGCAAGAGGACTGTATGTTTAATATAACAAAGCATCAGCCTAATGAAAGTTTTGGACAAGTCTAAGATTTAAAATCCAAACAGCCGATGTGTTTTAAGAAAAAAAAATCATGAAGGAATTGTCTATTTCCATGGAAAGGATCTTGTTTTGTTACTAAGGTAAAGCTGGTGAAGATGTTGGAAATTATTATTATTATCTTTATTTCCTTTGCATTTATTACTAAGAGGGAGGGAAACCTTTGTACTCTTCCTTTGCAATTGTTTTACACTCAGTATATTGCCACTTAAAGCTGTTCAGAAGATTCTGACAGACTTCTGTTGTAGCTTCTTAAAGGGAATCACAAGCATCTGCATTCTTGTATAAATGTTGAGAACCAGGAAGTGCTGAGGTCCTAATATGAGTTGACACAAGATGTGAGCATCCTATAGGAAAAAATCAACATAAATCTAAACATCAGCTTCAGTTGCTGCTTGGGTGAATTTTTCAGCATTAGTTCTCCCCACAAGTACACCTAACTTTGGCACACAAAGCCCCTGTCCATGGGGCAGACAAAAATCTTAGAACACTCCTTAGTTCTGCAATCTGGAGCAACTTTCTTAACCTAGCTGGACCTCAACTTCCTCATTATTCAATCATTAAGTAATAATGATTGAATCTGGGTGCTACTTTAGTTGTTGTGAAAATTAAGGAACTAATGCACAATAACAATAACTAACAACTACTAACAACAACTAATGCACAATAACAAATAACTGTCGTGCCTGGTGCATTGTAAACCTCGGTATTATTAACCATTAACATTCAACCCTTTTTCTCCTCATAGATTTCTAAGAAAATCACTTTGGAGAAGAGGGAGATCTACACTGTGATGAAAGTCAACAAATGACTATAAATAGACTTGCCTTTTCTAAGTCAGAGTTCCTCAATTCTGTAAAGGTAAAGAAAATGCTATTTAAATGTATACTCTAAGTAAATGTATAATTGCAAAAGAGGTGTATAAATTGCAAGGGATTTCCTTTTTTGTAAATATTAGAGACAGTGGTATCAAATGACAAGTAGAGAAACGACAGGCTTCCAATTTCACAAAAGTGATCTGCAAGTTTTATGGGCTATGAAATAATGATCTCTCATGTCCTCCCATTCCTGGAGTGATGACATTGAGGTGCTCATATCATGTGTTCTACTAGTGAGAATGGCCCTATCTCTTCTAGATAGCAAAGGCACCAGTCATGTAGGATCAGAATAAAGTCTTAAAAGAGCACTCTATTTGTCAAATCAGTATAGTACAAAACACTTTTCTTCTAGGGATTTTCCTAGTCTGCCTATATATTAAAGCTGTATCAAAGAGCCTCTTTTATGTTAAAAATGCAAAACAATCAAACAAATAAAAACAAGAGCAAGCATTCCATTTAGGGAAGATTGGAGTTTCCAGGAAGCATATGTAATCCTGTGCACACTTATATGTCACCTATTGCTTTTCAAGATGAAAACAAAATGACAACTGGCCAACAGGAATCAATGCTATGCTTAATTTGTACTTTTAAAATTTTCTTTTAATAATTTACATAGTGTAAAATTCACTTCATTCTTTTGAGTGCACTGGTCTATGAATTTCGACAAATTTAAGTCGAGTAACCATCACCACATTCAAGATTTTAATTTGATTTTAATTGGCCCTAAGAAATATGCAATGCAATTTAAATTATAAGGGGTATGTGACTCAGTCCTTTTAAATGAAAAATGGGGGGTATGAATGAAGCTGATCTGGATAGGACTAAGGTAAACCAGAATACTGGGTGAAGGACGATATGGTCCATATTTTCAAACTTCAACTTCTGTGTGAGACCAAAAGGAGAGAGGTTTTATTTGGTGCAAAATTTATATTTTAGGTAGCACATTATCTAATTTAATTTGTATGGTCAGTTTATTCGAACACCATAATTACATGGAATCTTGAATAAGGCATGAAGTCTTGTTGGTTTGTACAGGTTAGTGTGATGCTCCAATATATCCCAGAGTCATTTGGGCAAATAATAAAACAGTATTTGCAAATTCCCTTGGGGGACTGGGGAGAAAGGAGGAACTATTAAACTTGCCCATCTGGGGAATTCCTGATATTCTCACAAGCAGTGGGGACAACCAATTCAATAGGCTGAGCCCTTGATCTTGAGCTTGCCCCTGGAAAGCTTCTTCCTGAAAAAGAGAAACTAGGCCTACTTACAATTATTCCTAAGAGTCACCCCCAGAGAACCTCTTTTATTTACAGATGTGGCCTCTTTCTCTAAGGCAACTCAACAAGTGAACTCACTGCCCTCCTCCCCCACCCCCCACCCCCACCTAGGGACACAACTGTCAGGGGTATAAATCTCCTTGGCAACACGGGAACTGAATCTCGGGGGATTCCAGACCGGGCATCTCAAAAAAAGTTTGAGAAAGCCTTCTTGCCCAAAAGGGGGAAGAGAGAAATGAGTCAAGATAAAGTCTCAGAGTTCAAGAAGTTATCCTGGAGGTTATTCTTATGCATTATATAGAAATACCTTTTTAGTTTATGGTGTATTGGAGTGGTAGGAGGAAAGTACCTGAAACTGCTGAGCTGTGTTCCAGAAGCCTAGATTCTTGAAGATGATTGTATAAGGATATAATATTTATACTGTAACTGTGTGATTGTGAACACCGTCTGTCTAGTAATCCTTTTATCCAGGATATGGGCAGATGAGTAAAAAAAAAAACGATAAAGATAAAAATTAAATGAACAGTAGGGGAAGATAAAGAGTAAAAATTGGGTAGATTGAAATATTGGTGGTCTTTGAAAGGGAGGGATAAGAAATATGGGATGTATGAGTTTTTCTTTTAGTTTATTTTTCTGGAGTGATGCAAATGTTCTAAACATGACTGTGGTGATGACTGCACAACTGTGTGGTAGTATTGTGAGCCATTGATTGTATAACATGGTTTGTCTGTGTGTGAAGATTTCTCAATAAAAATATTAAACAAAAAGAATTGGGGCAGGAAATGTTGGAGGAACATATATGCTCTCTGTCCCCTGAAATGACCCTTACACTTCCCACCATTTTCCTTGACTAATTTCTTCTTTCTCTTTGTTGTGATATAGTTTACAATGAACTCCATCAAAAGAGACTTTCTTAACTCACCCCCCATCCCAAATCTAGATTAGATCCTCCTATGCTCTTTGTTTTAAAGTATTTCCACTCTTTTCCAAGAATCCCTACTCCCAGAATTGTATCTCTCTGTATTTTTTTTTCCTACACTGCTCCTTATACAATTATTTGTCTCACATCTGTCTCCCACCCTGCTAAGCTAAAGAAGTTGAACAATTAGTCCTGCTGAGTCCACCTCCAAAAATGGCATTTATTTCAACAATTTTTTCAGGCACTTGGTTAAAATGAGTTCAGTGTCTTTTCATCAATTCCTTAAGGGTATCAAATTAACATTACTCTATTGACAAAGTTTTTGTGAAAGTAGGGGTCAGTCCGCATAGCTAAAAATCAGCAGTATGATTTATTAAATACATAGAGAAGTACCTTTTTTATATGAACTTGTTTTCCAACCACGAATGGCATAGAACTTGTCATAAGTCTTTCTCTGGGATTAGAGTCTAGTTAACTACACTTTTTGTTAACCTTCACTGGATGATAAGCTCTAAGCTAGGCTGGAGCACAAATGTTGATTTGAAAATTTGATGTGAAGGGCAGCTCAGACTCTAACAAATGTTGTTTTCACTTTGACTTATTACAGAGCAAGTAGACAAATAGAGCAAAGGTACATTTCTCAAGGTGGATTTTCACATAGTTTTATCCATATGATATATACAATGTAGTTCTTTTTTTATTTTTATGTGGTGAACATAATCAAGTTGAAAATCAATGATGGTAAAGTCTAACATTTAGGAGAAAAAAATAAGTTGCTTAGGTACAAGATACATACAGGGCCTAACATAGCTCATGTTAGAATATTCACAAATACAACACGTAACTAAAAGATCTGGGCTGTTAGCCACAATATCTGTAGAAATTCTATTATGATAAGCTTCAAAAATCAAATGTAATATTAGGATACTGTAATAAGGATGTGGACAAATGTGTCCAAAGCAGGATAACATATCCTAAAATAGAGCTAGAGAATGAAAAATATCAAGGATCTGAGAATATTATCATATTGTGTGGTTGAAAGAGCATGGGATGTTGAACATAAGAAATAAAAGATTTGGAGAACTATGCCTGTTTTGAAATTGTAATTCTTTGACAATTGCATAACCAATTTAAATCCCATTTAAAAGTCTATGTTTCAAAAATGACAGAGGCCATATTGTTCTAACTTAATTCAAGTTGAACAATTATTTCAGGATTTTTAATGATTAATGTATAAAAATCATGGTTCCTGAGTTATAAGTTTGCCATTGTGACTGGGAAAATGATCTCATTTCCAAGCCAAAAGTCCTGGAAGGACCACAATTTCATGCACAATTTTAAAACAGCATTGATTGAGCGTTATCTTTTAAAAAAAAATGGACTTCATGTATAAATTTAAAAAGCATATTTTTTAAATGCAGACATTCAAACAAATGAGATGGATATTTTTTAAAATAAAATACATGTTAACATTCTATAAGATGTTCTTCCATACCTTTTTCTATACTATTACAGACATATATCCTGAAATATATGTTTGAGTTGGTTTTTGTTTGCTTTAACTCTTATAGTACACATGATTATACAAATCTCACATAAAAATATACCAAGGGTAGCCTTCTTGGACTAAATCACTACATATGAATCTAACGCATTCTTTTAAACAGTTTCTTTATGTTCATTGAATAGATAAACAATACATATATAGTGTTTGATAGTCTTTCCAGTCACTTCCAATATTTTTTACCATTATTACTAATTATGCTATAATAAACATTCAGAAATGCCAATAATTTTATTTCTGTGAGATAGCTTTTTAGAACTTGCATAGCTGGGCCAAAGGATACATGCATTTTTCATTTCAATATATATTGCTAGATAACTTTTCAAAAAATTGTATAGCTCTTCACCATCCCCTCCAACAATGCAGAAACATAACTACTCTGTATTTAACAGTTTTGCAAAGGTGTTTTTGCAAATATTTGAAATATTTGCAAATTAGATCAGATTCCTTTTTTTGTTATCATTCCAGAGCACTGATCTAGTTTACTGAGGTTGGATCTTGGCTTCATGTAATTTTTCTATCAATTAAAGCTATTCATAAATGGAATAGACTGCCTTATTAGGATGTCAATTTACAATTTCCAAAAGTGTTACTTTCGAAATAACCTTCTCAAGTAAAATCCATATACTTGCATAACAGTTAATAGCTTACATAGTGCTTTAATACCTTTTCCTATCCGTTAAGCTTAGGGTCTCTATTAATCTATGATTCTACTGATATGCAAGATTAGATTCTTAGTTGGCAAAAAAAATCTTGTGTTCTGAAAATTTATATTAAATCCGAATTATATTTTCTCACTTTTCCTGTCTCTTTCTTGCCACTTGCAGCTTTCTCTCCAGCATTTTGGAAAAACAGAATATTAGGGACACACCATTCACCCAAAAGTATGTGATGCCGTTACCAGTATCATAATTACTGATCTTCTTCAGATCATTTACCAATTTAATATCCACATTAAAATGTAAATGTTTAACTCGGACCTACCTGTAAGCATAATAGGTCTCTTTGTTTTAGACTTATTTCTATTATCCTAGCTAATATGCTTGAAACTGGAACCAAGTGCTCATCTACAACATATCCCTCCCTTTCCCTTCTCATATCAAACTAAATTTTGAAAATAGAATCAAGAAGACTAAAGAACAATGTTTAACTGGAATGGTTTTAACAAACAATTAGATTTTATTTTGGAAGTTGAGGTTCTTAGAAAGCTAGGAAAAGAAAGGATTGTTACAGCAGGAAACATGGAAGACCTCAGAATTTCATGGTTAAATATCTTGGCAACAATGAGAGTAGTACACCATCTCAAGGACAGATGACATGATATTTCCCAGATGTCACTGTTTCATTGTGACACTGTCCAGCAGCAGCCACTGATTAAGAAAGAAATCCTTCCTCCCCCTGAAGGAGCACGGCCAGCACTGAAGGCAGTAGGGGAGATGTTGGCAAGGTACTGGAACAGGTGGCAGCAGCAGGTGTGATAGGCTAGAGATGACAAGGGCACAGAGTGTGCTGTTGGCAAGCTGTCGGTAACCAGAGTTCAGGAACTACTGATAGCAGAGAAAGAACAGAGATGGTGGCACAGGGTTAGAGGAGCAGGACAGAACAGACTGTCATAGCAGGTTGACAGGAACCCCCCGAACAAACGCAAACAGAGAATGTGATGAAAGTAGAAGTAGTGGCCTGCAGCCCCAAATTGGCTTGGGAGGATCACACCATGATAACAGAGAAGCTTGCGGTACTCCAGCAGACGTGAGAGTCACCCAGAGTGCACATGCCAGAAGGCAGTCGATATGCTGTAGCCACCGTGCAGGGAGGAAAACGAAGAAAAACAGTGATATTTTATTTTTCATTTAGTGCTGATGCTTTGCTTTTTTTTTTTTCCATTCAAGAAACAATGATCTGAGGGAAGCACTTGGGCACCTCCAAATACCCTAAGAACCCAGAGTTCTAAGATTCAGAGACTGAACACCTTGTTAAACCTCCAATTCTAACTTCTCTGTAGCTCTGTTAAGATGACTTTTCAAAACGATTAATTAGAAATGGTTGTAAAATACATCTCTTATATGATTCAATTGAGAAAATATTTCCTGATGACAGACTGCTGCATAAACATTCTATAAAATAGTGAATCACTAAGGACCGCTGCTTTGCTGGATTTGGATGCTGCCTTGATACTATGTAACTATATGGTATGAAGCCATTTAATTCGCTGTGATGGAATTACATCAATATTTTATTATGTTTGCCTTGACAAATTGCCTCATGCAAAAAGATATTCCTCTAGGAGGACAGCATTCCAAAAATGTCAATCTTGTTCAAGGGAGAGTTGAATTGCAAAACGGAATTCAATTTCAGTAATTTACATTATATTATGCTTTCTAATTACATTTAATAATAATTTTTAAAGGGGTGGTGTTTTAAATGTCAATTATAGTAGTGACAAAATCCATTTAGTAAGTCAAAAATGTATCTTTGAGTGCTCACTTTTCACTAAGAACTATTCTAAATGCTGAGGATAGGGTAATAAACAACAACAACAAAACTCATGGCCTTTATGGAACTTTTACTTCAGTGGAGTGAGACAAGTGATAAGTAAATATAGTACTAAAAAATAAAATACTAAAAATAGTAAGCAGGATTGAGCTACCAGATTGGAAGAGGGAATAATCCTATTTATGGTCAAGGCAGGCCTTTCTGATAAATTCCACTAAACAGACATAAAAAGTGAGGAAGCAAGCCATGCAGATATCTAGAGGAAGAATATTCTGAGAAAAACATGCTTAATGTGATCCAGGAAAAGCAAGGAGGCCCATGATATTAATCACCCAGGAAATTAATATAAATAGAAAAGAGGTCCAAAGACTCCAAGTTAAGATATGAATAAAATGAAAAAGAGAACAAGAGACTGTAAAACCTCAGCCAGTAAGGTAAGATAAAAAAAAACTGAGAAGGGGGTGGTCAGAAACCAAGAGAAGAAACAATTTCAAGAAGGAGGAAGTGATTGCTCAACATGTTACACATTAATAGGTCAAAAAATGTTTATTGGTCAGATAAGAAATAAAAATTGACCATTATATTCAACAACATGATATTCTTTGCTAACCTTGCAAAGGTGAGAAAGAAAGATGGTGAGAAAGAAAGCTTAATCACAATGGGTTCAAGTGAGAATGAGAAAAGAGGATTTAGAGATACCTATCACAAACAATGCTTTCATTCACTCAAAATTTTTTATTTTTAAGGGGAACAGAGAAATGCGGAGGTGGGTGGAAAGGAATGTGGAAATGAGAAAAAAATTTAAGATAAGAGGCATATTAATTATATTTGTATGAGTATGATCAGTTAAGAGGAAAACCTTATATGATCTCATGTATGAGAAAAAGACAAACAATATGTTTGTATTTCGAATGAGCAGGTAAGAGGGAAAAGTTGATGATATAAAAGAAGGAAAGGAGAGGTGCTAGGTTGGGATTCAGTGCATTAGTGTAGGACAAAGTTTTTCAACCTTAGCACACTTGACACTTGGGGCAGCCATTGTGGGTGGTTCTTTCATATGTTATAGGGTGTGTAACAGGACCCCTGGCCTCTAGCTCTGGATGTCAGAAACATTCACTCCTGAACTGAATTATGACAATCTAAAATATCTCTGGGCATTGCCAAATGTCTCCGGCAGAGCTAATCGATCCTGTTTGAGAACCACTGGGTAAGATTTCATGTAAGTGAAAGTACAGACATCATCTCCAGCAGCAGGAGGAAAGGCAGAGCAAAAGGTCAGGGATGCAGCTCATCTTGAAGCTGTGATGGTGGGAATATATGGAATTACTTCTGATAAGTTCTATTTCATCTGAGGAGTGAGAAGAGGAAAGAATTTATTAGAGATTGGAAAAAAGAAGAGGTAAGAAAGGATCATCTAGGGTGAATGGTCTAGGGAAATGTAATTGGATTACCAGAGAACATTAAAGCAAGTAGTAATAAATTTAAAGTAAAACCAGTCAGCATAGTTAAGGCATTTTCTTCATTCATGTCCAGCTGCCCAAGGGCAGTTATACAAAGTTTTGCAAGCCAACTGAAATACAGAGAGAGAAGAAAGGGTGTTAAGGTGGTAAAATTTAAGCTGAAGATGAGAGAAATAACATTAAAGGGGAGGGAAAGGTGGTAAAATCAATGGCTTGTGGGTCCTTGGTGGGGTGAAGCTTCATTGCAATTGAAATCCTAGAGAGGATGAGTTGAAAAGATAGAAAGCAGTGGTCAAACAGTGGAAGACTTGCAAATGGGATTTTGTTGGGGGGATGAAAGGAGAGGTTGCAATTAAAGGTCTAAAATAGCAACCATGATTGTGGATGGTAGAGACGACCATTAGAGGAAAGGAAATCAAGAAACTGTGAGGCAAGGGTATTGAAGAATATATAATACAGATTTGGAAATCATTAAGAGATTTAACAGGGAAAGTATTATATAGAGAGAGCGACTGTGAGCCAGAATGTAACATCTTCAAGAACTAAGGTGATTTGGGTATTTGTAGATGTCTCTAAAAAGCAGGATAGGAAGCGGTATAATCTTATGGGTGAGCTACAAACTTGAGGTTTTAGAGGAAGGTTCTGGAAGAACACTTAACCCAATTCAGGACACAGGGCATGAGAGAAAAAAACAGTTGTGACTTGAGTAATTTGTTAACAGAGGAAGCAGAGTTATTGCAGAGAGTGAAGATTAAGTTAGAGCCAAGAAGATGAAGAGTTTATTAAAAATATAGTTGAAGATATAATGGACTTTAATTCATGAGTTCCAGAGGACATGGTAGAACATTTGTGGGAGTTAGGAAAGAAGAAAAACGAGGTCTAGATGAGAAAATGTGCAGAGTTGTATGGGGACAAGAGGCTTCTTGTGATGAGGCAGTAAACTGGAATGTAGAGCTTGATGGAATTAGTCTTAACAGTCTCTTGGATCAGTGTCCTTAAAACATTTTTGTTTTACTTTAGCAGTTCCTCAGAAAGTTAAAAATAGAATTACCATGTGACCTGGCAAGTCCAGGTATATGCCCCAAAGAATTGAAAACAGGAACTCAAATGGGATTTTTTTTATATCAATGTTCATGGCAGCATTTTTCACTATAATCAAAGGTATAAGGAATGAAATATTCATTAGGAAATGGATAAGCAAAATATGGCATATACATACAATGTAATATTATTCAGCCACTAAGAGGAATGAAGTTCTGATATATGCTACAACAGGGATGAACCTTGAAGATAATATGTTGAGTGAAATCAGTCAGACACAAAAGGATAAATATTGTATGATTTCACTTACATGAAATATGAAGTTACCAGGGACTGGGAGCAGAGGCAACCAGGAGTTAATACTAAATGGGTACAGAGTTTCTGTTTGGAAGGATGAAAACATTTTGATAATGGATGGTGGTGATGGTAACCTAATACTGTGAATGTCATCAATATCACTGAATTGTACACATGAAAGTGGTTAAAATGGGGAATCTTATGCTGTAAATATACTATCACAGTTTTTTTGTCTGTTTGTTTTGAGAAATACATTTTATTTGGCCTCCGGTACATACATACATAGGTATGTCTGACACAAATGTTTCACAAAGTAATATTTAATCTAACCACGTGTGATAAGTTTCATGTACTCTGATATTTTCTCTTTCTCACATAAACTGTTTTTTTCCCCATGTAGTAACCCACTAATTTTATTTCACAACCACTATACTTAGCAGCTTAAAAAAAGTTATCTTACATTGTGTAGCAGTAAAGTTGTGATTATTTGAGGAGAGTAGCTTTTTCTTAAACATCTTTCAGTGGCAGAGAACTGAATACAACTCTTATAACAGACAGGAATTTCCAAAGCCTCAGATGTAAGAAATAAAATTCATTTTATCTAACAATTGGATTAGTTTCTATGAGTGTTCATTGTGCCCTCATAAATTTTGCTCATTGGCAAAATTTTAATGAGTCATTCTTAGGGCGCTCCATCCCTAACTCCATGTTTGGAGCAGGGTTCAGACGAACTAGCAGTCCTGCATTATCAGGCATTTGTTAATATACCTTGTCTCAGGGATACCATTGTTTCACTCTAAACCATCTCTTCACATTACTGAACCTCTGATATCAGTGTGCTGTATCTCCCGTATATATCCATTAGACACTTCTTTCTAAGCTTTTCATGCCAACTAATACTGCCCGTGCATTGCAACCCCAAGATAGCACTCTCCTTTTACAATTATCTCCAGATCACCCCTTCCTACATTGGAGACTGTACATTTAGCCTATGGGTGGGAAGCTTATTTCTACCCTTGAATTTTTAAAACACCCTGTTGATTCCTAAGACTCTCCTATCACTTTGTCTTCTTTCACAAACCTTCTAGGTTCTCCTAAGGGTTTTGGTATTTGTACCCCGGAATATCTGTGTGCTGCTTCTGCTTCTATCCAGTCACATAATTCCTCTAAGGAAATAAAATGCAGAGACTGACACTTTCTTGGATGGAGAGTAGGGAAAGAGGAAATACAGAAAATAGAAAGAATTTAAATTAATAGCTCAAATAGTATCCGGCTATATTAAGAAGCTATTTATGACTACTTCTAATAGTGAGATATCTCTAAAAAATATATTTTGAAAATTGTAAATATTCTTTTATCCTTTGTGAGTATAAAACTTTCACTAACCTGACCCAATGTATCCAACTCCCTGAGAAAGGGGCACATGGCAAGATTTGATAAAGAGAAACAACGATGTAATATTTGGCTTCTGGCATTCAAAATAGGATCAGGCAGCAGGACTAATTAGAATTAGCCTTACAAACCAGGCTATTGTCTCAACAGATAAGGGTTGCTCAGCCTCAGCACTGCTGACATTTTGGACAGGATAATTTCTTGTGGAGGACTGCCCTGTGCATTGAAGGATGTTTAGCAGCATCTCTGGCTTCTGTCCAGTGGTATCCCACACCTCGTTTTGACAACTAAAAGTGTCTCCAGACATTGCCAAATGTGGAGAAACACTGTGATAAGAGGACTTAATAAATTATTTTAGGTTTCATTTCATCTATCGAGCCAGGCCTGGAGGACATGATAGAATCGCCAATAAAATGGAGAAAATACTTTTCTCACCTTGAGTGAACTCAGCTGTGGAGAAAGAACATAATGTGAATAAAGGAAAGTAAACTGTCTAATTCGGTAAAAACCTCCTTCGCTATCTTTACAGCAGTATAACTATGCTTCCGCTTTTGGTCCAATTTCTAGGCTCTGGAAATAAATGTATTTATTTAATCTTTATATTATTGAACAGTTATTTGAGAACAGCTATCATGTCCCTTCTAGTCCTTCCTCGCGATTCCATCAAGTAATTTTACATTCTGGTGGCTTTTTCTTGTGAGTTATTTCCATGGGCCCCTGGAATACGATGTATGTCTTCATCTCTGTGTGAATGTAAGCAAAAACCTCAATACTTTGTAAGTCCTCATAGATAAGTCTCTTAAGATATTCACAACATCTGCAATACTTTTTCCTCCCATGAATGGAAAATCACAACACATATTAATGGCATCTCATCAAACCAGGGCAACTCCATTTTAGTGGAGATTGCGGTGGTGGCAAGCCAAGATCTACTATAAGGACCCAAAGTGTCAAAGAAGTAAAAAGCCATCCTGGAACTGTCTGGGAAGAATGACACCAACTCTAGTCTAAGTTTCAGCATTAGCTGGTAGTGTGACCCTTCTCCGGTGACTTAAAGGGCCTAAGCATCTCTTTCTAGGTAAGTTTTATCTTTCTACCTCTATCATTACGTTGTAATATCTACCACCTGGATTTCAGTAGCAGTTAATTAAGAAATTACTGACAGAAGAAAAAATAGAAAGAATATGCTAGAAAAAGAGATAGCCACAAGGAGGCTGTAGAGAGAAGTGGGAGGGTGAGGAGATGGAGAGGAGGAGCAGCATGGGGGAACAGTCAGAAAGTACGGGATAGGAGCAAGCTTTCACCTTCTGCTTTTTGGGAACTGACAACTCCCAGTCCGATATGTCAACCGGAAGGAAGAAGGAGGGAGGGGAGGGGATGGAAGGACCTGACAGTAGAGAAACTGAACACCTGAGAAAGGAAAAGGAAGGAAAGTGAAACCACTGAGAAGGGAAGTGTGAATGTTAAAAGGTATTTGAAGTATTTGTGTCTCAGCTAAAGGAATGGAAAGTTAGCAGAAGGAAAAGAAATCTGAATTTAAAATAGAAATTTATCATCAGAATATAATACAAAGAAGGCAGCAAGTACTGAGACCTTTCATTAAAACTTACCTAAGAATAGATAGCCTAGTAGTTCTATCAAATTATTATAAATATAATTATAAATATACAGTTATAACATATATGATTATAAATGTCATATATCATAGAAATATGATTTCATCAGGTGATATAATCAGAATAAGAATGCATTTAGGTTTCTACTGACTATTCTGCTGTGTAAACAGGGAATGCTGATTCATTTAATAAGCAGTTAAGGTTGAATGGTTCTCCAAGTTCTCCTTAGATGCTGGTATAATAAGAAAGGATATTTTGCAGCAATATTGATTTCAAGAATAAGTGTATATAATTTAAATTTTGAAGGGAAATAAAATATGAAATATCTTTAAAGAAATTGGGGGCTTGAAGTTGGTTTTATATTTTTTACCCACGGTTGGTGAAAATGAAACGTGAAGCTCTGCTAACCACAGTGGTCTATACAGGAGGGTGAGGTCTGATTACTCAGTCTCCTCTTCTACTGTACTCTACACTTTCCCTAGAAAAAAATAACAGTGCAAATTAAAATGTACTAGAGTAAAGACATTCATTTTAAAATTATTCAGTTATGATTTTAGAATGGTGACCACAATAGGCTATCAACCAAACTAGCTGTAATTACCCCGAAATGGTTATTTTCTTTGTTTGCATGAAGGCCTGATATTCCCTCTGTTAGAGACATTTCTTGGGGGGTGGGAGAAGAGGAGAGAGACGGCTACATATAATTTCCAAAGAAATTCTTGTGAAAGTTTGAACTTCAGGAGTATGGGAGAAATACATACTATGTTGACATATAGTACTTAATTCTTTGTTAATTTTAAGACTAAAAATATATTTTTGATCATTTCCAAGTTTGCCATAAAGATCAAATGAGGGAGATGCAAGGGTAGTTCACTGGTAGAATTCTCATGTGCCATGCAGGTGACCCGGGTTTGATTCCTGGTCCATGAACTTTCCAAACAAACAAAACAAACAAACAAACATACAAAAATTCAGCAAATGGAGCTGCAATGATGGGATAATCACATGGAAAGACAATGAAATGGGACCTCCCCGCACAGCATTCAAAAAATAAATCAATAAAAATAAAATAAAATGAGAAATTGTGTATGAAATGTATGTTTTGATAAATATAAAATACTAAAGGAATTTAAATTTGATTATTATTCCTATTTCTCCTTAATGACTCATTGTAGATTGATATTACTGATAGTTCAAAGGAACTAGAATAGTGAATGATAAAAAGCTGCTGAAGGAATATAGTTTAGTTCCTACATACTTGGAAAAAAATGAAGTTTGGACGACACTATAAATATTTAAAAGAAAAAACCAAGGAAGATGGACCAAAGTTTCAAGAGGCAAAGTAATTACTACTGTTACTTTTATAAGGAGACTATCACCTTTCCAACATGGAAACTTATTAGGTTTATTTGTGGCAAAATTTATGTAGAAATAACTGGTATTTGTAAGATGTATTTCAGAAAGAATGATACAAATAAAGGGACAATAGCTTTTTGAATCATGTGCAATGTTAATAATAAAAGTTTTTGAAAAGAAGGAAGTTAATTAAAGATAGTCCATATGACTGATGATTGAGATGCTAAAGATCAAGTAAATTAATTAAGTTAAAACAAAAGAGATAAAAAAGAGTATAAAATAAAATAAAGGGTAGTGAGCAGTAGGAGCTCTGTAGAAGATGTATGTAAAGAGTGAAGAAAGAATTTCTGGATAAAAGTTTCTAGAAAGAAATGAGGCAAGAAGGGTGACACAAAGTGGAATAAGTTTGTCCTGCTGCATAGGCAAGCCAGGTATCCACCTAGGTTGTTTGATTTTAGGAACATTTGATGTTGGACAAGCTTCATGGAATGCAGCCTGTGCTGTTACATAGGGCCCTAGGCTCAGAAGGACCTTACACTTAGTTTAATGTTCTGGTACTGCCATCTTGAAAGTCTTAATAGTTAGGTCTTTAAACTTGTGTTTTGTAAATGAAGTCTAATGGGACGAACAAACACACAAGTAAGTGGAAGAGGTGTGAATGAGTAACCACCACTGTTCCTTTCCTCCGCATTCACATGTGGTGTTCGTTGTGGCCCGATAAGCCAGGAATTCTAGCTGACCAATGAACTGTGGGCCACTCAAAGCCAGCGAGACTCAAAGCTAGTCCAAAGTAAGTCTGTTACATCTAAGACAGACTACGGTGGGAAGGGAGGGCGCTGACAGGCATGAGAGGCCAGGCTTTCAGTTCTACCAAAACTTGCTTTGAATGCAGAAAAAAAGGCGATGCTGTCATGTTTTACTACCCACCAAATATGCTGAAAATGATGACACAGAAGAAAAAGGAAACATAAGACAATTTTTCAAACCTTTACTTTCCTTTTCAAACCTTCCTTACTCAACATTAAGCTGAAGGTAGTGTATTGATAGAATGTGTGCCTATCTAGAAAGGAAATAAGAACAGTTGTTAGTTTGTGCAGCATTTCCACTGTTGTGATAAGAGCAAAATACCTACCTATGTGCACAAGGTACAAAATAGAATTCTATAATTTCAGTGATTCTGCATAGAGTTAAATGTTCTTATTTTTACATTTAAAACTGACCTGGCACAATGAAGGTGAATGGTAAAACGCCCGCTAATAATTAAATTTTTTTATTTTCATTTTTCTTTACTTAGAATAACATTAAATAGTAAATGAAAAAACTTTCCCCCTAAGATCAGGAACAAGACAAGGATGTCCACTATCACCACTGTTTTTCAACATCGTGTTGGAAGTTCTAGCCAGAGCAATTAGACAAGAAAAAGAAATACAAGGCATCAAAATTGGAAAAGAAGAAGTAAAACTATCACTGTTTGCAGATGATATGATACTATACGTCGAAAACCCTGAAAAATCCACAGCAAAACTACTAGAGCTAATAAACGAGTACAGCAAAGTAGCAGGTAACAAGATCAACATTCAAAAATCTGTAGTGTTTCTATACACTAACAATGAACAAGCTGAGGGGGAAATCAAGAAACGAATTCCATTTACAATTGCAACTAAAAGAATAAAATACTCAGGAATAAATTTAACTAAAGAAACAAAAGACCTATACAAAGAAAACTACAAAAAATTGTTAAAAGAAATCACAGAAGACCTAAATAGATGGAAGGGCATACCGTGTTCATGGATTAGAAGACTAAATATAGTTAAGATGTCAATTCTACCTAAATTGATTTACAGATTCAACGCAATGCCAATCAAAATCCCAACAACTTATTTTTCAGAAATAGAAAAACCAATAAACAAATTTATCTGGAAGGGCAGAGTGCCCTGAATTGCTAAAAGTATCTTGAGGAAAAAAACAAAGCTGGAGGTCTCACGCTGCCTAACTGTAAGGCATATTATGAAGCCACAGTGGTCAAAACAGCATAGTACTGACATAAAGATAGATATATTGACCAATGGAATCGAATAGAGTGCTCAGATATAGACCCTCTCATCTATGGACATTTGATCTTTGATAAGGCAGTCAAGCCAACTCACCTGGGACAGAACAGTCTCTTCAATAAGTGGTGCCTAGAGAACTGGATATTCATATGCAAAAGAATGAAAGAGGACCCATATCTCACATTCTATACAAAAGTTAACTCAAAATGCATCAAAGATCTAAACATTAGGTCTAAGACCATAAAACAGTTAGAGGAAAATGTAGGGAGATATCTTATGAATCTTATCATTGGAGGCGATCTTATGGACCTTACACCTAAAGCAAGAGCACTGAAGAAAGAAAGAAATAAATGGGAGCTCCTCAAAATTAAACACTTTTGTGCATCAAAGAACTTCATCAAGAAAGTAAAAAGACAGCCTACACAACGGAAGACAATATTTGGAAACGACATATCAGATAAAGGTCTAGTATCCAGAATTTATAAAGAGATTGTTCAACTCAACAACAAAAAGACAGCCAATCCAATTACAAAATGGAAAAAAGACTTGAACAGATACTTCTCAGAAGAGGAAATACAAATGGCCAAAAGGCACATGAAGAGATGCTCAATGTCCCTGGCCATTAGAGAAATGCAAATCAAAACCACAATGAGATATCATCTCACACCCACCAGAATGGCCATTATCAACAAAACAGAAAATGACAAGTGCTGGAGAGGATGTGGAGAAAGAGGCACACTTATCCACTGTTGGTGGGAATGTTAAATGGTGCAACCACTGTGGAAGGCAGTTTGGCGGTTCCTGAAAAAGCTGAATATAGAATTGCCATATGACCCAGCAATACCATTGCTAGGTATCTACTCAGAGGACTTAAGGGCAAAGACACAAATGGACATTTGCACACCAGTGTTTATAGCAGCATTATTTACAATTGCAAAGAGATGGAAACAGCCAAAATGTCCATCAACAGACGAGTGGCTAAACAAACTGCGGTATATACATACAATGGAATATTATGCAGCTCTAAGACAGAATAAACTTATGAAGTATGTAACAACATGGATGGACTTAGAGAACATTATGCTGAGTGAGACTAGCCAAAAACTAAAGGACAAATACTGTATGGTCTCACTGATATGAACCGACATTAGTGAATAAACTTGGAATATGTCATTGGTAACAGAGACCATCAGGAAATAGAACTAAGGTAAGATAGTGGGTAATTGGAGCTGAAGGGATACGGACTGTGCAACAGGACTGGATACAAAAACTCGGAAATGGACAGCACAATACTACCTAACTGTAATGTAATTATGTTAAAACACTGAATGAAGCTTCATGTGAGAATGATAGAGGGAGGAGGGCTGGGGACATAAATGAAATCAGAAAGAAAGATAGATGTTAAAGATTGAGATGGTGTGATCTAGGAATGCCTAGAGTGTATAAAATAATAGTGAAATGTACAATGTACAAATTTTAAAAATGTTTTTGCATGAGGAAGAACAAAGAATTGTCATTATTGCAGGGTGCTGAAAATAGATGATAACTAATACTTTAAAATGTCACATTATGTGTGAGACTAAAGCAAAAAATGTTTGTTACAAAATTTAGATTTTGACTAGAGTGTTTCCTAGTATAACTCATGTAGATGGTTTGATTGAATGTCATGGGTACTTGGAATCTCAGGTAACACATGAGATTTTGTTGGTTTGTCCAGAGTGATCCCCCGATTAATCCCAGAATGATTTGATCAGTGACTGGAAAAGTATTTGCAAGCCCCCTTTGGGGAGTGGTGAGAGTGGGGAGAAATTCAACTTCCCCAAGTTGAATTCTTGATATTCTCACAAGCAGTGTGGACAACCAAAGTTATAGGCTGAGGCCCCAGTCTTGGGGTTTGTTCACATGAAACTTAACCTCACAAAAGATAGGTTAAGTCTACTTAAAATTTAGGCCTAAGAGTCACCCCCAAGAGAGCCTCTTTTGTTGCTCAGATGTGGCCTCTTTCTCCAGCCAATATGATGAGCAGTCTCACCACCCTCCCTTTCTCTGCGTGGGACATGACTCCCAGGGGTGTGGACCTTCCTGGCAACGTGGGACAAAGATCCTGGAATGAGCTGAGACTCAGCATCAAAGGACTGAGAAAAACCCTAGACTGAGCTGAGAATTGACATCAAGAGACTGAGAGAAACTTCTCGACCAAAAGGGGGAAGAGTAAAATGAGGCAATGTGTCAATGGCTGAGAGATTCCAAACAGAGTTGAGAGGTTATCCTGGAGGTTATTCTTACGCATTAAGTAGATATCACCTTGCTGTTCAAGATGTAGTGGAGAGGCTGGAGGGAACTGCCTGAAAATGTAGAGCTGTGTTCCAGTAGCCATGTTTCTTGATGATGATTGAACAATGATATAGCTTTCACAATGAGACTCTGTGAATGTGAAAACCTTGTGTTTGATGCTCCTTTTAGCTACTATATCAACAGAAGAGTAGAACATATGGAATAAAAATAAATAATAGGGGGAACAAATGTTAAAATAAATTCAGTTTGAAATAGTGGTAAATGAAAGCGAGGGGTAAGGGGTATGGTACGTGTAGTTTTTTTTTTTTTCTCTATTATCATTTAAAAAAAATAGTAAATGAAAAAACACCATAACAAGTTGAAAGAGAAAAATAAGAAAAAGGTTTCTATTTTAGTATTTTTAATGGCACTCTTTCTTTTCACTTTTTGAAGAAGGGGCCCTACATTTTCATTTTGTATCAGGCCCTGCAAATTATGCAGCTGGATCTGTCTGAAACATCTGCATTACCTCTCAGCCATCACTGAAACCCCCTTCCACTTACTTACTAGGGCCAGAAATGATTTTAAAATAACACAAGATTTCTCATTCACTAATTATCAAGATGCTTAAAATGCTGAAAGAGGTGTAATCCAGAGAGCAGAAGACAAAGGGAAGAAGGACTGAGTACCAGCACTGTCAAATGCATATTTGAATAAATTATTTAAATTTTCTGGCCCTTAACTTTCTTAATTGAAAAATGGGCTGGATTATCTATAAGTCCCTGTATTAGTTTGTTAAGCTACCAGAATGCAATATACCAGAAATGAAATGGCTTTTAAAAGGAGAAATTAATCAGTTATAAGCATACAGTTCTAAGGCTATGAAAATGTCCAAACTAAGACATCCAGGGAAGGTACCTTAATTTAAGCATGGCCTTTGGGTCTGGAACAGCTCTCTCATTGGGAAAGGCAAATGTCTGGCCTCTGCTTGTCCTCTGCTCCTGGGCGCCTTTGCTTTCAGCCTCTGTTCCTGTGAGCATTGTTCCCTTTGCTTCTCCGAGGCTGGTTTTCATCTCTTGGCTTCCCATGACTCTCTCCGGATTCTGGCTTGCTTGACATCTCATGGCAAGGCACACCCAACGTCTGCTGGGCTCCAAGCATCTCCAAATATCCATGTCTTTGTTCTCTGAAGCAACTGTTCTCCAAGCATCCACATCAGTGTCAGCTCTCTCTCTTCAAAATGTTTCCTCTTTTAAAGGACTCCAGTAAACTAATCAAGACCCACCTGGAATGGATGGACTCACATCTCTATCCAATCACAAGGCCACACCCACAGTTGGGCATGCCACACCTCTGAAGAGATAATCTAATCGAAAGTTTCTACCTACAATGTTGAATCAGGATTAAAAGAAACTGCTGCTGCTACAAAACATGATCAGGATCAAAACAGGGCTTCAAACCAGCACAGCTCCTTTCAATCTCAAAGGACTTCATAATTAAATCTATATTAAGCACGAGTAATAGCTAAATTACAGAACTGTGTACATATTTTGAGATCATTGGTGATAAAGGCCATTAATATCTGAAAAGGGAAATCACTGGGACTGCAAGTGATAAACTGCTTCACTTTTTGTAGGAACAGCTCTATGAATAAAACACTCCAGAAGAAGTTTAAAGAAGAAATACACAGGAGACAGAGAACTAATGTGTATAAAATATCTGTTGTATGCTGAGTCCTTATGCTATTCTGCTAATATCTCACATCAAGTCCAGGATGTGTCACACTTGTCATTTCACAAGTGAGAAGACAGGTTCACAAGGTTTGTCTGAAGGCAAGGTTTTAGTAAGTTGTAGGGTTTTGAATCTAGGTTTGAGTGCTGATAAAGACCATGATTTTCACACTGTACAGGAAAAAAATTGGATAGACTGAATGAAATTATAAGAAATCAAAAGTTCCAAAGTTCAATGTGCAGTTCAACGTAAAGAAGGAAACTGACGTGCTTATTCTGCTCCAGCCTTCTCAGACGATAGATTGAGTGTCAAAGAAGGACTAGGGGGTATTAAATTTCATTATTGATGATGTAATTATATATTTTTAAAATTTGGAATATCAATTGAAATGGAAATGTATAAAAATCAGAGTCAAATGGAATTGTAAAAACTGTATATATTCTTTGGATATTTCACATAGGTGAAATATCATATTAGGTGTATAGTCATATTATGTTGGAATTAGAGTTAATTAAAATAATGTCTATCATCATTATTTTGAACTCTTTAAATACATTAAAACAACATAATTGTCTTGTTACTCTTTACTATAATTAAAGAAGTTCCCTAATCCTGCCATCCCTTCATGCACATATCTAAACTCTGTCCTTTTTTTGTTTGTTTGTTTGTTTGTTCATTTACATGGGCAGTCACTGGGAAGTGAACCAGGGGCTCCGGCAGGGCAGACAAGAACTCTGCCACTAAGCTACCATTGCCCACCCTAAACTCTGTCCTTTTTAAATCAGCCGGAACTAAATCCCTCTCCTGTTAATTTCCTTAATTAGAATGTTAACCAATATTTAGAAGGAAACATTTGTTAAAATTTTTTTTGTTTATTTGTTTTTGTTATTTGTTTGTTTTTTGGAAAATGCATGGACCAGGAATTTGATCCAGGTCTCCTGCATGGCAGGCAAGAGTTCTACCTCTGAACTACCCTTGCACCCTATACATATCTTTTTGACTCGGCAATGCTCTGTGTCCACATGGTTATTTATAGCTTAAGTCAAAGAGCCTTAATTTACTACTGTTTTTTGAAAATGAAAGTATTAACACTGTGAAACAAAAAATTATTTTTGGTTTCCTCGTATTTAATGTAGAGCAACACTACTTAACCAATCTAAGCAATCTGTCTTCTTCTGAGATTTGAATGAGATAAAATGGGAAGAAAAGATTTGTAAATTCTAAAATTTCAATGAAAAATAGCATTATGGAAAATTACCAAATACAAAACTTACCATTACAACCTAAATTATGAGACTTAAAGGAACGAAAAAGTTTCTATATGTCATTGGTTAACAAGAATGAAATGAATTTTGGTATTTTCTGACAGTTTTAAGAAAAATAAACTTGGGCAAGCGTCCCATTGGACCATTGTCTGTGGTCACTGAATACAGTGACTAGCCCCTATTACTCTGCTATGTTCTTTCCCTTTGTTTATAATTAAGCTAAAATTCCGAATCCAAAAAAAAAAAAAGTTTTACTTTAAAAAATCTTTTATAGACCATGTTATCTCCTAAGCTAGCATCTTTATTGTTTCTCCCTCCTTTCATCTTCTGAACTCAGTCTCCATTTCCCTGCTACTCACTCACTTTTTCACTCCCTGCAGCTCTTCTCCCAAAACTCACAGATGACTTCCTAATTGTCAAATCCAACCATTTTTAACCTAGCCTGGCATTAATATATTACACTGGCTATTCAATTATTCTGGAAATGTTCTCCAGCCTTGTTTCACCAGACACTCTATCATGCCATTCCTTCTGCCTCCTTGCCCCTTTGGGGAGTTCTTTTTTTTCCCCTCTTCTACTTTTTCCCACTCTCAAGTATAAATCCTCACTAAGGCTCTACCTCGGTCTTCTTTCCTCCACCAATCACAGTAAAATATAATAAGAAGAAATAACATTTTTTGTAATAGTAAATCTTCCCATATCCAAGCATGGTATACTAGTTTATTTAGGTTTCCTCATGTTATGATTTTATATTATGACTATATAAATATAATTTTATATATAGTTTTTATAAATTATAGTTTTCTTTTTAGAGGTTGTGTCCATATATTCTATTCCAAGATATTTTATATTCTTTGATGTTCTTATAAAAGTATCTTCCTGTTAATTACATTTTCTAATTTGCCTAGGAATGCAATTGACTTTTTGTATATTGCTCTATCAACCATTTTGCTAAATTCTCCTATTAGTCCAAGTCATTGTGAGTTTCTTTGGATTTTCCATATAAATACATAAAGCTGAGTAAAGGATCAAGAATTGTTAAGTTACTTCTGAAAAGTAAGGAAAAGAAACCTGCTTTACTTGATAATAAGACTTGCCATGCAGGTACGGTAATTAAGATCGTGCAGTACTGGTCCAGGTCTAGATAAATGGTTCAATGAAATAGAATTGAGAGCACTTAAGTATATACAGCTTATACTCAATCCAATTCTACTTTTGTCTCCAATACACCTCTGAAACTGCTCTTGTTAAGGTCACTAGTGACATCAAGTCACTAAATCTAATGAACAATTCTCAGTCCTGGTCTTACTTAGCTTCTCAAAAACGCCTGACTAAATTGATTACAACCCTTACATAAACCCTTTCTTCGGTTTTTTCCCAGATTACTACATTGGTTTGCTTCTGAAGTCACCAGACACTGCTTCTCAGTCTTCTTTGTTGGTTTCAACTTAGGAACTTCTGTTGTTTCTACCTTCAAGATACATCCATCCCTTACGTCTAAAATGTAATCTTTAAATACCATTTCTTATTAGAAGAACTAATGCTCTTGACAGGTAAGACTGACTGCAGGTCTGAGACAAACAAACTGCTATTTTATTAACCAGAATGCAAAGAAGTTATTAATGACTACAAAGTGTTCACAAGACAATTTCAAGAGGTAACCATTGCCAAACCTGGAAAAATTTAACATCATTAAAAATTATACACACAATGGATTTAAAACAAGTATGTTTACATTTAACATCGTACTACGATGTTTCCAAAAAAGCACATGACCACACACATAGTAACACATAGTGACCAGTATCTTTGGAGGATACTAGAAAACCAACTCACTATTTTGAAAACTGGTAAGAAATAGGAACGGTGGCAATCCAGTTTGCTTTTCCTGAACTTCAAGGTAACTAAATAGATAATGGGGGCAAATTTCCTTTTTTATAGAAGTTTTGTCATGCAGCTTTTCTTCAACAACTTACCACTTCTTGCTCTAATTTTCATTCTAGCCATTACTTTGAACTACCAGCTTCATGCAGCTGTAACCTGAAAACACCTTGCCTCAATGATACCATGTATCTCTTGCTTTCCACTCCAGAGAGTCTCAATCAATTCATTGTGGACCACTTGCCATAACTCACCTCTCTCTCTCAATGTGTGTGTTATGTGGCAACAAGGGAGCCCAGGCATCAACCACTGGGTAATGGGGAACTGGAATCAGAGGATAAATTTCTCATTCTGTCCTTGAAAAAAAAAAATGTGCAATTTATTTTACACAGCTACTTAGAGGATCCCAGTGAATTTTTGTCTCCAATTACCTGCCCACAGTGATGACCAACTCAGTAACACACCATTGTATTGCCTTTCCCTCTTTTCTTCTTCCATGTTTTCTAATCCTGTTCCTTGGGATCACCTTTCAGAATAAAATATCTGCATCCATGTCCTTGTCTCAGGCTCTGATTTCCAGAGTCAATGAGACTCATACAGAAATATTCCAGCTAATAATTGGAGAATAAATGATCAAATTAGAAATATGACCATTTTGCAACATCTAATGAAATAATGGAATAAGGCAGTGAGCATCAATCGTCATCGTCATTCCCAACAGAGACAAGCAGATGTGTGATTCCTCATGGTTGTTCACAATACCACCTACAAAGAATTCTGTTGACATCTTTAGAGATCTTACCTCCAGGTTACAGGAAATAAAGGTGGAGAGGAGCATGACATAATGACACTAAAAAATACAATCAGAAGAATCCAGAATGTAGGACATTTTATAGGACAAAGAGCCCAGCTTCTTTCTGAAATAAATTGCAAGGAAAAAAATTAAAGGGAAAAATACATGAGGCTTTGCAGATTAAAAAGAAAAAGATTTAAGAGACATACAAATAAATTGCAATTTGGATCTTGATGCGTACAAACTATAAAAAAAATGGTATAAGACCATCAGGAAAATTTGAATACTGATTTGATATTTGATGATGTTAAGGAGTTATTCTTAATTTTTAAACTGGGACAATGTATTTGTCCTAAAAATCCTGTATCTTTTAGAATTACATATAGAAATATTTATGAAGTTTAATGTCTAGAAGTGCTTGGAAAATTTTAGTAAAATCAATGAGCAGATAGCCATAGACGAAAAATAATTAGTTATGAGTTCATCATTACTGAAGTTGGGTACATGGTTTCTTTTTTCTGTTCTTTCTACTTTTGTGTGTGAGAAGTATCAAAATCCAATCGTTAATAGCACTTCACCACAACTAGTCCAATTGGAGCAACTCTGGCCTCCTCTACAGCCTAGTCTCAGTACAGCTGTGAGTCATTCATTTAACATGTAAGTTGGATCAATTACCTGGAGGCAGGAAAAGGTGACAGCCGAGAGAAGCATTAGGGATTATTATAATAATCCAGGTTTTAGTTCTGATGATAAGTAGATAATATTCTGACATATTTTGATGTACCACAAACAGTATTTATTTGACAGCTTGTATGCAAAGTGGGATAGAAACAGGAATCAAGGATAATTTCAAGGTTTTCAGCATGAGAAATTATGAAAATATATTTGTTATCGTGATGAGAAGACCTGCTGCTAGAGCAAGTTAGGGGGAGAGGTCTGTGACTCAAGAATTCTTTCTGGATCTGGTAAAGTCTAATTACACGTTAGACATGCAAGAGAGATGTCAAATAGGAGTTATATATATATATATATGTCTGGGTTTTAAGAAGGACATACATTTTTAGGAAGCCAAGAGATACAAATTTGAGAGCAGCAAGTCTATGAATGATGTTTTAAGGCATGGATGTGGGTGAATAAATGGAGGTAGAGAATAACAGTAGTTCAAGGATGTTAGAGTTAAGAAAGAAGGGAGATAAAAATAAAACAACAAAGGAAACTGAAAAGTCTCAGCCAGTGAAATTAGGACAGAACTATTAGGGAGGTAGTACAGAGGGCAAATGAAGAAAGAAAAAAATAAAGTGCTAAAATTTTGAATTAATTAAAGACTGAGAAATAACCATTGGACTTGACAACATGGTGATCATTGCCATCCTTTCCAAAAGCTGTGTCGGGAACAGGTTCAGAGGATAAGTTTATGTAATGGAGTCAAGAATGTATGAGAGAAGAGGAAGTGAGTATAAATGAGGATTTTAAATTTTGTTGTAAAATAGAGCCGACATATGAGACAGTGGTTAGAGGGTGATATGGATGAAGGAAGAATTTTTTTTAATGTTTACTTTTTAAAAAATATTTTATTTACATACACTTTATACCCACCAAGCAGTTCAAACCAGCATACATGGTTTAGCACTTATATTTAGATTCTTGCTCTATTTAGCGTTAATTTTTGCATATGGTATAATAAGGTAGGGGTCCAGCTTAATTCTTCTGCACATTTCCCCAACCCCATTCATTTAAGAGACTATTCTTTCCTAATTGCATTTACTTAACTCCCTTGGGGAAAATCAATTGACCATAGATGTGCAAAAGGTTTACCTTTAGGAAAAGAGGTATTGTCACTTTTGTTTAATGATGAGAATGATCCAGGAATAGGATATAATTTGGTGACCTGAAAAGAACAAAACAATTTCACAAGCAAACCCCTGCATAATCAGAAGAGAATGAGGGGGTGTGAGCGTAGTTCAGTGGTAGAATTCTTGCCTGTCATGCAGGAGACCCGGGTTCGATTCCCGGCCCATTCACTTCCCAAACAAACAAAGAAACCAACAAAAACAAACAAACAAAAAATTCAACAAATGGTCCTGCAATAACAGGATACTCCCAAGGAAAAAGAATGAAATGGGACCCTTTCATTTCAGAGAGAGAATGAGACCCAGAGTACAACAGAGAAGTAGTCCTCACATAGCTGCTGCATGCACTATTTATTCAAACGAACAGGCAATAAGGCAGACTATTTGACCACAGATGCAGATAGTTTATCTGAGACAATGGGCATATGACTTGATCCTGGAAGCATAACAGTATTTCTGGGCAACGCTAAGGTCCACTTGCAATGAGGAGTCCCAAAGTTAAAGTGAGACTCGTTAGCATGGTTGTATGTTTTTCTCCAGCCATATTTGGTTGCCTATGTGCTGGCATGTAGTAAGTGGGTATTTAACCTGGTTGAGTATTTTGCCAGGTAGTTAAAACAAAAGGAGAGGCAACGTGTTGAAGGAATTTTGAAGGGAATGTTATTAAATGATGGATTACGGAATCTAGTCATGTAAGGAGGAAAACGAGAATATATCAGGAGTATGAAGAACGGTAACTCTCTGTTTGACAATTTTGTCTATCTTGCTACTACATTATGACTTACTGTTTCCTCTTCCTGGACTGTCTCTTCATCAGTTCTTCACATAGTTGCCTTGTTCTTTTCATTTATGTATCAGCACAAATGACATCTTCTCAGAAAGGCTGTCTTTGACTTCTGATCTTTTACCAGTCCCAAAGTTTTAATTCCCTTATGGTTTATCTATTCATCCACCTCCATTTTATGTCTGTCTCACCAAAATAATGTACGCCTCCTGCAGACCAGCTCTCCTCTCTCTTGTTCATTGTTCTATTCCTTGCACTGTGCCTGCTCCACGTGAGTATTATTTTATTACTATTTTAAAGATAAATCTTCGAAACCCAACACTTACTCAAAGCAACAATGGGGGCAAGAAAATATGGGCCAAGAAGGGCATTTGTGTTTATATATAAATAAATAGAGTATAATACTTATTTTTTATTCTAATTACAATACCAGTATGATATAATTCCAGTATTTGAATAACTACAAATCAGGATTCATAACTGTTTCTACCTCATATGGTTTTATGACTATCAAGCATATTAATAATTATAAGGTATTTAGAATAGTACTTGGCACATAGTAACTATTCTAAATAAAACTAATTAAAATAAAACAACTGTACCTGGTTATGTGAATATAATTGAAAAAGAAAAGGGATAAAAACCCAAATCTCTTTTAACATTATTTTATTCATTTATTCTACATTCATTTAGGAGACAGCTTACTATATATCAAGCACTGTCTCAAACTCTAATGACTCAAGAGTGAACAAAGCATTTTCCAGAAAGAATTGAACTAACTTCTGTGTGTAGTGTGTTTGTGTGTGTGTGTATGTGTGTGTGGTTGACTGTGTCTGTGCACCTCTAAAAATATGCGCTGAACTGGACTATACTGTCTGTTAGAGCAAATTGAATCCCATGTGACAGATAGCAATTTTATCATCCTATTGGGTTAATATGATTCTCTTCTATCTGATTATTAACTGGTTTTGTCAAGGATCAGTTGGAAGGTTGCCTTTAGTGGCAAGCAGTTTCCAATATTTAAATGGATGATCTTAAATAACCGTATCCAACAGGTGTGCATTCAACTGCTTGGGGGTAAACTTAGAAGCTAACTTACTCCATAAGGGCCATGAAGAGGTCTTTATTAATAGAATTGGACACTTCACAGAAGTCATACAAGATTCTTTTCATATGACTCAGACAGCTGATAACACCTTCTCCCCAAACTCTTTAACATAGTCTATCTCATCCTAAAGGAACAGAACTTTGTACCTTAACCAAACATGGATAAAAGTGACTAAGAACATTCTAAACTTTTAAAAAAATAAAATATCGTTGTACCAGTAGGTACCCCACAGCTCATATCCATGAATAAGTGAATTGGTCTTTTAGCAGACCTCAAATGCTGGTTTGTTTCTTAATCTCTCTTAAGTGAAAGACAATTCATTTCTTTCATATCTATCTAAAGCATATGACCCTGATTCGAAAATAATATGAAAGTGTAAATGAGCAAGAATAGCAAAGTCAATTTTGAGAAAGATGAACGAATAAGAAAGAGTTTAATCTACTAGTTAACAAAACGTAGTAATTTTTCAAATACAGTGTTACACAGAAATACACAAATAGTAATAATAGTAGTTATGTTCCCAAAGATGTATTGCAATAAAAGCAATGTTTCAAATCAGTAAGAAAATATGGACTATTCATTAAGTAGCGCCAAAAATATTTGGGAAAAAGAATGAAATTAGAAACATATCATAGGATACTCAAAAAATAATCCCCAGAAAATCTGAAGACATAAACAACAACAATAATAAGCATATAGGATAAGTATGCACGAATTAGAAGAAAATATAAGGTATACGCTTATTTTAGGGGTAGGAGTGGGCTTCTTAAACAAGACACAAAACTGGAGTTATAAAAGAAATAATTGATAAATTTGACAACATCAAAATAAACACTTCTCTATGACAGAGTTGCCATAAACAAAGATAAAGACTAAGTGATAGACCGAAGAAAAATATTTTCGTGTATATATTAAAAAATCACTTGATACTCAAAAAACATAAAAACTCCTAAATATCAGCCTGAAACCACAGGTGATCCGATGGAAATATGGGCCAAAAAATGTGAATAAACAATTCACAGAAGAGGAAATACAAATATCTAATAAATGTATGAAAAGACGAACGCGACTATTAGCTAACATTGTAAACTAAGTAGAGTTTAGGTTAGGTTTTTGGTTTGGTTTTGTTTTTTATTAAATATCAACTTTTCTTTCTCTTTTGTTAGTCAGCGTGGGTGAGAGTTTTGCAACAAAACCGGACTCCAAGGACCTGTGGAATGCGGGAATTGGGTCAGGTGCCAAGGGGAGGGCCAGCGCAGCGGGGAGCGCTGCGAAAGACAGTCTTCACCCGCAGGGGGCAGCAGAGTCCTCACGGACGGTCTCGCACACAAAGAGGTTCCCAGGACCTATCCTTTGGCCGTGGTAAAGGACATCTCCATCCCTATTTTGCCCGTCTGCAACCGTCACATCCTTCATGGGCTTGTGCTGACCATCGACCTTTGTGTGCTCTGCCTTCTGTCCTCACTCAAAGCTTTCTAGAAGTCGGCCAAATGCTACATGCTCACTCTCTAGCCAGGCGGTCTTCATCACAGTGAAAAGAACGACGAGCCATTGATGTCTGCCTGCGTTGGCCCTTTCAGCCAGCCCCGTTAATAACGTTTCAGCTTGAAGTCACAGGCAAACCGTTCACCACAGCTATTCTTTCTTCCAGTTAGGTTCTAATATTAGAACTAGCTAGGTGATCCCAATTTTTAGATAATATTAATAAAAAAGCCAAGAAATAGTGACTTTATGTTCTATGGCCTAATAGAAAACACACAGGACTCTGTTTGTAATGTTACTTTTTCGCACAAGGAGTTATACTAACATTATAACAGCAGCTTGTGAACATTTTCATGCTAGTCAAACCCTAAGCCTAAGGGGGAAAAAAGATGCCCTTCTGTTAGCTAAAGCAAAATACATTAGGCATTCACAAATAAGAGCCAATACCATTTTTTTTTCCACAAGTGATTCAGAACAGCTCTAATGGAGCGCTAAGGAAATTAAATGTAAAAATGGTGAATTTCAGAGACATAATTCAACAGGTATGGAAACTGGACTTTTGTCTGTAGTACTGATGTTTGTGGTGAGAAGCAAAAAATTTTGAGCGCATGTTTACAAGTCTTAAGAATGCTGTATATCCTCGGGTTCTTTCATACTAATGCAGCATTGTAAAGTCCATCAAACTTTAGAAAGCAGCCACACATGACAAGTGTTCAAATCTGGGTATTGAAATAATCAGAAATTTAAATAATCAGAAATACAAACTTGATTAGTCTATATTAAAAATGTCACAATGGAGAAATACACTTGAAATTAAGAATAAATGGCCCCAGGGAAAAGCAAACAATTCTTAAGAGTAGTATTAAATTGCAGAAAAAAGATGTTTGAGAAGTAGCTGAAATTTTGCTGGGAGAAAACAAATCCAATATTTGGAATGAAAGCATATAAGAAAGATATAAAGATCAAGGATCAAGGGTGAAATTTTCAATTGGTAAGGGAAATAAGTTGAAAAAGTGACCTCTAGTGGACTTTTAGCTTCTTCACAAAGCTGGCTCTTTTCATGTTGGAAAACATAAAGGTTTTTAGTGTAAATATAAGTTGCTGTGGATACACAATCACGATAATATTAATTTAAAAACATATTTAGGGGCCACGGTGGCTCAGTGGTAGAGTTCTTGCCTGCCATGCCGGAGACCTGGGTTCAATTTCCCGTGCCTGTCCATGCTAAAAAAAAAAATTTAGCAATGCAAAGTATTTATTTTGTTTATTTTCAAAATTGTAAAAATCACTTCAAAATGATTTCACAAATTTTTATATAATCTAATGTGTTTGAAATAAAGTAAACTTTAAAACATACATTTTACATGTGGAATGGTGTTTATTGCTTAAAAATGCATTTCCAGTCAAAGACTGTTATAGTTTACCTTCATGAGAAATGAGTTATAGCATCTCAGCTGCACTTGAGTTTCTGGACCCCAATATTTCATTTCTTTTTTCCCCGCTTTGCTGGCCTAAGGCACACCTCTACAAGACTGACCAGACAGCACATGCTGGCTTCTCAAATTCTAAAAGCAGGCTAATCCTTTGCAAAAGCCCAGATCCTCCACTGAACAAGTGTTATAAACCATTACCAGTTGTTTCCTGACTTCAGGGTCTTGAAGGAAACTCATTACAGACACATGGGTACAAAATGCTGATTTATGGTAGTAGAATGAAATAGTAAAGACAAAAGAGGTCCTTACCGAGTTGAAGATGGAATGTCTCATCAGGATATTTTATGTATAAAATAAAGGAGAGAGAGCCACTTTTCCAAAAAGTAAAAAAAAAATTCAGATGAAACTTATTGAGTGAAAAGGAAAAGTATTCAGAAACGATGTTTCCATGCAAGCATACTGTACAGTTTCAGAACAGTATATGACAATTCTCTGATCATTTTAGTTTTTATAACTGAGGAAAATTGTCATATGATAAGTAATCGTCTTTAGATTAGGGGAAGCAGAACCTTATAGGTCTTCCCCAACAATGTAATATTATTTTATAAGATTAATGAAGCTCTAGTAATGGTCAATTAGCCTCTGCTAGCTCAGACCCACATCTATTCAGGGATATATGAAAATGTGTTGAGGTATGTAAGCTTAGTATTAATTTCTTTTGCTCTTCATACACACTTCAAACAATTCAGACCGTATCTGAATTGAACAAGGATTGAATTTGACCCTCTCCTATTATCTCCTTTTTACTCAATTCTCTTTTAGAATGGAAACTACAGAGCCATGTATACTCACTATAACATAGCTATTTTGGTTTAAATTCTTCTAGCACCTAGGTAATTTAGAAAAGGGAGAGATAAAGGGCTATTTTAAGAGACTGGTTAATTTTTCTCCAAAGTTGCATAGATATTTGAAAATATTCCATAAAGAATCATTTTTAAGAATTTAACCAGATAATGTACAAATAAAATGCATGTTTTTATTCCTTTAGAATATAACCTGACAACTTGTCTCATCAGTGTACGCAGATGCTCAGAATTTATCTTGGCCATTAAGTGGCTGGCTTATCAGGACCACCCACGCTGCTCACTCCAAGCTTGAGTGAGCAAACAGGTCTGGCCGGTGTGCCCTAAAGGCCAGAAATTCCTGGCTCCACCAGACCACCAGGGAAGGGAGTTCCAGAGTGGTGAGCTTCCAAACGATTCTGGGGGAATGGATTTTTACCCAAGATGTTTAGAGAAGATAAGGAAACCACTCTGAGAAGTGGAGGAGTCCATGGGTCAGACCTCAACTTTATCTCAATTTCCCATCTACAAAGAAAGGAACACCGTGTATCCTAGGATATCTCCTTTCAGTTTTCCCAACGACATGTTCTTCCTCACGCAGAAAAAGCATAGGAGATGTGTCTCTTCATTCACAAAGCTAAGAAAAGAGTTTGTGGCCCAAGAGTTGAAAGACCACAAGAGAATGGAAAATTCACAAAAATCTAAAGAGGGATGTTAGGAAAATAATAATTATTATATATCTAGTGCTTATAGTGTGACTTGGGCATTCCATACTTTATCTGTAATCCCAATAACAATTCTATATGTTTTTCAATATTCCAGTTTACAGGGAAGAAAACTGAGGTTCATAAATGTAAGATAACTTGCCAACAGCATGTATTGCAACAAAACAGAACTACTAAGTGGGAATGCCAAGTTCTTTCTGACTCCAAAACCTGTTTTTGCTCCACTTTCCAACACAGCCTTGAACAGCAGGAAGGGCGGTGGACACTTGTTAAGTCATCAGGAATCTAAATATCTGAATAGTCATTCTTACTAGTTGCCTAGCCAATAATTCAGAACCCTGTTTTAACAAGTTCAGCCCCACCAACATACCTAAAATAAAATGAAAACAAAAAAACGTGTGGCTTTCACCCGGCCATCTAGAAGCCACATAAATCCATTCAAGTACGCAGAGGTATTTAAATCATCACATGTAATTTCCAAATGAAGGCTTTAATGCTGGGTAGATAGAGAAAGCATTTCGGCAGCTTGTGTAACCTGTCAATTTATACACCTTTTAGAGTACAACAATAAGAAGACAAAGGCTTGTTTTGGTTTGAAATACTGAAACAGAAACAAAGACTTTGAATCTCAGAGGCATTTGTTTGACTCTTAGAACACTAGGATATTCTAGGCTTATTGCCAAATGAATAGTTAAGTTGAATATAAATAAGGTTATTATCATGCATATGTATAATGTGTACAATAGAACTGAGGATTAATAAAACATTTTATACCTAAGGAGAAAGACATTTTATCTGAAGGAACCATTTTCAATTTTGCCTATATTTCTAGGGCATTTTTTCCATTTTAACACTCTCGCAATTCTGAATACCATGGTATTTCCAAATTATTTCATTATTTCACTATATACAACCATAGAAAATGCCTGAAATTTGAGATGCAGGATTTTAGAAATCTCTTCTATTTATTATGACAAAGAGCTTAAGCTTTCCCTAACTCAACTTTCCCGGAATGTCCAACTAATGAATGTGCATTTGGATGATAAAAAGAAAAATATTAATGCAGTTAAAACAAAGTTACGTTTTAAACTACCCGCATGAGTCTGCTGTTAAGATTTCTTCTTAAATGGAAATGGAATTTTTGAATTATAAGTTACTAGATATGTCATCATCTCATCATTATGCTTGTTATTTAGTACTGCTCCGTTACAATTCAGAGAAGAAATACTATCTTAAAGAGAGTAATAATGGCCATCAATTGACAGATGTACCCGTCCAAGGAACTAATATATTAAATTACGTTGAAATGTAAGTCATAGATCAATCTGAGAGGTCTCTCTCTCTCTCTATCTGTCTCTCTGTCTCTCTCTTTTTTGAAACCTATAGAAATAGCTTCTCTAGTGACATATGTCATGACCCTTAATTTGTCATTGTCACATCCAACTGTTGTTTCAGACATGTCGTACCCCTCTCCCATATTTTATTGTTGAGACTACCTACCTAATCGAGGATTTAGAAGATATGTAATAGGCTGGTGATACTGACAATGCAAATGATGTGAGGTAGCCATTAAGCTCATAGTATAAAGAGCATTTCACATTATAAACTGAAAGTAACTTTACCTCTGAAATTAAGTGGACCTGGTTACTAAATTATTTTAGTAATAGCAATAAATAGATAGAAATAATCAATTATAATAAATAAAAACAATTAAAAATAATAAATAAGAAAAAGTAAATAAATAGATATAGCAATAAAAAAGGAACAGTTAATCATTCGAAGAAGGCAAGTAGTTTCCAGCTTCTCATTTGCGGCTTGTAACTTTATTTTCCCAAAGTTCTGCTTGTTTGAAATGAGAATAGGTAAAATGGGCAATGAATAACATAAACGCATCTAGGAACCAAATAGTACTAAAGAGAAGGCACAAAAGTAGTTCTTAAGAAGAAAAATGAGATCCTGGATGCCTTCACTCATCTCCTCAGCTGTTAGAAGCAACCTTCCCTGAATTTACTTAGGAAAAATACAATCTGTGCAATTTACCATTTCTCTCTCTTTTTTCCTTTCCTTTTCTTATCTTGTTTTTGGGGTGGGATGATATAGAGGGGAAAAGAAAGTAAAGTTACCTGAAATTTTAAAATTAATATTTCTGTCTTCCTTATCTCTGGGCATTGCCTCAAACATAAGTTTTATTTATTTTCTTGTTATCCTATCAATGCTTATATGATATACAGTTTCTGAGTGGTTATAGCAAACTGCCTATCTGTTGTACTGCATGACATCTTCTAAATAAGCCTTACTTCCCTTGGATTTATTGACATTTTCATATTAAGCCCATCCTGTTTGAAAGACAGTCTTTAGGTAACACTTCTGTCTTAACACTGTACCAAAAGAAATTGTATCCAACAATTTGAGCCAAAACAATTTGATAACTTAAGCTCCTTGAGTTACATCATTTGAAATAGGATCTTTTCCAGAGAGCACACTCACAGTATGGTTAACTAATGAAGGACGGGACATACCAAGGGCTATTAAAAGGGAAGTATCTCTAAACTCGCTTTTCTTTCCCTGACCTGTGGTAAGAAAGGCTCTTACAGAAATACCACGCGCTTAATATCATGCTCCATGCCTGCTAAAGGTCAGCAACTGTCAAAGAGTTAACAGCAACTTCCTAAGAGTTTAGGACAGGAAACAATAAATGATGCGATATCCAAACACAGGCTGCAAGGATAAGTTCACTAGTTAAAATAAAATTACTGCAGTTAAAATTAGCCAGGTCACCTTAACTCTTATGGAAAAAAAAAAAAGAAAAACTCTGGGAACCTGGCAACCAAATAAATAGATAAAAACTTCCTTCGCATTAATAAGCCTCTTTTGGTACTATGCTGAAACATAACTCCAGAGATAAACACCTATTAGGTCACCGACATTTCAATTATTCAAAGTAGCTCAAGCTTAATAAATATGGGTGTGAGTGTTTTAAGTATAGATTCTAATCACTTCAGAGTTATAATTATCTTACATATCATCTAGTCCAGCCTCATCTTTTCAGACAAGGAAATAGGCCAGAGATGTGACTTGTCCAAGCTCAGTCAACTATATTTGCACTAGCTATTTATGGTACTACTGACTTTCTCTGGGTGGTGAACATTTTGCATATTTATCTATAAATTATTTTGTCATTTTAGCTAAATGTCTTTGAGAAAAACTATGTTCAATTATATCACTCAGCAGGTGGCACTTGTATATACATGAGGTTTGCAAAATAAATATAAAGAATATATAACATAAAATCCAAAAGTGATATAGCAGCTGAACATGGAAAATATCCTTTAAATGACTAAGCAGAATTATTCATGACCAATTAAAAATTTTAAAAAATCTTGTACCATTTTGTGGTTTAAAAACGGAACTAAACCTAAAATTTCCGCCCTTTAATCACATCCACATATATATTTAGTGCTGAGGAATATGTTATACATTATGAGAATAAAAATTAAGAAAATAAGCATAGGACCGTACAATACAAGCAGTGAATGCTATTAGAAGCTATGGACTATAGTTACTAGTACAATTATTAACATTTCCTTTCACGAATTGTAACAAAGTTACCATACTAATGTAAGATATTATAATAGGGCGGTATATGGGAATTCTGCAATTTATGCATGATTTTTTCTATCAACCTACAAATTCTCTAACTAAAGGAAAATAAAACATTTTTTAAGAGAACTATAATCAGAAGATTCTGCCCATGTTCCACTAGGTGGCAACATATCTTTTTCTTTAAAGTCTAAAGGGGTTTTTTTTACCCCCAAGATTACGATGGTTATCTTTCTGCTTAACCAAACCCATTTAAAAATTAAAAATAAAGGAACCTCAAGAATGAGACATAGGAAACTAGGGATATATTAGCAAAGGGTATATGGCTGTCTTATAAAACCCAGCATTAAAATTACAATAATAGATTCTTCCTAACAGATGCTCATAATTAAAATTCTAATTAAATTATACATGATCTCATTGAAAATTTGATAGTGATTTGTTATTTTAGTTAAAATCAAGTTTGCTATTTATTACTGGTAGCAAAAAGCACCAAATTTTTTTTTTAGTTCTGTTCTTAAAATACCATTTCAAGATTAGGTGAAAATATTTTAAAATGCATTACTATTTCCATAGCCTATTTTCAACCATGACTTTGAAAAATCACCTACTAAATCACATGTTTCTGTGTGTGTTTGAAATGCTTTTTTTTTTGCTTTTTTATTTGTGTTTGTACTTACAGGTATGTTGGTCCTGAACTAATAATTTTAAAACGCTATTTTCTGTCAAGTCCAATAGGCTATAAAAAACTGATTAGTAAATCTGCATACACGGCACGCTCCATGTTTATAAACTGAGATATTGTGGTACAGAATCCAGAACCTTGAATTGGAACTTGGAGTTCTAGATCTAGGAGCGTTCTTGGAAAACTTTTAAAGTACATCAATGCCCTGGTCCCATGCCCAGATATTCTGATCTGGAGTGGGAGCACACATACGTCATTTTTTTTTAACTTTCTAATTGTTCCTAATATAAAGGAACTGAGTGAAGAACCACTGATCTAGACAAGTATTATTTGCTTTTTAAATTGAAATTCCTAAATTCCATAGGGGTAGACTATCTGATTCTGAACTCTATAGAAATGGAACCAGCTACATTTATCAAGCTTCCTTGTACTTCTATGAACTCTAAAATCTGAGAAGCTCTGATCTAGTCTGACCCTCTCATTTTACAGATGAGAAGACTGAGGCTTAGAGAAGTTAGTTCATCCAAGTTCATACAGCTAGGGAAATAGCAGTACTGTCTCTGCTATTAAAGAGATGTGTCTGCTTTAAAATTATCTTGTAGTTACAGCTCCAGTGCTACCCTTTCATTTAAGCATGTCCAGACATATACATAGGAGCCTAGCAGAGAAAAATTATCATAGCTATGCTTATTAAACAATGCTTTCAAGGAGACCATATTGTGTTCAAGGATAATGGGCAAAATCAGAATTAATGTGTGATTGTGACTACTGTATTACCTGATTACTGGCAGATTCTTCTGATCTAGTCAACTCAGACTGAGGATTGAGCCCTACGTGGAAGGGGACAGCATTAAATAGTCAATAAATGAGATGAAAGGATTGGGAGCATCCGTTTTCTCGGTGCCAGTAGCTTCTGCAGCAGGAGTCAGTGGCTTTTGAATCAACAGAGGCTTTGAATCAGAAAGCAGCCGCCTCTGTGTGGGCATCGGCCAGCACAGAGCAGCTGCCATCGATTGGTGGGCACAAAACTGGAGTAGTGAACAAACTGGAAGCTCAAGAATTTTTCAGTTCTGCTGCTATTATCCATTCAAAAAAAAAAACGTGGCTGGAGAGAGCTCTTGTGGGCTTGGGTTTACAGTCTGATTTGGTGAAGGTCATATGCATACAAACCAGTTGTGACACAATTTTAGAGACCCTCATAGATTAAAACCAAAAAACTAAAAAGCAAATCCCTCAGGGGTGGTACATAAATGTTTTTTAATTTCCACAAGATTTAGCTTAAAGGTTTTCTTAAACAGGAGCTTTCTCATGCATTTTCATTTTTTTGTTGTTGTTATTTATAGTAATGACCCAGGTTTTAGCGGGAAAGGAAGAGCAAAATGTCAATGTATTATGAATCACTCAGAATTGAAAATCAACCTGAAATAAGATAGAGCATCACTGAAGATAAATAAATTTAAAAATCTGTATTCACAGCACTGTAATTCAATTTACCCTCAATATTTCAGGAACATGGCAGTTTCTAAATTGAGGTACTCCAACATGTTAATTTGTCTGCATAGCACTGTTTATGGTTTTAGCCCCTTCTCAGTGTTCCTTAAAGTAGATCAAGAACCACCTACTCTAGACTCACTTGGGGGCGTTGCTTAAAATGCAAGACTCTGCCCCCTACCTGAGCTCATCAACTCTCTGGAGTTGTGGCTAGGAGTCTGCATTTTTAATGAGCAACCTAGGAGATTTAGAGAGAGCGCTCCTTCTGGGACCTCTATAATGTTCTCTAGATATTGCTTTTTCCTTTCTTCTGTGAACTATCAGTACCCTATGATTTATAATGAAAATCTCTGAGAATGGGAGTCTTAGGGAAATTACCTTCTTTTAGAGCCTTTTCCAAAGTGAGATCTGAAGTTATTAATAAAGGTCTCCTCTCTTCAGAATCCTTATCTTATGCTCCCGACTCCTTGAGCTGGAGAATGAGTAGGCTGTAAATTTCTTATCCGGAAAGCTTCCATTCCAGAAAAGAGTGAAATT
The DNA here is from genome assembly GCF_023851605.1 of Tamandua tetradactyla. Classification (NCBI taxonomy): domain Eukaryota; kingdom Metazoa; phylum Chordata; class Mammalia; order Pilosa; family Myrmecophagidae; genus Tamandua; species Tamandua tetradactyla. The sequence continues at coordinate 48,139,138 of NC_135350.1, forward strand.
TTCAGCTGACATCTGAAATCCCAAGTCCCTGTTTCTGAGCTGTTAGAAAATTGGCCTAAAACCAAAGTAAATGCATTCTGAATATTTGAAGGATTTAAGAAAGTGAGATGTGAACTGCTGGCAGTCATGTGACTTGATGAGACTTGTTTTACCATGCCATTATCTTTACTGTGCATAGAATTAGATTTTTGAAAGCTAGACCTTCTAAGTATGGTTTAGATTTTTATAGAACTAGATTTTTTGAAAGCTAGACCTTCTAAGTATGGTTTCAAGTTTAGGCATGTTTCCAGGCTTAATAAATATTTTCAAATGCAGTCTCAAAGGGGGGGGGTCCCTTAACACCTCTGATTTGGGAGCAGTTTATCATATCATCACAGGTGGAGAAGGACCTTTGCATATCAATGCCTCCTCTTTCCTTAGGCTGCCCTTAAATTAGAAATTAAGCCCTCCCCAAAACCAAATGGAGAAAATACCTTCATATAATTCAAGCATTCTTCTTGCTACTGATTCATACAGGTTGGAAGTTTTGATATCACCTCTCTTCTGGAGGGGCAAAGTCTAAGTAAGATTTTGGAAAGCAGGAGGCAGCTGAAGATGGGAGATTCTGAAATGGACTTAAGAGAGCAAAACAAATGCCCCTGAAGATAAGCCTCATCTCTACCCAGGCCAGATAAATCAAATATTTTAACTTGAATTCTCTCCAAAGCATTTTAATGGAAAAGTAGAATTCATCCTTCTCCCAACTCTGCTTTTAATCTTTCTAGGACGGATGATGCCATAATATTATCCGTATTTTCTTTCCTCCACCCTCACTTAGCCTATAAGTTGAACCCTTGAGCCTAGAGAAGGAATGAATAGCATGGCTACAAAGATTATCTTAACTGCATGATTTGTATCATTTTCTGGGCTGGGTGTCGCTGTTTGTCTATGTTTGAATTTCTCAAAGCCCAGTAAAATCTTGCAAAAGGAAAACAGATCTTATCTCATTTACTTGTCTGAGAGAACATACGTAAACAAAGGCTTCAAAAAAAAGTTTCACACTCCAAAAAAAATAACAAAATAAAGAAAAAAATACTTTGAGTTTCCCAGGAGCCAGCATAATACCCACACACCTACCCAGGGGTGACTCCCCAGAGAAAAGTGTAATCAGGGTTTTGATCAAGAATGGGACTGATTTCTGGATTTCTCCCCTGAAATCCAAAGTCCTACTGGTCTCCAGAGAAAATGCATAAAAAGGATGTGAGGAAGTTGAAATTGGTGGTAGGACATGTATGGGAAAAGAAGCAAAGGGACCAAAAACTGATAGAGTTAGTTACTTTTCATCGTTTGATTTTTTCCCCCAAATCTGATCCCTTTTCTTGGTTTGTAAAGGATCGAAATATCCCACCCCACCCCCAAGAATTTATTCCCTTAAGAATCTGGGAAAGAGAAGAAGATGTTGTAGTCATTCTTTCAAATACTATAAAAGAAGAGAAATGCATGATAAAATAGTGCATTATGGCACAAGATCTGTTTAAAAGCACTAAACAACTTGAGCTGGAGTCAAGAAACCTTTCAGATTATATTAACTGTCTAATGAGTATCAATCATAGATCATCGTGGTGGGCAGATCAAATGTCCTCATTAAGCACTGAGCACAGCACAGCCTTCTAAAGCAAGGTGCCATTTGTTACATGGAACCCCAGGAGGAGAATGGGCTACTCTTCCACATTTTGACCATCCTTTCTATAGCAAGACAAGTTATTACAACCCTTTTTATCCTTAACATGATGCTGGCTTATAATTTTTAAGTATGGAATGCACTGTAGTAATAATTTATATTATTACAGGAAAACCATTAAAGCTACAGCTACATGGTTGGACAAACAGGTTTACTTTATTTTTCAGTCTGTGACCCTCCTGTAAGCTTGGAACATAGATGAAAATTTGAGAATAGAGTTATATACACAGCCACAAAATGAAACCAGCTGTTATTTCACCTTCTGATCAAAATGAGCAAAAATCATTAAAGGAAGTCAAACCTACCCTAGAAAGAGAGTTTGAAGCTAAAAACTTAATCTTGTTTCTCCATCAGAAAAGTCAGTCATGTATAATGGTATGAAAAGTATGACTTTATTTGCTGTTCAAGACACTACTGTGTGATAAGCCAACAGGTGGTTAATATCCACATTTTCAAGTAAAGGAAACTGATATATGTAGATGGAAAGGCCATAAAATCTGGAGCCTGTCTCCTGACTTGAGAGGCACTATTCTTTCCATTGCACTTTGTTATATTTCATCTTTCTATTCCAGAGTGACAGACACACTAATCACAGGATCCTAAAACATGATGGAGTGGGAGGATCCTTAGTAGCTATTCTCTTAGGAGGGTAGGGGTGACAATGAACTAAATTAACATATGAAAAGTGCTTAGAATAGTGCCTGGGAGTTGGGTGCACATGTATGTATACTGAAATACATCTGTTTGTAATTATAACATATCTGTATGTTTATATATAGATAGACACATTTATTTGTATCAATTTCCATCTATGTGCATATGTACGAACACACACGTATATGTATTTCAGTACACATACACATATGCACACAACTGGAAAAGGGATAAATATGTAATAATTAGCACAACTAGTTTAGCCAAATGGTAGGGCACGTGTCCTAGAACTCTAGTCCTAGAGAACAAAAAACAAAAAGAATTTCAAAAAATACTTTCCTCAGTTTCTTTACCCACTTGTCCTAGAGAATAGACATACTTCTAAAAAGTTTTAAGTGTTAGATTTAAGGTGGTATTACAAATATGATCTGCGAAGCAGAGAGACGGAGAGCTTCCCTCCTCTGTGCCCATGTAGGTGATAAGCCAGAGATATTTAAGTCATCGTTCTAAGGTATATATTTCTGCCTCAACATTCTGGGCCTCATGGCCTATCTGTCAAACAAAATGCATTTGGAGGAAGAAAAGGAGCTGCTCCAACTTCTCACCCCATTCTCAGTTTGGCTTATGAAGGAGTTAAATTTTCTATACCCCTCAGAAGCAGCTTTTCATCTTCTGAGAAAGACCATGCAATGTCCAAGCAAGACAAATCACCTCAGTCCCAAAAGCCACATGCTGGCCCCTTCCTCTAGTAGGAGGAACTGTTCAGGAGGTAGCAGTGTGCGTGTGGGGGTGGGAGGCTTGGGGGGGGCACTTGTGTGTGTGTGTGCGGTGTGTTGGTGTGCGGGGTGTGTTGGTGTGCGGGGTGTGTTGGTGTGTTGGTGTGTGTGTCTTGGTACTTGTCCATCTTTTTCAATACCCGGGTGCTGAGGTAGTCCTCTATTTCCAGTTAATGGCAAGACTTTGTGGTGCAGTTTCATGCTGGCCTGGTACGCTCCCCATACATGTAGTTTGTCTGTACATGCAAGGACAGGGTGGGGGTGGGGGGTCCTCGCAAAACTGCGGGGAAGAACACTAAGTTCCAGAGATGCTTAAGGGAAAGAGCATGGAGGTGGGGAGAGGCTGGGGCAGGGGAAACGGGGCATACTATTGAATGAGCCAAACTGATTCCAGGACATAAAACTGGGCCAAGGGAGAAGAAAGAAAATCTAAATGTGTTTGCTGTACTTGCCCGGCGCTTTTACTAGGCTGACCGTGTCCGACCCACATCTCGCGCTCGGGCTCCGGCGCTGAAGGCGGCTGCAGAAAGAGGGCGTCTGGGCCTCGTCGTAGCACACCTGCCCTGGGTGGGGAAAGGGGAACAGGAGACCGGGCAGGCAGAACTGGGGGTGGGTGGAGACTGAGACGGAAAAATCCTGACCCGCGAGGCCAGGCCACTCTGGGATTCGGGACCTTGGAATCGACGTGGCATTTCTCAGCTCCATTTTTGGGTGTGGCTCATTCCAGGTGTTTCCCACGCTCTGGGTCCCAAGCCTTGGGCAGGGCTGCCTAAGGAGATAAGCTGCGGGGAGGGAAAACTCACTAGAAGACGGGAAGCTGGCCGGGCGCTGCTGTTCGGAGGGACAGAGCCGGCGGGGAAGGAAGGAAGACGCGGAACCTGGGTGAGATACGATTCCCCACCCGCCGCGCGCGGGAAGGCGGCGAAAATTCTGTGCTCGCCATCTGATTCCGCGCGAGTGTGACAGCAAGACAAGGGACTTTAGGTGCCAGAGGAACGCAGAGCCTAGGAGTGGATCAAGGAGACCTTGGGGACTTTGACGGGAGGTTCCGGTTTCGGTCTCGTTCATCCAACATCTGCGAATTCGCGCAGAATGGCGTGCGCGTCTCTCTGCTTGCTCCCGCGCTCCGGCACGCCTTCGGGAGTACGCTGCACACTAACACACCCTGGAAAATACAGCCGTCCCCCCACCCTCAAACGCCTCGCAGAAGTAAAGGGACAAGTACGGAGAGGGTTTTGGAGTCCACTCCCGCTCCGAGAATACGCCCTTAAATCGCAGAATCTAGGCGCGGGATCAATCCCAAGCATTGTGTCTCTGATTGGGACGCAACAAATACTTGTGCAGCAACCCGTCGGCTATCCTTTTCCCCAGTGTTCAGGGCCTGAGGTCCCGGCACTGGACTTGGCGAGACCAACTCGGCTCATTGACGAGACGGCCCGGTGTCCCTATTCTTCCCTGCTGTGTGCAGACTTTAGCTCGTGGCCCCAGCTGGCGACCTCGGTTAGCCCAGCAGATGGGCGGGGTTATGGAATTCCGAAAAGGCCAATCTGAGGAAGTTCACACATGGCATGGATCAGAATATGGGAAAGCTTGAAAATGCAGCACTAAATGCACGATTTCTGAGTTTGCTTTGGCTGAGGGTAAAACTAGCTTTGTGGGCACCGTTCCACTATTACTTCCCGCCAAAACGGTCTTGCGGGCAGATCGACGAGCAAGGCTACCCAGTACTAAATTGTCTGCCACGAGCACACCTATCTGGAGTGCAAGAGCCAGTAGCTCAGTTAAAGTTCAGCTTTATTCCTGGTGGTATGATTAAGTTAATGACCATCCAAAAGAAAACACAGGGAAGGCTTGGCCAATGTTTACATGTATCCTTTAGAAAATCTGATTCCAGACTATAAGGAAAGTCTTTTAAAAAGTAGTATTTGCTTATTTTTTTCCCTAGACCGAAATTTGTCTCTATATGAACCCCAAAAAAAGTAATGAAGGCTTATTGAAGAAGAGATTCTGGAAGGGTTGGAATGGAAAAGACGGGACAATAAAAAAAAAAAAATTTTTTTTTTTTGGAAAAGCCCCAGGATGACTTCTCTTGCTTGTTTGACACTTTTGCTCTAGAAATTCCAAGCACGGCTGATTTTGTTTGCCTCACAGGTATTGTGATTTGAGGATCCCTTGAGGCCCATCCTCCCCTTGTCCCCAAGTATCTTCACTTCTTGCCATAAAATTCTCATCATAAACAATCTTGGTCTTTTCTCTGAAAAGCTTTTGTCAAGTTTAATTGGAGCCCAATTAATTTATTAGGAAAAATATGTCCCCAGTGCTACAGAACTTTATATAAGGAGAAGAGAACATGTCTTGCCCATTTCATAGACTAGAAAACCAAGATGTAGGGAAATTAAATGATGCCAATAAGATAAGTGATGTAGGGCCACATTAGTCACAAACAGCAGGGTTAAAACTGGAAATTTCCACAGCTCTCCCCTCGCTGGGTTTTGGATGTATCAGATCATCCAATTCTTCCCTAGGAAAACTGAGAGCAGGCCTTAAAGAAAAGTAGCACCAAAAGAAGGATCACTTTGGGTGATCTTAAGAAAGCCACCCTCATTTATCATCAAACTGTTCACAATCTCTATGGATACATCACTTTGCCCTACCCCTGATCCTTACCTGTTCCCTGCCCTAATCATAACTTGTTCTGTAATAGCCTTAATAAAATGAAGTCTTCGAAATCTTTTTGAGGTAAAGCCAATGAATAGCCTGCAGTGATGCCTTGAGCAATTTTCCCATTTTAGACCTTGTCACGTGTGTTTTCCTTCTGACAGAGGGAGGATAGGTAGGATGTGAAGGCAGGGGGAAATGGGAAAATGTATCTCCCATAATAGCTAAATCAGTGCAGTTTCTGTTTCTAGAGCATTCACACAGTGAGATGAAGATGCCCATGGATTAAGCATGCTACCCCTAGACCTGAAGGATCATTATTCATTTTGTTGTGCCTAATTGTTGCTGGACATGGCACAGACACCTTCATATGTACACTTCATTTAACTAAGAACTGTCAGTATATGAAGAAGACAGAGGGACTTTTCATAAGGGAAAGGGTAGGGAAAGGAGTAAGTTATTTGTAAGATTCTTAACTAGTTTTTCTCTAGAGGCTGTGCATCTGCTCCAACCTTTGGAAGGAAAGCTGAGCTCTGCAATACACAAACTACATCAAACCATGGTCATTTCAATTTGATCTCTTTAAAAAAAAAAAATTATCCAGGTAGTCTTCTAAAGGATAATAACAGAATGCTGTAGGATGCTGGAGTAGGAGATATTCTTCTGTGTAGGTATAACTGGTAGAACGTAAAGTGAGTTTTCTTGTTTGTTTGTTTGTTATTGTTTTTTAAATCTGGTCTCCCTGATCCAGGCTTGAAAATTATTGTCTCTGGCCACTTGTGAACATGCTAATTATCCTGCTGCTGAAAAGAATGCTGATGTCTGGGTGACAGATTAGCTGCATGGCAGGCATCCTTGCCTAAGTGATTTGTCCTTTGATCAAGAAACCCCAAACTTCCCAGTTAAAGATGTTCTAAATGATAATACTTGTCTCCACTCTTTGGGGGCTCAAAATGTGCTTAGAATAAATAAAGGCAGCTGGAGTAGAGCTTATTGTCCCTCTCTTCTGCTATCTCCTCCTTTTTTTTTCAGTGAGTCAATGAAAATAAAGGTTGCCTACTCAAATTCTGGTCTTTAGATACCAAAAATATTTTTTAAACACTTTCCAAATAATTGCTTTGAAGAAAATAGTCATTTATTGTCAAAGCATCCAACATACCCAGATAAACTATAAAGTTTAATAAATCTTTCAAGGAAAAAAAGAAACACATAACTATTCAGACTCCATTTCACTGACACAAAATTACACTTTGTATTAAAAGGAAATACATATTTACATAATTGATGACATTCTTCATTGAAGTCCATAATCATTTCATGATACATGCACTTCCCCCTGGAAACTTAAATTGAATCGAGACCCCCTTTTTATCCGTTTTGTTTATATTTATAAGAACACAAACTGTCATCAAGAAATGCAGGAAGCATCTCACCCTCCTCCTTTACTTTATATCTAAAATAAATTTTGCCCTTACATATAATTATTACATCTAAATCGTAAGTGCTTAATAATTTAAGTAGAAACGTATGACAAATGCATCAATATGTTGCAATATATGACATTTTTAAAAATGTACCTTTGTTTTTGGGAAAGTGAAAATGCGTGCGTTCAAAAGAAAATCCACCAAGCAACCCGCCCAATCAAAATTCCACCATTCTGTCTCGTGTGTGTATATGTCGCAGTAAACATTTAAATGAGAAGGCTCCTCTCAAGACCGTGTGTGTGTGTGTGTGTGTGTGTGTGTGTGTGTGCGCGCGCGCGTGTGAAGGGGGAGAGAGAGACAGACAGAGGGAGAGAGAGAGAAGAAAGAGGAGGAGGAGGAGGAGGAGGAGGGAGAGAGAGAATGTGTCTGGGTGCAGTGCTTCGGGGCGCAGGATGGTGGATGTCCTCGTGTGCTCGGTTCTTGCAGGCGACTTGACTGTGCGTGTGCGCGCGTGGAAAGCCGGTGTCCTTTCCGCGTCAATTATGCGAGGTCATGTGCCTGGAGAGGTGGTGGCGCTCCCTGAACGACTCATTGCAAATGGGGCACTTGAGTTTCTCCTCCCGCCGCCGTTTCACCAAGGGCTCCATGGCGTACTCCTTTTTGTGGTGCGACCTCATGTGGTACACAAGGTCGGAGGTCATGCGAAAGGAGGCGTTGCACTTGGCGCACCAGTTCTGCGCGGGCAGACACAGCGAGGTGAAGGAGGGCGGCAGCAGCGTGAGAGCCGAGGGCAGCTGCAGCTGTAGGGGCCCCGCTGCTGCCGCTGCCGCCGCCGCAGCCGCCGAGCTCTTGGGCCAGAAAGCTGTGGCATAGAGGAAGGGGCTCTGTTTGGGCAAGCCGTTGCCGCCGCCGCCGCCCGGCAGGGCCCCGCAGCCCCCATTTAGGTCCGCAGCCCCCTGGAGCTTCACAGCCAGAGGGTCGCCGGCGGCAGCATAGAGTCTGGTGGGGCCCACACCGTCGCCCGAATGGCACGGCTCGAGTGCGCCGAGCTTCTGGCCTAGCACCAGCGGGGACAACTGCGAGAAGGAGCGCGCCGGCTGCGAGAAGGCGCTTTTGCGTTCGTCCGACGCGGCTCCCGGCCCGCCGCCGGCGCCGCCCACGGCCCCGCTGCCCGCGCCGCCCCCGGCTCCGGGGCCGCCCGCGCTGCCCAGTTGCGGCACGGAGGTGAAGGCGCTGCCCCGCGCGGGGCTACCGCCCTCCAGCCGGCTGGGCAGGGGGCCCCCAGGCCGCGGGGCCAGCAGCTTCTCGGCGCCCGCGGGCGACGCGGCCGCGGGCGTGGAGGAACCGCCGCCACCGCCTGCGTCCTGGTCCTCGACGGCGGCGCCCCCGCCGTCCGTGGCCGCCTCCTCCTGCAGGCCGGCCGCGCGGGCCGCCTTCTTCACCTCCACGAAGGCGCTGCGCTTCGCCTCGCCAGTCTCCGGGCTGGGCGGCGCGAAGAGGCGGCCGTTCTCTTCTAGGCCGAAATAGCTGCCTGCGGTGCGGTACTGCTGCGGCGTGCACACCAGGTCCTCCTTGGAAGCAGGTAGAGGCCGCTCAGCGAAGCGACCTCGCGCCCCCAGGAGCCCCGCGCCGCCGCCGCCCTCCATCGCCTCCTCCGGGAATTTCCTCTTCCCCTTGGCGCCGCCGGTCGCGTTGCCGTCGGGACTCAGCTCCGCCTCCTGGTGGCTGACGCCGTTGCTGCTGCTGCCAAGGCTCCGGGCTGGGGAGCAGCTGCTGCCTCCCCGGGAATTTTCCAGCTCCCGGGCCAGGTTGTGAAAGTCCGTGGATGGTTTCGTGCTGCTGCCGCCGCCGCCGCCACTGCCAGCGGTGGGTGGGTTGCTGCTCTCGGGCGAAGGGGCCGGGTAGTGGTGAATGGGGCCGACTTTGCAAAACTTGGGGCCTGGACCCAAGGATGCCTCCTGTTGCTGCTGCTGGTCTTTGCCGCCGCCGCCCCCGTGGTCCTTGGTACCCACGCCACCACCTTGCTCGTCTTGGGGGCTCATATCAGCGCCGTGTAGCCTCTTGGGGCAGCGGAAGCGCAGATGCGCTACATAGGGGAACTCAAATTGGAAACGCTGGCTGCATTCCAGGCATGTATAAGGGGACGACCCTGCATAGTAAGCAAACAGCATAGGAGCGTGCTCACACACACACACAGACGCAGACACACACACACACATACACACACACACACAATTACCCAGCATCGTCCCCAGGCCAATTTGCATCACCTCCCACCCCCTTCACAAATCCACCGTCCTCTCTCAAGGTCTGGGTATCCAAGAAAAGAATATCCTGTCGGATCTGATCTAACTTGCCCTCCTTATTTGAGGGAAGTATAGTTATTAATCCAAGTATCCTCCGAGTTATCCTCACTAGCTTCATTTTGGAGTACATCTCAGAGGCTTACTAGGAGAGGTCCAACGGAAAAAGAGGGCTGCCCTACACCGCGTGGTGAGCCCCCGCCACTCCCTACGTCTCCTGCCCGCTACCTAGGGCCCACACGCGGGTCGCGAACCAACCTACCATTTATTTTGCTGTGGGATCTAGAAGGACAGAGCAAGAGTAACTCGGTCAGTTCTTTCCCGTACCAAACAAGTAACTCCTCATCTTTGGCAATCCTGCGGAGGGAGCGGTAAAAGAGCTGTCCGTTTTTTATATAGGCTTCTAGGTTCTGTTCTTCTTTATCTCTGGCTGATTGGACCAGACGCAGCCACATGAGACCTTCTGAGGAACCATTTGCCGCTGAGGTGTCCACCTACAATTGAAGAAAGAAGACATGAAGCAAGGAGGGAAGGGAAAGAGGGAGAAAGGGAGAAAAGGAGAAAGACCATCGGAGAGAATGAAGCCAGAGGAACCCAGGGCCGTTTCCTCTATGTTAGTCTTTTACAAGTAATTATCTGAGAGAAAGCTTCCAAACACTTGGCACAGGTTGACACCCATCCTCAAGAAATGAGGCATAGCCAGCAGGCAAGATAGCCAGGCTTTGAGTTGCTGCATCAGTTAAACAGATTATTCAAGCCATCAAATGAGCAAACTTCTTATAATTTAAATTACCTGTGAGCCTCTTGACAACTTCCGAACTATCCCACATTACAAAAGTGTGGGGAATTTTGTTTCTTTTGCAAGTAAAAAGCAAGCTTAGATCTTAGAAATTATTTTGTAGTATCCATGTTCCTTATTTTGGCTTGAACAATTAATAACATTCCTTATAGAGAATGAGAAGTGAGAAGCCCTTTATCTTCAAACTCAAATATATGGATTTAATGATGCTTAAGCTAAAAATTATCAACATTTTAATTTAAATACGAACTCTGGACACTACTAGTGTTACTGGAGAAATATGTAGAAGAGGAGGCCACCTAGCTAGGAAGGTAAAAAGTACCAGATACTTACAAAAGTATTTGCAGAAAGTTCTTTGTAAGCAATAGCCTCAGCCTATGTGAAATCTCCCTAAGAGCTAAGTAGTTGCTTCATCACCAGGAAAGCTCAGAACTGAGGCACTCATCTAGACATTTCTGGCATAGCTATTTATTCCAGAAAATGGATTTACAGTAATTTGATTAAATTTTCTTCTATTTTTGGTTTGTAAAATGGGAATACTTGCATTTTCTACATTTGTAACCTGTTTCAGCTTGCATTAGAATGATTCTTAGTCCACTTTCAACAGGACATTACCCTCATACACCAATGCGGCATTGGCCAAGACTTACCCGGAAGATATAAGGAACTGTTCTCTTGTCTGTGGACTTGAGAGCAATGAAAGCTATGCTGTCATACAGAGAAGTGTGGCTCAGGATGCAGGGGCCGAATATAGCGTTCTCAGGAATATCACAGGTTGTATAAACGCTGGTAAAAATATCTGTCAGACATTGTTGGACAGCCTTAGCATCTCCATCCAGAATACCTCGCTGGATGCTGGACTCCTCCATCACTGGAGACAGATACACAGGACAATAAAGCAAGTTTCATTACTCCTTTACTACTACAGATCCCGGCAGAACGTTCCAACTGCTATACAGATTGTTCTTGAACTTGACTGATTGTGGCATAGTCCTCATTGCAAAACATTTTAAAATGTAGATTAAATCTGGCAGATATTTAAGATGCCAACTACGAGGTGCTTTCTTTTCTTTTTTCAAACAATTTTTAAATAGTGGGGGCTCTAGAATGGACTGGCTGCTTGGGAGAAATAACAGAAAGAGCTAGAAAGACTAGTCATTTCTGCATTACCTGGTAGAAGATGGGGCTTTTGGAGGGTGGGGTGAGGGGAGAACAATAGGATTTTTTACTAGCCTATATAGTCTTTACTGACTGGAAAAAAAAACTTCAAATGCTTGGAGAAGGAGAGGATCTCTTCTCTTATGTACTGAACTGGGTGCTGGGGAGCTGATTTTTTTTTCTTCCAAAGAGGGGAGCAGCTTTTGCGAGCAGGCGGAGACAGCAGAGCATGGCGAATGGATTTCAAGTGGAGTGTCAGGGCCACTGATTCCATGTCAGATAACCTTTCTCTGCAGCCTACAAGAGGGTACGTATGTCTGCTCATTACCATAATCCAGCACTGTCCCTCCGAGGCTTTAATTAAAAGCAGCAAGCAGAGGTAATTATTTTTTCTATACATGCTTATTTATGGTGAGGGTGAATCCCAGTTACCTCGTTATACAAGAGGGTGGATCGAGTCACATGTGGCTCATGAAGTGCGCAGGTACAGGCAGTCTTGAAGTGTCCCTTGTCTGAAATATCAGGTGTGTAATGACTGGTGAATTCTCACTCCCCCAGATACGACCCTATTTGGGCAAGAGGGGGCAGCTCCACTTGAGTAGTCTACTGCAGGCTCTGCAGCTGTTTAATTCGACAGAATTTAGAAAGTAATGCCCCGATGAAGAGCTCCCTATTAGGCTGCCATAAAGGGATGTTTCTCTACCTCTGCCACTGGACACCCCATACAAAATTTCTCATCATTAAACACACACCCTCACACAGCATTTTAAACAGACTGTGAATTTGCTTGCATTGTTCATACTTTCCGACTGATCAAAAGATTCCCCCAAGCAGTTTTTTCCTTCATGATGTCATCACTGACAATTATTTATGCATGTTTTGTGTAATTTTACATAGCAGGGACAAGTAGACCTAATTCTTTTCTTGGAAATCTGTTCAATTTTGGAAGAATATTAGTAATATCCATTTTATCTTAAGCTGTTCATTTTGGAGAAATATTAGTAACATCCATTTTATCTTAATTTTCATTCACCAATTAATCCCGTAAATTTGATTACAATGTGGTGCTTTCTTTTCCCTTCCCATCTAACAGAGCCTGAAACTTTGGCAGCCTCTTTTTCCATTCACTCTGCTTCATCCCCCAAATGTCAAGTGTTGGGCTGTATCTGCCAAACAGTAGAAATAAAAGAAAATATCCATGAAGTGGAAACTTACTTTTTATGTAACAGCATCTATCACTGGACATTTTTACCGCTCACAGGGTAGCTTTTCTGATTTCCAATCGCACATTTAAAAGTATGTTTTCTTTAAACTTCAGGACCTCTCATCTCCTTTTCAAGGGAATCCTAAGTCCCCTTTTCAATTTCGTCCAATTCAACATTTTATGCCCCAATTTCTGTCTTCCATTTAAAAGTCTCTTTCACACAAACACTTCATTGTGCGGGGAGGTCGCCCCATCACTTGGGGCAACAGCAGGAAGGCAGTCATTAAAATGCAGTTCTACCTAACAATACGGTGAAAAGGTCCTCGCTACGCCAGCCAGGCTAATAGCGGTCCGCGTCGCCGCGGCCACCGCCGCCACGAGCCTTGAGCCTGTCACAATAACTGCTGGGCATGCCGAGGGCAGCCGCGGGAGCCTGGCTTCTCCCGCCCACGCGCGGTCGCCTCTGCTGCCCAACCTTTCCCAGCTCTTTACCGCGCCCTGGGTTGTTCTACCCCGAGCCGGCTGGGCTCGCCCAAAGCCCGTCGCGGCTGCCGGCCACTCTTCCTCCCCTCTAGGCAGGCATTGTCTGGCGGCCGCGCGCTCCACAGTCGCTCGCTTCTCTGGCAAAGTGCTTCCCATCCGCTCCTCCCTTTGTATAATCTTATTGGCAGTAGAGAGCCCCGCAACAATTATTTTCCCCCCTCTTCTGGAAAATGAAGAGACGAGGGACAAAATTTTCCACTCCACCAAACCTGCCTTCCTCCCATCCCCCTCGCATCAATACAAATAGACTTACCAGGAATAAGGTCAGAAGCGAATCGCCCAAAGAAGGCTACCTGGAACCAGAGAGATGCAATCGAGTGTTTCTTTTTGCCTATTGTATCAGTGTATTTCCATGTCAAAAGGTGTTGGTGCTGCTGTCCTGTCCGCGCTGCTTAAGGAGAGGAGAGAGAAATGGAGAGATGGGAAGAGAGAGAGAGAGAGAGAGAGACAGAGAGAGAGAGACGGAGAGAGTTGTACAGATGGACCCGATGCAGTGACTGACTGGAACGCAGACACACACTTTTTGTTTGCTGCACATAATCTGCCCAATGACGCGTGACAGCCCACGTCCCCTCCCTTTAACTCTTTGCTGGACTGGGCGCTCCCTCCAGCGCCGCCTGCCTTGCAGCGGATTCCGGGTCTTGCCCGCGCCAGGCAGGTCCTGAGCGTCTTTCCCTCAGTGGCAACGCCTTCTCTGTGAGACGCCCCGTCTCTAGAGCTTCGGTCCTGGAGGTGAAAATCAGTTTCAGAGTCGGAAAGGGACGAACCAAAAGGATTGGAGAGGGCCTTTATCTTTTCGCAAGGCACTCGGAGAATCCTTGGCAGCGAGCGCGGGGACCCTTGCAGGTGTTTCCCCCGAGTCCGAGTTCTGTAGAGGAGGGGGAGTGGGATTAGCCCCGAGGGATTCGCTCTCCTTAGAGCTGATACTGCTGAGAGCTCCTAGTTGCCTCGGGGGTGATAAACAAGCTCCGCTCTCTATCCCACCCTCCCAAGGATTCAGAGAGGATGCTCCTGGTGAGAACCCAGCTTAGCCTTTCCGTGGACCTGGAGATGGGGTCGACGGCGGAAAATGGGGGGAATGCGGACGCTGCCAGCCCTCAGAAGGGACGTGCAGTAATTGCCTGGTCCCAGAACCCGAGTATCTGGGTGGTAGTGCTGGGGGTGGGTGAGAAACCCAGGTGACAGGCTTAAAGCTTACCCAGTTCTTCCATCCACTGCCTGGTGCGTTCTGCAGTTCCCGGGGTTTCCAAGATGCGTGAGGCCGGAGATATAAGACCTCTTAGTTTGAGGAAGAATGATTTAACGTAGAAATATTACCGAGAGGGGCTACGGACAGATTTTCACACTCCAGTCGGTGGTGGAGTTGAGGATGCAGTCGCCCCGGTGGTCCCGGGATCTTCGTTTGTGCGCTAAGCCACTTAGGGGCGCTGGCTCGCCCTCCAGTGCAGCAGCTGATGCTAATGACTTCAAGTCTTTAACAGCGTGAAAGTTGACTCCTTTAACAGGGACCGCAACACATTTTCGCCAGAGGATCTCCGGGTTCTTTTTTGCAGTTCAACTCTCTACTCCTAAGGGAAGGAAGGCCTTTGAGTGGTGTAGACGCTTTCACTCCTCTAGTTCTATCCCCACTGCCATTACATTGACGTGGACAGCCTGTCACTTTTAGGATAAATAGGATTATGTAGCCACCGAAGCAGACGAAGCAAATCCAAGATTTAAGGAGGCCTTTTTTTTTTTAATTTTATTAAACTCGGTGTGGAAATAAAATGAGTATATTGGTAATTGGCATAGAGGAGTTTCAAAGGAAAAGGTATGTACAGTGTTTGATTCTCTCACAGCGTGGCATCCTCTCCCCCGCACGCAGTGAGACGGCGATCCTCTTCGCCCTTCCTGGAGCGCATCTGCCATCCCAGGGAGACCAAAAAGGGATTTTGCCACGGAGAAATAAAGAAGTTCCGGGAATTCTCCATTTAGTGAGGTCTCTTCTCCTTGGTCTCGCTCCCTCTGCTGCCTTCTCTTTCCTCTCGATTCGGGTCAACCCCACACACAAGTTCCGGCTCCCCTCGATACAACAGCGCCGGCTGTCTAGGATTACACTGGGACCGGGGGAAGGGCGGTAAAATCCCCAAATACTGGGGGAAAGGATGATTCTCCCTTATTTTCTAGGTTAACTACGGACTTTTCCTAGAAAGCTTTCTAACTACAGTTTTCTTTCATCTTAAACTATCTTTTCTCTTTTGTAAACGTGACGATTTTAAATAGTATGACTAAGGGCGATTCATATAATGACCAAAGCAGTGAAGGTTCTCACGTGTCTGTATATGAGAATCTGCAACTATATTAGCCAGAAATGGGCTACTCCAGTGAATGTCAGCTTCAATACCTCTCTCTCTATTTTGCACACACACACACACACACACACACATGTTTAAAGAAAGGAGGAAAAGGTTATAAATGTCGAAGGTATTGTCTCAAACATCTGGGAGGCTGGGGAATTCTCAAAGCTGAAGGATAGTGACCTGGTATTCAAGTGAATTCAGAGAAGAGCAAAATAGAAAGGGCAGAAGAAATACAGATGTAAACTGCAAGTTAAGACAGGGAAGTGGATATGAGTTAGCTGTGGTTCCCTGGAAAGTGAGGCCCAACAGAGCAAAAGATTACATTTGTGTTTGGGGGAAGAGGTATGCCAGGCAAGCTAACTCCATTAATCTGTTGAGCAGAACACTCTTCAGTGTCTTCGTTTGCCTGCTTTTTGCAGAGTAGGAAGCTTGCCTTTCCTAGGAAAAGTCCTAATTTTCAATCTGTCCATGCAAGTCACTTAAAACATTCCTCTTCCATACTGTAAATACAAATACCTCCATACCAGAATATGTATATTAAGAAAACCTTGAGCTCTAAATGGAGAGCAATTTACTTTTGCCCAATCTTTCTCTTTTTAAATATAGAGGGCATTAAGATAATGTCTCCTATGAGATACTGACACCTGGACTTCAGTTTGTATAAAATTAACAATATTTCTAGTTTTTAAGTTGGGGATGGGAACTCTTGAGCTTCCAAGTTGCAAACCAGAAAACAGTGACAAGTCTATGCATCAGAGAGGGGAGAGGTTTATTGAGAAGAATCGTCAGGTGATGTCTCCTCTCATTGCAACTTTTCCACTCTCTAATCAGATTTCTCTTCCTGCTTTCAGAATAAATTTCCTCGAATAAAAAAAATTCAATCATTTTATGAATCCAACCAACTCTTTGTCTTACGATGACTGATGTAAAAAAATATATATTTATAAGATTAAATTTCAGACAGACATGGATTTTCCTGTGTTTTAAGTGGTACACTTTTTGCTTGGTAAAATAAGTGGTGTAAATGATAATCATTAATAGGAAGTAAAGACTACACAAATTATTTTTATTTTTCTAGAAATTTACAAGCTAACATGATACATAACCTACTGTGAAACCATTCTGCAATATTACTTATTGGAATTCAGTGATACTAAATGAAAAGTAGAGGCATTTATTCAATTTCAGATGGTACTATAAAAATGCACCTAAGTCAAAAGTTTTATCTAATTCACATGGAACAATGGGCTTATGCATACATTCAGAGGCCCTTTCCCTAGGATTTTATTTCCAATTAAGTGACTAGAGGGATAACAATGAAGGGTGTAAATACCTTGCTCCACTTTAGCAAGTCTTCTAGCTGTCATAGTAAAAGTATATGTGTCGATAGCTATAGCGTTGTTTGGAAGAATGGTTGAAGAGAGTTTGATGAATGATATTCTAGGTGGTGCCTTTATGACTTAAATGAGAGGGTGGAGAAAGGGAAAGAAAATAAATCTGGTTATTAGACAGTGCTAGGATGGGAATTCCTTTTCTCCTTCCAGTGTACGGAAACAGGGTCTAGAATATCTCGGTATCTGTGACATGAGGCAGGCAAAGTCTCTACGAATAACTTACTTAGAAGGACTATGCTATCAGAATGAAAATACAGTGTTTTTCTTTCTTTCCCTTTCTAGGTTTTGGTTCCTCCCTCTCGAATCCTATTTCCAAAGAAATATACAGCAAAGGCTTGGTTGCCAAAAGAGTATGACAACTCATGGTGAAAGGAAAAACTCACTGGAAGACAAGACGATGCCAACAAAGCAGACGGTGGCAGCTCTTCTTAAGCTTATTAATTTCCTGAAGGGAAGTCTCTGGAAGGGAGAGGCAGAAAGTGGAACTTCATGGAGGGCATTGTATTCCCTTCCCTCACCATTCAGAAATAAACTTATATGTGAAACAGATACAGAAGGCCAGGTAGAAGAGTGAGGGAAATACCACTCTTGTTCCAAAAATATTGTCCAAAGAGTCATTAATTTATTTCTTATCACTTTGCCTTTAACTGGAGAATGTTACTTGATAGATTTAAAAAGGGAAATTGAGGGGTCATTTAATTATGTGTGTGTGTACTTACATTTTGGAGAATAAAGAAGAGACAGAAATGTGCTGTGCTGGATAAAGGATCAGAGGAGTAGAGAAGCATTCTTTTTTTTATATATAAATATAAAGAGCAAGCTTGGTTTGGGTCTGTTCCTCACCCTAAATATTGTGGTTGGTTCATTTGGGTGCTAAATGAGTGAATGCTTTCTGGCCTGATCCTGGGAGAGTCAGAGTCTAAGGGAAGGACAGTTTTGTAGCCTGAGAGGAGGGACTCCAGGCCCCCAACTGCAGCGATTATTACTCCTGACTCACACTCTTCTTTCTTACACTTTTCCTCTTTCTCAATAAATGACAGCTGCTATTACTGCGACTGCTTCTTCTACAACTATTGCTATTACTATGTTATAATCTGCCTTTCTTGGGTTTAAAACCTTCTGTGCAAGGATCCCAAGTTCCACCTATATTTCTGTTGGCGTTTCAGCTGGGACCTGAACAATCTTTGAGAGCTTTGTTTTTATTCAGCTTCTCTCCCAGATTTGGTTGTAATCAACTGGCTTAATGACTGCCAGGATGACCTCTAGCAAGGCTAACAATACAAAGTGATATTTGGAGGCAAATATCACACATCTGGAACCAACATCTCATATCAACTTGTGTGTGTGACTTGTGAATGAAATCCAGTATCTAGCATTCTAATCACCTGGATTCTCCCAGCTTCTGTACCCATCCCCAACTGAATGCCTAGAGATCTTGCAAGGAATAGCCTTGTTTTCTTTCAAACTCACCAGTTTTTTGAACAGATACAGTACATGGGTGGGGTGAGGGGAAGGAAATGTAGGCAGACCCATGGTCAGTTACTCTGAGACTCCTCAGAGAAAGTGTCAGGCCAGGCTTTACAGACATACTGGGCATCATGGGCTGTCTAGCAGGCTCAAATGGACAGGAGCATGAGATGTTGAGAAGACTGATTTCAGGCCTTGGGAATATATCAAGGTGAGAGGCTCTATTTCAAATTTCTTTACCCAGGACAAGGGAGATTGTCTCAAGATTCAGTGGCAGAATTCTGCCCCCTTCCCTCTCTATTTTAGACTGTGTTAAAAAGACAGGTACTGATCAACACAGTGGGTACATCCTGGGCAGACTTGTTTCCCTAGCCTGTGATCTTGTCTAATTTTCTTAGATGTTGGCTTAAACTGTGCAAAATTGGAGTACTGGGGGATGGACAGCAAAAAGCATTGCTCTTTTGGGAAAGCAGTCTAGGCAGAAAGCACCCTGTCTAGGACTTGTCATCTACAACATAATTTCCTGAGGCCTAAGGAGAGACAGACCTGGTTTTCTCTAAGGAGAAGGAAGGCAAAAAAGAAAAGGATTTGGGTAGTAGGTATCAATTAGCAACCACAACAATGATGATTTGCATCACTTTGTTAGAGTCTTGGAAATATGGTCTAATGTCTTTACAAATTAAGTTCTCATACCTAAACAGCTCCCCTGCACATATTGCAAATTGTTTGAATGAAAACTATCATTTATTATGTCAAATTCAAATGAGTTGCTTGTGTTTCCTGATTTCACCCAGGGATATTAATCTAAGGTCAGTAGGGGGATTCCTCCTCAAACATTATATGGAAATCACATAACTTTTCAACAGATTTTCAAAACTGTTTTAAAACTACAAACACAAACCATTCTTCAATTCTAATACTTGGAGTATTGCATATAATCACGCGGATGTTAAAATTTCCCCAAAACCTTACCTTCAGTTGAGATCTGAACTTTATAACTGATTAGATACAGTCAAGTGTGTGTGTGTGTGTGTGTGTGTGTGTGAGAGAGAGAGAGAGAGAGAGAGAGAGAGAGAGAGAGAGAGAGAGAGAGAGAGAGAGAGAGAGAGAGAGAGAGACTATGTGTGTGTGTTTAAGAAGAATGGGGGTGAATGCTGAGGGTAGCAGGAAAAGTAAAACCTTCAGGACATTTTCCTAGTTTGTATGCCCATGAAGTAGTCAACGCTCCTTGTTACATGTTTTCACGGAAGATGATTTTGGGAAAATAGAGTCTGGTACCTGTGTGTGTGATCAGATGCCTCATGGCATTACGTATATCCTTTTGGGTTTCTCTGAGTCTCTAGGAAGTTAATGTTTCCAGATAAGTGAAACTTCCCTGACCTTGTGATACTATCCTGGGAAAAGCCAACGTGCTGAGAATTCAACAGGCTCTATTTCTTGCTTGGGAGACTGGATTAGCTGCTCAGTGTCCAAGAAACCTCACAGCTCTGAGTTTAGGTGCGGAGTTTGGGCGGCAAGACTAGACCTCCGACAATTCCGAAGTTTGGGTTCTCAGTGTCTCAGTAAACAGCACGGTAATAGAGATGCGAATGCAGAGAAGGCCAAACGACGAAGTTCAGCTTCCATGTGGTCAAACGAGGTCTCCCTGGAAGAGATCCGGGGAGGGCATTGCCTAGACGGTATTCCCAAAGGCAGATATCCCTCCCACTACGCTTGCGATGGTTCACCAGAGTGCAGAGTCTCCACACTACCGACAGCCACGGGAGCAGGGCAGAACAAGACAAGCCACCTTCAGCGGGGGCTTGCCCTTCTAGACGCTGAGCTCGCAAACCGTGAACGTGGGGCAGGAAGAGGCCACGCACTGTGCTCAGAGCACTCGAGACGCGCCCTGGACCAAGCAGGGAAATTCCCGCCCGCAGTTCACAAGTGCATGCCACGTTTTCCAGCTTCCTAAGGCCTCGGAATAGTGCCAATGCTTGTCTCTCCTGAGCGACCACTGGCCGTGCAGAGTTTTCCTGAGGGTGTGGTCTCACATCCCTCATGGACCCCCCCTCCCCATCCAGACCCTCTCTCCCCCGCGCAGATCGTCGCTGCAGGCCGGTTGCGGGACATCCTCTGTCAGAGCCTGAGCCCACGTTACGTCTTTTTGGGTTGCCGGCGACTTCTCTCAGCCCTACTTTCCCCCATTAGTCAAAGTAAGGCAGGCAAGAGCTGCCTTCCGGGTGGAGATCTCAGTGAGAGTTCAGTAAAGGAACCAAGGCCAGAGGACTTTGGACAGCCAGTTGTTGAACAGACGCTAAGAGATTACCTCCAAGAACCGGAGTTAGTTTCATTTCGGGCTTAGATAACCTGCTGAGGTCTCAATATCTTCATTAAAGAACATTCATTCCCCTTAGAAGTCTGGAGAGCTGACCCAAGAGAAAGAACCAACAACTCAGGTTCAAGCCAATCCATCACCTCCTCCACCGGCAGAGCTGCGCTGCCTGGGTTCGAATCCTGGTTCCCCATACCCGGCAAGTAATTTAACCCACCTGTGCTTTAAGCCTTCGTCTGTGAACAGAGAGTAATGGCGTTCTCTCTTCATCGAGTTATTGTGAAAGCTAAGTTGATATTTATCAAGCACATAGAATAATGCCTGGAAAATGGTGAATACTCAGGTGCTCATCATTGTTAGTTATTAACATTGTCTTTTCTTCCCCATTAGAAAATGTGGGAAATCTAATGTACACCCGATTTCAGAGAAACTCAGTGAAAACTGGGGATTCCTCCATGTTTTTAGGGAGGCCAAAGGGAGGTAGTGAAGGACACAGTAGGCAAGAATCTGTTTAAGGCTCCCCTGTACCTCTGAAAGGCCCAGATGTTCTAACTGCAGACCGTAATCGTGCTTCCTGCTTAACGAAAGTGCGGCCTGTTTTCTGTCTTGGTAGATTGGATTTTTATTCCTGACACATCCATCCTAGGGACCCTTTCATCTGGCCTAGTATCAGCAGAGGGTTGGAATGCCGCATTAGAAAAGCAGAGAAGTTAGGGCTCGACAGGGGCTAAAGCAGGACTGGAATGAAAAAAGTAGGTAAATGTGGGTCACAGCTTGATGTGGGTCCTGTGGCCAGAAAACCAGGGCCTGGAATGGGCACCTGGGGGTCAGGACTCAGCAACCTCCGAAAGGTCACAGCCTCCTAGGAAGGGCCGCGGCTCAGCTGGAGCTCAGAAGCAAGTGGGCCTTGAGGGCAGGTTAGTTGCTCTCAGCAGCCTCCAGACAAGCAGTTCTGACCCCTTAACAATCCCTCCAGGCTGTTGACCCTAGAGCTGAGCGGGTTCCAGCACTTTTGATCGTCAGGCCCCGCCCCCGGCACTAGCGGGTGGGCTGTGCTGTAAGCATTGTAGGCCTTGCAGACAAAAGCTACAAATCTGGCCTGGGAAGCCTGGGCAGAGCACCCTTCCGCACATGGCAGTCCAGAGCGGGCACGTTATGTTTGGCTCGTGCCCACCATGGCACGCTCTGAGAAACTTCCCACCTAGGCTGGGCACCCAGCCACAGCAGTCAGTTGTGACTCGTGGTTCAGCGTCCTTCTGAAGGATCCGAGAGGCAGGGAGAAAGAGGTCTTAATTTGGAATTAAGACTTAGGTTTGAACCCAGGGTCTCCAATCTACTAGCTGTGCATTCTTGAGCAAGTCACTTAACCTCTCTGAATTTAGTTTCCTCATAAAATAGCAGAAAGAAAATCTCTCTGAGAAGGTGGCTGTGAATATTGCCAATAGCCACCATGGATGCACATCCCAGCTGGCCACTTGCTTGGACTGCTAGAAGCCTCTCAGTGCCTCTGTTTCCTGTGAAACAGGGGTTCTGTTAAGTAGGAGTGATAATTATGCTTAACTCAAAGGTCATCACAAAATTTAAATGTAATAAGATTGACAGAGCATCCAGCATAACACATAGTAAGAGCTCTGAAGTTACTTATTCAACATTTCTCCATGCTTGTCCCTTTATAGGATGGGTAAATATTAGTTTTTAATCTTAGGTTTCCTACTTCACTTTTTCTCCTCTTCAGGGAGAAATGAGGTGCAGAGCTACCTGTTTTTGTGTGTGGTGGTAGTATTCTGGTGATAGGAAGAAAGTAGCTTGTGGCAGAAAGTTAAGTGATACTTCTGGAAGCTGCAGGACTGCCCTGGCCTGTCCACTTTAGTTTCAGAGGACAAAGCTAAAAGTATCTAAAGAGGCAAGGGAAATGGGCTTGGAACATGGAAGGTGCTCAAAATATATATATATTTTTGAATTGAATTTGGCTTTTTAAAAACAAGAGAGACTAGGGGTCTGTCTAAAGTGGAAGGCTGAAGGACCAGAGATGAAGAGTTGGAATTGGGTGCACATCTCTCTGTGCACAGCTGCCAGCGGGCACATGGTCCTCAGTATGCTAAGAGCATTTCTGTGTGACTTTATGTTATGTTCCCTGGGAGGGGAAGATCTCAGAGAGGGTATGAAAGAGAGGGTGGCATTGCCCTAGAGGAACAGGTGCTGGGAAGAGGAACAGAGAATTTAAGTCCTAGCAGCAGACACAGAGCAAGAGCAGAAGTAAGATGAGGAGAAGAAAAAAGATGTGGACATAGCTAAGGGCTAATTGGGTGTCCAGTAGAGGGCTGGGCTTTGTGTATTCTCCGAAGCTTGGAAACTCAAATGAGTTCAAAACCTTAGTCACCTTTACAGACATCTCTCAGTTACCTTCACATGCAGACTCTTTCAGAGTAGGGAGCATACCTGCATCATCATATGCCTCATCAGTTCACCTCTCTTTCAGTACCAGAGTCCTCTCCTGACTTTTTGGATGGGAGCACTTATATCCCATTTTGTTGTCTATAGAGAATAGGATGATGATGTTTAAACCCAGCAAATAACAGAACATCCAGTAAAACATGGCACAAACACCAGCATACCTTCTGCTTTTTAATGTCAGGTTAGAGAAAGCTGATGCAGAAACAAAAAACCAGGGATATTTCATAAACCTCCGGCTCTTAATATGCCTTCCCCCACCCCAAGACTCTGACTAAAAAGTGCTGTTAGAGGAAAGGAGAATAAAACGAAATAGAACCAGATCCTCAGTGTTTCGACCCCTGGGCAGAGAAGACAACTGGTGAGAAGGAGCTGCAACTTGGAAAAGATTTATTTTTCCTGGCCATAAATCTCACCCCCTTGTTCCTCTGCTCAACGAAGCATGATAAAGTCCTTTTCCATAAAGTATTCAGTATCAGAGCTACAAAGCTCCCCCAATCAGTAGCCATCTGCTTCTACCATAACTGCTGCTCCCGAAGCAGGGAAAGCAGCAGCAGAGAAAGGGCACCACTGTTAGTCTGCTGGACAAACGAGGAGCCTGAATAGCTTTGGTTTTCCTTGTGTATCTGTATCTATAGAGACAGGAGAAGAAAGGCCGCATTATATTGGTACAACAATTGTAAAACAAAACAAGGAAGAGGCATCTAAAGGGCAATATCGCATGCATCAGGGATACCTAGATAAAAGGAGTGCTAACAGATTTATAGAAACCTTTAATTGGTTTTCAATTGAAAGCTAAAGAGGCTGGGGCTAAACTGTGAAGAGTGGCAAAGTGCTCTCTAGCCGTCCGGAGGCGTGATCGATTTCACGGAGAGAGAAAAGAAGAGCCCGGAACTCGCCCGGCGCCTCTGCCAGGGCAGGGAGAGCCTCGGCGTTAGGAGCTGTCCTGTTTCACCAGGGAGCTACCGATCGGATCATAATAAGAACGGAACCAATCAATTTCTCTCTCCCTCTCCCTCGCCCCCCTCCCCTCCTTTCTTCAGACTAGTGGGCAATGGAGTGTGGAGGATACAGAAGTAAATGTAACTCCATTTCAGCCCTGGAAGAAACAGACCTCCACGCTAGTGAGACCGAGCTTTCAGCTGGGTCACCAGCTGGTGAGGAAGCCTCACCGAAAAAAACAATCACTCACTCCGTGTCTGCTTCTCCCCACCCAGTCTGCTTCTCCCATCTTCTCGAGACTCACACGGGAAACGCTAGGAAATCTTTACTTGTACGCACTGGATTTAATTCAATGTGGATTTCCACTCAGCCGGCGTCGGGCGCCTTTTCCTTCACCCGCCCCAGCGCCGCCGCTGGGAACCGCGAGACCCACGTCGGTGGGCACTGCCCACCCACATGGCAGTCCCGGACGTCTGTCGGTCCGTTCCTAAAGCTAATTTATTGGCTCGACCCTTCATTATCTTTTTCGGTTTCCTAATTAATCAAAGATGAAAGGTAATGGCGCAAATTATGATTATGAGGGAACTGGAAGATGGTTTTGAATAAAATGGAAGAAAGGAAATATGATTAATTGAACATGATAGTTAAATCTCAAGTGCGAGGAGCCCTGACCCCTCTCTATTGAGGGTACGCCCCTCAGCCTTCAGTCACGAGCTTGTAGCCTCCTCACCCCAACTGAGGTCATTGGTCCAAGCCTTTGGAAGTAAAAACTGGGTTCCAACTGGGCCCCCAACTTCACTTCGCTCCTCCCGCCCAGCTAATGCACTAGCTGTGCCTCCCCTCCGATGCCAAATATCCGGACTCCTGGCCAGTGATTCCATTGCACCTCAGGGGCGCCTTTTGAATGAAGTGCACACCATTACTGAGCTAATGCGCCGCGGCTCTCCTCTCACTGTCTCCTCTCCCTTCGCGCTTCAACATTTCCTCTAGCAAAGCTAACTCTTTGTGAAATTAGGAAAGCAACTCTAGCAGGTCAGAGATCGCATTTACTCGTATAAGGGATTAATAGAGCCCTTGTCTGATGCTGCTTTCCAGAATTATGTTCAGGATTAAAAGGCAGACACCGTAAGGGCCCACATTTTGCATTCTCTGGTCGTTGTGATTAATGTTTCCGAGGGGATTTGTGCTGAGAGCTTATGGAACTTGCTCTCGGCGGGTCTAATGCCGGATGACGGCGGCGCGGGGGCTAGCCGAGGTCTGAAAGCACCGTGGGCACGTGTCAGAAGTGGGGGATTAGAGAGGACGTCAGATGGACGCGGGGATCTGAAGCCCCCCTTCCCCCCCCCCCCGCCCCCACATCCAACTGTTTCTTTGGAAAACAGGAAGGACCGTCCGGGTAGGCCGACTTGAGGTCTTCCCTGTGTGTGTGTGTGTGTGTGTGTGTGTGTGTGTGTGTAAAGAGAGGATGCCCTCGAGTGTCCTGACTTTCTGGTGGAAAGAAGGAGTTCGGTACCAAGCCCCTGAACTTTATGTTTCAGTCAAGCAAACAGAATTCCGAGGTCGGCTCTCCGGGGAAGCGCTGCTCCCAAACACATTCCCCACCTCCAAATCCATTAGTTTCCCAGCCTGCGTTTCCGCAGCCTCAATTCTCAGGGCTGCTTTCGCAAGTCTCCAGGGAAGCACCTGTGGAGACCGGCCAGCGCCTAAGCGCGAAATGCATCCCCCTCCCCGCTCCCAGCCGGCAGATAAAACCCTCCCCGAGACAGTGAAGGGGTAAGGGAAGGACCGCAAAGTTCCAGAATGCAGACAGGAAAGGCGAAAAGGAAGAGAATCAGGCAAACAAGAAAAGAGAGAAGCAAATCGAAAGAGAGAAAGGAGGAAAGTGCGAGAGGAAAAAAAAAACGGTGAAGGGACGGCCGGAGGCGAAAGGCATTACCGCTGTTGGGCAGAAGAGGGCACCTTCCAAGCTTGGAAGGCCTTCTCCCCGGCAGGGGCGGGCCCCGCGAGCGGGTCACCGGGCAGAGCCTGTCTGCGGGTCTGGGCTCCCGGGGGCCGGGCGCTCCTCCTAGCGGCGGCGCAGCCACTACCCGCTGTCCCGCGGAATCCCTAGGCCGGTGACTGCTGCTCGCCGCCCGTGGCGCGGGAGAGGTGGCAGCCGGATGGTGGAGATACTGGTGGAGATAGTGGTGGTGGTACGGGAGCTGTCAGGTTCCCCTTCCCCTCCTGGCGCCCACCCCTTCGGCCTTCTCACCTGGGGGGGCTGCGGGGCTCCTACCCTTCGAGCGCTGCTCCTGCGGGTACCCGGCTCCCGCCCCTTTCGGAGTCTGCTGGGGAGCCCTCCCGCCCCGGAGCGCGGTCCCCGTCTCTGCCGCAGCAGCTGGGGGGAGGGAGCGACCGCCGGCTGCTGCCGGGCGGCGTCTGGGGGCCGCGAGCCCAGCTCGAGGAGCAGCCATCTGGAGCCTCCGCAGCGGGCGGGGTGAGGGTGCAAAAGAAGGGGCCTGGCGGCTCGCGCGGGAGTCGGGTTAGGGCCAGGGATCTACGAGTGGGAGTGACGCCTTGCCCGCCCGAGTGCGTGCGTGTGTGTGGTGGGGAGGTGGGGTGCAGACAAGTAAGGGCAGAGACGTGTGACAGGGTACGGCCTTTGAGCACTGGGAGCAGAGTTTGCGATTCTCAAAGACCCCTGATTCGGGGTAGCCTCGATTGGCAGATCTATAGAAAGAGCAGAGAACCCTGGAATCCCTCCCGGCTTCCATCCCTGGGGATGATCTGGGAGACCAGAACGCACACACTCTTCTGTGCACACAACCGCTGTCCGCCAGAAGTGGTTTTCTCATTTCCCTTTCCTCCCACTTTGTCCATCCCACTCCAGGAAGCATTCCTATCCAACCATGGATATTTGGGCTTCTCCACGCTAAGACAACTACTTCAATCAGAACGTGGGACAGGCACTGACAGGATATGATCCCTGGGGATCAATACTCTCCAGTTTCCGGTGGACTGTGGAAAAGGAAAGAACAAGAGAAAGGCTGTCAAAGGGATGGGATGTGGGAAGTGCATCCTGACACATTTAGCATTGCGAAGGAGAGAAATTTGGGGGGAGGGGTGTATGGAAGTGTGGTCTCCTTTCCTCTTTTCATTTCAGATGACATAAGTGACATTTCCTTTTTCTTTAACACTTAAAGATGATTCGCTTTTCCTGAGTCTAGATGGAGGAGGGGGGTGAGAACTCAAGGAAAGGGAAAAGAGGTGAAAAGTGTGGGGGACAGCCGGAAAGATATTTAGGGAACTTCAGCTCTCCTGCAGCCATGATATCTCCGTGGGAGACAACCTCAGCTATGGGTCTTAGCCCAACGTAAATAAATAAACAAATAAATACATAAATAAATAAAGGAAAGGCAGAACCGCCCCCACCCCAAGGCATTAAAAGAACCACCCTCCCTCCAGCTGTCTTGTGTCCGGCAGAATGGCATTATGTAAAGGATCTGGCATGTCACCCAGTGACACATCTGGTAGGTGTAGATGGCATTCATTAGCACAGGGCTTCTACTCTGCCG
This sequence comes from Tamandua tetradactyla, assembly GCF_023851605.1. Classification (NCBI taxonomy): domain Eukaryota; kingdom Metazoa; phylum Chordata; class Mammalia; order Pilosa; family Myrmecophagidae; genus Tamandua; species Tamandua tetradactyla. Next base: position 48,166,838 of record NC_135350.1, read on the forward strand.
AATGCCAAAGCCCTGACAGAGATGCCCGCTGCCAATCATTCATTTGCTGCCAATCCCAGAGTGCGGCCGGGCGAGATGGCTCCCTTCCACCCTGGCACCAGGACTGGAGGAAACAATGTGTTGAGCTACGAAGAGATGAAAGCAGAATTCAGGATGTGAGGCACCCAGCAGATGTATCCCGAGAGGAGATAACGGTGTGAAGAGTCATTTAGCAAGAAAACATATGCATGATCTCAGAAGGGAGGCTTGGGCAGGGGTCTGTATTCAGAGCGCTACGCTGGGAGAGGGACCTGGGAGTTGCTTGTAAAACCTCAGAGTTGAGGTTCTTGTCTAAAAACACACAAAGACTAAAACTTCTACCCTTAACTTCTCTCTTCTTTGTTTTTAGGGTTATGACATTTGCCTTTTTCTATGTAGGAACCTGACCAGCCTCTGTGACCTTCGACTTTTCTGAGTTTATAATGTTTTTCTGAATTCCAAGATAAAGAGTACCTTTTTGTTTCTAATATTGAATTTCCCTTGCCTTGTAATTTTTTTTTTTGAGGGCTATGTGTGCGTGAGGTTATATTTACTGCATTTTAAAATGTAAAGGTCTTATTTTGGTTAGTATTCTTTCAAAAGAAATAAAGTTAAATAAGGAAAGCAAGGTGATGAAAAAAACCAAAGGAATGATAAAATCCAAATAGAATTAAACTCAAATCCTCTGAGTTTAAGTTTTTTTCTTACACTACATGATGGGTAACCTGATATTCAGTATATTGTTTTTCCTTATGCCACACACATATCATATAAATATTCTTTTTTATCTATTCAGTATTTCTTATTTTATTAATTCAGTACTTAACAACAATATAACTCACAATATAACAACAATACAACTTGAAGTTTCAAGGTTTGCAAAATTTAGGGCTTAAATTGAATCTAATCTTATAATAGCTCTTTATTGTATATATACTTATAATGTATAAAATTATAATTATTTTCAGTGTAAATGTCTGCTATGAAATATTTAGGACATATTTTTACTAAAAACCGTGGTTTATCTGAAATTCAAATTTAAATGAGCATCCTGTATTTTCTTAATTAAATATGATAAATTCAAGTGTAATGGCTCATGGTTGTAAGATGACTGTAATAGCCCAGGCATCACACCATAGTACTAAGTGTAAAGAATGGCACAGAAGCAAAATAAGTGATTCTTCTTTTTATCAGTTACAGAAATACTTTCACTTTTCATTAGCCAGAACTGGGTCATGTAGCCGTATATGTGTGCAAAGGAGTCTGGGAAACTAACCTTTATGGTGTAAAAGAGATAAGGATAAGGGAAATGGGAATGGTTGTTGGGTTGCAACAAAGGGTTTCTGTCAAAACAACCAAAGGGCAAAGATGAGCTAATGTTAGCATCAGGCAAGAGCAGGTTGTCAAGCTTTATCATTGATTTTAGTAAAAGTTTTCTGTTTCATTATAGTCATTAAAACTTACCAGTAGAATGTAACTGCACTTGAATTTCACAATTTATTTGTGAATATTGTCAAATTCCATTTCAAAATGAGGACTCGTGCTTAATAAGTTCATAAGACAGTTGACATAAATTGCAACATATTTAAATGAAATTAATCTTTGCAAGAAAAGTATAAATAGAACTTGCTTACAAATTTAAATGAAGCAAAGAAAATGACTTTGGTTGTTAGATGGACTAGAGTTTGAATCCCAGCTCTGTGAATCATATGTGTGTCTCTGTGTATTTCACTTGTATAAGTCATATTTCCTCGGCAGTAAAATGGGTTAGTAATTAATGATGTGTTGTTAATGAGGGTAGTGGTGAGTCTTAGAGATGATAGTATACATAGTAATTATTTGTATCAGTTGGGAAAGCAGAAAGAAATAGAATTCAGCCCAAATGGTTCATATGAAGAGAATATTTACAGAGGTGTGGTTGGGTTATGAGAACAAAAGAGATGCATCCAGAAAGACACAGCAACTGAAAAGCATCCAGAAACTAGCACAGCAAGATGCTATTAGGAGATTAGTGTTTTTAGAGCCCAGTAAGTACTGAAACCTTGGAAGAAAGGCCAAGTGAGAGCCATAGGGTAAACAACTATTGCCAGAAAGGCAGCTGTATAAGAAGGCGGAAGCAGAGAAGAAACACCCAATCTTTGTCTTCTTATACTCTCTAATATCCTGTTATTGCCTTCCATTTGGCCAAACCCATCTGGAAGCTAGTCAGCAAGAGAGTATGATGATGCAGTTTGCTCAGCTCAGCTTCTGGGGACACAAAGCTGAACCGAGAAAGAAAAAGAACGGATTTCAGGGAGACCAGTGGAGAACAACCAACACACTACTATTATTGTTCACAAATAAATTTGTCTGAGAATCCTTTCTGGTGTACAATTTTGAGTGGCACTTAAACCTTACAGGCTTTGTAAACCTAAGCATCCAAATTTTAAGAATCATTTCTCAGAGTCTCTCAGCCTAAAGCTTCCTACTAGCACCTCTGAAAGATTTGTAGAAGTTTTGGGAGGATTTGCAAGCTCAGAGGTGGAAGAACTTAAGAACACACCCTCTTGACTTCCTTTGGGTAGCCCCAGGCCTGTCATCTATTCTGCGGCTTCCTGTTTAGGACCAGTCTTGCAACACTTAGCTAAGTTAGTTGCTGACTATTGTCTCCAAGGAAACAAGCCAGGCTTCAGAGAAAGTGACTACCTCATAACAAATCACCCCAAAGCAACAGGATATTCTATAATGACTTCCCTTGAGTATAGAGTTCGTATGGACTTGAGGTTTTAAGTAAATTTTCTTCTTTTCAACTTTTCCACCCCTGACATTTTCTTCTCAACCTGAACTTAACCCATAGACAAAATGACAGAAGAGGACAGTGGTGGAGAAAGAAACATGTTCTCTTTCCTGAAATCTTAGATAAAAATGTTATAGTCTGAGTGTTTGTGATAGACACAGCACAAACAAATGTTTCCTTTCAGAATTGCCTAAGAATCTAGAGTTTGAAAACTGAAGTGAACTGATATATATATATATCGGTATAAAAAGTTGACAGCCACTGTTTTAATAGGGAGAAACAAGTTAATTATGGCAACACTGAAAATTAGGAGTGAAAGCAAAAATGAGTACTTCTTCATGTACAATATATAAATAATAAATATGTGTGAAATTAATAAAACAAATTCTTTGATGATTCAGCTCCTATTAACTTGATGAGGAAAGGTATATGTCCCGTGCAGGAATGGTAATGCAAGGACAGGGATTCTGCTACTTCTCCCCCTTGCCCCAGGATGCTGGTTGTCTTCTGTCCTTGTACCCAAAGATATTTTGTGTCTAGTGTCAATTTGGGACTCACCCAATTGGTCTTTCACCTGGGTTTATAAAAGAAGGCTTATGTGTTTGCCTAAGGTATATTTTTAATAAGTCCTCTTCCAAAGAGTAATAATGCTGGATATCTGCTTAAAAAAAAAGTTGTCTGGTTTTTGCAAAAGAGAGAGGTTAGGTTTTTATTGTTCATATTTCCCTTTATAGTTCTGCAATTCCATCACAGTATTTTTTTTAACTCAGGTGTTACGAGCAGAAATTAGAAAAGAAAATAACTTACGTGATGTGAACTATAATGTTTTATTTGTAAGATTCTATCAATAAAGCTATATTCTGTAAAAGAAAAAACAAAATAAATGTTTATTTCTTGCTAATAATAACTTCCATTCAGAAGTAGGCACTTGAAATAAATCATCTTTATTGCATAAAACAAGCCTTCAGGTAAGGGTTATCTCTACTCTGTAGATGAAGCTGGTAAAATTCAGATTGTGTGAGAAATTTGTTCAAGACCCCACAGCTAGGGATGATGAGGTGCAGCAATGCGAGGAATCTCATATATCTGTCTACAGAGCCTGTCCTTTCCCCCAGGTAGACCACGTTATTTCCTGTTACTCATATTTGAAAACTAATTGTGCCTGTTTTTCTATAGGGATTGGACATAAAAACTACCTCTATATATGTGAGTTTTCAATAACTCTCTGTCCTTCGCCCTTTGCTCTTTAGTCCTTTCATATTCAGTGTGTCGGGATAATTAATTTATAACTGTGCTTGATGTCAAGTATCCTAACACTTTTAAGCAGTAGATTCTCAGAAGATTATATCTTCTGTATTACCTGTTATCTATACTTTGATCCCATAATTTCAGTAGACTATCTCTAACAGAATATTCAGCCACCATTACAAACACCTCAAGGGCTGAAACCAAGACCATTATGCATGGTCCCCTTCTCCATAAAATCTTCAAACAACAGTCATTGTTTCAGTATTTCAGGATAGAAATTTGTTTATTTAAATTTATTGAGATATATTCACACACTGTACAATCCAATCCAAACTATATAATAAATGGTTCACAGTATCATCATATAGTTGTGCATTCATCACCATGATCATTTTTTAGAACACTTGCATTACTCTAAAAAAAGAAATAAAAAAAAAGAAAACCTCAAACATCCAAAACTCCTTACCCCTCTGTCTTATTGATCAATAGTATTGCATTCTACCCAATTTTAAGGCTTGCAATAGAGGTAGGTTAACTAAGTGTAGTATTGTCAGAGATAAGTATATACCAGTGAAACAGAAAAAAAATCTGAAGTAGACCCAATCAAACACAAGCAACTAACACTTTTTTTGCAATATAATTATATAATCGTTTTCAAAGACCAGAGCTATTGGATTATAGTTCATCAGCTTCAGGTATTTCCTGCTGGCATTTCTATTGTTGTTTAATAGACACTAAAAGGAAAAATCTTTGTAATGAGTCATTAGTCAGAGTCCACTGCTGAATCCTAGTTTCTCAGTTACACCTCCTCCTTCTCATTTGATCTTCCTCTCAATCTTCAGGGATAACTGAGCAATGACCATTCTACCTCGTCTGTGCTGGAAAGGGGTATTGATCTTATAGGTAGGTGAATTAAACTGGTTGATGTTCATGGAGAGGCTGGTACCTCTGAGTTTCAGGGCTTGTGTGGAAGCCTTAAGTTTCTGGAAAAAATAAACTTACTAACAAAACTTTTTATAGATACTTAGACAGAGCCCAGGTTACTTCCTAGGGTTTTCAGAAAACTGTTGGGTTGGAACTTGCATACCATGGTAGCCTGCAACATCTGGTTAAAGCTTGCATAAGAGTCACCTCCAAAATGACCTCGCAATTCTGCTTGAAATCTCTTAGCCACTGAAACTTTGCATTGTTCCACTTCTTTTCTCCCTTTTGGTAAAAAAGGCATTGCCAATTTCATGATGCCAGGGCCAGGTTCATCCCCGGGAATCATGTCCCATGTAGAGGGGGAAAGTAGTAAGTTTATTTACAGAGTTGTTTCAAAGAGAGAGGCCACATCTGAGCAACAAAAAAGGATCTCTTGGACAGCACAATACTATCTAATTGTAATGTAATTATGTTAAAACACTGAATGAAGCTGCATCTGAGCTATAGTTTTTTGTTTGTTTGTTTGTTTGTGTTTCTTGTTTTTTTCCTTTTTTATATATATATTTTTATTTTTTATTTTTATTATTATTTTTATTTTTTTCTCTATGTTATCACTTTATATCTTTTTCTGTTGTTTTGCTAGTTCTTTTCCTAAATCAATGCAAATGTACTAAGAAATGATGATCACACATCTATGTGATGATATTAAGAATTACTGATTGCATATGTAGAATGGAATGATTTCTAAATGTTGTATTAGTTAATTTTTTTTTAATTAATAATAAAAAAAAGGATCTCTTGGGGTGACTCCGACATACTTAGATGCAAGCCTAACTTTGCCATTGCAGAAATTAGTTTCATAAGGGCAAACCTCAAAATCAAGGGCTTGGCTTATTAAATTGGGAGTCCATAATGTCTGGGAGAATGTTAGAAATTCCCCAGGTGGGGAAGTTCAATAGTTCCACATTTTCCCTCAGTCCCTCTAGGTGATTTCCAAATACATTTTTATTTTCTGCCCCAAATACTCTGGAACATATCTGGATATTAGCATTAACCTATACAGAATAAGATCTCATTGTCTATTCTAGTTTCCATGTAATTAGGTTGTTAAAATAAACTGACTAAACAGTTAAATTAGATAGTGTGCTACAGAAAAATTCAAATTTTGGACAAAATAAACATCTCTTTGTTTGGTCTCATGCAGAACTTGAAGTTTTAAAATACAGTCAATACCATCTTTTACCCTGTATTCTGATTTACTTTAGTCCTAACCAGATCCATTCATTCATATCTCTTGGAGTCTGCTTTCTTTTACAACTTCTTTAACAGTTGCTGTATGGAGTAATGCTGATTTTTAGAGCTACAGAACTCTAACTTTTCATCTCAGGTGTTGCTCAGATACCTAATGTTCCAGGGAACTATCAGGTTATACTCAAAGGGCACAGCATCTCAGAATTTGGAAATAATAGTTAAAACTCAGTAACAGATGTGACTTCTATAAAAGCTTACAATCTAGAAATCTTTACATGAACCTTATTTGAACATTCTGTTCTCCTTATTCATTGCTTGCCCAATCTCTGCCAACTTTCTATCTCCTGTTAACTTATGAACTCAAATTCTCAGAGTTTGTTCATTACAGTCAATTTTTTATCAATGAGACCATATATTATTTGTCCTTTTGTTTTTGGCTTACTTCACTCAGCATAATTTCCTCAAGGTTCATTTACCTAGTTGCATGCCACATGACTTCATTCCTTCCTGCACTCACCAAATATTCCATCACATGTATACTCCATGGTTTACCCTTATGTTCATCATTTGATGTACCCTTAACCCACCTCCACTAGGGTAGAAATTCGAAGTCAGTTATAATTTTCTCTCCATTCATATATAAATCCCAGTCTTTGGGACTTCCTAGAAGATGGCAAAATAGGGTAGACTGAATTCACTGCTGCTCTGTGAAACATCTAGAGAAGTGACAAAAAAATGACTGACACAGTAGTTCCAGGGCACATGTGACCAGAGAGGGACTTCTAAATTATATAGAGATGACCTGGATGAAAAAGTGGAGACATTACTATAGAGAGGGCAGGGCTATTTTACTCAGTCGTAGCTGTGCCTGACTCAAGCTGCAACATGCAGGCCAGAGCAGGTGTCAAAGGAGCAGCATGCTCCTGCACTCCCACCTCTGTATCAGCTTGGGGGCTCTTCTCTCTCAACTCCACAGCCAAGAGCTCCTGTGGGGAACCTGGATGCCAGCAGACTTGGTTTACATATGCATAGAGACCTTGCAGTGCACAGTGGCTACCCCACCCCCTGAGGAATGCTGCTGTGCATGCCTGCTTTTAGCTGAGACAGGGGGTCCCTCCCATTGGGAGAAGGGGGAGACACTGAGCTGAGCTGATCTGACAGTTGGCAGATGAGATTCCTTGGGTCCTGCTACCTGTACGTTTCTCCACAGAGGACTGAAGCACTCATGGCATGTGTGGGTGGATAGGTGGGGATGAAGGAGTGAGCTGTATTGCACTGCCAGCACTCTTGGGATGGCTGTGGGCAGGGGTAGTTAAAATACTCAGTCCCATATTCCATGGTCATTCCATGTGGTAGTCTGGGAACCACCAGACCCATAGTAACCACAAATGGATTTTCCACCAAGGGGCACACTGCCCACCCCTCTCCAGCATGAACCAAGACCTGCAGCCTTGCTGAATGTTCACCTGGTTGCGTCCGACCCAGCCAGCTGACTTAGTCAGGGAGAGGTGAGCCTGAGGGGAAGAGATGACCCAAGAGCACCATCTGCTGGGAAGACATGGAAAGCTCAGTCTGGTAAATTACCTTTCTGTCTAGCTTTTATCAGCTCCTCAATTAGAATTGTACCTCCTGCATCAGGTCTCAGCATTGATTTGGTGTAAACCAAGTGCAAAAGGAGGTCTTCAATGCAAACCCAAGCAACTACAAAATCTTTGATTAGTGAGAGAAATCAATTTTCAACATAACCTTATCAAGATAATCAAATGCCTTGAAGACAGCAGAAAATCGCAAAGTACATGAAAACGCAAAAAAGGATGACCCAGTCAAACGACAAAAGTAAAACATGGGAGGAGACACAGAATTTGGAACAACTAGTCAAAGATGTTCACACTACTCTCCTAAATAAGTACATTGGGTTGGATAAAGACATAAAGAATATTAAGAAGACACTAGAAGACTGTAAAGAAGAATTTGAAAGAATAAATAAAAATAGCAGATCTTACAGAAATGAAAGATACACTAGAGACACAGAACAGCAGATTTGAAGAAGCAGAAGAACAAATAAGCAAACTAGAGGACAGGACAACTGGATTTGAATGTGCTAAAGAACCAATGGTTGCCGTCGGAGAGCTCCAGTCGGTCAGGCCGGCTGGCACACCGGGTGGGGTTGGGGAGCGAGCTCGCGGAAATTAACCTGGGTAAGCCGAAGCCAGCGTCTTTCCCCTGCCGGCGGTCGCGAAGAAGTCGTCACTCAGGCCAGATGCGGGTTTTAAGTCTTTATTGTTACACTCCGGGATGGGTCACCCGGGAACCCGAAGAGTGAGACGTCTGGGGTCCGAAGACCCTGGGGCTCTATCGAGGACGCGGGGCTGGGCGAGCAACAGGCTTAAATATACTCGGAGGAGGGGTGGAGCTAAGGGTCTACACGTCACACTGAGGCAGCCAATCATGCAAGGTAGTAGGCAGTTGCCAGGCAGAGGGTAGAAATTAGGGGTATGGAACGAGTTGAGCATAACAGGAAGGGTTGCAGGCTTTGAGATGAGCTATGGAAATGGGCGGTCTACAACAAGAGGGGGAAGGGGGAACAGTGAACTAGGTTACCGATATGGGGGCCGGGAGTGAACATAGAGAGGGAGAGAAACATTAAAAAATTTTAAGTTTGGCTAGGCTCCAGTCCCTGAGAAATACGCCACAAATGGTGAAAAAGATGGAAAAATTGAATTGAATTTCAGGTTAATGATGGGCAAAATGAAACCCACAAATATAAGAATCCCTGGTGTCCCAGAAGGAGAAGAGAAGAATAAAGGGCTAGGAAGATGATATAAAGATATAATTGGAAAAAAATTACCAACCCTTATAACACACATAAATTTTCAAATCAAAGAAGTCAAATGAACTCCAAATAGAATAAATCCAAATAGACCCACTCCAAGACACATACTCATCAGACTGTCAAATGCTGAAGAGAAGCAGAAAGTCCTGAAAGCACCAAGAGAAAAAGATTCACTATATACAAGGGAAGCCACACAAGACTAAGTTGGAAGTACTCAGCAAGCACCATGGAGAATAGAAGGCAGTGTTATGATATATGTAAGATTCTGAAAGAGAAAAATTTCCAGTCAGGAAATCTTTATACAGCAAAGTTGTCTTTCAAAAGTGAAAGATAGATTAAAATTTTCACAGATAAATGCTGAGAGAATTTATTAACAGGAGACCTGCTCTGTAAGAAATACACTAAAGGGAGTTCTGTCTGCTGAAAAATAAGACAGGAGAGAGAGGTCTTGAGGAGGACACAGAATTGAAGAGTATTAGTAAGCGTAACCTAAAGGATAAAAAGAGAAAGAGAGGGAAAACATGTAGATTTGACAAATAAAAACCAAAGGATAAGATGGTACATTCAAGAATTGCCTTTACAGTAATACTTTGAATATTAATGGACTAAACTCACTAATCAAAATATACTGGTCAGCAGGATGGGTTAAAAAATATGATTCATCTATATACTGTTTACAAGAGACTCATTATAGACCCAAGAATACAAATAGATTGAAAGTGAAAAGATGGAAAAATATATCCCATGCAAGCTGTAACCAAAAGAAAGCAGGAATAGCTGTACTAATATCAGACAAAATGGATTTTAAATGTGAAGATGTCATAAGACAAGGAAGGACACTCTATATTCATAAAAGGGACGATTTACCAAGAAGAAATAATAATCATAAATGTTTATGCACCCAATCAAGGAGCTCCAAAATGCATGAGGCAAACATAGACAAAACTGAAGAGAGCAATAGACATTGCAACAATAATAGTGGGAGACTTCAATACACCACTCTCTTCTGTTGATAGAACAACCAGACAGAGGATCAATAAGGAAATAAAGAACCTAAACAATATGGTAAATGAGTTATACCTAGCAGACATATATAGATTGTTACACTGCAAAACATCAGGATATACATTCTACACTAGTGCTCACAGAACATTCTCCAGGATATATCATATACTGGGACACAAAACAGGTCCTAATGATTTTAAAAAGATTGAAAGTATTCAAAGCACTTTCTCTGACTACAATGGAATGAAGCTGTAAATCAATAACCACCAAAGAACCAGAATTTTCACAAATATGTACAGATTAAATAACACACTCTTAAACAATCAGTGGATCAAAGAAGAAATTGCAGGAGAAATCAGCAAGTATCTGTAGCAAATGAAAATGAGAATACAACATATTGGAACTAATGGGATGTGGCAAAGGCAGTGTTGAGAGGGAACTTTATTTCCTTAAGTGCCTATATTAAAAAGAAGAAAGAACAAAAATTGAGGATTTAACTCTCATCTGGAAGAATGAGAGAAAGAACAACAAACTAATCCCAAAGCAAATGGAAGAAGAGAAATAACAAAAATTAAAATAGAAATAAATGAATTGGAGAATAAACAAACAAAAACAGTAGAAATAATCAGTAAAACCAAAAGTTTGTAGTTTGAGAAAATCAATAAAATTGATGGATCCTTAGCTAGGCTCAGGAAAGAAAAAAAGAGATAGGATATAAATAAATAAAATCAGAAATGAGAGGGGGGTTGTTAATGTGGATCCTGAAAAAAAAAATCTGGAAAGGATACTATGAACTATATGCCAACATATTAGATGAAATGGACAAATTCATAGAAACACACAATCTACCCTGACTTGAGAAGAAATAGAAGACCTCAACAAACCAATCACAAGTACAGAGGTTAAATAAATCATCAAAAATCTACCTACAAAGAAAAGTCCAGGGCCAGATGGCTTCAAAGGAGAATTTTACCAAACATCCCAGAAAGCACTAACACCATTCTTGCTCAAACACTTACAAAAATTGAGGAAAATGGAACACTACCTAACTTCTTTTATGAAGCTAGCATCACTCTAATACTAATATTGGATAAAGAAAGGAAAAGAACAGACCAATCTCCTTAATGATTATAGATGTAAAAATTCTCAACAAAATGCTAGCAAATCCAATCTAATGGCACCTTAAAAGAAATACACACCAAAATCAAGTGAGGTTTATTTCAGGCATTCAACAGTAGTTCAATACAAGAAAATCAACCATGGTAATACAACATGTTAACAAGTTAAAAAGGAAAAGTCACATGATCATCTTGATTGAGGCTGAAAAAGCATTTGACAAAATTCAGCATTCTTTTCTTATACAAATATTTCAAAAGGCAGGAATTGAAGCAAGCTTCCTCATTGTGATAAAGGGCATATAGAACAACCCAAGACCAGTATCAGATACAATGGTGAAAGACATGAAGCTTTCCCTTGAGATTGAGAATGAGACAAGGATGACCACTGTCACCACTAATATTCAACATTGTGCTAGAAGTTCTAGGTAGAGCAATCAGCAAGAAATGAAATAAAAGGCATCCAAATTAGAAAGAAAATGTAAAACCTTCATTATTTGCAGATGACATGATCCCATACTTGGAAAATACTGAGAAAACTATGATAGAGCTACTTGAGCTAATAAACAAATTCAGCAAAGTGGTGCATATGAGATTAATGTCCAAATATCCATAATATAAAAACATTATATCAATAATGACCTAATTAAGGAGATGATTAAGAAAAAAATTCCATTCACAATAACAAGTGAAAGAATCTGGTATCTAGAAAAAAATTTAACTTACATAAGAACTAGAAAACATCTCTAAAAGAAATCAAAGAAGACCTACATATGTGGAAAGACATTCTGTTTTCATGGATAGAAAGATTAAATGTCATTAAACCCAAAATTGATTTACAGATTAAATGTCGTTAAACCCAAATTGACTTACAGATTCAACACAATACCAATCAAAATTCCAAAAACCTACTCTGAAGACTTGAAAAAGCTAGTTAGTAAATTTATTTGGAGAGAAAAGGGGCCTTGAATAACCAAAAACATCCTAAAGAATGAAGTGGTAGAACTTATACTTCCTCATTTTAAAGCTTATTATAAAACCATAGTGATCAAAACAGCATGGCATAGGCACAAAGATAGATGTATTGTTCAGTGGAATTGAATTGAGAGTTCTGAAGTAGACCACAAGATCTATAGTCAATTGATCTTTGACGAGGTCCCCAAATCCACTGACCTGGGACAGAATATTTTTTTTCAGTATATGAGCCTAGGAGAACTGGATATCCATAGCCAAAGGAATTAAAAAGGACCCCTACCTCACAGTCTATACAAAAAATTGACTCAAAGTGGATCAAAGACCTAAATATTAGAGCCAGTACCATAAAGCTCCTAGAAGAAAATATAGGGAAGAACTTTCAATACCATCTAATAGGAGTTAGCTTCTTAAACCTTACACCCAAAGCACAAGCAATGAAAGAAAAAATAGATAAATGTGAACTCCTCAAAATCAAATGCTACTGTGCCTCAAAGGACTTTGTCAAAAAGATGAAGATACAGCCAACTCAATGGGAGAACATATTTGGAAACCATATATCTGAGAAGGGTTTGATATCCAGTATATATAAAGAAATCATACAACTCAACAACAAAAGAACAAACAACCCAATTATAAAATGGGCGAAAGATATGAAAGACATTTTTCCAAAGAGGAAATACAAATGGCTAAAAGGCACATGAAAAGATGTTCATCTTCATTACCTATAAGCGAAATGCAAATCAAAACCACAACAAGATATCCTCTCACACCTACAAGAGTAGTTGTCATTAAACAAAGAGGAAACTACAAATGTTGGAGAGGATGTGGAGAAAATGGAACACTTATTCACTGCTGGTGAGAATGCATAATGGTACAACCTCTGTGGAAGACAGTTTGGCAGTTCCTCAGAAAAGTAAGTATTGAGTTGTCCTATGACCCAGCACTATATATACTACTCAGTATACATCCAGAAGAGCTGAAAGCTGTGTCATGAACAGACACTTGCTCACTGATGTTCATAGTAGCATTATTCACAATTGCCAAAAGATGGAAACAATGCAAGTATCCATCAACAGATGAGTAGATAAAAAAAATTGTGGTGTATACATATGATGGAATATTATGCAGCAGTAAGAAGAAATGAGGTCCTGAAGCATATGACAACATGGATGAACCTTGAGGACAAAATGCTCTGCTAAACAAACCAGACACAAAGGGATAGATCCTGTATGATTTCACTAACATGAAACCCTTGGAAAATGTAAACTAGAGTCTTAAGTGTAGAATATAAGGAGCCTAGAGATAGACAGAAGCTTGAGAAGGGGGAACAGTTACTTAATATGTACAAACTTGTTAACAAGGTTGAACTTAAAATATGGGAATTGATAGAAGTGATGGTAATTCATTGGTGGAATTATAAATAATAGTGCCATATTGAAGGTGAATATGATTGAAAATGTTTGTTTAGAGCCATTTACCTCACTGATTAGCACTACAAATAGAAATAAGCTCTTGCATAAACTATTTCAAAGGTATGACACTTGTGCAAAGAGTTGTTAATAGAGGGGCATGAGAGAAACACTGCTTGTATCCTATGGTCTACATTGAACAGAAATACACCACTAGTACCACAACAATACTAGGGATAAATAAATGGGATGGGGACAAGAGCTAAAGAAGTTTAGGATTTTTTCTTTGGTGTGGCTATGTCTATCAGTTCTTTTTCTCTTTGGAGCAATGAAAATTGTTTAAAATTGAGAGTGATGATGATGATTGTACAACTAAATGAGGATACTGTGAAATATTGTTTATTTTGGATAGAGCATATGCTATATGAATATATCTCAACAAAATGTGCAGATTCAAAATAAATAAGTAAACAGAAAGATTCAACTGCTAGAGAAAATGTGGAGAGAAAGATATACCTATTCAATGTTCGTAGGGTAGTAGAATGGGGCAGCCCCTCCTAAGGGTAATGCAGTGGAGCCACAGCAGGCTAAATACAGGGCTGACATATGAATAGGTGACCCCATTACTAGGAACATACTCAGAAGAACTGAAAGCAGGGGCCCAAATACACATTTGCACACTGATGTTTATGGCATACATATGATGAAATATTGTGTGGCTTACAGATAGAAGTGAAGCCAGGAGGCATGCAATGAGGTGAATGAACCATGAGGATGTTATGTTGAGCAAAATAAGCCAGAAACAAAAGAACAATATTTATGGTCTCTTAGAAAATACTTATAGGAATGTTGTGGTCTAGATTGTAAGCTCTTACAGCAGCCATGTTTATTTCTGAACTTAAAGCATTTTTTTTCTAAATTCTGAAATGCTGTGCTATATATTTATAACCCGGAACTTTCCTGGAACTTGGGTACCTGTGTGACACCTAAGACTCAGAGGTGGAGTTCTGCAACTCTGAAAGTCAGCATTCCTACATACAGCAACTGCTAGAGAAGTTGAAAAAAAGATCAAACTTTAATTAGAGATAAAAACCATGCTGATCTGTTTGGGACTAAGATAAATCAGAACACTGGGCAAATGATGATGATGCCTGTATTTTAGAACTCCACCTACTGTATGAGACCAAAGGAAGATGGATTTATTTTGTCCAAAATTTTAATTTTCTATAGGACACAGTCTAACTTAATCTGTCTGGCCAGTTCAGTTAAACAACCAAAACACATGGAGTCTAGAGTTGGGAACAAGGTCTCACAATTTGGTATAGCTTAATGTAATATATGGATATATTCTAGAGTATGTTGGGAAGATAATTAAAAAGTATTGATAAAGTCCCTTGATGGACTGTAGAAAAAGATGGAACTTTTCAACTTTCCTACCTGGGAAATCTTTGATACTCCCTCTCTCAAACATTAGGGATTCCCAAGTTAATAGGACAACCCCTTGATCTTGAGGCTTGATCTTATGAAACTTATTTCTGCAATGGAGAAGCTAAGCTACCTATAATTATATGTAAGAGTTACTTCCAGACAACCTCTTTTGTTGCTCAGATGTGGCCTCTCTCTCTCTAAGCCCAACTCTGCAAGTAAAATAATTACCCTCCCTCTTATGTAGGATATGGCATCCAAGGGTATAAGTCTCCCTAGCAATGTGTGAGATGACTCCCAGGGATGAGCCTGGCCTTGGCACCAAGGGATTAACAATGCCATCAGTGGCTAAGAGAGCTCAAATAGAGTCGAGAGGCTATTCTGGAGGTTACTCTTACAAAGGCTTTAGATATTGTTAATTGCCATGGCATGTCAAGCCCCAACGAATAGTATTTCTGTAAACCCTGAAGAATTAACCCAAGGCTCTGTCTAGACTCTATAAAAGTTTCACTCACTGAATTTATTTTTCAGAAACCTAACACCTCCACATGGTTCCTAGGCCAGATAAGATCTGAAATCCAGAGCTACCATTCTCTCCAAGAGAATCCATGAATTGGGTCCTTCTACCCCATAACATCTATACTCCTTTTCCACACGAAGAAGTTAGAATGGTCATTGCTCAAATATCCCTAAGGACTGGGGAAAGGATCAAAGGAGAAGGAAGCATTGCAATAGAGAAGACAGGATTTAACAAATGAATATGACTATTGAATCATTATATTGATATTTCTTTTTAGTCTCCAGTGTCTTAGAGCACCTAGAAGTAAAATACACTTGAAATTGTGGAACTATAACCCATATCATACTTTGAAATTTGTTCTATAGCTATTTGTTAAAATGCACTTTGAAATTTATCATTCTTATATATATGTTATATTTCACAATAAAAAAGTTAAGAAAACTTAAAAACCAATTTGCCATCTAATACTTTTACCACTTTCTTGAAAATGTATTCAAGAACATATTCATTCCATATGAAAAAAAAATTGGAAGAAAATACAGCAAAACTTTCACAGTGCTTGCCCATAGATAGTAGGAGTATAACTGGCAGAGACTGTGATTTGTCCTCCAATACTTATTCTTTCTATCTTCCATAGAATTAGAGCTTTGAGCTGGGCATAAGGTCAAACAGGATAAAGAGTTCACTTCCCAGTCTCCCTTGACGATGCGTGTTAGCATGTGAATAAACAGAAATGAGGTGAGCAACTTCTCGGCTGTGGCATTTGAGGAAGGGATATGCTCTCTTTTCATTGTGAGGAATGCAGATGTGGTGGTGAACCAGGTCAGACCAAGGAGATGCAGATAATAAGGTGGAAGGAACTTGAATCTGATGATCTTGTGGAGTAGAACAGATCTCGAACTTTTACATCAGAGAATAATCCATTTGAGTATGTTTAGACAGGTGTTCCTTTGGGTCTCCATTACACAGTGCAGGTTTCTTACTTCCTAACATACAGGTGTTAAAAAAATAATTTTTCCTCTTCTCACTTCCTTCCTTTCTCTTTCCTTCATATAACCCTCACTCCCCCACTCTCTGTCTCTCCCTTTCATCCTTTCTCCCTTCCTTCCCTCCTTTCCTCCTTCTCCTCTCCTCTCTCTCTCTCTTCCTTTCTTTCTACCATGTTATAAATAAATCATTTTACCAATAGTGGGCAGAACTCACATGTATGTTATAAATTATATTGATTTAGAATGATACATTAGTTCCCTTGTTCACTCCCAGTGTTTTCCTTCTATTATTAAAAAATAATTACTAACATTTATTGAAACTTTGCCAAGCGTTCTAGTTTGCTAGCTGCCAGAATGCAATATACCAGAAATGGAATGGCTTTTAACAAGGGGGAATTTAATGAGTTGCTAGTTTACAGTTCTAAGGCTGAGAAAATGTCTCAATTAAAACAAGTCTATAGAAATGTCCAATCTAAGGCATCCAGGGAAAGATACCTTGGTTCAAGAAGGCCAATGAAGTTCAGGGCTTCTCTCTCAAGTAAGAAGGCACATGGCCAACACAGTCAGAGCTTCTCTCTCTGCTGGAAGGACACATGGTGAACACGGCATCATCTGCTAGCATCTTCTCCTGGCTTCCGGTTTCATGAAGCTCCCCGGGAGGCATTTTCCTTCTTCGTCTCCAAAGGTTGCTGGCTGGTGGACCCTCCTTCTCGTGGCTATGTTGTTCTGCTCTCTCTGAATCTCTCGTTCTCCATAATGTTTCCTCTTTTATAAGACTCCAATAAACCAATCTAGACCCACCCAAATGGGTGGAGACATGTCATCCCCTAATCCAGTTTAACAACCATTCTTGACTAAATCACATCATTCAGGCAGATGATCTCATTACAGTTTCAAACATACAGTATTGAATAGAGATTATTCTACCTTTATGAAATGGGATTTATATTAAAACATGGCTTTTCTTAGGGGGCATATATCCTTTCAAACCAGCACACCAAGTATATTTTCATTTTAGCTTCACATCAAAATATGCTACATAATAATATTTAATATGATTATTCCTACTTTCAGATGAAGAAATTCATGCTTAAAGACATCTAATAGTTAGTTTAGGTTTGCACCACTACTCAAGTGGCAGTGCTGGTAATGGAATTTAGAATGGTGTGATTTTAGAGTGTTCACTCTAGATGCTACCTTATGTGGGAATGTTCGTAACAGCCTTGCAAATGACCTCTCTACTCTCAAGCCCCCCAATCTATGCTGCCTTCTAAATTCTGATTAGATGTTCTCAAGTTATAATTTTCTTTGGGATACTCTTTCCTGCCCCAAAATTCTACACCAACTTCTCATTCTGTACTTTATCCAATCTATACATACTTTTTAACCAATGTATTTATCATTATCTCCTATTTTCCACAGTATATTCTCACTATCCAACTGAGAAGAATTCTAAACTCTCCCTTATAGCTTGCATATTGATTCTCATGCTATAGTGTTTACCTCAAAGCCTCTGTGCAATTCCCTCTGCTTTCCTGTCAGTGAGTAAGTATTCATGGGAACATTCTCTCTTTGCTAATAGGCATTATGCTAGGAGTGGTAATACAGTGGTATTATCAAGCCAAGGCTGTAACACGAGAGACCAACATTAAACATATACACTCATAATTAAATATTTGCCAATAAATGCTAGGAAGGAAAAATAGCCAGCTTACTGTGAACAAGAACAATTCTGGTGGTGGAGGGGACTTAATTTAGATTGGGTGAACAGAAAATCTCCTTGAAGAAGTAACATTTAAGCTGATATCTGGTGAATGAGTAGTTTAGCTATGTAGAAGGGTTTGTGTGAAGTGATTGGGGATAGCAGAGAGAATGATTGGTTGAAAAAACAGCATATCAAAGGCCTTGAGTGGAAAAGAACTTAATGTGTTTGAAAGTCTGAGCATGTTCTAGTTTGCTAGCTGCTGGAATGCACCACAACAGAGATGGATTGGCTTTCAATAAAAGGGGATTTATTTAGTTAATGTATAGTTCTTCAGAGGAAAGGCAGCTAACTTTCAACTGACATTCTTTCTTACGTGGGAAGACACAAAGTGATCTCTGCTGGCCTTCTCTCCAGGTCTCTGGGTTCCAACGTCTTTCCCTGGGGTGATACCTTTCTGCATCTATAAAGGTCTGGGCTGTGCTGTGAGTGCTGAGAGAAGGTGTGCTGAGCTGCTTGGGCTGTGCTACTTTGAGCTCTCTCATTTAAGCACCAGCCAATTAACTCAAACATCATCCACTGCAGCAGGCATGCCTCCTAGCTGACTGCAGATGTAATCAGGAACAGATGAGGTTCAGATGCCATCGGCTCATGTCCACAGCAATATAACTAGGCATCTTCACCTGGCCAAGTTGACAACTGAATCTAAATTCCATAGGACATGATGAATGAATTTAAGTGAAATAAAATATGGGAGAGAAGTTCATGCAGCCCTGGAAACCATGAAAAGGAGATTTCATTTTTTTTCTCATGTGAAAATGAAATGTACTTGAAGGATTTAAAAAAAAGCAAAAGGCATTATATAATTTAGATATTAAAAGTATCATTCTGGTTACTGTGAGGTGAATGGGTTTGGGAGACAAGAAGTGGAAGTTCAAAGAGCTGTCAAAAGATTATTGGAATGTTTTGGTAAGAAATAATGTGGGGTGGGATCAGGATTTTGATAATGGAAGTAGAATAAATGGATAGATTAAAATAAATTTAGCAAAGGAAGTGAAAGATGTACACTGACACCTACAAAATAGCACTGAAAAAAATTAAAGACCTATGTAAAAGACATCCTAAAAGACAATATTAACATGGGAATACTCCTCAAATCCTTCTAAAGATTAAATGTAAGCCCTATCAAAATCCCATCTAGCTTTTTGAAGTTGGCAAGCCTATCCTAAAATGCACATGGAAATGAAAGGGACACGGAATAGCCAAGACAATATAGAAAAAGAAGAACAAAATTGGAGAACTCATACTTCCTAACGTCAAAATTTATTACAAAGCTACAGCAATTGTGATAGTGTGGTGCTAGAATAAGGGCAGACATAAAGGTAAGTGGAATAGGATTGTGTGTTCACAATAAACCTTTATTTTTATGGTCAATTACTTTTTGCAAGGATACTCAGACAACCTGATGGGAAAGAATGTGTTTCTGACAAGTGGTGCTGGAACAACTGATATCCATATGCAAAAGAATGGAGTAGGACACTTACCTCACACTGAATTTAAAAAAAAATGTAATTCAAAATAGATGAAAGACCTAAATGCAAAAGCTAACACTATAAGACTTTCAGAAGAAAACACACATAAATCCTCATGGGCTTGAATTAGGCAATGGTTTCTAAAAATATGACACCAAAATCACAAATGACAAAATAAATGAAAATTTAACTTCATCAAAATTTAAAACATTTTGTGGTTCAAAGGATTCTATCAAGAAAGTTAGAAGACTAACCATGGAATGGGAGAAATTATTTGCAAAACATATATCTGATAAAGGGTCTGCATTAGAAAGTATAAAGGAACATAAAACAGAGGAAGCCACTGAAGTCAGGAGCTGAAAGCAATGAAGCCTGGGAGAGAAGGGCCAGCAAATGCCATTCATGTGTCTTCCCATGTGACAGTGATGTCCCAGATGCTGAAAGTCTGTCTACAGAGTTGAGGTATTGTCCTTGATGTCTTGAGTTAGACAGTCTCATAGTCTAAGAACAGTAAATTTTTAAGTTAATAAATCCCAATTGTGTGTGAAGCCAACCCATTCTGGTATATTGCATTTTGTCAGTTTTAGCAAACTAAAGCAGGTGCGTACTCCCAACCAGGTCTCTCTTCCTGGTGAACCTAAACAAACAAAGAAAACACAACCATTCTTGTATACCGGCCCCATCAGTTTCCCTGGGGCAGGATACCTAACGTAGAAGTTGCTGGGGGCAGAAAAGCTGCTTGGGAAGAAGAGGAAAAATTGACCACTGTAAGGCAAAGTGAGCAGAAGACTGAAAGCAACAGTGAAAAGACAGTCCTTAGCATTGGAGAGCAGCTGAGAAATTCATAGCTGCTAGAGAGGAAACACAATATCCTGGGGCTCCTGGAGAAGGAATAGAGGAAAATAAATCTTTTCTTGGAGGTAAAACAGTTGCAAAGTCACAATGCACACTCAGGGCAAGGAAGAGCTGCAGAAAGCCAGAAAAAATCTAAGAGTTAAACATGGGCTGCCCTAATGTTGGGTCAAACCCAACATTAAAGAAGAGCCTTAACACAGAGCCAGCCTACAATAAAACCCCGGGCCAAAGGGAGAAACTGACTTCAGAGTTAACACTTCAAAATAATCAGATGCCCAGATATTAGCAAAAAAATCATGTGCCAGACAAAGAAACAGAAACAACATAGCTTATTCAAGAGAACAAATTAAAATCTAAGAGGAAACATAGACATTGGAGAAGCTAATCAAAATACAAACAAATCTCCTAAATCAATTCAAGGAGCTAAAGGAAAACATGGATGGAAATAAACTAAATATAGATATAGAACGGATATTAAAAAGACAATGTATAAACAAAGAGGAGAATTAGAAAGTATAAAAAGGAGCATAACAGAATTTAAATGGATAAAAACAAAATAATGGAAATTTAAAATACATTCGAAGCCTACAACAGTAGATTTGAATAGGCAGAAGAGAAAAGCAGTGAACTAGAAGACAGGACATTTGAAATCACACAGTCAGAAGAGCACTGAGAAAATCATAGAAAATGTTGAACAGTGTCTCGGGGATTTGAGTGACATCATGAAGAGAACAAACACATGTATCATAGGTGTCCCGGAAGGAGAAGAGAAGGGAAAAGGGGCAGGAAGAATATTTGAGGAAATAATGGCTGAAACCTTCCCAACCATAATAACAGACATAAATGTACATTTATGTATAAATATACATGTGTACTTAAATATACATAAGCACAATGTACTCCAAACAAGATAAACCCTAATGACATACTTCGAGACACAACATATTAGAACGTCAAATATCAAAGATAAAGAAACAATTCTCGAAACAGCAAGAGCAAAGTGATTCATCGCATAAAAAAGGATCATCTTCAGCACTATGTGCCAATTTCCTATCAGAAACTATGGAGGCGAGAAGGCAGCCGTAAGACATACTTAAGATACTGAAAGAGCAAAACTGCCAGCCAAAACTTATTTATCTGGAAAACTGTCCATTAAAAATGAGGAAGAGTTCAAGACTTTCGTGAATAAATAAGAACAGAGTTCATCACCAAAAGACCTACAAGAAATGTCAAAAAAGGAGTTCTCCAGGTTGAAATGAATGGGCAGGTGAGAATGGCTTGTAGCAGTGTGAAGAAGTAAAGCTTTCCAAAATAGATAATTACACGGCTAAAAGGAAAACCCAGTAATCCTGGATATGAACAGACACTCACTAACGAGGATGTCAAATAAGCACATGAAATGATGTTCAACATCATCTGCCATTATGAGTACACAAATTAAAACCATTTATTGTATTAGAATTGCTGACATAAAAAATGTACTGATAATATCAACTGTTGGTGAGGATGTAAGGAAGCAAAGCAATTGGAATTCTCACATGTATCTGGGGCAAATAACAAATAGCACAGCCATTTCAGAAAATAGTTTGGTTGTATTTTGTAATAAAGTTAAACATACATTTATCAAATAACTCAACAACCTAATTTTGGGGTATTTATCCTAAAGAAATGGAAACTTGTGTTCACACACAAACCTATTCACCAATGTGCACACCAGTGTGACTAGTATAGTAGATTGAATTATGTGTCCCAATTTAGACACATTCTTTATCTTAGTCTTTGTTCTTGTGGGTATGAAACCATGGTAAATAACACCTCGTTAAGATGTTATTTTTAGTTAATTGCAGGCGATTGAAGCAGGATGGATCTAAATCCAGACTGCTGGACGCCTCATCAATAGGAGAAACAGGAAGCCGGGAGGAGAAAAGACCAGAGGGAGAAGAAGGAAGTCAGCAGGAATCCAGATAAGAAATGATACAGTATCATCACATGATGGGAAAGCCAATGAACCTGAAGGATTGCCTACAGACGGCACCAGAATGTTACAGTCTTCAAGGAGAAAGCAAATCTTGCTAATATCTAGATTTTGGGCTTCTCCCAGCCTCAAAACTATGAGTCAATAAATTCCCATGTTTATGCCAGTTCATCATGTGGTATTTGCAATAACAGATCAAAGAAGCTAAATTAAATAAAAGCAATTCAAATATCCTTCAATGAGGGACTGGGTAAAGACATTTTGGTACATATATAATGGAATACTACTCAGCAAAAAATGATTTATTTATAAATGCAATAGTGTGGATGAATCTCTAAGGCATCAAGTTGAGTGGAAGCCGACAAGGTTACATACTTGTATATTTTCATTTAAATGACATTCTTGAGAAGACAAAATGTGGTGATGGAGAAATCATGAGAGGTTACCAGGAATTAAGGGTGGGCAGATTTTATGCTTATAAAAGGATGGAATAAGGTCATTTTGGATGGTCATTGGACTTTTCTGTATCCTGATTGTAAAGGTATTCTGTGTAATGATTGTATATACACATTTACACATGTGTTAAGATTTATAGGACTGTAAACCAAAAAAGAGGTTTTTAAAAATAGAATGAGGCAACATTATTGTGCCAGTTTGAAAGTATTATGTGCCCCAGAAAAGCCATGTTTTATTCCCGATTCAATCTTGTTGGGGAAGCCATTTCTTTTCCTTTTTTTCCCTAAGGATCTGAAAAATCATTTATTTATTTATGCATTCCACAAACATTACAATTATTAAATGTTAGTGGGTTCAATTTATCTTTAAAAAAAATTTACCAATTTAGAAAACAAAATCAAGCCATTCTCATATACAAAAATCAAAGGAATATCTAAAATGGAAGAAAAATTGAAATGCAGATATGGTCTAATATTAAATAAGCAGTGATTGCTTCCATTGTCTCTGATAAATTAAAGTTCACAATCAAAATTTCAATGGTAAATAAAGATTAAAATTACATTAAATAATTCAAACCTAGCAGTACTGAATTTACTCATTTTAAAGAACATAATACCAAAATCAATGAAAAAAAAGTAGCCAAAACTATGAGAACAGGCAGAAAGGTACACATAATTTGAAAGTCTGTTTTTATAGAAATAACAGCATATACAGAATTAAAAGGAAAAAAATATTTCATTAAATAACATCTGGGTTGTGGAGGCTATGCTGAGTGACAATATTTTTAAGATAATGAAAATTTAAATTCTATGCAAGAAAATTTATCTAATGATACTAAAGCAATAGTATTAAAAAAAAACTATGCTTTAGATCTCTGTATTAGAGATAAGGGTGGAAATAAATGTTTTTTTTAAAAAGCATATATGGCTAGAATTTTAAAAAGGGAACAAAAGAAATCAAAATGGAAATAAAAATAAGCCTGAATGACAAAATTAGGAATTAGAATAACATATAAAATAATTAGTAGGTTCTTTTTTTAAAAACTTTTTTTTACTGTATAGTATAACATATATACAAAGCAAAGAAATAAAAAAGCAATAGTTTTCAAAGCGCTCTTCAAAAAGTGGTTACAGGATAGATCCCAGAGTTTGTCATGGGGTACCATAGTATCCTCTCATATTTTTCCTTCTAGCCGTTCCAAAATATAGGAGGCTAGCAGCCTTAAATACTTTTTTATCATCATAATCAACTTTTTTTCCTTCTTTCATTGTGAACAATAACATATATACAAAAAAGCTATAAGTTTCAAAACACAGCACCACAATTTGTTGTAGAACATATTTTAGACTTTGACATGGGTTGCAATTTCACAATTTTAGGTTTTTACTTCTAGCTGCTCTAAAATACTGGAGGCTAAAAGAGTTATCAATTTAATGATTCAGCATTCATATTCATTTGTTAAGTCCTATCTTCTATGTATAATTCCACCGTCACCTTTGATCTTTCCATCCCTCTTTCCAAACTTATTCTCATAAGGTTTCAGGACTTATCTGAACCAGGGACCCATCTGGAGGTTGCAGGTTTCTGGAAGATTCTCTACTGCCTGGAACCCTTGTGAAATCTTATTTATTGCCCTTGTGAAATCTTATTTATTGCCCTAGGAATCCTAGGTTTAGGATTGGCTGGAATGGTTCTGGTTAGGGATTAGCAGGTTATGATAGGTAGCAAGGTCTACCTGAAGTTTGCATAGGAGCAACCTGCAGAGTAGCCTCTTGACTCTATTTGAACTCTCTCTGCCACTGATACTTTATTAATTACACTTCTTTTCCCCCATTTGTTCAGGATGGAATTGTTGATCCATGGTGCCATGTCTGAGCAACAACAGAGGTCCTCCAGAAGTAACTCTTAGGCATGCCTATCATGATGGAAGGTATGGCCTATTGATTCTGGTGTCCCTAAAGTTTGACACAGTATCAGGGGATTCCCTGATGGTAAGGTTTAATAGTTCCATGTTCTTTCTCCCCTCCCTCAGAGGACTTTGCCAATACTTTTTGAATTTCTGGTTAATATACTCTGGGATGTTTCCAGGCATTACAATAATCTATACATGATTAAAGGACCTCTTTCTCATTCTGTGTTCTCTGTATTTCAGTTGTTCAAATGAGCTATACATATAGGTTGAATTAGATTATGCACTAAAAAAAATTTCAGTTCCAGATCAAATAAATCTTTCTTCCATTGATCTCAAAGAGTATGTGTAGTTCTAAAATATAGACACTGACTTCCTTACCCCTATGTTCTGAATTACTTTAATCCCAACCCGTTTGGCTTCATTCTTATCTATAAACATCTATATCTATATCTATATCTATATCTATCTGTATATAAAAAAATCCTCTCAAAATCCAGAAATAATAATCACCCACTCAGACTTAATGTGTCTGCTCTAAAAGCTTATAATCTAGTCCCCTGTTTTCTTATAAGCATTTTCTAAAGGTGACCATACCATTGTTGTTTTTTTGTTTCTGGCTTATTTTGTCTCACTAAATGTCCCGCATGTTCATTCACATTGTTGCCTGCTGCCCGACATTGTTCTTGAAGCCATTTCTTTTAATCCTGATTCAACACCCTAGGGTGGAAACTTTGATTAGATTATCTCCACAGAGATGTGGCATGCCCAGTTGTGCATGTGACATTTTGATTAGATGGAGCTGGGACTCCACCCTCTCAAGGTGGGGCTTGATTAGTTTACTAGAGACCTTTCAAACAGGAAACACTTTGGTGAGAGTTCAGAAATGACAGAGCCAACAGAAACTTCAGAGCTGAGCTGATAAAGGAGAGCCAACAGAGAGAGCTTGTTGTTCTATGTTTGGAGAACAGTTCCTTCAGAAAACAGAGACAAGGTGTTTGGAGATGCTCGAAGCCCAGCAGATGTTGACATGAGATGTCAAGCAAGCCAGAAACTTGAGAGAGCCAGGGAAGCCAAGAGATGAAAGCCAGCCCCAGAGAAGCAAAGCAAGGAACCCCCACAGGAACAGAGGCTGAAAGCAACTGATTCCAGGAGCAAGGGACTAGCAGATACCAACCACATGACTTCCCAGCTAACAGAGGTGTTTCCAGACCCAGCAACCTTTCTTGAATTAAGATATCTTTAACTGGATGTCTTAGTTTGGACATTTGTATAGGTTTAGAACTGAAAATTTGTAACTTATTAAATTCCCCTAAGTAAAAGCTGTTCCACTTCTGGTGTATTGCATTCTGGCAGCTTGCAAATTAATGCAGATTTTGGTACCAGAGAAGTGGGGTACTACTGTGGTTTGCAAATACCAAACGTGTTGGGATGGCTTTTTAAAAGGAGAAGGGGAAGATTCTGGAAGAGTTGTGAGGAGTTTGAATAGACAAGGCCTAGAAGGCTTTGAAGAGACTCTAAAGATACCTCTGATAAGGCCTTAGACAGAAATGAAGCAGGTGTTATTTTGAACTGGAAGGAAGGTGATCCTTGTTTTAAAGTGGCAAAGAATCTGGCAAAAACTGACTGCTGGTTTTAGATGGAAGGCAGATTTTAGAGGCCACAAACTTGGGTATTTAGCAGAAGAGATTTTCCAATTCAATGTGGAAAGCACAGCTTGGTTTCTCCTTGCAGCTTATAGTGAAATGCAACAGGAAAGAGATAAGCTGAGAACTGAAACTTGGGTATAAAGAAACTAGAAATTCATGGTCTGGAAAATTCTGGGCTTCTGGAAAGGAAGACCGCACAGAATAGTGCTGCACTTAGGATTTAACCAAATATAGAACCAGCCAGCCATTTAAGAAAAAAAACAGGATTGGAGATGGAGTTATTGAGGAAGGATTTGTGGATCTAGTTGCAGGGTCATGCCCCGCCTCCAGTCTGAACTCTAACTTCATAAAGCTCTAAATCTGAATGTATAGGTTCTGAAAATTTCAGTTTCCTCCCTTTGTTCTTCAGCCCTAGAAGTGGAGGTTGCTTCCTGTCATTATCTGTTGTTATCTCATGTTGCCTTTTTTGTTTCAAGAGCCCTCCAACAGCTCTGTATCACAAATCCCCTAAGTTAAATTTCATCTGTTGAAAAAGACAATGCAGTATGAAGCAAAAGCAATAAAAAATTAGCAAATAAAGCAATAAAAGTCATTCTGATACAAAAAAATGGATTTTAACTAAAAATTTTTTTTCAGAGCATAGCAAATGCAGTACTTCAAAGAGGAAGCGATAAAATTTGAATAGAAGTGATGAATACACTTTTGGATAGCTTGATAACACAATTAATGGAAAAAAGTGAATCATAAGAATAATGGAAAATATTTAAAATTCTTTTAATTTGATACAAAATATCAACATTAAAAATAAAATTCATACTGTACACTACAATGGTGACACTGAAAACAAACCAGGCAAAAGGTATCATTGATTCAAAGAATACTGATGATTAATCACTGTACTAGAAAACTTAAAATGCTCTGAAATCCTACAGCTTGCATATGAATGAAAATTAATAGATGTTATTCCAATTTGACTACTTAAAAAATTTGCATGACATTACCACTAACTACTGTGAAGGTGAAATATTTTTCTAAAAGTTAATAATTACCAATAAACTTTGATTAACAGTGTTAGAGTACACTACTTTTCTATTCTCTTTAAAGAATATGTGTATAGAAATGTGCTATATGGAAGTGGTCACAGTCCATAAATGTATGAAAATATTGTAGTGATATATCACAGTTAAAAATATATTATTATTCCATTTGCAGCATTTGTTAGATTTTTTAAATCTGTGATTTTTTTTCATTCTAAGTAAATATTGTCTTTGGATCAAATTTTTTATTTGCAATTTTGGTTTTTGTTAAAATTGTCTCCCCAAATTGTATAAACTTCGGGCCCACAAAACTTGGATCCTTTCTTTACCATCCCCCTATTCCTAGGGAACTGATGCCACCTTGTACTCCTTGACACCAGGTGCAGCTTTTTGCTTTCTTCAATTCTATTGTATTTATGTTATTAAATTGCACAGTTTAACAGTTATTATACTTTGTTCCCTGTGTGTTGTTTTCCCCTCCCAAATAGATTATAAATTGTTTGAGAGCCAGTATGAGTTCTACACTTCTGAATCATACGTGATGTTATGCTTATAGTAGATGCACAATAAACTTGGTTGACTAAGTGACTTGGATCTCTACTTTGTTAATTTTTTTAGGTTTGGAGCTTTGCCAAGGGAGGATTACAGTAGCATGACAGAAGAAACCTCATGTATCTGGTTTCTCTGTATAAGTTTGGGACCCTGGGATTCTTGATGCTGGAATAATTGGGACATGGGAAATGCAGCCCGTGAGGTTATTCAGGCCTTTTCATAGCCCTCAATCAGAGCAAACTCAGGAAAAGTTGATGACTCTATGTCACATAGAATTTTGCATCTTACTGGACAATACACAGTTCCTCTGAAAATGGTATCTTGTTTTCAAGCTTCCAGTTTGTAACAAAAATCACTTCTAGAGTGGGATGGGATTCCAATAGATGGATTAGGATATAAGGTCAAGAAGTGATCATTGGCAAGTAATGCGCCCTTTCTGGGTTGGTTTTCTCATCAGGGAAATGGGAAAAGCACTGTCAACTATGTAGAATAGTTTATTTTGTATTAAAAAGGACAAGTGTTTTTTTTTTTTTAATCTGTTAATCACTATACAGATGTACCTTTACACTGTTAACATTATTAGATGATTTGTAGCCCAAATAATATGAATTTTATGCTTTTCATTGGCATGCTTTTTTTCCCTCACTCCTTACTCAGTAAGCTCACTTATTTCAGCCACTGAGTTGGGTGGCTTAATACGTTCTCAATTTTGGATGTCTTGCCCATTCCAGCCCATCACAAAACACAGGCTAAGAAGTTTGTATCCAGTTATTCACACTATTAAGAAGAGCAGAGTGCCGGGCAGGCCATGGTGGCTCAGCAGGCAAGAATGCTTGCCTGCCATGCCAGAGGACCTGGGTTCGATTCCCGGTGCCTGCCCATGTAAAAATAAATCCATTAAAAAAAAAGAAGAGCAAAGTGCCCTCAGAAAATTGTAAGTGAACAGTTTTCCTTTGAGATTCCTTTGGGATATTCACCAAATCATACCCAAAGGGCTATCTCTTATCTGTTACATAACAGAGCTATCCAGTTATTTTGATGTTTTTCTTATTGGGAAACGTGTTGGGCATGAGTTTTTGTTTGCTTATTTCTTTGTTTTGAGAGAACTAGCAATTCAATTATGTTGATTTTAATTTTAGAGTCTCCCTGTGTCTAACAACAAAAACAAAAAGGCTGTTTGCTAGCTAAAAATCTTGGTTAACAACCTGCATTAAATTGCAAAATAATTCCTGATATTTGAATATATCTGTTTAACTTGGGTTTTAAATGTCATTGCCTGTTTCTTATATGTTAATTAACTTCAATCAAATGGAGACTATGATTTTAGCAAGAAATATGAGAACAAAGTAAGAAAAACACACAATTCATGCTGTAGACTTTAGCTCTAAAATAGTAGAATAGAGTGCTATCTAAATTTGTTCGTTGAAAACAATTACTTTCCATATCTTATTCATTATCATCTAACCATGTTAACTCATGATAGATTCATTTCTTTTATTTGCTTTCTCTGAAGGCTTTTTTTTCACTTTACTGTTTACTGCTTGTCCAATATTTTGTTTTTTCTACTATTCTTTGTTCAAACTGCAAAAATCTGAAGTAAAAATATAATATAAGAGTATAGGCATCAGCTAACATTTTCTATGGCATATGGTACTTCAGATGCCATATGTACCAGTGTTTAGTGATTCTGGCAAAGAGGCACAGAATGGTGAAATCCAACTGCCAGGATTGCTGAAAACAAATATGTAAATGCTCCAGGGCTTTTGTTATTCATAACATACCTCTAACACAGCACATACAATATGCTGTTCATTCTGTAACTAGTGTAACTAATAAACCACATTTTCGTCTCCCGTTTTTTTAAGGTGCCTCTAAATTTGTGTGGTTTCCTGCCTCTAACCCTGAATCCCACTACTGAACTCTGTATTTCATGAAGCTCATATTAATGAAAGAGGCCTAGGGGAATACATTCATCCTTTTTGGAAGGCATTTATTTATCTTTCAAATTGAAATTTAAAGTCTTCTGTAGGCTTCTTCTACGAAACAAAGAAAGCACAGTGGGCATGTTCTCCAGACAGTACAGAGTTTTGCAAGGAAAGAAGATATCACAAGGGAAGGTGAATTTTCCAAAGGGCAGCAGGACAGGAAAACTTTCTGTACCATGAGACAGTCCAGTGTCTTCTCAACTGAGAAGCTTCGTATGATGTAATGTGAGATACTGGTAAGTATAATTACTCTGACAAGGGTAAATAGTGGTTGTAAGTTGCTACAAGCATTTGGGGAGCTCATGTACAGAGATCACCATTTAGAGCATAAAAGTTGACCTTGTTTTGTTTTTTTCTCCTCATCTCCTCCTTTCTGTTTCACAGATAGGCAGTCCATGCACAGTGGAAAGAACAGCAGACTCGCAGCCAGAATACTTAGAGGCCATTATTTCCATTTGTCATCAGACAAGCTGTTTAACCTCTTTGAGCCTGTTTCCATATGTACAATGAGGATAATATCGTCCTGGAGATATTACTGTGAGGATAATATGATATAATCTTTGTGAAAGTGCACTTATCTAGCATTATTATTATTAAAAAGAAAGCATCTGTAGATCTGCTGGTAGTGTAGAGAGTTAAGGAGGCTTGTACTATTTTCACTGAGCATTTCCCTGAATGCACATAAACACACAAGGAATATCAGAAATGGAAAGTTGGTAATATGCCAATGAGATGATCAGCAATGAGAATGATTCTTCTGGGTTTAATTCTTTAGGTTGAGTCAAATGAAATTTCCATTTTTATGGGTCAAAAATGATCTGATATGGGAAATCTCATTTGGCTTACCTTAGTTGTTTTGATGGATTCGTCACAATAACACATGCACACACACACACACACACACACACACATATGCACACGTTAACACACTTTCCTTTCAAGTTACTGTGGTAACTATTAACTAGAAGAGCAGTCTGATTTCCATTCTTTCTTAATAGTTCCTTCCTTTTCCATCACCCCCTATTGGTCACTAAATTATTTTGAATCTAACTCTGAAATATCTCTTAAATGTGAAACTTTCCTTTCCATGGTACTGCCTCAGTACAGATCTTTATTCTTTGATAAGATTATTGGAGCATTCTTTACCTAATATTCAACCTATTAATTTTCAGTGATAGCTGTAACATTAATTTGGGGTAAATATTATGAACCTATATTAAGGACCATTGACAAGAAGATTGGAAGGAGATAATGAATGTTTAGGAAAGGGGTACTTGAAGCCATTCCAAAGAGGCTGGCAAAATCAAGAACCAGGGAATTCTATTGAAAGGCAATAGGACTTGCATTAGAAGCGTTATTGAAGTCTGCCACCCTTTTGAACCACCAGTCACCTGGGTTGGAGGATAAACTTCCTTTTATTTGTAGGTGAAAATTAAGTGGAAGGACTGATTCTCTGGGACATTTGAAGGCTTGGCCTTCCTAAAGAAAAAGTAGCAGGAGCTATGTTTTGGGGGACTCTATGGAAAAATTCCCAACTGGTGCCTGATATCCCTGGAATGCTTCCATTTAACACTTTTTCCTTTTTATGGGAACAGGTGAAACTCATATGTTCTGATTATTTTTCTTAGACAAAGTGGTCCAAGGTTGTTGAGCTATTTTCTGAAAAGTTGCATCAGTGTATTGAAGGGAAAATGAATAAAATCCCTTTTTTAATAAAAACTCCTTTTGTTTAGAAATTGTGCTTTGTTGGTATTTTGCTATCTTTATTTTATAAAATAAGGAAAAACTTGTCTGTGAGTTCCAAGCAAGACAAAAGGAAATTAAAACTAAGTTTCACCACAGATAAATAGTTCCAAATTGCTGCCTGCAAATAATAATAATAATAATAATGAATAATTAATGTAAGGATATGAGAACACTTTTTTCCCTTTCAGAAATGTTAGATCTGACAAGCCTACAAAGACTCAGTGTTAAGGCATGAGCAATTCCTACATTTGGGCCACAATTACTGAAGAAATAGTGCCATTACTGGGACCTGGGACCCATATGAAATAAAAATTTTCATATTCAGACAGAGATGTTTGACTTAGGGAGGAAAGTATCCTCAAATTCAGCAGAATCTGCAACAGATAACTTTAATTTTGTTATTGGCCCAGGGCTTGTTAGATATATCTCCTGTGTTAGAGTCTTTCTGTACAAAAATATGGTAATAGCAATGGCAAATCCTTCAAAATAGCTTTCCTCTGACTATTAGAAGGAACCAATGTAATACAGACATACTCCAGGAATGGAGTCATCCACTGTCAGTGATAACATTCCTCAAATGAGACAAGACCTTGATACTTACTTAGATCTTAGGTAAGAAAAAGACAGAATTCGAAAGAATTGCAAACTACTCAAGTAAACTAATGAAAACGTTTGAAAAATTCAGGAAGAATGTTGACTAGTGCTTCGGAATAAAGTAGGGCATCCAGGAACAGACATATTTATCCATGGATCAAATGATTGATCAATTCAATATTGTAAAATGAGGTTTTATAAAGACACTAAGATAGAATGTCAATATGATACAGTCCTAATTCTCAAAGAACTTGTATCTAATGAAGGGGAATAGTAGAAGAACTGCTCGGGCTAGTCAGAGAAGACGTCACAGAGGAGAAATTATCTGAGCCTGAGCCTGAGAAATGATTAAGACTTTGCCTATTTGGAAAGGGAGGAAAGATGTAACAGTCAGAGGAAACAGTGCTCAACAGATTTTAGGTCTAAAAGAGTCATTTTGGAAAGAGTCAGACTTAAAGGATTGGGACTTATGGAAAGTATGGGTTACAGGAAAGAATAATGTGGGAAATGATGGAAAAAAAATAGAGAACTGGGAGCTTGGGAAATGCAGGAACTGCACTTGACTACTAATTTGCAAAATAAGAAAACTCCTGATCATCCAGTTATTGAATTCAGTAACTGGTAGGTGAAAAACATACGTTTTCTTAAAGCATAGATTTGGTACACGCATAGATGAAAACATATAGTTAGATACAGCAATTCTTGACTTTCTCCACCTTCTTATCCTTCCACTCCCATCATCTCTGACCCTCACATCACTAAACAGCTCTTTCACTAGTCCCCATGGCACCTTGATCACGGTGAAACACGTGGGGGTTTGAGAAGAGCCTCCAGGAATTACACCGGGGCATTTCTTGGTTGCTGGTCATGCCTTTATTCCAGTCTGTTTTTGCCCACTTCTGAGATGGCCAAAGGGACATAATATGCTGTTGATCTCTGAGGTCAAGAGAAAATCTGAAGAAGGGGAATGGTATTATTTCTCTATCAAATGCAAAGAGGACATTGAATTGAGTAAATCTTTTGTTCATCAACTGGACAAATAGAAGCTGGTTAATAGTCTTGCATTTTAAATAACATTTTCTGTTTTCACGATGATTACACCTATTTTTGTGAATCATCTTTTGAGACATGAAGAATTGAGTTTGGAAA
Source organism: Tamandua tetradactyla (assembly GCF_023851605.1). Classification (NCBI taxonomy): domain Eukaryota; kingdom Metazoa; phylum Chordata; class Mammalia; order Pilosa; family Myrmecophagidae; genus Tamandua; species Tamandua tetradactyla. The sequence continues at coordinate 48,200,467 of NC_135350.1, forward strand.
GTGCATTTTAAATAATGATAAGTTCTGTAGCAAGGGGGTAGGATCTCAGTATCATTCCATGAAAGTGATCAATTTTCTAAATAAATAATTATTTACCATTATAAGGGCATATACATAACTTAGATATAAATGTTGCCATTAAAGACTTTAAGTATCTCTATATATCCATCTCTATCTCTATCTCTATATCATCTATCGATATCTATATCTTCTATAGAATATTTATATATAGCATATATATGAACACACACATGCCATACTTTAGAAAAGAGCCAAACCCCTTTATGACAAATTTTCCGAGAGAATAAACAATCTTAGCTATAATGCAAAGCTTGCCAAGTTCTGTCAGAAATCTCTTGTGGCTCAATGCAATTCTTGAATCGTGAAGAATCACTAAAATAACCCCTTGCTCAGACTCCTGTGATTCCCTGCAGGGAGCTTTCATTGCAGTTGTCACTGTGAAAAGCAATGAAATTTAACGTATACACACAGAAGGCTTATGAATGTGTGCGTAAGTGTGCACGCACATGTGTGTATGTATGTATTTGGAGGGACTGCTTATAGGTCTTTGCAATATATTATAGTATAATTTAATACAATGTATTAGCAATTGGCAGAAGAGGTCTGTTAGGATTGCAATGTGTTTTTTTCACCCAATAGGGTCCAAATTTTATAAGAACTGAAGGACATTTTCATTCAGGTTAAATTCTTGGATTTTAGGTCCACACTCAATAAGACAAAATAATCACGTAGAAAAGTAGTTTTCAGATAGCAGATCGTGACCCATTAGTGAGACATCGAATTAATTTAGAGGGTTTTGACCAGCATTTTATAGAAGAAAGTAGAATAGAATAGAAAACTACGAGACTCAGCATGCGGTAAGGGCAAATATCGTTTTGTGACATCTTTGTGTGTGTGTGTGTGTGTGTGTGTGTGTGTGTGTGTGTGTAATGGATCATGATCTCCATTTAAAAATGTGGATTGTAATTTAAAAAGTATGAAGTTTGCTGACATAGAGTTTATATCTTGACTTTGTGTTCAATATACAGTATTATCATGCTTGAGACTATGAATTCCCTGAGGGCAAGTATTGGGCATATTTCATCTTTATATCCTCCATAGTTCCCAGGAGTGCCATGCACTTAGTGGAAGATCACTAAATAGTTATCAAACAAATGTTGAGAGCTCAGATGCTTGTATTTAAAAGGATAATAAAGATAATAGTTTGCATTGATATAGCACTTATTTATTTTCCAGAGTGCTTTCCCATCAATGTTCTCATTGATAATTCAAAACTATTCTGCTGCAATAAAACATTCCAAATGTTGCATTAATAAATTTAATTATTTCCTAAATGTGCTGCACATTACAATGGTGCACATGAAGAAGTTATTTAAGTACACCCTAAAATTTGTGTTTAGGAAACACAGAAAGATTTTGTGGCTCTTGAAGATGATAGAATTTTGGAGACCTTCATCAAGAATAAGAATACAAAATGATGAATAGAAAATTACATAAATATTTGCCATAGTAATGAGAAATATTACATAGTAATAAATATCTACATAGTAATGAGAAAAATTTAAAAATTGACAACATAGTTTATCACAAAATCTATAAAATGTAAAAAATATATCTTTAATTAATAGTTGACATCTCTATTACCTTTTACATATTTTTTTTAGTTACATGCATTTTCATTGCATGTCCTATAACAAAAATTTTGTAATGTCATTTCCAGTAAAGAAAACAAAATGTTTCTCCAACATACCTGACTGAAATTTGTTTGTTTTTAAAATTGTTGATGTTAGATGCATAGGACATTGTATTTCACACACAGTCATATTCACTTGTATTACTGATGCACATTTATGCCCTTCAAGCACATGTACCTTCTATGGTACAACTCCATTAAAAAAGAAAAAATATGATGTCTTTATAATTGTATAAAATGCATTATTGAATATATTTTTAAATGGAGATAACTTCCATTTTGAGTAAGTATCCATGAGAACTGAATCCTCTGCTTACAATTTTACATAGCTGGTATTCAGTAGAATTTTCTACATATCACATTCTTATTCCATACATTAAAACTTTATTTCCCCTCCACTGTTCTCTAAGTCTGGTCACAGATACCACAGAAGGTGCTCATTTCATGCCATGCATTATGGGTTTGTTACAACCCCAAGTAAGACAACATATTGATTGTGGTATTATGGCAAGACATCCCTACAATGGGATGGCTAATAACAACTTAAGCTAAATTTGGAAGTGACTGTGAACATACACGCATTTCTCTAAAACCAAACTGAAAGTATCCTCGCTCAACTTTCTCTTAACCAAATCCTGAAAATGTCTGTGGACAATATTAACCAAGGAAAAATGGTGGAGGGAATTTTGAAATGGAAAGATGCACTATCTTTTGCCAACACAGTTAAAATATTTTTCTTTTGAAACTTTTACAAAAAAATATGTCCAAATGAATATATTTCTAGGGCTCTTCCAGGACCTTGAAAGTAGTAAGGGGTCTTGAAACTTAAAATTCATTATCTTCATGATAAATATACCTCTATTTATGTTAGACATAGAAAAAGACCATTCATTCTATTAGCGTATTCAGGTATGATTTATTGTAAGACTGGGCAACTGTACCACGTTTCCTTATTGTGACAGAAAAGAGTACATATTCGCCAAGATCTACATAATTATTCTCTATTTTGTTTAGGTCATATAAAATAAGTGGCCAAGATGGTTAGCTGTCCATCAAAAATTCACGCTTCTGGAAGTGCTGATTATTTGCCTGTTTGTTCTTTCCCTGCTCTAACACAGGGGTCCTTGACTTCCTAACTGTCTCTTGACTAAACTTGACCAAGGAGAGGCATAAGATGCAGGAATGGAATGGAGGTGGCAAGAAGAAAACAGCCAAAATATTTCCTCCCCTCTTTTTAACTCAGTGTGGTCTTTGGGACTTGCAGAACATTCTGATGGCTCTAGCACCTGTTGTACAGACCAACCATGGTTCCAGCTTCTATCAGATTACTCTAACTCTTGGGATGCAATAATACTGCCTGTTTCTAAGTTACTTCACCTTCAGAAGTGTTAGAATTTCTTGTGCTTGCTAATCTTGGGGTTACTTTGTCTTTATCAGTTTTTTTTTCCAGCTCTTCTAAATGCCTTTGTGAGTAATTCCCTGTATTAAATTCTTTCTATTGAATCACCTAGCATGGAGTTGTTTTTTTTCTGACTTTGACTGATACACTCCATGATGTTGAGCTGTTGGTGAGAAGCAGCTGTCCATCCCAAGACTATCATTTCCCAGCTTTTTTTTTTGTATCAAAGTGGGGCCATGTGGCAAAAGTTTTGTCTAAGGAGACATAGAAATGGTATGCCTTATCCCTTGGTCTGGACCATAAAGTGCTCCCATGTTATCCTCCACTCTTTCTCTTTGCCACTCTGCTGGCTGGGTATCATGGTCCAGAAAGATGTTGGAAGTCATATGTGGAAGATGGAGAAGCCTCTGTCAACTTGGATTCCTGAATGCAGCATGTCCTGCCTGCCCTGATCAGACTTTATGTGAATGGGAAATAAACTTCATTGGTGGCAAGGTACTGAGATTTTAGGTCTGTATGTTACAGCATCTTCCATCACCTTAACTAATACCAAAAGATCAACCTTATTTATACGATGTGTTCTTAAGAGGTACAACCTTTCCTCAGGCTTTTTCATTCAATGAAATATTTTGAGGAAATTTCATGACTGATAGTAAATATGCCTTATCCTCTGAAGTTAAAATGAAAGGAAGTTTTTTTTTTTGCTTTCTTTAGTCAAGAGCTTTTAGTCAAAAGCCCTTATAGAGCAACACCAACTTTTTAAATTATGTTTAGAAGTATATGGAGTGTAGGCAAAAAAAAAAAAATCTCCAAACCAAACGGAAAGTATGTTCCATAAGCCTTGGAAGGGACTAGGCAAGAATCTTCTAACAATGTTTGAAAGTTCTCTGGAGTGATTACTTATCATAAGTGAGGTACACTAATGCAGAAAACATACATTAGCTTGATTAGGAATGCCAAAACGTGAAATTAAAACCTAGTTTGTGCCTTTCTGTTTTTTACATGGACAGGCACCAGAATGGAACCTGGGTCTTGGACATGGCAGGCGAGAACTCTGCCTGCTGAGCCACTGTGGCCTGTCCTAGTTTGTGTGTTTTGTCAAAGTTTATTAAGATTCTTATTTAATACTTAACACTATGAAGCACATAATAATATAATCTTTGATTTACAGGAGAGGCTTAGCAAATAGATCTCTACCAAGAACCTAGAATTACTCAACATAATTCACTGTAGTTCTCAGAGTATGGTTTACAGCCAACTGCATCAGAAGTACTCAGGGAGATTGAAAAAAAATTATTAGACCATCTGTAGGTTTACAGAAAAATCCTGCAGAAACTCAGAATTCCCACATACAATGCCCTCACTCAGCTTTCCCTATTAATATTTTGCATGCGTGGTATCTTTGTTACAATTGATGAAGCAATATAATTATAATTACATTATTAACTGTAGCCCATAGTTTACATTAGGATTCTTTTAAACTGTATAAGGTGGAACAATTTCTAAAATATGTGCAAAATAAATTTTTCATAGAACCAAATTTCATTTCTGCCTATAGCTATTGTTCCTAACTGATGGCAGAAAAATTAATCAACTCACATTCAATTAAACCCAGTTATTCTGTCACTGTAGATTTAAACTTAGTTAAATTCAGAGTTCTATTCCTCCCCCTTTTTTCTGAGGTTCTATCCAAATTCCAGAGTGATTTTCTAATGATTCCATGGCATCAGTGAGGAGGAGTTTTGGTCTAATCTTTGTGGCCTGGAATTGTACATTCATACTTAATTTATTCTCTTTCTGCAAGACTCCTATTCCCCTACTTCAGCAAGCTTTATCTACTCTTGGAGTGGGGTGGGAATAGGGGTTGAGGAATGGGGGCTTATCTCGCTGTTCCCCAAGTCTATTGTTTATGGCATAGTCTTTGGATTTTGGTATTCAAAATAAGCCTCTTTTTTTTTCTGTCAAAGCGGTGGTCTCTGTGGTATTAAAAGGTGCATTTTGTAACCTGGAAGCTATTAATCAGAGATTCTTGTTCCTGTTACTTTTTTTGTCCCCAGGTAATGCTGTTTCTGACTGAATAAGGGAAGAACAAGACAATTCAGTGAAAAAGAAAGAAAGAAAAACAGGGAGAAAAACTCGGTTTCTATTGCAAAATGTTAACCTATTTGTGAAAATGCAGTAGGATCTTTTGAATCAGAAACTCTGGCTATTGGGACTGGGGATCATAATTTTAACAGGCTCCCCAGTTTTAGCAGTGATTTCAGATTGACTCTAGAGGACTTTGAGGAGTCTGGAAATGGCTAGGAGGTATCGTTATAAAGCGAATAATTGACTATTTAGATTAGATAGAAATATTTATGCAGATTCATCAAAAATGCACACGCTAGAATCTCAAAGAGCCTTCTGCAAAATATTTTGGTTTGTGCTCCTTTGCACACTTTTCTGGATTTCCCCCATTTTTATCTATATATTGAGTCTTATTTATTTTGGTGTCTACGCCTCCCTATCCTAGCTTTGGAAAGTGGATTTGAATAGGTGAGAAAATTAATAGCTATTGGGCATCTAGAATGTTTTAGGGACTTTATATGATCTCAGTCAATTAATACAACATTCAGTTAATTCTCAGAAAGGTCAAATAAGTTGTTCAAGATCGCAGGTAGCAGGTGGCAGAGCTGGGATTAAAATCCAAGCCCATCTGGCATCAAATCTGGGCTTTAATTACTTCACTTTGCTGCTTTCCTTGACAGAGGGTTTAGCGATACCCTGATTCCCTCACCACCAAAATTTTCCCCACTTCCCAGCCATATAGAAATCTAATCCTCGCTTTTTCTTTTTTTTTTCCCATACCAATTATCAGGTAGAGTCTGTAAAAGAAATTTTATATGTGGCATTGTCTTTCTCATTTTAGTTTTCCATTATCAATATTCTTGCTTATAAAGCACTTCATAGTTTGCACAGTACTCTCTATAAAGTTGTGATTTAAGGCATCTTAATGCATACAGATGTGGGTCTGAAGCTCAAGCTAATAGTTGTATAGGCAACTGGAGCTCACTGATCTCCTCACATGACTGTTCTTGCAGTTATATGCTAGGTCACGTTTCATGGGTTTTTGATATTTTAAAATTTAAATATAAAACTATTTCTTCCTCTGAATGAACTTTTTCAGGTTCAAGGTTCTGGAGCTTCCCCTTCTGTGGCATTATCTTTCTTCACAGCACTTTGATTCAGGATGGCTGAATTACAAATTGGTAAGAGGAGGCATAGGACACACACAGGTGAAGAAGAAGGACGAGAGGGCCACAGAGGAGAAGAGAGGGCCTGCTGGGTCCTTACATGTCCCCTGTGGTCCAAATCTCCTAAGTCATAGTCCCATTTATTTCTGGTCTCAGGTGAGTGACCAACTGCACCCCAAGGACTCTTCCGCCTGTGTAGTCTGCTGTGGTGATGCACTTGTCTTTTTTCACAGCTCTTGAAAGTGTAAGTGTATTAATATACTTCTTCATGTATTCCAGGGCTTCATTTAAAAAAAAAAATAGTTTGCAAAGGCATTTTCCCTTAATAAATGAGAAGAATTGGGATTAAGTTACACTTTAAAGACATTAAATCTATATGCAGTAGGGGTGACATTAGCACACAAACTTCCTCTTGAACCCCCCATGCTAAATAGTGTGGGTTGTGTAGTGACAGAATATAAATTTTCTGGTTAAAATTATCTTGGTCTTTACTCATTTAAAGCTGTTTCATTTTATGTAAGTATTCAGACATTTAGAAGTTCAACTTCCCATCAGGATGTCTCCTCTCCTATCCTACTTGGAAGATGGCATCTGGGTTCAAGGAGGGCATATGTAGCCTCATGTTGATGCAAGAAGTGGGAATTGGTCCATGTGAGGCTATGGGCTCTCCTTGGGTTCTGGACACTGTCCCTTGTGTTTTGCAATTATAAGGCATTCTTTTAGAACTACTTAGAGAAATTGAAAGTTGATGAAATGTGTGGTATGGTCTCTTTGCGTGTTTAGGGCACAGTGATCCTCCAAAATTGGCTCCACTTTATCTCTTGGTAGAATTACCTCTCCTCAGTAGCTTCGACAAGACTCATTTCATTTCCCTCTAGCAAGCCTGATGATGTCTGTTCACTTGGTTGCTTGTATGAGAATTTCTAGATCTCTTCCAAACCTCACAGATTCTGGGGATGGTATTCCTAACCCTTTCTTTATGTCTAAGTGACTCAATACAGCTTCCACTCTCCATCAGACATCTATATTGATGATGGCCGAGTTAGATGATGATCTTCTAAAATCCTAAATGAGAAGCGAGAAGAACATTTCTCTTTCTTTTTCTATTTACCTATATTTTAATAGGTACTCCTTCCCAGGAACAGACACAGAAACAAATATCTGGGTGCAAACAGTTTATTTTGGGGATGATCCTCAAAACACTGGTAGGGGAGTGAGGACGTGAAACCAGGAGGGGAAGAAAAAGAAGCCAGGACATGGGCTGAAACATAGTAAAATATAAGCCTAAGAGTTATCTCACCAGAGAGATGGAATTGGGGTGTTTATATCAGTGTTTGATTAATAGATGCTCTTGTGGGGCATTCATTTACAAGAAATCCATGTCTGCTGTATGTGGAGGCAGAGCAGGCTTTAGTGGCCAGAGAGAGTCATGAGGCAAAGAGATGAAGGTGCTGCAGTTGGCAGTTAGGCTGACATGCACAGATGGTGAGGGTGAGGGGATATGGCTGGCATATATAGCATCTGGTGTGGTCCACTTCTGGCACCATTCAGATACATTCATGCCTCATGATAAGGTCACCCCATCCTGTCATTGGTTCTTCAAGTTTGTGGCGGATTGCAATTTCTAAAAAAAAAAAAAAAAAAAAAAAACCAACAACCAAAACAATGCTAAAACCCCAAATAAACCACTTGCAGCTAGAAAGTTAGCGGGACAAACCAGAAACATCACTATTGTAGTCAGTGTTGAAATGTGACAGAAACTCACTATTTCTCTCCTTTACCATCCAGCCTAGATTCACCCTGGACAACACTTCTGCTTATTTGAGTTGCTTACTCCCTCCCTCTACTCCTGTGCATCTGAGCCCTTGGTTACTGTCCTAGTTTCCCAGACTGCTATGACAAATACCATACAATGGGTTGGCTTAAAGAGTGGGAATTTATTGAAGTTTCAGAAGCTGAACACCTGCTTCCTCTCAGGGTCTGTAGTGTTTTGACTGGCTGTCAGTCTTTGGGGTTCCTTGACTTTCCCATTACATGGTGATATCCTTTCCTTTGTCTTCCAGGTTCCATTGATTTCCAGCTTTTCTCTGTAGCCTTCTCTTCCATGTTCAATTCCCTCCACTTGTAAAGATTTCAGCCATTTGGATCAAGGTACACCTTTATTCAGTTTGGGGATATTTTAACTAATAACACCTTTAAAGGTCCTATTTAAAAATAGGTTCAAACTCACAAGACCAGGGCTTAGGACCTGAATCTGATTTTGTTTTTTGGGGGACATAATTCAATCCCCAACAATTGTCGTGCCTTTGTCTGGTTGTGGTTGTTTAATTTCCATTTGTGATTACCATCAAACATGTAGGCATGAAGAAGTGTTTCTAGGAGTGCCTAGAGTGTACAATGATGGTGACTAAATGTACAAATTAAACAAACGTTTTTGCATGAGAAAGAACAAAGGAATGTCAGTATTTCAGGGTGTGAAAAATAGATGGTCATTCATATTTTAAAACTTCAACTTCTGTGTGAGACTGAAGCAAAAAATGTTTATTTGGAAAAAAATGTTTCCATTGTATCAGTATTATTTCAGTCTTTGTATTTAACAGCTATGGAAAGGTTTGGGTGTTCCACTCTGATCAGTATAAAATTTCGATAATTAATAGCTGGTGCAAATTCATCAAATTTTATAGCTTTTTTTTTTTTTTTTTTGCATGTATTTGGATGCATCCATCACTTTGGTAATGGATAGGAGGAATTGCTGTTGTTGATATTTATAGTTTTGTAGTCTCCTTCCTCAAGGACATCAACCTCCCCTGCGATCAATGGGATCTTGGTTTGAGAACTGGCTCAAGCCTGGAATCTAGGTGAAGGATCATAAAATTTCCTTGTAGTGTCTGTTGTCAAACTTCTGGCTACTCACTTTTTTCTTTTTTGGCTATAGAGGAGAAGCAGTGTCTATGTTGTCTGCCCATCTAGCTTGCCTTTAGGAACTCTTCAGTTCTATTAACCATTGCTGTATATCCCTATGGGTTAGAACCCTTGGTTGTCATTCCATCCTTGCTGCCTATATCTCTCTTGCCTGCGGAAGTTAAGTGGTACCACCTGGTCTTTCCTATTTTGGAATCCCATCTTCCCCATTGAAAGTAGAGATCCCAGTTGCACAGCAGCATGCCCTGTTGTCAACCCTGATTTACAGAAAGAAGCCACCTTTATGCAATGATTTCCTTATTGCCTTGATGAAGAAATTATCTTTGGGCCTTCTTGAGGACCATAATTGATGGGTTTTCTGGTGATATAGAATAAGTCCATTCTGACATGTCCATTTCTCTGAGCCTTTGACCTCTTCATCAATACTCTGCTTAGGCAATTCTAGCATCTCTATTTCATTTACTGCAGGCCATTATCATCTCCAGGTTTCAAGTAACTATCCCAGCAGCATGTTTAGGTTGGTTCCAAGTGTTTTTATTTCTAGTGTACTGCGTCATGGAAGAGTGTCTATATATCAATAAATTCTGTTAAGCAGCTTTATATCTGACCCTTGACTATCCAACACCTTCAGATCCACTCTCAGGCATGTTTTCCTGGCTCCTACTGGTGCAAATTCATCAAATTTTACAACTACTTTTTTTTTTTTTGCATGGGCAGGCACTGGTAATTGAATCCAGGTCTCTGGCATGGCAGGGGAGAACTCTGCCACTGGGCCACCATTGCCCACCCTAGCTCTTTTTTAAAAAAAATATAAATGATCCTTTTATTCCTTAGAGGATAGAGATCTTTTCCTATCTGGGTTGGGGTGAGAGTTGTACCTGACTATTGTTATAGAACAGTAGTTCTAAAAGTGTGGTCTTTGGACCAGCAGCATCATCACCTGGGAAATTTTTAGAAATACAAATTCCCAGGTCCTGACCTAAATAGAATTAAAAACTACAGGTGATGGACTCAGCAATGTAAGATTTCACAAGCCCTCTAGGTGATTCTTATGCAGGCTAAAGTTTGAAAATCACTTATCTAGAAGCTATAAGTGGAGGTCGAGTCAGCTCTTGAAGAATGCAGAGATCATCTTGTGAGGTATCTTCCTCAGATGAGGGCTTCCTGCTGTCTGCAGGTCAGGGGAGGGTGTGACCCCTCAGCAAAAAGGAAAGGGCCATTTCTGCTTCAGGAGATTTAGTGGTTTAAGATCCTCCTGTGTATACACCCAGATATTATTTCATATTTTAGGTCCCTTCTTCCCTATCAGGGTCATGAATTTAGCGAAGGGACTTATACAGCATTGTAAATATAGCCTTCTTTGTAACTGCTGCCTTCCAAATAAGTTTATAGACTGATTTCTGGTATATTATGTCCTCTGATTGCTAAAAATGAGGGTCTTTAAAAATATTGGCTGTCTCAGTTTCATCAGGCTGCTCCTATCATATGGCTATCTACACTCTCTTTCTTTTACTTTACAAGATCACCAGTCATATTGGGTTTAATCTAGTTTGGCCTCAATTAATTAACAATATCTTCAAAGATCCTATTTCCAAATAAGATCAAATTTACGAGACCAGGTGTTAAAACTTGAACAAATCTGTTTTGGGGATGCAATTCAAACCATAAAACTATCCTGATAGCCTAGTGGTTTTCACAGTGTGGTCTAAGCTGACAGTTGCCCGACTTGAGCTTGTCATTTTCTTCCTTCATCACCTTGATGGCACAATAACATCCAAATACATCCACAGATATTACAACTACCACTGTCCTCTTGTTTCTCAAATCCTAAAGATGTTGTACAGACTAGTGCATCCCATTCTGCCTGTATCTCATGCCAATTCATAGGTAGGAATCTTATTGTGTTGCTACAACACTACAGGAATGATCTCCATCCAATAGTTTGAGTTCCTTTAGAAGAAAATGCTAAGATGAGCATCATTTGTAAGTAGGCTTAGCAACTTCCATCTCATTTCCCAGAACTGTGTCACATGGCCTAATTGCAATGGTCACCATACAAGTGAGTATTTAGTTTACCTACCCTTTACAATGAGAAGCAGCAAGAGAGGAGGGGGCAAGAAATGCATTTTGGCTCAGCTGAATAAACAGTGTTTTCCACGGGAGAGATGTGAAAAATATAACCGAACTATATACACAAGCATATAGTCTCATACACATATACGTAAATGCATATGCATTCCATTCTAGCTTCTGTTCATATAGTAATGAATTCCTTTAAAATGTGGGATGAATAAAGGAATAATGGTGGCTAAAGGAGATGGTAAAATTGGAGGGAAATGGAGACATTCCTTTGCTAGGAGAAGGACTGAAGAGGGTGGATGTGGTTTGCCGGTACCATTGTTAATGACATTGGAGAAGTTCTATATTGACTTTTCTTTCTTCACTTAAAATAAATTCTAAGTAAGCAAGGGTTTGGAGTGCAAAACAGTTGCACTGTAAATCACAAAGACGTTTCTAAATGACAAAGAAAATAAATGGAATAAATAAAATTATTAAAAACAGAGAGGGTACATGAAGATTGATCAATAATGTTTATTAACTTGAAATGAGCTTGATTTATTTCAATTCTATTGACATGGATTGCTTTGACAAAATCAGAAAGTTCTTCATTTCCTCATTAAGAAACTAAGAAAGTTAAGGTTTAATCACCTGATTGCCTTTTGCATAAAAGAAATTCTTAGTGGTTCAAAAAACTTCCTTGAAAATGTAAGACAAAATAACATAATATTAAGCATAATGCTAAATTTTAAAGATATCAATTTTAAAATTGATTCTAGAAAATAATCAAATTTCTTTTTCAGTATCTTTCTGTAAAATTTAAAAACAGTATAGCACTCTACCTGTAGCACAATGGGTATGCCTAATTTGTTTCTGATTAGTTTTGTACTGAAGAGAATATGGAATCCTTAGAGGGTAGCTATTTCAATGTCTTGAGTCAGGAAAAAAAATGAGTTTTGAAAAAGAAGGTTGAAACATGTAGTTTTTGCCAGAGAGCAAAGATGTTTTTAAGGATGATAGAGATAAATATTGAAGGGATGAAATTAATTAGTAAAAGACACACAGCTCAAGGTATAAAAACTTGAGCATCAGAAACACAATAATAGGTTCCAGGCCAAGATGGGAGCTTAGCAATGTGCATGTTTTAGTTTGTCCTCCAGAACAACTACTAAATAACCAGAAACAGTACAGAACAGCTCCTGGGGCCACGTCAGTGACTGGACACACAGCGTACCCCAGTCTGGACCAGCTGGACCTGCTGCAACACCCCCAGAACTGTGAGTTCCCCAAGCCATGGCAGCTGGCACCCCTCCCCCACAGGCTGCTTCCCAGAGGGGAAAGGAAAGAGATTTTACCAGCAGCAGGGGCTGAGCCCAACCAAACACCAATTGTGGAATTAATTAACAAATTCTGAGTACTAAAAATAGGCCCCCAGCTCAGGTGAACCTGGTCAAAGCGAGGTCACTAATTTTTGCTCCAGTGCCAAGGGGGCAGGGCTGACAGAAAGGAAAAAAAAGGGGGGAAGCAGAGGTTTTTGTGGCTGTGTTTCTACAGATGCTTGACTGCTTTTGGATACAGTGGCAGAGCCTCTCAGGCTGCAACTGCCCCAGGCATAGGCAGAAACAAGCTTGTTTGAGAACTTGTCTGGAGTCTGTACCTTCCCTAGAGGAGGAGTGAATCCCAACTCAGGTGGAATTCCTCCCTCAAGGAATTCAGACACCAGGGCTTGGTAATTTGAAGCCATTAAAACCAGCCTACAACTTCTCCTCTGTCTCCACCATGCCCCCAACGGGGAGAGTCTGCCAAAGTTAAAGGTACCACATCATTTTTTGCTGGTGGGACCTGCAGGCAGGCAAATGCCACATACTAGGCAGGATAAGAAAAACAGAGTCCAGAGACTTCACAGGAAGTCTTTCAACCTGCTAGGAAAACCCTCAGGGAAAACCGATGCAGCTGACTCTTTCCTCCTGATAGGAGGCCAGTTTGGTCTGGGAAAATCCAACTTGGGTCTATAATATCTAAGTAGACTCTCCTAAGTGTGTGTGTGTTGGGGGGGGGGGGTGGTAGGCACCATACAAGCAGGGCAAGAAACAAGAAAACAAGAACTGAAAAATTCTCCTCTGTTAAACAAAACTTAAGGTAGAGGTCCAGATAAAGCTGAACTGAATGTAAAAACACAGAGAGACAACACATTCAACCAGCAAGAGAACCCTAGGTAAAAGAAGTGAAAGCAATCTCCAGAATAAACTAATTAATGTAATTAAATGCCTAGACACCAGTGAAAAATAACAAATCACACTAGGAAAGTTGAAGATATGGCCCAGTCAAAGAAACAAACCAACAATTCAAATGACATACAGGAGCTGAAACAATTAATTCAGAAAATACAAACAGACATGGAAAACCTCATCAAAAACCAAATCAATGAACTGAGGGAGGATATAAAGAAGGCAAAGAATGAACAAAAAGAAGAAATCAAAAGTCTGAAAAAACAAATCACAGAACATATGTGAATGAAAGGCAAGGTAGAAGAGATGAAAAAAACAATGGAAACCTACAATGGTAGATTTCAAGACACAGAATATAGGATTAGTGAACTGGAGGACAGAACATCTGAAATCTGGCAAGAAAAAGAAAATATAGGGAAAAAATGGAAAAATAAGAGCAGGGACTCAGGGACTTGAAAGACAATATGAAGCACACAAATATACATGCTGTGGGTGTCCCAGAAGGAGAAGAGAAGGGAAAAGGAGGAGAAAAACTCATGGAGGAAATTATCACTGAAAATTTCCCAACTCTTATGAAAGACTAAAATTACAGATCCAAGAAGTGTAGTGTACCCCAAAGAGAATAGATCCAAATAGACATATTCCAAGACATTTACTAATCAGAATGTCAGAAGTCAGAGAAAGAGAGAATCTTGAAAGCAGCAAGAGAAAAGCAATCCATCACATGCAAGGGAAGCCCAATAAGACTATGCGTAGATCTCTCAGCAGAAACCATGGAGGCAAGAAGACAGTGGGATGATATATTTAAATTACTAAAAGAGAAAAACTGTCAACCAAGAATTCTATATCCAGTAAAATTGTCCTTCAAAAATGAGGGGGAAATTAAAACATTTTCAGACAAAACATAACTGAGAGAATTTGTGAACAAGAGACCAGCTCTGCAAGAAATGCTAAAGGGAGCACTAGAGACAGATATGAAAAGACAGGAGAGAGAGGTGTGGAGAAGAGTGTAGAAAGGAAGACTATGAGTAAAGATAAAAAGAAGGAAAATTAGATATGACATATAAAATCCAGAAAGGCAAAATAGTAGAAGAAAGTACTACCCATGCAGTAATAACACTGAATGTTAATGGATTAAACTCCCCAAAGACATGGACTGGCAGAATGGGTTAAAAAACAGGACCCATCTCTATATGCTATCTCTACTCAAAGGACTTAAGGGCAAAGACGCAAATGGACATTTGCACACCAATGTTTATAGCAACATTATTTACAATTACCAAGAAATGGAAACAGCCAAAATGTCCATCAACAGATGGGAGGCTAAACAAACTGTGGCATATATATAAGATGGAATATTATGCAGCTGTAATAGAGAATAAAGTTATGAAATATGTAATGTAACAATATGGATGGACCTTGAGAACATTATGCTGAGTGAGACTAGCCAAAAACTAAAGGACAAATACTGTATGGTCTCACTGATATGAACTGGCATTAGTGAATAAACTTGGAATATTTCGTTGGTAACAGAGACTATCAGGAGATAGAAATAGAGTAAGATATTGCATACTTGGAGCTGAAGGGATGCAGACTGTGCAACAAGACTGAATATAAAAACTCAGAAATGGACAGCACAATATTACCTAACTGTAATACAATTATGTTAAAACACTGAATGAAGCTGAATGTGAGAATGATAGAGGGAGGAGGGCTGGGGGCATAAATGAAATCACAAATAAAGACAATAAAAATTGAATTGGTATAATCTAGGAATGCCTAGAGTGTATAATGATAGTGACTAAATGTACAAATTAAAAAAAATGTTTTTGCATGAGGAAGAACAAAAGAATGTCATTACTGCAGGGTGCTGAAAATAGATGGTAATTAATATTTTTAAATTTCAACTTATGTGTGAGACTAAAGCAAAAAATGTTTATTTGGTACAAAATTTATAGTTTGAGTAGTGCATCTCCTAATATAACTTATGTAGATAGTTGGTTGAACACCATAAGTACATGGAACCTTGGGTAGGACATGAGATTTTGTTGGTTTCTCCAGCTGATGCCCCAATGAATCCCAGAGTGATATGCTCAGTGAGTGGAAAAGTATTTGCAAAGTCCCCTTTGGGGAATGGTGAGAACAGGGGAAAATTCAACCTCCCCAAATTGAGTTCTCACTATTCTCACAAGCAGTGTGGACAACCAAAGCTATAGGCTGAGCCCCCAGTCTTGGGGTTTGTTCATATGAAACTTAACCCAACAAAGGAGAGGTCAAGCCTACTTAAAATTAGGCCTAAGAGTCACCCCCAAGAAAACCCCTTTTGTTGCTCAGATGTGGCCTCTCTCTCCAGCCAACACAACAAGCAAATTCATCACCTTCCACCTGTCTATGTGGGACATGACTCCCAGGGGTGTGGACCTTCCTGGTAATGTGGGGCAGAAATTCTAGAATGAGCTGAGACTCAGCACCAAGGAATTGAGAAAAACCCTAGAATGAGCTGAGACTCAGCATCAAAGGATTGAGAAAACCTTCTCAACTAAAAGGGGGAAGAGTGAAATGAGACAAAGTGTCAATGGCTGAAAGATTCCAAACAGAGTAGAGAGGTTATCCTGGAGGTTATTCTTATGCATTAAGTAGATATCACCTTGTAACCGAGATATAATGGAGAGGCTGGAGGGAACTGCCAGAAAATGTAGAGCTGTGTTCCAGTAACCATGTTTCTTGATGATTGTTTAATGATGTAGCTTTCACAATGTGACCGTGTGATTGTGGAAACCTTGTGTCTGATGCTCCTTTTATCTACCTTGTCAACAGATGAGTGGAACATATGGAATAAGAATAAATGATAGGGGGAACAAATGTTAAAATAAATTTAGTTTGAAATGCTAGTGATCAATGAAAGGGAAGGGTAAGGGGTATGGTATGTAAAATTTTTTTTTCTGTTTTCGTTTTATTCTGTTGTCTTTTTATTTATTTTTCTGAATTGATACAAATGTTCTAAGAAATGATCATGATGATGAATATGAAACTATGTGATGATATTGTGAATTACTGATTATATATGTAGAACGGAATGAGTATATGTTAAGAATGTGTTTCATTCTTGCAATTTTTTTAATTAATAAAAAATTAAAAAAAGACAAAAATAATAATTGTTAATTGACTCAAACTCAATGTGAATTGTGAATTCATAATGGGACACAAAAGTTTGTTGTAAATGTGCAAAATTTGAAAACAATAAAGGAAAGTGAATGTAGCCAAATGGGACTAATCCTAAAACAAAATTATTTAAATAAGCACAGGGAAGTTAATATATATAGTTACTTTGTCCCTTCTATTAGCTATATGGATATTTACAAATTATAGTACTATTTGTTTCTTTCTGGGTTAATAGAAGAGTGAATAGAGAAAAGACTAAGATAAATTGTTCCGAAATAAATAGGAATAAATAAAAGGCAATAAACAAAAAAAACTCTTTTGTTGCTCACATATAGCCTTTCTCTCTCTTTCTAAGCCCAACTCTGCAATGAAAATCATTACCCTTCCCTATACATACTACATGACATTAGGGACGAAAGTATCCCTGACAATGTGGGACATGACTCCCAGTGATGAGCCTCGTCATGGCACTGAAGGACCAACTATGTCTTCCTGAGGAAAAGAGAGGAGGGAAATGTGGCAGGGCACGGTGTCAGTGGCTAAGGGTTCAGGTGGAGTCAGGAGGCTCATCTGAAAGTTGCTCCAGTGCAAGCTTCAGCTAGATCTCACTAGTTGCCATGGTTTGCAGGTCTAGGGCAACATCATTCCAGTTCACTCTAGGGATCACCCAAGGCTCTATCAGAGATCCTGCAAATATTGCATGCACTAGATTTGCTTTTCAGAAACCTAGGGCCTTCAGATGGTTCCTTGGCTGGATGGGTCCTGGGACTCGGGGTTGCCAGTCTCTCTAGGGACATTGACAGTTTCCATCCCCTTATCCAGTGTTTTTGACATGCAAGAGGTTGGGCTGGAAACAGCCTTGGTGTCCCTGAAGATTGGGAGAGGAATCTAAGGACAGGGACGTGTTATAGTAGAGGTTGGGATTTGATGGGTGATGTGGCTGCTGAGTCATTGTTTAGATGTCTCTTTTTGGTCTCAGATGTCTTGGAGCAGTTGTGCAGAGGGAATTGCCTCACACGACCATGGGAACTTTAGCAAGTTTGAACTCAGTAGGGCAGGCTGCAAGCTAGAGGCTGTTATGTTAAGGTCCTTTGTCCAAATTCCCCTGGAGAAGCTGGATGTATGGAAATTCTGGCAAGAACCAATGCTGAAGTTGAAGCAGAAATTCTTCTGATCTCTGAAACCTGCATCTCTGGCTTTTAAGACCTCCAACTGATTGGATCAGGAGATTCTCCATGTTGCTGAGGGTAATATTTTCCCATCTATGAGATAGCCTTACAGCAAAAAGCAGGCCAGGGCTTGATCAAACAACCAGACAACCGTAACCTAACCATGTTGATATATTAACCATCACAATTAGGTTGTGA
This sequence comes from Tamandua tetradactyla, assembly GCF_023851605.1. Classification (NCBI taxonomy): domain Eukaryota; kingdom Metazoa; phylum Chordata; class Mammalia; order Pilosa; family Myrmecophagidae; genus Tamandua; species Tamandua tetradactyla. Next base: position 48,218,550 of record NC_135350.1, read on the forward strand.
AAAAGCAGTGACTTACATCTTGTACTGTCTTTCTCTGACTTTATTTAGCCTGCTTGCTTTAATGAAACCAACTGCCATGATAAGAATTGTCCAATGGAGAAGCCCACGTGTTAAGGAAATGAAGGTAGCCTCTGGCCATCAGCCAGTGAAGAACTGAGGCCCTGAATCTTACAGGCTGGGAGGAACTGAATTTTAACAATAGCTACATGAATGAAATTGGAAGCAGACCCTGCCTAGTGATGACTGCCTCCCTGGCTGTCACTTTGATTGCAGTTTAGTAGCGACCCTCAGCTGAAGGACCCAGTTAAGTTGTGCCCAGATTCTTGACCCACAGAAACTGTAAAATACTAAATGTTGTTGTTTCAAGCCTCTGTATTTCCACATATAAGACATAAGGAACTAATGCACTAATAATGATAACGTCAGGGAGATGGAGTTCATATGCATTTTTGTCCCATGTCTGAGGACACTTTTGACACACAGTACAGAATTTGCTACCTGGGCTAGAAATGAAACACTTTCCCATTTGGGTCTGTTAAGGTTTCTTCTAAGAAAATGTATCAACTAAACTCACTCTAATCCAGGAACATACATGAATAGGAAAGAGAATATCCATTTGGATGAAAATAGTTAATAAAAATGTAAATATGTGGATTTTTAAATACCAGAAAATTTTAATTGCTTTTAGTGTAAGTGCAATAATAAATTAGTATTACTGATACTTTATGCATTTGTTTTGTCTCTTTTTAAAGGAGTTTAAAGCATTAAAATACTTTAATGTAGTAGATTTGTGATTAAATTGAATTTTAGAGTAATTTGATTAAATACATTTGTAGTTAATATTCAAATGTTTTGGAATGTGTTGATTTATTAACTGTGCAAATACTGTATAAATCACTTGTGCTGCTTGAAGGGCTATTACATGTTTAAGGTCTTCATAAATAAATAAATTGGAGTATTCTTGATACACTGAAGCCCCTTGGACATGAAAGAATCTATCAACATTGGCTATGAACTCCCTCTACAATTTTAAATGCCTGTGGTGGTGGTTTGGAGCTGTTATGTATCCCAGAAAAGGCCATGTTATTTTAGTCTATTCCAGTGGGTGCAAATCTATTGTGGGTGAGACCTTTTGGTTAGGTTATTTCAATTGAAATATGACCTAGCCCATCCAAGATGGGTCTTAATCCTTTTACTGGGGTCCTTTAAAAGAGATGAAGTAAGGAAAGCTTAGGGAGATAAAGCCCCAGAGAAGTTAAGAGAAAGCCCACAGAAGCTTAGAGAGGAAGCCACTGGAACTTGAATCTGAAAGCAAGGGAACCCAGGAGTCAGAGGTATCTTGGATGCCAGCAAGCTGTCTTAACAGTCCAGGTACCATTCTACTGATGTCTTCAGTTGGGCGTTTTCATGGCCTATGAACTGTGCATTGTAAGTTAATAATTTCCCATTGTAAAAGGGGGGGATATCTTGTATATTGCATTCCAGCAGCTTTAGCAAACTGAAACACCTATTAACTGTGTTCGTACCCCCTTTATCTACCACCTGTTACAAATGAGAATGAAATCTAATGATTTTTCAGTGTTATACTTAACCTACTAATAGTAATCCACATTCAAAACTAAGATGATTTCTGAATTATCTTTGTAAAGCTTTGAAGCTGTGTGTACCCCAGAAAAATATGCTCTTAAAGTTAATTATTACTGTGGGTGTGGATCATTGTTAAGTAGGATCTTCTGGTGAGTAAAACTTAAGATGTGACCCAACTCATTCAGGGTGGATCTTAATCCTCTTATTGGGGTGCTCTATAAAAGAACAAAATTCAGATAAAGAGAGAGAAAGCCATGGAAGAAAGAAGCTGGAAGCAATGAAACCAAGAAGAGAAGGGAGAGACCAGCAGATGCTGCCAAGTGTCTTGCCATGTACCAGAGGAGTTCAGAATCTCCAAAGCTGGTCTTTAGGAAGAAGACATCATTTTGATGGTGACTTGATTTGAACATTATTATGGCCTCAAATCTGTAAACTTGTCAGCTGTACAATTTCTATTGTAAAAGCCTACACATTTCATGCTTCTGCTTTGAGCAGCCTAGCAAACTAGAACATCTTTTAATAGTAATGACTGCAACTAGAAGATATTGAATATTGAACTAAAATCAGAGATGAGTCTTGGATACTTTGTGTATTATTGAATTGGTTATTGCTATGGGTAACTGGAGCACAATTTGTCTGGGTATCCTCCACGGACTCATGTAGTATAGACTCAAAATCTTCCCTCCAAAGGTTGGAAAGCCAAGGCATTTATCTAATGACTCTCCCTAATGATTGAGGGCGGCGCTTGGGAGCCTTGCACTTTGGGCTTTTCTGTGTACAAGGAAGTCTAATATAAATGAAAGAATCAGAATAACTCATTCTTTCTTTTTTAATAATTTTTTAAAATTAAAAAAATAATAATACCAAATGAATGCAAACATTCTTAAATTTGATCACTCCATTCTACATATATGATCAGTAATTCACAATATCATCACATAGTTGCATATTCATCATCATCATCATTTCTTGGAACATTTGCATCTATTCAGAAAAAGAAATAAAAATAAAACATAAAAAAATTCATACATACCATACCCCTTACCCCTCCCTTTCATTGATCACTAGCATTTTAATCTAAATTAATTTTAACATATGTTCCCCCTATTATTTATTTTTATTCCAAGTGTTCTACTCATCTGTTGATAAGGTAGATAAAAGGAGCATCAGACATAAGGTTTTCACAATCACACAGTCACATTGTGAAAGCTATATCGTTATACAATCAACTTCAAGACTTGACTACCGGAACACAGCTTTGCATTTTCAGGCAGTTCCCTCCAGCCTCTCCATTAAATCTTGACTAGCAAGGTGATATCTATTTAATGCATAAGAATAACCTCCAAGATAACCTCTCAGCTCTGGAATCTCTCAGCTATTGACACTTTATTTTGTCTCATTTCACTCTTCCCCCTTTTGGTTGTGAAGGTTTTCTCAATTCCTTGATGCTGAGTCTCAGCTCATCCTAGGGTTTCTGTCCCACATTGCCAGGAAGGTCCACACCCCTGGGAGTCATGTCGCATGTAGACAGGGGAAGAGTGGTGAGTTTGCTTGTTCTGTTGGCTGGAGAGAGAGGCCACATCTAAGCAAAAAAGAGGTTTTCTTGCGGGTGACTTTTAGGCCTAATTTTAAGGAGGCTTGCCCTATCCTTCGTGGGGTTAAGTTTCATACAAACAAACCCCAAGATTGGGGTCTCGGCCTATAGCTTTGGTTGTCTGCACTGCTTGTGAGAATTTCAAGAATTCAACTTGGGGAAGTTGAATTTTCCCCCTTCTCACCATTCTCTGAAAGGGACTTTGCAAATACTTTATTTATTCACTGTTCAAATCACTCTGGGATTTATCAGGGCATCACTCTGGACAAACCAACAAAATCTCATGTCCTACTCAAGGTTCCATGTACTTATGGTGTTCAATTAAGCTGTCTACATAAGTTATATTAGGAAATGCACTAGTCAAAATATAAATTTTGTACTAAATAAACATTGTCTGGCTTTGGTATGAGGGTGATGTTGGCTTCATAGAATGAGTTAGGTAGCTTCCCCTCTTCTTCAATTTTTTTTAAGAATTTGAGCAGGATTGGTAGTAATTCTTTCTTGAATGTTTGGTAGAATTCACATGTGAAGCCATCTGGTCCTGGCCTTTTTTGAGGGGGGAGCTTCTTAATGACGGATTCAGTTTCTTTACTTGTGATTGGTTTGTTGAGGTCATCTATTTCCTCTTGAGTCAATATTGGTTGTTCATGCCTTTCTAGAAAGTTGTCCAGTTCATCTACATTGTCTAGTTTATTAGCATAAAGTTGTTCATAGTAACCTGTCATTACTTCCTTTATTTCTGTGGGGTCAGTGGTTATGTTTCCTCTTCCATTTCTGATTTTATTTATTTGCATCCTCTCTTGTCTTCTTTTTGTTAATCTTGCTAAGAGCCCATCAATCTTAATGATTTTCTCATAGAACCAGCTTCTGGTTTTCTTGATTTTCTCAATTGTTTTCATGTTCTCAATTTCATTTATTTCTACTCTAATCTTCATTATTTCTTTCCTTTTTCTTGCTTTGGAGTTAGTTTGCTGTTTTTTCTTGAATTCTTCCAAGTGGAAAGTTAATTCATCAATTTTTGCCCTTTCTTCTTTTTTGATATAGGCATTTAGGGCAATAGATTTCCCTCTTAGCACTGCCTTTGCTGCATCCTACAAATTTTGATATATTGTGTTTTCATTTTCATTTGCCTCGAGATATTTAACGATTTCTCTTGTAATTTCTTCCTTGACACACTTGTTATTTAAAAGTGTGTTGTTGAGCCTTCACATATTTGTGAATTTTCTGGTACTCTGCCCATTATTGATTTCCAACTTCATTCTTTTATAATCTGAGAAAGTGTTTTTTTTTTATTAATTAATGGAAAAAAAGAAATTGACCCAACATTTAGAAATCATACCATTCTACATATGCAATCAGTAATTCTTAACATCATCACATAGATGCATGATCATCGTTTCTTAGTACATTTGCATCGGTTTAGAAGAACTAGCAACACACCCGAAAAAGATATAGAATGTTAATATAGAGAAAAAAAACTAAATGTAATAATAGTAAGAACAAAACAAAATGAAACAAAACAAAACAAAAACCTATAGCTCGGATGCAGCTTCATTCAGTGTTTTAACATGATTACTTTACAATTAGGTATTATTGTGCTGTCCATTTTTGAGTTTTTGTATCTCATCCTGTTGCACAGTCTGTATCCCATCAGCTCCAATTACCCATTATCTTACCCTGTTTCTAACTCTTGCTGAACTCTGTTACCAATGACATATTCCAAGTTTATTCTCGAGTGTCGATTCACATCATTGGGACCATACAGTATTTGTCTTTTAGTTTTTGGCTAGACTCACTCAGCATAATGTTCTCTAGGTCCATCCATGTTATTACATGCTTCATAATTTTATCCTGTCTTAAAGCTGCATAATATTCCATCATATGTATATACCACAGTTTGTTTAGCCACTCGTCTGTTGATGGACATTTTGGCTGTTTCCATCTCTTTGCAATTGTAAATAACGCTGCTATAAACATTGGTGTGCAAATGTCCGTTTGAGTTTTTGCCCTTAATTCCTTTGAGTAGATTCCCAGCAGTGGTATTGCTGGGTCATATGGCAATTCTATATTCAGCTTTTTGAGGAATCGCCAAACTGCCTTCCACAGTGGTTGCACCATTTGACATTCCCACCAACAGTGGATAAGTGTGCCTCTTTCACCGCATCCTCTCCAGCACTTGTCATTTTCTGTTTTGTTGATAATGACCATTTTGGTGGGTGTGAGATGATATCTCATTGTGGTTTTGCTTTGCATTTCTCTAATGGCCAGAGACATTGAGCATCTCTTCATGTGCCTTTTGGCCATTTGTATTTCCTCCCCTGAGAGATGTCTATTCAAGTCTTTTTCCCATTTTGTAATTGGGTTGGCTGTCTTTTTGTTGTTGAGTTGAACAATCTCATTATAAATTCTGGATACTAGACCTTTATCTGATATGTCGTTTCCAAATATTGTTTCCCATTGTGTAGGCTTTCTACTTTCTTGATGAAGTTCTTTGATGCACAAAAGTGTTTAATTTTGAGGAGTTCCCATTTATTTATTTCCTTCTTCAGTGCTCTTGCTTTAGGTTTAAGGTCCATAAAACTGCCTCCAATTGTAAGATTCATACGATATCTCCCTACATTTTCCTCTAACTGTTTTATGGTCTTAGACCTAATGTTTAGATCTTTGATCCATTTTGAGTTAACTTTTGTGTAGGGTGTGAGATATGGGTCTTCTTTCATTCTTTTGCATATGGATATCCAGTTCTCTAGGCACCATTTATTGAAGAGACTGTTCTGTCCCAGGTGAGTTGGCTTGACTGCCTTATCAAAGATCAAATGCCCACAGATGAGAGGGTCTATATCTGAGCATTCTATTCGATTTCATTGGTCGATATATCTATCTTTATGCCAATACCATGCTGTTTTGACCACTGTGGCTTCATAATATGCCTTAAAGTCAAGCAGTGCAAGACCTCCAGCTTCGCTTTTTTCCCTCAAAATGTTTTTAGCAATTCGGGGCACCCTGCCCTTCCAGATAAATTTGCTTATTGGTTTTTCTATTTCTGAAAAATAAGTTGTTGGGATTTTGATTGGTATTGCATTGAATCTGTAAATCAATTTAGGTAGGATTGACATCTTAACTATATTTAGTCTTCCAATCCATGAACACGGTATGCCCTTCCATCTATTTAGGTCTTCTGTGATTTCTTTTAGCAGTTTTTTGTAGTTTTCTTTATATAGGTTTTTTGTCTCTTTAGTTAAATTTATTCCTAGGTATTTTATTCTTTTAGTTGCAATTGTAAATGGGATTCGTTTCTTGATTTCCCCCTCCGCTTGTTCATTACTAGTGTATAGAAATGCTACAGATTTTTGAATGTTGATCTTGTAACCTGCTACTTTGCTGTACTCATTTATTAGCCCTAGTAGTTTTGTTGTGGATTTTTCCGGGTTTTCGACGTATAGTATCATATCATCTGCAAACAGTGATAGTTTTACTTCTTCCTTTCCAATTTTGATGCCTTGTATTTCTTTTTCTTGTCTAATTGCTCTGGCTAGAACCTCCAACACAATGTTGAATAATAGTGGTGATAGTGGACATCCTTGTCTTGTTCCTGATCTTAGGGGGAAAGTTTTCAATTTTTCCCCATTGAGGATGATATTAGCTGTGGGTTTTTCATATATTCCCTCTATCATTTTAAGGAAGTTCCCTTGTATTCCTATCCTTTGAAGTGTTTTCAACAGGAAAGGATGTTGAATCTTGTCAAATGCCTTCTCTCCATCAATTGAGATGATCATTTGATTTTTCTGCTTTGATTTGTTGATATGGTGTACTACATTAATTGATTTTCTTATGTTGAACCATCCTTGCATACCTGGGATGAATCCTGCTTGGTCATGATGTATAATTCGTTTAATGTGTTGTTGGATACGATTTGCTAGAATTTTATTGAGGATTTTTGCATCTATATTCATTAGAGAGATTGGCCTGTAGTTTTCTTTTTTTGTAATATCTTTGCCTGGTTTTGGTATGAGGGTGATGTTGGCTTCATAGAATGAATTAGGTAGTTTTCCCTCCGCTTCGATTTTTTTGAAGAGTTTGAGAAGAGTTGGTACTAATTCTTTCTGGAATGTTTGATAGAATTCAGATGTGAAGCCGTCTGGTCCTGGACTTTTCTTTTTAGGAAGCTTTTGAATGACTAATTCAATTTCTTTACTTGTGATTGGTTTGTTGAGGTCATCTATGTCTTCTTGAGTCAAAGTTGGTTGTTCATGTCTTTCCAGGAACCCGTCCATTTCCTCTAAATTGCTGTATTTATTAGCGTAAAGTTGTTCATAGTATCCTGTTATTACCTCCTTTATTTCTGTGAGGTCAGTAGTTATGTCTCCTCTTCCATTTCTGATCTTATTTATTTGCATCCTCTCTCTTCTTCTTTTTGTCAATCTTGCTAATGGCCCATCAATCTTATTGATTTTCTCATAGAACCAACTTCTGGCCTTATTGATTTTCTCTATTGTTTTCATGTTTTCAATTTCATTTATTTCTGCTCTAATCTTTGTTATTTCTTTCCTTTTGCTTGCTTTGGGATTAGTTTGCTGTTCTTTCTCCAGTTCTTCCAAATGGATAGTTAATTCCTGCATTTTTGCCTTTTCTTCTTTTCTGATATAGGCATTTAGGGAAATAAATTTCTCTCTTAGCACTGCCTTTGCTGCGTCCCATAAGTTTTGATATGTTGTGTTTTCATTTTCATTCGCCTCGAGGTATTTGCTAATTTCTCTAGCAATTTCTTCTTTGACCCAGTCGTTGTTTAGGAGTGTGTTGTTGAGCCTCCACGTATTTGTGAATTTTCTGGCACTTCGCCTATTATTGATTTCCAACTTCATTCCTTTATGATCCGAGAAATTGTTGTGTATGATTTCAATCTTTTTAAATTTGTTAAGACTTGCTTTGTGACCCAGCATATGGTCTATCTTTGAGAATGATCCATGAGCACTTGAGAAAAAGGTGTATCCTGCTGTTGTGGGATGTAATATCCTATAAATGTCTGTTAAGTCTAGCTCATTTAAAGTAATATTCAGATTCTCTATTTCTTTATTGATCCTCTGTCTAGATGTTCCGTCCATCGATGAGAGTGGTGAATTGAAGTCTCCAACTATTATGGTATATGAGTCTATTTCCCTTTTCAGTGTTTGCAGTGTATTCCTCACGTATTTTGGGGCATTCTGGTTCGGTGCGTAAATATTTATGATTGTTACGTCTTCTTGTTTAATTGTTCCTTTTCTTAGTATATAGTGTCCTTCTTTGTCTCTTTTAACTGTTTTACATTTGAAGTCTAATTTGTTGGATATTAGTATAGCCACTCCTGCTCTTTTCTGGTTGTTATTTGCATGAAATATCTTTTCCCAACCTTTCACTTTCAACCTATGTTTATCTTTGGGTCTAAGATGTGTTTCCTGTAGACAGCATATCGAAGGATCCTGTTTTTTAATCCATTCTGCCAATCTATGTCTTTTGATTGGGGAATTCAGTCCATTAACATTTAGTGTTATTACTGTTTGGATAATATTTTCCTCTAACATTTGCCTTTTGTATTATATATATCATATCTGACTTTCCTTCTTTCTACACTCTTCTCCATACCTCTCTCTTCTGTCTTTTTGTATCTGACTCTAGTGCTCCCTTTAGTATTTCTTGCAGAGCTGGTCTCTTGGTCACAAATTCTCCCAGTGACTTTTTGTCTGAGAATGTTTTAATTTCTCCCTCATTTTTGAAGGATAATTTTGCTGGATATAGGAGTCTTGGTTGGCAGTTTTTCTCTTTTAGTAATTTAAATATATCATCCCACTGTCTTCTAGCTTCCATGGTTTCTGCTGAGAAATCTACACATAGTCTTATTGGGTTTCCCTTGTATGTGATGCATTGTTTTTCTCTTGCTGCTTTCAAGATCCTCTCTTTCTCTTTGACCTCTGACATTCTAACTAGTAAGTGTCTTGGAGAACGCCTATTTGGGTCTAATCTCTTTGGGGTGCGCTGCACTTCTTGGATCTGTAATTTTAGGTCTTTCATAAGAGTTGGGAAATTTTCAGTGATAATTTCTTCCATTAGTTTTTCTCCTCCTTTTCCCTTCTCTTCTCCTTCTGGGACACCCACAACACATATATTTTTGCGGTTCATATTGTCCTTGAGTTCCCTGATACCCTGTTCAAATTTTTCCATTCTTTTCCCGATAGTTTCTGTTTCTTTTTGGAATTCAGATGTTCCATCCTCCAAATCATTAATGCTATCTTCTGTCTCTTTAAATCTATCATTGTAGGTATCCATTGTTTTTTCCATCTTTTCTACTTTATCCTTCACTTCCATAAGTTCTGTGATTTGTTTTTTCAGTTTTTCTATTTCTTCTTTATGTTCAGCCCTTGTCTTCTTCATGTCCTCCCTCAATTTATCGATTTCATTTTTGAAGAGGTTTTCCATTTCTGTTCGTATATTCAGCATTAGTTGTCTCAGCTCTTGTATCTCATTTGAACTATTGGTTTGTTCCTTTGACTGGGCCATATTCTCAATCTTCTGAGCATGGACCGTTATCTTCTGTTGCTGGCATCTGGGCATTTAGTCAGATTTCCCTGTGTGTCGGACCCAACAAGGTTGTAAGATTTTTCTGTGAAATCTCTGGGTTCTGTTTTTCTTATCCTGCCCAATAGGTGGTGCTTGTGGCACACATTTGTCTCACGTGTTTGGAAGGGATCCCCCAGGTCACCGATCTCCGCGTCCTGGGGATTTCCGATCCAATTCTCTCCGTTGGTTCGGGGGGCCACGCATGGTGGGGGCTCAGCCGCCGTGGCTTGAGGGGACCCTGTGGCTGGTCGCCGGCCGCAGTGGGCCCGGGGAATTCGCCACCGGACCAGGAAGTCGCCCGCGGGGTAGGGGCATCGGTCACTGGCCGCCGCGGCCTGTGGAATTCCCCACCGGACCAGGAAGCTGCCCGCGGGGGAGGGCCACCGTGGCTTGGGTAGCCCTCTGATCCGAGACTCATAGCCGGACCAGGAAGCCGCCTGCACAAGAAGGGCATCGGCCACCTCGGCTTGGGAAACTTGCCTCTCTGAGATTCTCAGCCAGCCCGGGAAGGAGGGAGGGAGCAGCTCCGGCCGCCACAGCTGCCGCTGCTCAGGAAATCGCGCGCCGCTCGGGGATCTCACCGCAGCCGAGTCTCACAGTCAGACTAGCCAGTCCAGACTGGGGTACGCTGTGTGTCCATTCCCTGCCGTGGCCCCGGGAGCTGTTCTGCACTGTTTCAGTTCACCTAGTAGTTGCTTTGGAGGAGGAACTAAGACGCATGTACCTTACTAAGCCACCATCTTGCCCCCCCCGAGAAAATGTTTTGTATGATTTCAATCTTTTGAAATTCATTGAGACTTGCTTTGTGACCCAGCATATGGTCTATCCTCAAGAATGATCCATGAGCACTTGAGAAAATGATCTATTCTGCTGTTGTGGGGTGTAATGCTCTATAAATGTCTGTTAAGTTTAGCCCATTTATTGTATTATTCAAATTCTCTGTTTCTTTATTGATCCCCTGTCTAGATGTTCTGTCCATTGATAAGAGTGTGGAATTAAAGTCTCCAACTATTGTGATAGATGTGTCTATTTCTCTTTTCAGTGTTTGCCTCATGTATTTTGGAGCATTCTGGCTCAGTGAATAAATATTTATGATTGTTGTGTCTTCTTGTTGAATTCTTTATTTTATTAATACATAGTGTCCTTCTTCGTCTCTTTCAGCTGTTTTACATTTGAAGTCTAATTCGTTGGATATTGGTATAGCTACTCCTGCTCTTTTCTGATTGTTATTTGCATGAAATATCTTTTCCAAACCTTTCACTTTCAACCTATGTTTATCCTTGGGTCTAAGATGTGTTTGCTGTAGACAGCATATAGATGGGTCCTATTTTTTAATCCATTCTGCCAGTCTATGTCTTTTGATTGGGGAGTTTAATCCATTAACATTTAGTATAAGTACTGTATGGGTAGTACTTTCTTCTACCATTTGCCTTTTGGATTTTATATGTCATATCTAATTTTTCTTCTTTTTACCTTTACTGATAGTCTTCCTTTCTACACTCTTCTCCACTCCTCTCTCTCCTCTCTTTTTGTATCTGCCTCTAGTGCTCCCTTTAGTGTTTTTTGCAGAGCTGGTCTCCTGTTCACAAATTCTCTCAGTTACGTTTTGTCTGAAAATGTTTTAATTTCTCCCTCATTTTTGAAGGACAGTTTTGCTGGATATAGAATTCTTGGTTGCCAGTTTTTCTCTTTCAGTAATTTAAATATATCATCCCACTGTCTTCTTGTCTCCATGGTTTCTGCTGAGAGATCTATGCATAGTCTTATTGGGCTTCCCTTGTATGTGATGGATTGCTTTTCTCTTGCTGCTTTCAAGATTCCCTCTTTCTCTTTGACTTCTGACATTCTGATTAGTAAGCATCTTGGAGTGCATCTACTTGGATTTATTCTCTTTGGGGCACGCTGTACTTCTTGGATCTGTAATTTTAAGTCTTTTGTAAGAATTGGGAAACTTTCAGTGATAATTTCCTCCATTAGTTTTTCTCTTCCTTTTCCTTTCTCTTCTCCTTCTGAGATAACCACAACATGTATATTTGTGTGCTTCATATTTTCATTTAATTCCCTGAGTGCCTGCTCAAATTTTTCCATTTTCTTCCCTATATTTTCTTTTGCTTGTCGGATTTTAGATGTTCCGTCCTCCAGTTCACTAATCCTATGTTCTGTCTCTTGAAATCTACCATTGTAGGTTTCCATTTTTTTTTTCTTCTCTTCTACTGTGCCTTTCATTCCCATAAGTTCTGTGATTTTTTTTTGGACTTTTGATTTCTTCTTTTTGTTCATTCCTTGCCTTCTTTATATCCTCCCTCAATTCATTGATTTTATTTTTGATGAGGTTTTCCATGTCTGTTTGTACATTCTGAATTAATTGCTTTAACTCCTGTATCTCATTTGAATTGCTTGTTTGTTCCTGTGACTCAGCTATACCTTCAATTTTCCTAGTGTGATTTGTTATTTTTCGCTGGTATCTAGGCATTTAATTACCTTAATTAGTTTATTCTGGAGATTGTTTTCACTTCTTTTACCTAGAATTTTCTTGCCAGATGAATTTATTTTCTGTCTGTTCTTTGACATTCAGTTCAGTTTTTTCTGGACCATCACCTTAGGCTTTTTTTTAACAGAAGAGAATTTTTCAGTTCTTGGTTTCTTGTTTCTTGCCCTGCCTGTATGGTGCCTCCTCCCCCCCACCCTTAGGAGGGTCTACTTAGGTATTAGAGATGCCAGCTGATTTTCCCAGACCAAACTGGCCTCCTGTCAGGAGGAAAGAGTCAGCTGCATCATTTTTCCCTGAGGGTGAGACCCAGCAGGTTGAAAGACTTTCCTGTGAAGTCTCTGGACTCTGTTTTTCTTATCCTGCCCAGTATGTGGTGCTTGCCTGCCTGCAGGTCCCACCAACCTAAGATGATGTGTTACCTTTAACTTGGGCAGACTCTCCCTGCTGGGGGCATGGTGAAGACAGAGGAGAGATTGTAGGCTGACTTTAATGGCTTCAAATTACCAAGCCCTGGTGTCTGAATTCCTTGAGGGAGGGATTCCACCTGAGTTGGGCTTCACCTCTCCCCTGGGGAAGGCACAGGCTCCAGACAAGTTCTCAGACAAGCTTGTTTCTGCCTATGCCTGGGGCAGTTGCAGCCTGAGAAGCCCTGCTGTTGTATCTAAAGGCAGTCAAGCATTTGTAGAAACACAGCCACCAAAACCTCTGTTTCTATTTTTTTCTTTTTCCATCAGCCTTGCCCCTTGGCCCTGGGGCAAAAATCAGCAACATCAGCTTTGACCAGGTTCAGCTGAGCTGGGGGCTATTTTTAGTACTCAGAATTTGTGAATTAATTCCACAATTGAAGCTTAGTTGTGTTCAGCCCTTGCTGCTGGTAAATTCTCTTTCCTTTCCCCTCTGGGAAGCAGCTTGGGGGGGGGGTGTGGCTCGCAGCTGGTCCAGCTGGTCCAGACCGCATTACACTGTGTGACTGGTCACTGATGTGGCCCCAAGAGTTGTTCTGTACTGTTCCTGGTTATTTAGTAGCTGTTCTGGAGGACGAACTAAATCCCACACCTTTCTAAGCCATCATCTTGGCTCTCAGAATAACTGATTCTTGAGAGCTTTTTTACGTATATAAAAGTGACAGGTTTACTTTACATCTTCCTATGTCACATTCAAATCATCTTTAACAAATCTTCTATTTTCTTCCATAGAAGTTAGGAGTAGAATTAGGAGCTCTACCCAAATTCAGGGGTGTGGAGTTTTGTTCCTCCTCACTCTTGAAGTCTTATTCCACCTGGAGGGTATTTACCTGCAATGACATTCATGGCCTCTGCCCATCCTCTCACCTGTACCAAGGGAGGAAAGAGGTACTTTCGTTAGTTAATTGAGTTTGAAAGTAGAAACTAGGAGTAGTTCTTCCATTTCTCTTGAGATCTAGCTGCACAGAGAAAATACATATACAGCTTGGTTCCTCCTGCCATAAGTTTTAAAGGACAAGTCCTCCAGTTGGGGGAAACCTGTGGGGGTCCGGTGGCCTTTTTTACAAATATTAAATCCACTGTTAGATTTGCATTTGTTACCACATCAGACATATAGTATTTCCATTGCTTTGATAGACCTGTGGCATATTTTTTGTCATTCTTTTATGATTTAACTCCCTCAAAAATAATTCTTAATGGGAAAAATATTATTTTCTATTTGTTAATTGTATGTCTCCGGCCTATGGTTACCATAGCTAAATTTTATTACTAAAAATTGTCATTTTTTTCATGTATTAAAATGGACCATTCAATGACAAGTGTGCTGCTAAATCTGATACAAACGTACTATGTTCATTTGAGTTCTTTTATAGCAGAACCCGATGGAAGAATTTAGGGTGTCTGTAGTTTATTTGGAAGAAGGGATTGTAGAAGTGAGATAGAGAAGGAGGGAAAGCCTATAAAGTGAATATTATTGTTGGTAATTATCAGGCACACCTGGAACTCAATATTACTGGGAATCCTCTGAGGCACCATGTAGAATGCTTTCAGGATTGTCCTACCAAAGAATAGAAGGCTGGGACACCAGGGCATTCATCTATTGATTCTTCTCCCTAATTGTTTGGGAGTTGCTCTTGGGAGATTTAACACCTCTGTACTCCCTCTCCTAAGCAAGCTGAATGAAGGAAGATGGAGTGACAGAGGTACTTGTGAGGGAGGGCTGGTGTTGCCAGCTTGCACCACAGCTGGAGCTGAAACTCAAGGTGAACTGAAAGGATGTGGCATAGGGCCCAAAAAACGTTATTCAAAAAAGAAAAACTATTTGCTACATCCATTGCTTCAATAAGTGCCTCAACTGTTGATCTGGAATTGCTAAACAATTGTTTGCTTTTTCACAAATTGAAGTTAAGTTGCTGGGAGTTTTTCCAAATTCCAGAGCATCATGTCTATATCTATCTATCTATCTATCTATCTATCTATCTATCTATCTATCTATCTATCTATCTATCTATCTATCTATCTGTCTGTCTGTCTGTCTGTCTGTCTGTCTGTCTGTCTGTCTATCTATCTATCTATCTATCTAATCTGTCATCTATCTCTATACCTGTCTACTATCTACCTATCTTCCTATCATATCCACTGATCCTATCAAGATATCCTTTATGTTGCTCTTACCTTGACTTAATGATATTAAACAAAGTGTTAGCTGTGTATTAATATTGCTTCTTAAATAACATTAATTGACAGCTAATTAAATTGGTCCTTACAAGGAAATTGCTCCTCTTTATTCTTATGTGTTTGTATCTCTGGCATGAAAGTTGGGGGTTGCCAGAACTTCTACTGCAAATACCACACAGCAGGCTGGTTTAAACAACAAGCATTTTTTAGCTCATAGTTCTGGAGCCTAGAAATCCAAAATCAAACTGTCAGTAAGGTCATGCTTTCACTCTGAAGTTTGTAGCATTTTGGGATTGGCCTGGTGTAATCCATAAGGTTTTTTGACTCGCATCTCTGTCTCCTGTCACGTCGTGATGTCCTTGATCTCTTCCTGTGCTTTTCTCTGACCCCTGGTTTTTCTTTCAAAGACTTCCAATAATATGTTTAAACCAACCCTGATTTAGTTGGGCCGTACCTAAATAGGATCTTAGAAGTTCTTATTCATAAGTGAGTCCACACCTTAATTAATTTTCTAAGTGTCCTATCTAAAAATGGATTCACCCCCACAGGAATGCAGATAAGATTAGGAATATGTCTTTTATTGGATTATAAAATTCAATTTATCATAAGATTATCATGTGAAGATGATTATCCAGTTACGACTTAGAGAGTAAGCCAGGGCTTTATAGGTTACAAGGTGCATTCCCTCCTGAATGGTGCTGTTGACAAGGAAAGAAGGCAGTCTTCTGGCAGGCGGTGGTTAGTGGTGGGGAATGGATAAGAAAGTTTAGCATATTAAATGGTGGATGCTTAAGAGAACATATCTTTTGGAGGCCAGCCAGATTCTGGATAGGATGAGCTCCTCAAGCTTCAGAAAAAAGTCACAATTTTCAGGCCAGTTTCTCTAGATTCAATCTTCCTTCTGTGTGTATTTTTCTTTTTTCTTCTGATATTAAATACAATCTTGATGAAATGTTCTAGTCTCTTCTTTGTTATGACCATGCATATTAAATAAAAAGTATAGTTTCCACAATTGGCCCTGAGAGTTAAGGGACAATAGACCACACATCTTCTACCCTAATAGTAGTTTGTCAATAAGGTAATCTCCAAGGGAAATCTTAAATCTCCCCACTGTGGAGATTTTCCCTTTTCTGTCTTTTGTTAAGGAAGAAAGCAGTTTCCTTCAGGGTCTCACAGTGAATAGATAAGACTTCCCCTAACTATTGTTTCACCTTCTAAAACAGTTGATATAATTCATCCATCTTCTAAATCACATTGTTTCAAAACCCTGTTGCTCACTGAAATAACAAATGTAGAGGTTTAATCTTTCCCCATAAATTGTTTTATTTTAGTGATCTGTTCAATCATTTAATATCAGGGATTGGTTCAGATGCTGGTCTTATTAATATCTTCACAAATGATGTGGAAAAGGAAGTATTCACAATGAAATCCCCAAGTTTGCCAATGACCCTAAGCTCTTCTGGTTAATGAAATGCCAAGTTGATGGGGATAAACTGCAGGAAGACCTCATGAAACTGAGCTAGTGAACAGAAAATTGACATATGAGCTTCAGAGAGCACAAAGATAAGATAATGAGACAATGCATTTAGGAAGAAAATAATCCAAACTATATTTGCAGAATAATGGGCTTGGAGCTATCCATTACAACTCAGGGATCATTGTAGACTCTTCTCAGAGGACAGTGATGAGTCCATTAAAAGCTGATGAAATTCTGACAATCACCGAGAAGGGAAGAGAAACAAAATAGAATGTATTATCCTCTCCTTACAGAAAATTATGGTACAGGTGTGTCTATTATGTACAGTTCTGGTCACTATGCAATAGCATAATGAAGAAGAAAGCACTAACGGGTAAGATATCTGGAACAGCCCATGTGATGTCAATGATACCACATTAGTGTAGACTTAAGATTTAAACCCCAAATAGAAAGACAAAATTAGAGGAAAAATAGAGTCAAATCTTCAACATCTTTAACGATTTTGTTTTGTATGTTAAAACAAGGGTACTCTTTTGAGAGAGGTAAAATAATGACAAAATACAAGGAATTTTAATTGATAGATTCAGCATGTTGTGAATTTATGGAACTCATTTCCTGGAGCTATAGCATCTGATAAAAGTAGAATTACTAAAAAGAATTTAATAAGCTCCCCAATATGTACTTGTTTTAGTTTGCTGGGCTGCTCAAGTAAATACCATGAAATGGGTTGCTGATTTAAACAATGGAAATTTATTTGCTCATGTCTGAGGCTGGGAAAAAGTCCAAGTCACAGCATTATCCAGGCAATACTTTCTTCCCAAATACTGTCTGCTGGAGATTCTGTTCTCTCCCTTCTCTTTGGATTCTGTTGATATCCAGCCTTTCCTTTTTTGTAGCTTTCTCTCTCTCATGTCTAAATTCATCCTGTTTATAAAGGTCTTTAGTAAAAGCATTAAGACCCATCCTGATTGGTCTGGGCTACACCCACCTTAACGGAAGTAAATTCATCAAGTCTCCTACTCACAATGGGTTCACAGTCACTGGAATGGAGTAGATTTAAGAACATGTTTTTTTCCAGGGTACATACTGCTTCAAACCACAGTACTCAAGCTGTTATTTAAGAGGAAATAATGTTTATGGATTTATTCCTAGCCTCCTAAGCTTGATATCAGTGAGTAGAAATACATGCATTTTTTTTATACCTATCCTTTGGTGTCCATTAAAGACAGGAACAAAAAAACAGCTCTTCAGGACAATAATATCATGAACTGAGAAGTAAAAATGGAAATGTATAATTAGTGATGCTTTTCTCAAACATCTGTCATATTCATATTGTTTAGTGACTGTTAAGTCACAGACATGTACATCCAACAAATTTAATCTCTGTAAAAAACAGATACATTTCTCAAAATTTTCTTTCTTAAGCAAATCAATTAATTATCATCGTGGGAGACTCCAGCCAATGTTAGCCAAATCCCTGCTGAAACAACTTAGAAACCCAGGAATTTCTTTATGATTTGAGTTTATGGCTTGACATAACTAGACCACAACCTAATTGTTTCATTACTTATGATTTTCATTAACTAATTAAGAGTACCACAGGTAGAATCATTCAACTATAGTGTGAATGGAATTTGATATTATTGGTACATTCAAACCTCTCTTAGAATGCTTAATCTGTTTTCACTTTTCTGTGGGATGTTGAGGATGAACACAATAAAAAATGATCTAAGGCAAAGATCAGCAAACATTTTTTGAATAGGAATATTTTAGGCTTTTTGAATCATTCAGTCCTTGTAACTACTCAACACTGCTATAATAGCACAAAAGCATTCACAAGCAATTTGCAAACAAATGAGCATGGTTAACTTCCACTGAAAATTTTATTTACAAAAGAAGGTTCATGGGTGATTTGAATGTAGCTGTGATTTTCTTATCCCTTATTTAAGAGAGAGCTCATACTAATGAAACACAACTTAAGCAAGCTTTCTAAAGTAAAGATATTAAATTTAAGCAAATAGTTTTCAGGATTTCCTTTATGTTAAACTTGTGTATAAGGTGGGCCTGAAGTTTTAAGTCCTGTTCCGATCTGCTCAGGGTTAAATGTTGGGAAGAAATAGGATTTGTGGCCAAAGGGCCTGAGTTGAGGTTCTGCTCATTCGTTTTCTAACAGTGTGACCTTGAACAAAGGGTATGAGTTTTCCAAATCTCGGTTCTTTCTTTATAAATAGGGCTATATTATTGTTTAGTTGTGAGAATTAAATGAGATAATATTAACGAAAAAGGATTTTGTGAAAATCGTCTATAGATCCTCATTACTGTCATCACTACCCTGATACACTTGCCGGTTAACAACTGCTGTTTTCCTCTCTGTGAGTATTCTCACAGGTAAATTGACTTGGTGCACTTTTCCTAAATGAGAGGCAGGCTAATCCAAGGAGGATCTGACAAACAATCTACTTCACTAAAGGAACTGAATTACTCATTAATCAGTTTTAAGAAATGCACATTTATAGAGGGAAAGAAACCCTTAAAATAGGTAAAAGAGAGAAAATAAGAGAAATTGTAGTAGCATCTGAATGATAATAGGTATTTTAAGAGAAAAGAATGTTAAAGGGAAAGAAATTAGAGGAAATAAAAGTGGAAGATGAAAGATAAATCAAGGGAAAAACCGAAATAGGGCTAACAATGGAAATTAAAGGGAAAATACTAATAAGACAAAGTTAGTGAAAGTAGGCTCAGTTTAAGGTAAGTATCAGTCTTCAGGGAAAAAACTGAGTAAGAAACTTGTAGTCCTGGGCGTGTCTGTCTCCGTTCCATTGTGGCTATTTTCCCTCTTATACTTTGTTTTACTTATAACCCTTGAGACCTTCCTGTTTGCATCCACATTTATTGACAGACATCTAAAGATAAGGGCCAAGGAAGCAATTCAAATAATAGACCACAGTTCTACTGGTTCTGCATTTCTAATCGGAGAAAGCTTCCTTGAAAAAAAAAAAAAAAAAACAACAGTCATTCATGTGTCCTGATTACAAAATCAGTTAAGATAAATGAAGATTAAATAACAGACTGGTTAATCAGGATTTGGGATAGACTTAAATTTTCACAGTCCATTTTCTCACTCATACTATCTCGCTCTCTCAAGCCTGTATTTCTGCTTATACATTCTCACAGCACACATCCACACCCACGCACGCCTGTCACACTTTCTCTACCCAGATGGATAAAATGGACTGAAGTTGGGTGCACCGATATGTCTTTTATAATCAGTATTCACTGTCTCAGAGTCCAACGATTGAGGAGGGAAAAAAAAGGAACAGTTTTTTTGAAACATGGAGAAACCATAGTCTCAATGTTTTTTCCTGTTTTTCCATGCTACCCAATCTAGACACCAAGCTCATGTTAGGTGGGTATGTACTTCCACCATCTGGCAAACAGATGGTTAAATTAAGGCTATTTAAGGAAAAACAGACAATTCAATACGGTTTTATTTTCATCTTCATAAAAGGGGTATTTAAAATATGCATCCCCATCCCTAAACACACTTACTTTCTGTCACTGGATTATATGTAAACTTGACTATACCAGCAAAACTATGAAAACACAATTAGGAACTGCATCTTTTGTTATTTTTGAGTTTTGGTGGATTTGGAAGTTTGGACTTACCAGGAAAGGAGGGCAATTCAGTCTTGGGAACAAGCAGAATGGGAGTGGTTTCATATGTGAAAAGAATTGGCTGCTTTTAGGAGAAACTGAAAATTCTATAAGATACATTTTATTGTCTCTAAAGATAGAAAATCTCAGAAAAACAGCTAGGACCAAAATATTAATGGCATTTAAATATATTACTCTCTTTTATTTCCTAGGTTTAAGAATGGGGGAAAATGTATTTTGACTACTTATTAAATATCCAGGGAAAACATACATATTCTGATGAGAGTATTTCCCTCTTCATTTTCAGCAATACAGATATCATTTTCAACAAGAAACAGAATTTATTAGAATCCTCTTCCAGAACTGCAGGCCCCCATCTTGATACGATAAGTCACTGTATTTGTCTATACACATTCTTTCCCTTGAATTCAAAGTTATTTAGACCCTTCCAGACAAAGGGAAAAAGTGTACTAGGGCTAGGATTTTAGTATCTGTTCCTCCAAAAGGACGGAAATAATTGCTCTAAATTCCTCTGTTTTCAAGCCAACGGTAGAGAGCAAGCAAGCATAAAAGGCACGGGTTTTAGCAAAACTCTCCTCACCCCGGGCACCACTGGTGCTGCCAACAAATAGAAATAGATATTCGTTTCCTGGTACCTGACCATGTTAAAAAAAAAAATAGAAATAGATAGCACAGGTATATTTTCTGACCTTTTAATTTCATATTTGCAATAAATTCTCACCATTTCTCCAATACCTCAACTCATTCATAAGACAGTCATCTCCAAATGTAGTGAGACAGTTATTTTAACCAGTGACTAAAGACAAGACTTGAAGGTATAAGCTGAATTAGTTTGAAACTGGTTAACTCTAGATTGCTTTTTAGGTAATTATAGATACCTGAATTAATAAAAAACATGTGCTTAAGCTTCACAGAGCAGCTTGTCAAAGTCTGCTTGTTTAAGAATACCCTATTTTTTTGCTCTTTTTTTTTAATGCATTACAGAAGAAACACTCTACTATGGTAACATATGATGAAAGTGACACTGATTTGAAATGTAAATATATGCAGGGTGTTTTAAACTGACAGCATTTTGTATGTAAAAATACCATAAAAATATATTTTATATTTGAAATTCAATTGACAGAGAATAAAACAATAGCAATCATTTTATTCTTATCTTAAAAATGTATATTGAATGAGAATATTCACTCAATGATATAATTTTTTACTTTGTAAGAAAAAGAATGAATGTCTTAGTTATGTTTTAATCCTTAGCTGTCAACTGGGGCTTATTGAAAAAGTGGCTTTTTATTAGGTTGAATCATGTGAAATTGCTGATACTCAAATGTTGTCATTGTTTAATTTACATAAAGGTACTTTTAATTGGTTTAACCTAAAACATAAGGCTTCCTCAAAGGGAAAACATTCTCCCAAGGAGAGATATTTTTTAAACAGTAACTCTTTCATGTTGTATATATTGACTAATATCTTAAGTTTTTCAATTGTAGCACTTATAATTTACCAGTTAAAATCTTAGTCTTCCAATTTCCTTGTGCTATTTTCTGGAAATCAGATATAAACATTTGGAATCCACATGGATTTAAGACCCTAGTCTAGACTAACATCCTAAACATTTTTAAAGTCATGAATACAGCTGTTGGTTTGCCAGGACAATTTAGGTGAGTTTTGATTAATCTATATACTCATGTCTGTTAGTTTGCAAGCTGCCAGAATTCAAAATACCAGAACTGGAATGGCTCTTTAAAAGGGTAATTTAACAAATCACAAGTTTACAGTTCCAAGGATCTGAAACTGTCCAAATTAAGGCACCAACAAGAGGTTACCTTCACTCAAAAAGGCCAAATGGGTCGGAAACACCTCTGTCAGCTGGGAAGTCACGTGGCTGTCATCTGCCGGTCCCTTGCTCCTGGACTCCGTTGCTTTTAGCCTCTGCTCCTGTAAGTTTCCTCACCTTACTTCTCTGGGGCTGGCTTTTATCTCTTGGCTTCCCTTGGCTTTCTACAGGTTATGGCCTGCCCAGCATCTCATGGTAACACCTGCTGGGCTCCATGGATCTCCAAACATACGTGTCTCTGTTCTCTGCCCGTCAGCTCTGCTCTGAAGTTTCTGTAGGCTCTGAGGCTTGTCACTTCCATCATTTCTGGCTCTCCCAAATGTTTTCTCTTTTAAAGGATTAGTGAACTCATCAAGACCCATCTGGAATGGGTGGAATCACATCTCCTTCTAATCAAAGGTCACACGCACAAGTGGGCGTGCCACATCTTCATGGATATAATAGAATCAAAAGTTTCCACTTACAATTTTGGATCAGGATTAAAAGAAATGGCTGCCTCCACAAGATTGAATCAGAATTAAAACATGGCTTTTCTGGGGTACATAATACTTCCAAACTGGTATATCTTGTATCCAACATCACAATCAAAATGTAAAAAAATTGCTTCACCTCACCCAATGCTCCTTTATAGTCTCCTCAGGCAGCAACTAATCTGATATCCATCACTATAAGTTAATTTTGTCTTTTCAGAACTTATAAAAATGGAATCACATCATTCATTTTCTATTTCTGTTAGCAGCCAGTATACTGTTTTGGAGATTCATGTGTATTTTATAAATAGTTCATTTCTTTTTATTGTTGTATTGCAGTATTCCATTATATGGATATTTCCTAATATGTTTATCTACTTACCTGTTGCCCAGCATATTTTTTTCCCCCCCAGATTTTGGCTGTTCTGAGTAAAGTTGTTATGGACACTTGTGTACAAAACCCTATGTTTTCATTTCTCCAGGTTAATTACCTTGAAGAGCAATTGCTAGGTCATATAGTAAATGACTGTTGAGCTTCCTAAGAAATTGCCAAATTGTATTTCAAAGTGGTAATTCCTTGATTTTTGGTTCATAGCTTCTGTACTAGTTTTCTTGTTGCTTATGTAACAAGTTACCATAATTTTAGAAGTTTAAAACAACACATTCATTATCTTACAGTCCTGAAGGTCAGAAATCTGAAATGGGTCTTAGAAGTCTAAACTCGAAGGTGTTCCTGGAGGCTCTGAGGGGATTTCCATTTCTTTTTAAAGGGCACCTACATTCTTTGGCTTGTGATTACCACCTCTTGCTTCCATTGTCGTATCTCTTTTTCTGATTCTGACCCTTTTGCTTTCTTTTTTGGGGGGGTGGTGTACATAGTCTGGGAATTGAATCTGGGTCTCCTGCCTGGAAGGGGAACATTCTACCACTAAACCACCCACTTGCTTCCTTCCCTGTTATAAGGACCCCATGTGACTTTACTTGACCCACCTTGATAACTCAAGGTCATTTCCTCCAACTCAAGACCCTTAATTTAATCACATCTGTAAAATCCCTTTTACCATATGAGGTAAAATTCACAGGTTCTGGGAATTAGGACTTGGACATCTTGCAGGGCCATTATTCAGCCTACCACAGAATTTAATCCTCTAATCAAATAATTTCAATTAAAATTATTCATTTAGCCAAAACTCTAAGGTGCACAAAAAATTGCTGTTGTTTTTATTTTTGCATAACCTTGCTGGCTTAATAGCCACTATTAATTAGAGTTTACCATGTGCCAGATATTGTGATAAACACTTTGCACATCTTTTCTCTAATCCTCAGAACTGTCATATCTGTGTTAGTCAGGATTCTCTGGAGGATCAGAACCAAAAGCAGATATCCGTAAATATGAGATTGATAAAGGTGTGGCATACAACCGTGGAAACTGAAGAGTTCAAAATCTGCAGGGCAGGCTGTAAAGCTGGCAGCTCCAAAGAAGGGTCTGGATGAACTCTACAGGAGAAACTCGCTGACTGAAGAAGCTGTGAAAGGGTCTCTCTTCTCCCTTAAAAGTCTTCAACTGATTGGATTATATCATTGTGGGAGACACTCCTTAGTTGATCACAGATGTAATTAGACACAGATGCAATCAATTGACTGATGATTTAATACACCAGCCTACAGGTTTATCAACCAGCCACAAAATATCCTTTCAGCAATGGTCAGGTCAGTGCTTGCCTGACTAGACAACTGGGCATAATCGCTTGGGCAAGTTGATACCAGATCCTAACCATCACAGTACCATATAGTTTTAAATATCCCAGTTTAAGATTAAAAACAAACAAACACTTTTTCCCAGGGTCACACCATGGCATAGCAAGTATTTAAACCTATTTTTAAACTGTTTCAAAGCCATTCACTTAAAACCCATTTTCTTAACCACTACACATCATGACATCCACCCTAGTTCTTTTCTAATCTAGTCTCATCCTATCATTTCTTCTGTATTACTGTGCTGGTTTGAAAGGATTGTGTCCCCTAGAAAAGCCATGTTTTAATCTAAATCCCATTTCATAAAGGTAGAATAATCCCTATTCAATACTGTATGTTTGAATCTGTAATTAGATCATCTCCCTGGAGATATCTCCCAATCAAGAGTTGTTGTTAAACTGGATTAGGGGAGATGTGTCTCCATGCATTTGGGTGGGTCTTGATTGGTTTACTGGAATCCTATAAAAGAAGAAACATTTTGGGGAATGAGAGATTCGAGAGAGCAGAGAATGCTGCAGCACCACGAAGTAGAGAGTCCAAGAGCCAGCGACCTTTGGAGATGAAGAAGGAAAATTCCTCCCGGAGCTTCATGAAACTGGGAGCTAGGAGAGAAAGCTAGCAGATGAAACTTTGCTTGCCATGTGCCCTTCCAGCTGAAAGAGAAACCGTGACTGTTTTTGCCATGTGCCTTCTCATTTGAGAGAGAAACCCTGAACTTCATCGGCCTTCTTGAACCAAGGTATCTTTCCCTGGATGGATGTCTTTGATTGGACATTTCTATAGACTTGTTGTAATTGGGATATTTTCTCGGCCTTAGAACTGTAAACTAACATATTAAATTTTCTTTTTTTAAAACCATTACCTTTCTGGTAATTGCATTCCGGGAGCTAGCAAATTAAGACAATTACTTAGCTACATTTCATAAAGATGGCTGTATTAGTCAGGGTTTTCTAGGAAAACAGAACTGATAGAAAGCTGTAAATGTTATGATATTTTATACACTTGTCTCACACAACTGTGGGGATTCATGAGTCCAAATTCCGTAGGGCCGGATTCAAGCTGGGGGCTATGATGACTGTTTTCAGTGAATTCCCCAGGAGAAGCTGGCTGGCAGAAGTAGAGATGCAAATTCTCTCTTCTGACTGCTGAAGTCATCATTTCTCCTTTTCAAGCCTTCAACTGATTGGTTGAGACATCTCTCATTGCTGAAGGTAATACCCTCAGTTGATTGTAGAT
This sequence comes from Tamandua tetradactyla, assembly GCF_023851605.1. Lineage (NCBI taxonomy): Eukaryota > Metazoa > Chordata > Mammalia > Pilosa > Myrmecophagidae > Tamandua > Tamandua tetradactyla. The sequence goes on from NC_135350.1 coordinate 48,243,905, forward strand.
CTAATTAGCCATGGATGCAATTGTGATTTAAGTTCACAAAATGTTGTTATAGGAACAATTAAGCAGTGCTTACTTGACCAAACAACTGGACACCATTACCCAGCCAAGTTGACACATGAACCTGATCATCACAGTCCATCCCTTAATAACATGGCAGTTGTACACATCACCTTAAGCCATACTTAATGTCTGAATAGAAAACAATAACAGACATATGTATACACATTTTGCCTAACAATACTCAACAATCCTACACACAACCAGAAATGCACTAAATCTCTCCAGAAGAGGGTGCAAGTCATTGGGTAATATTCACTCGTAAACTTGATATTCTATAACTTAAATACTATGACACGAGCTAATAGAATTTGCGTCATATTGGGGGATAAGAGAGGGAAGAAAAAGTGATCTGTTTTATGCACACACACAAACAGATTCATAACAAAACAAGAAAGAAATATTTATACTGTTATAGTCCTTATTTTTGTAACTGGTCACAGCATCATAATTCATATTTATCACTACCTCCTTCTACTACCCATTCCGTGTTCCCTTTACCCTCAGCAAGCACCTCAACTGGCCACAGTTATTTGCCTGGTGGAGTGACCCAAACCTTCATTCCTGAAGTTTCTGGGCCATTGGTAGTCCTGCACGGTCTGGGTTGTTGCAGTTTTCCATTGACTTTAATTATAGGGCATGGTGTTACTAAGAGATACCCTAGAGGAGCTCCTGTATTCCAGGAAACCTCTTCTTTACCTCTGTTCTGTAGTTGCTCTCCTATTTCCCCTTGATAGTCAGGATCAATCACCCCAGGCTGTACAGTAGTTCCCTTCTTTGTAGGTTGATTCAGAGGCATGAGAAGCCCAAAGTGGCCAAGTGGCAGTTTTAACTTCCAGTTCAATGGAATCATTGTTGATTCTCCTGGTAGAAGCATTCCTCCTTTTGGAGCTAAGACTGGTAGACCAGCAGAGCTAAGGTTTTAGGGACAGGAAACAAAAACTTTTCTAGTTGACCACTAGGGGTGATGGAGAGGTGCCACTCTCATTTCCACCCTTTGATTCTTGGACTTTTGAATCCTGGCTATGGGAGAAACAGCACCATAGAGTGAATGCTAATTTAGAGCATACAGAGCCTTCTGGAGAACACTACCCTGGCTCTGCAAGGTTGGAAATTCAGTTTACGTTGTAATTCTGCCACTTGAAAACTGAGACTCTGGGTCTGGTTTTCAGAGATATCAAATCTATGGCTACAAAAAATAAGCAGGGCACACATAGAAATTTTCACATCCTACAGGCAGTGCTTAAGTTGAAAATTTGAAGCCTTTGGCTCATTCGTTTGTTTGTAACTCTGTCCAATATATTTTGGAATAACCAGCCAATATCATTATATCTTTTAACTTCACAAAAGTCTGTTGAGGTGTCAAAAACATTCTTACTCTTTCTTCTTATAAGCATAAGAAGAGCCTTTCTTCTTATAAGCATTAGAGTAGGCATATCTAGTGGTGATGTTTTGTGTATCTCTATTGCCAACTTATGCCATGGACTATCACTGGCATCTTGATTATTGGAAATAGAGTCATTAGTGTATTTGAATCTAATCAGAGTAGAGAGCCCACTGCAAAAACCCCAGAACCAGTTCAGAAATTCCAGTTTTAAGATTCTGTTTATCAAGAACCATTCCTAGTTCCAAAGCTGTATTAGTCAGGGTTCTCTAGGGAAACAGAACTGACAGAAGATATCTGTTAATATTATGAGATTTTACAAAATTGTCTCATGCAACTGTGGAGATGCATGAGTCCAAATTACATAGGGAAGGCTGCAAGCTGTGAACTACAATTAGAGTTTTCAAAGGATTCCCCAGGAGAAGCTGGCTGGTGAGGTAGAGATGAAAATTCTCTTCTCTGACTGCAGAAATCATCACTTCTCCTTTTAAAGCTTTCACATGATTGGATGAGACATTCTTATTGCTGAAAGTATTCTCCTCACTTGATTGTAGATGTAATTAGTCATAGATGCAATGAATTTACTGATTATTTAAATTCACAAAATGGCCTCACAGGAACAACTAGGCCAGTGCTTGATTGACCAAACAACTGGACACCATTACCTGGCCAAATGACACATGAATCCAACTATCATGATGGCTTACTAAATTCAATTCAATAAGCATTTCTTTGTTACTTCCTTAGTACAAGGCATCATGCTGGACATTGTTGGGAAAGAAAAATGAATGAGAGTAAATAATCCAAATGGGGAAACCAGGTAAGTACAAATATCACAATTGTGCAATATTCAATAAGATAAGTGCCAGATGAGAGAAACAGATTTATGGGTCTTCAAAGAAAAGAAATCACATTTAGTTTTATTTAGGGACATTGGTAGAGAGTTATTGGAAGTTCATAGGTAGGTGAAGAGTGATGGAGTCAGGAAAGGACTCATGGAATAGATTCACTTTTGAGATGGATTTTTTAGATTGATTGAAAACTACTGGGAAAAAAAAAAGTAGCCCACCGTTTATTATTAGGTTCATCTTAACCATCACAACAACTTGGTTTATGTTCAGTGTACTAAGTGGTATACTCAAGTGTGGATTAGAAAACTTATCATATTTCCATCTATATGGCAGGAAATATTTACAGATTACTGCTTTAAAATGAGAAACACCAAAGAACTAAGACCTAAGTCAAATTACTGACTTTTCAGCTCCTAGGTAGTGTAATATTTTAATAGTATACATAGCTGCCTACTATGTGCCATATACAATTCTGAAAATTATTTATATGCCAATCACTGTACTGAATGCTAATTCATTTCTTCACAACAGTTCTTTGAGGAAGGTATCTTTATTTTGACCATTTTTTCCTGATGAGCAAACTGAGGCACAGTCAGGGTTGAGCAGCTTCTATGAGATTAAAGTCTTACACTGGGATTTGAACTTGGATATTCTGACTCCTGAGACCAAGCGCCTAATCATCACAATACTAATTCTAAGAATGCACCAGTAGGCTAGTGTAATCTAATCAGAAACTGTAAGTAGTCCCCAAAGCAATGCTTTTGATTTGTGTGAGTCAGGTTTTCTTGTGAAACAATCCATTTTTCTTGAAATTTTGAAAGCTGAGCTCTTAACATAGAGAACTCAGAATATGCAATTTATATCATGCATTTTAGAATTGGCAAAACTGCAAGATAATGTAGGATCAAGGTCTATTTTTGTCACTTAAAGAAGATGAAAGTTTGGTCAGCTTGTGGGAAGAGGAAAATCTGGGAGGACCCTACCTGAACTTTAGTGGGTGCCAGAAAGGTCCCTGTTTACTTCATTCTTTGGAGTCTAAGCCTCAGATGGAAAGCAACAGCAAGCCTGGTTAAGTAGGGGTTCCTAAAACAGATGGGACCATGGTTGGGTCCATAGGGCACAGTTCCCAAATTGCAAACTGTGGAGAATCCCCAGGTCCAAGGTAGAGACACAATGTCTGAGAAGATGTCTTACCAATAGGTCTGAGGGCAGCCAGTCAGAGATGCAGGCACCCTTGTAGGAGAGGCAAAGATTAAAAGTAGGCCAGTCATGCCAAAGGAGGATAGTGGTTTATGGCCTGTCACTAGAGGATATGACAGACAGTATAAGGCCTCCTAACCAAAACAGGCATCAAAGGCCAAAGTGATAACCAAAGACCGGGTGAGCAAAGCACTTGGCAATGTCCATTGAGGACCAAGGATGACGCATTTCATAGACATGCTGGAGACATTATGTGGACCCCCAGGAACTTAGATCACACGTGGAAAGAGAGAAAGGGAAGAGATGATAGGATTTAAAACCAAAAGAGATTAAGGCATATTTTAAATGACTGAGCCACTTTGAGCTAGCAAGTTAAAGTTTTCCACTAGAATAAACTTGAGAGCCAGGTGAAAATCATTTACAGAAAAACAAACAAAAAAAGCTACATTTTTGCAAAGCTGACTTTTATTACTGAGGAATTCATACTCTGTACATATAGAAAAGGAAAAGCAAATACGATAACAAAGGCAAGATAGTTACCTGATGTGATGTTTAAGTTCATGTGTCATTTTGGTTAGTGTATGGTACCCAATTTTTTTGTCAAGCAAAAATTTAGTCCTCATTACTGTGAGGATATTTCATAGATGGATTTGCACCTCTATTCAGTAGATTGTATCCACAGGTGATTGCATTTACAATCAACAAAATGTTGTTAGCAATGAGGGAGTTTCCTCATTAAGTCAGCTGGAGATCTTAAAAGCCACAACTGAGTACTTCAGAAGTTGGAAAGAGTAATTTTTGTCTCTACTTCAGCCAGCCTGCTTCTTCTAGGGAATTCAATTTCACCTTCACTGGAGATTCCAGTCTGCAGTCTACTCTATGGAATTCGGACTTGCCAATCCTTTTGGTTGTGTGAGCCAATTTCCATAATAAATATATCTTTCTATCTATCGATAAATCTAGCTAGCTAGCTAGCTATCTCGCTCTCTCTATCTAATCTCTTTAAGATTTCAGATTCCTTGTTCTTAGGATCAAGGATTGCTCTAAGCATTAAGAGTACTTCAGATTATTAGAAAGATAATAAGAGGTACTGTGTGTACAAAGTTAATGGGAAGTGCTACTCCTACATTAAAGTCTGTTTCCATTTTTCAAAATCATATGGCAAAGACATGGTCAGTGGTGAAGCCGAAGTCTTTTAAGTGCATCTCATTGCTTCTTCCGTGATATCATGTACATTATTTTCATTTTGGCAAATTCTGCTCCTTTCCTGCCCCAAATATTATAAAAAGGCAGTATCAGATGATGGTGAAAGAGTAAGGGCTCAGGTTCATCAGTTTTCAAGTCACTTAAAACAAGGCAAGATTAGGTGTCTGACTAGTCGTTAATAACAGCTTGAAAATGTGAGTGTCACTGGGCTGTGAGTATTTTCTGAAGTTCATAATTTTGGCAGTTTAATGTGTGATACTTTATAGGGGAGGAGTGGGTCGGAGAAGACGCAGAGGATCTAGCTCCCATTCTCTGTGGATTATAATCACACTGTCACTCACCTGCTTGAGCAGCTAAACCCATTCCAAAGCCTGTTTGTAGACGCCTCCTGTTAAGTGGAAAAAAGTCTCCGCTGCCTCTTAGCAAATCACAGTAAACATGTCAACACGTTATGGGATGTGGTAAACTTTTTGAATATGAAAGCATCTGATAGGAAGATGATTTTGATTGGAACTTTTATGTTGGCCCCATAGGCAGGACTAGTTATCCATTTTGTTTAATTTCAGGTATCTGAAACAGTTATGCACACATGATGGGATTTGCAGTCCGTTCTCTATGAAATATATGGAAACATGTTTGATGAGATTTTTGAGTCCTCCCTTGCCCCTGCTTTCTAGTATTTTAAAAGAAGAGGTCCTGCCTCCAAGATGGTGCCTAGATATTCTAAATTAGATACACTGATCCAGTTTGAAATACAGTTAGATTCTTCTTATGGATGTTTGTAACATATTTGTGCAAGTTTTGAAAGGAATCTTGTTCTGCTGAATTTTCTTTAGCACATTCTTAGTGTGAGATAGTAACATTGAACATCACTGACAAATATATTGGACATCTCTAGTAAGAGTTTTTCTAACTAGTAGATGTGTAGATACTCAAGAGTTAAAGGAAACTCTAAGTACTGATAAGATAACAATTTTGATTATTCTAATTATATGAATAAATATTCAAACTAATAGTAGCCAAAGTTATACTTATTGAGCACTTACTTGTTCCCAGGCATTGTTCAAGGGCTTTACACATGTTTACTCAGTAGTTATAACTCTGTGAGATAGATACTATTACCCCCATTTTAAAGATGGGAATACTAAAGCACTGATAGTTTTACTACTAGGCTCTAGGAGTTGGTTTATCTCTATACTCAAATGAATATAGGTGCAAATCCATTATGAAATACCCTCACAGTAATAATAAGGCCAGAATTTGCTTGCCCAAACAACGGGGCACAATAACTTTACCAAGTTCCTGGTATTTTGTTAGGAGACTTTGATAATGAGGCAATCTATCAAATATCATGCTAATTATCTTCAGCTTTTTCAGTCTTTATTTCTTTTCCTTACTCTACCCTTGTCTTTTTTCTTGTTCTTCCTCTCTTTTTCTCTATGACCATCACCATCCATCTTTTTCCCTCTTTTTATTGATTTCCCTTGCTTTTTTATCCCACTCTTTCCTGACTCCCTTCTTTTCTCTTCATTCTACCTCTTCTGTCTGTGGTTACATTTTCTGAAGTGTTCTCAATATCAAGGCTGTTTCACTAAGACAAACATAAGCCATTGCACCTAAGGTTTTTTTTTTGTTTTTGGAATGCTGTATGGCAGGGGTCACATTTCATTCTTTTTCCATGTGAGGATCCCCTTATTGCAGCACTATTTGTAGAATTTTTGTTTGTTTGTTTTTCATTTTGTTTGTTTGCTTGTTTGTTTGTTTGGGAAGTGTATGGGTGTGCCAAGGTTCTTTTTTTTTTAATTTATTCTGATATAAAACCTAAATTTCCCATTTTATCCACTTTCAAATATACAATTCAGTAGAATTAATCACATTCCTAATGTTGTGTCACCATCACTACCATCCCTTACCAAAACCTTTCTCTTGGCATTTTAATTAGAGATTTTGAAAAAGAGAACAGATTAGAATTATGGAGTTTTAATCCTGGGGGAAGTATGGGGGTGATAGCTCAGAACCATTTAGGTTGAAGCTTCATCCAAAGGCATTTAAGGCATTGAGTTTCCATGGGCATTCAATGTTCTGGTCCAAAATATCTTTTTCTTCCCTATTTTGTTTCTTCAGGGGAATTATGACAAAAATAAAAGCCAATGATAAAGCAGGATATAGACGTGACTCACTAACCATCAGGACGTTCAAAATGTTAATGAGACTGGGAGTGGGAAGTGACTCACTGACATGCAACCCAGGGAAAATCCTCCCCCCCCGCCAAGAGGAGGAAAAAGAAATTATTTGAAAGACAGTTGGCCTTTGGATAAGTTGTTTAACTAAGGTCTTCAATAGATAAAGTAGAACTTACCTTGGAGGTTTGATTTGGGTATAACAGGGAGATTCCGTCTGCTCCAAAATAGCTCTTATGCTCATGCATGAAATTCCTTTATTTATAATTCTTTTCTCAATTTTAAAATATCCCCCAAAGATACAAAAATAGTCAATATTCATTTAGCATGCTTTATGTACTGGGCACTTTACATGAATTGTTTTCTCATTAAAAAACCTATGAAACAGACAAGAAGTATTTTCTGTACTTTTCAGATAATAAAACTGGAAAGGTAAGTGTCTTGCCAAAGAATACACAGCAAGGAGATGCCAGAGCCAGTATTAAATACAGAATATCTGGCTTCAGAGCCCATGAACCTGACTGCTTTGCACCATTACCTCCCACTATAAATAAATTGCTAATTTCTTAGTGAAGGCATGAGTATAAAAGAATATATATTTTTTCCATGATGGAAATGATCTGAGAAAGAATGAGAGAGACAGAGTGACTAGAAAAGATGAGAAGGGAAGATGAGTGTAGGTGGACAAATGAATGGACATAGAGGGTGGTAATAAAAAATAACATCAGTTGATAACATTTGTTCCTAGCATTTTATTTGGAAACTTTGATATATTGCCTCATTAAATCCTCAAAAATACCTTAGAGCTGGATACTTTCATTTTCCCTATATATGCGCAAAGAAATAGGCATGGCAAAGTTAAGTGACTTGCTGAATATTACACAGCCAATACATGGTGGAACTAAGATTTGAAACCAGGCCCAGAGATCCTTTTATCAACCACTTCACTGGGATGATTGAGGAAAACTCCTACTCATAATTTGGAGAAAGGCTATCTCCATGTAAAGGTACCAAATGTATCATATTTCAGAGTCCTCAACTTTTTATTTGCCACTTAATACTTACAGTCTCAGTGATCTGTACCCCTCCCCAAAATTGTTACTGAGAATCACAAGTTTGAGCCTAGAATAGGAGGTAGTACAGGGATAGTTTTGTTAACATCTCAACATGTGGTCTTTACGTTCGCACTGTTTTTATAGCCTTCATGGCCATTTCTTTTTCCCTATGAGCATGTAGTATAAATACCTGAATGAGGATCAACTTTTCAGTCAAAAGAGGAATAAACCCTGGCTGGGGACTGCAGAATTCTCTGAATCTTTGCAGAGGCTTGGATCTTATGGACAGGTTTGCATCTCAGGATCCCAATTATGAATATCCTCTGTAGAAGTTACTCTCTGACTAATAGATAAACAGCACTTATTTATTCACTCAACAAACATTTGAATTACTGCAATGTGCTAGACATTGTTTTGGTGCTGGTTATACATTAGAAAACTAGACAAACATAACCTCTACCCTCATGAAGTTTACTGTAGAGCCAGCAGCAATTAAACAAATAAATGCACAAAAAAGAGTTTAAAATTGCAGCACAGTGAAGGAAAAATATAGGGTTTTCAGAGCAGAAGAGGGGGGTTTTGTGCAGAAAACAAATTTGAGCTGCTCAGATGTCTCTTGAAAAAGAACTCGCTGTCCCTATGCAAGGCAGGTAGATGACCAGCACCAGCTTTTAGCTTCCTAAGGGTTAGCTTCACCTTTGAAGGGGTGGACTCCAGCTAATAACTGGGCAAAGGAGTTGTCCCTCATTGCTAACCACTGTGGGATCCTGCTAATGGGCAGTTTTGGTTCCAGGTCTCTCCACTGGGCTGGCAGAGACTTTGCCAGGTCAGCATGGTGGTCTGAAGAGATTCTCTTCCCAATCATGCGTCCCTCATCTTTCCTTTCACAGGTGTTACTCCCCCAAACAATTTTTGCCCTCCTAACTTCATCTCAGCATCTGATTTCCATAGGACACAAATTGCAACAGACTTTGTTTAGATTTCTGGAGGAAAGAGGCCAGGAACGTCTATCCCAAGGAAGTGATGTTTAAGAATTAGTGAGGTGGACGGGCCACGGTAGCTCAGTGGCAGAGTTCTTGCCTGCCGTGCTGGAGACCCGGGTTTGGTTCCAGTGCCTGCCCATGTATAAGAACAAAACAAAACAAAACAAAACAAAACAACAACAACAACAACAGAAAAGAATTAGCGAGGTGATAGTTAGGGCAAAGATCATTCCAGGAAGTAGGAATAGCATACTCAAAGACCTGGAGGAGAGAAAGAATGGAATAGGGCAAAGATACCTGGAGCATAAAATGTGACTGGAGAGTGGCCCGAGGTACAGCTGTAGATGCTGGCAGAGGCCATCATGCTAAGGCTTTAGATTTCATCTTAAGAAGCCACTGAGGAGTTTTAGGGAGCGGAGTGACATGGTCAAGTTTGTGGTTTTATGAAATCAATCCAGCTGCTGTGCAAAATGGATTGAAGGTGCAAAGAGTGGACAGATAAGAAGATATTTAATCTTCCAGGTGAGAGATGATGGTGACTTGGCTACAGACAGGTGGCTTTGAGGATGGGGAAAAAAATTGAACAATTCAATCTGTGCTTTCGAAATAGGCTTTTCTGAGTTCCTCACTATTCTTCCAAGCCTAAAAGACCTGAGAATAAAGTTTCCCAGTGAAGTAATTCTACAATACTTTATTTTATTTGAAAATCATTCATCTGGAAGTTTATTATTGTTGGTCATTGTTTTTAATTAAATTTTTACACTAAAAAACTTTTGTTTACACTAAAAAGCTTTTTTTACTCTTTCTGTTTCCGAAAAATTTAGCCTAGTTAACTTGTCAATTCCACCCAGTTAAATTAGTTACAATGTAGTTTCTTTTGAGTTTAACATTTCACCCTTTTGCATTATATTTATTTTTGTAAGCCCTTATAACCTCTTTTTCTTTGATTAAACATTTAGGTAAAGATAGATAGATAGGTAGGTAGATAGATAATAGATGGCTATGCATTATTTGCTTCTATCTCTAATACATATATATATATTTACATAAAAAGGAAACATTTATTTTTAAAAATAATGACAATGAACACACTTATGGAGCTAAGAAGACAGAATCAATTGAAATCAAGCCTATCTTCCGTAATATCCAAGGAGTGTGGTTCTGGTTGATATACAGCTTATTAACCAGTATGGTTTGTACAATGACCTGACTTTACACCAGACTTAATTGTCTGATAGTACCTCACTCTGGGTTCTTGCCCTCAGAACATCATGACAACATATATGGCAGCCATTCAATAGCTAGTGGAATGCTGCAGTTTCATTTACTTGTATGCTTTAACTGGCTATGGATGTTGGACATTAGATCACATGGTGAAGGGAAGGACTAAATTTTGATTTTAAAAATCATGCTTCAGGGTTGGCAATGGTGGCTCAGTGGCAGAGTTCTCGCCTGCCATGCTGGAGACCTGCGTTCATTTCCTGATGCCTGCCCATGTAAAAAAAAAAAAAAAAAAATTATGCTTCAGATGGACCATAAAGTTATGACTTCCAATTGAAAAACATTCCTGCCCTCTTAATGTTGTGTGGTAGAAATAAAGAACCAGGAGTTCTATGAGAGATTACATGGGAAGAGTTGTATCTTTTTGTAAGAAAGTCTTTGACAAATGTTTCTCTCCATTTTTTATCAGTTTCTGCTTATAACATTTCCTTAATTTGGTACACTGAAATATATTTAAAAAGCTAAATCTGGAAGAAATGCATATAAGTATTTTGTTTCATTAGCAAGCAGATTCTTATATTTCATATCAATTTTAGTCTTCAAATGTAATCTTTAATATTCATTCTTCAATTTATATGCTCACATTAATTAATTGGTAATCAGTAATTAATTGCTAGAGATAGAATTTCTAAATTTGAAGCTTCCCACAAATAGTTGATGAAAGCAAATTTTAATAACTATGAAATGATGGGATGAGTGTTATAATGGAAGTGTGAACAAGGTAGTGATGAGAACACAGAGGAAGGAGTATTTAATTCGGTGTGGGGCATCTACAAGGATTTCACCAAGGAAATAATATAATTTCAGTTAAGGCATAGCTAAATGGACAAATGGGGGAAATCATTACTATCAGTTGGCATTGAAAATTAAATGATGCGTGAGAAAGCACAATGCATTTGAAGAATTACTAGTAGTTATTTCTGGGGTTTAAAGTGCAGGGTAGGGAGCAGTGGAAAATAATATTGGACTAATAAGCATCACTTAGTTAAGGGTCTCATAGATCTTATTAAAGCAATGTGGAGTCCCTGAGGAATTTTAAATGATCACATCTCAGCAATGTGATGCTGAGGTATATTGAAGAAGGTTAAACCAAGATTAAAAGTGTGAAAACAATTAAAAAAAAAACACCAAAGTGTGAAAACAGAGATCTTTTATTAATCTTACAAGTCATTAAAAGATAAAATATTTATCCCTACTCTTCTACTTTTTGCTGTTTGCCAATGCTGTGCCTTAATTTTAAGGAATTCAACGTTTGGCTCAGTTCTTCTTTATTATTGTATGTTTGTCTTCTTTTTCATTAATATTTTTTCTTTTACATTGAATTTCCTTTTTTTATTTTTTTGTCATTTCTTTGGGCTATTTTCTGAATTCAGTGTTATGTTCTTTTGCATATTCATTTAGGGCCATAAATTTAGCTTGAGCTGCCTGCCACAAATTTTAATAAGTAAATCTTTTTTTCTCATTTCAAGATTGTGATTTCCCCTTTGACCTTTTGATTATTTGACAGGGTATTTATTAATTTTCCGACATATGGGAATTTTTCCAACAAGAGGGTTTTTAGCTTAGTTCCATTGTAGTTAAAGAACATACTCTGCGTATACCTTTCATCTATGGCCCAGCATATGGTCAATTTTTGTAGTGTTTTCTGGGCATCCAAAAAGAATGTGCATTTTGCAGTTGCTGGCTGCAGTGTCCCTGGGCCTCTGCTTTAAGTAGAGGGGCCTGATTCAGCGTCATACAGACACAGCAGCATGAAGCTCTGAATCCCTGGGGGGAAAGGGATACATTATAATCTGTTAAACACTTGCAATGGGAGGAGACAAAGCTCGGACTTTATCTCTGTCATTATTTTTCATAAGGGTCAAGTCTAGTTAATAAGTAGGTACTTAATAAATAATTGTTGGGATATATACATGTTGGAGTTTAAGGCTCTAATCTTTCCTTGAACTAGTTACTTAACCTCTCTCTATACTCATTTCTACATCTATGAATTGACCTTTCAGGATTCTCATACAAAAAACCTAAGGGATTATAGGTGAAAAGCATAGTTTATATTGTAAAGATAATATGTATATCGATTATGGGACCAATTGTGCAAGTGTGTCTAGTAAAACTCAGGTTAGCAAAAACTCTATTAGGTGTACCAGAGAAATTCAAAGTTCCAACGGTAAGTTCTAAAAGTGTATTGAATCAATCATGTTTTATTTTTCCTCTTCAGCTCTCATATATATAATGTCTAAGCACCTAAAATGGTCAAGCTATTTGTTAATTTTGACATTTGATACAGGTCTATTTTTTCTAGCTTTTCAGTAATTAAGCAATTGTAGTGAATTGACCCTTTATCGGTTTGGTATGGCTTACAATCCATTCCTAATCATAAATAGTGTTGAGTTTTCATGTTGATAAAGGGGCATCGTAAATATGAAATATCAGTAAAATGAGAAAACTGGTCTTTCAAGAACAAATTTTGTAGATAGAAAAGTCCAAGCCAGGTTGATGTGAAACAGCATGGCTATCTTGCACTGAATTTTTTCTCCTTTATTCCCCCACTGCATGCTTGAGAATACAAAATTTAAAAGCAACAGCATCTGTGTGAGTCATTGTCCTCAGAACTATCAGGCAAACAAATGAGTATTTCATAGACTTAACTTGACAATGAATTACACGTCCAAAACAGGTTGCGTGTGTGGTTTAACAAAACAAAATTAAGAGTCATTCTAGGGAAGGACATTGCCACAGCTTTGGCATAATTAGGAATCATCATAATCAAATACAGGAAATTGGCACATCTGCTTTTCAGGCTGTTGATCCAACTGTGAAGCTGCCTGTGCACACTGGCACGAGCAGTTCTGATGCAGCTCGATGTGTTCTGCAAAGCTGTCTTTGCATAAATATTTACATAATTTTCTCCAAACACCACTATAAGCAGTTGTTTTTTTATCACTTTTTCTCCCTGGGGTTATTATTTTTTCCCATCCCTACTCCTGGTGAAGGAGTTAACACTTGTTATTCTAAGGATTTATCGTTCTTCAAGAGAAGTTTAGTGGAAAACGTTGGGACCTGAGATGAGAGCAGTCCCTTTCATTTAGTAGGCATTTCAATCAGTAGAAAAAGAATTATATCCAACCCAGGGCAAAACAGAGAGATAGAGAAGTTGGAGAGGGAATTCTCTCAGAACTTGAAATCGATAAAAACAGAAAGTCAAACTCAGTAAAGCAGAATATCATGGCCTTAAAGAAGTGACATTCCCAACTCCAATTTCCTTTAGTTTTTGGAGGTTAAAAAAGTCTTCTACAGAAGTATTGGTTTAAGATTTCTTTCACTATTAGTCCTTTAGTCTTTCAGACACTGTTTCCTTATTTTAAAATGATCTATAGGATGTCTCTTGTTTCCTCCAGTTTTGAATGGCCTATTACGTTATATTTTGAACCTATATTTTAAAAAATAATCCATATTTTATACTTTTAAAAGTCCAATTTAAAAAATCTACCATCTTCTCTAGTTCCCCCAAATTATTTTTCTTACAATTACGCACATACCCTGCTTTTTTATTTTTTATTTTTTATTTTTTTGTACATGGGCAGGTACCGGGAATCGAACCTGGGTCCTCGGGCATGGCAGGCAAGCACTCTTACCTGCTGAGCCACTGTGGCCCACCCCATACCCTGCTTTTAATGCCAAAAAATTGGTTAAAACATTTATATCTTGGCAATTAAAATATTTAATAATATTCTTAATATTTATAGTGTATCTCCAAAGTGGGAGGCATATTTGTTTAATATTTATGTGAACCTTTTGCCTTATGCAAACTTTTGGTGACATACTGCTAAGCTTGGGATTCGTGCACTTGAAGGTGCTGTGGGGTAAAATTTTGTAATATAATAACTGGAGGACTTATATGAGGAAAGTTTTTTTTTCATTTTTTCCTTCCAAAAGCATTAGAAAGAGGCAACTTTTAAACAATTTGCAAATAATAAAAGGGAAAGGGTACTAAATAGGAACAGGCAAGAAATGCCCCTAAATCACATTCCCATGTTTCATTCATATACAAATTATGAATTATTAATAATTCCAAAATCATATGTTCTTAGTTATACTTGCATTAATCAGAGTTCTCCAGAGAAACAGAACTGACAGGATATGTGCATATATATATATGTTATGTAAACATGATGAGATTTATTATAGGAAATTGGCTCATATGACTGTGGGGATTTCCTTTTTCCTATTTTCACACTGTATCCTTAGATATTTGGCTTTGTTTTCTTACTTGTTTCCTCATGGAACCAAGGTGGCTGCTGTTGCGCCAAAAAACACAACACAGGTGGTTAAGGGTGAGAGCTGGTCTCTGTTTGATTGGCCTCTACTGAGGGCCGATTTCTGCCCCCATTTATTCCTGTTTTTCCTGGTACGTGTCTTATGCTCCTCATTCCCCACCCCAGGCTTCTTTTCCTTCAATTTTCCAGGTGTGCTGCTACATTTCCTATCAATGACTGGAATTGCTGGGAGCTTTCATTTTGCTGGTTGATGACTCTGGGAACTTAAGTACTCAAAATAACCTAACAAGTCAGAGATAGAATTAGGCATAAAATCTTGTATATAATGTTGGATTCATTCTTCCTGTATCGATGATTCATTGTCTTCTATAACTTTAAAGTTCGTCTAGGCAGATTTTTTTTTTTTTATGATGTGCAATTGTGGGTATTTTAAAATCCTCTGCTTATATGTATGTTTGCATGTGTGTGTCCTTCTATTAACTAACTGTTAAAAGTTTCAAAATTTCTCTTTTCTGCTAGGTCTGATAATTCTCTGACTCTTCCCTCAGCTTTGCCATTTCCTGGGAGTAAATACTTAAGTCATGCTTTTAACTGATCACGGTTGTGATCCAACTTAAAAGCTGAGCAATTGGCAGCAACTTCTTTGATCGTATCAATGTCTCACAACCAGATTTATTTATTTATTTATTTTTCTGCTTGCATTTTATCTAGGGCAAGATTTTTTTTAATGCCACGTATGTTTTCAGGTTTCCATTTTACAATGCAGTTATTATCATCCTTCTCTCTATACTTACTCTGAAAATACACAGAACTTTGAGAAGCCCTGTTTGTTGTCTGGTGGAAAAGCTCTTTAAAACCGTTCAGGGTTCATGTTTAGGGGCCCCAGTTTTTCATCTGTGAGTGATGAAATTAGAGAAGAGAAATTTTTAGTTGACAAATATTTTTTGAGCAGCTACCATGGCTAGGTACTTGCTGTGGTTGTTTACGAAAGAGTGGTGAGAAAAAGAGACAGATTCTCAGTTGGAGCTCATGCATTATTGGAAGAAGACTCAATTCATAAGCAATTACAATAAATTATAAAAGTTATCTATTAGGAAACACACAGAGTACTGAAGGAACATTGAATGTGCATATATCTTTCTTCAAAGGGAGATGGGGAAATCTTAGAGTACATTATGTTTAAACTGAGAACAGAGAATAATAAGTAAAGGAGAAAGAGGAATGAGAGAATATTTAAAATGGAAGTTTCCTATGGCGTAAAATTCTATAATTAGATCATTCCATGTGTATTTATATGATATAATAGTTGTAAGAACAGGATTACTTACCTTTTAGACACACAGGATTTTGGACTTGATCTGTAAATAATAGATTTTTAACTGTTTTTTGTTTTCTGTTATGTTTTTCACCTTCAAGATTTCCCTCTGGAGTCACTGATTCAGAAAAAGAATATAGGTAATTTGAGCTACATAGTAGAAGTAACAAAATCATTAAGTTGGAGAAGACCTGCAAGTTTATTCAGCTGAGCCCTCTCATTTTGCAAAATGTTTCCTTATTCCAGAGAGATTAATCAATATTTCAACTGAATTTTCATATCAGGTTCATGACGGAGTTTGGCCTAAATTTAAAGTCTTCTGATTCCTGGTTTAGTGGTGGCAGCTATTGCAGGCTGTCTTTCATTACATAAGGATAAATAAACACATTTCCATAGTACTTAATATCCAAGTATGAGCAGAAGAAAATTATAAAAGGGAGTATGGTTGGAAATGGGATGGGACAGATTTTTTGTTTTCTTTGTCGTTCTTTGGTGAGTGGTTTCACCATCGTGATGGTTTGAATGTATTTCTAATGTGAAAGAAAAAATGGGCTTCATCAATATTGCTTTGCTCAGGATATATTCTAGTTTTAGATACCTGTGTTAGAGTTTTAGTTGTTAAATAGCTATTATTTTAACTTAGAGCAGTTAATAGGAATCAAATTTCTCTCTATCTGAGTGACATGTAATTTTCTAGTACTAGATTTAAGTAAGAGATTACTGTGCAAATCCTTATGCAAATTTGGTTAGCTGAATGTAGTAGTGATTAAGAGTAAGGCTGTGGCATAATTTTGGGCTAATTCTGGACTTGTGCAAGTTATATGATCTTAAGCAAGTAATGAAACTTATCTTTATAGTCTTGTTTCTTTATCTGTGAATGGAGATGAGATTGCTATGAGGATTTAATGAGATAATGGAAATAATGTATGTAAAATATTTAGGCTAAGCTCAAAGTGCTGCCTGTATGTCAGTTGTTATTATTATTATTACTATTGTTAATAAGAAGATAAATTCTTAATAAAAATAATGGTTGGCGCTGGTTTCTGGAAATAATGCGTGTCGGAATTCTCATTAAAGAAAATAAAAGGCAAATTTCTTTTCTTTTTTTTTAAAAAAAAGCAAATTTCTACATGTGTAGAATGTATAAAATCAGTTTTGCTATTGATGTCACCACTGCTGTTGCTGGAAACCAGATTTAGTTTATGGAACTTGGCTGTCAGATGAATGAAACTGAGAGCCAATTTTGTATAAGTGGGCCCCACATGATTCCTGGGAGTGTCTGGAATGTGGAGAAGGCTCAGTGTGTGTTACTGCTGCAAATGTCTCTTCCTGCCAGAAGTGACATTATCCGGATAGCTTGGCTCATCCTGGTCATCCAGCTCTATTGGCAGCAGGGCAACTGTGAGTTGGAAACAATCAGCCTGGGCCAAGTGAAATAAGCCACGGGGAATGGGGGAGAGGGGTGCAGAGAGCTTGTGGAAAAGCAAGCACAAGGAAGAAGGTGGGACCAAGGTGTAATAAAAGTCAACTATTTCTACCCCATGGGTTTCAAATTAGAAAAAGTGGGATAATATAGTTGAAATATTAGCCAAGCTCTTCTCTGTATTTTTCATCCCCACTGTCTTTCTTTCCAAGCCCCTCCTCTGGCCCCAGCCCCCTTGCAGACTTAAGTTGGTTGGTACATCCATATGAACAGTGACTCTGAAGACAAGATTCTACCTGTGTTTCTCTGGTCCTTCCCCATACATACACACCTTAGTATTGAAGAAACTCTTCTCATCATAGAGGCACCCTGGGAAAGGGAAGGGAGAATTATCAGGCATACCTGAAGTTATTTTTTCACTCCAGTAACTTTCTACACCAGTGGAAATGAAGTATAGTTGGTGCAAAAGAAATAATATTAGATTTCTTGAACAACTGAGATTGAGGATGAAATTCCAATGTGGAACATACGTGCATTATATGTATATTACCTCTTGACTTAATTTCATATTTTATCAAAATTCAGTAGAATATCTTAGGAAAAATTCATATTTTTGTGATATTTGTGAACAAGAAAGTATGAGAAAGTTTCTCCTGAGGATTTCACTCCTGTTCTTTAAAATCATTATGCCATATGGATGCAACATTACTTCATTTGAAAACAACATTGACAACAAACTTTAAATCTTTCTTGCTGAACTGAACTAAGCTAAATCCTATCTGAGGAATATAACTTCATGTTGATTTATTCCACAAATATTGATTGAGCACCAATTATGGGTCAAGCAGAAAGCATGGCATTGGGATATTCTGACAAGAAGAGTTTATAATCCAGAAACAGGGATTGTTTGCAACCAGACAAACTAAGAGAAATGAGAAATGGTTGTGATGGGAGTGCAGTACTGAAAAGTAATTTTTGCATAAGGTTATTTAATCATAGACATCAGTGGAAATGGGGTAATCTGTAATTTCCTCTCTCAACCAACATTCGTTCCCTAAATAGCATGAGAGGACTAACATACTGAAAACATTATAGTCTAGTATGTTTTCACTGGTTGCTCTGGTTTGCTAAATTTAAAGGATAAGTCCTCACTTCTCAATTACTCACTTAACATTCCAGCATATTTTTGGAACAAGTGATATTTTTGGAAGCTGCCAAGCATATGGATGAATGGTGACTGACTTAGCAGATCTAGGAAAACTGAAACTTAAGACAACCAATAAGCTAATTAAAATTGCTGAACTCACAAAATGCCCAGGAATTGGAAGTATCATGTGCTTCTGAAAATGAGAATGCAGGGTGGGGCTGAAAATAGGAGGACTGGTTGACAGTTTCATCAGGAGAAGTTAGACCTCTTAATTATTGCTGTGGAAGATTGGGGGATAAATGGCTGACCAAGGAGGGTCTGCTCTTGTAGACAAAAGGCACAGTTAAGAGCAGATGTGGAGGGGAGATGCCATAATAAAAATGGGGAAAATGTGAAAAAGGAGATACACCTGCTTCTGTGTGTAACATCCAGCACACTGGAAGCCAAGTTTATATTCCTCATGCAAGAGATTGTAGGACTCTTCTCTGGGGAAATGCAACCCATGAAAAAAGGCCTATAGATAACTGTCATTTGTAGTCATCTCCAAAAAAGAAAAAAGCCAGGTTCTGTGCACAGAGCTTTCAGTTTATATAATGAATGGACAGATAAGACTCACCAGATAAACCTAAAACATCCCTGCATCTTCCACTACCCCCCTTCACATAGGAAATTTAAAAATTACTCTCTGGAGAAACTGACCAACTCAAAGAAAGAGACATAGATACTGGCTTTAAGTCACAGCCTGATCACCCTGATAATTAACCAATCTATTGACACACACAGAAATCAAAATCATTTTGGTTCCAAGCTTTTAAACATGAATGGAAATTGAAAGAGCTCAAAAAATGATCACAACATGATAAATGGACATAGGAGCCAAATTGAAGGGATTTCTAATGACCCCAATAGGGACATTTTATACAACAAAATAAATAATGATAGTAAAAGGTCATAATGCATAAAATATAAAAATCCATGCGTTAGTACTGATAAGAATAAATAATCGAGTAAGTGAATACCTGGGAGAGAAGGAAAGCTCTTTCTTACAGTAGAACCCCAATAAATGTAGATGTAATGGTAGAAATGCTGAATCAGTGTTTGACAAACACAAGAACAGCTGTTTTAGGCAAGAATCAAAATGATGCTAAAATTAGTAAATGAAAGTATGATCATAAATGGGATATTTACATAGCCTCACAATATCTCACCCTAAGATACTCATTAATTACAATTTTACAGAGGTGAAATCATGTAGAGGACACTTATGCCACGTGATCATTTTCAACATTATTGGATCCGGTTATAGAAGAAAATAACATGCACTGAGAAAGAATCAATATCAGTTTTGTGCTATTGTAGTATTCTTACCAAAATGCATAGCAAAATTTAATCACAGTGAAGCAAGTTGAAGAATATTCTTTAAAATAACTAATATTCTTCCAAAAATTGAAGGTCACAAAAACAAAGAAAAATTTAAGAATTGTTCTGGATTAAAGGAAACCACGAAGACATGATAAGTAAATGCAATATATGATCCTAGATTACATCCTGGAGCCAAAAAGAAACAGTAATGGGACAATTAGTAGGTTTTTAATAAAGTTTAGATGATCCTTTAATAAGGATGAGGTAACAGCAATGTATAGATTATCTAATCTATGGAATTACTGTTAATTTCATGATTTTAATTAATCTATTGAGATTATGAAATTTGATAATATTTGGGGAATCTGAATGAAAGGTAGATGGAAATTCCCTGTACTATCTTTATAACATTTTATATGACTTAAATTATTTAATAATGAAAAATTTAAAAGTAACAACATTAAAAAAAGATGTGACTAAATAATAAAGGCTTACCAGACATTGAGGAAAGTCTCTATCATAAAAGAAAAATATTAAATCCAATTAACAAAAAGTAATTTTAAGGGAATAAAGATGAAGCTGAAGCATAAGGAAACAATAAACAGTAACAATCCTCAACAACAAGACTGGAAACATGTAATAAAGGGAGCATGCATTTAAAATTATGAAGAAAATTATTTTTAACTGAGAATTCTATATCCAGGCAAACTTTCTTCAAGTTGAGAGAATAAAGACATTTTCAGTTAGCTCTCAAAATATTTGGTTTCCACATTCCCTTTTCAGGAAGCTAAAGAAAAGAGTATGAAGTGTCCCACCGTTGGAGTACATACAACAGAAAGGAAAACATGGAATCCAGGAACAAAACAAAACCCAAGGGAGGGATAAAAGAAATTTTTAGGACAACAATGAAGGAAACTTCCAGATGATAGGAGTGTGATCGAGATTAGATCAGGCAAATGGGTAAGGCTGTGGCAGGGAATGAGAAGTTCTGTTTCCAGAAGAAATTGAAATGAAAAGATTACCTGATGTATATGAACATATTGAAAGGTAAATTAGATCTTAAATATGGATTAAAGATAAATACATAGAAAATAAGCAAAATTGTAAAAAAAAAAAAAAGGCAATTATTAACTACAGGAAAAACAAAGGCACTGTACTAGTACAAGGATGCAATTATAGTCTACTACAAAGCTCAGCAAAGAATAACAATAATATAACAATGTAAACATGTGAAAATTGATTCAACCAAGTACAGTAACACAGCTTTTCTAAGAAGATGGGGAAGGAATTGTCTGTATGTGAGGTGATTGTATAAGGGGGCTAAATCTCCACCTTTCCAAGCATGCAACCAGTGAAAATCAAGAAATATCAGCATACACATGGTGTTTATTATTGCATAGTATTCAAATTATAGAGATAATATGAGAAGAAGCTGCTAAAGTATTTGGAAATTGATGTGTGCCAAGGACCAATGATTATGAGTAGGGTAAGATGAATCAGGGCATTATTGTTTATCAAAGCCTAATACAGATATTTGGCTTTTAATGTGATGAACATGTGTTAGTTTATTTAAAAAGAATATGGACAACCATATTTGAGTGCAGAATGCAGTCAAACTTATCAAGGGTCAAATTCTAGCTTTCCCACATATGATCTCTCTGATCTTGGTCATGTTTAATATCTCTGAAATTCAATTCTCTCCTTGGTACATGAAAAAACAGAACCAAACATACAGTAGGTACTCAGTAATGAATCTATATTTTAGGATTCTTGTGGGTATTAAAGACTATTAAATGAGATAATTTACTTAAGTATTTAGTACAGTACTCACTAAAAGACAGCTAATGCTATTATTGCAACACTTTTTTTTCCATGCATGTCTTTATTTTATTGCTTATCTAACCAGGTGAGTGACACTCATAATGTTCTAAAATCACACAGTCATAAGATGAAAGCTATATAGTTATACAATCATTATCTATCAAGGCTACTGGATTAGAATTCCATAATTTCAGGTATTTCCTTCTGGCTACTCTAATACACTAAAAACTAAAAGTGAACGTCTATATAATGAGTCAGTTGTCATAATCATTTGCTAAATCTTAACTTCTCAGTTACAACTCCTCCTTCTCATTTGATCATTCTCTCAATCTTCAGGGATATCTGGGCAATGCCCATTCTAACTTCTTCATGCTGAAAAAGGGTATCAACATTATGGAGCAGAAGAATGAAACTGGTTGATACTTCTGGAAAGACTGGTACCTCTGGGTTTCAGCGCTTATGTGGCATAGGAACCATTTGCAGGTTTTATCTTTCTGAAAAAATAAATTTAAGTAACTTTTATAAAGTCTTAGCTAGAATGGCATCACTTTTGTTAAGATTTGAAGAAAAATAAACTCAGAGAATGAAGAGAAACAAACATTTGACTGAGCACACACATACAAAGTATATAAATAAGAGAAGGGAGATGAGTCAGTGGTAGCATAATAAAACGTATAAGGAACAGTTACATTTGTCCTTCAAATTTGAGTTAAATAAATTAAAAGAAGTGTCAATTTTAATGAGAAAGCAGAAGATAGATAAATTTATTAAATAATTGTTTGTTGACCCACCTTAATTCCTTTGTGGATCAAGGTGGCATACAAATAAATTCCAAGCATTTATTGAATACTTACAATATGTAAAACCTTGGTTAGGTATTAATTTCAATAGTAAAATTCCATTGCTGTTATGTTTCATGAAAGTATTTCCACTTCCTATACTTTTGTTTGATTTTCATAATTTCCCTCTAAAATTTGTAGGATAACACTTTACTAGGGTACAGTTGTAGAAAGAAAAGGAAACTATAGAATTTATCCTAGACATTAGCATAGCTATGGAAACAAGACAGAGCCAATAATTTGGTTATAAGTACTTATTTTTATAACTCACATGAAACTTTGTTAATTTTCTGTGAGAAGTATAATTGCCAAATGAACTGAAATACTGACATCACCTCGTTTGTGCATTCTCTCCCCTGTAAAAACATTTCCATGGAAATTCATATTGGTTGATAACAATGCAATCAGAACACAGTGATGGATGGTTCTAATGGCTAATACCACCAAATTATGATGCATGATGTCCCACAGCACACACGAAGGCTGTTCTGCCAAGCACAGAGAACACCCATGTCAGCTGGCCCAGGCACCTTCATCCCTGGGTGGTGCTGAAACCACCCTGGCAGAATTGTGTTCTTTGACTTCCTGCAGGCCATCTGCTGACACTTTTTCTTCAGCCATATTTCAATACAGTTAGTTAGGTTAATGCCTTCTTGTATATCAAATCACATTCCAAGCATGCTTTCTTGATGACTCTTGCATATTTTAATTGAAAATCTGAAAACTTAGTTTCTGCAGGGATTAAAAATGAGTAATGTATCCATATGGTTTTAAAATATTCTTATAATGTGTCAAAAAGCCCAATTATTGACTAAAATGAACTTGAGTTCATTTTGAAAAAAATGAAGCTAAAGATGATTAATCTGCTGGATTAAACAAATATGGCATTAGAGGCATA
Organism: Tamandua tetradactyla; assembly: GCF_023851605.1. Taxonomy (NCBI): domain Eukaryota; kingdom Metazoa; phylum Chordata; class Mammalia; order Pilosa; family Myrmecophagidae; genus Tamandua; species Tamandua tetradactyla. Next base: position 48,267,184 of record NC_135350.1, read on the forward strand.
GATACCAGTATCAAGATATAGAATGCACAGTCTGTGGTATTCTTTATGATATTGTGTGTTCATGTAAGATACTATCAAACTCTTTTAATCACTACCCTTATGTTAAAAGCTTTGTTTGTCTAAACTAGTGAAATGTCACTTCAACAAAACCAAAAGAATTTCAAAAAAATACCCACATGCTTAGAAAGCAGAAAACAGCAAAATGTGGGGAAAAAGCCATCTTTGCAAGGAAAGGTTGGCAGAAACATATGGATTCCAAGTGAAATTAAAATAAGGTTTCTGTACAGACTAGATACTGTGGCAGATAATGATGCCACAGGCCAGACAGAAGGTTCCCAAGGCCCCAGGCTGCTTTCTTACTTCTGCTCAGCTGAAGACTTTATCCAACATTATTTTGGTGATAACACTTGTTATACAGCCACTGGATCCTCAGATGCTAAATCATCCTGTAATAGATTTCATCCAGGAAACCTAAAGGCCAGCCATATTTCATCATTTCTTAAGTTTCAAGGATTGTAAAACAGCCATCTGTACATGTCTGGAAGCATATTTTTATTTGGGTTATTATTTGATAATGTACAGACAATCCAGTCCTCAGTCCTCCCCAATGTGCCTATTTTTAAAAAAAGCCCATAGGAAATTTTTTTTGGTTGATGTTTAAAATTCCTATTATATTTAGTTGAAATGTAAATAAGACTTCTTTCTTCTATCTTAGATAGAAAGAGAAAAAATAGCTACATGGAATAATGGAGAATATGTTCACTGAGATATACTTGGCCATATTATCTTATTGAACATTCTTTTATTCAACAAACTACCCATGCGCTTAGAGCTGGAGATCATACATAAGCATCCAATATAGAAAGGTCTGCCCTCCTGGAACTTTCCATCTAAACCATACCCTTTCCTTTTGTTTACTATGAATGTATTACCTATCAATCTTTATCTACTAGCTACTTTTATTACCATCTAAATTCAGATTAGGTAGAGAATGAGTTAGGCCTAGAAAAGTAGCTTATGTTAGAAGCTTTAACTCTCCCCTTAGCTACAATTCTTTAAGTTCACATGGTCAAAAATATCTGACCCTAGGCCACCTCAAACAGATGCCTGGCATTTGGCCATTATATATTTATTCTTTCTGATTAAGGCAAGTAAACAGATGTTGTTGGTCAGCTTGGGTTGCAGGGGAGGGAGAGGTAATCCATGAAATATTTATAATTTGTACGTAAATTACTGCGAATGTATTTTTATGAGATTATTTTCCTCTTAATGAGGAAAGCTTGAAGAGTTTACCTGTCTTGCGCAAAAAATGCAGGCATGAGTACTTTCGATTGGAGTAAAGGAGTGAGTTGTTGAGATGGATGGGGCAGAAGTGGGAGAGGGAATGGAATTTAGTAGAGTGCGAGAATGTGGTTTAGGAGTGGGTTATACCAATTAGGGTCTCAGCAGGAAACAGATGGAAATCGTTCAAATTGGATAATTTGATGAGATTTTAATGGAGAGGTTATTTATAAAGGGTGCGGTAGGGATAGAGGATGTGTCAGTACTCTGGGGCTAGTAAAGGTCAAGAAGAAGTGGTTTCTAGAAGCAGAGACTTATGTAGAGAGGGCTCCTGATGGAAACTGTGACCTTTGACGGTGGAGAGACAGCCAGCCTGGAAGCACCCTGCAGAGCCAGAGTCAAGGCATAGTAGAAAGAAAACTACATGTAGCGTCAAAAAACTTGCACACAGATCTCTACTCTGTAATGTTTCCCCTCAATCTTGTGATGCCATTTAATTCTCAGCTAAATCTTGTGTGTGCCATGTATTTCTCTGGGCCTCAGTCTTCTTATCCAGGAGAAATAACACTTTTTTCCCCCTATAAAGTAATTGTGAGCATCAGAAGACATCATTTATATAAAAGCTCCAGATACAGGGCCTTGTGGTGAGGAAGGTCTGAAGAAATGAGCATTTAATCTGAAGAGAATGTAAAATCTCAAAAGACACACAGAGGGAAAGGAAGACCTTATTTTCTTGAGGCTACTCCTAAGATTCATACACCGGAACTGGTTACTTTGCATATATGTACTCACGGACACATGCTGTAGTCACATATGTGTATGATTATGGTATCAATAAATGAGCAAATTTAGGAAGAGAAAGGAACAAAGAGGGAGAGGAAAAAATAGCAAAAAGACCCAAATCTGTTTTGTGAATCATTAAGATGAAGAACATTAAATATCTATTTTGCAAGTGAAGTTCTGATTTAGAAGATAGCCATTAAAGTAGACCCAAATCATAGGTCCCAACAGCTCATATATTGGAAATAGAATAGACCATAGCTTTTAGCAAGGGGATGATTGCAAACATTTTGTTGTATATCTTTAGAAATTGATTTCATGCTCACCTTTATTATCTGCACTGTTATTTCTTACTAGGCCACTGCAAGGAGACTTAAAAATACTATTTATCTTTGCCTTGTTTCCTTATGGACTACCTTTTAATTCGAATCCCAGCATGCAGTAATGCATGAAGAATGTCAATGCACTTTATTTCTTATGAGCAATTCTTGTAAGAAAAATTATTGGTTAAAAGAGATAGTGTATTTTTTAGGTCTGCATCAGGGAAAACAGAAATTATTTGATCTATTGTAAAAAAAGAAGAAATTATTTGATCTGTTGAGTTTGGTGTTGTGTTGCAATACCATCTAACAAGAATGCAGTTTAAAATTCTATGTGAAGTCCCCTCCATTTTGACTGTCAATTCAGGGTGGAAAACCATTTTGTTAGAAGTGTCAAGGAAACGATGAACAGTGGAGATATCAACTTCATTAGCTTGTTTTTTTGACTGCCACAGGATTCTTCTTGTACTGTATTATATATGAACAAAAAAAGCATTAATTCAAAGAACACAAATTCAATGAGGATTAAACTAATCACCTGAAGGTGCAGTGAATTTATATGCATTATCCTCCACATATTGATGTTTGTGCCCATTCAACTCCCTTGGTTTATATTTAACATTTGTGCCACAGAAGGGAAATTTAATAATTATCTTCAAAATGCAAATTTGTCAAGGTCAGAATTTCAGATACAGATACTTGTCGGTTAGATCACACATTGCATTTTATTTCTCTTTAATTCTTTGTTAAATTATCAATCAAAATGTTAGTTTGATGGTTTATTAATTCTAAAAGTCATTATTTTAGCCTTTTCTTTGTCTAACTGAGCTTCATGTGAGAGAAAATTCTTCTGAACTGAGAAGGTATAATATCTTCTATATTGAACTCTGTAGAATTAAGGTATCCCAAGGAACTTGGCGATAAGTAGAAATTTTGTAAAGTAAATTTTCCTTTCCTACGGAGTTCTTTATGAAAGAGAAACTACGCTCTCTGTGGAGGGCATCTTTTGCCTGCCTAGCACACCATCTACAGGAAATGTTCCTGAGGCCCCAGGAGTGGGATCTTGGAGCTGTGTTTGGATGTATGATCAGACCTCTGAACCTGACCTGCAGTCAGGGGTGGATACCTGATCTATGCTAGGTCAATACAACAAAATCTTTCCTGGAAATTCAGAATCAGAACTTGAAGGTTTTTCCAGGTTAGATTCTTATCTGATCCATAAGGTTTATACAATCCTTCCCTTAGGTTCCATGAGACCCTCTGTGGCTAAATAATATATTTCTTGTTTTCTTTAGCTAGTTAAAATTGACACCTATTACTATAACCAAACTTACTTCTTCTTGGGGGTATATGGATCAAATTGAATAATTTGGTTTATAAATGGCAGGCTCATTGTGACTGTCAAGACCTAATGGGTTATTATCCTAAGAATACAGTTTCTTATGTGCTGTTTTCCTCTCAGCTTTCCCAGCCACAGATTCATGTACAGCTGCCCAGCCCTAACTTTTCTCCAGGCATAGTTTATCTCCACAATACACATACTTTTCTGAGGTTTAGAAATCTCCTTATCTTCTCAGTTTTAAAGTGCTGTTCTTCTTATTTTGTTTTTAAGTTTGCAGTTTTGAATCCATCTAGGATTTACTATTTCATTGAACACGTGATAGACACAAGGGGTATCTATTCTGAAAATAATATCAAGTCCTCTCTAGCTCCTTGGTGCCTTTCATCATTAACCTGTCTTGCTACAGCAACCTGATTACTCTTCTAAAAGCACAGCTCTATTTGAGACCTATGGATGTGTAAAATATATTATTGTCCTCATTTTTGTTTGCAAAAATATGTTAACACTCTAAAAGATTTTTATCTATAGTGGAAGTTGGCAAAGTTTTTTAGTAAGGAGCAAGATAAATATTTTGGGCTTGTGGGCCATGCAGTCTGTCATACCTACTCAACTCTGCTACTGTAGGACAAAGGCAGCCACAGTCAATGCATAAAAGATGGCATGGCTGCTTTCTGATAAAACTTTATTTACAAAAATAAATGGGCAGGAATGACCCAAAGCATTTTGTAGATTGGATTTTACCAAGCTCTGTTGGTTTTGCTTTCTACTCCATCCTTCACACATCCAGTGATCCATGAAATTAAATTTCTTTCTTGACTATTAGGTGCTTTATACATTGACTTAATACTCTTGTTCCCTTGGTAGGAGTTTAGGTGGGGGTATAGTGAGACTGCTTTTTATCTAGGCATATTTTCCATAAGAGATGCCTTTAAATTGACTTTCAGGTGGTAACTGACATACTATTTTGAATATGATGAGAAGATATCGAAGAGAACAAAACACAATGCATAATAAAACACCAATGATAATACTATGATATAAACAAATGCTGTGAAGCAGGAAACACCGTGTGTGATGTTTAGGTTCATGTGTCAACTTGGCCAAATGATGGTACCAGTTATCTGGTCAAGAAAGCACTGGCCTAACCATTACTGTGAGGACATTTTGTGAACTTAAATCATTAGTAAGTTGATGCATCTATGGCTGATTACACCTATGATCAACTAAGGGGAATGTCTTCCACATGAGAGATGTTTAACCTAATCAGTTGAAGGCTTTTAAGGGAGAGGTGATGACTTCAGCTGTCAGAAGCGAGAATTTTCAGCTCTACTTCAGCTAGCCAACCTCTTCTGTGTTCCTTTATAAAAATCATTGAAGATCCATCAGTTGCATGAGACAGTTTTACAAAATCTCATGTTTACAGATATCTCCTATTTGTTCTGTTTCCCTAGAGAACCCTGACTAATAAACTATCAGACAAGGGAGGAAAGCAGTGAAAGTTTTGGTATATGCTTGCTTTTTTCCCACATCCCAATTAATGTTGCTAATGTTTTACCACCTCCCCACCCCATAGAGAAGCTGGTTGTGCCTCCTCTAGCCAAGGGGTTTCTTCCACTTCATTTGGTTAATCTTTAAAACACTACTCACCCTGCAAGATGCAAATTAAATGCATGCCGTACATCAATCCTAATTTCTCCAGCTAAGAGTAATTTCTCCCTCTTTGAAATTCTTATTGTGCACTATCACATCATTTTAAAAATGGTTTTATAAGAGAAGTTTGGGTTAACAGAACAAGCGCATAAAATACAGGATTCCCATACACATCTCCACCATGAATACTTGCATTGTTGAGGAAAATTTGTTCCAATTTATGAAAGCACTTTTTTGTAATTCTACTATATTTTAACAGTGGTTACATTTGTTACAGTTGATGAAAGATTATTGAAGTAGTACTATTAACTATTTTCCGTAGTTTATGTAGAGGTATTTTTCTCATATTCCCAATCTATTATTGTTATTTTCATGCATATATTTATTTTATTATTTATCTACCCATCCATTGGATAAAGGGAGTATCAGTTATTAAGGTTTTTACAATCACATGGTCACAAGATGAAAATATATATTACAGCTAAACAATTCAGGAATTTCCTTCTGTCTATTCTGATACAAAAAAAAAAAAACTAAAAAGAAATATCTATATAATGAGTCAGTAGTTAAAATCATTTGCTAAATCCTAACTTCTCGGTTACAATTCCTCCCTCTCATTTGATCATTCTCTCAATCTTCAGGGATATCTAGGCAATGACAGTTCTAACTTCTTCACGCAGAAAAAAAGTGTGTGTTGACATTATGTGGTAGAGGAATAACTGGTTGAAGTTCTTGGAAAGATTGGTACCTCTAGGTCTCAGAGCTTATCTGGCATAGGGGTATTTTGGAGGCTTTACATTTCTGTAAAAATAAACTTAGTAAATAAAACTTTTATAGAGTCTCACAGGCCAGGGTATTATTTGGGGCTTTCAGGGATACTATTGATTGGGGTTTGGCATATACTGGCAATCTGCGATACCAGGCTGAAACTTGCATAAGAGTGACCTCCAGAATAATCGCTTGACTCTATTTGAAAATCTTTCAGTCACAGGAACTTAATTTTGTTTCATTTCTCTTCCCCCTTTTGTTCAAGAAAGCTTTCTCAATCTCATGATACCAGGGCCAGCCTCATCCCTGGGACTCAGGGCCCATATTTCTAGGGAAACTTACATCCTTGGAAGTCACGTCACATGTATTGGGGAGGGTAGTGAGTTTATTTGCAGAGTTTGGCTCGCAGAGAGAGAGGCCACATCTGAGCAACAAAAGAGGTTCTCTGGGTATGACTCTTAGGCATATTATAAGTACACTTAGCTTCACCATTACAGAAAAAAATTTCATAAGGTCAAGCCTCAAGATCGAGGGCTTGGTTATTGAGTTGGGAGTCCTTAATGCTTGAGAAAATATCAGGAATTCCCCAGGTGGAGAAATTTAATAGTTCCAGATTTTTTTTTCCAGTCCTTCAAGAGACTTGCAAATACTTTTATATTTTGTGCCCCAAACACTTTGGAATGTATCAGAGTATTATACTATCTTGTAGAGAATAACAAGATTTCCTTCCCTATTCTAGATGCCATACAATTAGATTGTTTAAATAAACTGACCAGGCAGGTTAAATTAGATAGTGTGCTACAGAAAATTCAAATTTTGAGCAAAATAAGCATCTCTTACTTTGGTCTTTACACAGAAGTTGAAGTTTTAAAATACTGACAGTATCACCCTTTACCCTGCATTCTGATTTATCTTAGTCCTATCCAGATCAGCTTCATTTGTATCCCTAATTATCAAATCATTTTAATCTTAGCATCATGATTATTTGTCTCCACTTCTTTGCTCAATAAGTGAAATGCCAAGGAGAGTATCTCTCTTCATAGATTTTGTATACTCCGAAGAACACAGATTAGTTCTTTGAAGAGAGCAGGCATTAAATAATTATTAGATCATTAAGATGTTTAAAAATTGTAAGGTGAATTTCTTCTAATTAGAATTCATTTTATTTCAAGAAGAAGTGTTAATTCTGTATTAATTATCAAGGTTAAATGCAAACCTCTGATTTACAAATCTTTGAACAACATCCTCAGGCACTTGTGGTCCAATATTGTTGAACTGAAATTAGTACCTTTGCTAGCCAAACTTGCTACATACGAAATTCATTGACCATTTGGGAATTGACAATGCTTCTTTGAAAGAACTTCCTAAGAAAACTGGGATAGATTATGTGTGTGCCATATGTGCAGTTAAAATAAAGTCGAATATACACTCTTCAAGTGGTTTTATGAGAAAAACAGGGCCTCCACAATCTTTTTAATTGTCATACTTATGAAAGTTACTCCAAATAGAAAAATTACATTGCAAACTCTTTTTTTCTTAAAAAAGTAGTTTATACTTAAAGATGAACTTAAATATCTTGGAGCAGAAATACTGTGGCTGTTAAAAAATTTATATGAACAAGTTTGAAACAGACAAAAAGTTTTATCTCTTTCATGTTGCTTTACAAAATCTCCAAATTAGTGCCTGGCCTAAAAGAGGGATTTTTTTTTCTCCTTTGTGAGGATGTTGACATACAGTTATAGGGTACTTTTATCCCATGGCAGATTGCAGGCAAGGAAACAAGGAAAGCTAACTCTGAATTCCTTCAGCTAAATGAATTGACTAAGAAATTCTTATTTAGGTACCATCTCCAGGATAACTCAGTCTTTTACTCACTTGCTTTCTTTTTTTTTTTTTTTTGCATGGGCAGGCTCCAGGAATCAAACCCGGGCAGAGAACTCTGCCACTGAGCCACGGTTGCCCATCCTACCTACTTGCTTTTGAGGGATGTGACAGATAGTGAGGAATTAGGATTTGATACTGCAAATTCTTATATATAGCCTGAAAATGTTTATCAAAAAGACAATGCATATAAGAGCACCCCAAAAACTGCAAGCTGTTTTCAAATTTGTTTCGATTATTTTCCAAATTTTATATTATTGTAATATCGTTATAATAAAATAAGGCTATTATTGTAATTTAAATTCTTCTAAGTATTACATATTGTAAACTCTTGGAAGTAGGTATGAAATATGCAATTTATTTGTTTAAAATAATCTGGGAGTGGCAGATTGAAAAACTACTTGAAGTGCTTGCTATTTTATCTTTCATATTTGCAATTTGCTTTGTCAACCTTCTGATCTGTTTCTATCCATAATAAGTATAATTTTTTGAATTTTGTTATTTAAAATGTCTAATTCTATGTTCATGGGTATTAAAGGGGTAAATACTTGCCTCCCAGTATTCTCAAAGTAGTAGATTGAATCTTTTTTTAAAAGAAAATCTAATTTTTCCTTCCCCTTCCCCAGTATATTTGAGTTGTCCAAGGAGAAGAATATCAAATGAGCACAACGGGTATTTTAAATATTCACACTTTTTAACCCCATTTCTTACATTTGGAATCTTTTATCAAAATTATAAATGCCAGTAAAATGACTAAATTTCACAGGGACTACAGAATGTTAAAGAACTTAAGTGTGTTTGAAACCAGAATCTACTCTAGCTACTTGAAATGAAGGGCCTTACTAAGAAGTGTAAATAGCTCACACAGTTACTTGAAAACCGATAAAGGGAAGTGTAGGCTCAGCTCTTGGGAAACCTGCCCAAGGTACCCTACAGCACTAGGCTATAAGGCAGCTGCAGCCTCCACCATGATCAGAGAGATGGGTAACTGAGAAGCCATGTGCTGAACTCCACTGCTCCTCACTACACACTGCCTTTGCCACCACCTGCATTAGCAAAAAAGATGCTCCTTATCTTCCTTCTCTCTTTGTTTAACTCGGCTATGCTTCAAAGGCTGCCATGAGTTTATTGGATGGGTGGATCCTAAATCATCAGGAAACCTACCTGCAGAGGTATCTAGGAAATATCCCTTTTAAAGCTTTTTCTAGCATGTTAAATGGGACTTAGTCCAGTGTTGAATGAGTTCATTTATGGTGTCCAGCATTCCAGTCAACATTTATTTTCTCTTTTCTTTAATTCCTGCTTTACTCCCCCTGCTCAAACAATGATAAGTAATAAAATGACTAGGATGTGTTTCTAAGAAAGCAAAAGCCAGGGTCTGAGAAATTTGAAAACTGGATATGAATCAAGTTGTGCCAAGATGCATCAAGTGCCTACTAGAAGAATGGCTGTAAGATGTATTGAGATGCAAATGAGAGACCAGTATGAACTGAAGCAATTAGATAATATTTCATAAAGGAGTTTTGACTTCTTCATAATTTTGAGGTAGAACTTGAATGCCTAGAAAGAAAGAATTCCAGCCTTCTGAAATAACACAATTCAGGAACTATGTATTAAAGCTCTTAATATCTTCTCAAAGTTCTTCAAATTTCTAGTTCTCTAGAAATAAACAAATAATTGATATAAATACAAAAAATGCTATAATATGAATGAAATTAACAGAAACTGTTTTGCATGAAATTGAAGGTGAGTCAAAAATGTTTTATGGAGGGAAGAATATACTAAATAGGGCTAGAAGTATGATTTTTTTGAGTAGAGCTGTGTTTTAGTTTGTTAAGCTGGCAGAACGCAATATACCGGAAACAGAACAGCTTTTAAAAAGGAAATTTATTAAGTTGCAAGTTTACAGTTCTAAAGCCCAGAAAATGTCCAATTTGAGGCAAAGCCATAAAAATGTCCAAACTAAGGCATCTAGGGAAAGATACCTTGACTCAAGAAGGCTGATGACATTCGGGGGTTTCTCTCTCAGCTGGAAAGGCACATGGCAATATCTGCTCGCTTTCTCTCCAGACTTCTTCAGTGGCTTCCCTGGGGGCATTTTCTTTATGCATCTCCAAAAGTCTCTGGCTGAGTCTCTAGCTTTTTCTACAATGGTTCCCTCTTACAGGGCTCCAGTAAGCAACTCCACCTTAACTGAGTGGCGACATATCTCCATGGAAATCATCTAATCAAAAGTTACCACCCACAATTGGATGGCCACATATCCATGGAAACAGTAAAAAAGATCCCACCCAACAATATTGAATGAAAATTAATGAGTATGGCTTTTCTGGGGAACACAACTGTTTCAAACAGGCACAAACTGGAAGTATGAAGTATTAAAAATATTTTTTTTAATTAAAAAATTTCTTTTAAATACGAAAAAATACCAAACAAACATAAACATTCTTAACTTTCAATCATTCCATTCTACATATATAATCAGTAATTCACAATATCATCACATAATTGCATATTCATCATCATGATTATTTCTTGGAACATTTGCATCTATTCAGAAAAAGAAATAAAAAGAAAACAGAAAAAATTTCATACATACCATACCCCTTACTCCTCCCTCTCATTGATCACTAGCATTTCAAACTAAATCTATTTTAACATTTGTTCCACCTATTATTTATTTTTATTCCATATGTTCTACTCATCTGTTGACAAGGTAGATAAAAGGAGCATCAGACACAAGGTTTTCACAATCATACAGTCACATTGTGAAAGCTATATCATTATACAATCATCTTCAAGAAACATGGCTACTGGAACAGAGCTCTACATTTTCAAGAATTTCCCTCCAGCCTCTCCATTACATCTTGACTAACAAGATGATATCTATTTAATGCATAAGAATAACCTCCAGGATAACCTCTCAACTCTGGTTGGAATCTCTCAGCCATTTGCACTTTGTCTCATTTCACTCTTTTCCCTTTTGGTCGAGAAGGTTTTCTCAATCCCTTGATGCTGAGTCTCAGCTCATTCCAGGATTTCTGTCCTGGAATTGTCCCGTGTTGCCAGGCATTTCCACACCCCTGGAAGTCATGTCACATGTAGACAGGAGAAGGGTGGTGAGTTTGCTTGTTGTGTTGGCTGGAGAGAGAGGCCACATCTGAGCAACAAAAGAGGTTCACTTGGGTGTGATTCTCAGGCCTAATTTTAAGTAGGCTTGACCTATCCTTTGTGGGGTTAAGTTTCATATGAACAAACCCCAAGACTGGAGGCTCAGTCTATACTTTGGTTGTCCACACTGCTTGTGAGAATATCAAGAATTCAACTTGGGGAAGCTAAATTTTCCCCCTTTTTCACTATTCCCTGAAGGGGACTTTGCAAATACTTTTTTATTCACTGTTCAAATCACTCTGGGATTTATCGGGGCATCACTCTGGACAAACCAACAAAATTTCATGTCCTACTCAAGGTTCCATGTACTTATGGTGTTCAATTAAGCCATCTACATAAGTTATATTAGGAAATGCACTAGTCAAAATATAAATTTTGTACCAAATAAACACTTTTTGCTTTAGTCTCACACATAAGTTGAAATTTTAAAATATTAATTGCCATCTATTTTCAGCACCCTGCAGTAATGACATTCCTTTGTTCTTCCTCATGCAAAAACATTTTTTAAATTTGTACATTTAGTCATTATCCTTATACACTCTAGGCATTCCTAGATTACACCATTTCAGTCTTTATCGTCTATCTTTCTTTCTGATTTCATTTGTGCCCCTAGCCCTCTTACAAATCCTCCTCCAAACTGGCACAAACTAGAAGTATGGATAGTATTAAAATTTTAAGGAAAAATTTATTTAGGAATATATTTAGAGTAAAAAAAGTTTGCTAAAATACTACAGAGTTTCTGCATACCCTTCTCCCATTAACGTCTTATATATAGTACATTTGTTACAACTGAGAAATTAACATTAGTAAGATACAATAACTAATAACTAAAAACATTAGTACAATTAGTACAAATTAATAGTATTAGTATTAGTTAATGCTATTAGCTAAACCACTTTGTTCAAATTTAAACAATTTTCCTGTTAATATCCTTTACCTGTTCTAGGATCAAATCCAGGATGAAATCCATGTTGCATTTCTTTGCTATGTCTCCTTATTCTCCTCCTCCTATATACATTTTGAAATAATCTTAAAGTTGCAGAAGCATTTCCAATATGGTACAAAGAAATGATTTTCTTGAACAAATTGAGAATGAGTTGTTGATTTGATGACCCATCACACCCAAGTATTTTAGTGTTATTTCTTCAAATAAGAACATTCTCCTACATAACCACAATACGACCATAAAAATAAAAATTGATATCAAATCCTCAGACACTATTCAAAATTTTCCAACTGTCCCAACAAAGTCCTTTATAGAAAAATGATCCAGTCCAAAAATCATGTTGCACTGCACATGAGATAGGACTTTCATCAAATAAATTGCCATAGCTTAGCTTGTTTTTTTGGTGTGTGTGTGTGGATAATGTTGTTGCATCACCTAGATTTTTCTTTCAGGACTGAGGTGCTATTTCCCCTAGTGAGGAGTTTGACTGTTGATGGTCCTAGCCGAAGCCTTCCTCATAATTGCCCTAAGCCAAAGGAAGCAGCTTTGCGCAAGGTGATGTTTCCACTCAAATCACAGTCCACATGTAATGACTGGTCTGTGAGGGTGCACAAAACCCCGGTTCCCTTTCTTCACTCAATTCAGAACAACTCTGAAAGTCCATCTCACCTCCAGAGGTACCTTTGAGGTCAACTGAGGTCTCCTTTGCAACTGTGTCATCGTTCAGCTTTCCCTTTGCCCCTTCCTGCATCCCTCACCTCTTGCAGGTATTGCTTCTCACAGTATGCCCAATACAAATTCCTGCATGTCAATCTCAGTCATAGGTCATTTTCCAGGGAAACTGGGCTTAAAACAGGTATGCTTTTATTCTCAGAGAATGTGATTATTCTCTGTCATTGGTTGACATTCTCTGTTGTAATACACAGAGGAATTAATTTTAGAAGTAATTGCACCTTCCCAAAGCAATTTGTTTACTTCCAGGAGCTAGTTTGGACATTGGGACAATCTAGCTCTTTAATGACTACGCCTGATCAAAGTTTAAATAACTTTTGCCATCTATAGAGACTGAAGATTTATATTCTTCCTCTGAATCACTGTAGATACAATGAATCAGGCCACACGTAATGTGAATATGAATCACTTCCAGTGTAGTGACTATTTGTGCTTTGCTTCCAGGAGTTATGTGTGTCATAGTGGATGTCATATAGAGATACCTACTTGTAAATAACATAGGTTGTGTGATTTTTCTTTGACTCATAATTTAAAGAATAAATTTTCTTTTCTTTTTCCTATTTATTATTCTTGTCATTGTTGTTTGTTTGCCTCTTTTCCTTGATGTTTGAGAGGATAGAGACAAACCGATAGTGGGTTGGAACTGTGAACGCCTTGAAAGCAGAGAGCATAGAGAGATACATTGTAGGTGTCAATAAATATCTGCTCAATAAAAAACAATTGATAAATAATTAAATAAAAGTTAACATGAAGTCCATAGGAACTCTGCACATAGAAGAGATAATGAAAGTCCTGAAGACTTTCAATCATCACATATCAGTCTCAAGCTATTCTAACTACATTAAATTGAGTATAAAATGGTTTTGGATTTATTAACACATTTTATGTTATAATGTGGGAAATCATAAAATTGAATTAGAAATTTGGTTTGGATACAGACAACAATTTTCAGAGTGTAGCATAGATAGAAGCAAAATACTTCAGCAGAAATCCAGATAATGTGGTAAAAGATAAATGTTTTGGGTTTACAGATCTTAAAAATTCAGTCTTAAGTCTCTGTTTCTCCCTTTTTGGTTTAAAAATCTGCATTGTTACTCCCATTCTTGATTTAAAATTAAAAGTAAAATAGGGGTCCCAGCATGTTTACTATGGTGCAAAAGTCAATTTGAAACATTGACTGGCTCATCTCCAGTTGACATAAGGCTCAAACCTGGTAGAGGGAAAGGAATGTGCTGGTATTACTACTACTCCTTCTTCATGGTTTGGTGAGATTTCCTAGCCTGTCCTTGTCTTCACCTTCCCTTATCATGGCTTGGGGATAGGTTGACTAATAGTCTCATTTGCACAGGCCTATCCCAGGGACTATCCTAGTCTCAGCATTGAAAGTCCTGTGTTCCTGGATACCCTGATTTCTGGACAAATCAGGACAGTTGGTCATCTCAATAGTTAATGACCTTTCCACTAACTTTTATTATATGAAAGTGTTTTGGTTAATTATTGATCTGTGTTAGGTAAGCCCATTTCCTACATCGCTATAGATCTCACAGGAGCAAGCAAATGAAATGAAAAGCTCCAGAACTGGGCTGAATTAATTACTCCCACAAAAAAAATAAGCAAAAAAGGAACTAAGCTTTATGACATTAACCACTTCTGCTGACTCCAGAGTCAGAAAAGAAGAACTAAGTGGGAGGAACTTCAGAGGGCCTGGGAATTTTGAGGAAGAACAAGTAATAAATTCAAGGTATTTCTGCTTTGCTTTGAGTCTTGGACTAGAGGGATTCTTAGACCAGTTTGTGGAGTTCCAGAAGATGAGTGAGGGAGCTAAGGAAAAAAATAAGGTATTAAATGTGAGTTTAAAATACGTCATCATGAAGATAGAATACATGGTTAGCATCATGTTTCATATTTCTTCACCTTCTGTCTCCTTCCTAACTTGAAACCAGTTGTTACCATTTGTTTGGTGGTTGCCCAGATTTTATTCAGACATATACTAATAGATGGTATTAATCTCTAAGGTACGTAAAATCTTTGACACCATCTTAATTAAAACTAAAGCTGAAAATAAAGACCAGTTTCAAAAGTAAAAAAATGTAAAGTGAAACTTTAAAAAGCTGTTAGTTGAAATTTCCTGAAAAAGTCAGCCTGTTTTGTCTGGCTATGAGAAATCAAAGGAAATTTATCTGCAGTTGAGCCCAAATGTATAATGAGAGGTGGCAGCATATTCCTGGATGCATTGGACTGCAGAGGGAATCAGAATTTGAGGACCTTAAGAAAAAATGAATCCCAGGTGGATAGAATTGGGGTGCTCATCTAGCTTCTCTCTCCCTTGGACATTCTTCCAGAGCTCAATTATTTGAAAAAATTGGAGGGTTTGTGTTTCTTTCTAACAAAAGTGAAAGTTACCTTCCATTCAATCAACTGCTTGCACCATCTGTACCCTTTCCAACCCATCAGTAAACATAGTCGATCCAGTGAGTGCCAGTGTAATTTCCATCCTCAAGTGCCTTGTTGCCAAACAGTGAGAAGGGGATGCTGGCTGTCCTCCATTCAATCTGAGACATCAGTAAGGCAGATACTCTCAAAGAAGGTGTCTCCCTGTGTATAAGCTAGGGTTTTCTAGAGAGACAGAATCAGCAGGAAATATCCATAGATATAAAATTTATGTGTCTCATGTAACCATGGGAAGGTGGAGTCCAAAATCTGTATGGCAGGCTGTGAAGCTGACGACTCTGGTGAAGGATCTGGATGAACTCCACAGTAGAGGCTCACCAGCCAAAACAGGAAGACAGACTGTCTTTTCTGATACTTCCTTAAAAGCCTGCCGGTGATTAGATTAAGTGTCAGTTATTGCAGAAGACACTCCCCTTGGCTGATTACAAATGCAGTCAGTTGTGGATGCAGCCGACATGATCATGACTTAATTCTATGAAATGTCCTCATAGCAACAGACAGGCCAGCACTTGCCCAATCAGACAAACAGGTACCACTACCTGGCCAAGTTGACACATGAACCTAGCCATGATAGTCCACCCCTTTTCAACTTGGCAGCTATACACATCACCTTAAACCATGCTTACTATGTAAAATGAAATCAATAAAAGAGACATATTTTTCCTCATCTAATAACACTCAAGTATCCCGCATACAACCAGAAACACATTAAATCTCCCTAGAATAGGGTGCAAGTCCTTGGATAATATTAATTTTTAAACTTGATATCTTACAACTTAAATACTATAACATGAACAAAAGAGCATTACAACCAATCCTAAAGAATACCTCAGGCAATTTGTAAGCTTCCACAACAGTTCCAGGCACCAGAGTAACTTGCCAGAAACCTACAACCTCCAGATGGGTCCCTGGTCCAGATAAGTCTTGATACCTAGCCCAGCCTCTCCAGAACATCAGAAAGTTTCACCTCCCTACCCCTCATCAGTGACAGACCCTTCCAATATAAAAAGTTTAGAATTGCCATAGCCCAAATAACACCAATGAAGGCTCTGGAAGATCAAAGGTGATGGTGGAATTATATATAGAAGATAGGACTTAACAAATGAGTATGAATGCTGAATTATTAAATTGATATCTCCTCTAGTTTCTGGTATTTTAGAGCAGCTAGAAGTAGAAACCTAAAATTGTGAAATTGCAACCCATGTCAAAGTCTGAAATATGTTCTACAAATAATTGTGGTGCTGTTCTTGGAAATTTATAACTTTTTTTGTATATAGGTTATTGTTCACAATAAAAGGAGAAAAAAAAGTCAATTCTGATGATAAAAAAGTATTTAAGCCCTCTAACCTATATTCTGGAGCAGCTAGAAAGAAAACATAAGGGGATCATATGGTAGCCATGACAAGATAGATCTGGGATCTATCCTGTAACCACTTTTTGAAGAGTGCCTTGAAAACTATTGCTTTTTTATTTCTTTACTTTGTATATATGTTACACTATATAATAAAAAAAAAATTAAAAAAAAAGCATTACAGTCCTCATTTCTTTAACTGATCACATGGTTGTAGTTCATAGTTATCACTACCTTCTTCCATTACCCATTCCATGTTCCCTTTACTCTTAGCAAACACTTCAGCTGGCCATGGTTCTTTGTCTGGTGGGATGACCCAAACCTTCATTCCTGCAGTTTCAGAGCCTTTGATAGTCCTGCCTGGATGGGCTGTTGCAGTTTTCTATTGATTTTAATCACAGGGCATGTTAATACTAAAAGACGCACTAGGGGATCTCCTATATTCCAGGAAAACTCTTCTTTACCTCCATTGTGTAGTTGCAGTCCTATTTTGCCCTGATAGATAGGGTCAATCACCCCAGTCAGTAAAGTAACCCCCTTCTTGCCTTGTTAATCCAGGGGCATGAGTCGCCCAAAGTGACCAGGTGGCAGCCTTATATTCCAGGTCAATGGAATCACTGTTTTTTCTCCTGGTGGAAGCACTCCCCCCTCTGGAACTAAAACCTGTAGACCAGCAGAGTTCAAGGTCACAGGGACAGGAAGCAAAAATTTTCCTAGTGGATCACTAGGGGTAATAGTGAGTGGTGCCACTCCCGTTTCCACCCTTTGGTTCTTGGACCTATGGATCCTGGCTATGGGAGAAACAGCACCATACAGTGAACACTGATTCAGGGCATACACAGCTTCCTGGAGAACATTACCTCAGCCCTGCAAGGTATTGCCACCTAGTTTGTACGATAATTGAGTTTTCAAAAGGCTATTCCACCATCCTATCAATCCAGCTGCTTCTGGATGATGGGGAACATGGTAAGACCAGAGAATTCCATGAACATGTGCCCATTCCCACATTTCATTTGCTGTGAAGTGTGTTTCTTGATCAGAAGCAATGCTGTGTGGAATACCATGATGATGGACAAGGCATTCTGTAAGTCCATGAATGGTAGTTATGGGAGATGCACTGCATGCAGGGAAAGCAAGCCCATATACAGAGTGTGTGTCTATTCCAGTTTGAACAAATCACTGCTCCTTCCATGAATGAAGTGGTCCAATGTAATCAACCTGCCAGCATGTAGCTGGCTGGCCACCTTGAAGAATAATGCCATATCAGGGACTGAGTGTGGATTTCTGCTGCTGGCACATTGGGCACTCAGCAGTGGCTGTAGTCAGGCCAGCCTTGGCGAGTGGAAGTCTATGTTGCTGAGCCCATGCATAGCCTCCGTCCCTACCACCATGACCACTTTGTTCATAAGCCCATTGGGCAATGATGGGAGTTGCTGGGGAAAGAGGCTGACTGGTATCCATAGAACAGGTCATCTTATCCACTTGATTATTAAAACCTTCCTCTGATGAAGTCACCCTCTGCATTCACACGGGACACAAATATCTTCATGTTTCTTTAGCCCATTCAGAAATGACTATCCACATACCTCTTCCCCAAATCCCTTTGTCACCAATTTTCCAATTATGGTCTTTCCAAGTCTCTGACCATCCAGCCAAACCATTAAAAACAACTCATGAGTCAATATACAAACGCATTTCTGACCAGTTCTTTCAAGCAAAATGTACCACCAGGTGTACTGCATGAAGTTCTGCCCACTGGGAGGATTTCCCTTCACCACTGTCCTTCAAGGACACCCCAGAAAGGGGTTGTAGTGCTGCAGCTGTCCACTTTTGGGTGGTACCTGCATATCGTGCTGAACCATCTGTAAACCAGGCCCGAGTTTTCTCTTCCTCAGTCAATTCACTGTAAGGAACTCCCCAAGAGGCCACAGCTCTGGTCTGAGAAAGAGAAGTTACTGTGGCAGGAGTGCAGACCATGGGCTTTTGGGCAATGTCCTCTTGTAACTTACTTATGGCTTCAGGACCTGCTCTGGCCCTATTTCATATATACCATTTCCATTTTATGATGGAGCGCTGTTGTGCA
Source organism: Tamandua tetradactyla (assembly GCF_023851605.1). Classification (NCBI taxonomy): domain Eukaryota; kingdom Metazoa; phylum Chordata; class Mammalia; order Pilosa; family Myrmecophagidae; genus Tamandua; species Tamandua tetradactyla. Next base: position 48,285,940 of record NC_135350.1, read on the forward strand.
TGCCCAACTTTATGGCTTGGTGGGTCATACAATAACCAGTTCATGATAGGCAACTCAGGTCTCATGGTAATTTGGTGGCCCATGGTTAAGCATTCAATCTCTACTAAGGCCCAGTAGCAGGCCAAAAGCTGTTTTTCAAAAGGAGAGTGGTTATCTGCAGAAGATCGTAAAGCTTTGTTCCAAAATCCTAAGGGTCTGTGTTGGATTCTCTTAAAGGGACCTGCCAAAGGTTCCAGACAGGATCTCTATTTGCCACTGACACTTCCAGCACCATTGGATCTGCTGGATCATATGATCCAAGTGGCAGAGAAGGTTGTACAGCAGCCTGGACCTGTCACAGACACCCTCTTGTTCAGGTCCCCCATTCAAAATTCTGGTCACTCGATAAATGGGCAGGAGCTGCACACCCAAATGAGGAGTACATTGTCACCAAAATCCAAAGAGACTAACTACGCATTGTGCCTCTTTTTTGATTGTAGGAGGGGCCAGACGTAGCAAGTTATCCTTCATCTTAGAAGGGATATCTCAACATGCCCCACACCACTGGCCACCTAGAAAATTCACTGCGGTGGAAGACCCCTGTATTTTTGTTGGATTTATTTTCCATTCTCTGACACCAAATGCCTTACCAGTAAGTTTAGAGTAGTTGCTACTTCTTGCTCACTAGGTCCAGTCACCAAGATATCATCAATGTAATGGAACAATATGATGCCTTGTGGGAGGGAGAAATGATCAGGGTTCCTGCGGACAAGAATATGACATAGGGCTGAGGAATTTCTATACCCCTGAGGTGGGATAGTGAAAGCACATTGCTGACCTTGCCAGCTGAAAGCAGACTGTTCTGGTGGTCCTTACTAACAGTTATTGAGAACAAAGCATTTGCCAGATCAATAGCTGCATACCAGGTACCACGGGATGTATTGATTTGCTCTAGCAACAATACCACATCTGGAATATCAGCTGCAATTGGAGTTACTACCTGGTTGAGCTTATGATGATCCACTATCATCCTCCAAGACCCATCTGTTTTCTGCACATGTCAAATAAGACAGTTGAATGGAGATGTGGTTGGAATCACCACCTCTACATCTTTCAAGTCCTTAAGAATGGAAGTAATCTCTGCAATCCCTCCAGGAATCCAGTATTGCTTCTGATTTACATTTTGCTAGGTGGGGCAGTTCTAGTAGGTTCCACTTGGCTTTTCCCACCATAATAACCCTCACTTCACAAGTTAGAGAGCCAATGTGGGGATTCTGCCAGTTGCTCAGTATGACTATTCCAATTTTGCATTCTGGAACTGGGGAAAAAACTACAGAATGGGTCTGGGGGCCCCCTGGATACACTGTGAAACAGACCTGAGCAAAAACTCCATTGATCACCTGATGTCCATGAGCCCCCCTCTGACTGGTGGGCCAGAGTGATGTTTTGGGTCCCCTGGAAGTAATGTCACTTCTGAACCAGTGTCTAATAATCCCCGAAATATCTGATCATTTCTTTTTCCCCAATACATAGCTACCTGGTAAAAGACTGTTGGTTTCTTTGGGGAAGGCTTGGAGGAAGATTAACAGTATAAATTTATGGCAGTATAACAGGGTGCTCCCCCAAAGGGACCTGGCCTCCCCCTCTGTTCTAGTTTGCTAGCTGCCGAAATGCAACACACCAGAGATGGATTGGCTTTTAATAAAAGGGGATTTATTTTGTTAGTTCTTCAGAGGAAAGGCAGCTAACTTTCATCTGAGGTTCTTTCTTACGTGGGAAGGCTCAGGGTAATCTCTGCTGGCCTTCTCTCCAGGCCTCTGGGTTCCAACAACTTTCCCTGGGGTGATTCCTTTCTGCATCTTCAAAGGCCTGGGCTGAGCTGCGAGTGCTGAGATGAGGGATGCCGAGCTGCTTAGGCTGAGCTACCTTGTGCCCTCTCATTTAAGCACCAGCCACTTAAGTCAAATGTCATTCATTGCAGCAGGCATGCCTCCTAGCCAACTGCAGATGTAAATCAGTGACAGATGAGGTTCACGTACCATTGGCTCATGTCTGCAGCAACAGAACTAGGTGCCTTCACCTGGCCAAGTTGACAGCTGAATCTGACCACCACACCTTCATTCATGGGCTCTGGGTCTGTAAACCTTCTCAAGTCTGGAAATTGATTAAGGGAGCATGACTCTGTGTTTTTGTAATTCCAGTTAGACTTCTGTTCACTTGATCTAGAACTCTTTTTTTTATACAGCTAAAACAAAAATTTAGTAGATTGCCTATCTATTATTCTTTTAGGTACCCCATGATTTACTACCCAATGCCACAAATCTCTGTGAGTCAGATTATTTTGACTCCTGTTTTGAGTCTGCTGTCTATTATGATAGCCACATCCACCTCGTTTTTGGCGATTAAGTGCTGCCACCTGGCTTCTGCCAACTCGGGATCCAGGCATTCCCACTGTGTTTAAGGAGTCCAGCTCAGTAACGTCAATTCCCACAGTAATATCTGACCTACAGAGAAGTGCAACTACAGAGCTCCTCAGGGATGATGGCACTAGTCTCAAAATTTATTTCTTACAGTTCTGGTAAAGGGTACTTACTCTGGACATTCCTGGGGTGTAGGAGCAGTTCCATAATGAATCCACTCTAAATTTCCAATCTCTCTTAGCCTCTGGATCCCCTCATCTACATTATACCAGAACAGTTCTGGCACTCCAACCTCAGGCAATGTTGGCCACCTTTTGATTCATGTTTCAGCCAACCATTGAAACAAACTCTTAATACTTTTTCTAACCCCTCAAGCTACGCTACAGCACTGAATGCAGAATCTCTGCTTATTGGTCCCATATTAATCAATCTTTATATTCCTCCCACCGTTATCCCACATCCTTAAAATTCATTGCCACATATATTCTCCTGATTTCTGTCTATATTAATTGGAAAACTCATATAGTTCTTTTGGAGTATAACATACCTCCTCATGGGTGATACTTTATACCTCACCTTTTGGGGCTTGCTGGGATTTTAGTTTAGTTATAGGTCTGGAAAAAATGAGGGGTTGTGGGGATGGGTCATGAAAAGAATTAGAAGTATCTTCCAAGCCATTTGCTTTAGGGCATTCATTTGCAGTTTCATCTGGTGAAACATGATTAATTACTCTAGGGCTAATCCCTTCAGGTGGAGGTTGGGTGGCCAACTCCTTAGGGCAGGCTGGAGATGGGGCAGCTATGTTTTCAGAGCAGACTATTAGAGGGTCATCAAGAAAAGAGTCAGCATGACCTAGGGTTTCAATCTCTCCACGGACAACATTATCAAACCATATGTTGCCATCCCATTTTTCAGGGTCCCACTCCTTTCCAATCAATGCCCTCACTTTAACAGCAGATACCATGCAAGATTGGGATTTCAGTTTATGTTGTACAGTTGCTACTATAACAATACGATTCTGAGTCTAATTTTCAGAGATCTCAGGTCTACGGCTCCAGGAAATAAGATTTTCCTTCAGGACACTTGTAGAAATGCTTACATTTATCGTATGGCACATAAGCTTCTCATTTGAAGACTTAAGCTCATCCCTTTCACTCATTAATTATACAGTGTATCTACAACAATCTACATTAATGTATACAGTGTATTCAGTGTATAGTGATCTACAACATCTCTATACCTCCTATTTCCACAAAACTCTGTAAAGTTGTCAAAAACATTATCCCTGGAGCCTGGCTTCGCATAAACAAAGCATTAGAAGTATCCAATGGTGATATTTTGACTATGTATTTTTCCAACTCACCCCACAGATTGGCAGTATTATTCTGATTATGGGAATCAGAGTCCTTAGTGCCTTTGAGTCCAGTCAGAGTAGAAAACGAATTGTAAAAACCCATTTTTTAAAATTATGTTTCTTAAGAACCACTCCTGTTACAAAGCTGTATTAGCTAGGGTTCTTTAGAGAAACAGAATCAGCAGGAAATATCCATAAACATAAAATTTATCAAAGTGTCTCATATAACTGTGGGAACGTGGAGTCCAACATCCACAGGGCAGGCTGTGAAGCTGACAACTCCGATGAAGGGTCTACTCCACAGGATAGGCTTGCCAACCGAAGCAGGAAGAGAGACTGTCTTTTCTGAATCCTCCTTAAAAGCCTTCCATTGATTAGATTAAACATCACTCATTGCAGAAGACACTCCCCTTGGCCGATTACAAATGCAATCAGCTGTGGATGCAGCCAATGTGATCATGATTTAATTCTATGAAATGTCCTCATAGCAACAGATAGTCCAGCACTTGCCCACCCAGACAAACAGGTACCACCACCTGGTCAAGTTGACACATGAACCTGACCATGACACCCTGTATTGAAGCTCTCATTTCTTATCCATTTATATCTCTCAGTTTAGCTGCTAAAGAGTTAACGGTTCAAAGTACCAGTATTTATTGCCTTGATACTGTAATGGTTTCCTTACCGGTCTGTTATGTTTCTTGCTGCCCCCACATTCATCATTTCACAGTAGACAGAATAATTTTTAAAAAATATAGATCATATCAACCCCTACAATCCTCCCCATCCATGGTTAAACTCCTTTAAGGGAATCCTATCACACTTAAAATAAAATCTGAATTCTTTATTATGGTTTACATAATTTGACTCCTGCCTACCTCTTATTTCATCTAATCCACAGTGTTCCATCCAAATGGCTTTTCTTTCCATTTCTGATGCGTACCAACTAATTCCTACCTTTGGACAGTTGTAGTAGCTTGGAGTTTCCTCTCCTAGCTCTTGGAATGGCTGGCTCTTTTTTGTTAGTCACCCAGACTAAGGCCCCCCCACCCCGACTCTCTCTGTTTATCTATTTATCTATTTATTAGGGTCTGTTTTTCCTTCTTAACCAGACTGCCAACTCCACAAAAACAGGGACTCATTACTATGTTCTATGCGTTAAACATTAACTCTAAGAATAGTGCCTGGCACATAAAGGTACTTAGTAAATATTTCTTAAAGTGACTGGTTCTTACCTTCAAAAAGCTTATAAATCTGGTTGTATAACAAAGAGAATGTAAGCAATAATTTAAACACATGTGACAACAAACCATAGAAGAGATGCGAAAAGACAATATGTGATTAAGGGCTTTAATGAGTTTTTTTTTTTATTAATTAAAAAAAATTAACTAACACAACATTTAGAAATCATTCCATTCTACATATACAATCAGTAATTCTTAATATCATCACACAGATGTATGATCATCATTTCTTAGTACATTTGCATCGATTTAGAAAAAGGAATAGCAAGACAACAGAAAAGGAAATAAAATGATAATAGAGAGAAAAAATAAAAATTAAAAATAAAAAAATAAAAAATAAATAAAAAACAAAAAAACTAAAACAAAACAAAAACAAAACAAAAAAACTATAGCTCAGATGCAGCTTCATTCAGTGTTTTAACATAATTACATTACAATTAGGTAGTATTGTGCTGTCCATTTTTGAGTTTTTGTATCCAGTCCTGTTGCACAGTCTGTATCCCTTCAGCTCCGATTACCCATTATCTTACCCTATTTCTAACTCGTGATGGTCTCTGTTACCAATGACATAATTGGTAATTAATGAGCTTTTTATTATAAAATATTAATCTTGTTAAAATGGAAAGGAGGAGGTGGTACTCTGTACCACTGTCAATCATTGGTATAAAATTGAGATTGTAAATTCTAAAACCCAATTTTGGCAAGGGGAGGGCAGAAGTCGTAAGTGAAGGCGGTGGGAAGAAGAGGGGAGGGAGGGAATGCAGAATGAATAAGCACTCAAACTTTGGCTCCTGCACAATTTGGCAAGGATGGCCTAGCTTGTCCCCAGTTAATACTCTAAAGAGTTGGGGCTTAGGCTGAATGACAACAGGATGAAATCTTTTGAATCACAACTATTCACCACTACTGTCTACTCCTAATAAGGTCCGCCCCACATCCTCTCGTCCTGCACCCCCCTCCCCACTTCCCCACTTTTTCTTAGCTTAGTGAGATGAAGCCACAAGCAGGTTTGTTAAAAAATAATAATAATGATAATAAATTGAAGTCTCCTTCCTTAGGGAACGGTGCGGTAGGGTAAAGAAAATGTGTGTGTTTGCGGTAGTGGAGGAGAGGGGGAGTGAAGACACCACCATCTTCCACGGAATCGCTAGTTTTTCGTTTCCAAGCCACGCAGAGGCTGTTCTTCAAAGCTGCTGAGATAGGCCAGGCTTGCAGGATGCAAGGGTATGTTTAGTTTCTAGAGGACATCTGTTTTTCTAAACTTTTTTCCTCCTTCAAAAATCTGGCAAGTGTTAGTAACCTTCAATTCGGCACAAACCCACAAGTGTGCGTGTGTGGCTCCGCGGTCTTCAAACCAGGCCCCGCCCTCGCTCTCAGGCGCACACTGACACACTTAGAGGAGACGGGGCCAGGGCGCACCCCAGGACGAGACGTTGCTTCTCTGGGGCCACTGAGCCCCAGGACCCGCTCAGCCTCCTCCCCTAAAGGGGAGGGCCGGACTGCGCTGTGCCAAAACCCAGCGCTAGGGGAGAAAGTTTTGGACTGCCGAGAAGTGTTGGGGGAGAGCAGCTGCTCCGGCCCAGAGAGGAAGGGAACTAGAAAAGCAGTTTCTCCACTGTAAAGTTTGTGCGTCAGGCGCCTGGTCCCGGGAGCCGCCGGCTGGACTTCAGCTCCCCCATCCCCCTCGCCCCGAGGAGTGGGACTCCCGGTCCCCTTCCGAGGCCGGTATCAGCGGCTCCGCCGGAGGCCGGGGAGGAACTGCTTGCTGGAGCTGTCGTCGCCTTAGGCCCTCATTGTCTGCAGGAACTCTCCGGAATCGAGAGGGGGAGGACTGGATCGCGCTTCCACTGGGATTCGTCAAGAGTTCCGGTGGCAGCTGCGGCGGTGGAGGAGACTCCCTTTGTCCTCTTAGGACCTCCCTCCTTCCCTTTCTCCCTCCTTCTGTCAGCCGGTGGGTCCCGCTGCCCCAGGTGCCGGCACCCCGGCTGGTTGCCGCCACCCACCTCAGGGTGCGCCACCTTCGCGTCCCCACCGAGGGGCTGCGAGCGGGAGGAAAGCGCAGGCCCCTGGCCGCAGGATGGTGGCAGGGCCGTCCGGAGCTCGCAGCCCGGGGAGATGGCTGTTCCCCGGGCTGTGGCTGCTGGCGCTCAGCAGTCACTGGGGGCTGCTGCGCTCCCAGGAGCAGCCCTCCTGCAGAGGCGCCTTTGATCTCTACTTCGTCCTGGACAAGTGAGTGCTAGGGAGGCCCAGGGTCTCTTGGGTGAGGGCGGCACAGGGTCACCTGCGGCTGGGATGCTAAGGATGGGCGTGTGCGTCTTGGAGAGGGGTGTTGGAAACTCGCTGATACCCTGTTGATATCTCCGTCCGAAAGGCGAGAACTTTCTGTACTGTGCAAACTAGCAGCAAGATAAGAATGGGGGCTAGAAGGAACCCTGGGCCACTTGGCTTCTCCAGAGAAGTGGAGTATTCACTGTTTGCTAGTTATGGGTCTCTTAGGAAATAGGAGAGCGGCCGCCCGAGGTAACTTCTGCGTCTCCTGAACCTTGACCAGAATGTTCACTCTAGCCACCGCCCCCCCCCCCCCACCCCGCCCCGCGCCCCGTCCGGCCTCTGCCCTTCCCTTCCCCCCTCCCCCGAGGCTGGCTGAGGTTTGCCTGGTTTTATCCTGACCACAGGGTTTGGGGAGCTAGGAAAAGCCTAGGGTTAGCATTCCCCGTGTGGTTTGCATTTCCTACTAAGGAAGGTTTTTGCATTTATCTTGGAATCTTTTCCAAACAATCAGTAGGCAGGTTGTACCGGAAGATGGCCTGTTGATTCTTGTTAATACCTACAGAATTGCATGCAGATACCGTTACTTTGCTTAAAGAGGCCTGTTACACCTGGTGTTGCAGAAGCAACCTGTTAGAAATGTTTAAATATCGACCCTGTGCTTTATTTTTCTAATCAGTTCAATTTCATATTTCAGGTCTGGGAGTGTTGCAAATAACTGGATTGAAATTTATAATTTTGTCCAGCAACTTACGGAGAGATTTGTGAGGTATTTTCTCCACTTTTCTATGCAACAGGGAATACGTTTTCCAGAATGTTGATTTTTAGTGACTAAATGTCATAATTATATGCATGCAGTTATTAGGAAAGCCCTTCAATCTTTATGGGCTTATTTCATCTGAATCCCAGAAACTTGGCTCAGGCTCTAGGAAGCATCTTCAAATTCTATTCCAAATGTCTATTTCTTTCCGAATTTTCATCTGTTTTGAATTTTATGCTTTCTCATAATTTATCACATTAAAAAATAAAATTTGTGCTAATAGTATCCATAATATAGTTTCCGTTCCACACAAATCTTAGCATTGTACAAGTCCTCATTTAAAAACAAATGTTGGGAAACTTCAAATGAACATGTGTTAATAACCCACTACCAGAAAAGGCGCTTGTGTGTGTGTTTAAAGAAGGACTTGTGTTTACACAATGTGTGGGTGTGTGGCTGGTTTAAATTTTAACTGTTCTTTCTATATATGCAATAAGCCTCACTGGGAAAGGCTGGTTTACTCTCCTATAAAAGGCATAATTTCCTTGAAATCCGGCTTAGTCTCTTATTTAGAGGTAACTAGGAATTAGTGGCATCTCCTAGTAAAAAAATAACCCTGGGACACAAGTCTTTTAAGTTCTCTCTCCCCTTTCTTTCTTTTTTTTTTTTTAAAGAAAAAAATGCAATGAGCAAATCCAAGTTTATCAAGATAATGGAAAGGACATGAATAGGAGCTGTATCATTAAATATTGCTTCCTCCAGTCTTGTTAGCCCAAATGTTTTCTGTAAAACAGGCTTGGATGATCAAAACATTTTGAAAATCATGTTACAAGTAACTTCAAACAATCTGTAGAGGCCTAGGAAATCCTTGCTTTCAGTTATTGGCAGCAGTAAACTTATTCCTATAAAAAAAAATGTATGCTAGTCCATGTTCAGTTATAAGTCCCCTGCTTAAGAAGCCAAATATAGTGCCCTCATTTCCGGACAGGGTGTGAGGTAAAATTGTCCAGGAAAGAAAAAGAAATAAGACCCTAAATCCTCTATTAAATGTCAAAGGCAGAAGAGACAGTTGCTTATAAATTCTCTGATTTACGCTAAGAGTGTGCAGAGAGTATTATGTAGATTTTGATTGTAAGCAGTGGATCATTTCAGAATAATAAGGATCTAGGTTATTATATATTGGTCTGGTTTGCAAGTTGGAATTCTATAATATACAGTTCCCTGGTTCAAGTTTAATTGCTCAGCTACTAACAACACATTGTAGAAAAGAGATAAGAGATGACCCCTGACAATAATGACTTTTAAAATTTGTTTAAGCCTTTGAAATAGTTCTGATTTTCAGTTTTTAGACCTTAGTGTCATCTCTTTAGTTTCAGCTCTCAATAATAATTGCATAGAGTGTCATAGAAACAAGATCCATTCTTTGAGATATGTGCCCAAAGCTTGAGAGATGTAGCTGACTAGAGTAATTGTCAGTTGGAACTATGACGGCTGAGACTTGGAAAATTGAAATTGTCTAATTAGGATTTGATTTGTTGATTTCTTACACATTTGCCATGGCACTCTTTAACAATTCTTACTTCAGGATAACTTTTGTATGGACTCATGTCATAGTTGTGGTAATTAAGCCAAACTGGCTGCTCTCCATTCCTAAGTATTGCCAAAGATAATAAATTTCAAGATTTCAACTTATTTTAAGGAGATAGTGGGGAACACCAAGGTAAGAACCTTTTCTACAAAAGGATTTTACATTGACCTAGAATTTATCTTTCTAGTTAGTCCCTAAGTGTGAGTCTCTCTGGGTTATGGAGTTATTCAGTGCTGAGAAGCATTGACTAAATCAAAATGACTTGTGCAGTAATGTTAAACAGAGTTAGAATATCTACTTAGAGAGGTCCATTTAAAAGAAGCCTGCACCATTCAGCGAAACCAATTTTAAATGAGACTGCCTAGCTATATGTCTGTATTGTATCAATATTTCTTTAAAAAATGTTTTAACTGTCCCTTTTCTTATTTTGCAGCCCTCAAATGAGATTATCTTTCATTGTGTTTTCTTCTCAAGCAACCATTATTTTGCCATTAACTGGAGACAGGTTAGTGCATTATCATTTCACTGCAGGCTTTTAGTAGAGACTAATCTTAGAGGAATGATTGATATTTCCATGAGGTGATTCAGTCCTCTCAGTGGAATCAAGCAAATGCTCAGACAAATCAGTTCTCTTCACTAATAAAGGGAAAAGGAGTTATGAGTAATACAAAAAGGGAAATAATCCAAAAATCAATGTCATTTGCATTAGCTCTGAAATGTACAGTGAATCCAGATTCCTGTCTTCATTGTACATCCAGAAATTGTCACCTTTCCCCCCTCTCTGCTATTTTGAGTAGTTCTGCATCTTTTTTGTTTAGATTATATTAATCAGCAAGAAACTAGAAGAACTTTGGGAAGCAGAAAGATGTGGGCCTGTTTGGATTGTTCACTACATTCAGCAGAGATACCCTGAATTTCTAGTGTTATTCCGAAATCCACTGATGCTGAATACATTTTCCTTTATATAGAAGATCAAAAGGAACCTGCATAGCTAGATGGGCAGACAGTGTATATGTATTTCTGCTTTCTGTATGTTTGTCTATCTATGTATTTAGTTCTTTTAAAAGGTGTAGCTTTTCTCAAGCCGTTATCACAGTATTTCAAATGACCATTTCCATGTCCTTTGAATTCATTGTGGCACGTAGAAATTAGGTGCTGACATGTTTTAAAGGTTAGATATTTCCATGGGATCAGTTTTGTTCACTAGACCATGAGTTCACTAGTGGAAAGGGAACTTTTTGTCCTTTTTATTTCAGTTTCATCAAACATAACATGTAGGATAGTACCTGCTCAATAAATTCTTGTTGAATAAATGAATGAGTTAGTATTACTTTGAAATCAAATTTCTTCAAATTGTAATGTTAGCATGGAGGTTGGCATACTTTGCTTTGCATAGCGTGGATTTCTGAAAAGTTGTGTGTGAATGAAATTTTTATAAATGGATTTTCCCCTTAAAAATGTCAAGAAGTCATATCATTCAGGGTGGGCAATGATGGCTCAGTGGCAGAGTTCTTGCCTGCCATGCTGGATGCCCAGGTTTGTTTCCCGGATCCTGCCCATGTCAAAAAAAAAAAGAAATCATATCACTCAGAGGGACTCAGAAGATATGAAAAGGACTTATTTGTAAGTGACATAATAGTTTTGGATAAAGATAAATATTCTGTTGTGAGTGTGCCTTTTCTGGAGAGAAAATCTCTAGATGGGGAGACATGCGTAGAATCCTCAATCTTCCCGTTGAAACTTCCTCGTGTGCTTCTGGGTCTAACGAGGGACCACAGCAGCCCCTTCCAATCTATGCACAATAGTTTTCTATACTCAGTTATATAACAGTTCTTGAAACAACTTTGGATCCAGCCTATCTCCTAGGGGAGAAAAGTAACAGTCTAACATTATCACTATCTATGTGTCTATCTTCTATTGCTTAGTTAGATATTAACATGTAACACAATGACAGACACATAGTAGATTCTCAATAATTGTTAGCTGTATAAATTGTGTCAGGTTCTCTGCTAGGCATTCTCTGCATGTGAGTCCTCCAGCACTTTGAAAATGCAGACACTGGCCAATCAAACTGACTTTGCTTAGACGTACATAGAAAAGGTATAAATTCTTAATCTACATTAGTGATTCTTCCCTTCTTCTTGGTTGAATTTAATGGGGAGAAACTGGAAAAGGGTAGAGAAGAGGTTTCTCTTTCAAGAGGCAGCATAGTATTACAATTAAGAATCACTGGACCAAGTCTATCTGGATTTAAATCCTGGCTCTACAGTTTACTAGCCAAATTGTCATGGGCAAATTGTATTACCTTGCTATGTCTCAGTTTTTTTTTAATCTATATAATGATGATGATGATGATAGCACTACCTAACTTATTCAGAAGGTTAAGTTGAAGTCTGAAGTTAATGAATGTGGGAAACAGAGGACAACTAGGCACATAAGTATGCAACAGATAAAAATCTTACTATTATTTTTACTTTATTGTTATCTGGAGTTAAGGAATTTGCAGTATTTTAATGATAAGCAAAAAATTAGACATGTAAGGGAATATTGACCTGCTTCAAAGGATTTATAACTTTCCAGAAGGTATTTTAATAATGCTCTTTGTCACTTACTTTACGCGTAGCTAGCTCCTCTGTCTCTTCTAAATAGAAATGCTTTTCAGTTTTAATTCATTTTACTGTTGGTGAAAAGTTAAGTTGGTTTGGAGAGACAGAAACTGTATTGAGAAGGCCAGGTTTAGAGATTCAGCTTTGGTATTTAGCGACTTGGAGGAAAACATTTATTCAGTGCTAGTTTTTATGTCTATAACATGTAGACATAATTTTATTGTGAAGATCAAAATAAGATATTGAATAGAAAAGTGCTTTTGATGATACAGACGAATATCCAATAAAGACTATTATTTTCTTCCTCTTTACTGTATTTTTATTAATTTTATTTAATTGAATCAGTAACTTCTTAACTCTCTATAGTACTATATTTGGATATGGGTTACTTTTCATCCATTATATACTTTTAAGTATGTAGGAACAGCTTGCATATTTAGATACAAAAGCACTGAACAAATGTTTCCTTGCTATCGTGGCTCTTTTGGAGTTCCACATAAAAATGTTCTTGGTTTATCACACTTACAAATAGATCTCAGTGCATGAGAAAAGCAAAGGTCAAGTAAAGAAAAACAAAGTTTAACAGATTTCACAATTTCAGTTCTGTTACTCATAATTCTTTAGTACATTGGTAAATGTGAGAAGTATCTCTTTCATATTTCTTGCAATATTACTAAAGGTTTTCAGTAAAAGTGAGGCAAGAGTGGAAGGCAATTCTTAGGGTAGGGCCGTGCCTTTTATTACGATTTCAGCATGGCATACAGTACTAGGTAGATACATAAATGTAATAACAATAAACAAGAAATTATCAGCTACAAATTTTATATCATCATTTAAGAAGTTTATTCTTTCAAATATTCCAATTTGAAACATTTCCTTTTCTCTTGCTCCCATGATTTTCATCCTCCACATATCTGTTAATCCATCTGCTCACCTACCTCTGTACTTGCCTACCTTATCTATGCAATACTGAGCACTGTGGACTCTGGAGCTGTACAAAGTTGAATAAACTATAGTGTGTGAAGGGGGAGGTAGAGGGGTATGCCCAAGCATATAAATAGCCCAAGGCTGTATTACAGGGTCAGGTAAGATTAAAGTGTCAAGTGTTGTTTCAGTATAAAAGTATCCAAGCTGTCAATATTAGAGAGTTTGGAAGCAGGGCTAGTTTTAAGAAATATTTCAAGTTATTATTTTGTAGAATTGGAGATTGCAGATTGTTCTCAATTCTGTTTAATATGATCTTAATGAATGCTCTAATAGTTACTTAATTGAAAACATTTCCTGAGCCCTTATTTTGTGCCAGACATTGTGCAAAGTGCTTTCCATGCGTTACTTCATTTAATCCTATGTCAACTCCTTGTAGTAAATTCTGTTATTATTTGAATTCTAAAAATGAGGAAACTAAAGAAAGCTAAATAAGGTAATATGGTTAGTTCGAGGACACATACTTAATAAGTGGTGAGCAGTACGTTAGTCAGAATGATCTTTGATAGTGTAAAGTGATTTAGTGGCTTAGAATAGAAAGCAGATGTCTCACCACCACCTAAAAGTCCTACCTGGACCAGCCCACCCAGCATTCTCCAGCAAAATCATGTACCACAGTCCAGTCCACCTCCTTTCTATTCCCTGAACATACCAAAGCCTGTTCTCTGTCCCAGATCTTCCCCTGGCTGGAAATTTCCTTCTTGTATTCAGACTTCATCTCATGAGTCACCTTCTTTGATAGCTCTTCTTTGGTCATTAAATCTAAAGTATTCATTATCCCTTGCCAGAAATTTCTCACAGTGTTTATTTGGTATTGCTTTTTGAAATTATTTTGCTGATTAATCAACCTTTTTATCTTCATGACTCTGATATAAATTGCATGAGAGCAGAGAGGCCTTCTTTGTCTTGTTCACCATATATTTCAACCCTTAGAACAGACCCTGGTTATCAGTAGATGCTCAAAAAATATTTGAATGAGTGAATGAGTTGGTCTGACTTCAGAACCTGAGTTATTAACTTATATTGTCTTTCTCTGTAACTAAACCACATAATAAATGATGACATATCTTTTTGTAAGTCTTGGCTACTTTTATTATTCCTATTTTTTTAGCTCAGTTATACACATTTCCAACTCTCTTTTTGGTATACTTGGAAAAAAACCCTTAAATTGACCCAAAATTGAAAGTAGTGTTATGAAATTGCTTGACCTCAGCACAATAATCAGTTCCCTATGAAAAACATTTCCCTCAAACAAACTCATAGGTCATTAAAGAGAAGTCATCTGAATAAGTTTACGGAATATAACCTTTTTCTATGGAAGGGATTTTTTCCTAATTCTTCAAAAGCAAAATTGAAAATGTACTTTTGTGGGAAAATTGTCATTTATATAATTGGTTTGTCAGTTTTGGAGAGAAGTTTGGCAGTATCTGTAAAAGTTTATTAAGTTCTTACCAGCAAGTCTACTTATTAGGACTATTTCTTATTGAAATACTAACACCTAGTATGCAGAGATCGATGTGTGTATAAAGTTAGACACTACAGCACTGTTCATGATAATGAAAGACTGTATGCAATCTAAATACTTATCTACCAATGATCCCATAATTACATTATAATATATATATAGAATAGGATACCATGCAGCCATTAAAAGAATTGGAAAACTCATATGTACTGACATGAAAATATATCCAATAACAGTTTTAAGTGAAAAAAGCAATTTGCATAACACTGTTAGGTGTGATTATGTTTTTTTGAAAAGAAGATCTTTGTTTTACATGGTGTGTGTGTGTGTGTGTGCATGCACACGTGATCAGAAATGCATGGACAATTCAAGTAATTCTTTTTTTTATATCAGCTATATATTTATTTACTTTTCAAAGGAAAAGGGCATAGTATTTCCTAGGATTGAGAAGGAGTAAACCCAGTCTTCTGTGCTTTGGGGATTGGCTTGTTGGTTCATCTCTCCCTTCTGTGAATGACTTGTGAGGCCTCTCACTGTGCCTGGCCCCTGTTAGGTGATGGAGTCTGTAGATGAAGAACCCACCCGCCTGCGTGGGGAGTTTGCAACCAAGTGGTCTCACCTGGCGGTCACCTTACAGCATGGAAGGGAGGCAGTGAGGGTGGGCTATTGGTTGTAGCCTCTCCTCTACCTTTCACTCTCTGAGCCTCACTTTTCTTATCTGTAAATGGAGAGAATCCCTGTGACAGGGCATCAGGGGAGCCATAATGATGGACATGCTGTTGGATGGTACACCTGCCCTGCCCAGCACGGTGCCTGACACTTCCTAGTGCTTATAAGTGGTAGCTGTTGCTATCAGTGGCCATTTCAGTGTCTTTTTACCCCTTGAGGGTGAGCTCTGCCCCCAGCACCCAGCCAAGAACCCAGCAGGCCCTTCATAGATAGGGCCTGGAACAGGAGGAGCGTCCAGCACTAAAATAGTGAATACTCCTGGGAAAAAGCTTTTCTGCTAGATGGTCCTGTTTGAATTCACTCTCTTCCCACACTGGCAGTTTGTGCTGCCTGCCTGGTCTACTGCCTGAATCACCCCAGCCGCCTGGCAGGGAACTGCTGCACTTGTCCCACTTTTTTTTTTTGAGGTGTTGGAGACATTTATTTCCCACAGCCCCCTCTCTTTCCCTTCTTTTATTTTTATTTTTATTGATGCGACAATGTACAAAACACACATAATCTCAATATACAAAGTAAATTCTTAACAGTGATGCTACCTTATGAGTTAGTTTGATGGAGGAGAGACCCTTCATATTTTAATGCTTATGCATCTAGGTAGTTTGAAGTTTTTCAACAAAAAATAAATGATTAAATTAAAAATGTTTTGACTTATGTAGTCAGTATGGAATTCAAGGTTGGGAAGAAAATGCAACCAGGAATTGATCATAACCAACTGTTTTCTCTGAGGGCCTTGAATTTCCTTCTTTGAAAGGACTAAGACTGGTCTTGGAGTCAGATATTCATGCTGGGCCATTCAAGTTGTGTGGGAATTGGCAAACTTGCTTGGCATTTGCTGCCCAATTCTCTTGATAGTTAAAAAGTTGCTAATCATCCCTACCATACAGCAATGTCGAGAAGATGAAATACATATAAAGAGTGAGAAAGCTTAATTAAGAATCTGATACATATTGTGTATGTAATAAATGCTTGTAGCATTAATTTACTTTTCTTTCTTTGATTCTGTTACCTCCCCCTATTTACCTTTTAAAATTTCTCATTTATGTTTTTTCCTTATTTTTGATTCTTTTAGCTTTTGTTAATGTTTGGGTAGGGAGGAGACTACCTTGAAATGAAAGTGGATTTTCATCATCATCTTCAACATGAGCCAGGATTTTAACAGATTTAATGAAGTCAAATGACTTTGCTTAAAGAGACACAGAAGAAATAGTTAGAGCCAGGATTCAAATCCGGGTCTGACTTGAGTGTGGGCACGCAAGCACTGCATTGCATTGACTCATTCTTTGTGTTCCCGTTTCTCCAGTTTTCATAATTAGTCAGAATTTATCATAATACAAAAACATATTCATCCCTTAAATTTATTCAGTTCTTCAAATTAGTGAGATGGTTAGAGGAAGTGACTATAGCTGGGTTAGTTAGAAAATTCTTCTTCTAAAAGAGAAGTAATCATTCCTGGTTAGAAAAGTCTGCCTGGGCTCCATGTACTAACAGGGAGAGGTCTGGGCATGGTAGTAGCTCACATTCTAGGGATGGATATATCAATAGTTACGTTTAATGAAGTCTCACATGTGTTTGTGACTGCTACTTATACCTGGGAGACAGACCTGGCACACGGAAGTGGTTATATGCAGGGGTCAGTTTCTCATGGCTCAGTATAGCAGTGAGTGGAGTAAAAATATGCTAAATGCCATAGGTATGGACTTTAGGTGTGATCCATGTACCACACTTTGGTAAATGTGAACTAAATTAGATAATATTTTTCATAAAATCAGATTATGTGGGGTACATTTTAAGCAGATATTTTTGGATCTGGGACTGCTAACTTGAACTCACTTGTCTCTACTTTGGGCTTCAAATTTCTTAAGATATTTTAAAAGTTTGTACTCTAACAGAAGTACATTTTGTGATTGTTCATATTCAGCTATGTATTCAAGAGCTATACTGAACACATTATGCTTGTGATTTATAGTTTGTATCACTTAGCTATAAAATTTTAAAATTTGATGTGTTCTATGAGGGACAAGTAAAAGTATCATTTTCAGATGAAGTTTGCAAACAGTGACTAACAAGGCTGATAGTTTATACTTAAGTTCTCTTCTATGGATAAAGAGACAGGAATACAGTGAATGCATATCAAAGTTGGTAATGATAACTGAACATTTATGCAACATGCGGTGCCCTAAGTGTTTTATCTATAACAGCTCCTTCATTTTTTTAACAACTCCCTTACTAGAGATAGTTAGTACTATCATCCCATTTTTCAGATTGAAGAAATGGAGTACAAGAGAGGTTACATAACTTTGCCAAAGTCACAAGACTAGTGAGTGCTAGAGCTGGGACTTGAGGCCCAGGCCCATTCTTCACCTGAATGTTGTGCTCAGTGCTTGGTGCAGAGCAGCCTGAGGAAAGGAATGAGGGTTCACTGGCAGGTGACCTTATTCAGTCCCTGACACACCATGTCTTACTACTAACAATAATAACTAATGTCTGTGGGGCATTCACTTTGTACCAAACATTTTATTAGGTACTAACTCATTTGACCTTCACAACAATCCTATGGAATTGGTATTATTATTATTAGCTTTATTTATTGAGGAGGCGATTGAAGGATACAGGGATTAGGTAACTTGCCCAGGCTCAGACACCTGTTAAGTGTAGGAGCTGGATTTTATTTTTTTAGGTTAGAGATTTATTGTTATTTTGTGATTAATAAATTGTCAGACTGGTTGTGACACTATCCCACACTTTTTTTTTTTTTTTTTTTACATGGGCAGGCACTGGGAATCAAACCCGGGTCCTCTGGCATGGCAGGCAAGCATTCTTGCCTGCTGATCCACTGTGGCCCGCCCACTATCCCACACTTTATACCACCATTTGCAAAGTACAAACATTTTAAACCAGACTGAAGCATAAGGCGGAAAGAGCAGGAAGAGCTGGATTTTGAATCTGTGGAGTCTGGCATTAGAGTCTAGGATCCTATCCATTTTGCTTTTCTGTCACATCAAATCCAGCCTGTCACCATTTATAGGTTTCCTAGAAGAGCAAAAGAGCAGTCTACTGGACAAACTGTAATGAAAAGAGTTTGCTTTGGGCACTGACCCACTCCCTGTTTCCTCTTTTCCTCCCTCCTAATACCCATTTGTCCAGGCACCCACAACTTTCTGATTGCCTAAAACTGCCAAGTGCAAGCATTTTCTGAATATCATAGTGGGCACTTACTATATATCTATAGAATGAATGAAAACCTTTTAAGGCAGGTATTATTATTTAATTTTATGGATATGAAAACTGAGCTCTGAGAAATTAAATGACTGCTGAAGGTTACACAGCCCAGAACCAGAGTTTCAATTCATCTCTTTACTCCAATACCTGAGACTTCCCGTCTCATTATAGAGCTTTTCATATAATTCTTCTCCAGGATCTTCCCATCATTAAAGCTTCAAAACAGTGCATTCTATCCTTGCTCTACTTTCTTTTTCCTTTTTCCTTTCTGACCTCTATATATCCACATTTTCCGACGCTCAGTTTGCTGTGTGAGCTCTCTTTGGCGTTAGGAAGAAAGTAAGCTGTGTGAACAAAATCATACTAAAGGGGGAATGACTTATAGTAACACCAGTGGGAGCTACAATTTAATTTTTTTTTATGTGTCATTTGATCCTTACAATTGTCCCATGGGGTAGGTATTTTCATCCCTAATTTATAAAGAATAAAGGTGGTGCTTGAAATTAATCCATAATCTCTCTGGCTGTGAAGCCTGTGCTCACCTTGTTCCAGATCATCCTAGAAATTGTGCTTACAGGTTAAAGAGATTGTCTTCATCACCCACAACCCCTTAAATGGATGACTGATGGGCAAAATAGGAAAGGGAAAGAGCATTCCCATTGCATGGGAAGGTTTTTAAGTTATATTAGATCAGAGGGTCCTTAATACTGGCTATACATTAGAATGCCTTGGGAATTTTAAAAAAGTAGTGATACCCTGGCCCTGTCACAAACTCAGTAAATTAGAGTTTCTTCAAGCAGAGCCTAGAAAGTTTTTTTTTTTTTTTTTTTACAAAAGCATCTTTGCACAGCCAGGGTAGAGAATTCCACTCCATGTGTAAGAGCAGCCACTGGACTGTGTGGTGATATTACAGTATTTACTTGCAGTGGGTGCTCAACAGATGCACGCACATTGGCTGAAATCTGGAAAGAGATTTGAAATCTGAAAAGTTAAGGTGATGTGAATTGGAAAGGCCAAGTGCTATATAGATACACTGTATAAACATGCATCATTAGTAAGGTGTAGAAGAGACTTAAAATTATGACTTAATCATGTTATTGAAAAGTCAGAATTCACTGCTAATCATTTTCTTTATGCACTATTGCAGCATTTCTTTTTTTTTAAGTATAGAAATCAGGGACATATTCTACAATCTAGAATATTCTGTGGATGGAGAAAAACCACTGATGTAGCACAGTCCTTCCTTTCCCTTCCCTTTTTTTCATATTCTTTCTTTTCCCTAATCAGTAGAGAAAATTGAGAGATACTAGCAGAACTGAAAGTGTTAGCTAATTTCGTAGATGAAAGAAAATGAGGCAGTGTGTTTTCCTTTTCTTCCTCTCTCCCCTCCTCCTTCCTTCCATCCTTCCTTCCTTTCTTTCTTTTTGTCTTTCTTTCTCTCCTTCCTTCCTTCTTTCCTTTTTTGTTTTTCAATCAATTGAATTATAAAGTAAGGGAATATGAATTAATTAATGATATAAAAAATCTGAGGTTTAATATCCCATTGTATTTGTTTAAATCCTGCTTCTCTTCGAAAAGTTTTTCGGGCTAAAGTGAACAAAAAATATTGCAAAATATATTGAATCAACTATCAAAAGAAAAGTTTAAAACCATGGAAAAGAGGATGAAGTGATATGATAACCATAGGAATACAGCAGAATTTTGTGAATGAGTAAGAAATTTACTGTGGGCTTCTTGTTAGGAAAGGCAAGAGAGTAAGAAATTTAGTGTGTGCTTCCTGGTTGCCAGGAGAAGTAAACAGAGTTTACATAATTGTAATTAGCAGAAAGGAGGAAGTATATAGCAGTTACTCAGGCATGACCAAGAAACCTCTGCCTCAGACCTTCATGGCAAATTGCTTGACATGATAGCAGCATCCTTGACAACAGCTTCACAACAAATACCAAAGTAGTTTCAGTATTACTGCTTCTTGAAGCTGGTGGCACAGTATTGCAGCTGAGCAGAGTGAAGCACATCCTCTAAGACAAGGTTGGGTTTTAGCCGATACCCTTAATGTATCTATTTTTTTCTTCATTTATTTAAGTTATTTTTTTATTTTATTGCATGGGCAGGAACTGGGAATCGAACCCGGGTCTCCAGATCTCTGGCGTCGCAGGTGAGAAGTCTGCCTGCTGAGCCACCATTACCTGCCCCCCCCCCCTTTTTTTCTTTTGTTTTTATCATTTTCCCTCTTGCTTTCCTTTAAAGTTTTCTTTAAGGACATAGTATAGATTAGTGAGTTTTGTTTTTAACCTACTGCATTTTCACCTCCTCACTTAGCTCTTTACTAATACAGGCACTTAGAACATCTTTTTAGTTTCACCGGATCCTTTGAAGTCCTGAGATCTGCCCTGCCATTCTTTCCCCCAGAGTGAAACCATGTTGATTGAGGAGAAAGTGAAAGACTGTAGTTTCCCTGGAAGAAGTACCCAGCTAGGATTCATGTGTGTTGATGTTATTAGCTTTGGACAAGTACTTTTCTCCTGTGACTATGCAGCTGCAAGAGTAGTGATGGGCTTCAGTGCAGCTTGGAATATTATGGTGCCAGCTGTGGGTAGAAAATCAAGTGCCTCCATCTGTCTCTTCTAGTGAGATAAACTAACAGAGGCTATCTTCACAAGATTCTGGATCCCACATTTGGCAAGTCCCTTCAGCTTAGAGTCTGTAGGGGAACACCTTCAGATATTGGTGTTGTCTAGTCTTTAAAACTAATTAGTGGTGAGCTGAATTTGGTGTGGAGGTTATTTTTACCATGCAAAATCTGTTTGCATAAACTTGAATTTCAGTTGTCTTTTCATTTTCCTTTTGATAGCAAACATTAGTGCTTGAGGACACACTACCACTCATTTCTGGAAAGCACCAAATATTTGGTTAACGTCCTCATTCAAACAATCAGTTTCAAGTTTTCTATAGATACTGAACATAAATATTTAGATAAAGTAAACTTATACTTGATATAATTTACTCCGTCATTTGTATGGAGTAAATTAAAAAAAAAGAATTATGATTTTTTTCTATGGTGGATTAAAATTGCATTGAACAAATAAAAAACAAGAAAAATTGAAAAATATTGAACACTGCAAAAGGCATTATAAGAAGTAACAAGTACAATGTACTCATTATAAATGAAAGGAGGACTCATTATAAATAAAAGACATATGATGGTCTACTATACTCACTGTAAACTTTCAGTATAGTTGAGAAGTAAAAATATTAAATGACATTAGATTATTTTCAAGTACAAATTTTTTAAGAAACAAAATTATACATTGTAGCAAAATTTGATTATGAACATGGATAGAAAGACACTCCAGAACATATAATATAATGAAATTAGAAGTAGGTTCATAGAAAATTAGATTTTGAATGAAATATTAAAAGAGACAATCAACATGACTTGGTAGAGACAATTGAACCTCTTCAGGGGAAGAGTAAACTCATACCCTGAAAGTTAGTTGTCTTGGGTTTTCTGGAAAATTCATAGGATGGAGAATTTGTCGGATAACTTTCTTATAGATATAAAAATATAATCAAAAAGTTACTTTTAAAAAGTGCCTAAGGGGCAGGCCACGTTGGCTCAGCAGGCAAAGTTCTCACCTGGTTCTCACCGGGTTCGATTCCCGGTGCCTGCCCATGCAAAAAAGAAAAAAAAAGTGTGTAAGGTTCTAGTGAATGACTCCCTTAATTCAAGTAATTGAAATGCAACATTGCAGCATGATAAAATAAATTTTGACCGTTTTTTGACATGTGCTATAATGATGTGTGTATGTATGTATGTTTTGTGTGACTCCATTAACTTTCCTTGATGTTTAGCTAATGTTCTTTTTATATGGAATCTCCTGCCATCTTTCATCCTCTGTATTGTGAAGTCTGGTCATACCTCATTTAAGGTATCCTCTCTCAGCTCAATATGCCCAGAATGTGCTTAGATTTTTCAAGACATTTGATATGGTTGGTATTTTTATTTTTTATAGTTGAAGTATTGAAGTAACCAAATATATAGTAAATTGACAAAAAGTCATGAGTAGCTGTTTACCTTCAAAATCCATGTCCTTTCCTCTATTTCTTACTGAAGAAACTTCCTTTTGAGATGTGTTTATTGTGAATTTTGTTAATTTTTCTTTTGTTTACTAGTACAATACATTCTTTTTAGGGGAAAAATCAGCAAAGGCTTGGAGGATTTAAGACAAGTTAGTCCAGTAGGAGAGACATATATTCATGAAGGACTAAAGCTAGTAAGTTCTTTTACATTTATTTATATGTATGTATGTATGGGAGAGAATGCTCCCTTATTCTGTAATGAAATACATTATAACTCAAATTATTCAAGCTCAAAAACTCATTTCATGTTCATCTTAAAAGTTTTAAAATGTGTTTTTTGTTGTTTTATGGATGATACTGATAGAAAAAAATTATAGCCATGATAAGGAAACCTTGGGTGACATTTTCCTTGTTAGGAATTTTCCATTTTGTCAGTGGTTGTATTCAGACTAGTCAACCATAGCTAAAAATATGTATCATTTAAACCCAGTACTAACTACCCTATAATGTGAACACATGCATATTTCAAGTAAAATAATTAATTCAAAAAACCTTATTTAAAAAGTTGACAAGTGGCATTTTGCTTTTGTCAGTTTTACAAATTTGGTTTGATGGAACCATGCTGGTTTAAAGTTAAAATTAAATTGTGAGTTGGATAATTATTCTTTATTTTCAGGCAAATGAACAAATTCAGAAAGCAGGAGGCTTAAAAACCTCTAGTATTATAATTGCTCTGACAGATGGTAAGTTGGACGGTCTGGTGCCATCATATGCAGAGAAAGAGGTGAGTATTGAACTGAAACTGTTTTTTACACCCTGCTGTACTTTACGTTGTATTTCTGCATATATGGCCTCATATTTCAGTAATTCGCTTTCTCTCTCTCTCTCTCTCTCTCTCTCTTTGAGATAGGCAGTGATATCCAGGTCACTTGGGGCTAGAGTTTATTGTGTTGGTGTCCTAGATTTTGAGCAAGCTCAGGTGAGTACAACGTATCTGCAAACTTTAATCTAAATCACATACTTGTTTTAAGGATAGTTATTAAATTCTTTTCACTGATGACTTATTATGGTGTTAATCAACTGTTAAAATTTTCTATAAAAATGTTATCTTCTTGGCTGTATGTCTTGAGCTCTACATTAATAACTTGTGAATTATGATAGGTTTCATTAATGAAAATGAACTTCTTTAAAATTTTTGAACATTTACTTGCTTTGGGGGACTAATATAAGAGAAACATTTCTATTGAAATAATATAATTAGTCCTCTTCTTTAACTTAATAGCTGTAGTTATTATGACAGTCTTATTTAGGCCTTTTAGTTTGATTTAAAACTTAACTTTATGTGTACAGGGATTTGGGAAGTCCATTTAGAAAAGTCTTTAATAATTGTTCTCAAGTTTTCTTAGAAAATTTTTTTTCCATAACGTTTTAAGGGTATATACATATATGAAAAATTATTTTTTTCACTCACAAAAGGATTTTGCATTTACATTTTTTTGTTGAGCATGTCTAAGACCCCTGCAACTCCTGCTGTTTGCAGATTTTAGAGCCTCTGTGCTCTTTTGGTATTGCAATTTGAGGCCAATGCAAAGGGGTTGTGACTGATCCTAGTTCATTTGGTGGTAATAGCCTTAGAACAACACTATTGCCCTTATCTCAAATCCTGACCTCTAACCCAGGCCATAATGGTGGATTAATCTTGTGATGGAATTTTTCAGATGAACATAAATACAAATTGAATAGTACTTTGAAGTTTTCAAAGTGTTGAATATCTCAGCCACTCCATAATTAAGGTGTTTTCCTTTTTCTTAAGCTTGAGAGAATTGCCGATTCCAAAGAACAAGTTTTCCCTGTCAAAGGTGGATTTCAAGCTCTTAAAGGAATAATTAATTCTGTGAGTATTTCTCTGCGGGCAAAAAAGGATTGTCATTTTAGTTAAATTTTTAACTCTAAGAAGTAATCTTACTGTCCAGCATGGGTGGCCATTATCTTGAAGAAAGCAATTAAGAAAGAATTTTGTTTGGTATTGTTAATACTGTGCAATTATAAAGATTTGTTTTTTGTTTGTAAGTGAAGTTTGGTATTCTTTCAAATTGGGCTCAGCCAGCCTGGGTTTGTGATTTTCATAAATAGTCTGAGATGCATTCTCCCTTTGGGCATGAAGTTCCTAACCATGTTGTTATCTTCAGAGTTTTATAGTCTATAGAAGAAATGAAAAATAAAAATTTGGATTGGAATGTGTCATTACTCCCTCCTCCAAATATGGTGTGTCTTAGCTATCAGTAAGGCGACTTGAACCAGTGCTGAATATTTGACTGCTGTTGTTGTTCTCTCCATTTTAATGATTAATAGTTTCACTGGAGTTCATAGTATTTCTGTTTGGAATTCAGTTGAGTTGTCTCTGGTGATCATTAGAATCTGGGCTATGCTGAACAGGGTATGGGGAACAGGAGTGATGAATGCAAAGCAAACTTCTGAGTAGTCACAGCTGAGGTTTATGTTTCATTTTACTGCCTTTTGCTGGAAGCACTAGGAATAGTCGCTATTTAGTATTTATGTTATTTTGGTAAACACCATTCTAAAATGCAAGTGAATAATATATGCTCTCTGAGCCAAAGCTTTCCTTTAATCTTTAAATATTACTGAAAGCAAGAAACCCCATCTTCCCCATTGGAAAAAAAAAAACAAGCAAAAAACAGAAACAAACTAAAAACCCGTAGTTTCTTTTTATATTTGGTCTGGCATCTAAAATTTTTCTTTAAAGATGACGTCATTCAAAAACATAGAGTGAGATGTATTGAATTTGTTTTTAGTAGCTTGTAGCCTTTTTTTTTTTTAAATTAATAGAATCTTTCAGAGAAAATATAATTTGCTTCTATCACATAGCAGTACTTGTAGTTGGTAGGTCAAATATAAATGTAGAATGGAATAGAGGTTTAATTATGAGTTTACATGTATTCTCATATTAATTTTTTCATGGAGATTTGCAGCATAAAAAATAGTAAAAAATTTTATAGCTGCATTTGGGATAAATACTTGACAACTGTGATTTTAAGTTTTAAAATGTAGGAAAAGTGATGGACAATACACAGCTGTATATAATTTGGGCCACTGAATAAATGACTCAGTGCATTATATTTTAAATAGAATTTTAGTATACTTGGGAATATGAAATTAGTGTTATAATTATGCCTGGAAGGAGAAAATTCTTCCCTGAATTAATTATAATTTTTTCCTCCATATAATAAGTTTTACTACACAGTTCTACAGATAACTAATTTGTCTCTCAAACTCTTTTTGTGGATTTTAACTACACATTTCCACATCAAGGATTTAGTAACTGACTACCAAATGAGAGAAATTGGTTGCAATATTCATTTCTTAAATTTCATTTTCTAATTATATTAAGGAAACTTTAGAATGCAATAGCCTTCAAAGGACAGCTTGTCCTGCCTGAGAATCTTGATGGACTTGATTTAGCTTGAATCTGATATATTGAAAGGTTTAGCGTGAAATTAGAAAGATTTGAATTATCTTAATCACAGATTGCCAACAGAACCTCTGTATACTTTCATTTCCATATAGTTAAACTTTAGCTATTTTGTTTTAAAAGAAGAAGTAAATGATCCTCAGGGAACCCAGCCTCTGGGAAAACCCTAATAGTATCTGGCAGATAGAGAAAGGCAACCATTAAAACCTAACTTGGTCTCATTAATAGTTGATATCTTTATCAACTTAACTGTAGCTTGAGATTTTTGTCCACTTTACAGAAATTTAAGGTAATTCAAGCACTTCTAAGTGTAGATACTGTTTTCATTCCACCACTAATAATATACAGAACCTACAAGTCAGCCTAATATTCACATTGCACTTTTTAGTTTTAAAGAATTATCTTGTTCAGAAAAATTATATCAGATTTTTAAAGCAAATATGTTGTCTCTATCCCAAGGTGAAGGCAGATAGAAGGTATTATCTATCTATGTCTTACCAAGTTCATGGATGAAATTGTATTGCAGAATTTGTTTTATATGAAGCTAAGCAAATGGAAGAAATCAGAAAATTTAAGTCTTTTACATGTTTGGCTTTATGTAGGCAAAATATCTACTAAATTGATGCATAATTTTTTCAGCCAGTTATTTAAATATATCTGGTGTTTGTTAATTGTCAGTACCTTAATTTCTTTGAAGTTAATCTTTGAGAAAAATCAGTAACATGGTTTTTTTTTTTTTTGCCTCTTGCCTATAAAATCCAGTGAACCTAGATAGTCTGATTCCTTTAATATATATGATATCATATATTGTTAAGTCATAGTTTGCCCAGAATCAGTGTTTAACTGATGAGAGATAGGAGTTTCATTTTGGAGCTTTTCTTCATTGTAGTTAAAAAAAGAAGAGGAAACATTATAGTAGTTTTGATTTCTATGAATCAAAAAGCAAAAGACTGAAAAAGACTTTTGGTATGGATGTCTTACATATTAACAATTTAATGATCTTGTCTAAAACTTTTTTGATTCAACAAACCATTTAAATGTTTTATTATAATTTGAAGTGAAAATGTATTGTTTTTCAAAAATTTTTTAGATTACTTTCCAAGGAAACATGCTATGTAGCTCTTTTTTTTGAATACTGGTTAATCTTCAGTTTTAATTAGCACATTTGAAGATTCAGAATTCATTATTACAACAAATAGATACTGGTAAAAATCTTTTCCTCGTTTTCTCCTATCTTTCCTTATTATCTCACCCATTTTTTTAACTCACTCATTTATTGAGTGCTTCCTATATTTAAAGGATTATATTAGGCTTGGAGGAAATAAGACAACTTCTCTGTTATAAGGGAGCTTAAAAATAATGATGATTCAATGTTCAGAATGTGATAAGTTCCCTGCGGGTAGTATAAAGTGTTAGGTGGATTTGGAGGAGGGAAATTTCAGTGAGTCATGTTGTGGGATAAAAAAGAATCATGTAACACAACTTGTGTTAAAGTCCCCGTTGGCTGTAGTCTAAGTGGACATAATGGCAGGGTCAGTTTGGGTATGTAAAGTCGTGGAAGACTAAGATAGGAGCTGGACTCTTACATTCAGAATGCTTTTAATTAGGAACAAGGAAGACAGAGCTTGAAGAACAGCCTGGACTGAGTGGGAGTGGCTGAGGGGCAACAGGGGGTGTGGGGTGTGGCTTTGCTATGGAGGCATGTGGGAGATAAACACTGACAGGCCAGTCCAGACTATGGAGACCCTCAAATATTCAGATGAGGACTTGGCACTTATTTCATGAATAACTAGGGACCCGCGGACGATTTTTAACTTAGAATATGGAATTTATATGATATCAGTAAGGGTTTAGGATTGTATATGATGATGTGGAGGACAGGAAGATGTGCTCTAAATCTCTTGTAATAGTCCTTACAAGACATGGTTAAAAGAATCTAATACAGCAGAGCCAACATGAGACTGGGAGTAGGAAGGCCTGGATGGGAAATCCAATCTGCAGCTTCCTTGACATGATCTTGGGTACATTTTATAACAGAAACTCTCTGAATTTTAAAATTCTCATCAGGCAAATGGAGACAAAGATTTCTATTTATGGGGTTGTTGTGTGAATTAAATGAGGTAATGAAGAGGAGTGAATTCAGCAGGACTGAGCTTCATAATATTTTTTTTTTTTTTTTTTTTTTTTAAAGGAAAGACAGAGAGAAGGAAGGAAGGAAGGAAGAAAGGGAAACATCTTTAAACGTTTTCTTGTTTTATTGTATTTTGTTTTTCCATTTTTTGTTACATGGGCTGGGGCCGGGAATCGAACCGAGGTCCTCCGGCATAGCAGGCAAGCACTTTGCCCGCTGAGCCACCGCGGCCCGCCCGCTTCATAATATTTGATAGGGAGCTGGGAATAGTGGGAATGTTGGGCCAGGTGGTATGGGACCATTCGTCCATCTGTAGATCAGGCCACCAAAGAGATGACCAGCTATCTAAACCATCAAGGCTAAGGTTCAAAAGGGATAGTATGATATGTGAGAGGATTAGATCAAGATGGAATTTTACAAGGATTTCTAGAGGCGGAGCTACCCAAAATCAAGTATTTGACTGTGCTCTAGTTCAAAATCCCCAAAACATGGGACTTGAGCCCAGCCAATAGCCAAGGGAATGATTCAGCATTCTCCTGGCAAGAATTATGTAGAATTTCAGGGCCTCACTTTCAGAAAAGAGTCATAATTTTTTTTCTGTGGGGAAATTTGTAATACTAATTAATGATTCAGAGTAGAAATCTAGCTGTTAAGGAGAAAACAACATTCCCAATGGGCCATAGGTCCATAGAGCTTATTTCAGGCACTGGGTTTCTAGAGCTTTTGCAATAAAACTAGGTGGGAAGCACCTAATATACGCCTTGACTTCCTCAGAATCATGTTGGTATAGGGTGGGGCTGAACCTCTAGATTCAATAAATAAATGAGAACCTTCTATCTCTCGCTGCACAAGGCTCTGAGGGCAAAGGCTAGCAAATATTAGCTGCTATTGGTATTATTGCCATGGCAATGAAGCTAGAAATAAAAAAGATAGATTTGGAAAGCATTAAATAATTGATTTTTGTTAAAAAATGAAATTTTAATTTGAACAAGCATAGTTCAGACTGACATGTGAATACCCCAGTGTCCCATGCAATGTTTCATAAAGCAGCACTGTGGAAGAGGACATTAAAAATAAAGAAAAAACGTGGACTGCTGAATCATATGGAAAGAATAAAATTCAAGTCACACTATGGAAATCACCTTCTCACCTTTTTTTTTTTCCTAAGAAAAGCACCATAGAATGCTGTATTTATTGGAAATATTTTCACAGTGTTTTTTGTTTTATTGTGATTTGTTTTGGTTTTTGATAGAACACCTTGGAAAGTATTTAGCAGAAAAAGATGAATCAGTTGTGAAACTGGTTTGGCCCCAAAATAATTAAAAACCCTATATCTTAGGTAGTGGCAGCTAATACCAGAGTTTCTAAGTTACAAATGGAAAAATATAGAGGCATAAAAAAGAAGGGAATGAACACATGCAGGTAGGAAATTTAACCTATGCAATGGCATAGGTTGTTTCTGAAGAGGAAAAAAATAAGTGAAGTATATATTTCTAAAAGTAACTTCATTCAGGGTCTAGTAATATAAGATTCATTTGACTTATGGAGCCAAATTGTTTTTCCCAGTAATGCCTATTGATTTCTAGTTGAAACATATCTAAGAACAGTATTTAAATCTATATTTTCATAGAATGAGAAGACATTGTAAACTCATTTTCTCTCAGGCAATTCATTTTCCTGAGTCTTGAAGAGGGTACCTAATAGCCTGGTAAGAACTTTGCATGAGAGTTTTTAGCAGGCAGTGCTAGGAATGTTGACTGATTAATTGTGGAAACCTTTATTTATAAACATTGTTTAATGTAAAGCCAAAAGCTTAAGCTAAATGTAAAGATACCTTCATAGGAAAAAGAAACAAACAAAAAAACTGGTAGAAAATGGAAACTGGTTTTTAAGACTCTTGTTATAAAGGACTGACTGTAATGTGAGGCTCACTATTAAATCAGATAATCTGGGCTTCTGTTCTATCTAGAAATGTTTAATATTGAATACAATTGAGGTATTTCATTATAAGGTCTTTAACAGTAATAATAGGTGGGTTGAGACTATATATTTCCCCCTTTTTTATGCCAGTACCTGATACAGTATTAGGTAACAAGTCACTCTTATTAAATGTTTATCAGTGATCAAATAAAGTCCATGCCAGTGCTTGAAAATATTTTTATAATATAGCTATGGTATATTTGACCATTAAAAAAATGCAACTACTCTTTTTTGCAAGAAAACACTGATTTGAATGAATTGATTTCTAATTCCAGATTCCATTTCTAATTTTATCCTGTTATTTAAGTTCCATTGTATTAGGACTCTTGGACTACAAGTGACAGAAACCCAATTCCCTACTGGCTTAAGATAAAAAAAGAGTCTTTGGCTTATATAACTGGAAAATTACCTCAGTAACGCTCCATCCATGCGATCAATCCATGTTCTTAGGGTCTTCTCTCATGGTGAATTTTGTCAATGAGTTTCTATTTGCCTTATTCTCTCCTCCTTCAGATGAGTGGCAGAGAAAGGTAATTGCCAATGTCTTCAGACTTAGAGTCCTATTTTACCAAACCCACTTGAAACTGAGAGCTGTTTGCTCCAAGCTTTGGTATATAAAGTCCTAGTTAAGAACTCATTGACTCAATCAGGTCATGAACTCATCCTTGTACCAATTGCTTTGTCAGTATTGTTTGGGGCAGCCTGTGTCATATGTCTACTGCATGACATGCTGTGTCATATGTCTACTGCATGACAAGCGGTAGGGGCAAGATGATAAGTGAGAAGACATAATGATAAGTAGCCTCACTAGGGTAACAGTGAACAGATTATTTCCCTAATGAAAAGGAAATGCTATTGGTAGAAGTTCAAGGGCATAAAAGTGTTCTGGGTAGGGAAAAAAAATTAATGACTCACAGTCCAGTATTTTCAAATATATTTCAATTATATATATATATATATATATATATTCTGATAAAACTCCTTATTCCTTCTAAATTCCATTGAAATCAAAACTAAAACATGGGAAATGTGCTTTAAATTATTCATTTTATTAACTTTTATAATCTTATCTTGACATTGATTGCCCAATGCTTTATTTGCATTTTTCATGATGACCTTACTTAATAGTGTTATTTCCTTTTTCTTTATTTGGTAGGGAATGTAGTTTGAAGAAATCAAATCCACTCTGAATAAGTAACTGCAGCTTTGTGTTATTTTGTGAGGAAACTAAACTGATAGCACTTGGTTACATGGCCATAATTAAATGCTAAATTTATTTCTTACAACCTCTAACACTAACCAGTTAGGTTACAATAGGAGATGGACTTTAGAGCCTCACCCACTCTTGGAAGAAGATTCAGCTGTGTCAAAGGATAATTAGAAAAGAGAGAAATTGTCAAGCTTTATGACCAAATGGATCGTACCCTAAATTCTGTTGGGGGAAATGCATGATTGCTCAGTAAAATATCATTTTTCTCAAGTATTTTGATTCTTAATTTATTTAAAAATCATGTATTATGCACCTACTCTGTTCAAGACACTTTTCTGGGTGCTAGTAAACAAATGTGGTTATGGTATCTTTGATTTTTCTGAGGACAGTTTTAGGTATATTTGGTTTATTGGAAAATTAATGTAAGAACTGATATATTTTTCTATTCCTGTTGCATAGAGAAACATTATATTTGTCACTCTGAGTTAGTGAAAAATCAAATGGAGCAAATGTAGACTTAGAATGCTTGGCAGATGTATTTTATGTTTTAGTTAAAGCAAGGCAGTGGGCAAATATGACTAATATGAAATAATATATGCATCAGGGCAAAAATATGTTGGAACTAAATTCCTTTAGGTTCTGAAACACAGCTAGCATAATTATAAATTTATCCTATATTTTCAAAGCGCTTTTTATAGAAAGCATACTCATCCTTTAAGAAAGCATTAAATGTTTATTCTGAGTTTGTACTGACTAAAATAACCAAAGAAAAAATAGCAGAGGCAGATAAACTTCTGTTTCATATCACAGTTCATTTTTGATATTTTATTGTCGTTGTGGGAAAGGCAGACCTACTAGTATGATCTGTTATGCTTAATTGCACTTGTGAGATGCTGAGTGATTTATAGATGTCATTGGCCTTTTTGTTTCAAAGATCTGTAAAATGGGCATGTTTTCACTGACAGTGTGATCAGTACTATGCATTTGTTTTGTTTTGAGCTGAGAGTAAAGGGCAGTGATTTAATTTACATTCTTCCCTGGATTTCTTAGAGCAGAATTTCAGTTAGAAATTTGTCAATTGTACTTATAATACTTGCTTACTTGAAAAAGAAGAGATAATCTATATTTAGAAATGAAGCAGTGTGGTACAAGCTGTATTGAGCAACTGCTATTTTGAAGCTCCAAGCATTTCTAAAGAATGAACTCAATCAAAATACATGAGTACAAATTACAAATGTTTTTAATTGAAATATTGCCTCTAAGAGAAAAATATATTTGGTTGGTTGGTAGCCAGGGGGAAAAAAAAATAAAATCACATATCTGAGTATTGAAAGATAAAAAGCAACAAAAAAGGATCTTGTGAAACACCATTTTAACTGCTTTAGCTGCCTATTTTATCCACTTAGATGGCTAACTAAAGTTACCTTTAGGACTGATGTTGTTCATTTCCTTATGAGATTTACATTTGTGATCCTTCGTGTTTGAGATGAACCCCTGTAGTGGTTAAAGCTTTTCAATGAATCAGAAAAAATAAATGCTTGCATTTTTTATTTTATTATTCTCTTTATTGATATTTTCTGACATGCTATATGTCTTGGAAATTAATAGTTTCTCTCTGTTAAGGATGTACCTAGGATGTTTGTAAAGTATCTGCAATGTGTCAGTAATGTTATTTCCTAAAGTCAGTTTTAGGAAATTGTTACTGGGATGGATATTTAATATTTTTACTAGAGTTGTAGAAATGTTGGAAATTTGGGGGTAGCATATGTGAATTTAAGTGTAATGAAGTCATCCATTTTTCATAAAAAAAACCTTATTACCTAGAATTGGCCTTTACAAAATGAGATCACAACAAAAAATGAGGTCACAGTGGAAATTATTGAATGAAATTTAATCTTTTCCTCTTTTCACACGTCTTATCTAGAATTAGCCCTTTTTTCTTATATGTTATATTTATATTTATTTTGTGTTGATTTTCCTTTTTTTCTTTCTTTCTTTTTACACCTGATCTAGTGTTTTATGGGTACCATTGATTATCACAGTGCAAATTCTTCCAAATAAGTTTTCCTTTTATTGTGTGTAACTGAACATGTGATTTGACTAATTGAAGTAACTCTTCATTAAGCTCTATACTTTTTTGTATGCTTAATTGCTTAACACTATTCAGCCTCTTTATTTGATTTGTAGTCAAAATGTTCATGCCTTTTGTTGAGAAAGCTTTACATTTACTTTTCCATTAAACTCAATTGATGTTAATGAGGAACTGCTACTTATAATGTATTATGCTATATATTTTTATATTAGATCGGATTTTTTTTTTTTTTTTTGTATGGTCAGGCACCAGGAATCAAACTCAGGTCCCTGGCATGGCAGATGAGAACTCTACCACTGAGCCACCATTGCACTGCCCCACATTGGATTTTTAATATACTGTTTTCTTATAAATGTATATATTTTTTAGTTTCTTCTGGAATGGCTTCTATTTCACTTTCCAAATAATATCCTTCCATTGTCATTTAAAAATGGGAAAAACATGCATTTTAAAAGCCTTGGCTTATATTAGTTATAACAATTATAATTTATTAATTGTTGGAAAAGAATTTTTAAACTGGATGCTTGACCTTCAGATCATAAAGCATAGCTTCTAGCTATTTCTACCAAATTCAAAATAAACTTCAAAGACACCACAGACCTTAAATAATATTTGTCTTCATCTTATCTTAATTTATTCCATGCCAAATTTTATCTTGGACATATTCCAACTACAGCTTTTCACTAATTAATCTCATTTTATCTTAAATGACAAAAAGAAAAGGCCAGTTGTATTTCCATTGTGTACAGTTCTTCAGGTCACAATATGACTTGTTACTGCTTCTTGCATGTCCATTATTTATTATTATGACATGTGACCATTAGGTAAATACGTTCAGAAATTTACAATATCTCAATCAAATTATGGTTCCATGAGTATCTTAACATCTCTAAGAAAGAAGAACTCAGTCAGGGTTCTTAGAAAACTCATACCTTTGGATGCTATCTGGTTATTCCTTTTGATGGGTTCTTTAACAATACCTTCATTTTATTTGGTTGTTATTCAGAAACTATAAAGACCTAATTGTATGCCTCTAAATAAGCAAAATAAGGAAGCTTTTTGAAACCAATCTGATTCTTGGAGTAGTTGTGTCTTTGACTCAGTAATGGTTCACAAACTTCTCCAAATCCTGCCAATTCTGGCTCCACATACTTGTTACCTAGTATGGAAATTTTGCATGCAGTGAGATCCTGCCCTAGATGCATATTCAATCCCAGTTAATTTGAAACATGTCTGGAGTATGCAGGGCAAAGCAGCATTGTGATACCTTATTCAAGTTGGGCGGTAGAGAAGGAAGCCATGGAATCCACTTTCATCTCCTGCCAAACATCTGTACTCTCAAAGGAGACCACCAGGCAGCTCTGTCACAGCTGGCTCCCGAGGCTGCATCCGGGCTTACTGCTAACCGGAAACTAAACCAGAGGGAGGCAAAACAACCTTCTCTTATTCCCCCTTCCTTGCCAAATAGAGGAGTTCCACAGATTCAGTGTTTGCAGTGTTTACAGAAAGCTTGACAGTATTGTGATGATCAGGATTGTACAAATAATGCATCGGAATTTTATACAACTAATTAGAATCAACAGAAAATAATTATAACTTATAAGGGAGTGAACACTATTGCTCCATCAGAAGTTTTATCTTCAACAACTCAGAAGAGGGGAAACTTGAATTTTAAATTTTAAATTGCTTCTATTAATACATGGCAGGCTTTTTACACACATTTCAAAGGAGATATTCAAGAGAAATTCATTCAAAATAGGAAATAAAGTTTCAATGATGAGAAAAAGCAGTAACTTATTGAGATTAAATATATAAAACCATCTTTAGGTGTTACATGCTGGAATTTAGAATTGTCATACAAAGTACTAGAATTCAAAATTCTGCATATTGTTAACTTTTTTCTATTCTAGGTTTTCACTGATTTATAGACCAAATCTTAGAAATGAGCTTGTGTATACCAAGAGCTAGTCTTCCTGGATTCCTTCCTCCTCAAAGTTCACACCTTTATCTTCTACCCTTCTACAGTTTTGTCCTGTGCAAGCAACTAGGGGTTAAAAAGGATGTGTAAACCCCATGGTTTACAAGTATAGAAAGGAAAGAAACTAAAAAGGAACAGGAGGGAGACAGATCTCAGGCAGACACATAGGCAGGACTGACTTTTTAATGTTGAGGCCCATCTTCAAAAACATTTTCCTTCATGCTGCTTGCAGTTATTGCTTTACGTTATTATACTTTAACAAACATCTTCTTGAGGCTGTATAGGTCATTTGAAAGGCCACCAGTTATTCACAAATTAGTATAAATGTGTTCACAAATCACAGTAGCTGCACTAAAGTAGGAAGTAGGTTGGTGGAGGTGGAAAATGGAATATTCTGGGAAGTAGGGCAAACCTGCATAATGATTATAATTTGAAAAGCAGAAATTATGGTGTGTCTGGTGATCTAGCAAGACAATGATGGGAGAGAACAGCAAACACTGACTTTTTCTATGTTAGAGATGTCCTCAAAGTCAGTTCTGCCTCAAGAAAAAAAATAAAGAAAATTTCTTCTGCCTCCTGGCTCTGAATGCCCTTCTGTTCCCAGAACTCAGGCTAGTTATAGAGTTTTAGAACTACAATACCTAAATGCCATTGTCATCAGTACTTTTTATGAAAAAACAAAATTTTAAGATCAAATAACTAATTGAAATTGTTATACAAATTTAGAATTGTCATACAAAGTACTAGAATTCAAAATTCTGCATATTGTTAACTTTTTTCTATTCTAGGTTTTCACTGATTTATAGACCAAATCTTAGAAATGAGCTTGTATATACCAAGAGCTAGTCTTCCTGGATTCCTTCCTCCTCAAAGTTCACACCTTTATCTTCTACTCTTCTACAGTTTTGTCCTGTGCAAGCAACTAGAGGTTAAAAGGGATGTGTAAACCCCATGGTTTACAAGTATGCTGTCATTTTCTAAGTGTGTTCTCTATCCCCCAAACTAAAGCTCACTGTTTAAGTATGGCCTTTCCAGGCTTTTAGGTTCCATGATATGGAGAAGTGAAAAACTACAAATGTTTTATCTGTAGAAAACAAGTTTAAGATAGAAAGCAGTAGTAAGGTAAGACAATAGAGAAATAAACAAATAGAAAGGAAAAGGGCCTTGAGAACTTAAGAATCTTATAAATTACAAATTCATAGGGTGGATCTAAAATTTTAATTTATTCTAAGTCAATGGTATTTGGAATTTTAAAACAAACCTGTAAAAGATCCAATAAATAAAGTAAGAGCTTATTGTCATACTTTTGAAGATGAGAAATAAGCCAATTTTTTCAATTGTTTTAATAGTATAAAAGGTGTCCCTATAAGACAGGCAGAGAATTTTCACTAGTTTCTTAATTATCAGGTTTTGTAATGGTCAGACTATAACAAGCTTGGAGGGTAGTGGAGTGTATGGGTGAGAAGAATTGGATTTAGTCTCAAGCAAACTGGGAGATCTAGCTCTGCACTAAAGAACTTATTTTTCTAGGTCAATTTTTAAAGTTTTTCTAAGCCCAGTTTCCTTATCTATAAAACTGACTCAAAAGTAGTATCTATTCTTAAGATTTATGTGGATTAACTAAAGAAATTCTGATAAAGAAATTCTGTTGGGTATTCTTTTGAACTTTTGACTACTGATTTTTATATTAATTTAAAAAGTTGGACTTTTTGTCAGCTTATTAATGTTTGAGAATTTAAAAGTAGGGATTAGATAATAATGTCCATATTTTTAATTTGTGAGTATTCCTTAATATTACTTTTTAGTGAATAGATGCTTAGTATTTTTATGGCGGACATCAAGTTTTTGCCAGATTTATATACATAAATGTATCCTCAAATCTCAAATGATACAACTTTGCATGACTTAGAGTGCCCTGATTTTATTAATATAGCATTTGACTTGTGTTTAAATTTGTTCTATGATGCTTTAGCTCCCTCTGATGTCAACTAAGACCGACTTTTAGTGGAAACCATTTTCTGTTTCCATTGAGATATAATGAAGACAGATGGCAACACATTTGAAGAAACTTTCTTAGAAATTCCTCTGTTGCACAAATAATGGAAGTTCAGAGTATGAAAGATAATGCATCAATTATCATAGCCGGTACACCTGATCCAATGTTCAATCAATAGCTTACGTAATTTAGTGAAAATTAACTAAAGTGTTGAATATACTTGTCCTCTGTCAGTTGTGTTTTAGTGATGACAGTTTTAAAATAATAGGCCCATTTAGGTATCTTGAACATTTGAGCTTCTATAATTTGGTGGTATGAATGAACAGTATGTTATTTTGTATTCATGGGTTGATAAAAAAATTAATGATGTAAATTGAGCTATCCAATTAATTGATATTTTACCTATTTTATTATTTGGACACAAACATCAAATTATTTTGGTTGCTAGTTGTTGCTTTCTGAGTCTAGGAACATGTTAGACGCTAGTGGAAGATTCAAATTTAGGACAAGCGTTATTTTCTAAAAATGCTTAAATGCTCTTCTACTCCTCCCCTGTCTCTCTTTGATTATTTTTCATGTGGGAATGATTTTGTGAACTTTATTTGTTTCAAATTATAGGTTTCTGTGCTTCCAGCATTCTTAATTAGTCGAAGCTGTTTTCTCACATAAATTAACTTTATTCTGACTTATCTGAGTCCCAATTTGAGAGTTGATTTGCTGATTAAATAGACATTTTTAATGTTCTCACTAATTCAGGCATTCAGTCTTTATTTCCTAAGCATTTATTGGTTGCACGGCATGTACAAAATAATGTGCGAGGCACTGAAAGGGCTGCACAGTATGTTATGATCCCATTTCTGTCCCCAAAGAGTTTGTCTTCTAATAGAGAAGAAAAGTCGTGCACTCAAATAATGTCTTATAATATAAAGTCCAAAGAATTGAAAATAAAGCTAAATTCAGGAAAGGCAGATAATGTTCCATAGGAATTTGACTGTATTGTATCAAATGGCAGTGCCAATTTTGTGACTTGCGGTGTGAACTTGCCTTTCAATGAATGTATTAATTGAGTCAGTTTTCCATTCAATCATTTCTATAAAAAAAATCACTTTATTAAAATAATTGAGTACAAATATTAAAAGTATACTCTGATGTATAAATGTATATTTTACAGTTTACTGTAAGATTTGATAGCCCTAGCTATTTTAATCTCTCTTTAATGTAATTTAATTTTTAAAACCTCAGACTTGAGTAGGATGTATATTTCTAAATGAAAATATCTTACTGGGGATAAACAGGATCTGACTTCATCAGAGGTCTTTGAAGGTGTTTATTCTCCGGTCTTACGTTTCTGTCCATAAGGAGAATTGCAATATTTGTTCTTACTACTGGAACTATCAGTTATTTTAAAATATTCTCACGTATCACATCAAATTAAAAGAGGAAATCAACACGCACATCTTTGTCTTGAATATTATGAGATCTAAGTCATGGCCAATATTGATAGGACAGAGAAAACAAACTTAATTTTACAAATTCACAGAGATGAGTCTGGGATGAATAATCTCTGCCATGGCCTTTAGAAAAATTTTGTACCTTTTTGTAAAGAATTTGTACACAGAGATTTCTATTTCCAATATATGCAGTTTTAAACCTTTCTTATAATTTTCCTTGGTACTTGGAACATTTTTCAGTAATATTAACAGAAGTGCTGATGTATGGTTAAGATAAATGATGAAGCGATTACAAACTAAAAGATGCACTCAGCTTTCTTAACAGAATCTGTTTGAAAAAAATTCCTTCAGAGCTGGTTACAGACGAAATTGATGTTGAAGGGGAGGACTTTTTGACCTTTCATTTTGTGGCCTATTTTCTCCCACTTTACCTCAGATTTGCCAAAGCTGCAATTATACTGTTCTGTTATTTATTTAATTTTTAAACTTTTTTTTATTGTGTATTATAACATATATACAAAGCAAAGAAATAAAAAAAGCAATAGTTTTCAAAGCACTCTTCAACAAGTGGTTACAGGATAGATCCCAGAGTTTGTCATGGGCTACCATTCGATCCTCTCATATTTTTCCTTCTAGCTGGTCCAGGAGGCTAGCGGGCTTAAATACTGTTTTATTATCATAATTGACTTTTTTTTTCCCTTCTTTTTTTGTGAACAATAATGCATATACAAAAAGCTATAAATTTC
Organism: Tamandua tetradactyla; assembly: GCF_023851605.1. Lineage (NCBI taxonomy): Eukaryota > Metazoa > Chordata > Mammalia > Pilosa > Myrmecophagidae > Tamandua > Tamandua tetradactyla. The sequence goes on from NC_135350.1 coordinate 48,325,710, forward strand.
CAAGCACAGCACCACAATTAGTTGTAGAACATATATCAGACTTTGACATGGGTTACAGTTTCACAATTTTAGGTTTTTACTTCTAGCTGCTCTAAAATACTAGAGACTGAAAGAGATATCAATTTAATGATTCAGCATTCATATTCATTTGTTAAGTCCTATCATCTCTGTATAATTCCACCATCACCTTTGATCTTTCCATACCTCTCATTGGGGTTGTTTGGGCTATGGAAATTCTAAATTTTTGATATTGGGAGGGTTTGTCACTAATATGATGGGGTAGGGAGATGAAACTACCTGATGTTCTGGAGAGTCTGGTCTAGGTTTCAGGACTTATCTGGACCAGGGACCCATCTGGAGGTTGTAGGTTTCTGGCAAGTTAACTCTAGTGCCTGGAACCCTTGTGGAATCTTATAAATTGCCCTAGGTGTTCTTTAGTATTGGCTGGAATGGTCCTAGTTGGGGGTGGCAGGTTATGATAGGTAGCAAGGTCTACCTGAAGCTTGCATAAGAGCAACCTCCAGAGTAGCCTCTTGACTCTATTTGAACTCTCTCTGCCACTGATACTTTATTAATTACACTTCTTTTCCTCCATTTGGTCAGGATGGAATTGTTGATTCCATGGTGCCAGGTCTGGATTCATACCTGGGAGTCCTCTCCCATGTTGCCAGGGAGACTTTCACCCCTGAATGTCATGTCCCATGTAGGGGGGAATGCAATGATTTCACTTGCAGAGTTGTACTGCCTTATTTTTTTTAGCTGGAACATTTTTAGCTCCATATTCTTTTAGCAAACTTTTATATCCTGTTTCCCTCATGGTCTTGATATCTGAATTATGTAAAAATATTTGAAGATGCTACTGATCCAAGAAAGCACATTTTTTTTTTTTTTTTTGGTGAATGGTTTGGAAATCGAATCCAGGTCTCCCGCATGAAAGGCGAGCATTCTGCCACTGAACCACCCTTGTACCTGAAAACATATTGACTTTTAACCATGGTCTTCGATTTTGAATCCACAAGAGTGAGCATTGTTTATAATAGTCAAAGTAGTAGACTAAGAACAGATACTTGGGGGCAGAATGGTTTTTGAGTGCCTATGGAATGTCTTTGGCCGTTTCTGAGTTTAAATGGAACCTATGTGAAATATCTCACATATAAAACCTAAATAAATTTGCTCCCTGATTCCTAAGGACTCAATCACTGTGTGAAAAGTGGATTCACTGGCCATAATCTAAAAATTGCAAATGCTGAACCTTTTTCAGAGGTGCATATTCAGCAGTAAAAATTTCTTGATTTGACATAGTTCGTTTTAGGAACAGAAAGCTTCTATTTCCACGTTTATTAAAGAAGACACTAAAAGCATTTGATTTCCTTTAACAGTCCTTCCTTCCTGTTCTGGTTATATGTAAGAGATGCTAGAAACCACTGCACATCATCTGTCTTCAACTTCCGTCAAGAAAGGAACATCATCAAAGATCATCTGGAGCTCGTCTGACTTTGCAGTGTAGTGCAGAGCAGTTCTAAAAATAAAGACAGGATTGTTGTGTCCATTACCAGAAGCTTATTTCATCATTGTTGTTTTTCACTTGTAGCCTGTGTCTTGTATGGGGGTTTCTGTTTCCCAGAACAAACTAAAACGAGCCATTCTGTTTCTGTGCTCCTGGGATACTTGAATACAGAGTCTGTATTTTGTGAGGATAATATTTGGCTCATACAAGGAGCCCGGGTTCTGCAAGAGTAATATTTGATGCACATAGTGAATATATTATATTTCAAATATGCAATATATATATATATTTTTTCTTCGTGGGCAGGCACCGGGAATCGAACCCGGGTCCTCAGGCATGGCAGGCAAGCACTCTTACCTGCTGAGCCACCGTGGCCTGCCCAAATATGCAATATTTGATGCACCCATTAGAATTGAGCCTGGGAAATGGAATAGAAAGGCCACAATTAAATGAAAAAAATGTATACTTATTGATATTGTATTGAACTTGAAAATAACATTAAATTAGCATAATTAAACTATGTGATTTTATGGTTGTGAGGAAACATTCACCTATCATTTCATACCCAAGCCTACCAGATTTTGAAGCAACACCCACTTATGCTTATTTGGAAATATTTTGCTCAATTAAGGATTATTATAATATACTAGCTTAGAATATATCCTGAAAACAACACAGAAATTTCCTAAGAACTTGGTAGCTCTATATGTTTTTGTTTATAGATTTTCTCTACTGAATTCAAAGGGAGAACATTAAGTTTGTATCTTATAATTATTTTATACGCTATTATTTGGATGATCTATATCTTGGTCTTTTGTTTTTCCTTTCTAGATATTAACTCAGTCATGCACCGAAGTCCTGGAATTGTGGCCATCAAGTGTCTGTGTGGGGGGTAAGTATTTAGAATTTAAAGATACCATGTAGGAAGCGATACTGTTTTCCTAGCTAGAATGTATGATTTGAAACACATGTTGGAAAGAGAATAACAAAATTAGCTTTTTTTTGGCATTTGTTTCGGTTTATTAAGGCTGCCAGAATGCAATATAGCAGAAATATGTTGGCTTTCACAATGGGAATTTATTAGTTTATAAATTTACAGTTCCCAATTAAGACATCAACAGGATGGTACCGTCTCTGAAGAAAGGCTGCTGGCATCTGGGGTTGCATCAGCTGGCAAGGCAAATGCCTGGTTTCTGCTGGTCCTTCTCTCCTGGGATTTGTTGCTTTCAGGTTCTGGCTCTTTCAGCTTCTGTAGGGCCTTGCTTACTTCTCTAGGCACAGCAGCTCTCTAAACTCTTTCTGAGGTCTCTCCACTTTTTCTGCCTTTTACCCTCTCATAGAGGACTCCAGTAAAGGATTAAGATCCACATTTAATGGGCTGAATCTCATCTCAATTGAAACAACCTAATCACAAGGTCCCACCCATGGTATGTCTCCCTGTGTTAAAGGAACATGGCCTTTTCTGGGGTATATAATAGTTGTAAACCAGCACAGCATCTTTTTCTGTAAGAATTTTAAAATAATTCCTTGAAATACTTCTATTTTAAATTCAAATTTTTAAAATTGGAGTTTATTTTAAATAATGAGCATATTGTGTGATAAAGTTTTAGAATCTCCTGCATGTTAAGTACATGTTTGGGGCCTTTATTTTGGGAAGCAAAATAAAATAAGAAATCTCTTCTATATACAAATAGTCACGTACCTGTATGGTTTGAGCTCCGTGCTTTGATGACCTGCCAAAATACAGAACATGCATAAGTATATCAGAGCACATAAGGAAGTGACTAATGGGTGTATTGCAGGAAGGAAGCAGGTGGCTTCATCAGCTGGTGCTAAGAAGAGATCTCAAGTTTTAGGGCTTAGGTATGATCTGCTCTCACCGATTTTTATCTTTTTTACTCTGACCTGGAGTTTGCTTTAACCTGACATTATTTCAAAAGGGAAGATGTTGGGCTTGATGGGGGAGGAAATGTGCTGTGTAATTTATCACAGACCCTACCAACCTGTTGGAAATGGTCTGGGCTCTCTAATGCTATTTGAGATGTTTAGGAGAAATAGTGCATTTGAACATCCCAGAGCAGGGTTCTCTTTTCCAAGATCATAGATTAATAAATTTCTGAATGTAACAAAGAAAAAAATAAACAGAAATAATATTAAAGTGGTAGTTAATATTTATTAAACTATGATTGCATTCTTAATCCATACTGGGTACATTGCATTTATAATTTCACCTAATCTTTATGGCAACCCTATCTGACAATATGTAATCCCGGTTTTACAAATGATTGAGACATAGACAATTCTAGTATGTGGTATTAGTAATTGACCTTTTAGATCTTTCTGATTGTAAAGCCCATTTTTTTTTTACTGAAACCCATTTTAGCGTTTATCTACACTCTATTTTAACTTACAAGTAAAATTCCTTTCCCAACACATTTAATAGAGAGCACCATGGCAGCAGATTTCTTCCAACTTAATATGTGTGTTGGTTTAGATCAGATACATGGTGTTGAGAGGATTGAAATTCATTTATTGATATAATAGTTAACAGACATCTTATACCTAAGCACTAAGCATTTAGCCACCTATTAAGATATTTGATCAGTTCGCTCTTGTTCAATTATATTCTTTTACTCTCTATTATGTGGTGACTGTTCCTACTATATAGATGGAATGTAATAAACTAAACAGCTTCCTTTAGTGATTGGTCATGGATTATTAGTAGTAGAAAGTACATAACCTCTGATGGGAGGAGGAAGGTTCATAGATTAAAGAAAATACTACACACAGGTGTCCTAAAGAGCAAAGAAAATGAATAATTAATACCTGAAGATTGGGAAATAACTGGATATTTGAATATCTCAATACCTGAAGTTAGAGAAAATGAAGAGATTGCTTTCCTGCTGATATTTTCCTAAGGGAAGAATTTGGAAAAGTTTATGGTATCTGAGAATGAGGGTTATGCTTTGATTAAAAAACCTTAATCACTACTGGAAACACTTTAAATAATAAAATAATGTATCTCTATGTGGCAGTGATTAACATCTTAACTACTTTACCCAAGAGGGTCTGGAAAAGCAAAATCGATTTGGAAATAGAGCTGTGTCTTCATTCTTACGAGTTTGCTGATTGGTATGAAGAAATTTGTTCTAAGCATCCTGGCACTTAAGTTTCAAGTTAAGCCTCTTTTTGTAAAACAGTGAATAAAATGTTAATTTTTCCTTTCCCTTCTAGAGGAATTTCAAATTGTTTTGTCGGGAAGAGGATTCATGTTGGGCCGTCGGAATGGCAGTGTGCTCTGCACTTACACTGTAAATGAAACATATTCAAAGAGTAGGTGGTCTTGGAATCTTGTTGCTTTCAGACCTGCCAAACATATCAGAATCAAGCTTTCTCTTTTTGCTAACCCAAACCAACTATACTGTATTTTATCATTGAAGAGGAAAGCAAGGCCTTATGATAATGCAATATTGATAGTATTTATTTAATAGTTATTGCATGATAGTGACATTCTTTTCATAGCTCAGTAAATGGTGGACTCTGTCCTAAGTAGCTTCATTTATAGATGATGGTCTTATGAATGAAAGAGTAAAATGACGTGCTATGGTCACGTGGCTAACAATGGCAGAGGTGATAGTTGAATTCAGTGTTCCTAACTTCGCTCTATATGATCTGCACCAACTGCCCAATTTAGTTGCCTTTCCCTTCCAGGTTTTTTCTTTCCATTCTTGCCTTAAAATCTAACTATGTTGGACTATTATACTACCTATTGATTTAGTTTATTGCCACTTGTTTTCTTTATCTATCTTCCCAGTAAGGCTTTTACCTTATAGATCTGGAGATATACCACAGTGAAGATAAGTTATATATTTGTGGAAATGAGTTTCTTTTCCTTATCCTTCACTTTCAAAAAGCAGACGAGTATAATATTTTATCCTTACTCTGAGCAAAATTCTTTGACCTAAACAGCTTTTAGTTTTCTAACCATTTTGACTCTCCATTAAAATAATTTTTCCTGATTGCTGAATATGTTGCTCTCTAAGAGTTTATACTGTAAAGCAGACTCCAACTTTGTGTAACTCTGGTAGAGCTATTTTTTGAGTTTTGTTTGCTATTTTTCTGTTTATTTGATGGAAAGACTAAAATAAGCACATTTTTGGCTACACATTAGTGTTCAATATGTCTTTGTTGAACTAAAGTGCTGAGGATATCAGCATGCTAGATATCCCTTTTTTTCTTTTTAAATCACCATTTGGTAAGGCAAAGAACATTTACTTTCAATATTTGATGGAAGCAAATTTTTTTTTTTAATTCAGTAGCTATGTTTTAAACTCTTTTGAAGTGATTCATACCTAAGAGTGAGCTTTATCTAACTTATTTTGATGCTTTATTTTGGTTGACTATCATGTGTTCATGTTTTATGTGTAGCTAGTTGAAATCACATTTATTAAGGCATATCTTCAAAGTGAAGGCAGAATTGTGTTTTCATTATTCACATTTTTGAATTCTCTATTTGACTATGTAACTTTTCTGAATAATTATATATCTAGGTTAGTTTTTCTTATATATTTTCAAAATTATAAGGGCAATTTAATGACCCGGATTTGTAAGTTGTATTATTTACTTTAGATGCAGCTATTTTATTAAACTCTTGAAATAAGTTCATTTTCTCTTGGGACATTCTTCCTTTCTCCATAATTTATAAATTCTGATTTAAAATACATATCATTTATCCTTGAAAATATAAGATACTTGCAAAATTGAAGAAAGAGAAAAGCACAATAACTTTATAGTATTTGTAACTGAATTTGAACTTAATTTGTTAGAAAATTCATAATTTATGATTTTGCAATATTATGTATTAATTAAGCACATAATTTCTTTCCATTTTCTATGCCTGTTCCCTTCTCTCTCTTCATATGAATATTATTTTTCTTTTTTTATGCTAGAACCTCTGATCTTCACACTTGATCTCTGATTTCCATATGTTGTTCATATCTTTAATGAAATTGTATAAGTTATATAAGATACTTTATTAATTCAGTGGTATTTTATCTCTAGGTGTAACACCAGTAAGTGTACAGCTTAATTCCATGCTTTGTCCTGCACCTACCTTAAATAAAGCTGGAGAGTAAGTACTTCATTAAAAACAATTTTTAAATGTTTTAGCTACACATTATTAGAAAATGGTGAAAAAATATGCGTTGGTCATTTTATTGTCATTTTTTTCGTGGTACCGAATGAACATTAAACAGTAAACTGTGGCCAAACTACTTTAGTTAGTACTTCAATTATATGCTTAGTAGGCTGAAAATGGTAAAGTCTGTTGTCTGCTTTCTTAAGTATTGCTTAAAAGGCTCTATAAATATTTACCTGAATGTGTTTAATACCTCTTGTTATATCCTCTAAAAAATCAGAGCGACAGCAGTTATTTGAAATTAGGATATTGAATGTACAAGCACATACACACTCTCACACACACAGAATTTTAGTGAGATTTTACTAAGTAATCACTATAGTATTTTGTAAATATTGCAGTTCAAGAGCAATAGGAACATGTGTTAATATAGCATAGCTTGGACTACAAAAAAATGTATGTCTTTGTATCGGTTGTGATTTAATTAGTGCCCCACCTATTTCGGTCAATACTATCATGTTCTTTGGTGTGATGATAAACCAAAATGATAGTTGGTTAAAATAAGAAATAATTGTTTGGAAAAATGCCTTTATTTGAATGACCTATATACAAATAATTTTACTAATTATTTAGTGTTACTGTTTGTGACTTTCCACCCTTTCTATTATGCAGCAAATGATTGGAAAACAATTTAAAACCTCCTTAGTCCAACAGCAGTGAATGCATATATTTAAACATAATGAACGGAATATAGTTTTCTATGATCCCTTCATGCTTATCTTTCACTCAGCACCAAGAAAAATTAAGTATACATGACCACAACTGCCACTCTGGTATAGTGTCCAGAGAGTGAAGATTATGTTTTCTTCCATGGAATGCAAGAGAGTCATTTTAGGAATTTGCAGTTGACTTGAGCACTTCTGAGTATGGTCAATCAATTCAAGATATTGATTGGACATTACTTCTGGTCATCTAAGTAAATTGTAGGTGTATCGCCTTTCTCTTTTAAACTGATTGAAAGGAATTTCATAATATAACTTAAAAAGACAAGCTGCCAGTCTCTTTCTCTTTTCTATTAAAAAATAATTTAATTTCTGTTTCATAATCTAGTATTACTGAAAATGTGCTTGTCGCTAAATTGAACAGGGACTGAAACCTGAGGCAGGTCAGCTTTATATGGAGCCATCTTAACTTCAAGGGCAGTGGACTTTGGCTTTCTGAGTAGTCATATCTTGTATTAGTCATGATAAGTCTATTGACTTGAAGTTGCTATTATATCATTGCATCTGTATTTCCATGTTGGGTCTCAAGATCGTTCCCCCACTCCTGCTTCTGCAAGCTGTTTGCTTTATCTTAATCTAATCATTGGCAGCTTCATCCTTCTTGCTGTTCAGATTAAAATCCTTTGAGTGATCATTCATTTGTCTCTTTGTCTTACATCCAGTCCATCAGCAAATCTCATCTTTAATTTCAGTATATGTCCAGAATCCACCCCATCTTTACTGCCTCCACTGCAACCATCCTAGATCAAACTACCATTATCTCTTGCTTTGATTATTATCTACCAACTGTACTTCCTGCTTCTGCCCATGGGGGAAATGATTGTTAAAACAATCATTTTTTGTCCCCCATCTGCTTAAAATCCTCTGTAATGATGTGTCAATTCCACTCAGAGTAAAAAATCTAATGATTATATTGTCCTACAAGGCCCTACAAGGTCTGGCCCCTCATTACCTCTCAGACTTCATCTTCTGCACTCCCCTTCTCCACTCAGCTGTAGTCATGCTGGCCTCTTTGCTATTCCTTAGCCACGTAACTGAATGTACCCACCTCAGTGCTTTTACACCTACTCTTCTGCTTTGCTTGTTTTTCCTCTCATGGCTCTCCCTCCTTTGCCTCTTTATTTTGTTCAAGTGTCACCTTCTTAGTAAGCCCTCCCCAAGTCCCTCAATTCCCCTCCCTTGGGTCTCTATTCTCTCTATTTTCCTTCCATGTTTTATTGCTTCTCCAGTGCTCCTACTTGTTTGTTACTAGTGTGTATCCTGCCTTCTAGAATGGATTTTGTCTGTTTTCTTCTTTGCTCTATCCCTAGCACCTAAAACAGCACTTGGCACATAGTACATTCATTAAATGTTTGTTGAATGAAAGGATGACTGATTTTTTCATCAATATTTTGGTTTACCAATTAATATAAAGAAGTAAAAGAGGACGTTTGAGTTCTGGGGACAGCAGCTATTTCAAGTAGGAGAAAAATGATCAGGATCCTGTTTTGGGGGAATATGTCATTTAGAAGAAGAGACAAGTATCTTGGCTTTTGATCAGAGTGACCACTAAAGGAGGGTAGTTTTTTTCTTCTTCGTTGTAGTTGTACGATGCATATGCCTGGTCTATCCCAGGCACTAAGGTTGTCTTCTATAGAATTCACCTTTGGGCACAGACTCATTTTGAATAGAATACAACAGAGGCTGCTGATATTTAAAGGTTTGTAGTTGGACTAAATATTCCAGAAATGTGATTTAAAAAAATCACACGTAGCATAATAACTATTAGACAGGAAAAATCATCATTTGGTTCTTGATGTTAATATTTCACCTATAATCAAGCTGAGGATGTTTTGGGAAGGAGACTTGTCCAAAAGAATTACTTGTGCTTTCCTGTTTTAAAAATTATGTATATCATACCACTGAGGCAAAGCTTGAGAAGATTTGATTTGTTAATTTATTAGGTATTTGGGGACATCATTATTTCTTTTACTTTGTATGTTGCACATAATTTGGCTCCTTCCTTTGCCTTGAATTTTCTTTCAGATACTTTTGTAGGGGATGAGCTCTTTTATGAGATTGGATTAAAATCAACATAACTGAAACAATTTAGCCTTGTAAGGTGACTGATGCTTAATATTTGCCTAATTAGCTCTTGGCTAAGGATTCAAACCCATTAAGTAGCTAGTTAGTCTATGTTTTAAATAAACACATCTGGCCCAAAATGAATGAAGGCTTTTCCTGTGTGAGGGTGACAGATGTGGCGATCGTTCCCCTTGTTCTCACACTTAAATAATTAACAACACACTGGTAAGTAACCCTAGACAGTCTGCCTCAAAGCCAGATGCACAGTCTCAGAGCTGGATCCACGGACATGTGCATCACCTCATTAGCCTGCTCTATCAGTTCTTTCCCCTATTTATGTTTTTTCCTAAGTTATGTTTTGTTCAAGATTATTCTTTTAAAACTTTAGGGCTTGTGGATTTGGGTTTAAGAGAGGGTCAACATGAAGACTTTCCTTGGAGAAGGAACTGACAGAGCACCTAGTAGCTGGGACATAGAGCATGTGGAAATTAATATTATGTAATAAACAAAAGATAACTGGATAAATCCTGTCCAGGTTTATCATTGTTGAGCCTTGTTGGAATGAGATTTGAAGACCTTTCTTTGAGAGAGATCCATATTTACTAAGTTTCTTTACTTGCTATAGATTTCTTGGCTGAAAATTTTTTTTTTCTTTTTGCTCTTTAAACGGAAAGAATGTGAAGATGTTAGCAGTAAGGTAGTTATTTTCTATTTCTTTCGTTGGACACAATTTACTTTTGAAAAAATGGCATATAATTAAACACACTGCCTTACCAAGAAAAATCCCTAGATTGTTTAGGATTTCATTTATGCCATTGGTACATTTGCACCAAAATGTCTTCTTCAGTTTGAATAGAATGAGCTCTTGAAGTTCTTGAAATTCTCATTCCAGGGAAATAGCATTCCAGTTTAACGTGCAGGTTATCACCAGGACTTGCCAGGTGTCACTGATCCTTGGGATATGGGCTTGTTCTCTGACCCTTGTTTTGTGAGTCATCAACAGTAGCACAGCTGCTCTGCAGTACTTGAGATCTCAAACCTGTAATTTGGCAAGAAGAACAGAACAAATTGGGTAAATATACATAAACACATTGTGAAGATGGAAAAACAGAACAGAGTGAACCAGAACCTTATTCTACAGTTTGTTTGATAGAGATGTTTTAAGGAGGCATATGGTATAGTTAAATGTGCTTTCAAAAACATTGGACAAATCTTCTGGCAAATATGAAATAAATATCTAAGTCAGATGACAATGATAGTGTTAGTCCTCTGAAAAGGCACTGTGGGAAGACACAGCGGTGTTTCGAGTAAGAAGTGGTGGGGCATCAGTATGTGGGGGAAAATTTCAAGCATCTGATAACGAAGGATCCTTGAGGCGAATAATGCAGCAAATTTGGGATTAGGGCCTAATTTGGGGTTAAAGTCTTTTTATTTTCCCCAACATTGTTATTTTTTCAATGTTAAACCTAATCTATTATTAGAAAAAAAATCAACTCCATTTCTCTTTATTGGTTGCATAAATTCTACCTTTTGCATAGCTTCTCACATAAATGCTTCTCAAAACATACTTATGTGTATATATATGTGCGTGTGTGTGTGTGTGTAATCTGTACAATCCCTAATCTCACTATCTAGTAGCAGATGATACAATCACGTCTTTATTATTTCTTCTGTTTCTTGATAAATGAGATTGATTTTTTTTAATCACAGATATCATGACATTAGTTATGTCATTATTTGGACTATAAGTATATTAGGATCTTTGTGAGATAAATTAAGCCTGGAAACTCTCTCTGCCTGTTGCCCCTTCAGGGAAAAATTCATCTTTTCTTTCACGTGGTGCATTGCTTTTTGATTCTATCTGTAAAAGTGATAGATTCACATAAGCTGTATTGTTCATACTCCATCATAAATATTATATTCAGTTATGAATGTTGTCTTTTAATCTAGAGGTGACACATATGGAAATGTTAAATATGATACAGTTTAGAATAAATGAAAAAGAGATGATTCATGTGTGATACAGCTCTTTTCAAATACTGAAGATCTGTCAGGTTAAGGTGTTCGACCTATTTTTTACCACTCACCCAGAAAGGTAAAAGAAAAGGTGAACAGTAAATGGAGGCACATTTCAGTTCAATGTAAGGATGACCTATCTAACAATTAAATTTAGTGAGCTTTTTATAACTAAAAGTATTCAAACCCTTGAATATGTGCTTAAATCTCATTTTTTAATGTCTTTTTTTTTTTTTTTTCTTTTTGGCATGGGCAGACTCTGGGAATTAAACCCGGGTCTCTGGCATGGCAAGCAAGAATTCTACTACTGAGCCACCATTGCATGGCCTGTTCTCATATATTTTGGCTTCTAAAGTTTATGTTATGGAAGTTTTATATTATTACTGAGACATTTTACATTTTGGGATGAAAGACTCTAAAATATTCGGTGATTATTTTCAAGTGCCTTTTTAGTTTTTAAGTGCACAAAGCAGTTAAAAAGATTTTCAGTGTAAAATACTGAAAACATTTACAATACAACTTTAGGTATAATGTCTATTTCATCTTTAATTTTAGCTTTTTGTTTTTAATCTAATAATCTTCCTGACTGTAATGTTTATTTTTGTTACCTATATTGAGCTATACCAAAAAGAAATTATTTGATCCAAGAAGTCTTCAACCCTTTTTAAGCCAATATCTAGACAAACTTATTAATTTACATGTTTACTCATATCTACAAATGGAACATGAAACTAGGTGAAAATACGAAACCTTATTTTTCAATTTGTAATCTATTTTATGCATAAAGATAACTTAAAAAAATCTCTGCAGAGTATTAAATACTAGCACTTGATTTCAAAATATCTTGTCACCATAATTTTAATAACTTTTTGAGTACTTGCCAGTTTAATTTTCAGTATGTTAAAATTGGAGGTAAATTATTTATTACTTCGAGCAAATGTCTTTCACAATTTTATTTAATTTTTTCATCTTTTTTAATGGATCATAAAATGGGAATCTTTTATTGGATACTTATAAAGTCAGGAATAAATGAATACTTTGCAAATAAGTTACTGTGGATTGAAATGTCAGCCATAATTCATGGAGTATGAAATTTCTCAGATCAGGCTAGCCCTGACATATGGCACTGAGCCATTCTCCTGTTCTGGAGCAGTTATATGGCTTTAGACAATAAATAAAAGTATTGTGAACATTAAGACTTTTTGAATTTTATTTACTTAGTTTATATCACAGAACTCTAATAATTTCTTGTGTGAAATGAATCTAGTATACTTGAGCTTAGTTTTAATACTGTTATTGAGCACTGATTGACTTTAAAATGTATTTCAAACAATCTTGTTAATTTAAGTTGTTAGTGTTTCTTCTGTTCTTCAGCTTTGAAAAAAATATTCTAAAGATGAAACAAAGAATGGATTAAGTTACATGTAACAAATTCTAAACCATACAGAACCAATTTATAGAAAAGGAAGTTCAAAGAGTTGTCAGTTCTCAGTCTCATCTTCCTTGACATCCTTGTAGCATCCAAACTATGGGCCACTCTTTCTGTCTCAGAAGAGGGTTATTTCTTGTCTTTCACTATTTCTTATTCTCACCTCCCTGGCTGTTTCTTCTCAGATGACACCTCAGGCTCTTCTACTTCTTCTTCTCCTTCTAGTTGCTTGTCTTCCAGACTGTCAAATAGTGCTCTGTCTTTGTGGATCCCTGTCTAATACATTTTCCTTATCTAATTCCTGATAATTCTTTAGGATTCATCTTGGGGGTGACTTCTGGTGGGAAGGCTTTGTTGATGGTCCTCCATACCAAGGTTGAGTTGGTTGTCTCTCTCACATGATCCTCTAGTACCCTTGAACTTCTACCTATCTTAGTAAATACCATACTCTCTTATAACTGCTTATGTGACTTCCATTCAGTTACACTCTAAGCAATGTTTTACTTGTTATTGTGGCCCTATTACCAAACACAGTCTAGCTTGGTCTATTTTAAGTAATTGATCAATATTTGTTTAATTAAGTACTAATAAAATGATTGGAGTGACTGAATGCAGTTGTTGTCAAATATTCATAAATTTGGAATACAGTTTTCTGTTTGAGGTTTGAACACACTGCTCTCATAGCTGTAATGTTGGGTTTAATCAAGATAATGTTTCTTAACAGGAAGGAAGTAGCATTGAAAAATTTCTTACACCAATCTGACTGACATTACGTACTAGGCATTTTTGAACAATTTAACTCTGTGTATTTTTAAATGGCAGTAAGTAGAACGGAAATTTCTTAATTTAAATGAAAAAGTGTTAGGTAATTTTATTTCTTCTGTACATTTTTTTGTATACTTTATGTTATTTTTTAACTTGGATCTAAGAAGGTCTATGTGAAAGTACCCTGATATTTTGAATGATCTGTTAGACAAATAGTCAGGTGACACAGTAATTTATAGAATACCTGCTGTGTTCAGTAACTGTGTTGGGGCATTTTTTAATTTTATCAAGCTGTCCTCAGTACACGCTGAAATAGGTACATTTATCCTCCCTTTACAAATTGAGGAATGAAAACGCTGAGGGCATTCAAACCCATGTCTCACCATGGGCAAGGTTATTAGCATTTCTGGACATCCATTACTGTGAACTCGATAAAATTGTGAAACTACTACAGTGCCTACTTCAAGGCCTATTGTGAGAATTAAATGACCTGATGCCCATAAAATGCCCAGGAGAGCATCTGGCACCAAGCAGAGACTAAATGATATTTCTTATCTCTGCACTCTGGCATCACTTTTGTAAATTCTGCCAGTGGCTTGCGATTGCTTCTATTTTATCGTAACCTTGATGTGTAATAGTTTGGGGCACTCAATTTAAGGCATAGAAAAGAAGTCTTATAATACAACAAAAGTCTACTAATTTAAAGTAATTAAGACAAAGTTTCTGACTATTAATGCTTGGATATTAGAATATTTTATGAGCCTTAAAGGCTGATGATTTTAAAAAGCATAATATTGTATATAAACCAGATCAACAAAATGATGCCTACTCATCTGTACTTTAATAAATGAAGATCATGGGTTTGTGGGTATGCAGATTTTATATAATATACTTCATAAAATATTTGGAGAAGAGTTATTTCCTTATATTTTAAAATTTTCTTGCAGTTTTTTCTCCCATTTTGAGCTCTTAATATAGCTACTTAAAAAAAAAAATGCCACCAAAACAAACTTTATCTCAACTTCTGGCTAAATGGTCCCAAATAGTGAATTTCTAGAATCTGAATAAATGAAATTTTAATAATTATTAGTTGCTTTATAATTTGAAATCCTAATTTCAAAATGAAAATTGCTTCTTAACTATGATATTCCTTAGCAATGGGCAAAAATTATCCTTTTTTTCTACCTTTGGTAGGATATTTTAATATCCTGAGACATCTACAACAAATGTCTACAAATTAATCTCTTGCCCTCCTTTACTCTTTCTCTTCCTCTCTTTTCATTGTCACCGCCAGTGTATTTTATCTTTGAATGGCATATTTCCAGTTTTTATATAGTGACCTTGTGATGGGAGTAATATCTAGAAGCAGGGAAAATAAGAAATTATATCTAAGGATTTTTTCCTTTTTTAGATTTCTATGAATCTGAAACAATTTCAGCATGTCTCTGTATTAAGGAATTTCTTAATGGGCCAAATTAATAATAATTCTTTTAGGAACAATTAGATCATGTAAGGATTTTTCTTCTGGCTATTATATAATGACTGGAACTAAGAAAGAAAAGAGCTGTTATCACTGATCAAAAACTTTGGCCCTTAATCTTTAATTAGCCTTCTAGGATAGATTTGAATTATATAAGTAAATAAAGGTCTACAATCCTCCAGTTTTTAATTATTGCTTCTTCATTTTCTTTTAGAACTCTTGATGTTTCGGTGAGCTTTAATGGTGGAAAATCTGTCATGTCAAGCTCATTGATAGTCACTGCCACAGAATGTGTAAGTAAATAAGTTTACATAGAAGTTACATTTTAAAAATAGTAGGATCCAGAAATAATTTAAGTTGCTTCAGTATTTTTTCATTCTATAATAGAGAAGTTAAAACAATAACATTGGAAACTGATGAAGGAAAAATGTATACAGATTTTATTTTGAATTTTCTTTCCTTTAGCATCTGTTAAAGGAATTTTAAGATAGAATGCATTATATTTTGATATTTATAAAATTTTAGTTATATTTAAATTTAAAATAAGTAGGATAATGATTTCTAAATGAAGCATTTTTTCTTGAAACAATGAATATTGAAATGAAAAAATACTTTTCTGTTATAAATCTTAGATTTTAGAATCTAAGACATTTATCATTTTAAAAATCATTAGTGCGTTTGAATGGGTGACTTCATTATTTTGTCCATATTATGCATTGGTGCTTTCTATATGCATGAGGAATTGATTTTGAGAACTAGATAATATCTTAATTTGGAACTACATTGAAACTAAATTTTAGTTGTGATTATTTATTTGCATCATCTGAGATGCAGTATTTTGAGACATAAACTCCATTCCTGAAACAGTTTTCCTTGTGGTTAATTTTGTGGATTTATATAATTTTGATATTAGATTATTGAACTTGAAAATAGAAAGCACTAAAAGGAGTTTGCCACATGACTATTGTTTTATGAGTATATTTTCTTTGTAAAAAATATATAAATTAAAGCAAAAAAAATTCCCGCCCTTTCAAAAAGATGAAAATCTTAAACCTAAATATGTTTTAACGGTTTCACACTTTTATATTTGATCTTATAATTTATGAGACATCCTCCCTCCAGAAAACAAAACAAAACAACTCAGAGGTATCTGTATAGAGGTAGTTGTGTTTCTTGTTGTAAGAAAACATTGCAGGGAAAAGGATCATCCATATGGCCCTTAGGCTAGTATAAAACTTCCTGGGTAACTTTTTAACAATTCGTGCTAGTATTTTGAAAATAGGCAGGTTTTCTTTTTTTTTCTTCTGTCATGTATGTTGCAATCTGTAGGTTTTCTGAATGTTGCAATTTGTAGGTTTTCTGGTCCCTCAGGAAGTTGTTGACACCACAGACATTTGTGGTATATAGGTTCTGAGTGTTTATCTCACCAGAATGGCATTCTTTCTCCAACGTTCTTATTCTGCGCCTCCATCTGTTTTACTTCATCTCTCCTCCACGCAAGCAGGAATTAGTCCTTTGACCCTATCCTGCATCCATACACAATTTAATGGGCAGGGATGCTGAGGTAGATGACGAAGGACCCTACAGGTAGTGTGCTATAAAGAGGTTTCCTAGGTCTTGCTGGTTCTCGGGAGAGGGTAATGTGAATTGAGGTTGTTTAAGAGTAATGTGATTTTCTTTTTAACTTTTTGTATTGTATAATGTAACATACATTCAAAGAAAAGAAATGCAATAATTTTCAAAGCACTCTTCAACAAGTAGTTACAGAACAGATCCCAGAGTTTGTCATAGGCTACCATTCTTATATCTCAGATTTTTCCTTCTAGCTGCTCTGAAACACTGGAGGCTAAAATTTTTTTTTTTTTTAATTCATCACAATAGACTTTTTTTTTCTTTTGTGAAAAATAAAATTATGCAAAAAAGCAATAAATTTCAAAGCACATTGCAACAATTAGTTGTTGAACAGATTTCAGAGTTTGGTATGGTTATAATTCCACCATGTTAAGTTTTACTCTAGCTGCTCTAAGATACTGGAGACTTAAAAGAAAAATCAGTGTAATGATTCAGCATTCATACTCATTTGTTAAACCCAACCTTCTCTGTATAACTCCATCATCACCTTTGATCTTTCTCCCTCCCTTTAGGGGTATTTGGGCTATGCCCATTCTAACTTTTTCATGTTGGAAGAGGCTGTCGATAATGTGGGATAAGGGGATGGAACTAGTTGATGTTCTGGAAAGGCTGTCTCCTCTAGGTTTTATCTGGCCCAGAGGCCCATCTAGAGGTGTAGGTTTCTGGAAAGTTATCCTAGTGCATGGAACCTTTGTAGAATATTATATAACTCCCTAGGTGTTCTTTAGGATTGGCTGGAATGGTTTTGGTAAAGTGATTTTATCAAATGGATACTGGTTGTGTCAAAGATGAGGAGAGAGGGAAGGGGAAAGTAGCAACATTAAATAAGAGAGTCAAGGTAGGTATCATTGAGGAGGTAAGATTGAGCAAAGAATTGAGGAAGGTAAGGGAGTTAACCATGAAGATCATCTGAGCGAAGACAGTTACGTGCAGAGGGAGCTGCTAGAATCAAATTTAAGGTGGCATTGTGTCTGGCAAGTATAAAGAAAACCAGGTTTCCTTGGAGATAGCCATGGGAGAAAAGAGATGACGGTGAGTGGAGAGAGGTGGGCAGATTATTAGGGTCTTGTCAGGTATTGTAATTCCTGAGCTTTTCTTCTAAGTGAAAGGGGGAGCCATGATTTAACTTAATGCTTTAAAAGGATCTCTCTGGCTACTGTATGAAAATAGACTTTGGCAGTGGGAGCAAAAGTGTAAACATGAGACCAATTATATGGCTATTTCCATAATCCAGGAGGGGGAATGGTAGCTCCACTAAGGAGAAGGGCTTGGATTTGAATATATTTTATTCTGAAATTGTTTTCTTTTCATTTTAATGTTAAAATATGCTTTGATTTAGGAAAAGGTGACTCTAATAAACTGTCCTTCTTTCCTTCCTTCCAATGTCCCTCCTTCCATTTTTTTTCATATTCCTTATTTCTCCTTCCTTTCCTCATATTCTGTTTCTTCCTTTTTCTTTTTCTATATTATTTTGCAGAATGATTAGCCGGCAAAAGTGTTTGAAAAATTTTTTTTGAGGTTGCGCTGGTTTGAGAAATTATAGCCTGACTGTAGTAGATAATAGGGTGCTTTAAAAGGGTTTAGAGCATGAGTGTGATGGTGTAATGTTGTATTTTTAGGAAAATTAGTGTTGTAGTGTTGCTTAAGATAAATACGATAGAGAAAGAAAAATGGCAAAAGAAAAGCTGTTAGAGGACATGCTGGGACTGAGCAAGTCTTCTAACAGCTTTGGGTTCTGAATTGACTGATAGTAGTAGAAACATTATTAGAAATAAAGTAGAAATGGTAATTATGAAGAAATATACTTTAAAGTAACTTACCAGTTGTGGAGGGAATGGTTGATTTCAAAATATTGAGCCTTGTGGTTTGGAAGTGTGGTGTTACCACTGGCATTGTCTAAAAATAGAGCTGAATCTGGAGAGAATTTCCATTGTAGATGTGTTGAGTGAGTGAGGTTGGCAATGTCAAGTGGGTAATTGTAGATGTAGTGTCTAATCTCAGATAGGATCAGGGCTGGAAATAAAAACTTAAGTTTCACTTTCATTGAAGCTGTAGGAAAGGGTAGTTGGAAGTATTTAGTGTTTATGGCATTTTGAAGTGGGAGAAACACATGGAGTAGGTGAAGAAGTGAGTTGAGAGAAGGAACAGCTGAAGACATGGGAAAACCAGGACAGTCATCAAGTAAAGAAATCAAAGGAAGAGGGAGTTCCAACAAGAAAAGGAGGCAGCATTTGGTGCTTTAGAGGGGTCAAGGAGAATAAGGACTGAGATCAGGTCCCAGGGCTCACCAGTGACCTTGATGCTTCAGCCCAAGTTGATTTGAAACCCTCTCTTCTGTGTAAATTTTATTATTCTGCTATTAATATAGTATGATAAATACCACAATTAATGGTATCACATTGATAATAATCATAGGATAATTCTTTCTTTTTCATTAGATTTAACCATTAATTTGGATTTGACTTCAATTACTTTTAGCATGTGGTAGTAATTATTACCATTTTGTAGATATGGAAAGTGAGGCCAGAGCTGATGAGCTATGCCTGCTGATTTGTGTATTAAATCTCTATTCAAAATAGAAGAGGATAGTAGGTAATATCATGATAAACACTGAAACATCATATTGAAGATATTCAGTCTTACAGGAATATTTGGACATGATGATTAGGTGAGATATAGTTAGTGAAAAGACTTATTACTAAGATACTTTTGTATTTCATAGGCATTTGAAAGCAAAACAAAATAAAACACTATTAGACTGGTAATTGAATAATCTCTGTGAAAATCCCACAAATAAAGAAACCCTGTATATGCTCCAGGAGCATTCAGGCTCAGTCCTGTCAAGGCACATATCACACTGGGTTGTAATTTCCTGTTTACTTGTGGGTCTTTCTGACCAGTGTGATATATTGTGACTGGGGCCGTGCCTTGTCCTTGCTCCCTTCCCTGTGTACAGGCTAGACATTCCAAAATCATTTGTAAACTCATGAATGAAAGTACTTATATATTTAGTGTAATAGTGGGGAGACCAAGGCTCACATTTAAGATATTTAAGATTAGAACGTGAACAGAATTTGTATATTGGCAATCCTTTCTCTCAAGTCTGTTCTCAGAACACCTCTTCGTGTGCCTCTGCTTAAAACTACAATAAAAAGATGTCATTTTTCCCCCCTTGGAACTACTGCCTTTCTTCTGACTCTTGGTAGTAATACCAAATAACATATTTTCTGTACACACATTAAATGCCAGACACTGTGCTAAACACTTACATATGTTAAGCAGTTTATTGCCTTATTTAATATCACAACCCAAGAGGAGGTTATTACTATTAATGTTAATTTTAACATGAGAAAAATGAGAAACAGAGGGCCATCTCTAATCTTTATTGTATTTTGTGAAAAGACATTAGAACAAGGTGCCTCTTTTATTCAAAAGAACTAGTCTTCACCAGTGTACGTGACTCAATGAGCAAAGCTTAGACTGATTCCAGCCCTATTACTTTGGGGAAGTGGGCTTTGGTGCCTGAAAGATTAAGTTACTTGCTCGATTTCAGAGTTTAGTAAATGCTAAAACTGAGAATTTATCTGTCTGTTTTCCCTTCAGCCTGAACACTTGCACAATCTGTCATTTGTAACCAGATCCTAATTGATAAAATGCGGTCAGCATTTTTTATCAATAGAAGGCTATGTATACGGTCTCTGCCCCAATTATTCCAACATGCCATTGTAGTATAAAGGCAGCCACAGACTATGTCAACAAACGGGCATCACCGTGTTCAATGCAACTATGTACACTGAAATTTGAATTTCATATATAATATTGTCCATTTGATTTTTTTTCAGCTATGTAAAAATTCATTCTTAGCTCAAGGTCCTACAAAAGAGATGAGATAGATTTGACCCTTGAGCTATGGTTTGCTGATTCTTGATAGGAAATATGCCAAAATATTGAGTTAATGCAATCATCACTGATTCTGTGACTTTTTAAATTCTGAAACAAAATTGTGGAGATCCATTTCCCCCCTTCTTCGTCTGTTTTATTCTAATGTGGCTGCTGTGATTATTTTCTAGATAGATTACTATATTTTATTCAGTGAAGTTTTGAAACTTTTAAGTGATTTCTCTTTCCCATAGTTAATTTACAAGTACAAGAGTGTTCTAGTTTGCTAGCTGCCGGACTGCAACACACCAGAGACAGATTGGCTTTTAATAAAAGGGGATTTATTTGGTTAGTTATTCAGAGGAAAGGCAGCTAACTTTCATCTGAGGTTCTTTCTTACATGGGAAGGCTCAGGGTAATCTCTGCTGGCCTTCTCTCCAGGCCTCTGGGTTCCAACAGCTTTCCCTGAGGTGATTCCTTTCTGCATCTCCAAAGGCCTGGGCTGAGCTGCAAGAACTGAGATGAGGTATGCTGAGCTGCTTGGGCTGTGCTATGTTGTGTTCTGTCATTTAAGCACCAGCCAATTAAGTCAAACGTCATTCATTGCAGCAGGCACATCTCCTAGTCCACTGCAGATGTAATCAGCAACAGATGAGGTTCACACGCCATTGGCTCATGTCCGCAGCAATAGAACTAGGTGCCTTCACCTGACCAAGTTGACAGCTGAATCTAACTACCACAAAGAGTGACCTTGATTTGTTTTTACCATTCTATGATTAAGTCATATTTGGCAGAATATGACTATAATTCAGTTATATTTGGATTCTCTTAGCTATAATTCAGTCATATTTGGCAGAATAAATTTTTGATTGCATATTATAGTTTGCTTTTATAAGAAGACAAGAAAATTGCATGTCTGTGTTTCAAAAATACTTAATGTGTTAAGGATGACTGAAAAAAATACGCCTTTTAAACTAACATCAAACTCAAGATTCTGGTATGTATGTCTCCAGTTTAACCGTTAAAAGAGCTTTGATTTCACCATCATTTGGGTACTGAATCTCAGACTGGACTCTTCAGCTAGCTTTCACACCCAAGTTTACCTAGACAACTGAAAATACTACTTGCTTTTCAGGTCTATTATTAGGAAGAATTAATCCAAGAAACAGCCAAGCAAAAACTAGCAAGTGGCCAGTTCTTTTTATAATAAAGAGAATTCCAACTTTTTAGAAATTTGTGGTTGCTGACTTTCCATCAGCACCTGCAGGTGCCACTTGGTCTCCTCAAACTCTATCAAAGGCCACAGTGGTCTTTGTCTTGTTCTTACAGGAAGCCACTAATTTTGTTCCCCACCTCTCTCCTAAATCTCTTAGAGCTTTCTTATACTTCCTCTGGGAGCTCTTCTCAGGATTCTGGATTGGGTTGGTTTCCACTTTTACATACTTCTATCAAACTCTCCAACCACACTCTCACACTTGTAATTATTTTTTCAGTGATTGACTCTCCATCTAATCTGTGGGCTTCATGAAGCCTTGTTCAACATTTTAACCTGAATAACTATTTAAGTGAAATGAATAACTATTTCATTAATTTTCTGAAATTAATGAATTAGGTGTTCACCAAATATTCTTAGTTTCCAGTCAATAATATTTATCTATTCCACTTAGTTTAAGAAAAATGGTGTTCAAGTGCCTAATATTTTATAGTGACTTTTGACCTGAGGACTGTTTAGAGAGAGGCGTGTCTAACTAAAAGGGGAAGATTTTTTAGTTTCTGCCTATAGTAAAGATCTACATGTAATCATATCTTGTTTGCTTTTCACATCATATGACTCTTAAGTCTGCAGTTTGCAGCATGACATCTGGTCACAGGACTGAAATCTATGTGTTTGATCTTTCCTTAATTTGTTTATAAAGTTACAAGAACAATGAAAGTATTTCCCTTTCATGACTGAAATCTTCTATGCTCTGATAACGGCTCCAGGAAATCAAAACAAAGGAAAAGTGAATGTCTGAATTTGTGTCCATTTAACTGAGCTAATGTCTGGGACAGTGTATTCAGCGGCTGTGTCTCATATTTTTATGCCTCAGTGGGGTTGCATTAGATTCTTTGTTCCTCTGTTTTTTTAAATCAGACTTAGCTTCAATATGACAAATATTATATCTATTTTTTCTGTTCTGGAGATTTAGAAGCTTTGTATTTTAGTTTCAATTTTATTTGAAACAAATCTTTGGTATCATAATAACTGAGTAGTTACACCTGGCGGTGCATAGTGTTTTGTCAGTGCCACTAATAAAGGCTTTTTTTTTTGTAAGAGAAAATCAAGAATTTTAAGTCCCTGTCAGGGCTAGTCTGTTTACTTTACATTCTAATGGACAGAAACATCACAATTTTCTGAATTTCCTGCTCATAACACATGCAGAGAAAGAACAAACTAATCACTAAACATTTAGCAGATTCATAACCTCAGGTTCCATGTCCCTATTTTTGAAAACACGAATTCTAAGAAAAGGGGAAGCCAGACATTCTTAGAACACTTTTGAAAACCATGTAGCACAGCCAAGTGAGCCATTTCCATGTGTGCTGTGACTAGATCCCCATGTGGGGGGTATGCCCAGTAGGGTATGCTGTATTCATTCTGTACATGCTCAATCGCAGATGGGGGGAATTCTATATAAGACCTTATCATTCAAGTAGCATCACGAATTGACACATTTGACATTTCTCCCACAGGACACCACAGTTTTCTGTGTCTTTCTATGACAATCTTTTCTTGTTGTATTCCCATATGCCTTGATTCTAGACCTTGGTATAATCAGGTCTGTGGAAAGGAACATGATTCGTTCATCAGTGTTTAGAATTCTATATAGAAAGATGCACTCTGAGTATTTCCTAAGTGGTCTGATGTAAGCTCTGAATTGTGTTGTGTGTGTATTTTAGTTCCAAGGACAGAGCACTTAGATATCTGCCTGGAAAATTTCTATAAATATTTATCTCCTTTCCTTTCTATCCCTTTCCCTCTTTCTCTCTCTCCTACCCATCCCTTTCTTCCCTCTCTCCTTTTTACATTCTACCAAATGCTACATCAAGAAGTTGCTTGCCCAGCACATGACTTTTTAATTCTTATATTTTAAATGTACAAGACAAGTGAATGAACTCTTTATGGTAAATATGAGGTAAGAGCATCTTCTAGTGCCTTAAGAAGGTCTAACAGTAGGTTTTAGAATTCCATGGAGATAGTGTATTGTGTGTGTGCATGTGTGTAAAATTTCTGAAGTTACTTTGGTTTGCTGTCTCTGAAAGATAAATGAAATGATAACAGATTCTATATTGTGTTAGTTTTGGTTAATTTGAAACCTGACATCGACCACATAAATATTTTATGTTGTGTTTATTCCTTTTTAACTCTAGATGTAGTTAGAAACCAAAGGATAGTTTTATTTGTTCATGTGTAGTTGATTTGTAATTCTTTTCCTGAAATTTTCTGAAATTAATGAATGCTTTATGGTTCATTGTACTGCTCTGGGAATTATTTCAAGTTTATATTTTATTGAAAACATGGATTGGTTTAAAACATAAAGGCTCTTATTAATCAATCTCCTTTACAATGGATTTGTTTTGAGATAGTATCCAAACCACTAATTGGTAGTGTTTTTTTCTCCCTCCCCTCCCATTATGATAGTAGGAGGTGACATAGGGAAAAGAAACACATATCAAGATTTTTCTGATAAGCTAAACTAAATCTGTTTTGCTAGCATTTCCTCGCCAAGACTTTTGAAAAATTGCATTCCCTTCCCTCTTTAGTTATTTACAAATGGCTGTTTACATAAGGCTTATCATCTCTTTTGTTGCATGGGCCATTATGTATTAGACTTCAAATTCCATATTAAAATGTTCTTATTAAATGTTACTACTGTTGCCACTTAAGCACTGTAAAGTCTCTTAGCTTTGATCTATCCCAACATTTCCCAAGGTAGATTTTAGAGTACTCTAGCTATATAGATTGTTGAAAATATTATGAGAAAAAATTATTCTGTGCTGAAATACGTTGGACTTCTTTACTGCAAGTCCATTCAGAACTTTTTTTTTTGACATGGGCAGGCTGGAGGAATCGAACCTGGGTCTCTAGCATGGCAGATGAGAATTCTGCCACTGAGCCACCATTTCCCGCCCCATTCAGAACTTTAAAAATATGTTGATGTGTAGAGTGATTTTTTTTTTGAATGAGAGATGTAAAAAGTAACAGCAATGGCTTTTCCACAAAGAGTTTAATGCTTTGGGAATGACTGGCTATCTTATTTTGTGAATTAAGAAAACGGAGGCCCAGAGAATTTGAACGACTTGCTTAAAATTCGAACTCCAGATTAATACTTTTAATACAGTAACATTCTAAGGTGGCTACTAGTAGTTCTCTCTCTTCCTCTCCCTTTCTCTCTCTCCCTGTCTCTTGGCTTATGCAATAAATGTAGCTCTTACCCTGATCTCTGGACTTGTACTTCTCACTTGTATTGAATGATAGGAAACACATCTCTGAAAAGCTGCCTTATAAAGTCCCACACTTCTACCCAGTCAGCCTATTTACTTATTTACAACTTTTTTCTCTTCCCTGAATTCTTATCCTTTAAAAAGGAAAAAAACAAAACACTATTACTGGGAATCCTACAGTAGGGATTTAAAGACAGAGGTACCTTTTTCCCTTGAACACTTTATCTCTACTCAAAAAATTCAGTAAACACTTTTTTTTTTGTATTACTAGATTCTTCAATCTTATATTTTTGGGGTTCATTCTCTTAGAGAAAAGGTTTTAAATATCAAGTATGGAGTTTCCAGCAGTAAGTAGATTGGACATTAGCCCCTCCCTGCCAAGAACACACAATGAATTATGGCAGAAAAGAGAAATGAAATAAATAGTCGCAAAGCTCCTCATAAATTAATTGATTAATTGTATTGTGATAATTGCTAAATAATAAAGAGAACTATGAGTTTTATAATAAGGAAAGGCATTTTCTAGCCAGTAGGTCCAAGAAGGCTTCCCTGAGAAAGTGACTTAATCCGAGTGTAGACTGTGGCTGGTGTCTAAATGAAGGAATTGGAGGCAGAACCCAGAGCAGGTGCCTTAAGACGGGAGGAGCTCCCCAGTTAGGAAGTGTAGGAGCAGCAGTATGGTTCTTGTATATGCAGTGCTTGAGCTGTGATGAGAGATCCTCTGATCAGGAGTGCATGAGACTGCATTTCA
Source organism: Tamandua tetradactyla (assembly GCF_023851605.1). Taxonomy (NCBI): domain Eukaryota; kingdom Metazoa; phylum Chordata; class Mammalia; order Pilosa; family Myrmecophagidae; genus Tamandua; species Tamandua tetradactyla. The sequence goes on from NC_135350.1 coordinate 48,351,637, forward strand.
CATTGATGCACAGATACCATATGTCAAAAAGAAACATTGTTGGTTTGTTATCTACTTGGCAATTTCGATATTCATCTTGTCATATCTTTTAAATATATGAAGTACCCAGAGTTCCATTGTCAAAAAGACTGGGAGAGTTCTGGCTAAAAGTAATGTTTCTTATAACCAAAATAATCCTTACTCAGAGACGAAAGACAGGGATCATGTGGACTATTCATAAAACTCCATCTAGTGATTTTTCCTACATTCCTATAAGACATATTATAAAACAATGTGTAGCACTTTGTAAGATTTTGGTTTTTATCATAGCTTATCTTAACGTATGAAATAAAATATAAAGGAAATTGTGAAAATTAGATAATTCAGAAGATTACAGTAGAAATCTGGTTTGACATTATTATTATGCTTTGTGTCTGGGATTTGACCCTAAGCCTTACTGACCACCTTGTTTTTTGTCTTTTGCCCGCTCTAGTCTAATGGGATTGCAGCCATCATTGCTATTCTGGTGTTACTGCTGCTCTTGGGGATTGGTTTGATGTGGTGGTTTTGGCCCCTTTGTTGCAAAGTGGTGAGTAAGAAGGATTTACAGCTGTGCTCTTTCTTTTTGTTTTAGTAATTGCTGAGATATAAATTCAAGTCTGAAATATGAATGAATGCCACATTGTTTAACAATTAATGCTTCAATTAGCAAATTATACTTTAATTGTTTTATCATGATAAATTCTAGAAAACATGCGTGCTAATAAATGTTTATTATAAAGTGTCATCTAAAAAGCACCTCCAAATCAGCTTGGGGGAAGAACAAGATAGGAAGGGAGGAGCGCTTATAAGGAAAAAAGGTCTTTCCACTAAAGTACAAGAGTAATTCACATAAAATGAATGATATTTTCTGCTGGATTCATTGGTTGAACTTGGTAATCTGTCAGGTTTTTTTTTTTCAAAGCTTATTGAATCTTTCATTTCCTCTTTGAAGGATGTGCTATTTCAGGAGCTTCACTGTTTGCCTTTCTGAGTAATATCTTAGAAATATGTCATGTGCAAATTTTAGGGTATCTTTTAAATAGTTACTTTTAAGTTATGACAGGTGGTTTCAGTTCATGTAATTTTTCAGTGAAGCCTCTGAAAGAATATGGGTGCATTAAATTTTTATTGCTACAATAACAAATTGCCAAACATTTGGTGACTTAAAACAACACAAATTTCTTCTCTTACAGTTCTGTAATCAGGTCTGACATGGGCCTCACTGGGCTGAAGGTGGTAGAAGGTGCTGGGAGGGCTCTAGTGCTTTCTGAAGGTTCTCGATGGTATCATTTCCTTGACTCATGGTTCCCTTCCTCTGTCTTCAAAGACAGCCCTGTGGCATCTGACTGTTCTTCTGTAGTCACAGCTTCCTCTGATGCTGCATCCAACTGGGAAATGTCCTGCAATTTTAAGTTACCAAGTGATTGGATTAGACCTTCTAAACAATCCAGGATAGTCTCCCTACTTCAAGGTCCTTAACTTTAATCACATCTGCAAAGTCCCTTTTGCCTTGTAAGATGATGTATTCACAGGTCCCCGGAATTAGAATGTGGATGTCTTTAAAGGCCTAGCACAAGGTGAAATGCTGAATAATATACATTTCATGTTTCAAGCAGTCCATTTCTTTGGGAGATAGTGATTTTATTCTAGCTAGATTTGCTCAAATACAGACCCCACCCCACCATCATTTTGGATTTTATAAAGGAGATCCAGTCATCAGGTGGTGAGACTAGATTTGTTTCAATGCTGGGACTCTGGAGATCATGAATCACGGAGTCATCTTTACACAAGGCATAGAGGGGACCCGTTAATGGTGTGGATTTCAGGATGGCAGAAAGTCTTTCTTTTTACCAGAAACATCTGTGATTGTTTACTAATTTCTGGAACTCATTTAATAAAGGGAAATGACTTTATTGTACAATTTGAAATATATATTGAAAAAGCAATTAGTTTTGGGAATGAATTTAAATTTATAACTAAGTGTAAGGAAATCATAAATGTTTCCTTAAAATAGTTTTAAAAGTAGGGAGATGCTAGAGACAAAATTCTGTGTTAAATTTAACCCTTGACATGTATTTATTGAGCAGCTAATATGTGTCAGTATTGGGCTATGATCAAGGTTAACTTTAATATGAAGACACAGATATATGGGAAAATAAATGTGGAGAATCATGGGCTCCCCAATAGCAGCAAGTATAAAGAACAGTATGAATATAATCAAAGGGGAGTTTGTCAAAGAAAGGGATTGTTTCAGAGAAATCTGGCCGAGTAGTTAACCCCAACTGAGTTTCGAATGATGAATACGATTTTGGCAGTTGACAAGGGATATTCCAGATGAAGTGTGTGTGGAATTATGAGTTATTCTAATGTGTTTTGGAAAGTGCTAGGCTGAGGTCTACTGTGCCAGTAAAAAGGAGTAGCTGTGAGATGATTTGGGATTTAAGCAAGAATTCCATTAGAGAGGGCCTCCTATGCTTTTGGAAACTCTGAACTCTTCCTGTGGGGGATGGAATGCCCCTGGGGATCTCTGATGAGCATACTCACCTGAAAGAAGCTTTGCTTGCTTTGGAGTGTCACTGAGGTATGGTCCTGGCTGGGATTATTTAGGATTGTGTCCAAATGAATTCCATCAGCAATTGAAATGGAAAGCCTAGTGGGCAGATAGAACACCTTAGATTTTGGTGTACTAAAATATTTCTAAAGAATATATTTGAACAAAATGTAGATACTTGAAATCTAAGTTGGAAGCTAGATGGACTAAAGCAAAATGAAAAGATGACATGAAGAGAAAATGTAAGGGAGAACTATTACTTTGTGAAACAAGAAATCGAGTACATCAGAGGGTGTTGTAGTACAATTGAGAGGCATTTATTATTTTTTTTGTTTTTTTTAGAGAATGTATTTCTGAGATTCTGGAATTAGAATGTGGCTAGTTAAATAATCTTTAGTATTAAATTATTAAAGTTAATTTGACTTTGTTGATCATTATCAATAATATAATTGGCTAATGGAGAATGAAATGTGTTTATTCAGTTTGGTGTTGTTCAAATGTTTTTTTGTTTGAGTGTGTTTTAAGTACTAATAGCAAGAATTTATGTCTGATCTTTCAAAGGAAACATGACCAAATAAGTTAAAATGTCTATTCTCAGACACATTTAAGATTATGTCAGCTATCTGCCTTCTTGGGAATCATAGGCTTAGGAGCTCTGACCAAGATAGAAAGTTTGGAAAAAGAAGCCTTGAACAGAAGCCACAGTGGCTGTCACATAGTTCATTCAGTCATTTCATGTTTTATGAGATCATCATGCCATTCCTTGTTCAGAGATTAAAATTTTGCAGATATCTGTGATTGGAATGCGACTTATATCCTAGGCAGTGAGCTCAGTGTTTTTATTCCCTAAGTAGCCTGAAGGTTCTTGGAGCAGACAGTCACTATCAGGTTTCCAGTGGTGGTGATTCTTAGTTCTTTGTGTGATTTTCTTTGACTTCGTTTAAAATGTGTCCTTTATATAAAAAAAAGTGTCCTTTATAATGTCTATACAATAGGAAATGTGACCTTGTAGTTCTATATAATAGGATCTAAGATGCAATTATATGAGGATTTCTTAATTGTAATAAAATGCTGAAGTAGAAGCAAATTGATTTTAGTCTGGTTGCTGCTACAATGTACCCCGCAAGGTTTGCAAACCTGACAATTGTGAATTTAGATGGAAAAAATACATTGTAATTTTTTATCTCTAGTTAACTAAAGTCAAACTAATAGTCTATTAATGTTAAAGTATTAGCAGTCCTAAAGACTGTCACCAATTGTAATCAGAGGCGTTTCAAATTTATAGTTGTTCAAATATTTTAGAAATATCTTTTACAGCCATCACTACTTCAAAACTTAAAATAATTCTTAGACCTACTACTTGATCTCATTATTTAATGAGTTAATAAGGAAGTATGTATTTTTTATATCACAGATTCATTGTTTTTACAGGTTTGATAATTATATTTCAGTATAATCGGAGTCCTCTAAATACTGAGTATTTTAATTTATGCATTAAATTTATTATCCTGATGAGTCCATAGAATCATCAGAGTGTTATAGAGGAGGATAAAAAAAAATGATTAAGGAATTATCCCTGATATAGGATATTTGGTAACTTTAATGAGACTATTTTATAATTTAAAATCTTTTATTTTAAATAAAAGGGTGAAAATAAAATAAAGGGTGAAAGAAAAAGAAAATGTCACTTCAAATGTTGCAGCAGAGTGTTCTTTGTGTTCCTGGCCTTTCTCCACAAAAATAGAAATCAAAACCAATGATATTGAGATAACTTTAGTAATGATTATGATAAAAGTGCTCTCAAGCAAAGTTGGATTTGTAAGCAGTACTATTTCTGAATTATAGATTGTGTTGGGTTTGCAAACTACTCCAGAAGGGGAAAAGTTCCCATTTTTTGTGAGAAGTTGTTTCTTGCCATCTGTTTAGAGTTGTATCCTGCTCATTTAGTATCCTCATATCCATTCTCTACAATTGCTTGACTTTAACAAAGACATCAGCAGCTTCCTTTTTTCCTTAGACTTAAAAAAGAGAGGCAGGGAAGTTAAAATAAAACTCGGTATATATTGAATCATGAGTAAGATATCAGAAAATATGGATGTTTTCATCATTGTTTGGCTTAGAGGACATGTTGAGTTTATGGCAGATTTGTTTTACTAATCAGGATGGCAGAAATGACAGTCTTAGAGTCGCATCATTTGGGATAACCAGACACTCCGCAGAATTACAGATGTAAGGCTAATGAGGTGGCAAACAAAGGCTTTCAGGAGTGTTGTCAATTAGAGTGTGCTATACAGCTGCAAATAAATATCTGAATATGTTGGAAATGATAAATGTTCACTTTGCGCTAGTGTCCTTGGCCATAGTTCTCCATCCTCCAGGGAAAACTGCAAGCTCATTTTTCCTTAGCATGTTTAAAACATTACATAAAGATCTCATAAATCTTAATTTAAGAAGCCATTAAAAAAGTTATCTTTTTAGAGCTCAATTTGCTTATAAGTAAGTTGAGCTCTCATGACAAGGATGTATCTGACTGAAGCTCTGCAGAATCATTTTCTTAGCCAGCAACAGCTGTGCTGTTCTTTCTAAATAGTAATAATGCTTCTACATTGCACTTGCTCGTTATTGTCAGGAGGGCTTCTGGTGCCTTTACTGAGTTACTCTGAAAGCAGCCTGCTTTTTTTTGTTTTGTTTTGTGTTTTCTTTGGAGTGCACAATAAAACAAGCCATTTAAATTTTAATATGTTTTCTTTGCACCATTAATTAAAATGATTTATGTTTGCTTGCCTCCTTGAACTAGAGTGTGATGTTAGGATTTATTGCTTCCATGCTGATGTTTTCCAACAGCGATTCATTTATGGATCAGACTATCAAACTCTTCCTGGTCTCAGTAAATTTGCTTGGACTGCAGCACCTTTACTTAACTCCTGGCAGGACACAATCTCACACCATTTCTCCCTGCCCCCATTTGACATTTGAAATTGTATTTGTTGTCCATATTCTGGCCAGTTGTTTAGAGTGAGAATCTTTGAACATTGATGTATCTGTGATGGAGGAAAGGAAAGGGAGCACGAGATAAACCAGACTATATTTTGGTCTGGTTGTTGAGAGCATCTAACTTTGTGAGACTCAGATTAAGGACTTCTCAAGTACTTATGTTAAGAGAACTCTGTGTTTATGCACTTCAGAGGAAAGGCACTATACTTGCTCTCTGATCTTATCCAGAAGAAAATGGAAAATGAAAGGAAGACCCATATGTATTTTAAACAAACTTTTGTAAACAGTAGCAATGGGATCTTTAGTGTGTATGGACTCTAAGGCACTTAGATAGTGTTGCTGATGAATTGGGTATTCCTTTTGTCACTGGCATGATATCAGTTCTGGAATACTATTTGATCCACAGTCATTGTAGAATTTCTATTTTTTTTTAAACCAATGCAGTTCACTGTTGACAGTTCTCTTCACTCTTTTCTGAATATCGGAACATATGATTGCATCAAGCTGGCTGCAGGCTCCAGTGCTGACATTTTCTAGCGCAAAGAATGCCCACATCACTCGAACATTTGAAAAGTGTTAATGAGCAGATCAAAAGGACTGTTGCCTGAAGCAGCTAACTTTTTTCTTTTCTTTTTTTTAAAGAAATCGGCTCTCCTCCAAACTGAAATCTTTATTCTAGCAGCTAAGTAGATGAGATGTGATCCTCCCTGATGATGATACTAACAAATGAAAAAAAAAAAAAAAAACAAATTGGAGAAGATTCAAACTCTGCATATGGTTCATAAAGTGATGAAAGTGTTTTCCAGAATATTCAATACAGAGCTGAAGGATGCTAAATGGAAAAAATTCTGGCAACTAGGCAATATTATGCCTTTTAAAATCTGCAAATTCTCATAAAATATGGTGCATATGAATACATCCTTTTCTGAAATCAGTATGCTCCTGCACTATTTAATATAAGAATGGGATTCTCATGAATGCTATTTTAATATATTAGGACTAACAGCAAGGTTTCCTACTTTCCTGCAGTGGTTTAACTGAAATGTAAGGATATCAGGTGGACATAGATTTTCTTGTTTTTTGAGCCAAATGTCTTCAGATTATTTTCAGTTTTCTTTGTTACTTATGAGGAAGTGTGGTAGAATGGAGAGAAGATGCATTTTGAAAATTCACAAAAAGATTTTACTTTGTGCTCCAACATTTCTAGGTGAGAGATTTTGGGCATATTAATTAATGTTTGTCTCTGTAAAACAGGGGCTGGGCAGTGCAACGGTAGCTCAGTGGCAGAATTCTCACCTGCCATACCGAAGACCCAGGTTCGGTTCCTTGAGCCTGCCTATGCCAAAAAGAGAAAAGAAAAGAAAAAAAATAGGGACTATAAGCTCTGTACTGCAGAATTGTTGTGAGGTTTACATACAGCTATCTGTATGTATGTATGTATGTATGTATGTATGTATCCAAACAAGCAACATTTACTTGACAAATCTTACTCATTTTCTTTTGTATGTCCCCTTTGCAGCATAAACCTTATTTTTTATAAAAAAAGTAGTGTGTCAGAAGAAATTGGAACTCAGAGTTTGAAGGAGATAGATCTGGGTCCTGTGTTTGAATCTTAATTCTGATGAGATTTTGTCTATCCTCAGGAAAATTATTGAAGTAACAGCTTCTCTTTCTTCATATTTGAAATGGGTATAGGAAATAGTTATCATATAAGCTGAGTATGAGAATAAGACAAAGTCTGGAGCATGGCACATGAATAGTAATAGTAGGACACAGATGAGCATTAGCTCAAGGTCAGTTCCTGCAGGTACTGTCTGTTATTGTGATGGTTGTGTCTCTTAATTTGTTGGATCAAAATTTGACTTTGGTAGTTTTTTTTTTTTACATTTCTATTATTTTTTATTTGAAAAGTTGTAGGTTTGCAGAAAATGCTGTTCTTATATACCCCCTTCATATACATATACTTTTCCCTGTCATTAATACTTTGCATTAATGTGATTTCTTTGCTATGATTGATGAACTAATATTATTAGAATTATATTATTAGCTATAATCCATAGTTTGCATTAGGATTCACTTTCGTGTGGTGCAGTTTTCCTGTATGTTTTTTAAAATTTATTTTAGTAACATATATGACCTAAAATTTCTCCTTTTAACCACATTCAAATATATAATTTAGTGGTGTTAATTACATCCATTATATTATATTACCATAATCACCATCCATTACCAAAACTCTACCGTCACCATGAACAGAAATTGGTAACAATTAAGAATTAATTCTTGATTTCCTATCCCCTCCATCCTGGCCCCTGGTAATCTGTATGCCAGTTTGTGCCTTCATGAATTTGCTTTTTCTAGTGACTTCGTATCAGTGAGATGATACAATATTTGTCTTTTATGTCCAGCTTATTTCATTCAACCTGATGTCTTCAAGACTCATCCATGTTGTTAGATGTATCAGAATGTCATTATTTTTTATGGATGTATAATATTCTCTTGTCTGTATATACCACATTTTCTTTATCCATTCATCTGCTGATGGACACTTGGGTTACTTCCATCTTTGGCAACTGTGAATAATGCCACCCTGAACATCAGTATGTAGATATATTTGTTCAAGTCTCTGCTTCCAATGCTTTTGGCTATATACTTGGAAGAGGGACTGCTGGGTCGTATGGTAACTCTATACTTAGTAATATGTTATTAGTAAATTATTAACTAAATAATTAATATGCTTAATTATAAGCATATTAATTCCCTGTATTAGTTCCCCATAATTAATTAATGGGGAACTATTTTCCAGAGCAGCTGCAACATTTAACATTCCCCCAGAGATGATGGCATGTTCCCATTTCTCTACGTCTTCTTCAACACTTGTTTATTTTATTTCCAATTTTTTTAATAGTAATAATTCTAGTTCATGTAAAATGATATTACCTTGTGGTTTTGATTTCATTTCCTTAATAGCTCGAAGGTGAACATTTTTTAATGTGCTTTTTTTTTGCCATTTATTTGTCTTCTTTGGAAAAATGTCTATTCAAGTCTTTTGCAGATTTTAGAATTGGGTTGTTTGCTTTTTTGTTATTGAGTTGTAGGATTTCTTTATATATTGGATATGTGGATACCAAATATTTTCTCTCACTGTGTAGGTTGTCTTTCTCCTTTCAGGATGAAGTCCTTTGTTGCATAAAAAAATTTAATGTTGATGAAGTCCCATTTATCTCTTTTTTCTTATGTTGTATAATGTCTATGGATGATTGGCTTTTTCAATACCGCAAAGAATGGTGCTGGAATTTTGATTGGGTTGCATTAAGTTTGTAAACTGCTTTGGTTAAAGTTGTCATATTATTATTTAGTCTTCCAATCCATGAACACAGAAGGACCTTCCATTTATTTATGTCTTCTTTTGATTTCTTTTACCAATCTTTCTGTGATTTTCCATATGTAAGTCCTTTACATTCTTAGTTACATTTATTCTGCAGTTTTTGATTTTTTAGTAGATGTTGTAAATGAATTTTTTTTCTTGATTTCCTCTTCATATTTTCATTACCAATGTATAGAAACGCTCTGTACATTAGATCTATAAATTAGATCAACATTGGGTGTTAATCTTGTACCCACCACTTTGCTCTATCTGTTTATATGCTCTAGCAGCTTTGTTGTAGATTTTTCAGGATCTTCCTTAATATAGGATCATGTTATCTGCAAATAAGGAACGTTTTACTTCTTCTTTCCAATTTGGATGTCTTTTTTTCTTTTCCTAATTGCTCTGGTTGGAACTTCCTGTACAATATTGAATAACAGTGGCTAGAGTGGGCCTCCTTGTGTTGTTCTTGATCTTAAAGGGAAAGCTTTTAGATTTTCACTATCAAGCATGTTAGGTGTGCTTTTCATAAATGCTTTTTATCATGTTGAGGAATTTTTCTCCTATTTCTGATTTTCTAGGTGTTTGTATCAAGAAAGTATGCTGGAATTTCTCCAATGCTTTTTTTCTGCCTCAGTCGAGATCCTCGTGTTTTTTTCCCAGTATCTATTAATGTGGTGTATAACATTAATTGATTTTCTTATGATGAACCATTCTTGCATACCTGGAATAAATCCCACTTGATCATGGTGTGCAATTCTTTTAATGTGCCTTTTGATTCAGTTAGCTAGTATCTTGTTGAGGGTTTCGCATGTATATCCATAACAGAGTATTTTCCCCATAGTTTTGAGGAGAATGGCTCTTGACAGTTTTTGCTGATTGTTCAAAGAATATATGGGAAAATGACACCCTCAAGCTTCTTACACTCCCATATTGGTCTTTATATTCTTGGTACTGTTTTAAGGATTTGTTTCCACTATTAAAGTAGAAAATATGCCTGTCAGGATTTCAAAAGCACTTTAAATTTATACACAGGTCTCAATTTAGTCATATATAAGATTAATCATTGTCTAATGATTAGATTAGATTAATATAAGATTAGACATTGGAAAATGCTTACTGGAAATGCTTAAAAGCAAAGTGCCTAGTAGAAACATTGTGAAGTATATTTTTCATCTTTATATTAGAATTTTCTTAGAGATCATTATTGAAATAGACCTACAATGATCCAATTTATTTCTCATTGAAGGAAATTAGGATTATATTATGTTTTTTAACCTGCCATTGAGTTTATTAGTTCTCCAATTTTATTGGTTGAAAGAGAAAGTTGATGTTTCATTTTCCTTGGAACTAGCAACATTTTAGTTTCATGGATATCTCTCAGTCTTTGCATCCATTTATGATCAATGCATATACATATTCTTCAGTATTTTGCTTATAGATCTGTAGTTTGACTATAGTCTTTTGTTGTGAACGTTCTCAGTTCCTTCAGCTTCAAATTCAAACATGTTTTGTGGTAGTTAAGGAGAAGGAGAAATGATTATTATCCTTGAGGAAACTATACTTTTTGGGTTAATTGAAAATCCCAAAATAAACATATAAGCCCAAATTACTGAATCATGAATGGTTCAGTTGTACAGAAATACACATTTATTCAGGTTTCTCAGGTTTCTAGAAAAAAATGATAGAAAGTTGATACCTAGTCTGAAAAGGCTGGATGGGATGAAGCTTGGAAATGGTCATTTTATTTGCAGGAAGCAAAGGGATTGTTAGTCTGGCTGGAGTAGAGATGCATGCACGGAGATGTTTGCAGACAAGATGTTAGAGCTGAATGTATGTACCATGTTGAAGCATTTTAAAAATGAGAGTAGAAGAGCTGACTCATACAGATACATCGAAGAGTGGGCTTTGATTTTTCTAGATTGTGGCTTATGATACCAGATAAACAGCCATCAGTGAAGAGAAGGAATCAGAAGGTACCTCATGATCCTGTTGTGAGCTTGTCAACCATGGTCACATGAGGACTTTAAATAGAAACTGAACTTTTCATTTTTCAATGTTAAAACTAGAAACTATCCAGGATAATGTTTATGACATAAGAAAGGAAATCATGGGGGGGAATGATGGTCAGTAATCTTAGGAGAATTTAATATGGAATAGGGTTGGGGATAGTATTTGTATCCTCAGAAATTTATATACCAGTGCTATATGCACAAGTAATAAGCACAGAAATTTGAAATCTTCAGAAGGAAATACTTAAGAGTTCATGCATCATATGCTCAGACTTAGTGGAATGGAAGGCTTTACCTTAATCTTTTATTGTGAGAGAACTCCAAAGAGCACTTTATGGAATTCACGAAAGAGTGGAAGCATGATTTGTAATGTTCCTTTCCATAAAACTCAGTGATTTACAGATTTCAGTTTTGGGTGTTGGAGTCATCAATCACTTCTGAGCAGGGAAGTGACCTGATTAAGCTTGTGTTTGGAGAACATTGACTTAGCTATGTAGAAAAGGAAGAATGGGGTAGAGAGATGATGTATAAGCAAGCAAGATGTATAATTTAACTATGAAGTGAGCACAAGTAATGCATGTAGACATTGGCTGCCATCAAAAAGGCTGCTGTGATTATAGGCTACCAATCAATTTTATCAATGTCATTAATTAAAATGCTTTGAATATGGATTGAGGAGTGATGGCATGCATCAATTTTTCTGAGTACAATTTATTCACTTATAATGATTTTAGGACCTTAAGAAAGATATTGTTCAAATAAATACATAGCAAAGAAACTGACCAAGATGATCAAAAGACTCAGAACCATCTCATGAGAAATGGTTGAGATGATTAGCTTCTAGATAGGTACTCTGAAGAGAAATATGATTCTTTATTGGAAAAATTCAAACATAGTTCAATGGCAGCTTGGTAAGATTTTTTCAGAGTGTTGAATTTTTGATTGTATGTGCATTGGAAGAGATGAAAAATTCTAGACAATTTTAAGGTGAAGAAAATCCCGAGTTTATGATCTTAGATAATGACATTAGAAATGGAATGAAAAGAATCATTCCTTTTTTCCTTGTCCGTTACCCTCCTTCTCTCAACTTCTGTCCTTCTTTACTTCCCTTCCTTCCTTTTTACCTTCCTTTTCTCCATTCCTCCCTCATATTTCCTCCTCTTCCTACCTCCCTCCTTTTCCTCACCTACTGACTTACCTTTCTTCCTTTTTCCTTGTTTTCTTTTTATTTTTTACATGGGCAGGCACCGGGAAACGAACCCGGGTCCTCTGGCATGGCAGGCAAGCATTCTTGCCTGCTGAGCCACCGTGGCCCGCCCTCCTTGTTTCCTTGAAAGGCTATTTTATGCCACACAGCTGCTGAATACTTTGAATACAGTGAGGCACAAAGAAGATGGGAAACTTGTTTTCCAGTTTTTTGGAGCAAGATGAAATTATTAACTCTGATATGTGCTAGGGCAGAAAAAGATAGGCATCTATGCATACCAAGGAAATCTTCCCTACTTTGGGGAGGTTAGGGGATTCATCAGGGGTGAAAGAGATTTCCAAGACTCCAGTAGAGTCTTGGAAATCAATAGTAATTGATTTTGTGAAATCATCAGAAATGAGGGAGAACTTTTAGATTTTGCAAAAACATTGAGGCTGAAGCTGGAAGTGAGAATGAAAGGAGATTGAGTTGGCTTTTAAGAGGAGATGATTGAGTTGGTTTTGAACCTGATGAATGTGAAATGCTGACAGATCTGATTTTCATTGATTATTTATAGATATGTAAATTGATAGTGAAATAAGGTGTTTCTTATATAAAGTAAATACACTTGTTAAATACTTCAGCTAGACAACCTTAACTTTTTGTTTTACTACCTCATTTGTTTATTTATTTATTAAAAAATTTTTTTTGATACAACAATGTACAAGCACATACATTCTTAATATATGAATATTCCATACATGGTGTACAATCAGTGACTCACAATATCATCACATAGTTGTATATTCATCACCATGATCACTTTTTAGAACATTTGCATCACTCCAGAAAAACAAAGAAAAAGAAAAAAGAAAGAACTTATACATATCATACCGCTTACCCCTCTCTCTCATTGACCACTAGTATTTCCATCTAGGCAATATATGTATTTTTAAATTTTAACATTTGTTTCCCCTATTATTTATTTATTTTTAATCCATATGTTTTACACATTTATCCATACTGTAGATAAAAGGAGCATCAGACACAAGGTTTTCACAAACACACAGTCACACTGTGAAAGCTGTGTCATTATACAATCATCTTCAAGAAACATGGCTATTGGTACACAGCTCTACAGTTTTAGGCACTTCCTTCTAGCCTAATACACCTTAATCTAAAAAGGTTATAGATTATATAAATATAATGCATAAGAATAACCTCCAGGATAACCTCTAAACTCTGAAATCTCTCAGGCACTGACATCCATTTATTTTTAATCTTAATCATTCACTGCCATTTATTTCTGAGCTATCTAAAACATTACAGGTTTTTATCCTTCAAGCTATTAAAAAGAACTGATGTTTATTGATGAAAATAAACCTGAATTAACTTAAAGGGTAAAATAAAAATTAAAGCATTTCTTGTTCAATTATTTCTGTGTATTGTAGTTACTGTCTGTATTTTTCCTAATTTAGAATTTGAGATAAAACTATTATAAATACAGAAATTACTAACAACATCAGATTTTAAAAATACTTTTCATTATGGAAAATTTCAAACATGTACAAAGAGAGAGGTAAATATAATAAATCCCCATGTTTCCATCACTGAGCTTCAAGGACTTTCACTTTGCCATCCCAAACTGTTTTGATGAAAATGTCAGAATTTATCCTTTCATCTAAAAATTACTTCAGCATTACCTTTCAATGATAAGCAATCTTTTAAAAACATACCCATGATAAAGTAACATACCTTAGTAATAATAATTCTTTGCTGATATTTATTTTACAAGTTTCTATTGTTTTAAACTTTGAAAAATTTAAGAATATAATCAAAGTATTTGACATTAGATGAAATAAAGCAGCTGTATTTTCAAGCAGTCCTTTCAGTATAGACATCTGGGTGTGTATCTGTATTACCAGAAGTCATTGGCATTTGGTCAAAGGTTTTCTAACGTCATGGTTGAAAGTCCTGTTATCCCAGACCAGTACACAGTATTCTAAATTAGACTTTAGACTCCATTTCCTTTCACACAAAGAATTAACAATATATATATTTCATGAGAAGAGATATCAAGTAATGATTCACAGGACAGGAATCTTGGCTGAAACATGTATATGTTTCTAGATTAAAAGGTGGGAAGGAGAATATATCTATATCCATATCATGTCATCCAAAGCAAAATAACTTTTTTGTTGTGAATTATGAAAAAGTGTCAATGAGTCATAGCAGGAAAATTTTGCAATTTTGCTAGTACATTCCTATTATGTTTGAGAGGAACATACTGTAATTTAGTGAAAATTTGAGGGGGGTGCTGACATCAGAAAAAACACTTTGTTAAAGTTTGTGCAAATTATTAAACATTTTTTGTTCTTGTTATCCAGCTATAAAATGAAGCTAATATTATTCGCATCACATCATAAAATGAACTAATGTGTGTGAAAGGAGATTTATGCATTTTTAGGTGCTTGTTATCTAGTGCCACCTAAAAATAACAACTAAGTGGCTTTGAATGGTAAAGAATTGCCCTCACAGATCTGTAGGTAGACTGTTCAGTTAGGAGATTCTTACTTAAGCACTCTCATATTATTGTAGCAGATGTCAACTGGTCTGGGGTCACTTGTAAACGTGATTGGACTGGATGCCCAGGATGGCTTCTTGACTTCTATGTCTAGCATTTCAGTTGAAAAGCTAGGAACTGCCTGGGTTCTCTCTCCCTGGGTTTTCTCACAGCTTCTGCTCTCAGGGTAGATTACTTACGTGGTAGTTTGTTTCCCCCAGAGTGAGTTCTCCAGGGGTGTCAGGATAAGCTCAAAAATTTCTTTTGACTTAGCCTTTGAAGTCACATGGCACTACTTCTGCTTCATAGCGTTGGTCAAAAGCTATTAACAAGTCAGCCCAAAGTCAGGAGGGGAATAAATATTGGCAGGGAAAGTTCACTGTGGAACATATTGGAGCTATCACATTATTTTACTAACTATCTTTCTACATCTTTTTTTGTTTTCTTATACCACAAAAATTTTTACCTTTGAATTTTGTTTTCCTTTGGACAGGTTATCAAGGATCCTCCTCCACCACCGCCATCTCCACCGAAGGAGGTAAATGAGGGTCTAATAAAGTGGTTTGGGTGCTTTTTTTCTCTTGTTTTTGTAATTATATGTTACTTCCAAGTTAGATTTCATTGGTTTTAGATTGTTAGGATACCTATCTATATTGTCTTTGGGATTTATGAAATTTAATTGTTACCTTTCTTCTAATGATTTCATTCATATGCTTGAGGAATGGGAACTTCATACATTGGTAAAGACAGAGTGGCCGTAGGGATCAATAATATGTAGGCATTTAATATAAATTATAGTATTATACCAATAGTTCTGGTGCCCCTTATTTACAAATATTTACAAAGAAAGTTGAAATATCTAATCTAAGTTAAAAATGTTATTGTGTGGGAGGGCCACGGTGGCTCAGCAGGTAAGAATGCTTGCCTGCCATGCCCGAGGACCTGGGTTCGATTCCCGGTGCCTGCCCATGTTAAAAAAAAAAAAATGTTATTGTGTTCTTTAAAATGAGTATTGCCTTTTTATTACTCCATTTATTAGCCAAAATAGTGTTAACAACACAAAATATGGAATATACTAGTACTGTGCATTCTCAAAGCTTCTACACTACCTATCTTTTTAGTACACATTTCACAGAAGTCAAACTTACACATATGTTGATGCTTTAAATTTTTACTGAAATGCTGACCTGATTTTAATCTGTTCTGTCTTTTAAAATATGAAGTGATGAATAGATTCAGCATAAGCAAATGATGTTTATAGTTAAGGAGCAACTCCTTGCCACCTTCTTTTGTAATAAGGGAAATTCTGAAAATTTGAGGAAGGATGAAGTCCTCATATCGGTAGAACTACACTTGAAATTTCTGCCTGAAGCAAAAATATATCGTATACCCTATATGCAATTTTTATTACACGAAACCTTTTTCAGTGGCATTCAGAAAAATGTTTAAATTTGAGCCATTTCTGACTAAAGAATATTTTAAGAAATTAATTAAGTTCATTTTAAAAAATTGCATCTCCTTAGGAAGAAGAAGAGCCATTGCCTAACAAGAAATGGCCAACTGTGGATGCTTCGTACTATGGTGGTCGAGGGGTTGGAGGAATTAAAAGAATGGAGGTCAGTAACATTGGAAAAAAAAGAAGTAGTTTGCTAATCTGTAATATGTATTCTGGGACTATTAAACCATGGAAACTGCTTTTCGTGATTCAGTAGCATAGTATCATCCATTTATACTCAACACTGAGTCTTTTCTAGAATGCTTTTTTTCCTATGGAATCATTTTAGCCATTTCAATACTGTTCAAGGACTGGCTTTATTACTCAAAGAATTCCATTGATAAGACGTCTGAATTCTGAACAGCTAAACAAAGCTAGGGCTTTTCTTAGTAATTTTGGAAAAAATTACAGCACAGAATGTTAACTTTAGGGAAGCCAGCCACTTGAAGTTGCAACAATGCTTGTCTTTGAGAAGATCTGATAGCCATGTACCATTGGAGGAGATTCTGTTAAAATATTCAATATACTGGATATGACCTTATCACAAATATATAGGAAGCACTTTTAGGACTTTTAACCTCTTTTAGCTACCACAAATGGAATTATATAATTAATATTAAGGATCATTTATAACATTATTGACCCTTTTTCTTCAATAGTTCTTTTACATTGGCTCAAAGTGTGGATTCAATTTGAACTTTCATGTTATATTTAAAAAATTTCATCATCAGAGAAATATTTTTCAAGGTAATGAATTAATTAATAATAAACAATCGTTGCCAGTACCAAGCCCTTGAAAACAGTGTAAACAGTTTAATATCCGTTCTCATGGAGCAATTTGAGAAATTTTCTTATTGAATAATTAACTTTACTATAAAATGCAGATTCTGGCTTTTTCTCCTAATTAGCTATCCTTTAACTTTATCTCTTAACTGTATTTTGCAGTCATTTTATGTCTCCTAAGGGCATACCTGCTTTGTGCCATTACTGCCAGCAAAATTAAATAAGTTAATTCACAAACATCAACTGTCGAAATTTTCTTTTTATACATTTCAACAAAATTCAGATTCCCAGTAAGAATGTCCCCTTTTCAGAATAAATTTCAGTGTTCTTCAAAGAGGCCCGGACTTACTTAACGTGGTTGTTATTGCTAAAGTGTTTATTCAGATCATCTGACAGTAATTCTCACTTTTTTGACCATATTAGATTTTAAAACAACACATGCACATTTTCCCTAAGAGCTTGCCACATTGTCACATTATTGCTGAAATACCCTTTGAGGCAGGTACCTCATTGCCAATAAGCCATTGTAAAAGGCAGGTGCTAGTAGCTATTAAGTTTGTCTTTTAGAGAATATTGTGTATATGTTCACATGGTGTAATTGGGAATATCAAATAGTACAGAGATCATGGTGCTGTTGTTAATCTACCTCTTGCTGTTTGACAGAGAAGGAAGGCCATCTTCTTTCAACTTGTGACATTCTTGGCTTGGAGATATGGGGAAAGAGTGGATTGGATGTTCTATATATAGTTAGATACAGACATTCACGGATGATCCATCACAATTTAATTTTATTTTATTCAGCTTCCTTCCAAAATGTGTGAATAAAAAGAAGTATATAAGGGGATAAAAGGTTTGGCATTATGTAATAAAATGCTAGTAGGTTAAGTTTGGATGGAGTGATGTTCATTTTTTGCTGTGTATTTCCCTATTATTTTCTAATTTCTCGACAGTGCGCCTGCACTTCATTCATAATAATACACGTAATTCCATTTTGGAATTTATACATGCAAAATGCTACATGATCCTCAAATAAATAATTTTTCTTCTGAAAACATTAGGAATAAATGTTAGCTGTTTTTTTTAAAGTCCCTTTTTCAGTGTTCCAAAGACTGTGCCGATTTCTAAAGGAAAGGAAAGAATGTTCATAAGTCTCTGAATGGGTCCTTGGTTAAAAAGAACATGGATTTATGTTTATGTCCAAGGGGAGGACCAAGTGCTCATATGTTTCCCTGAGTAACCCACATTTACGGTTTCAAAAATTATTCGTTTTTAATATGTGAAATTATATCACCTGTCTTTCTCAGTTGAGGAAAATTTGTGAAAAGAACTCAGCTACCTTTCATGAATCTGGGCCCATTTTAGCCCTAATTTTGGTTACTTTACATGGAGTATCTCATCAATTTATATGAATGAGGAAAAAAATGAGAAAGCAAATATGGGTGTTTTATGGGGGAAAAAACAATGTGCAAAAATCTCTTTTTTATTTTAACTGATTTCTCAAATATTTAAGTATGGCTGAGCTATTCTGTAAGGCTTAACTATATTCTCTGAAACTGAGAATTGTGTTGTTAAACTTTCTTAAATATAAACTTATTTAAACTTGGAATGGAAAATAGAAAATAAATTCTGTTTTAGAAGTATCCCTTTTCACACCTGGAAAGCATATATACTTAAAAAGCAACAACAATCAAACCTTAAACTGGGGGGAAAGTAAAAGGAATTATAGAAATTTTGTGCCCATCTAAATTAAAGAACAAATCTTCACGACTAAGATTAGTTAAAGACAGTATAAGGATTTTTACCTAAAATGTTTTCTTTCTTCTCCTTTAAATTAAATATTTAAGCACTATGGTAATGGCAATTTGCAGAAAGCTGAAACTGAGCTGATGTTAATAACAGCTGTTAGCACAACTCATCCACAATAGCTAATGACTTCAAATGCATGCTTCTGCCAATTGGAGGAAAACGTTTTTCTTTTCTCCATCCTGAAATTGCTTCTCTGTGATACAAGCGCCTACTCATCCAAATACTCTCTGGAAATTATGGAACTTCATTGTTTATAATGCAAACCACGTAGAGTTGGAAGAATTTAGCTATCAGATTGTACTTAACTTTTCTTCCATAGTAAATCCAGAGATATTAATTCTGTAAGCTTCCCTTTAGCAATATTCTCATGTTTTACCCCTTTTAACAATCTCAATATAGTCTAACTAAAAACATACTAAAGATATACGTATTATATATAAAATATATACTGAAATATAAACATACTAAAATGTATACACACACATATATGTACATATATTTATGCATATATACATACATACACATAGATTTCATTTCTTTTAAGAATTTTAAGAAAATTATTAAGTATCTCATAGTCTCTTAAAAAGATCCTACTATTAGACTTAGAGATTGAGTGAGAATTCTTTGTTGTGTTATTTGTGATGGTGGCTATAATGGCAATGACAAAGCTACGCCATGAAACAATGCTAGTGAATTTAATTATTATCCTTCAGATCTTCAGCAACTATATTTCACAAGTATAGTCCTTTGATGGTTGGGTCCCTAGGAATGCCGCATTGGGTGGGACTCAAGATCAACTGTATTATTTTCTTTATCTGAGAATGGTGTCAGTGATGCTTGGAAGACTATGATTGCCATTCCCTCCATGATATCAACCATGAATCCTAGCATGGGGAGCAGTATTTGTAAAAATTTATAATCCCTGAATGGATGTGAATTTTATCTACTTTTATTTCTTCCTGAATGACTTCTCTGAGATATGAAATTCTTGTTTCCTTAACTGTATTCTTCCTTATGTTGTTGATTTTTCCCTTAAAATTGTGTATTCTGGTTTTAGAGTTTTTAATTGAATTTTGATATATCTAAAGATTTTATAAGTTTTAGTTTATCTAGGTAAAGGCATTGTGATTTGAAAGAGAAGGTCATTTCTCTGGAATGAAAGCCAACTCTCTAGCTCTAAGGGTTTAATGGTGTTTAAAACAATTTTAACAGCCTCATAAAGAACATTCTAGTACCATTGATCACACTGAAAGATACAGATACATTTTAATGACTCAGCAGGGTCCACTTGAAATTGAAAGCCATTCTAAAATTGTAGTATAAAAGTTAGAAACATCTAAGTAGCCTTATCAAAGAGCTGTGAATAGTTCTGTCTATGAACAGTAATCATCAGCATCCCTACCCACTCACTCAGGTCATTAAAATGCTTTAAAAATCTTTAATTTCTTTTCTTTTGTAGACATCGCTTTACTATGGGATGTCATAATATGCCCTGGATAGACCTTTATATTTCTTTTTAGAGCTGCACTTTCTTATCTTTGTGGTCTCTGGCAACGTCCTTAGTTTTTATAGGACTTTTCACGGTTCTCACTTACCCAAGGGACATGTCTATTCACATGCCAATACATTAAAAAAATTTGGCTTAGAGTGGGCCCTTAATTTTTGGTTATTGCAAAATGAAAATAATCATTTGACCCTGCGGTTTTTCAATTTTAGGAGTTTCCAGAGAAGGAAATTCCCTAAAATTTCTGGATTTATCTGGTCTCTCTGAAAAAAACATATGCCTTCTTCATTGAAAAGTCCATATGTCAAAAAACATTTTCAAGTGAGCATAGGTGAGCAGAGGAACTGAAGACTGAAAGCTACTTTACATAAAAAGGAAAAAAAAAATCACCTACAATTATTTTACTCTGAAATGCTAGATGTTTATATCATACTTTTTGCCTTAATCAAACTTAATGAAAAGTTTGAAAGGAATAATTAACTCCTTTGTGTGACATACATTTGTAAAATACAAACCTATTTGAAACTTTCCAGATTTCCTAAGTTCAAATCCTGCCCTGTTGCTTAATAAGCTGGGTGGCTTTGGACATGTCACTGAACATCTCTGTGCCTAGACTCGGTCGGTCCTCTGCAAAGAAAAAAGTATAGTATCTACCATATCGCATTGTTGTGAGAGTCTGGCACATAGCAATCATGCAATAAAAGTTAACTATCATCATCATCTATCATCCTCAGTTTCCCCCAGGGAGGGTCATCAGTGCAATTGTATGGGTATGTATTTACCTTCTAGAGGAAGATGCCTAATTAGAGAACAGAACTACAAACCATCATGCATTTCATATGGAAACCAGGAAATGACTTCCTCTTTGAAACCATGGAGAAACGGTTGCTTCAAGTTTAGTTGATTCCAGATACTTACCAAGGGTGTTTTGCCTAGGATCTCAATATTAAATATGTAAGGAGTGATTAGAAACATTTCCAACCTCAGGAGAGGAGGAATTTGGAGTCAGTATACTTGGTCCTCTTCTTTCACATCAGAGATAGTGGCCCAAGAACCATTGGCTAAATATGCACTTGTTTCTCTTGACACTGTGTGTGGGAGACTAATATTTCACCTTTGTTTTAAAGGTTCGTTGGGGAGATAAAGGATCTACTGAAGAAGGCGCAAGACTAGAGAAAGCCAAAAATGCTGTGGTGACGATTCCTGATGAACCAGAGGAACCTGTTCGGCCGAGACCACCTCGATCCAAACCCACACACCAGCCTCCTCAGACAAAGTGGTACACGCCAATTAAGGTAATTGCACAAATTCTGTGTAATTTAACTTCAACCCTGGGGAGAAACTGTAGTTGTTTAGATCACCCCCCATCCCCCAACCATCTAAAGTAGAACCAAATCACTGTCTGAGAGGGGTAGATAACTGAAGAATTCAGTTAGACGTTTAGGATCACGTTTAAATCAATGAGTTGTTTTGGATGAGGAATTATTTTAATTGCTATGTGTTACTTGTGCTTTAATGAATGTCTTTATCATTTTATAATTATAGAATATTGTGATTTTTGGTTGAATAAGACAGTATGAAAATAGTCTTGCAATTGATTGCTGCACTAAATGCATTCAGTATAATAGTTAAAATACTTATTTTTATTCAGGAAGGAAAAAAAATATTGACACTATTTCACCATGAAGTGATTATTTCCTCCCAGTTTTTTAAAGGAAGATTCTTTTTAAAAAGTATGATTTTATACTTTATGTAAAACTATTTCATTCTATTTTTTCATGTAATATAAGCATTTGCCTGTGTCATTACAAACTATTTGTCTTTACTTTTAATGGATTTATAATATTCAGTTGCATAGTCATGTATTATTTATTTTTGAAGATATAATTTCCAATATTAGGCCTATTATAAGTAATACTTCAGATATTATATTTTTTTGGAAATACTTTATTTCTTCCTTAAAAAAGATTTATACTGACTCACGTTATAAAGCATTTGAGACAGCTTATCTATAAATACAATTTATTACATAAATATAGAAATATAAAAATGAACAATTGATTTCACAGTCACAAAGTAGAAAGCATGATATCAGTTATAAGATTCATAGTTTCATGAGATGAAAGCATGCTTCAAGGTTGGATCTAGGAGGCACAAGTTCTCTTTGAACTGAGATCACGGGGGAATTTTCCTTCTGGGGACCTATGAAAGATAACCCCTGTCTAACAATCTTTTCACATTATATATGCAACTTTTATACCTCAGTGTAGGTCAGTGGCAACATGACAAAATCCAGTTCTATAAAACAATTTCACAGGGAGCCAAATCTCAACATGCTAGACCTCCACTTTACATATTTCAAAATTGTTTTCATGTATTCCTGCAGTTTTCTCTCTCACATGGTAGGCACTATAAGGAGAAGATTTAGAATGTAGAGAAGTGGATAAACTGAGTAAATATCCCCAACTATAATTTTTCAAAACAATACTTTAGGTGAGATTTGGATGCCAGGAAGTCAAAATTTTAGATTAGTGAATTGCATATTGGGGTGTTTTGTTTTTTTAGGGTAGATTCTAGGAGCCCAAAAGATGTGAATATTTTTAAAGCTCTAGATAGATACTGCCAAAATTGCTCCCCAAATGTCTTACTCCAATTTATATTCTCACCTGAGGTGTTCAAAGGTACCTGTTTTGGGCAGTGCAATGGTGGCTGGTGGCAGAGTTCTTGCCTGCCATGCCGGAGACCGGGGTTCGATTCCGGGTGCCTGCCCATGCAAAAAAAAAAAAAAAAAAAAAAAATACTTGTTTCACCTCACTCCTTATCAGATCTACTTTCAGAAAATTTCTTAACAGAATAAAATTACTAGGAAGCAAGGAAAAAGAAGGTTCACAGAGACAAATAAGTTAAAAATTAGAAGTGTAGAAAATTGAAATTGAGTAAAAGTGAGGGTAGATCAAATGACAGATACTCATCTTACATTCAAACGGCTGAATATTTCCTCAGAATAAAATTCTCCAAGTTTTTATTAGCTTACTTTACAAAAGAAACAGAGATAGAGAAAAATGCATTATTTTTGTCATTTTGACTCTTCATTTGTTCAGTAAACAGATTGATTCCATTCCCTGTAAGATTGCGTACATTCCTTGGGAATTTACAAATCCTGTTTTCTTTTAGGGGCGACTCGATGCGCTCTGGGCATTGCTGCGTCGGCAGTATGACAGGGTTTCCTTGATGCGACCGCAGGAAGGAGATGAGGTTTGTAATACTTTCCAGTTACGGTAATTTGTACACATGCTGTTACAAGCGTACTGACTGCTTCAGCCTTTAACTTGAAAGACATGTTGAGGTTTTTACCCAATGGGAAGGACAGATTGGTAATTAGTAGTTGAAGTCTTTCTCTACCATTTACTAGCAATGAGGCCTAGGAAAAATGCTCCAGAGCTTCAGTTTCACTAGGTGTAAATGTGTTTCCCTGTCTCCAACAATTGATGTAATCCAATTTCACAAGTATATGAAAGTGCACTTAAAGTTATGAAACATTAGTGAAACCAGCAATGGTGATCTAGATAGGTATTTTTTTCTTGCCACGGAAGCCCATTTGAGGCTTATTTGCTTTTAGAAATTTGATTAGAATGATTCTACTCTTATAATTTCCATAATATGTTGGCACTATTTCCTGTTACAGTAATCTAAGAAAAATTTCTTAAAACATTTTCTTATATACCAGTGGACAATTTGGGTTCAGAGACATCAGTGCAATTCATGATGGTAGGATCATCTCTTTGGGTTTGCATGATCATTATTCTGTTTTAAGAAGGAAGGGAAGCCTGTCATTCAGCTTCAGAGATCTTTAGGTTCACTCAGGCCTGATACGCTATTTTTTTTAAAGATGAATTAATTAATGACACTAATATTTATTATATTGTGCTAAGCTAAGTGATATTTAATGTTATAAGGTTCTAGATCAGTGTTTAAAACACAAAAGGATCTAAATCCTAAAAATCTGCTGTGAGATGGAGGAAATTTTTAAAATCAGAGTTCAACTGTTTAGGAAATCCAGTTGAATAAAATTTTCCTGTTTGCTAGGATAATAGGTTGAGAGAATTAACCTGTTTATGAAGCAGCCCTTCCATTACCCAACTTTTAATAAAAAAGTTATTGTTAATTAAATTTCATCTCTTTAAATTCATGTCTGATCTGGAGTTCTGTTTCTGGAACAATATAGAACAAACCTACTTCATCTTTGACATCCCAGATCTCCATTTTACATATTTCAAAATTGTTTTCATGTATACCCTCAGTTTTTTCTCTCTCCCATGCTGGGCACTATTTCATTTATTTGCTCATTTTCACCTCTTTAAGTGCTGGGTATTGTGCTAGCATTGAAGAGATATTAGGCAGCAGAAACAGACAATGATCCATGCCCTCCTGCTGATACTTTATATACTCTTAGCTATCATCATTAAAATTTACGCTTAGCCTTTCATCCTTCCTACTAATTTTAATTTAATTAAATATTTTTGGTTTAAATATATTCAGGTAAAGAGGCATTAGGCACTACTGAGGGATGGGTACAACTTGTTTCAAATTCAGAATTTTTCAGATTTTAGGAAGGTCATGTTACTTAAAGCAGCATCTCGTTGCATTATTCAGACATTTTGAACAAAAATACTAATTATAAAAGGTGGATAAATATAGACTATAGATAGTCTCAGGTTAGTTCAGGTCAGGTTTCACTTCCAAATTGATCTTGGTGCCAAATTTAAGACAAAACATTCAGTTTTCAAAGATTTTAGATTTCAGAAGTATAGATAAAAAATGGTAAATCTTGATTGAATGTAATTAGCTAAAACCCTGTTTTTTCCATTCTACAACTGTACTATTTATGTTCTTGCTTTTGTTTTTACTTTACAGAACTTTACATTAAGCTAAGTATATGTCAATTACTGAATCAATTAATTCACTTGTTTTTCCATCAAATGTCTATTATAATTCTGTGTGTACCTGACACGGTCTGATTTGATTTTCATCATAATACCTATTCTTTTTAGCTTTATGGCTTCCAGAGTTTTATCACTTGCAGATTTATGTCACTTATTTCAAGCCACTCTTCCAACCTCAATGGCTACTCCACAGTTAGTTGACACCACATTACTGTGGTAAAGCTAGGCACTCACCCAACAGTGTAACCTCAGTTAAATTCTGTAATGAATTTAAGATACAAGTGTATTTATGAATTCCCCATCCAAATAAACCAATCACACAAAATTACTTGATAAGTAAGCATGACGTAATTTGCTCTTTTGCACTAGTATTTCTTTCACGTGTCTTGCATTTTATAATATATATTATTAGTTTAATCTGGGGTTCAATGTGAAATGTATAGTTAATAACATATGTCCTTTAGACAGCTAAGAATCTTTACCCTTTTATTTGTCATCTCTTCATTTTCCATGTTTTCACAAAGATCATTAAGAATATCTGTTTCTATGTCAATTCCATATCACTAATCAGATCTTCCTTTTTTTGCTAGAATTAATTCCTAGTATAAATTCCTTATTCAAACACACCTATATAACATATTTTTCCAAAGATTAAGTTATAGAATTATACACCAAGAAATATGTTACAACATTAGCAAAATTGGCTTTCTAATTTTTATTAGGGCAACTAAGAAGTCGCAGCACTTCTATGTTTCCATTATGTTTTAGGAAATTATTAAAATATTCTGGTCGTATGGTCTCTAGAATGCTTTTGTTCTTTTTTGCCTTCCATCCACTCATCCATCTTCTTTTTTCCTCTTTGTTTCTTCTTAAACACATCAATCTCCATCATGCCTTTACTTTTGATTTGCTAAATCCTTAATCC
Source organism: Tamandua tetradactyla (assembly GCF_023851605.1). NCBI lineage: Eukaryota > Metazoa > Chordata > Mammalia > Pilosa > Myrmecophagidae > Tamandua > Tamandua tetradactyla. The sequence goes on from NC_135350.1 coordinate 48,377,787, forward strand.
AGTTATATACTATGCTAATTTTCTTTTCTATCAAATATACTCGAATTAATGAAGACTTTCAATTGCCTGTTCCCATCTTCATGAACACATTAACTATATTGGCAAAGGCAAATTATGTGATTGTGATACTTGTGCCAAAAAAGGACACTTAATCATAATTAAATATTTTGATGGATTTTATTTAAAAGTCTTTACAATAACTGAAATATACCAAATATATAATCCAAAAATGTAAGATTTAATTATATGTTTAACTGAAATTGTGTTTGCTAGTGCAAACATAAGTTAGTGTATACTGAGCCTCTAACATCCCACAAATTTTATTTCAATATTAGGAAAAAAAGGGCACATAGTATTTCTTAACATCCAATTATTTTTGCTTTAGAATATCTTTCATTTGAGGAATTTATAGTAATACTCAATAAGAAAATGAGGACCCAGAGGCAGGAAGAGGCTCAGGGATTTAGATTATATTTGGTATAGCTAATATTGTTGCATGACATTAGAATGGAATAATCTGCTTTGGTAATGCCTTATCTATGCATGAGAAGACCTTGCTTGGCTCACTGTTACCTTCTACTTATTGTAACTAGTTGGCTTAGCTATCAAAAATTAAACTGAGTGAACTTTATGATTTTCACAAATTTATTTAGACATCATTTCTCTCATAAAGTTAGAGTACAGAAAATTTAAATTTAAGAGGATAAGGATGTCCACGTGGCAGTATCCTCCCTCTACTTCCCTGGCAAACTTTTTAATGGTTTGCACTCCAAGGGGGACAGGGTCTCAAGCCAGGCAATAGTATACAAGGTTGTTTATATATAACATCTATTAGTTGTGTAAATATTTTCTTTTTTGCTTGAAGAGATATTTCAAGCAAAAAGTATTTGTTTGTGTGCTGTGTGTGTGTGTGTGTGTGCATTGCACATGTGTTTAATTTTCAAGGTATGCCAGGATATAATCATTGGATGAGAAAAAGTAATCCTGGAGTTCTTTTGATAGCTCTAGCTAACCACACTCTCCTGTGATTGGGCTCCAAAGCATATGGAAGAGTAAAATGCTTTCATTTGCATCTTTACTCCCCTGAAACTAGTCAAATATTGCTTAAGTGAAACATTGAATTCAGTCTAATTAGTGAAAAATTTCATTTGTAAATGTGTATCTATATATGCATACATATATTTTATGTTTATATATATTAGAGATGTTAGTTGTCTTTTCAAACTGCTTGATTTATTACTTTTGTATTTTCTTATTAAACTTCAGGAAATTTGTAGATGGTACTGTATCAGCTTAGATTAAATACATTGATTCCATCTAAAAAGCTGGTCTTTGCACAGCAAATAATTCATTGGAACAAATGTTATTGGTCATTCAAAGCCAAATCTTTGAAAATAGAAACCTTTTTAACATGTAAATTGCTATATATATTTAGAAAATTATTTCCTTATGCTCATAAATGTATGAGTGTGTATATGCATGTGTATATTTATGGATGATTATGCTTCTTACAAGGTATTTACATAATAGAAAAGGGCTTATGTGTATGTGTGTTTGTCTGTTATTATAAAGCAATTTGTACATTATGAATATTAGGACAATTTTTGAACTTTCTAGTCATTGAAAATGCATGCAGTTTGTTTAATATTTCAAGAAATAAATGAGAATGCTTTCTATTATCTGAATTATAAAGGAAGTAATAGTTACTCTCTCAAAGACAAATAAATAAGGCAGAACAAACAATGCTGCTTGAGACAAACAATGTCTTTTTCAGTTTGTGGCCTATAGTTCCAAAATGCCACAGCCTCTGCCTAACCAACGGCATTTTTTCTTGCCATTTATTTATAAGTTGTTTACTGCAGATTCTGTCTCTTGAGATTTTAATTTAATAAACAAATCAGCATACATACGCCAAAACCTAGAGTCATGCACATTTATTTTGCCAGTCCTGTCAAGCCGAATTTCAAGCCAAATACTCTCCTTTTATGGCGCAAAGACCGCAGCGGGCTCATTTGTAGACTTTGCTGAATTGAAGTCCTTGATCAAGTAACTGAAGTTCAGGCAATAAAGTATCAAAGCAGTTTCGCTCATCCCTAGCTCCTGCTACCTTTCTGCTCACCACTAGCTCCTGCCGAGGTGACCCGGCCCGCGGGCGCACACAGACCAGGCACAGGCTTTGATTGCAGCTGGAACTCCTCCGAGTCATGAATGTTTCAGCTCACAGCGAGCGATGTTAGGGCTGCGCGTCCAGGTGTAAGCTAGCAGGTTGTCGCCGACATCTGTTTGCAGCAGCGGCAGCGGCCTCCTCAGCTCACAGCGAGCGGCTGGATTGTCAGCAGAGGTAGTTGAGAGCGGCAGAACCGTTTTGGTCTCGCACTCTCTGCCTGGAGGCCTGAAACACCAAAGGTAGGAACGGGGTTGGACACAGCTGCACTCCCAAACTTGCCTTAGGCACAAATAAAGAGATCTAATGCAGTTTGACTCTGTTGCGGTGAGGAGACGAGGACAGAAAGCCACTTCAGAGACAACTTAACGCTGCAACATCTGCCGCCAAGTTTCCTGGGAGTGACAGGGGACAGCAGGTACAGATCGAAGTCTCCACATAAACAACCTCCATTAAGCCGTGGACTCTTTTGAAGAGCTTCCATCAAACACGCTGGAGTCCGCAGCAGGAGTTTGTTTGGTTTTCAAAGCAGTGTTTTGTTTTTACAATAACAAGATAATTTATAAATGATGCATTACCATGCGTCTTTGTATTTTTGGAAAGGGAGAGTTAGAGAAACAGAAAGACAAAGAAAGAAGAAAGCACAGGACTAGTTTTGGAGTTGTTCCACAAACCATTTAAATCTCTAAGGAGCTTCTTGGCTGTGCTCTAGGTTATGTTAACCTTCAGACCACATTCCCACATTCATGGTAAGGCGGCATAAATTTATACACTGTAATAGAAGAATTCTTAGCAACACCCACAAGGTAGGTACATACATTGTCAGTTAGTTTTTAAACTTATGTCATAATGTTTTCTTATTACATGGAGGAGAAAATTGGATTAGATCTTTGAAGATGAATGCAATTTTTAGTTAAACAAAATTTGGAAAATTGCATTGACTCTAATTTCCTTTGTAATTTTGAAAGTATCATACCTAAAATTGTGTATTAAAAATAAGTTTTTAATTCAAATAGTAAGAATTACTTTTTTTTTTTTTTTTTTTAAAGAGAGAGGGAGGAAGGGAAGGAAAGACAGAGAGAAGGAAGGAAGGATAGAAGGAAGGAAGGGAGGAAGAAAGGGAGACATCTTTAAACATTTTCTTGTTTTATTATATTTTGTTTGTTTGTTTGTTTCTTACATGGGCTGGGGCCGGGAATCGAACCGGGGTCCTCCGGCATAGCAGGCAAGCACTCTTGCCCGCTGAGCCACCGCGGCCCGCCCAAGAATTACTTTTTAAGTCAAGCAGTTTTCTTATTTTGAATTTTTCCTCCCTCTGTCGCCCAGATTCAGCCAGAAAGAAAGTTCAAGAGTTTGTTTAATTTTACTGGGAATATTGCAAACATAAATATGACACAGTAGAAATGGTTAGAATATTAGCCCGACAAGTAAGCGCTCCATAGTATGGTAAGATAATAAGGATACTATAATGATATAAACTATTATCATTCATAAAATTTAGACTCCCTCACCCAATAGAATAGCTGTGCTACCACTGGGAGATAAAGGAAAGATGCTAACTCAAAGATAATCTTTGGGACAGTGGTAGTTAGGGAGCAATAGCCTGGGGAGAGAATCTATTGTATGGCAAAGTTTTCATCATTCAGTGGTGTAATAACATAGCAAGTTTTCAATTAAGCTAAATTTACTATATCAAGAGGACTTTTGATAATTGGGCAGGTAGAATTTTCATGTTTTAAAATTATCTGTAGTAGGTGCTTTGGAAAAAATGTCGATTCTTGAGCAGAATTCAATGTCAATCCTCTAAATTTTAAAAATCTACAGTAATGTTAAAAAAAAATCTGAGAACAAATGTAGCATAGAGTCATTTAAATGACACCCGGAAAATCCTGATGTCTGATAACTTCAGTGGCATGGCATGGTGGCTTGGCCTTTCTTTATGTCACTAGTTCTGGATTTATGTTCACTTCTCTGTTAGTCTTCCTTCTAAGTTTTCATGCTTAAAACAAACCGACCTTACCCTCTTCAATGGAGTCCCCTTTAATCATCCTAAAACGAACGCCTAAGGATCACTCTGAATGCCATTATGCTTACAAATCACTTGTATTCTGTGCTGGTAAACCATTTCATCTTCAAATTGGCTAAAATCAGCATCCCGATAGCAGAGATTTGTGTCACATTGCCTCTAGATTCCCCATCATACTTACCAAAGTGTAATTCATTTGTGGGTGTTTCAGAGCAAAGTGAAACCTTCACTTAAGAGGTTTGGTATTTCAAATGTTTTCAGAGCTTGCAATTATGCTGTTAGTGACTGCTACACTTAACATGAACTTCGTAATGGGTTTTGAGGGCTGTAATAAAACCCTTTATTTAACTTGAGTCGGTCCTGCTGTACATGAAATGCCCATGGTACTTTTATATCATTTAATACTAAAATGAAAGAGTAGAGACAAATCTCAACATGTTTTAAAACTGTAAACGATTTTTTACCTTTTATTTCTGTGAGCTCTGAAATTTGATGTGGCTCTTTGTCCAGTTATGATGTGGAAACAATGGGGAGATATAGATTTTTTCTACCCTATATGTTACAACAAACATACTTCATTCTTATCTCTTGCCTTTATATTTCAAACCATCCTTAAAATACCATCATATCTTGTTTAAATTAGAAGTAATTTTTTTATACCCATTTGAAAGATGCAGTTTTTCTAGAATAATCCACCTTAGTATTACTGCAATCCCACTGACTGATTTATAAGTTTGTATAGGTATATATTATATTTGTGTATAATATATATAATGTAAATATATAAATATTCTTGTAGACCATATTTTCTCAGTGTTTATGTCATCACTGCTTCAGTGAAAAACAACAAATTCATGGAATAGAATGAATTTTTATAACAGTTTTAGCTTAAATAAAACTCTTAATTATGTATATAAGCAGGTGAACATTTTGACTCAGTCTGATGCTCTGAAGTGAAATGCAGATTATGTAAAATTTGATCATGTAATTTATCAGAAAATATAATTATTTTTCAAAGGAAGTATAAATAGAACTCAGTATTTACTTGACTTTTTTCCCTGATCCAGACATTATTTGCTCGTTAGTGACAACATATATTTTATCTGTTAACTCTTAAGTTTAGGTCAAGATGAGTCGTGGCCAAATCGATCAGCAGTGTTTTGAGAATCAAGAAACAAAAATTATATTAGTGTAAATAGTGTCTTCCTAAGTTAATGCACTCATTTTAGAAACATCACTTTTTTCTCTTTTAGCACACTGAAAGAATACTTTTGAAATATCAAGAGTCAGCATTAGTTGTTCAGTATTAAATACGTTGTTTCCTTAGGCTGACTGTTCAGCTTTGATGTACAGCACGCATCCTGAAGAAAGTAGCCATCAGTATAATCACCCAGCTGGGAACTGGACTCTCAAAACAGATGCAGTTTTTAACCTTTTTTTCTGTTTGAGAGTTTATTTATGGGTAGCTTTTCTATAACTTTAGTTACAGAAGATTAAATGTCTACTTATTTAATAAATCTTCCAACCTACACTTTCTAATAATGTACACAAATCTATATAATTCTGTATATGCTAAATACTCAATTTTCAATTTAGATCTCAGATGAAACCCTCAGAAGGCGAAAATATACTGCATTTTTTTTGATAAAGTTTATTATTTAAAGAGAGTACATTGTGATGGTCTACTACACCCACAATTTTAAGTGGAAAACTTCATAACTCAGTTAAGGAAATTGACTTTGAATAAGAAGTTTATGTTGCTCCCTTACTTGTAAAAATATATTTCGATGTAATTGTATTGTGTAACATATTACAGAAATATATACTTTTAAGGAAGAATGCATTTCTTTGTTTCCTGAAGATCTTGGATTTTCTTGTTTATTTCTAAATAAACACTAGGGTTTTTATACTATGCATTTATAATCTCTAAGTAATTACTTTTTCAATATTGTTCTTGAGTACAAATAATCTTTATTTACATTTTCAAATTCTGCTCTGAATCTAATTGCAACCTTTAATATTTGAGAAATTTGGAACTGAAATAATATAGGGTCATGAAATTAAAATGATTTCTACATCAAGAAATTTCATGTAATTTTTTACAAGAAATTGTGTCTTAAAATACCAGTGGATGCTTTCCTGTTTCACATTTTATTTTTTCTGAATTTGGACCACAAATAACACTTATTTCAAAGGGTTAAATTTCCTTTTCCTTCTCCTTTCACTTTTTAAAAATTACTTTAGTGGAATATGTTTTTTGTGAACTCTTTCCTGTTTTAAAACCTTTTTATTCTCTACTATACATCATATCTCCTCAAGTTTTTTTTCACTTGGAAAATGGGGGCAAAAATGCTTACAATTTCCTAAAGTTTAGATTCAGATAATACCCCTTAACACTCAGATTAGTGTACTGACAATAAAAAACATTAGATGTATATTTTTAAAATCTTGACCAGTATTTAGCACATTTTTGTCTTGACTCAAAATTAGAGGTTTGAATTATTAGTGCATTATTTTTTAATGCAGTAATGATTTCTCACAGATGATTTATTATGAATTTTATTCAAAAGCATGAAGGCTTACACTAATGAAGATTAGAGACATACATCTGTGCACACACATACACACACAAAAACATACATTAATATAATACTGTACAGACTCGTAATCATAAATGTATATACATATATACACACAGCTATACACATATGTATGATATTTTATTTGCCTATTAGAGTTAGTAAGTCTTGAAAACATATTTCAATTAAAAAATTCAAATAGCACATTTGTAGACATAGTCTATACTCTAGAGTGAAGAATGATTATCTTTCTCTATTTTTCACTTTTCTTCCTTCTCCTACCTCCTAACATTGGTTGCTTCCTAAGGTTTAATTGTTGATCTGTATTTCTCACATTTCATTTTTGTCTAGAGAGCTCTAGAGAAGGGGGCAGACAATTTAATTCAGTTCCTACTCATTCCAGAAGAGGTGTGAAGGCTTTAATTGTCTCTGAATCCAGATTTATGAACTAGTCCAATGCCCTTAACTAGATTAGTTACTTTTCCATTAACTGCTTAAAGTAGGGCAGCTGTCTGAGCTCTTGGTTATAAATTTGCTGAGATCTACTTCTTTGATCTCATGTACAAAATGCAGCAGCAAACAGGATCAAGGTTTCAGGACTCGGGTTTTCAACTGAAGTCTGCAATGAGCATAGACAGGTCGATGGAGTGGGGAATTGAAGATATGTGAGGAGGTGTTACATTGGGGAAAAGGAGATGGTTTCAGTCATTAATCTTAATTAATTGCCAAGAGTTTTAAATCTGAGTTGTTAATAATGAAGTTAAATCCTTAATACATGGTTCATGCTTTGGCATCAGATGTTCTTTTTATGAGTTGAAAGGTTAGGAGGAGAGAAAAGAAAGAGTGAGAGAGAGGGAGTATGCATGTGCATCTTACATAAATATTGTCATTTACACATTTCAGTCATTTCCCTGGTAATATCAAGGCTTTCACCTTTTGACGGTTGTATGGGACATGTAGGAATGATAGACAAATAACACTGAATCCAAATGTTATCTCTGGGGATAACCACAACAATAAATCTGAATAATATTGCTCTCATGTTTACCTGTGTGCAAAATACATCACTGGAGAAGAAATGTTAGATTATGAGTCTAAATAGGAGGAGAAAGGATGAGGAGAGAAAAAGAAGGAAAGAAAAAGGAAAAAGAAATGAAAAATGGAAAGGAGATGTATTATCTGAGAAGCTAGTAGGCAGTAGAAAAATGAAGTGTTAATTTAAATAATCGAAAGCAAAATATAAGTTTATAAGGTTGCATATTCCACTATGCATCCCTAATCATTTGGAGTTATATGGCTTTAACCTTGATTAAACAATCTTTTCCTGAAATTTCTTTTCTTTCTTCTCTTGTGGCTGTTTCACTCACTTTTGTCAGATTAATCTCTCTTCATTATTTAATCTTATTATTCTGTGATACTTTTCAATGTGAAATAGCAACTAACTTATATTAGTTACAAATTTTAGTCCCCCAGATTGGCTTGTATTTCTTTGAGGAGATATCTTTATGTAAAAGATGAGGCTAAAACATCAAAAATGGGATTTCAGGAATATATCTCATGTCTTCCATATATTTGGACAAAACGAAATGGTCTCTAATGAAAATACAAAATACACTTAATTTATTTTTGCACATTTAATTCTGATGACTATGGACTGAATTTGAGTAACAAGATATAGTTAGTTAATGGTTTGGATACTATTAAATCATTTTCAAATTACAAATCACAAATTTGACATTGAGATTTATTATATATTTTTGAAGCAATGTTTTCTTTTGTGATTAGCTTTAAACATAAGTAGGGGAACAGAAAAATGAATTAGTATTTTATTTAAACACATTTATTTATTTTAAAAATTTTTTTTATTTGAAAAGTTATAAGTTTACAGAAATATCATGCAGAAATACAGAGTCCCCATATACCACCGACCCACCCCCATTAACACCTTGCATTAGTGTGGTACCTTTGCTGCAACTGATAAAATGAATGATCATAATTGTTTTATTTAGTATAGTCCGTGGTTTACATTAGGGTTCACTGTTTGTGTTATACGGTCCTATAGTGCTTTTTTTAAATTTTATTCTAGCATAAATACAACCTAAACTTCCCCCCTTAACCACATTCAAATATGTAATTCAGTGGTATTAATTACATTCACAATGTTGTCCTACCATCATAAGCATTCATCACCAAAACTTTTTCATTACACCGAATAGAAACTGTACAAAGAAAGGATTGATTTCCCATAGCCTACCCCCATTCCAGCCCCTGGTAACCTGTGTTCCTGTTTCTTACTCCGAATTTATTATTTCATATCAGTGAGACCATATGATATGTATTCTTTTGTGTCTGGCTTATTTATGATATTAACATTTTAATCACAGAGTTGCAGCTATTTGCATGTGTTCTGAAACTAACAAAATGTTTAATAACCAGAAAAAGAAAAACCTAGAAATGAATTACTTAATATACTATACTCCTTTCAGAAACAGCTCTAGAAAAGCACATTCTTTGTCATTGTAATACACTGAAAAAAGCTTTGAAACCTGACTGAATCCGTGCTTCCCCTCTTACTAATAAGGCTCCAAGTCACTTAAGCCTTTTCTATAAAATGGGGATGCTGCTTCCTTCTTCAAAAGATTATTGAGAGTTTAATAATAATGTATGGAAAGAATGGAAACTGATTAAAAAAAAACCTTAATAATTAATTTCCCAGAAGCCAATAAAAAAGAAACACTGTAACATCTACTTTCTGAGTGATCCTCATAAGTTTATTGTCAAACACATTAAAAAATCTTTCAGAAGATTTTTATTAACAATATTTATACTAATAGTAGTATTTGGCTGATAATATGAAAATGCTTAATCATACTTGTAGTGAATTAAAATAAAATAGTGACTTTTTGCACTGTCATCCTGCCTCAGCATCATATAAGACCTACCATTAGGTCCCTCAGTAAGCAACCCTGACACTTACTTTTTTAAAACTTTTTTATTGTATAGTATAACATACATGCAAAGCAAAGAAATAAAAAAGCAATAGTTTTCAAAGCACTCTTCAACAAGTAGTTACAGGACAGATCACAGAGTTTGTCATGGGCCTCCATACAATCCTCTCATACTTTTCCTTCTAGCTGCTCCAGAATATAGGAGGCTAGCGGGCTTAAATACTTTATCATCAAAATCGATTTTTTCCTTCTTTTTTTGTGAACAATAACATATATACAAAAAAGCTATAAATTTCCAAGCATAGCACCACAATTAGTTGTAGAACATATTTTAGACTTTGACATGGGTTATGATTACACAGTTTTAGGTTTTTACTTCTAGCTGCTCTAAAATACTGGAGACTAAAAGAGACATCAATTTAATGATTCAGCATTCATATTCATTTGTTAAGTCTTATCTTCTGTGCATATTTCCACCATCACCTTTGACCTTTCCATACCTCTCTTTGGGTTTGTTTGGGTTATGGCAGCTCTAAAATTTTTGTTATTGGAGGGGTCTGTCACTAATATGGGGTAGGGAGATGGAACTATCAGATGTTCTGGAGAGGCTGGGCTCTCTAGATTTCAGGGCTTATCTGGACCAGGGCCCCATCTGGAGGTTGTAGGTTTCTGGAAAGGTACTCTAGTACCTGGAATCTTATAAGTTGCCCTGGGTATTCTTTAGGATTAGCTGGAATGGTCCTGGTTGGGGGTTGGCAGGTTATGATAGGTAGCAAGGTCTACCTGAAGCTTGTGTAAGAGCAACCTCCAGAGTAGCCTCTCGACTCTATTTGAACTCTCTCTGCCACTGATACTTTATTAACTACACTTCTTTTCCTCCATTTGGTCAGGATGTCATTGTTGACCCCACAGCTGACACTTGCTTTTACAAGATAAACAGCTTCTCCCCCTCTTTCCCATTCTTACCTGGGTTTGTACCCTCAGGAAAGTCAAATACAAATTCCCAGTCCCTACTCTTGATTGACCGCCCCTGCTCCACCCACTTCACACTGTGAAGGCCCAACGCCCAGTCCACTGGAATATTTGCTCCCTGCTTGCTGACTGAGTCTGGCATGCTTCCCCGTGGGGTCCTGCGAGGTCTGCACTCCTCCGTTATAGGACCTGTGAGCACCAATACACTTTTTTCCTTCATGTATCTCTGGTGTCACTTATGCTTACGATAAAGACATAAAAATAAACTATAGACTTTAATATCTCAGAAGAAAAAAAGATAAAATATATTTTCTCTGAAATAGAATGTCAAGTACAGAATTACCTGATATATGTAAGAAATACTATTTCACTATATATTAGTAAATACACCAGATTATATTTTCTCAAATGGCAAATATGGCAAAAGATAATATTTCTCTTTGAGTCCTAAACAGAACTTGAAACTCATCTCTCTTTTCAGTTTCCTATGACGTCTGTGATACTGTCCACGAGGACAGCAACGGTGCTTAGTAGTAAAGAATATTTTGCTAAGCTGTTCTATCATGGGTCCTTGGTTAAGATTTTCTTCTAATCTGGTTTTCAACACTTGGTCTTGTGTTTCTTCGTTATTATGCACAGGATCTGGCGGAGGGATAGGTTTTGTGTGTTCATATGGACTATCCACAGAAGGGTGGTAGCATAATTTTGTCCTGCTATTGGATGTCAAAAAGCAAGTTCTACTTTGCAATTATATTCATCTGGAAGAGAAGAGTATGTAGATTTATGACAAATGCGATATAAAGCTCCATTTTCGATTGGAAATAAATGTTTCAGGATAGTCCTGCTTGATATCACCCATTTTACTGCTGCTATTGCCATGGTGAATCAAGGTATATATTGGGTGGTATAAAAAGATGTTTTGAAGAGAAACTGCTTTTAAAAATCTGCTTCTAGACACACTTATTTTCAAGCCTCCACAGATGTTCACCATGAACCTGCCATCTTGTCCCCCACATTTGTTTTTGTACAGAGTAACTAGTTATTGGGAGACAAGGGAAAAATCTGCAAGTGTCAGGAGTTTAGATTTTAATTTATAGACAGTGAAGAGCAATTAAAGGTTTTGAGCTGGAGTGTAACATGATCAAAAGGAAATTAGAATTAGGCACTTGAAAAGTTCTCAAATAAATTTGAGATGGGAGTTGAGATAATATATGTGCTTCTGTAAAGTTCAGCGCTGTGTCATTGTCTCCTTCCATCTTTGTATTTAGTCTTTCATTTTGGATCAAAAGATGAATCACATAATAATTATAATAGAGCAGGTCTGGTAGATTGTGAAGTGATCAAGGTGTTTCTTGGATAAAATATCGCTTTTTTTTTTCCCGGTAGATATTCTATGCTATGTTTTTAAGACCAATTTAGTTTAGCTAAAAAATTGTCAAAGATTCATGGATGGCTTTAAATACTTTTCTTGATTTATCAGTGGTCTTCTCTAATGTCTCTCAGGAATATTCAGGTAGATTACTGCAGCTTGGGTCTTCCAGTACAGGAGTGTGTGTGTGTGTGTGTGTGTGTGTGTGTTTAAGGGAGGCATCGTAGGTGTTGAGAAAGGGGAGGACATGTTCATCTCATAGGAAAGATTTATGACTCAATCTAAAGGGTGTTGCATACCTGCTGTATCTTAGGCATGTTAAATTATATTTTCTAATTTTTTTAAACAATGCTAAAAATTTAGCATCATAATATTTCCATTCTACAGATGAGGAATATGAGACCCAGAGATGTTAAGTGACTTGCCCAAGCTTACATTGTTGAGAGGGGGCAGAGCCCAGAGTCAAATTTAGATTTTTAATTTCTAGTTCAGTGAATTCTCCCTTATGTCTGTGCTGCCATTTTACAGAGCAATACTTTCTTCTTCTCACTCTTCAGTTGATAACTGACTGGATTAGGGCGATATACTAGTGGGGAAGCACTTTTAAAATTTGTTTTGAACCTTATTCTTCTAGTGCCTAAATGATCAATTTTGTATTTGTGTCTCTATCCATAAATTGCTTTAGCTTGTATTTAAAGCATATATATATATATATGAATATGATGAACGTATAATTCCCCAATAAAAAAATTTATAAGTGGCCCTATATTTCATAGAAAGTGCATATGCTTCATGGAATAAGGAATTTTTGTCTCATAAGGAACCGTAGAAGTTGTGTAATTCCTAAACTACAACTCCCATCTATCATTCTGTCACCCAGGAGGAGAGCCATGTTCAGAAGCATAGGAATGGGCTCAGTGGCACAATTCTCGCCTGCCATGCCGGAGACCCTGGTTTGATTCCTGCCCATGCCAAAAACAAACAAAAAAAAACATTATAGAAGGGTTGAAATAGGCTATATATTCCAGGCATTGCAAGTATTTTTGTAGATTAGAGTAAAAGGGTATGGGAGAAAGGCCTGATTAAGGCAATTCCTAAAGCTTTTCGTGGCATATAGGAAGAAACATTGCATTAGAAGTCAGGAGATTTGGAATCTCTGTACTGCTATTGACAAGCCTGAAACAAGGCACAGATTTTTCAATGTTCCTTGTCCTCAGTTTTTCTCCTTTGCATATAGAGAAATAAACGATCACAAAGATACGTTTGAATTCTAGCCATATTGTCTTTCGTCTAATGCCAACCAAGCAAGATCTCTGAAAACTGGGCTTTTTCTTTTATACTCACCAGGGCATCCCCAGTACCTTGCACATTGCCTTTCAGATAGTAGGCTTCAACAATCGTTGATGAATCAACGAATGTAATTACATAGAAAGTCTATTTTATTGCTTACAAATCTGGTTAAATTAATTCATGCGTTTTTGGTAATTAGTTCATGAGGCCGTCAGCAATCAATAAATATAAATAAACATTTTAGAAGTCATTAATGAGAACAAAATGGCATGTCGTCTCACAATATTCTGAAATGGGTTTGCATGACCAAAACAATAGCATGATAATAAATTCATAAAGGGTACCTTGCTGCAGTTATGCTTTTGAAATAATTTGAAAATAACTGCATGGAAGAAAGTGAAGATTTAAGTTTTCTTAAGATTAAAAAGATTAAAAAAGCAACAGATATAAGTTTCATATCAATTTTCTGTCTTTATATTTGTCTATTCTTGCTGCTTTTCTTCTTTCAGAAAAGAGGAGATACTTATATTTGATATTTGATGATCTCCACTGCGATTTTGATATGTTACAGTTTGTACCTTTTGTCACAGCTGCAATGTAATTTAAACAAAAGCTTGCACTCCTGTCATTAAATATATACAGATACATGGAACTGTCTCCCGTTGGATCACTCAAAAATTGATTTTCTAACTAGGGCTAACTCTGGTAGACAAATGTTAAATGAAAATCAATCATTTTGATTTAAATCAGTTAACGCACTCCTTTTATTAAATGCTCTTCTTCCCTATAGTTAAGCACATGACAAATAACACTTGTATTGACCTCTAGCCTTTTAATGCTTCTAACACACACCTCTAAGGACATAATTTGATCATAATTTTATTCTTATTTTAGAATTAGCTTACTCTTGGTCAGTTAGATAAAGCATGTTTTATGTATTATGAATAGATAAACAAAATCCTGGATTTACTATTATTTGAATCAAATTCTTAGACCCATAAACACATATCAAATATTTCATTAAGCTAAGAATATAATAGCAATAGAAATAACAAAGTGTTATTGGGAAATAGAAGAATCTACCAAGACATGGAAACACTGCAACCTTTAATTTCATTTTTGAGAAAGGAAAATAAATAATAAAATATCAGGAAAGACTCTGATAGACTATAAACCTTGGATATTTGCAATGCAGCTATGCTGATATTTGAACAGCATCAATATCCAAAAATGTGAAGCCCACAAGAAGTCTAAATCTGAGCGTACATGTAATGAAAAAATGTGTTTACAAATATAGTTGTAAGAAAGTCAGTGTATATCACTGTTAATATAGCCATAACAGTAATTTAAAAACCACAGCATAATCTATAGAGCAGCAGCTGTGTGACAGATGCTGTACTAGTGACCTTATATATGTTATTCTAATTCTCAAAACAACTCATTGCAAAGAACTTTTATCCCCATTTTATAGATAAGGAAACTGAGGCTCAGAAAGTCAGATAAGTCGCCAGGGTCATGCATGTAGTTATTGAGGGAGTAGTGTTAAGACCATTTCTCTTTAAATAGGTCATTGAAAAATTTAGTTTACCATTTAAATAAATTCTGTTTTATGTTTCAAAGGTAATTGGGTAATTTTGCAGAGGCACACAGTAGTTTAGAATTCATAGTTTCAGTTGTAAATTTATAGGCCTCTGTGTTGAATTGAGAAAATTATAAAAAATACATTAAATTGAAAATGCCGACATAGAAATGGGAAGTACTAGTAAGCTATGTAAATAAGATAGGAATCAGTAATGAACTCTTTAAACATGCCCTATTCTCAAGACAAATATTAAAGTATTTTAATCAGTTACATTGCTGTAACTATTGGAGTCAGAAGTTTATTTGTGGATTGAATTTGGGGCACCTACAGATGTTAAACAGGGACGAAGGCTTAGAAATAAAAATAAAATGTGTATCTTTTCCTTAAAAAAGGAAAGTAAAGTAATTGGTGGTAGAAAATAAACTAAGAGGTTACATTTAATGTTAGACTTTAAAAATCGATTGTTGTTCCTAATCTGTAAAAATTGAATTATGGCACAATCCTAAATTATATTTTTCAAATGTACGTCCTTTCAAAGTTCTTATGTTCACTTAGAAAAATCAGAATTTTTGCTTTAGGTTATTGTTGACACACTCATATAATTTATTGTCAGTAAGCCTCTTTAAAATCTAGTTTTCATAATATTTTGTCATCAGTTTAGACTTCAGTTAAATTTATATTGAATTTACTATTTATTTTTCATATCATTCTCTCTTGCTTGATCTCTTATTTTGATCTATGGAACAACTGATTCCACTTGTCAAATTTATTCCTTCATCTAGTTGAAAATAATGTGCCCAAAACCCTCCTACAAAAATATTATCATGAAACGGTTTTGTAAAGTATCTCCTCAGGTAAATTAGAGAAAATTGTGGCAAATAACTTGTCGGCTATCCGTTTAAGACAAATCTCTTGTGTGACTAATTGGGAACTGAAGGACGTTGGAAGTCTTAAGTTTTGCCCCCTGGGCAATCTGCCATCAGCACTGCTTCATGCCTTGTATCCTGTCCTTACAGTTCACAGGAGGAGGCCAGGGGTCCCCCATGATAAAGCTGTCTTAGATCCTGATGAGGTTCTAAGGCAGGTTGTAGGCTCTAACCTAGACTGATTTTTATGTCACACCAACCTAGTATCATCATCATTATTATTAATAGATTTTGCTAAGAAAATACTCTTTTAACAAGTAAGAAATAGAATATCTTCCTTATTCCCAGGTTATCTGTGCACTTCCTCTTTTATTAAAGTACTAGTATTAATAATAATCATGATAAGATCATTTATGTAACTTAAGTCATAAGAAAAAAATGTCCATTTTCACAATATGCTAAAACTTGTAATATTTTTAGTAAACTATCCTCTAATTATAAGCATTTGCTGTTTTTTTCTGAAATATTTTAGGAATATTCAGGCTGGGAAGTAAGGTGAAAATTTACAGAGGAAAAGAGAAGAATTTGTACAAATAGAGAAAGTAGGAATGTTCACCTTATGTTCCAGGACAGTAGCTCAAATATTTCTTTGGCAATGTCCATGCTTTATGTGAGGAAGTAATAAGGAATAAATCTAGGTTATATCCAGCTCTGGAGGGTCTTATCGCAGTGTTTCCTAAGCTTTTTTAAAAAAGATTTTGTTGTTTTGTTTTTTTAAATTTTGTAGTAGGACCTCATGAAAACAGTTTGTTTTTTTTTTTTTCTTTTAAGTGTTAGCTTGGTGACAGGCAGTATGCTAGTAGATAGATTCAAGGAAAGAATAGAACAAGGCTGGGCTAATGCAGCAGCCACACGTTTAGAGAACCAAACAAGGCAAGGGACTGTGGGATTCCATTAGAATGAGCTGAAAAGGAGGCCCTAACAGAACCTGATTACGTAGTGGATTTAACTATGGAACAGGGAGGATAGGGAGAGGAGGAAGGGCTTGAGGTTATGTGCCACGGGTTTGAGCTTTAAAAAAAAAAGTTTGAAAATGTACAGTAATAAGTTAGAAATACTGGATTTGGCAGAAAAGTCAGGCCCAGATATGCAGACTGGAGAGACTCTTTAGAAACTGTAGGAGTGTTTAAGGAATTGGGAATCAATTTTGTCCTAAATATCAGATATCTTTTCTCTTCTGGGTTGAAATCAGCACATATTTTTTCAACTAAAACTAGCTCTAGACCTCGCCTTGTGATAATGTTTTTTTCTTTTCTTTTCTTTTCTTTTGGTCATTTTGGATAGCCTGATACAGTCAGGGTGGAAAAAGACTGAAGTGTATGAATGATCCACAGTGGGAGGACAGAGAGAGAGAGAAAGAGGGACAGAAAAGACAAAGGGATAGAGGGAGATGAGGAAAGAAGAAATACCTTTGATTTGTGAAATTCTGAAGCTATTAACTTGATACAGCTAGTTCAACATTTTCTTTCAAGAGATGTAGATTTATAGCAACTAGGCATGTGGCCCTTTTTTTTTTTTTTTTAAAGCAAAGGAGGTTATAACTGAGAGATGAGGGTCTGTAGATCGTTTCCATCTAAAAAGAAGTGTTAAACAATTATATAGATAACAACATTTGATGTTCTTAGAGAGGAATGTTGCAAATTGTAACTATTGAAATCTTAAATAGACTGAGGAAAAGGTGTGAATGGAGATGATTGAGGAATTTTTGGCTATATTTCTATAACTGTTTCCAAAATTGATGACTCAACAAAGAATCTTATAATGACTATTTTAGTACAGAGAATGTGAACAGATATTCAACAAAATAATGAATATTGAGTATATTCTCTTTTTCTTTTTTTGTATGCTGTATGGCGAGGTCACATTTCATTATTTTTCCTTGTTAGTATTCCATTATTGAAGCATTGTTTGTTGAATTTTTGTTTGCTTGTTTGTTTTTGGCGGGGGGGAGGGGTAGTGCATAGACAAGGAATTGAACCTAGGTCTCCCACATGGCAGGTGAGAATTCTACTACTGAACTCTCTCTGCACCCCTCACCACAAGTAATATTCTTAAAACATAATTTCTTTTAAGACTTGAAATTTTCTAGTGTTTTGTAGATTTAGTTGAAACAAACATATTAGAGCACAGGTATCATAGCTGTAGTAGTCTTATTTTGAATATATTCATCACTTGTGTGCTTTATTTTTTGCAAATATTAGATGATGATTTATAAACTATAGCATTTGTAAATTGGTGTATTTTCAGCAAATGTTTGTAAGAATGACACATGTCCACTAACAAAACACTTTTTGTCTGGATTCGACCAAATTGCTTTGGTGATTTAGGAGAGAATTAAAATTTATTCCACACCTTCCAAGTGCCAACTATGTTACATTCATTTTTTTAATTTAATCCTCACTGAAAACAGGTTTTCCATTCTGCATTTGGGAGGTTAACAAACGCCAAACACCTAATAAGTGGTGAAGTTTAGACTTAGAGTTCCCTGACAACAAAGCACATTTTCTTTCACTTACATTATGTTCAAGTTAAAGACTTGTATAGCCTTCTAAGAAGTAAATTATTGAGTCATTGAGGACACTGAGGTCTTATGTTTCTGATTCTGTATAACATAATAATTACTATTTATGCTTTTTGTACCTGCTGTATTGACCTACACACCCCAGGAAGGCAGAGAGGTGAGGGTTATGTCAGTATGGTCATCCAACTGGGGTGGTGACAGCCATTTCAACAGAATCCAGCCCTTGTCATCATTAATGACCTGCATTTGATGCTTTACCCCAGCCATCCTTGTTTAGTGCACAATGTATTGCATTAGAATAATTACTGCTTGTCATCTCTATTTAACAGGCAGCTCCTCTTAGTCATCCCAGACGTGTAAACCTCATGTGATCATGTACCAAACCAACGTTGGCTACTGCATTCCCATCCTGTTCGTTCATACCTGTGTCTTCTTTTTTCTTTTCTTCTCACAATGTTCAGAGACACTTTATACCTAAATTTATGGGTTGTCATTCTGTTGCTCATATTGAAAGGATTCTTCTTGGTTTTTAAATAACAGCCAGTTATTTATTAAGGAGTAGTATCTTCTGAACATAAAGCATGACTAATGGATCGAGAGTCACTATTCATCTTATTAAAAACTAGTGGAGAGGGCAGCACGATAGTGACTTAGTGGCAGAATTCTCACCTGCCATGCCAGAAACCCAGGTTTGATTCCCGGTGCCTGCCCATGCACTGAAAAAAAAAATAGTGGAGAGCTAAAGGGGAAATAAGAGAAAGGAATAGGAATGGTGACTGAAGGAGAGGATGATGACCAAATCCAAAGGTGCAGAGGGGTCTTTTAATGCTCATATTAAAAATCTTTTTTTAATTCAAAGATCTGGGTTACTTTTAAGGACAGTTTTTTTCCCCCTTCAATTTGAGGGAGAGGAAGACAGGAAATTTACTAAATGGAAGACACTCCCATTATGATATTGATCATGGATTGAAGTTAGCAAAATGTTGTTGCATATCCACTGCATGGATTTAGAAATTCTTTTGTCCCAGAGAGTAAAGATTGAGATATTTTTTCAGACTTGTATAATCTTTGTTTTGGTTAAGAGCCTATTCACAGACTCTGTTATGGTTTATTTTACTTAGAAGAGTTCATCTAAAATGTACTTCTGAATTTCTGTGTATCTTAGATTTGACACCTCAAGAAAACAAAATAAGTCATGCTTGAAATTTGGAATCATACATGCTTTGTATTCATTATGTGACTTGCATTCACTGTGTCCTTACCTTGGCTTTATTGTCACAAGTCCAGATTGAAATTTCAGTTTTTTAAATTTACCAGCTGATTGGTTTTGAGCAAGTTATGTAACCTCTCTGAGCTTTTGTTTTTCAAAGACTTTTTCAGCTGAGGTTCTTTATCTGAACCACGGAAAAGAGAAAATGATTTGGGTCACTATTTTCCCAATTCTCCCAAGAATGCTACATAATTAAAAGCTTGGGAGAGAAGTTAGTTTATCATACACAATAGATGCCTTAGAGCAATAGGTCTTAATGTCATTATAGTTAACAAAGGCCAATAGGGATAACAAAAATTTCCTCCTTATACCTCTTTGCTACCATTTTTTGCTTTAATTGAGAAAAGCTGTGTGTTTGCAAATTAGAGATGAGTGCAATCAACTAACAATTTATTATTAATTTCCAGTTTATTAGTCAATGAAAAGAGATTGCTCTAAAGCTAAAATTAATTTCTCAAATCTGTACCTTCTGAATAAAATACAGTTTTATAGTAATAATAACAGATGGATAGAAATGTGTTTTGAGATGAGCTTATACAAATCTGTGTTTATGAAATTAAGTGTATGGATACATTCTATTGTATTTGGGAAGAAACATTTTTTAGAGTTCAGGGATATTTACTGGCAAGGTACTAAGTGGATAATAATCATGGTGCATGCCTGTACCTTTTTGCAATAAGTTGTATCATCGTCACTCAAAAGTGACCTTGTTAGGTGAGGGAGAAGGCAAGAAAGATGTATAGTGCCTCTTGAGAGCAAGTGGAGTGATGCGTATCAGGAGAAGACACCAAAGATTTATTGTCTGTGGCGAAGGAAACACAGATCTCTGCTTGTGCAGTAAGTGTTTTTGACATCACCCACATTAAAGGGTGATTGGAAATTGTAGGTTAGAAAGTGTTCTGTTCAAAGAAAAGAATGAACATTTTTATATTGTTTGCATTATGAGTTTGTCTTGCTGTTTAAACTTCGTAGCACTTAAAATATGACTGATGGTGCTGCCAGACCAATCCCTATTGTAAATAGGACCTTGCTACCCTAATCATCAGATTCACTTAGTTGAACTGATATTCAGAGAATCTGCAAGAACATATTTGGTTCTGAGAGGAGGTAGCAATACAAAACAGCAGTCATTTTGTTTCTTTCAGTTTCTTATTTTGCTCACTGAGAACTTTCTTCGCTGTTTATGTGATCTGGTTTTAAAAAAGAGCAATGTAGATGATCCATTTGACCAGAAATTCAAAGAGAGGAAAACAATCGTAATAGAAAGAACAGCAGACTTTGGAGTAGCTGCTCTCAATGGTCTTAAAAAACAGCCGTATGTATCTGAAAAGTGTGGATGACAATTCAGTTATTGTAGTTGAATTCTTACGTGCTTCTGGCCGAAAGAAGCAGGGAGCTTACACATAGAAGAGATTCATAGCGATTTGTAATATTGTCTCTGTGATTATAGAAATCTTTGTTTATTAAGAAAAGAGGTGATGTATTATGTACTTTTTATTTTGTATGGTATACAGATCCTAGGGTTTTAGGTTCAGGACTTTTACTTTATAGGCTATAAACTCTCTAGTATATTTCTTCCTCAAACTTCAGGTAGCACTAACCATCCTAAAGAATACGTCTCCAATTAAAAAAGAAACAAACAAACAAAACAAATGGTTCTGTGAATCATTATTTATTCTTGTTCTTTTGTTTTTAACTTGGCATTCAGCCTGTGTGGGTTTTTTCTTTGAAACCATTGTTGAGCAATTCATGAAAACAGTAAGAAAGCTACATTTCCTCTGATATTCAACATCCACAGAGTATATATGCATATTTTTCCCCTGATGGTTTTGATATTTTACTGAAATATTAAAGATCCAATTTTAGTTTTGCAAATTGAGACAATGTAATTGGAGTGGATACCAGGATGTCCTAGCTAGAGCCCCCTTTATGGTGGAGACCCTCATTCTTCCAGCTGCAAGGAGCGTTGGTCACTGTGAACTGACAGTTCACAGCTGTGAATCTTTCCAGGAACACCCTTCGGCCAAAGATTAACCACTTCCCCTGGGACAGTGTGCTTTCAGTGTCTGATTGACATAGAGGTACAAAAGCTTGGCTTCCAACTCAATTCAGAGCAACTCAAAGAGTCATTTCGCATCAGAGCTCCTTGTGGGATTGGTCTCTGTAGCAACTGCATCACTGTATAAATTCTCCCTTTGCCCAAACTTACTTCCCTCACAAAAACCATTTTTATTCTGAGAGTACTAATCTCTCATACTTAAGTCTCTATCTTAAAGTCTGTTCCAAGGGCACCCAACCGAACTTAGAAACCCATTTTGTTGTCTTGCCATACCTGGGTTCTAATCCTGATTGTACTGTTTTCTAACCTTGTGTCATTAAACAAATTCTTAATCTCTCTGAAACTCAATTATTTTCTTTTAAATTTTTAAAAAAGGGATGGTTATTTAATAGCACTTGCTTCACAGGCTTGTCTGAAGATTCGTTGAAATAGTAAAGCACATAATGTAATGTCTGAAACTCAGAAAGTTCTTAACTAATGTTTGCTACTAATATTTTTATCATGTTTAATTTTGGTCTCTCCAAAATTGGTCTTTTTCTGTTCTCAATTTCATACTCAGACTACAGCCTACATTTTACTATTTTGCGTGTTTCACTATGGAAGAACTTATTTTCTCTACTTTCAGTTCTTTTTAAAATTTAAAGTTAGTATCTAGGAGATTATATAGTGGAAATATCTGGTATGAGAGTTGTGGGTAGGAACTAGCATTAAATTAGGGTCTATTTTGATCACCAAAATAAATTTAGTTGAGGTTCTAGTTGGTGTAATTAAGACCCTTTTGATTAGTTGGAGTTCAGTTATCCATTCTTATCATTTCAGAGATAGCATGGTTAAATCTTCTGGAGAAGTGCTGAATAAATAGTACAAAAAAAAAATCTGAATTTGTTTTGCGAGAAAAAGTTTCCTAACAAAAGAAAACTGAGTATTTTGGCTTCAACTTGTTTTAAAGTACTCACATCATCATATAGATTTACTAAGGCAGAAAATACAAAATTGCTTCTCCAAATTTATGTCATATAAAGAACCCTCTTTAATATTGTAAGGATTAAGTGAATTAATACATGCTCAATAAATGTTACCTAATATTTTAGCCATTAATAACAATACACCAGCAATCAGTGCATTTGTTCCAAGAAGATGATGTGATGATGCTTGACGTGAAAATCTGGGCTCTGAATATTTAATGGGAAATTTGGGGAATGATATTAGCTTAGCCTACAGTTAAGTCAATTACTGTTATATAAAGAAACTTTGGGGCATATTCCTATAAAAGAAATTTCCACATGGGACTTGTACATATTGCTTAAATTATAAAGTGGTCTTGTAATTGGTTAAGAAATCTCTGCATATTTGTTTTCTCATCATTACCTTCAGTGTGCAAATTTCTGTAGAAATAATGTGGCAGCAGTGAGGGGACTTCATGCTTATCAGTTAGATAGATCTAGTGTGGAAGAATATGTCTCCAATAAAGCTGCTTGAAATTAAGAGTAGGTTCAGGTGTTAAATAATTCAGATAATGTTTTAAGAACTAAGAATTAGTTGTTTCAAAAGCACTTATACTGGATTTTAGAAAGTGTAAGAATAGGTAATTGTGGTGTCATTAAGCAATTACAAAACAACTACTCTGTAACTTGAATTGAATTTCTTTATTTTCCTGTTGGCAGCAGTCACTCTCTGCTGAAATCCCAAACCCTCAGGAGAAAATACTGGGCTGGAAAGAAAGAGAATCAAAGGGGCAGGAGAGTTTGCCAGCAGTGGTGGACATGCTTAATGTATTTAAAAGATTAATGGGCTATTGAAATTAAAATTGCCAATACAAAGCATGTTGTACCAAACTCACCAATGTATGTACAACAATTATATGGGCTAGAGCTTCGGCCAATATCTCTCCTCTATATCATGAGAGGTTTAGAATAGGCCTTTTTTTTTTTTTTACATTGTTGAGTCTAAAAAAAATACCTTTTATTTGTCACACAAATTAGAAATCTACACATAAAATAAGAACTCATGTTCACATTTTTCCCCCAAGCAGTGTAGTACATCATTTTTTGGTGTGGTGCCAGATTATGATACTGTAAAAATACGAACATTTTTCTCCTACAGCAGCAGTTTAAAATGGCTTGTGATTTAATAGTTTTTAATGAGTATAACAGTAGTAATTTTTCTTAGATACATAATGCAATATATTAAACACTATGGATAAAATAGTAGCAATTTTAGGTAATGTACTACTTTTCCAGCATTATTTTAATTTTTCTGTAAGGACTAAATTGGTCAAAGAAAGGATGACATGAAAAATGAAGAAATGCTGTGAATATATATTTATGGGCTTGAATTATATGTATTTAATGGGTTTGAATTCTAAAGCCCTCTCCTCTTTCTTGCTTTTCTGACATTGTTTGGTGGTTTACAAAAATATCTTCTAGAGTAAAATATTTTGTAATTTGTATGAGTAACACTACCAGTGATGCTAGGTTTTGCAAACCTCTGGCAGGTTTTGATTAGTTTGACTCAAACTCCAAAATGAATGACACTTTGTCATCAGACTTCGCAAGAAAACCTGCCTTTTTGTTCAGTGTTCTCATTTCTTATTGACCATCTCTATCTAAATAGGTAATGATAATGTTTATAATCAACCTTATGGTAACTTTTGCAAAGAGTTGAAATTCCTAGAAATAGGCAAGACACTATTTTATTTTTAAAAGTATAATAAAATAGTGATCAGAAATAAAAATATCATTTCTTGTTTTTACATTAAAAGCAATGGCTTATTCAATACTATGTAGGGGTTTTTGAATATACTAGCACTTAGCACAGTGCTAGTTCATAATTAATGCTCAATATATAACTTGATTACTCAAGTTGTTACTTTAATCACACACAGCGTTTCATGATCTCTTTATTTTTAGATAATGAAGCAATTTTTTTGTTTGAGATTGACATCATCAAGGTATCCCTTCAAGCAGGATAGATAGAAGTTGCAAATTACAGTTTGAAAAAAGTGGCCTGAATTCTGAGTGGCAGGGAAAGTAGCTTACAAATGGTCAATTTTCTGTGACTAGGCTACAGTGAGAAGAGCTTGCAATGAAGGTATGTCCAAAAACAGATAATCAGAAATCAGTCACATTAGCCTAACCTTTTATGAATAATGCAAATAATGTTGCAGAGAATGTCTTCTTCTGCTCTATTTTGTGCAGCTTTAGATAGTTATTTGAAATTTGGTTTTCAAGGAACTTAATTGAGCCAAATCTCTGAACCTTTTGAGATTTTCCTATTACTTGTAATTGCCTCATTAAGAAGCTGAAATAGGCACCTTGTTTTCTCAATGCTACTTTTGAGACTATATTGATTGATTCCTATTCTTTATAACCAAATTAAAAGCTTAATTAAGTTTATGGGTGTTTCTTAACTGTATAAAATTAGGACTAATTGATTTATTAATTTTCTTAAGAGTATAGCAAGAAAATCACACATTCATTTTTCCTTCTTTGTAACAAAGATTAAAATGAGAAATGTTTTTGTATGATTGAATGAATCAAATTATGCATTGCTCACTAACTTTGTGACTAGCATTGTGCTAGGTAGAGGAAAAATATAAAATATAAGCATATTTTTCACTCTTTCATAGTACTCGGTATGAGTGATTACAAGTTCAAAGGTCATTATTATCCACAGTGCAATAAATAACCAGATCTTAAAGTGAATTGTTTTAAATATTGTGCAGTAATTTTTAAATAATTACTTTCTAATTATTTCATATATTAGTTTTTTTCTCCTTCTCTATCTTTTAGGTTTAATAAAGGATTTTTATTCTTTTGTATCATTCTCCAGTCCCTGAGACCAAGCTGAATACTGTTGAAATATTTCACTATTGCCTTCCATCAGCAATTATACTTGAACTTTTATGGGGGAATAAATTATCTAAAAAGGAAAAGTAGCTTTTATAGAGTTAGAAGAATGTAGGAACATTTCAGTTGTTCACTTAGGTTTAGGATGTGAAGTTAAGGGGATTTTAATTTTTTTATAGGAGACATTAAGTAGGACTCAAAAGTAATACTATCAGTTACTATGCTAATTTAGTAAAGAGAATGCTAATAGTGTTGAAAGAGAGCAGCCAAGTTCTAAACGCAGGTGATATGAAAATAACAGTTACCTTGCACTGTGTTATTTAAAAATTTATCTTACTAAAGATTGATCAAAAAATCCAACAAAACAGAGTGTCCCTAGACTAAAGAACTGTAGTTGCATCATAGTGATGATTGAAACATTTGAACCCATTTAAAGAGCAACTTCATAATGATACTGGGAATGATGCATAGTTATTTCTGGCATTTAGAATCATGACTAACATGCCATAATCTTAATATATAACCTCTAATCAGGTTATATGCATGACAGATTCCTAATTAATTCCATTTTCTTACAGCTTTAGAATGGGACCACAGTTCCTGTTTGGGAAATGTACTACATATTATTGCTGTGAATGTGAAATAGAAAATTCTCCTTGCAAAAGCAAGTGGCTAACACACAAATGGGCACTGTATACCCATCACTAATTCATCTTAGATTCCCAAGTCCTTTGATTTAACTATAAAAATCTTTAAATTTCTCCACATTATAATAATATCAGTAATCAAAATAAACAGGACTTTCTTCCCAATTTATCTCACACGGCATAACCATGTAATTATAAATATAAATGTACTTTCTTGCACTTCAGATTCTACTTCACTTCCACCTATTAGTGCTTTGACCCAGCTTTCAACCTAGTTACAGTTCCTTCTGGCATTTTCCCCAGTTTTAGGTCCTCTTTTATTACAGTTCAGCTGAACTTTGAGTTTCTCTCTTTTTGTATTTCTCTTTAGACAATATGCCCCCAACTGTTTTGCTTTGTCACTACTTCATTTTCCAATTCGTGATCTATGATGTACCACCACAGTTATATTTAATTTCAGGAATGATGTTTATAGTTAAGAAAGTCATCCTCCACTAGGTAGAAGCCAAGTGAGTGCCAGGTAAGGGCCTGGGTGGGTGTGTGGAGGCTGAAATCCAGCCCCGCTCTGTGCTGGCCAAGCTGAGCCAGCCAGAAGGAAAGAGTGCTCTTTTCTAATTGGACAGAGGTACTGCCCGTCTTAAAAAATGGACGTCTTAAAAAATGTAATTTTTAAACAAGTGTGTGCACATTCATAGGGGGCATGTGCTTTAATTTTAGGGGAATGTTATAAACCTATCTAAAATTTCTCAGTAATGCCAGCACCATTCAGTTGCTTTTTCAATATAATGTCCAAAGACATTGTTCTGAAAGCACACATGATCTCTCTGCAACTACTTCATAAAAGAACTGCAGAATAGATAGGTATTTCTTTGGTTCGGAACTTGATTACTGAAGTTTCTTGCTCTAATATTTACTTTTAAGTTTTATGCTAAACAATTATATAAATCAAACAGTTTGCCAGTTCAGATCTCTTAGAAATAACAGTAGTAAAGCCTAGCATTTATTTAGTTTTGCATGTGCCCAGCAATGTGTTTTATGTCCATTCTCACAGTGGTAACCCTATGATACAGATGCTGTTGTTTCCCACATTTTATAAATGAGGATAATGAGGTCGACTCAAATGACTCAAAATCAAATGACTCACAAATTGTAGATTTGGTTTCAAAGCCTGGAAGAGCCTACAGTTGTAGCCACCTGTGCCTTATCTCTCCACTCATTTCATTCATTCAAAAACATTGCCAGTATCACCTGATGATACTCATCTCAGAAACTCCATTACATTGCTTTTCTCATGCACATGTCTATATGCCACAGTTTATATCTGAGAGATAACTCAAAATTATTAGTGACTGTTTAGTTGCTTCTAATAGTTTGGTTCTATAGCAAGATTGTTATTGAGAAGAAGTAACTTGAAACATTTTTGTGGAATTGGGGGGGAATTAATATATAAACAATTAAAGTGGCAAATTTTCTTAGAACAAAAGAAATATTGGTATTTGTTTTCTTTTGTGAAGAAAAATTGGAAAAGTCTCAGAAGGACAAAGTGGTAAAAAAAGATCTTCTCATATCATACAAACCAAAACTATTAAAAACAATAGTACCCCAATTTTTTTCTGAGGTTGTTTTTTATATAGTTAAAATTATGCAATTATTTTTATATTGTTTTATAGTTTTTACTGTAACAGTCATTTAGTATTTTGCCAAGTAGATTTACTATAGTCAGTTTAGCATTGGATATTTCCTAGTGTTTCATTATGAAAAGGGCACCATTTTAATTAGTACAACAATGATTACTTTTATTCCAAGTTAGGTACTTTTGAGGAGAAAAGAAGTAGAACTAAGAGGGATATCCAAGGAAAATACATAACTCCTGTAATTCACTAAGAGTTGTTTGGGATCCATTTACATAATTTTATACAAGGGAACCCTTCCTGAACTGTTTTGGCTACCCTTCTAGAAATTCTTCTTAGTAATTTTCCTTCGCCCTGTATTCTTTTTTTTTTTTTTACATGGGCAGGCACTGGGAATCGAACCTGGGTCCTTGGGCATGGCAGGCAAGCATTCTTACCTGCTGAGCCACCGTGGCCCGCCCTGCCCTGTATTCTTAATAGCATATTAAACTTTTAACTCTTTTCTCTTCTTGATGATGCTCTTCAGGGAAAAAAACTTACATTATAGGGTAGGCTCAGGCAGCATTACTAAACAAAGTTTATTTTATTAATGTTCTTCTTGCATTTAAAATTTTAACAAAATGTGGATGCTAAAGGTTTCAATTGAACTTTTCTATACAATGGATATTTGGTGGGCTTTTCTATTGTATGGTATGGTATGCTACTGTATTGTTTTTCTAAAGCTGCCACAATGCAATATGGAATGGCTTTTCTAAAGGGAAATTACTGTGATACAAGGTTACAGTTCTAAGGCCTTGAAAGTGTCCTAATTAAGGCCTCAACAAGAGGTTTTCTTCACTCAAGAAAGGCTGATGTTGTCCAGAACACCATGTCAGCTGGGAAGTCATGTGACCAGCATTTTCTGGTCCTTCCTTGTTCATAGTTCCATTGCTTCCAAATTCTGACACCAGTGGTTTCCTCTCTAAGCATCTGTGGGCCTTAACTTAGCTCCTCTGGGACACAACTGTGGGTTCTCAGTTGCTTAGCATCTCATGAGAAGGCACATGATAATGGCTGCTGGGCTCTGCCCATGTCTAGGAATATGCTCTCTCTGTCAGCATCCAAGCGTATCCAAACATCCATGTCTCTGTCAACTCTGAAACACCTGTTTCCAAGCATCTGCATCTGAGGTTTCTTCAAGATGTTTCCCCTTTAAAAGGACTCTTTTAAACTAATCAAGACCGACTTAGAATGGATGGAGTTAAAATAAACAGCTGCCCCCACAAGGTTGGATCAGGATTAAACCTGGTTTTTCGGGTGTACATAATAGTTCAAACTGGCACATTCCACTCTCTGGACTCCCCAAAAGACGGGTTCCTTCCATATACAAAGTACATTAACTCCATTACAGTATCCCAAAGTCTTAAACCATTTCAATAATTCAAATACAATACCAAGTCAAAACCAGTACAGAATCTCATCAAAGTAAGTTATAGGCATGGTCTGTCCTAAGGCAAAAATTCTACTCTGACTGTGGACCTGTGACATTCAGATTAAGTTATCTGCTTCCAACATACAAAGGAGGAACAGTCCTAGGATACATGTTTCTATTGCCATAGGGAAAGAACAAAAAATAAACAGGGATCACTAGACCCAAACAATTCTGAAAACTTACAGGGCAGACTCCATTGGATTTCATTCAAATCTGAGAGTCATTTATACTTGGGGCTTTACAAAGTGAACTGTGTATGCATTTCCAAGGGCATATACAGTGGCCTTGCCATCTCTTCAAATGCTGGGGTGAGTTGCAACACTGGGGCCCATTAGGGGCACCACCTTTCTCCAGGCTCTACCATCTCCAAGCTTTGGGGCACACCTGTGGTCTCTTCCATCTCCAGTGTACATGCTCAACCACTCCAGAATAATGGTGTGACAGCAGGCTCACTCCAATCTTGGGTTTATGTTCTCCACCATCTCTGATGCCTGGGGTGGCAGAGCACTTCCTGAACATCTAGGTGAAAGGTTTACTCTCTGTCTTGAGGGCAAACTCACTTTCTCCAAGTACTTGGGTGGGTCCACTCTCCTGGCAAGGGGTTTCTTGGCTTCAGACCTTAGCTTCTATGGTTCTGCCTCTGAAGTCATTTTTCCTTCAATTTGTCCCTTTCTGTCTCTTTTAGTCCAGAATGGCATTGGTTCTGTTTCTATGATCTTCCAACACTCTTGTCAGTTTTCTATGTAGTATGCAGGGATCATAACCATCAAACAATAGGACTTTCCACAGATCCTTTCTGGATAACTTCATTTCCAATCCTGGCTTTTCCTGAAATAGCTGACTGGTTCCATGTTTTGTTAATTCTTCATGTGGGGCTCTGTTCACTGCAATTTCACTTTCTGGAAGCCTAGAATTTTCCACACCACAAATTTCTGTTCTCTTTGTATGCAAGAGTTTAGTTCTCAACTTATCTATTTCCTTTCATATTTTATCATAAGCTTCGAGGTGCAACCAGACAGCAATTTCCATGTTTAGTTTGAAAATTTCATCACCTAAGTATCCCAGGTTGTTGCCTTTAAATTCTAACTTCCATCCAACAGCAGTACAGAATTCAGCAAATTCTCTGCCACTTTTAACACAGGTTGCTTTCCTTACACTTTGCAATAAACCATGCATAATTTCTGTCTAAAGCCTCATTGGAAGTATCTTTAAAGTTCACATTTCTACTAACAGTCTCTTCAAAGCACTCGAAACCTTTTCTATCAAAATTCTCTTCTATAATATTCCCTTTACCCATTTAAAAAGCCATTCCAAACATGTTTGGTATTTGCAAACCACAGCTCCCCACTTGTTGTACCAAAATCTGTATTGGTTTGCTAAAGCTGCTGGAATGCAATATACCAGGAATGGAATGGCTTTTATAGAAGGAATTTATTGCATTACAAGTTTACAGTTCTAAGGCAGTGAAAGTGTCCTAATTAAGGCATCAGCAAGAGACTACCTTCACTCAAGAAAGGCTAATGCTGTTTGGAACACCTCAGTCAGCTGGGAAGGCTTGTGGCTGGCATCTTTTGTCCTTTGTTCACAGTTCCATTGCTTCCAGCTACTGATATCAGTGGTTTCCTCTCAGAGCATCAGTGGGCTTTCACTTAGCTCCTCTGGGATACTAGCTCTTGGTTCTGTTGTCTTGCTTAGCATCTCATGAGAAGGCACATGGTGATGGCTGCTGGGCTCTGTCTGTGTCTAGGAATCAGCTCTCTCTGTCAGCATCCAAGCATATCCAAACACCCATGTCTCTGTCAGCTCTGAAGCAACTGGCCTCCAAGCATCTGCATCTGAAGTTTCTTCAAGATGTTTCCCTTTCAAAAGGACTCTATTAAACCTATCAAGACCCACCTTGAACAGGTGGTGTCACATCTCCATCTAATTAAAAGGTCACACCCACAATTGGGCGCACCACATCTCTGTGGAGATAATCTAATCAAAAGTTTGTGCTTACAAACGGACATTTGCACACCAATGTTTATAGCAGCATTATTTACAATTGCAAAGAGATGGAAAGAGCCAAAATGTCCATCAACAGACGAGTGGCTAAACAAACTGTGGTATATACATATGATGGAATATTATGCAGCTTTAAGACAGAATAAACTTATGAAGCATGTAATAACATGGATGGACCTAGAGAAAATTATGCTGAGTGAGTCTAGCCAAAAACTAAAGTCTAGCCAAAGACTAAAGTCTAGCCAAAAACTAAATACTGTATGATCCCACTGATGTGAACCGACATTCGAGAATAAACTTGGAATATGTCATTGGTAACAGAGACCAGCAGGAGTTAGAAACAGGGTAAGACAATGGGTAATTGGAGCTGAAGGGTTACAGACTGTGCAACAGAACTAGATACAAAAACTCAAAAATGAACAGCACAATACTATCTAATTGTAATGTAATTATGTTAAAACACTGAATGAAGCTGCATCTGAGCTATAGTTTTTTTTTGTTTGTCTGTTTGTTTGTTTGTTTGTGTCTTTTGTTTTTTCTTTTTCCTTTTTTATTATTTGTATTTTTATTTTTTTCTCTATATTAACATTCTATATCTTTTTCTGTTGTTTTGCTAGTTCTTTTCCTAAATCGATGCAAATGTACTAAGAAATGATGATCATGCATCTATGTGATGATGTTAAGAATTACTGATTGCATATGTAGAATGGAATGATTTCTAAATGTTGTGTTAATTTCTTTTTTTTCTTTAATTAATAAAAAAAAAGTTTGTGCCTACAATATTGAATCAAGGTTGAAATAAACAGCTGCCCCACAGATTGGATCAGGATTAAAACATGGTTTTTCTGGGGTGCATAATAGTTTCTAACCAGCACAGCTGCTTAGTCTAAAAAAATAAAAGACTAGCTATAATATATTTGAATAGGCATCAAAATAGTATTACTTAATATGTTACATCTGGGTGTCTATATTCATTCCTTCATTTTTCTTTAGCATTCATTCAATCAATAATTTATTTCCGGGAACAGAGACATTATCAGTGAGCAAGATAAAGCAAGTCCCTCTTCTCATGGAATTTACATCTAACTGAGAGGACAGACAAATAAATGAAATAAACAGATTCCTGGTGCCTACCCATGCAAATAAATAAATAAATAAATAAATAAACAAAGAATGTGAAGTCATATGAAGAGAGGTAAGATGGGAATGAGAATAACTGGATCTAGGCATATTCTGGTATATATAGACAAATACTGTTAATTTCAGGTAAATGTGAATGCTAAAAATAAAACGAAAGAAACAAAGTAAGGAAGTAGAGGATTGGTGGGAAGATTCTGCAAATATTCAGGTATACATGAATACTTGAATGTGTTCAGACAGTTACATAAATTAGGTTACTTTCATCTAGTATTATTTGTAAGGATATAACTCTAAGTACCATCTAAATTAATACATTTGTGGCAAATAAAATAAATTAAATGTGCCCATTCATTTGAGAATTTCTATCGTTGATCTGGGAACAAGCAGTGAGCTCTCACAGTTGCAGCTTTAACCTTGCCAATCACAGACTTCCTGTAAGTGCACTGCAGTTATTTGGAACCTTTTCTGGGTTGGCGTTGGCATTCTTTTGCTAGATTACATTTATGCATTAGTACCATCTGTGCCTGCTGTACCTTCTGTGAGTTAGCCTTGGCCAAATGACTGGCATTTATCTGGAAGTGCAGAGACAGAGAGCGAGGAAGAGAGAGAGGTGCGGACGGGAGGGGGAGATCCTAGAGCATTTTACTCGCTGTTGGCATAAGTGGAATTGAGGATAGGAGACACATCGGTGAGCATAAAATATTTGCAGCTGGTGTCCTTGATTTCAACCCTTACAAAGCTGGCTCTGTTCATTTGATTTCTCTTTAAAAATAAAATATAATAGCTATTTTTCCCTCTAATATGGAAAATAAGTTAAAAACAAACATTTCAATAATGAAATACAACAAAGTACATGTACAAGATCTTCAATTTGAGAAAAAGTATGTACAATGTGCATATGTGCACATTTCTTATATGACAGTGAATATACATGATATATGGTTTGATTTAGCTGTTATTTTGGTTTAGTGGCTGAGATTTGACTCCTTTCAAATGGGACTCTATTTTGGTTACTACGGTTGAAATGCAGACTTAAGAATATTAAAAGCATATTCAGGAAAATAGGACTGTATATTCAATATGTAATGAGGATACTGTATTTATCCTGTAATAACCTCTAAGATTATATTATTTTAAACTGTATAGTTTTGCAGATTAGATCAGTAACTCGTGTGCCTACAATACACTCCAGATCTGTTAAGTGGAAATAAATAAATAAATGATCCTCTGATCAGTAAACATCATGTCAAAAAATTCTAGTTAATTTTACACTATAACTATTTTTACTTTATATCTACTTTTAGTCTCTTGATTAAATAGTTTTAAATCCTTTAGTAAACCAGAAACAATAAAATGAAAGTGGGGCAGAGGAATTGCTAAAGGAGGTCACAACACTGTAATGAGAAGCAGTAGTTGATAGCAAAGAAGAGAATGATAGAATAGATAAACTGACCAAGACTGACAAGCAGTGCAATCCAGGATCACTTAGTGTACGAAGAAGTAGCTTCCCATTGCCCGGTACGCTCTGAGGACATTGCTGGACTACAGCCTGGTATAATAATCAATATTTGAAATTACAAATCTTTGTCTTCATTATGAGAACATGTGAGACAACTCAGTTTAGGAAATGGAAATATGCATAATGCATTCTTGTAAAAAGTTTCATAAAAATGGGGAAAATATAAAGCATCAGGACTTAATATATTTAATCCACAGCTATCCTCGTGTACCAGATTGTGTTCTGCTTTAAGTTCTAGAGATCCTGCGTTCACTTTCTACCTTCTCAAATTGGCGTATTCCTCTAACATTTTATATTGTTTCATAATACTCTTTTAACTTAATTTATAATGCATTTCATTTCTGTATCCCCCCTGGGTTTCATAAAAGTGGTATTTACTCCTATATTCCCTATCCAATAGTATTTCATTAATTCTATACATTTTGTAAGATCTATGCAAATATCTAAGCTATAGTATTTTATTAGTGCCTTATTGTTTCTGATTATAGATGCTGGAGATCGACTACCCTGGGTCCAAATCCTGGGGCTGTCATTTACTTGCTATGGAAATTTAAGTGAATGGCTTGCCTTCTCTGAGCAGAAGTTTCTTCATCTCCAAAGTTGGGATAACAGTATCTGCCACATAGGACTGTACAATATCCATGTAGGGACCTGATGTTCTTTAGTATGTTTTTGAGAGAATTTAGTTAACCAGAACTTCCAATTTACCCAAATAGAGCAATCTCAGCTATTTCTATAAAAATAATAGCTACATGATTATTAATTTTTAAGATGTTGGCTACAAATTCTCATTCAAAACATTTGTTGATTGATTGGACACAAATTAATCACAGTTACTTCAGAAGATCCCTGGGAATCTTGAAAATTTGCCATAGATATTTCCAGTATCAATTCTTACTGCACAGTTTTTTTCAAGATAAAGAGCATAGAACTTCGAAGGACTAAGAACCCAATGATTGGTGGTAGATATTTTCTAAGTCCATTTTGCTAATTATTAGTCTTTCTCCCATTAAAATAGAAAGTAACAAAAGGAAACTGGGTGAACATAATTCCTGTTGTCTGAAGAATGGTGAATGAAGTTAAATTTTTCCTTGTCAGACTTTGGTTGCTCAGTAGTTCATGAACACCAGCCCGTGAAGAGGTGGAGAGAGGAAAGTAGATACACTGAAGTACTTGTGGGCTCTGCTAATTAATTTATTCTCTGGTTGATTTGTATGTTTTTTTTTTTTATATTGTTCAATCAGAAATAGCCCCAATCATACAAAGAGAAGGAATCTATTGACATAATTGTTTTTTTTTAATCCATAAATAAGTTTTGTAGAACTTGAGCAATGAGATATCGGCAGTGGATATTTTAAGTCTGAAAGTCAGTAGCAAACAGATTATGCTTGCATTAGTTTGAGTATCAATAACCTGCATGACTTGAGATTACTATAAAGTAATACATTTACATGGTGTCAGCTTTTGAACCAATATTTGTGCCTGGAATTCAGATTTGCTTTTTCTTATTTCCATATGCTCTGTTTTAAACATATGCTAAGTTGTATATTTAAAACCAGAAGTACTAAAAAAACCCACATAAAAATATGTTTCTTCATTATCAAAGGCTTTGATGCCATCATCATTAAAAAAAAAACAACAACAGCGAATGTAATTTAAGTCTGTAAGGCAGACTTTTAATCGCAAAAAAGAATGAACATCTGGCTTTCTTTTTGCAAGGTACATTGATGTTGCAGAGGGGACTGAATTAAAATGATGATACAATTGTCCAAGTTTGGATTTTGCCAAAAACAAGAATATTTTATTCATTCAGCCTTCTCTAAGTTCCAAAGATAGATGTTGGCTTTGATGAAAAATTCCAATGATACATATTTAGAATGACCAATCTTTCACATTTAAATTTAAAAACGTGCTGCTGCAGTTGGATTTATCTAGGGATGCCATTCAAGCAACACATTAGATTGTCATCATGTATTGCCCTTCTATAGGTGATGATAGGATGCTAGGTTAGACTGTGACAGTTCAGTATGGCTTTTCTTATGACATTGTATTGATGCATGACTACTAGCATTTTCTTTGTTTGAATCAGCAAAGTAAGTTTCAAGTGACAAGGTTTTGAAATTGAATTTTCATTGTCTTACTTGGAAAACGTAACAGAAACCGATTTTAAGGAAAGCAAGCATTATGAACATTAGATGTTTGCATTTGCAACTGGCAGTTTCCCTTCCCTTTATAGTACTCCAGCAGAGTTACTATTTTTTCTAATAACCTCTTACTAAAGCAGGAACAACTCCAAGAACTCATTGTAGATGAAGCACTTTTTAAATTCATTTAATTTCCGTAATAGTGGAAATTGACATATCAACTTATATTTCATTCTTTAAAAGAATGTTTTCATTCTTATTATAATCCCAAACCTTGAGCTCTCAAATTCACCAGTCAGTACCATCAAGTTTTGAGACCATTTTTTTAAGTACACATTTTGGGAAATCCACAGGAGTTATGCTGTATTTTTTCTGATGTACTCATGTTGTTAGTTGATTAGTATAGAATAGCTTCTTGATGCATAACTTTGCCTATGGAATTTTGTTGACGCATATAGAGATCTTTTCTACATCTCTTAAACAGGGAACAACAGAGGCATGAAGGAAAACAAATGCCTGTGCAAACATTAGCTGAGCACTGATTTGATGTTTTAAGTACTTCATGATATGTGTTCATGTGGTTAGGTTGCTCATAATGACCATTTTCTGCTTGTCAAAACATGTGCTGCATTTAGGTCTAAGATTCATAATGGAAGTGGAATATATACTTCAATCTCTGTCTTCTCCATCTGTTGGTGGCTTCAAGCATGAAACAGACCCCACTTGCTGTCATCTGCTCTCTAGGACTAACATCAAGTTCAGTTCCTCTCTGATGCCTACTTCTTTCTCTGATTCCTCTACTTCCACCCTGTAGTTCAGTGATTTCCCTGTTATACCAAGCCACCGGGGCCACATATACAGGAAGCAGGATATCTTAGACCTGTTTGAATATTCATGTGAGAGAATAAACCTGGAAGACCTTGTTTCTCCACTTTTTCCCATGAAATTGTTGCCACTGCAATTCAATGACAAGCCACTGAGCAAAAACTCAAATGTAGTTTTATAGTCTTGTATTTTTAGACAAGTCAACAATTATATTTTATGTTATAGTTTGCTAATAACTGTTTTGTTGGATTGAGACCATTTAAATACTCATACCGATATCAGTGTCTCTTTAGCATTTCAGATAGATTTTAGCTACATCAATAGAATTTAATACTTCGGGCCCAGTAGTTATCATTCATTCAGCAAGTATTTTTAAACACACAAACTATAAATTGAACTCTATCCTAGACATTTGCAAAATAGTAGTTTAAAAAACCTCATCATGGAGTTTACAGTCTAGAAAAAAAGACAGACTTTAAGTAAATATTTAGATTTGTTTGTTTAAAAAGATCTAGAAGAGCTATTGTAATGCAGAATAAACTGCTACCATACAGAGTCTCTTACATTATTTGTATTAGAATAAAAGAATATGTTAAATATATTCTTTTTGATTTAGATAGCCAGTTTGGCTAAGAAAGTTGACTTTTTATATTCACATCTATATATTTCTGCCTGCTTATCTATCTATCTATGTGTCTGTCTGTATGTCTGTCTGTCTATCATCTATCTCATATCTATTATCTATTTCACACTACCAGAAGATCCAGTGTTTGTCTTGTAAATAGATGTAGACTCCAGTTATGGGAGTTATGATGGATAATTACATAAAACATTATAATATGATCAAGTGTAGATTAAATAATCAAAGCCAATCACTTTTCATTATTAGACTTTGAAACATGCATGTCTAGCATTTTTAAGCCCTCTGAACCAGGAAGCAAACTGTCCTTTGTACTTAGAGGAAAAATGAACATTAGTTTTCAGTCAGTATTTTGAAACATTATCATAATCATTCTCTTTACTTATTTGAATGTATCTGTATGCTTGTATGTGTACAAATTTTTAACTTTGGAAATTTATGCTTTTCATTTTGTTGATTATATCTCTAGAGGTGGTTTAATATTTCAGCTATTATTTTAGGCTTATTTTTTGCTACCTGATATGAGTTATTAGGTCTAGGAAAATCTGTGTTGGTTAAAGGAGAAAATTAATTAATTAATTAACCAGTGGGTTGGTTAAACAATATGAATGTTTACTGACTCATGGTTTGGAAAGGATAGAAGCCTAAAATCAAAGACTATACTTTTTCCTCAAAATCTGTAGCATCCTGGTGCTAGCTGGCTGCATTTCTTGGCGTTCTTTAGCTCGCATCTCTGCCGCCCATCACATGGTGAGATCTTTCTCCTTTTATCTGCTTTACCAGCTTCCATTGACCTTTGGCTTCTTCCTGTGGCCTTTTATGACTAACTGCACAGATTTCTTCTGTGCATTAAGGTCTGCCCTGGTATAGTTGGGCCAGAGTTGACCCAAAACTAACACTTCAAAAGTACCTGTTTACAGTGGGTTCACACCCACAGAAATGCAGGTTTAGACTAAAAGCAAACTTTTTATTGGGGTATATCATTTGATCTAAAAAAACATATTCTTCACACATGCAAAATACATTCACCCCATCCCGATGTCCCAAACCTTTAAGTCATTTTAGTAACAAATGTAAGTCCAAAGTAAATTCAGTTATGAGCATGGCCTGACTGGGATAAAATTCCTCTCTGTCTGTAGACCTATGGAACCTGGAAAACAAGTTATCTATCTCCAAAATACAACTGAGGGACAGGCATAGGATAGGGCATCCCATTGCTGAAGGGAGAAATTGGAAGGAAAACAGGGTCGTAGTTTGCACGCAAGTCTGAAACCCAGCAGGGCAAATTCCACTAAATATCAAGCCTGAGAGTCAACTGTGGATTGATGCCTTACCCTTGGGGCCTACAGGAGCAGTACCTCCACCCTTTCCCAGCGCTTGGCAGCAGCCATGCTCTCCCTGAATGTGAAATATCAGGGAGGAAGACCTGCCTCCTTAAATTATTGGTTAGAAAGCCTGCCCTAGTTAACAGTATGAGCTGAAGCCCTCTCACTAAACCCCAGGAGATCTCTATGTTCCAATCTCTACTTCCATCATTGTGCCTTTGAAGTTGTTTTTCCTTCATTTCATCCCCCTCAGCTCAGGGTGATGGTACTTCTGTTCATGCAAAATTCTTAAATTCCTCGTCAGTTCTGAGTATAATGCAGGGGGTGTCCATATCTTCAGACGAAGGTATAGGCCAGTGCATTTCCCATCTCGTCTTTGTCTGAGATGGCTGATTGAATCCATGAGTAATACGCTTAATTTACTTAGCAAAGGGTGGTTCAGCTAACACTCTTATGTGGGAGCCTTATTCTTTGGGAGTTCACTACCTGGAAACACAGGAGGGCCATGATAGAGCCTTCTGGCCCTGGTCTCAGAGCTTTCTGGATAAGCTGACAATTTTCCAAATTATCAGTTGTTTCCTTTGCTTAAGAATGCTCAAGAGTCCAGTATTCAGTTTATTCTCTTAAAATTTTGCTGTAAATATCAAGGAGAAACCAGGGAGCATCTTCCAAACTTTGCTTGGAAATCTTAGCTAAATATTCAGATTTATTGCTTACAAGTTCTGCTTTCCATCTGACATCAAAACACAATTTTGTCAAATTCTCCTCTACTTATTACAAGGATCAAATCTCCTCCAGTTTCCAATATACATTCATTCATCATTTTCTTCTAAGGCGTCATTGGCAGTAACTTTAATGTCTATATTTCTACAAACATTCTGCTTATGACAAATTATATAGTCTCTAAAGTGATAGAAACTTTCTCTGTAGCTATTACTTAGTTCTAAGCCCTCACCAGAAATCCTTTTAATATCCATGTCTTTACTGGCAGTCTCTTGAAAACATGGTTTTTTTTTTTCCTACCAAGCTATATTAGTCTGGGTTACCCATCACATAAGTGCCCCAGAATTCTTCCAGCCTCTACCGATTACCCAATTTGAAAGCCATTTCCACATCATTTGGTATTTGTCATAGCAACCCCTCCTTTCCAGTACCAAAAAGTATCTTAGTTTGCCAGATGGCTATGAGAAGTACCACACAGTGGGTTGGCTTAATATCAGGAATTTATTGGTTTATGGTTTGGAAGGCTAGAAACACAAAATCATGGTGTCAGCAAGTCTATACTTTCTCCTCAAAGACTAGCATTCTTGTGCTAGCTTGCTATATCACAGAAGTGTTCAGTAAGTACTTGCTGTAATGAAAGAAAACAGCATCACAGTAACTAATTTTCCATTTAAGACCTTAGGCATATTATCCATAAAAATTTATTCATAGTATTTTAGAAAGTCATACATGAATTCCCTTCAAAGTGAAAATAAAAAAAAAACTGTACAATTCTATAAAGTATGATTTAACTGATTATTCCATCTATGAAGCATCAATTTAAAAACAATGAAGGTGAATTTTTTAATGTTTGTTTTTCTTTGCAAGATCTTGTTAAATATTTGTTCTTAGTCTCAGACTAGCTGGGAATTTATTTAACTCACAAACAACCCAAGAGATGTGAATACTTTTAAGTAGAAACAGAAAATGAAAATGTATATAAACAAGTATAGGCTGAATTCAGTAACATATTTTTATTTATTAATTTTGTTACTAGGACAATATAATAATATTTTAGAGTATTTAATTCTTAGAAATGTAAGTTAGCTAGGGTAAGTTATTGCATCCGTAAGGCCATATACATTAGGAACCATCTCTCAGCAAATCTTTTCAGTATTAATGATGTGTTGGTATTCAGGATTTCTTTTTAAACATGCCAAAAGCAACTTGATAAAACAAATGAATTATCTTGGTTCCTATTTTTCTAGAAAAAAAGGAAAAACTTCAAGCTGAATGTAAATATTTTTTCCTCTGTTATGTTAATAATTGAGGTTAAAATTTCAAGCCTGGAAATACTCTAATGAAAATTTTTAGTATTTTTATGCCAGCATTCTTCCACACTGAGTAAATTAATTTGTTCTGTTTCTTTTAGTGATTAAGTAGTGGTGAGGTCATGGGCTATATTAGTTTGTTAAAGCTGCCAGAATGCATTATACCAGAAATTGAATGGCTTTTTTTATAAGGGAATATATTAAGTTGTAAAGTTACAGTTCTAAGCCCATGAAAATGTCCAAATTAAGGCACCAACAAGAGGTTACCTTCACTTATGAAAGGCTGATCCTGTCTGGAACACCTCTGTCAGCTGGGAAGTCACATGGTGACATCTGCTAGCTTTTTTTCCTGACTCCTCATTTCATAAGGATTCCCTGGGTGTTTTCCTTTGGCATCTCCAAAGGTCTCTGGTCCCCTCTTGAAGGACTCCAAGTAAGCAACCCCACCTTGAATGGTTGGAGACACATCTCCATGGAAACCACCTAATCAGAAGGCCCACCCGTAATTGGGTGGGTCACATCTCCATGGAAACAACTTAATCAAAACAATCCCACCCAACAATATTGAAGAGGATTAAAGAAGATGGCTTTTCGGAGGTACACAACAGTTTCAAACCAGCACATGTGTCTTTCGTTTGGATTTTTCTAACATTTTTTTAAATGCACAATTAAAATATGGATTAAGTTTTCAGATAACCATTATCTGAAATAATAGTTGGAGTTTGGGGTTCTTTATTCTGATATTATTTGTTGAATGTGTGTGGATTTTTTTTTTTTTTTGTACATGAGAATCTTAAGAACTCTGGGAAGTAAATCATTTAACATCTTACTTATCTGCTGTAAAATAGAGGAGGGATCCAGATGTTAACTTAGATTTTTGTTAGTAAAAGAGGATTACAGCAGTTACTGCTATACCACTTTGAATGGTAAGACCTCTGCTTTTTCTCTTACCTCGTTTCCACTGCTCACTCCCTGACTTTCACTCTGTTCCTGCCGTATCAGCTTTATTGCTTTCCCACACATATGCCAAAGATGCTTTCATCCCAGGGTCTTTTTACTTGCTGGTCTCTCTCAGGATTGTTCTTCCACCAGGTAGTCAGTTTGACTTCCTTTGGATCTCTGATTAAGTGCCACTTGAGTACTTTCTATAAAATTACAGCCTATCTAACCAACACACATACCCACTAACACACGCACACACACACACATATATGTAGGGGTTCTGTATACCCCCTTAGTCTTATTTGGGTTCCATTTTTCCTGTTAGCTTGAATTATTTATGTGAAATATTTTATAATGCATCACATTGGTTGTTCCACTATTAGTGATGCTGAGATAGATCAATCATATTGATAACTATATATTTTTGACATGACCCCATTAATCTTTGATACAATTCTTACATTTTGGCATACTACTTACACATTTTTTGCTCCAAAACTGAACTCAACCATTCAATTGCAAGGGGAACTGGTTTTGTTAAGTATGGTATTTAGAGACCATAGTTTGGATAGTACTAGAGTTGATAGTGGTTACTGAGTTAGCATTGTTTCTGGACCTTTTTATTGGGCAGAACTGGGAAAATTCAATAGCTTTGAAAAAATTCGTGAGCCCGTGGTGTTATCTCCAATTCCAATGTAACATTACAGGATTTTACTAAATATTTTGAATTTATACTTGTATCTCTTTTTTCTTGCAAGGAAAATCTTCATCCTAAGAGTATTATTTATTTGCTTCATCCCATCATATATAGCTACAAACTAATAATAAAATATTGCTGGTAAAATTAAGACTTATGAAAGAAATAAAACATTTCTTTGTTGTTCTGTTTATCCTTAGATCATATACAGTTGTTGATGTACTGTGAAATCAGTGTTCTTAAGTCACTTGAAATTAATTTTTTCTATGTGGTTGTGGGTAATTGTTTCATTTAAGTATGTTACTAATTTTAAAATTTGCTGTATTTGATTTCTATTTGTCTATCCATTCTTTGTTCATCTATTTTTCCTTTTCTGCCCTCTTTATGTAATACAGTAATTATTTTGTAACCCTTTCTATATCCTCTATTATCATTTTAGTTATATTTCTGTGTTATTGTTTCAGTGGTTGCTCTAGAGATTATAACATACTTCCTTAACTTTTTACAATCTACTTTCAAATAATAACATAGTGTTTCAAGAACAATATATAAATCTTTCAGTAGCAAAATTCCAGTTTCCTCTGTCCTGGTCTTTATGTTTTTTTTTTTTTTTTTTGCTTCTACATATGTTATGAAGTCAATAATATAATATCATTTTTGCTTTAAATAATCAATAGTACTTTAAAGAAATTTATATTAATTTATGTTATTACTGTATTAGTTTCCTGGATGCTAAAACACACCATATGGTGGTTTGGCTCAAACAATAGAAATTTATTTCCTCGTGGTTTGAGGTAGAAGTCCAAAGCCAGGATGTCAGCAAGGCAATGCTTATTCCCAGTTGCCAGTGATCTTTGGTATTTGGCTTTTCTGTCACATGTCATTGCACATGGCACCATCTCCTCCTTCTTCTGGGTTCCGTTGACTTACAGCTGCTTGCTGATCCCTGTGGCTTCTCCCTTTTGCATCCAGTTTCCTTTGCATGTAAAGACTTCAGCCATATTGAGTTAAGGTGTGTCCACGCTCATTCATTTGAGCACACCTTAACTAATAGCATCTTCCAAGGTCTTATTTACAAAGGGGTTTCACTCACAGGACCATGGGTTGGGACCTGAACATGCCTTTTATGGGTAACATGATTCAATTCCCAATAACTACTTATTTACGTTTTTATTGCTCTGTTTCTTTTATTTCTTCCTGCAAATCTAGGCTTCCCTTTATTCTTTTCCTTCAGTCTGGAGAACTTTTTTCAGCAGTTGTTGCTGTTCAAGTCTTTTTCAAATAAATTATCTCAGTTTTTGTTCTGCAAATGTGTTTTATTTTGCCTACATTTTTGTACCGTATTTTATCTGGATATGGGATACTGGATTAACTTTTATTTTTCCATTTAGCATTTTAGATATGTTCCATCATCTTATGACCTCCTTGTTTTTTTCCTAGCAAAATGTCAGCTGTAATACTTATTGCTTCCTATGCAAATTTTGGGGGAGGGGAGTCATTTGAGCCATGCTTTCACAATTTTCTTTGGTTTTCAAAAGATTTGTTATATGTGCCCTGGTATGATTTTTTTTGAGTTTATTCTGCTTTGGTTTTTTTCT
This sequence comes from Tamandua tetradactyla, assembly GCF_023851605.1. Lineage (NCBI taxonomy): Eukaryota > Metazoa > Chordata > Mammalia > Pilosa > Myrmecophagidae > Tamandua > Tamandua tetradactyla. The sequence continues at coordinate 48,421,957 of NC_135350.1, forward strand.
TTTTTTTTTTTTTTCATCAATGCAGGAAGTTTTCAGCTATAATTTTTTTCAAATATTTCTTGTTATAGTCTCCATCCTCTCCCTCTGAGACAATAGTTAGCCACATGGGAGATCATGAGATATTATCCCACAGATCTTGAATTTTCTTTATTGTTTTTCCTCTTTGTTTTTAAATTTAAACAGTTTATATTCTCATTCCTTCAAGTTCAGTGATTATTTCTTTTGTTGTGTCCAGTCTGCTTTGATACCAATAAAATATATTCTTTATTTATGATATTGCATTTTATTCTCTAACCTTTCCATTTGGTACTTATTAATAGTTTGAATGTTTCTGTTGAAATTTCTAATATCTTTATGCATGCTATCTACCTTTCTCACTAGATCTTTGAGAATATTTATCATAGTTATTTTAAAGTCCTTGTCTACTAACTGTAGTATTGAGGCCATCTGTAAACTTGCTTCTGTTGACTGTGTTTTCTCTTGATTTTTTGGTCATATTTCCCCTCTTTGTGATAATTATACTGCTGAACATTTTGTATAAAAGAATCATAGAGACTGAAGTAGATAATGTTACCCCCTAGAAAAGTCCGTATCACTTCCTCTGTCATGTTACTAATCTGTAGTTGAGCTGAGTCTGGGTTTTGTTGCATTCTTAGTTACTTTTAGTTTACTACTGGCTTCAAATGTTTTGAGGGCAAAATCAGGGTTTTCCCTTCAGCACATCTGTCTGTTCTTCCCCTTTCTCTCTCTCTCTCTCTCTCTCTCTCTCTGTGTGTGTTTTTCTCTCCCCACCCCCAACCCTGTAAAGTTTCCTAGCTGGAGCTTTTGACTTTAGGGAGAATTCTCTTTGCTTTCCAGCTCCCACCACCACCACCTAACCCTACTTTCTGTACTTTGCCAAACCTATCTCCACACTGTCTGCAGCTTTTAACTGCCCAGCGCTTTGCACTATGTGAAGGCCCCATTCACTTTGGAGAGATCCCTCTCAGCTCTCTTGCCCAAAGCTTTCGGCCTCAGGGTTGGGGGAAAAATCAGGTCCCTCAGGATTATTTTTCTCATTCATCTTTTCCTACCTAAATCTGTAGTTTGCTGTGCTTTTTTGCTTTTGGAGAGGAAAATATCTCTTTGCGCTCCTTCCTTTCTCCTAGCCTTCAGCTGGCTACTTCCTTGATCTCAAGGAAAGCTTTGGGTACTGCTAGGACATCTCTCTCAACTTTGCTGGCATATTCCAAACTTTTGGCACTTTTCTGTGTTGCAAGTAGTGAAGGCTGTTTCAGATTTTAGGGATTAATTATATATAATTTATATGTATATTATATCTAATTATAATTATAAAACATAATTATAATTAACTGTGTATACACAAACATATATATATCTTTATTTTTTTGAAAATTGAAGAAAGAATTTATGTGGTTACAAATTTCCAAATTTATAATAAGACATATTCAAAGATGTTTCATTTACATGTTCATCCATGCCATTCTGTACCCTCCCTCCACCTACTGCAACTATTAGTTTGCAAAGCTATTATTAATTTTCTTTTTGTTCGAAAATATAAGCATATATTAATATCAGTGTATTTATCTCTTTGTAATATAAAAGATAGCATTGTGTGTATATTATATGCACCATGAATTTTTCCCTTACTAAGTCTTGGTGATCACACAACAGTGATATATAGAGATCTTCCTCATTCTTTGTTATAGCTGCTTATTGTTTATAGCATTCTATTATCTATATATATTTCTTAGTTTATCTTGCCTCTTACTGATTGATGTTTGGGTTGCTTTCAATCTTTTGGTAATATCATTAATGCTACAATGTGCATGTCATCTGATTTTCTATTTCTTTAAAACTGTGTTTCTAAATACTTATTTTTTAGTATTAGTTTAAGATCTAGGATGTAATTATTACACTAATTGAGAGTAGAAGGAGGAAAACAATTCCTACATTACTGTATGTTCACAAAAAAAGAAATACCAACCAACAGCAAAGATCTGTAGAATTTTTTTCTGATTTTGTATGTGTGTATAATATACTTGCAAGTAATAATGTGTAAAGAGTCAATTTCATTTCTTAATATCATGAAGTAAGGGTCAATTTCCTCATTAAGTTCTAACTATATATACCTGAATCTTAAGAAACATTAACAGGCATGGGTCTTTGCAAAATAAAGGTTAACAGTATGTGTAGAGTCCATCAAATTTTGCAGGTGCCATCACAGAATGAAGAGACTGAAAAACTAGTTGAAGATAAATTTGTCAGCAACCTTAGCACTTCCCTTCATGACACCCACTGAATATCCGTATGGTGTGTAGTCCCTCCTGTAAAGTGAAGCCTTTACAGGTTAAGCTTCCATTGGAAAAGAACATGCGGAATTTATATTTCACCTCAAAATCTTGCAGTATAATTTGAGCAAAGGATTACACAGATTATCTCATAGATGGATAGATAGGTACTAATAGATAGATGATTATATGTGCCCTCTCTTCAGTCCTGTACCTTCAGTTGCCTACAGAAAATCCCTGTTCAAAGGACCTATTGTATTCTCAAGTGGACATTGCTTCTAGATATTAGTGATTTCCCAGACTTCTTGATGTGTCTCTGTGTGTACATGTGTATACACTTTGTATACAGTTTTAAAGTTGAAATGCTGATTACGGTTGCCCAGAGCTTGAAGGTTTAGTAACCTCTTTGTAAAAATGGAGATATAAATAAATCAGCTCTCTGTGTTTGAAAAGTCTAAACTAAAGTGCGGTTCTATGCTTCAGCTTGTCAATGGATATTTATGAGGTGAGCATAATACTATAACAGTTATAGCAGTGAAATACATCCTGTGCAGATAGCTAGTAAAGGAGCTCACAACCATTAATGCCTGTGGAATTTTAATTCTTGAGAGATAGGAGACATGGCACTTGCTCTAGTTAATGCTGCTTTTACTAGCCACAGTGAAAATAAATGAGACAAGTACATTTTCCAATATTACAACAAAGTTGGAGACTGTGTATTTAATCTGCAACAAATATGCTGGTCCCCACTGTTGGTCCTGTTTTAATCTCTTGATTTAGTTAACTGTAGAGTAGCAACAGAGCATTAGACATTATTCTTTGGGGCATCTACTTCCCGTTCCCACTTATTATCAGGCCCAGGAGAAGATATTGTCAACAGTGTTGTCTAGAGAACTGTCAGTAAATTTCTTACCTTCATATATTCTAGTTCTTGCCTGAAAGCCATTTAAGCAAAGTTAAAGCTGACAGATTCTAAATGTGACCTTACATTTTGCCATAACCAGGATTTTACTTGTAATAGACCCTTGGTGCATTTGTTTCTTCTTTATCTAGAGAGAAGGTTGGTAATAGAGTAAAACTTTGTACATAGAGCTCTGCTCTAGGAAATCGATTGAGAACATTAATAAATTTCTAATTTATTAACTTATTCTAGGGTATGAAGAATCACAGTCTGCCTAATTTTTTGTAGTAGGCAATGGAAACGAAGTTAAGCTTTCTGATTCTGTACTTAAGGGATTTATTGCTTGCAGAAGAACTTTTGAGATTATATGAAGAATAGTACAGCTTCAGCATACTTGCATGTAAACTTCAAGTTCATATCAGTTTTCTGTGTTAACCTAATTCAGGTAAAGTTCAAAATAATCAACATTTAACATCAACTATCAGCAGAGAACTTCATTAAGTCTTAAACAAATAGGGCAGGGGAGCAAAGAACGGAAGTGGAGATGATATGATGATGTGATGGGTTTTTCTATAAGGTAGAGATTGAAATAACATATTTGTGGGAGGGTTTTCAAAGTTCAGATGAGTTTTGAATTCTTTATGAATAACAAAGTTGAGAGTTAGGGAAAAATAGGAAAGAGATAAACATTATGCACACATACACACATATATGTGTCTGAAATTCACATTTACTTAGTGTACTTCTAAAGAAGCAGAAAGAGAGGGGATAAACATAATAAGCCTTCCAGATGAATGAACTTGAGAAAGAATTATGGACCAAAGTTAATATATAACGACAGCAGAAAATGTACACTAAGGGTAGCAGTTTCTTTTAAGAACATCTATAAATCTGAATTTCCTGAAAGCCAAGGCATGAAGAAAAATAGTTTGTTACATGGTTGCCACACTATTACAAAAGCATATAACAATTACCAGGAGAGATAAACTTTAGTACCTTTCAACTCCAACAAGAAATGATCCCTCCTTAGAAATGTCCTCAGTAGCAATTTTCTAAAACACAAAAATTCTCTTCATATGATCAAAAATTAGAAGGATAATGTTTAGATGTCATAGATCTTTAGAGGTAATTCTAAAAGTCCTGGTGTATAGTTTCCCATAAGACTTAATACAGGCATGAAAAAAATCTTGTGTAATAGTTATTGAACTACAGTTTTTAGCAAAAAAATGTTTACACTGATGCAGTTTTTAAAACTAGATGAGAGTGTAGTACTATCCTAAGTCATAGTGACCCCATGTAATTGTGATTCATTATATAATATCACATTTTGTGCCATCTGATTCAAATTGCTTGGCTTCGTTATATAAAATATAACATTATAGGCTTAATAGTACACATTTCTCTTAACTCTTTAGAACAGAAACATGTGTTCATCTATTTAAGATATTATAGTTTAGATCCATCTTAAAGGCTGTATAGTCCAGCCACTAGATAATAGTATTAACCTTTATCTTAATAGTAAGATACTCTAAATTATAAATATGTGCATATATTTCTTTGTTTTTATTTTCATTGAATAGTTTCTTATTAAGCCATTTAGTTAACTTTAATTTTTTGCACACTTGTGTTATTTTCCATCAAAATGAATTATAAGGAAATTTTCCCCAGCGGTCAAAACACTATTGAATAATGCTATTTTCTGTTCTACACTACTCTTTGGAGGGTTGCGTGTTCAAGTTATTTGATATTGCTTTGCTTGTTACTTTTTGATAACATATTTTGGTGTGTAAGCCTTATAAGCATGAGGGTACGACAGACCTATAAGTCGTGTCACATCTCATTTCCTGCAAATAAAAATTGCTCTGCAGTGTTCTGGCATAGACTGCCTGCCATGGGATCAAAGGCAGCCCAAACATCCTTGAGCTTGAATATAATTAGCATTATTGCTAATGTGTTGTATAAGATAGTATTGGATAGTATTCCAAGGACCATGGCTGCTTAATCGTTGTTATAGGTCCTTTACGACCGGGACATGTTACCCAAATTCTAGAATATTCTGATGAATGAATGATAGCAGCAAGCATGAAGTATTTCCCTGGGACTAAGATCCCTAGTGGAATCCCAAATCCAAAGTTCCTTTATGCCAATAATTTCTTTTTTTCTTGATTATTCCTTTTCTACCATTTCCTCTTCAAGGTTACTCTTTTCCTCCTTTATTTTCTCCTCTCCTTACCACTGTTATATTTCTCTCCTTTGTAATCCTTTCTTTTCTCTGGTGTATACTTATTTGTCTTCCCATTATTTTTTGAGGTCTGTTTCCTCCCCAAACGAAGGTCTGTGGCATTATTTATTCATTCATACTTTATTCATCCATTAATTTATTTTTAAGATACTTATCATGAGCCTGGCTCATTGTTAGACTGTGTAAATATATTGTAGACTGGAGATAAATAACACTAATTTTTTTAAACTTTTTTTTATTGTATAGTATAACATATATACAAAGCAAAGAAATAAAAAAGCAATAGTTTTCAAAGCACTTGTTCAGCAAGTGGTTACAAGACCCCAGAGTTTGTCATGGGCTGCCATACGATCCTCTCATATTTTCCCTTCGAGCTATTCCAGCATGTGGGAGGCTAGAAGCTTAAATATGTTTTTATCATCACAATTGACTTTTTTTCCTTCTTTTTTTTGTGGAAAATGACATTTTTACAAAAAAGCTATAAATTTCAAAGCACAGCACCACAATTAGTTGTAGAACATATTTCAGACATTGACATGGGTTACAGTTTCACAATTTTAGGTTTTTACTTCTAGCTGCTCTAAAATACTGGAGACTAAAAGAGCTATCAATTTAATGATTCAACATTCATATTTACTTCTTAAGTCCTTTCGTCTCTGTATAATTCCACTATCACTTTTGATCTTTCCATACTTCTCTTCAGGGTTCTTTGGTCTATGGCAATTCTAAATTTTTGATATTGGAAGGGTTTGTCACTAATAAGGGGTAGGGAGATGGAACTATCAGATGTTCTGGAGAGGCTGGGCTAGGTTTCAGGACTCATCTGGAGGGATAACACTGATTTTTATTGGTAGTTTTAAGTGATTTACGTATATTAACAGATTTGATATTTGCAACAGCACTAAAATAGGCCCCATTCTTAATCCTCACTTTACTGAAGAAGAAATTGAGGTACACAATAGTTAAATGAGTTGCCAGTAATCACACAATTAATATGTGGCGGAGCTGAGATACTTACCCAGGCTTTCAGGCACTCCCATTTAATTGCTATGTTATCTTTCCTTTTAGATTGTAAAGCAAATAATTATGATACAGTAAAGCATGGCTGAAATGGAGATGTAATGGGATCATTGGGATATGAGTTCTTGTGACCATAAGAACTGAGAAATGCAACTCTTAAAGAAAACTCCAAGTTATCAACTTTCAAATTTCTGTAAAATAGAATCACACCCAGGCATGATATGCTATTGATAAAAGTGCAAAGTCCATGATCATGAGGGGAGTAGAACATTTGGTCACTTATGTTAATGGGTATATGCTAAGCATATGGGTGTATACTGCATTTAGCAAGTCTTTTTGGTACTTGAGTCAGCAGATGTTTAGCAGCTGGTGATTGATATCTGATCCCAAGTTTTGGGAGAGTCAAAGTAAGGCCAATAGGCTCAAAAATCAATGTTTTTCTCCTTTTAAGTTTCTCTGGATTTAATTAAAACATACAGATGAAATGGGAAATAACTTCAGTCTGGAATAGTTAGCTGTGCACTTGTTAAACTATCCAATTGCTTAAAATAAATGGATCAGGTTAATTTCAGGAAGATTAATCCGATGCATAAAATGGAAGTGGCCAGAGAAAGAGTCTTACAGCTATTTCTGGTTAATAAGTGATGAAACTCAAGTAAAAGTAAGAGATTTTTTTTTTTACTGCACAGAAGAGAGAAAACTGTTGTTTTATGAGTCCATACAAACAAAATTGTCATTAATCTTTATCTTTATTGTTAAATGTTATTCCTCATATATTTTGTTTTTTTCTTCAGAATGTTATTTTTAGTGTTTATCCAGTGTGATTGCCCACCTCCAACAAAGTTTAGAAAAATAATGTCATTTAAATAATGTTTTTAATATTTTCTTAGCTTTGTGATGAATATATTTAGTTCTCTTAGCTAATCTGGAGATAATGTCTGTTTACTTTATACTCATTCTGAAAATCTTGGTTGAAGATTCTGGATAATACAAAAATACATTCCGAATACATGACCTATAATCATCACATTACTAAGGAATTCTGATCTCACTCCAAAGTGGTATTTTCTCTGCTTTTCTCCCACATGCTTTTGTAGCAGTTGTGATGGTAGACATTAGGCATAAAGTAAGTAACAAAATTGACAATTATAATATTGTAGCTTCCACAATTATTTAGAGGGCGGATCATTTGATTAATGTTTTCCTTTTAGGCAAAAGCTAATGGAAGCTTCTCACTCTATTTTGCTTTTCTGTTTTCTGTTTTTTCATTAATTTCTGAAGTTTCCAAATTTATTGAATAGTCATTTTGGGGAGGAAAATGCACAAACGTATTGTTTTTATATTTCAAGACTTCTTCCCCAATGATAGCTTTATTGTTTTCCAATTTTACACCAGATAAAAACAAATATAGTCATATTTAGAAGAGGGGAAAAGAGAATATCTAAACCTGAAATGATACAAGGGAAGATATATAAAAAACAGAAAAATCTCAATAGGCTGAGACTACTGACCCTAAATTACAGAGTAGTGTGCTAGCTTTCAGCCTATTGAGGAAATCAGGGCATGACTTATGTAGTACAGTGTATCAGTTGTTTTGTAACAGAGAGGAAAGTAGGGGAAGCATTATCACTGACTGCAAACTTTATTTTCAAATAGTTCTTGGATTATTTACAGTTGTATATAGAATAATGTGTCCATGCAGCATTCATTGAACTGCGCACACACACATAAAAAGGAATGGTAAAGTCTCTTTAGAAAGGTGCAGTGCAAATACATAGTCACTGGAGAGAACACTTCATAGTGTTGTGCAGTTGTCAGAAATGGTCAACAACAATGGACAAGATCACTAACAATAAATTTCTTGCAAAAGCCTTTTATAGAATTTTCCTTTTCTTCCTGTACCTTTATCTTCAATCTCTTAGTCTTCAATGAGCTCCACATGCATATGGTTTTAGAAGCACCAGTTTTGTATCAGTTTCAGAAGCACCGTATTGCATAACAGAGTACCTTCATTTCAATTTGTTATACAAAGAACCATATCGGAGTTGTGGCTTTGATATCTTTACTGCTAGGATAGTAACACTATCCATTAAGCAATAATAATGTAGTTC